>NC_137582.1:11457766-12657766 GCF_963210335.1 Falco punctatus | reverse complement strand
CTAATTTTCCAAGAGCAGACCAGAACAGGCTGGCTTGTTTAGCTTGACAAAACATCTGACAGGACCAAATGCCCATAGAAATACCATCTCAGAGCAGGAAGAAGCAAAAGAAATATTTTATTATAAATGTGTTTTCTGACCATTACAACAGTGAGGGTCTGCAACAGCATCCTACCAGCAGAGCCACAAAGATGCATATACATCAGACAAATTTTTCTCTTTAAAGAAGTGATAAGAAGTAATGATAAGGGTTGAGTCTTATAAGCTGAGGAGACCCTTTGCATGTGCTCATTGAGATTAGCAGTAAAAGCCCCTTGAGGCACCTAGACTGGCTTCGTATGCATGAGCAACCCTAACCCACCCGTGACATCTTTGCACAGAGCTGGCACAAAAATGTAAGCTTGCAGAAAATCCTACCATGATCTGAGATAACCAGAAGGTAAAAGAAAATAATCTCCTAGTTGCATTCCCTGAAGGCAAATATAAATGACACCCCTTTCCCAAGCTGGCCATGCTGGTGATTGATAGCAGTTTGTTTAAAACCCCTTATTTTCTGGGGCAGAAGCCAGATGTCTTGCTATTAACTACTCCTCCTCGCCAGGACAGCTTTTCTCCTCTGCTGTATATGTGTCAGAGTCTGTCACTGTCTCCTGGGTGTTTGTTTCTTTTTCAGGTTTGGATGTCATCCCCAAAACACAGTGACAGCTGTCATGACACTAAACACACCGCTTCCCCTGTGTCCCCTCTCCCAAGAGCCAGGAGACTGGCAGCAGCCAGGAAAGATTAAAAACAAATTCTGGCTTGTTTTTGGCCCAGCTTTACAAGAACATGGCCCATTTGATCACAAATTTGTGCATGCACAGGTAACAGCGTACAGCTGCTGGTTTGAATTCATTGCATGGGAAGAGTTTGTGAAGCCCCTGTGGGTTTCAGGAAAACAGATATTCAGGTGGAAGAGACTCTACTGAAGCCTCCGCTGGGACTGAAGACACTCAGCCCTTTCTAAGGCGTCAGAGCATCCATGAAAAGAGCTATTTGTTAATGAGGCTTAGTTGTTTTGCCACTCACATCAGCTCATGTTGAGAGTGCCCTGGTGCCACCGGGAACATCACTGCCCACTGTGGGCTGGTGCTCCTCACTGGGAGCGGTGGCACAGCCTTCTGCAAACATCTCCCATCACTGCTGCCTCACAGCCACACGCTGAAATCCTGCCACTGCCCGGAGGAGGGTTTCGACTGGCAAAGTGCCACCCACCCCTGGGATTTCGCATAGGCAAGTGGAAAATCATTGTGCCTCAGCCTGTGTTTGTGCCTTGCCTGGGGAACCAGCCAAGCAGCAAAGGTGTGTGCCTAGCAGCAGAGCTCAAAGGAGGTGAAAAACTTCTCCCAGGCATCAGCGTGCTCCTCACCCTGCTCCTTGCAAGTCCAAAGGTACTGCAGAAGCAAAGGCACCAACATGAGCACCTTGACATCACTCAGTCTCCTTTTCCAGGCAGGCTTCTGTATCTTATTCCCAGATTATTGAGCAAAAGCAATTTCTTTTGCAAGGAGATGAAGAGAGGTTCATACCCGCCCCATTACAGCTGTTAACAAGACAGGAATGAACTCTATTGGTCCAAACAATGGTGAGTCCACAGCAAGGATGTGTGTTGAAACAAGAGTCGGACAATGCTTCCGTACTGGTGTGCCATCACTGATGTAGCTGAGGACACATTAAATTGCCCTTGCAATGGGGAGGAATGGCCTGAAGGCTTGAAAAGCATCTTCTCCCCTTGTATTCAGAGACCTGCTGGCCAAAGGGAGCCTGTACTGGTCTTGTTCAGATGACTGGGTTAGACTGGGTTTTGGACTCTGATTCATGGATTTCATATGATATGGCTTTCGGTTGTCTTTAACATGGTGGATCTGCATGGATTTCAGCAATATGCCCACAAGGGATTAGTGCAAATTTGGTTCACCTCAAGGCACAATAGCCTTAGCCATATTTACTAAATGTATTCAGAAACTTAAAGCTCATTCAACACTAAAGATGCGATGAAGGACTGTGCCTGGAGGTACCGATGTGTGACAATTCTTGTCTGTTTAATAAGGGTTGAGTGGGGGAAGGAGATCAAGATCCAGACCAGCCTCAGACAGGGCACGGAATGATTAATTGACACACCTTGGTTTTTTTAAAACCTCATGACAAACTATAGAGTGGAGCCTCAGGGAATGGGGATGAAGGTATGCAGTCCATCTGTCCCATTCTTTTACAATATGCTGAGCACCCCTCTCGAGTTCAAGTGACCTGAAATGACTTTGCTAAATTGAGATACCGACCACCATGCTGTTTGCCTCCCTGCTCCCTCAACATATCTGCTTCAGGCACCCTAAATTTCCTTTCACCTAATTTTAGGGGATTTGCCTTGTTCTCAGATCTGGGGCCATACTGAATAAAGAGGCTTTGGACTCATGTCCCTCTGGAATTAGGGATGTGAGAGTTGTGCAAGAAAGCAATGAAGATATCTGAGAGAGGATGTGCTGGCATGTCAGAGGCAGCCGTTCCAAGTCATCCAAGGCCTAATGTGGAAAAACAGATCTATTTCAAGAAGGAAAAAAAGTGCACATGATAGGTTTTAGATGAGAAATAATTTGGGAGTGATATTGAAAATGATATCACTCCTGCTGCACTTCAGTCCTGCCTAGTGCATTTTATAATTAATAACTACTTCAGATGAAGTTACTTTCTTTTGAATGTGCAGTATTAAACATTTAAATCCCTATCTGTAAATATAAGACTCTGGCAGATATCTCCATAAGCCTTGCAGCTACATGGCAATGTATATTTATATTCTAGATAGGTATTTTTAGCAAGAACTACGAGTTCTTTCTGTATTTGATTACATCAGAGCTCTGTTTTACATGAAATGCCTGGACTGCAAAAATACCCCTTTCTTTTTTTATTCTCTTGAAGTTCTGCAATAATTTCTGTCCCTATCTCTTTTTCTTTCATGCCCACCTGGATTAATGCACCTTCCAAGTGGGCTGTATGGTTTTCCCCCCCTCCTTGCCCTCTCAAAGAAGAAAAAAAAAATAACAAGAATCAAGCAGCAAAACACTTCCTGGTGTTTTCCACCTTGCAGCTTGAGCCAGCCTGCAATCAGGGCATGCCAGGATAACTACCACCACTCATGGCTACACATGATGTGACCAGTGTCCTGCTGTGGAAAGCAACTGCAAATGATCCCTGCTGGAAACTCTGTTCCCCTAAGTGTGAATCATGCTGTTTGTGTAGCTTTGCTCTCCCACGGCACCCGTTATGCTTTTGTGGTAATTGTGCCCAAGTCAAAACAGCAGGATTGAACCTGGGTCCTGATCCAGCCCAAGCCAAGGCAGGGTGTATACTGTGTTTCCAGAGGAGAAACTAGCTTTTGAAATGTCGACTCCACCTTCAAGACATGTGGAGCCCAAGACAAAAGGCCACTCAAGGCAGACACATCACCCTGATGGTTGGCTGGAGGTAGCACTCAACAGGGCTCACCAGTTTGAATATCCTCACCAATACGGGTCTCCAAACACCTCCCTGAAAATTTAGTCTCTGGTGTGTTTTACTCTTTAATTTCTAGACAGACAAAAGTATTTGCAGGTTTGCAGCTGAAAGCAGGTGATGCAGATCAGGGCTGCACATCTGTGTAGGGCTGCCCTACATTTGCAGAACAGCTGGAAGGTGATGTAAAAGGCAACTCCTTGGCCAGATAAAGCATAAGGCACCAAGGAGTGCTCTCACGTCTCTGGACATGCATGGAATGACTGCTGGGAAGAACAAGCCCCCAGAGGGGCAGGTAAAATCCTTCAATACAGCAACAGCAGCATTGGATGCCACCTGCTGTGAAGCCTTATCTCACAGGGCCGAGAGGCTGCAAGTTTTTTATGGCCCTTTGGAGACACATCTTTCTCTGTTCTATTTTATTCAGCCTATATTTAAACTTGCCTCTCCATACGTCCACTTGACCCAGTGACGCAAAAGTCTGCCAACTCCTTTGAGTCCCCTGGCAGCGTCCTGCATTTGCTGGGGCACTAGTGCTTGTTGGGTTTGACTCCTAGGGGCTAAATAGGAAGAATAAATAAAAGCAGTAACTAAAACAGCAGCAAATCAGACTTCACAAGGGCTCCCAGTGACAACTGTTCAGCCTGTGGCTTATGGCTAACACTGTGTGAACAGATGAATATTAATGCAAAGGACATTTTGTATCCCTGACACTCTGTGTGAAGGGCTTTTCACTTGGCTTAATCTAGGAACATATTGCAAGTGCTTTGAAGCTAAATCCTGCCTTTGACTCTGGTTTGGCTACAATAGAAGCTCACTGCTCTGGCAATAGAGCCATTAACAGACAAGTCCCAGGTGACAGGAGATGTGCAGCACAGTGTGATACAGGATGCTCACAGCCAGCACCAGTGACACAAGGAGGCCAGTGGTTCCCATCCGCAGCATCTTTGCAGTGCAGAGCAGGTCCCCAGTGGCTGCTCCTGGCTGCCTGCTTGCTTTGCAGTGCTGAGCTCAGTTCTCTTTGCCTGCTGCAGGAGGAGCTGAACCAGGAAAACCTCCAGTTCGCCCTGTGCATTCCCCAAATGAGCCTCCTGTCCACTGGACAGTACTTTACCCTGCTGCCACTCTTCTCCCGATCCTCTTCCAGCAGGGACAGCTTTAAATCTATCCCTTCCAAGGAGTATTTTTTGTACTCCCTTACTTATCCCTTTCTGTAGCTTTTCCTCTCTCTGGCACAGGGCAGTTTGGCAGCTGCATAACCAGCCAGAGACATGACCTTCCTGCAGCCTGTGCTGCCCCATGGTCCTTCTTCTCTGGGTGAAGGCTGAGCACACAAGAAAGATGCTGCAGGTTGAAAACCAGAGGATCCAGCTTTATTTGCCAGATTCTCACCCAGAAGGGAACCCTCACCATCCCAGTCCCTCTGTATTCAGACCTTGCCCCATCTGCATGTACAACACATGGAGTGAAGTTCAGCCCCCGTTAACACAGCACAGGACTCTGCAGCCAGTGTGGAAAAGCAACTGAGGAAAGTGACTTACCCTGGAGCTTGAACCCAGAATAGAAAAGGGGATCTGGATCTAAGGATGGCAATGATGGTTGTTTGCTTCTGGCCTGACATGTCAGACTGTTTTGGAAGCAGGGAAACAGAGAACAGATGAGTAGGAAGTGGATGCTGGTGCTCTGTGTCTGCAAGAGTGGGTGTAGTATCAGCATTTGAGTAAATCCTGATCATTATTTGCTCAACGACATCCCCCACCCCACCCCCTGCCACCCCCACCCCCCCACCCCAACCTCAGTATTGCAAGGGTGTTTCAGGGAAGCTGTCACTGTTTTAGTGAAGCACAGAGCATTTCCCTTCCAGAACAAAGGGGCTCACCATCCTCCTGAGCCCCAGGCTTGTGCTGGGCCCTCTGCCAAGGAATACAGTGCCTTGTTAAAGTTTTCTTGCAAATGGTACTGAAGCAGACCTTGAGAAACAATTACCTCTGTGCAATGAAGAAGAAGAGCCCCCCTGCTTATTCCTTTGGTTTTCTGGTTTGTGTCTTACAGAAACAGAATGAAAAATGGGGAAAAAAATAGAGAAAACCAAACTTAGCCACAGAGGGGGTTACAGGGATGGCATGAACACACAAGGATGGTTCACAGGATGTACCCATGCTCCACTCCACCCTCGCTCTTGGAGGTTGCCTCCTGCTCCCCTGGATGAGCCCTGGCGGTAGGAACAGAGCAAACGGCAAGTTCCTTGGCTTTCCCCCACCACCGGAGAGGGCTGTCAGCTGGGCACACCCGGCTCATCTCTATCTGCTTCCACTCCATCTGGGTTTACAGCAGACAGGGCATCAAAATGAATCTTACTGCTGCTCCAAGGGAAAATGGAGCAAATCCCCAGCTGGGACCCTGTAGTGCTGCTAACCAGTGTGAGTAAAGCTGTTGGCTTTTCCCAGAGCTGAGGGTCTGGGATAGTCATTACTTTGCCTTTCCTGTGGTCCCTGCTGTGAAGGGATGGGGGAGGGCAGAGTAACAGAAGTCGCTTGAAATGATCTGTAAAACATCTGGGAAGGGAAATCCAGGAGCTCTGATTGCAACCCAAGCTCAGGCAAAGGGCTGCTAAGGGTTTTGTCTAGACAAACTCCCAAATTTGCTTTTGCAGGTCTAACCTGCCCTGGCCTGTTAGTCCAGGGCATTTTGAGCTTTCCAGAAATACATCCCATCTCAACACATGAAGACTGAGCCCTTCTGAACTCATTCCATAGCTTATTCTAGACAGAATTAAGTGCCAGCTTTCTGCAACTGCAAGCCACACTCTGCTGGGCAGGTAGCAAGTGGGGACCAATATCCACCTGATGCTCTGACTCAGGAAATTGCAGCAAAAATGGAAAAAAAAATAAGCCAAGCTCCTGGTGGAGGATTGGAGGATTTTTGGGGGGTTGTACACAGAGGTTTAACAGAGGCACAAAGGCACAGGTTGTATGAGAGCTGGGGGACACCTGTGAAAAAAAGTACTGTCTATGTTCAGCATGTGTAGAACCCGGTGCTCTCGCTGAGGATGATGCTAGAACACCAGCCTTGATGGCACTGCCCAGTCCCTCTTGCTGCACAGAGCTGCAGTGCTTCATCCACTACTGCTCCCCACAGAGGAAAGCTGCAGCGGGAGATGCGGATCCTGAGGACCAGAAGCAGCTGAAGGTGAGGAATGTTCTGCTTAGCAGCTGGAAACTGGAAATTTGAGGGTTTTAGGTCCAGGTGCCCAAACTCATGGCTTGAATCCACTTGATAGGACTGAAGATGAGTGTAGCCACACATCAGTGAAGAAGATTATTCCCAAGGCACCTGAGAGTTCAGGAGGCAGCTTGTCGGAGAGAGGAGTTGGGGTGTTTTGGCTGGAGTGTGGGCACTTGTGATGTTACAGAGCACTCTGAAGGAGCGTGCCAATGACCATGGCTGTCAGACCCAGTGCTGCAGAGCTGCTTCGCACCCCATCGCTGCTCCTGGTGTCATCAGTGCAGAGATCAGTGTAGCAGCATGACTTGGGTCTGGTTGCTCCTATCCCATCATAGGAGATGCACTCCACCTCACAGCTTCTGGTCACGGTGATGTTGCCAAAAAAGGGGTAACCTGAAACAGGCAGATTGGAGAGGGGGAGAAGGATTAGACAGAAAGAAATGGTAAAGGAAAGTGCAGACATCTGGCATTGAGAAACGCTGGCTTTGTACAATAGAGGGGAACTAAAAGTAAAGTGTTTATAGGTAAATAAAGGCAAATAAATTGTTGAACATCTCTAATCCACGGATGCCTGTAATCCAGATTACTCTTTGTAGGAACATGCCTGCCAGTTCTCCCTGGTGACCCGCTTTCCCCCTCCTGCTCCTTCCAGATTTATTCTAGCACGGCCAAGGGACAAGGGCAAGTCACAAGTCCCTGTCTGTTTTGTTCAGGTGAGTTGCTCCTGCAATGGCTCTGCATGGAAGGTGGCAGTGTAAAGAAGCACTGCTGTAATGCTGGCATGGTCACTGGTGAGATGGTGTTTGTTAGGTGGAAGGGTCTACAAACAAGGACAGAGCCCCTGAGTTTCTGCAGTGTGTTTGCACACATCTGTAAGTCCAGGGTCCACAAGGACTTAGGGATAGGAAAGGCAAAACAAACAGAGTAAGCAGAGTAAGTCCTGTATACTTCACTATGAGGCTCTGAATCGGATTGATTTCTCTCCTTCCTACCCTGCAATTGGATAACTTCACCTGAATTCTTATAGAGAAGTTAAAGGACAATACTAGTTGTGACTGGGAGGGGGAGAGGGAAGCATGGCTGTTAAGTTGAGGAATGTGATTCTGTCCCTCTGCTCTCATGAGACCCCACCAGGAGCAGTGCATCCAGCTCTGGATTCCACAGTAGAAGAAAGAGATGGACCTGTTGGAACAGGTCCAAAGGAGGGGTGTGAAGATGATAAGAAGGCTGGAGCACCTCTCCTGTGAGGACAGGCTGAGAGAGTTGGGGTTGTTCAACCTGGAGAAGAGAAGGGTCCAGGGAAACCTTATAGCAGCCTTCTAGTATTTAAAGGGGGCCTACAGGAAAGATAGGGTGGGACTCTGTAAAAGGGCATGTAGTGAGACAATGAGAAATAATGGTTTTAAACTGAAAGAGGGGAGATTTTAATTAGATATTAGGAAGAAATTCTTTACGGTGAGGGTGCTGAGACACTGGAACAGGTTGCCCAGAGGATGCCCCCTCCTTAGAAGTGTTCAAGGTCAGGTTGGATGGGGCTTTAAGCAAGGTGCTCTAGTGGAAGATGTCCCTGCCCATGGCAGGAGTGTTGGAACTAGATGATCTTTAAGGTCCCTTCTGACCCAAACCATTCTGTGATTCTACAATCTCTCCCCATGAGCATTCACAGCAATCAATGAAACTTACCTGAGTCTACGGAGTGCAGCGTTGTTGTGCACACGGTGGCTTTCGGGGGGCACTGGGTGGCTGTTCTGCACTTAGCAATGTCCGTTGGTTCCTTGCAAGTGTAACATCGTAAGGACTGGGCTGCAGAGGGGAACAGAATGAGCTTGAGGTGGTCACAGCAGCGAAGACAAACGGCTTCTCTGCTCTGTGGTGGAGACTATGTGATGGTCAGTGCTTCATCCCCCCCTTGATCAAGATGCAGTCTCAGAAAGTAAGCATGTCTGGAGGCAATGGCAAGCTTGGATATGTTGGGGGGAAAGACCAAACCCCAGCACCAAAGGACAGGGATGGTGTTGCGGGAGTTGAGTGTGATCACTACCTTGGGGGCTCAGCAGCCCCAAACCAGCAGGGGTTTAGAGAGATCTATTGTTTGAGCAACGTTGATGGGAACTTTGCATCCTCTGCAAGAAATGCTGTAACACAGAGCAAAATATCTCCTTCTGTTGAGAGCAGCATTCACTACCACTGAAAGACTGGCAGTTCCCCCCGTCCCTCCACCCACAGTGACGGCTCTGTTGCGCTTGTTTAGAGGGATTTCTGCAGAACCTAGCAACTAAGAGCAGAATTTAAATTTCAGAGTTGTATCAGAGATTCTAAGGGCTGACTGTGGCCTAAAAAGCACTTTCATCAGGGGCTACTGCTGCTTCTTAAAAGAGATGATGCTAGAAGCCTCTTGCTGGCTGCCTGCCTACGGAAGGACGCCTTTACATATGCAAGCATTGATCACAGCAGTTGCTCAAAAGTCTCGGGATGAGACCTGTCCGACCGCAGCAGGCAGAGACCGAGCGTGCGTTTCTCCGGAGTCGTGCTGGTGTGGCTTGATGACAGAAACCAGCCTAAGTTGAATATTTTCTGGCGTACCTGCCTTCTACCAGCACAGCAGCTGAAGCACCACCCAAATGCATCCACTGCCATCTATTGGCAATATTGCAGAGAAACAAGGTTTTCTTACAGTTCTGCAGCATCTGCTGTCAGAGAGGAACCCCTGGGACTTTATGATAAGGATAAACATTTCTGAAGGCAGTTGTTCGAACACCTGACTCCAGAAAGTGTTTTCAGGGCATCTGCTTCTCTTAGCACCTCCTTTGGAAAATCCAGCTGTGAAATAGAGCCTACAGGGTGTAAAAACATTCTTTGTGGTCTTTGCAGAGGTAGGAAGGACTTTTTAATGTGAGCAGTGATGGTGTTCTTGCGGCCATATCCTTTGTGAACAGGTGCAGGGAAGCCGCTCCCGTTTACCCGAGCTGAGGACTTTGGTAGAACCCTTCCAAATGGCCCATGAGAAGCTGTTCTATACTTTAACATGTAGTGCCCACTGAGAAAGAAAATGCAACATTGTCAACCTGACAAGTATATGGATGTCTGTGAGTGTGTAGGACTGGGCAATATGTGGATCATAGAATCATAGTTTCGTTTAGATTAGAAAAGACCTTTAAGAACATCGAGTCCAATTGTTAACCTAGCACTGCCAAGTCCACCAGTAGATCATGTCCCTAAGTGACGGAGCAGTGATAACTTAAAGCATCTGAGAAACTGATGTGCAGCCTTTGGGTTGAGTGTTTCCTCACCGTTCTCATGGGTGAGCAGGGCAGTGCCATGGGCTCTGGGGGAGTTACTTCCAGTTAAGAGCAGGTTTAAAGAAGATAATCCTCAGCCCCTTTATCTTTCACCGACTCTGTGTGGGGCACTCAGTGGACACTTGTTTTGTAGGAAGGGTTCAGTGGAAGAGGAAACCCCAAAATCATAAGGATGAGAGCAGAAGAACTGAACATAAAGGACAGTGCTGTGTCCTGATCTGAGGCCAATAATTCACCATTCATCTCTGTCCAACAGTACTTTCTACTCCTTGATATTAAACCTCTGGAAGACGGATGGTCACAGACATATTCCTCAGCTGCAAGAAGTGTGCCTGGACTAGTTGCCTCGCACTAGATCATCCCAGAAAAGTAATTTCTGCCCTATTCTCAGCTATAAAGCAAAAGATGGTGTTGCCTCTCTGTTTCCACAAAGTGCTCTGAGGCCTGTGGGTAGAAACCTGCTCCGTCAGTTCCTCAGCAATCCCAATAAATCCAGGACAGGACTAGACCCAGAAAGAGGATAAGAAGCACGTAATACTCCACCTGTGAAATATGTTGAAAGAAATGAAAAAAAAAAAACAAACCCAAACAAAAACCAGCAGGTACTGAAACGTAAAAAAAATGTGGTAGCTGTATAACAGTCCTGGTTTATAAAAACACCTGTCTGGGTTCAGCCCTGTCGTGGATGTGACCCAGAGCATGTCCTTCAGCAGACAGTTGGATCTGCTTTAGAGACAGATGGAAGGAGTAACGAGGGTAGGGGGATTTAAAAAATAATGCAGCCTGAAGAAAACTACCACGCACAGACAATTGCAAGGTGTATGACTTTCAGCCTTCTTCTACTTGCAAACCTTTGAATGATCTCCATGTAGCCATGCCTCCAGCCCCTCCTCAGCCATCTCCCCAGATGGAGATGTTCAACCCCTGTCCAGGCTGCCTTTCCTCTGAGATCTTTCAGAGTCCCATGAGAGGAGCCTGGGGATCTCCAGGGCCCATGGGCCATTGGTTAATACCCACTGGGTCGGTGTCACCCCAAGGATGACTCTGTTCCAGGCCAAGGATGTATTTGCAGTGGGTCACAGATAGACGAAGTAAGAACATAGCTATGAGCAGAGCCAGCTGCCAGCTTGCCCAAGACCCAGACCTGAGACCAAATGTAAACAGACTCAGGAGAACTGCCTGTCTCTGCCTATATCCTAAACTCTAGAAACCAGTGAAAACACTGGAGCTGCTGGTTCAATGAACCTTTCCAAAATCATTGGAGTTATTTCTCATATCCTCACTCATACCTATACTGAAGCCTCACACTCTGGTTTTCAGAGCTTCCAGCAGCCAGCTGGGAGGTTTTAGGGATGGCAGGATCTCAGGATGAACATAACCCATCCCATCCTGAGGGGACACATTGGCAGCTTAAAAACTTGTACTGCCCTGTGCCATGTGGCTGTCATTCACACCTTAGGCTTACCAAGCAGTGTGCCAGTCCCCTCCATCCCACGGTATGATCTGAACAGGTTCGGGTGACAGGTGGCAACCTATGCATCCAAATGATGCGCTCTCCATGAGGCGTTAAGTCTCTGCCCACTAGAGTGCATATCCCCTTTCCCATTCACCCTCTCCCATGACCTTCTTAAATACATAAAGGCATTATTTTCCCTACCTGGGGATTATCAGGTCTTTCTGCATTGGTGCCTTCCCCCTCCCCTCCCAGGCATTTCCCAGGTGGTCCCTGGGGAATGTAGCAGTCTTACCCGACTCCATGTATGCCAGGCCAAGCAGCAGCCCAACCAGAAGTGTCTTCATGCTGGAAGCAGATCCGTGCAGTCAGGGCAGTAAAGGAGAGCTGCTCCCGGGGACCTTTATATGTTTTCCCACCCTCCACCTCCTGCTGATCCTGTGGGCGGATTCCCTCAGGGTGATCAGGGAAGAACTCAGCCCCAGTCCGGATTGGGATTTATGGAGGAACAAGTTCCTTGAGGAGGTGACGTCACCACAATGAGAAGACTCCTGCATACATTGGCTCTTCTTCAGGTTTATGTCCTGCGGCTGGTCCCATGGAAAAGGAAAAACACGGCTTGCTCTGCAAGAGGTGGCCCCATGCCAGTGCTTGGATGGGGAATGTGACAAGGTATGTTTGTTCCTTCCAGTCTGGCTCTGTGAGCTGACAGCTGGGCTGTGTCATGCGTGCTGCATTGGGCAACAAGAGTTAAGATGCAAACGGCAGCAGGCTGGACTTCCACACATGTTGGCTCAGTCTCACCAAAGCCTGTGCCGTGTTTTCGTGCCTACTGCTCTCGGAGCTGGAGGGCAGGAAGCTGGTGTGGCTGGGTTTGCCCAAAGCATGTATATTTTCCTAAATCCAGTGCAAAGGCAAGTTCAGTTTCTGGCTTCCAGGGGCTTAGTTATTAAGTAAGGTGCTGAGCTGTTGGGCATGGGAGTCACTGAAAGGCCAGTGGGCGTGAGCATGGGAGATGGTGCTTCCAAGTCTGGGATTTAGATATGTCATTTTGTTTCAGGTCCTGGGTCATACTGGCAGAGCAGGGTGCTGTGCCTTCTTTTGAAAAGCTATCAACTACTTGGCAAATCTTATTCTGAAGCTGGGAAATAAACCCAACATGGAGAAATGGATCAGTTTTCCCACTGCAGTACCTCCCTCAGAAAATTTCACTTCATGCATTTCAAGGCAACTTTCAAACAATAATGATATTTTTTAACCTATGTACTTGTGGAAACAGCTTTAAAAGCTTGCAGAAAGGGAAAAATGCTTTGCTCTTCCCTTTTGACTGAGTCAATGACATTTTGCACTTCACAGGAAAAGCTGATAGACTTTGTGTTGGGTTTTTTGTGGCCCAGGATGGAAAACCCCAGTGTTATGCAATTTCCCATAAAACAGCTGAATAAGCCAAAGAAGAAAAGTTTGTGAATCACTGTGAAGCACTCAGAGACCTCAGGGATGGAGACAAGGTGAGTGCACAAGCTGATTTAATGATGGGGAGTTTGCTTATCGCTGGCTTGTTGCAGCAATGCACGTGGGCATTGCTATCGTACCCAGCAGCCTATCCTTTTTCCCAGTTTGAGAATGGGGATTTTGGGAAAATGTTGCTCCCTGAAAGGTTCTCAGTAACTTGAGAAGCATTGCTAATCAAAATTTCAACAGTCATGGATGAAGCAAAGCCAGCCAAGCTGGGGCAGCGGGATCAGTACTGTGCTGTGGGAAAGGGAGGGAAAAGACATGTACCTTAATGCTCGCTTAGCTGTGAGAGTGAAAATCACCATTTATCTTTATTTTATCTTGCTGTGCTGTCAGAGACCAGGTACGTAAAGAAAAACAGCACAAACATCTCTGGGTATATAGGAAAAAAACTCCACTCTGAAAGCTACCAAACCTGGTTACATCCAGTTCCTTTCTTGTAACTGGGTAGTTCAAGGCACATTTGAGCAATATCTTAATTAACAGCCATGAAACTGGAAGAGATACAGTGCTGTAAGTATTCAAGATGGTTATGCCTCAATAGGTAAGCACAGCAGGGCTGGCATTCCAGCGTTCACAACACTAAAGGGCTGCTTGGCAGCTTGTGTAGCTTGCTGAAACAGAGAATTCCACACAGGCATGTTGTAATGGTCTGCCTGTACTTGAAAAGTGTTGCATGCTGAGAAATCCTTGGAATAAATCAGTGTGGTTGAAGGAATAGTGATGTAAATAGGAAAATAAATGAGTCTGTCCAGCTTGGTGGAGGCTGTCCATCACTGTGCTGTCCGGACATGGGATGCATCAGCACAGTGGGATCGTTTGCCTCTGGCCAGTGCAAAGCCACTTCAATCTGTCTAATAGCTTGAAAAGGTTTGAGATCTGGCTGTAAGACAGAGCATCAGGAAAACGCCAGAGCTGGGGCTGTTAAAGCTCCTGGAGACTGGCTGAGTGTGCAGGAGTGCCAGACTTCAGAGAGAGAGAAGTTGGGAGCTTGCCAGTAAAATTGTGAAGGAAAGGGAAGACCTACAGGTATTAGTTGATCTGGAGATAACTAGGAGCCTCCAGTGAGATGGACCCCTGAAAACAAAACCAAAACCAAACACAAACACAGGTGATGTCAGGTCCTGTGTTGGGGTGTAAGAGAGGATGTTAACAGGTGATTATGGAAGTGCTAGCACCTTGCTGTGAAGCCCTGGTGGCTTCTCACCTGGAGTTTCATTGCCCCTGTCAAGAAAAAATGGGGTCCTGATGGAAATAGAAATGCAGGTGGAAACTAATGGGAAGACTGGGACAACAGGATCTGCTCCAAAAGATGACACTGGAAAACACTGGCCCCTTTTAGCTTGGCAGAACAGAGGCAGAGTGGAGATACGATTTCTGTCCCAGAAATACATTGCAAGCATTGAAAACAGCTACAGAAAGAAAAGTCTGTAAGCTAAAAGATCACACTGGACTAGAGCTGAGTTAAGACTAACATGAGTTAAATGAGACTGGCAATCAGAAGTAGGGTCTTAAACACTAGGAAAAACTGAGTTCTTTCTAAAAACAAAGGCAGGGTAGAAATGCCACCTGCTTTAAGATGGAACTTGATAAATATGTGAAAGAAGTGGTTTGATATAGCAGTTAGGACAGCCTTAGACAGCTTGTAGGACTCAGGAGGACCTAAATTCCCATCTGTCTTTGTCAGTGGTCGAATAAACCCTGAGCAAGGTTTTGAACACTGACTGACAGGAACCATAAGGGACTTCAGTTGAAATGTCATTTCAGGTCTGAAGATCTGAGAATACAAATGAGGTGTGGTATGTAGAGAAAGACTTGTGTGTCAAAAGCCTTTCTGAAATTTCAGTGGTATTAATCCGAAACAACTATCAGCCTGTCTCTGTGAGACTGCCCTTACTTATAAGGTAATCTATGTAGATATAATCTCTTTCTGCCTATCACATATGCAAGGAAAGGCAAATGACTTAAACTGAGTGTTCACAGGCAAGGTGGCAGCATGCTTTGTAACTATGTTACAGCTAATTCTTGTTTGTATGAAAAAGAAACCAAATTGCATAGAGATGTTCTGTGACGGAGAGTGTACATCAAGCTTTGATAAGTTGTTCCAGTAGCCGGCTATCAGCCATGTGTAAAATTACCCGTGTAAGATATTTCTGCTGTGGTTTATAAAGCTTCTATAGCCAGTGGCTCTCATTACACCCCTCTACTAAACTTAATTGCTCACTGTTGCAATTTTCCTCTCCCCCAAGGAGAGGCATTTTATCTAGGATATTCCTTTGATAGACTTTGACACCTTCTTTGAAAGGTCTGTCCTCCAGGGCTTTAAACCTTCCAGTGATCCTTCTCTGAACCGCCTCTGATTTACAACCCTTTTCTCATGCATTGCCCAATCCATTGCCCCAGCCTAGACATTGTCTTGCAGCAACAGCTGCTCCAGTCCCAGGTGTAAGCAGAAGGGATCCTTCATCATCGGATGAACATCAAACAACTGTATTTGATGCTGTGGCCATGGCATTGTAGCCATGGCATCCGTATACCTGATGTCAGTGTCTTTCTTGGGAGCTGTTTTGCAGGATGGAGTCTGCTATTAGGTTTCCAGGTATGGTGATGACTGGAGTACAGGAAAATAGAGAAACTACTGATCAGTGTATTGAGCCAACTTGAGTTCAGCTCTTGTGATTCAGGGAGGGCAGATTTTGCTGGGGACCATTTGGATGCCTGTGCCTGTGGGCTCTACCTTCTTCATCTGTGACTCAGTAGTGGAAAATCATGCTGTCCATGACCATGTCTGCTACAATGCTTGATGATGTGTTCAGCTAATCAAAGCTCCCACCTCTCACGGGTGTGCGCTAATAACAAGACTATAGGCTTGTTCGGGTGGAGGTGCTCTCCACCCTCCTGATGAAACTCTGCCACTGGGCAGAAAGGAATGCAGGTTTCATTAGGCTGGAGAAGGGTGAAAGTGTGAGCATGGCTTGGTGAGCACCCTTCCCCTAGGAGCTCTTTAAGTCTTTCTTCCAGGGGCTGTTTGATACAAAACACACACAACTCCACATAGGGGAGCATCAAAGAGAAATCCAGACTCCCAGTGCTGACTCAGTTAATCTGTAAAGAGCTCTTACCCCTTTCTTCCCATGCTTGTGCTTCATTTTGGTGGTTTGTTCACCCTATCTGAACATGTAAGATGGGAAATTGAACCTGTCCAAGCAGAAAGGGAAATTGTATTCCCATCTACCAGATTCTGGCCAAAGCACACTAACCTCTAGGCTAAAAAGCAGATGAATTTCTGCAGATGGAAGGAAAACCTCCACACCTGCTGTGTTTTTAGAAAAAATAAGTGAGCTCTGTTCAGTGCTCTGAGAGAAAAAAAGGGGGTCCAGGGACACGGACTCTACATCTGCAGGTTGCACTTCCTCTGGCTGCAGGGTTGAGGACAATCCCTTCAGGCATCACCTCGCCAGCTCTTTGGTTAGCCCTGGAATGTAGGTCCCCGAAGCACTGCAGAAAACATACAAAATGTCCAATGTGTGGTTCTGGACTGCACCCCAGAGGGATGGATATCCACAAGTTAGGCATTGCAGGGGTCCTTTAACTTGTGTCAGTCCTACCATGCACTTGAGGACTGCCTAGGATGTGTAGCATTTGGCATGATCCCTGGTCCTGTTATGGCCTGAACCCACTGGATCTGTCCCAGGCTATGCCTATGCACACATTGAAGATGGCATGGGCCAAGGATGTTTCCAATGAGGACATTCTGGTTTGAGGGATAAGAAAGTTCAGTTATGTAAGCATGAGCTGTGACAGTTGTCAGGATCAGAGAATGGATCCTAGTCCATTTTAAAACCAGAGTAGACATAGTTTGGACGTGTCCTCAAATGAAAGCCTCTTGCATTCATTGTTATATTGTGGTTCCCCTTTCTGTCCTAGTGATATCTGCTGCGAAGCATATGTGAAAGCCTTTGCATTATGACCCATAAGTGCATGCTCTAGCGTGTGAGAGGGCCTTGTGACCATGTGATTTTCCATCTGAAAGGTGGATGATTTAGAGCCAAGGCTGAAGGGTGCTGGGAGCAGTCATGGGGGCTGCTGTTGGTGGGAGTTTCCGATGTCTTGGTCTGCACTTTGACCAACTGATCGAACTGTCAGTCTCTGAGCAACCTTCTGCAGTAATGCAGGAATGAACAACATGCAATGACTGGCCAGTTACAGGGTCTGGTATCTCCCTCCCCTCAGCAGGGAGAGGGAGATTTCCCCTCTCTATCAACTACACTTTGGTTGTACAGAGGACAGGAGTAAGGAGATGGAGTTCCCCCCATTAACTTAAGGTATCGCTTACTTTTGTCAAAACCAGGGAGTGTAGCTGAGTCTGCAACTGAGCATTGAATTGATTGACATAATTTGTCAACTCTTTAATAACATCAGTGCTTTTGACTGTATCGGGAAGCCTGTCCCTCACACTACTGCTTCATGTCTCATGTTGGTAGCAATGCCTATCAACAGATGCAGACTAGATGCCTTACCAAGAGTTAATCTAAATATATTGTAAATCTTGCTGAATAATAAGAATAGCTTATGGTGTGTGTTGCCATGGGTATCCAGCACAATAAAAGGAACAGCATGACAAAGAAGCCAGTCTCCATGATTGGGATGTATGTGGCCAGGGACAAAAGTTTTGGGAGCACCAATTAACAGAAAATGTGGAAGACAATAACGTGCATAGTCACAAACAGATTGTAGCAGGACACAAAATCCAGAGTGGGAGTCATGTGGTTTAAGTACAGCCTTTCAGCTGTAACATAGATGTCTCCTGGGTGAATCACCACACCTCTTTCTTTATGCAGTCAAGCAGACACACGCACGATTCATCAGAACTGCTTTAGACAAAAGCCTCATCAAAAAATGAATGGCACTGTGGATTGCCTGTTTCCCTTCACTGGTTTTGAAAGTCACTTTTCAAAGGTGAGCGCTAGGTCACCTGGAGGCCTCTCCATAGTAAATGTGTGCATTATGTCAGGTGCACTTCACTCCAGTTTCTGTTGGCTTGGAAGGTTAACAAGATCAAATGTCCCCACGAAACACGACTTTTTCTGACAAGGAGCAGAGTGGCCAGTGGAAGGGGAAAACGCATCCATTCCTGGGACTCACGCTAGAAATGGGTTTTAAAAGGACATGGAGAAGATCTCAGAAGAGCAGCTCATTCCAGATGCCTTTGAGATTATGCTCAAGATGTTGGCAGGACACTGCAAAGACTCAGACATTTCTATTGTACTGCAATTTTGTTAGAGGCTGCTGCCCTCAAAGTATCTTCAGATTCTGAGAACAGATCAACTTCTGAGGATGTGGTTGGTTATGAATATTGTTAGCTCATAGATGAGGACTCTAATTTGTGGGTCTGTGAGATTATTTTGCAGGTAAAACAGTAATTACAGCTCATGTCATGGTCATGGAAAAGCTCCACTGGCTTCTTTCTAGCTACATTCTCAACATTGCTGATGGGGTGGAGCTGCACTAGGTAAATGACTGGGGGAAGAAGCTTGCTCTGAGCTCTGGTGGAGAAGCTTCTGTGTAGGCTCAGGCTGCAGGTGTGGAAATGGTGTTTTGCTTTCCCAAGCACTGGAAAGATTTGCCTGCTAGCAAACACATTTTCTTTCATGTGACACTGTTAGGGACTTCTGGCTGTGTACCAAGTGTATGTCTTCCTTTTGCCTAACATCAGGACATTGCTCAGCTGAAATGAATGCATGGTTGTCTATAATCCTGTTGGATATTGTTCTGAGGAGGCTACTTCCATGGCTAGTTTGGAAGAAAAAAGAGTTACTAAAGACAAAAATACAGGGGAATTTTGAAGCTACTACTGCCTGTGAAACAGTGATTGAATGTGGTTACAGAGTAAGTTGTATGGGACACCAACAAGACTTCTTTGCCAAGGAGAACAGTGAGAAATTAAAAGCTGCTGATGGGTTACCCGCAGTTCACACCCTGGCATGCAGTAAGCTTGCAGCATAATAAATATGTTGTGATTTTAATAATAAAGAATCAATCATTAAAAATCTGCCCACTTGATCATAAGTAAGGCTGGGGATGTTCCTGGAGATGTAGGATGAGTATGGTTCTGATGCACAGTGTCCAATCTCCTCAGTAATTAATATTCTCCATCATCACCTTGTGCTTCATCAATAATGTATACCTTTGGTACCTGCCTGAAAATGACAGCTGAAGAAGATGATGCTTCACAAATGGGTCTTTGCCAAGAACCTCTTTGTTGCCATCACTGCTTTTGAGTCAGTGTCTCAAATGAGGGGACATTCTTGCTCAAACTGGAGAAAGAAATGCCAACCCCAGACAGAACGGTGCCAGTCCTTCTCAGTAGGACAAAGCTCCTTCCCCATTCATCCATGTCTCCAAATGAAATTACCACAGCCAATGCTTTCTCCATTTGCCTTCCCTTGGTGTGTTTCTTTGGGGTATCCTACATGTTTCCAGAACTCAGCTGCCTGCCCAGAGTTTAGTTGTTCAGATTAATTTTGATCTAATTTGGCTTCAGCTTCATTTAGCCACACACAACACAGACCTTTTCCTTCCTTTCTCCTCCATGCCTCCCCTCCTTGCAAAGATGGGTTTTAAGATGGTGTACTCTGATGACTGGGCTTAGGAGTCTAACACACGTGAAACGATATTCCCCCCTGATCCAGCTGCGCTTTGATTGGTTCAGTTTAACATAAACAGATACCAAAGATAAATGTTGATATATGGTGGCTAGAGAAAGGGTGAGTGAACTGTGAGTTCAAGGATGTGTATGCAAGGCATGTAGCTTGTGGTTCCCTGAAACCAAAGATTCAGAAAACTTTCTGGAATTTGTTTGCTTAACAAAGGGGAAAGGTGAAGAAAAAACATCTACAGAAGAATAACTGTGTCCTGAAATGGTTGATTAACCATTTCAAAGATTATACTAGGAATAAAAGGGAAGCCTAAATGAATGGAAGCAAAAACCGAGCAGTAGACAAAATTACATGACAGAGGTTAAGAAATGTGTAAAGTAAAAATTTGCAATAGTCAAAATGATTTAGGTCTCAGGAAAGACACTGAATGTTAAAATTATTCAATCCTTGTATGGACAGACAAAATAAAGTAGTGAAGATATGATAGATGAAAACTGATTATTAAATCAAACCTCTTATTCACTATAGAGAGTGCTTTTGACTTTGGGGTAAAGACAGCATGGAGACAGGTGTACAGAAATAGAAATAACCACATCTCAGGTGGAATAAAAAGGTTTAATGTATTCAATTGGGACAAAGCAGAGCAGGATGTTTTCTGTCCTGGACTCTTAGAAAACTAGTATATAGATCAACAAGTCCAGGTCCACTCCCAAATATTGTTCATAAATCAATCAAGCTCAAGACAGTATCATGTGGTCAGAACTTACCCCCTAAATTCAAGAGAGGAGGGGTAAAAGTAATTTGTCTGACGTTGATAGGATGCCAGGATTAAAAACAATTTTTGAAGGAGGAAATATTGGAAAATATGAAAAGGCTTAAAACCCAAGATGATGGTCTTCCTTGATTTCATATTAATAAAGTCTGATTTTCAAGATTTCAGCAAAATTTTAAACAATATAATATGAAAATATTTATTGAGATGGCATGGATGGAAATTAAGTGAATATAAGCTGGGTAAGAGCTTTTTAAAGGATTGTAAGTGGAAGGGCTGAAAGCTTAATGAAGTGGTGGGAGGGGGGATGTGAGCCTGCATGAGGTCAGTAGTGCAGTTCCCCAGGAACAAGTATTGTAGTACTCTTGTTTAATATTTTCTGTAAAGACCTTAAAAGATGCTAAATAGGATGGTGTCACTGAAATTTGCTGATGTTATAAATTTTGAAAGCATCAGCAGTGCCAAGAAGGATCAGGATATCATAAACAACCATGTGGCTTGGATGCAAGTCATATACTAATAAGATCATATACTGTAATAAGCAAGTTATACGGTAAACAGGAGGTCACCTGTAAATGACTGGAGAGATGAAAGACATGAGAGTATCGGTTGATCACAGGCTGAGCATACGTCAGACATCTGATGAAGTGTGAAGAAAGCTGTCATGATTGGGGGCTGTGTCAGTGAGGACAGTGCAGGGCTAAGGTCATTGTGCAAGGCACCAACAAGACCACACTTGCAATGCCGGGTGCATTTCTCACCAGCTGAGCCCAAGGGAGATGAAGTCCCACACAAAGGCTAATATGAAGATGAGAATGGAGAATATATCAGGCTAAAAGATGTGGGATTTCTTAGCGGAAGGAGAAAAGATTCCCAAATATGGACATACTCAACAGTAGGCAACTTGGAAGGGAAAACCTGTCTGGAATAAGAAATTTTGGTACTGGCACCGGACACATAGGTGGGATCTGGCCATGAAACAAATAAAAGCTGGAAATTAGAAATGTGTACCCAAGCAATGAATTGTTCTACTAACAGATGGGGAAAAGAACAAAGAGCTAGGTTTTAAGACTGAGTTTGATCAGAGTATCACCTGTTGGTCGATGTATTGTCAGGATATGTTTGATACAGCAGGGAAGTAGCTTCCAGGGGTATCTCTTTCCTTTCTAAGTCACTCAGAGCTGTGTTGGTTTGTGCTGTCAGAGGATGTGGTCACTGCTTCCTTTGTGCTCAGTGGAGAGATGGGTGGCCCAGTCAGCACAAAAAAGCTGAACTAGGCAGGTCCTTCACTACATATAAACATGCCAAGTTTGGTTTCAGCCTTGGAGCTGCTCAAGGCCAGAGCAACATTACATGTGTATGTGACTAGCAAATTGGCATGGAGACACAGAAGCAAAGGCTGGTTGGGACTAATTATAAGAAGTGTTCTTGCCAGACTTGAGTGGAAAGGCTTTACGTCCTTTCCAGTAGTAGCCTTCCAGGCAAAGCATTAATCTCCTTAGCCTTCAATACCCATCTCAGTGAGCCTAATGGTACTGCCCTGTCATACCAGGATGTTGGACAGATGTATCATTTGGGATTCCAGGTGTGCAAGTAGCCCCCATAGCTAGAAAGAAAAGTTCATGGACAGGAATAGTGCTCAGGTCTGAGCACAGATGAAACAAGGTTTTCCATACTCCAAGGCCTCGTTTGTCTGTGCCAGTGCCCTGGCAATCTGTGCTTGAGTAACTCTAAGAGTTTTGGGGTACATGGAGTGGTAGAAGTGGGTGATGAAGGAAGAAGTGATGAGGCAGCATCTCTACTGGGTTGGAGGAGAGCTGGGTAGTTTTGAAAGTTATTCTACGTGTGAGCAAGATGAGAGTAATTTGCACTTCATTTCTGCTGAAAGCACTGGGAAGTCTAATGTCAACTCTGGCTAGATACTGTTGAAGAGATGCAACTAGGATAATAAGGATGACATAAGTGAAATGTTCACTTGGTTGTGATGTGTGGGGTCTGTTTTGGGACAGCAACATTATTCCTGAATTCTGTGTTTGCGTTAGTGTCTTAATAAAAATATTGATGGAGTAGATGAGACCCTTCTCCTCTTAGGCTCTTCTTGGACAGGCAGCCCCATCAAGTGAGGTAAACCAGCACAGTCTCCCTTCAGCAACCATCTTCAGAGAGTGTCTGCATAGTCATTTTGCCTCCTATGTCCTTGGTTGTCTTCAAGATGCTGTCTGCTTCTTATCACACCATTCAATAGGGAAGAGGTAGCTGTATGTTCCACTTTAGCCTGAGGACTTTGGGCTTGTTTATGTCAACATCTTAATCCTGAAGCCAGAGGCACGGTAGCAAATGTTTCATTGTAATTTCTGTGATGCAAAGGTGTCCCCTGTTTTTTATTTCACGGTGAATCACCAGGGTGGTGATGGCAGGGAATTTACCTTGAAGTATCCACAGAGTGCTGTAGATTTGTTTCCTGTGTATTTCTGCTCCACCCTTTGAGTTTAGGGATTCTTTATGGAAAGTATGGTGAAATATGTTCTGTTCTAGGCAGAATGGGATCGAATGGAATAGAATAGAATAGAATAGAATAGAATAGAATAGAATAGAATAGAATCTATTCTATTAACAGAACCTACAATGATCTTCTAATTCAACTGCCTGACCAGTTCAGGGCTGACCAAAAGTTAAAGCAAGTTAAGGGCATTGTCCAAATGCTGAAAGGCATGGGGCATGGACCACCTCTCTAGGAAACCTGTTCCAGTGTTTGACGAATCTCTTGGAAAATAAATGCTTCCTAATTCAGCCTAAACTTCCACTGGTGTAGCTTTGAATCATTCCCACACATCCTATCCCTGGATACCAGGGAGAAGAGATCGGCACCTTCCTGTCTGCTTCCCCTCCTCAGGAAGCTGTAGAGAGCAGTGAGGTCACCCCTCAGCCTCTTCTTCTCCAAACTAGGCAAACCAGAGTCCTCAGCTGCTCCTCACAGGACATGCCTTCCAGCCCTTGCACCAGCTGTGTTGCTCTCCTCTGCTTTAAGGATGTTCACATCCTTCTGAAATTGAGGTGCTCAGAGCTGCACACAGTATTCAAGGTGAGGCCATACCAACGCCAGATATTTTTTAGAATAGTTTTCTTTCTTTAGTTTGTTCTACTGTGTTTGGTGCACCTCAGGATGCAGTTTGCCCTCTTGGCTGCCAAGGCATACTGCTGGCTGGTACTGACACTGCTGCCAGCCAGCACCCCTAGATCCCTTTCTGCAGGGCTGCTCCGCAGCCACTCCTCTGCCAGTCTGTACTTGTGCCTGGCGTTCCTCTGTCCTAGGTGCAGAACCTGGCATTTGGACATGTTAAATTTTGTCCCATTAATCATTATTTCCATTCTGTCCCACATGTGGGGAATAAACATCCATCCCAGAGTCCAGGTCCTCTATTTCTGTTCTTTGCATCTTTTCCACTCCTTACAAAAAGGTCTCTAGGGATGAAACACTTCTCCAGAACATGGTTATTGGAAAACAAAGGGATACGGTGTTATCTGTAGTTGTCCCCAGCTTCCCTCATCTCAGGACTCACACAGCTTTGGATACCTACCTTTACAGGGAAGGAGGTTGGCCCAGCCTGGGTAATAGCTATGCCTGCTGAGCAAGGAGAATACAAATGTGCAGCTCTGGATCTGAGGACCTTGCCTGGACAAGCAACAGCAATGACCATTTTGTAGATCTTGACTGGGGTTCAGGTAATTACTGGCAGAAGGCACTTTACCAAGGATTTGGACAAATCTAGGCTGGGAGGGAACAGTTCGGTCTGAGAACTCCTGAGTCCATTTGGAAGAGGGGTTCGCTTCATCAGAATACACAGCACCTTAGCAGCTGCTACTAAATAATGACAAACCAGTTGCCCTGTAGATTGGTGCTGTAGCAATAGGGGTTTATACCAACTGTTGGGTCAGACTAACCACCCTCCCTCCATGGCCATTTCCATCTCCTGCCCCAGGAATCCCACAGTGCAATGACAGCATCATGCCACCTTATACACACACCTCTTTGGTGTCTGCAAACATCCTTTCTTCAGTCTTTTGCTGCAGATTTCAACTGCAACAGGTGTTGTTTGTTGTTTAAAACTGGTATCGCAGAGTACCTAAAAAATTAAAGATGTCAAGGACCAGTCTCTGGCAGTGAAGATGACTAAGAAGGAATGATCTGACTCTTTTTCCTGCCAAAACAGACCATTTCTATCCAAACTGCCTCCTGGGAATAGTTATTGTCTTGTGTTAACTCCTCTGTCATCCCCAGGAATTGTTTGGGAGATCCTTGGGCCTAACCCATGCTGGTGATGGTAGGGATGACTAATATCCAGTAACCAGAAGTGTCCACTGGCCTAGCCTGATTTACTTACATAACTGTATCCTCTGGACCTGAAACTTGCTGGTCCCATCCCTAGAAGGTTAGAAAAGTAGTAGGTTGTTTGTATTTTGGGTTCCATGATTTTGAAGAAAACAGTTTTCCTGTCTGTTACCCATCCTGCATTTCTGAGGGGTATGTGGGTATATCCCACCTCCAGGGTTGCTAAGCAGGATCCTAGTGCACAGTGACTTGCTGTTGGACTTGATTTATCCCTAAATGGGCCTCAGAACACATAATGTTAAAAGAGCATCACAAGGGGGCAATATATCTTGGTGGAGCCACAGGTAATGACTACATCTGAATTTCTTCTGGCAATCTAAGCATAGTGAACCCTTGATTCTTATGGATACAAATGTCACTGATAAAAGCCCTGCAAGAACTTAGTTTTTTTCTAGGCATAGGTCTTCTTATTAAGCTGTACACAGAAATGAGACTGAAGAGGTTTTTATAGTAGCTAGGTAAGATTTCCTGGGGTAGCTGTTCTGTCCTGTGATCAACCTTCTATCACATGCTACTTGTGTGCTCTCCAGTAAAATCTCAGCCCTCAGTAAATATGTACCTATGAGAATGAAACTTTTTTTGATTCTTAACCACTTTTCCTTCAACTGTCACACTGTATATATGCATACATGTGTCTATCTGCCCATTTGAATGTCTCCAAGAACTTTTCAACAAGACAACCAACCTGTCTGTGCAAAGGGCCACATGGTGACCACAGGTCTCATAGGTGTTAAGGGAAGCAACAGATGAGACTGGCCTCCAGACACAAACCTGTCCAAAACCAGGTCATGGAAGCAGTTGTTGAAAGGGTGTGGCTGGGACAAGGATGAAATGAGAGGGAGGTAGGAACAGGGCACACTTTGGGTGAGGGAAGACAGTTAATTTTGTGGCAGTGCCTGGTGCCTGTGATGGATGTGGACATTGGGTGGACCAGGAAGCAGGAGGAGATAAGAGGGATCAGAAGTATTTTTGTTGTCCTCAGAGGCTGCTTTTAGTATAGGGTGGGAACTACTGTAAGACTTAGCAAACGTCTCTGTTTTTTGTTGTCTTTAATGCCAATACCTGGTGCCAGCCAGCAAAACAAATACTGTCTCTCTCGTGCCCACACATGCTCGCCCTTGCCTCCAGGTGTGCTGCTTGCAGCCTCTGTGTTCACAGGTGCCAAAGACGGTAATGAGGTTTCTCTGTTGGCTTCTTTGGGCTCCTGTCAGGCTCTTGACTTGGGCCTTCCCAACTTCCCTGGGCTTTGAGACGGCAGTTCTTGCTACATTAGCAAGGTGAGAAAGGGTTGTCCTCAAACTTCCAGAGTGGGGAATTTAGGGCAATTTTCCATTCACGCTGTGAATGCCCCTGCTCTCTGACATGAATAGCTTTTGTTTGCTGGATATTTCTTCATGCCAGGATTGTTCTCTCATTACCTCTGTGTCAAATGCCAGCTCTTCAGGTCATAACTTCTTGAATAGATTCAAAGTGGAGGAGCAGCTCATGCAGCACTTCTGACACAGACATGCTCGTAACTGGCTTCAGACTCTTTGCTTCCCACGGATGCTGAACGACATCACATCAATAGATCTCCATGGCAGAGGCAAAGGTTTTTTTTCTCCATCCTCCTGGGGGAAGGATGAGGGGAAGCAGGGTAGAGCTGCTGTTTTTGAAGAGTACTTCATAGTAGAGTATTTGCTGCGAAAACAGCAAAAAGAGGAATTAACTGCATGGGATTACGAAGGGCAGGGAAACAGCTGTCTCCTTTGATGGTACATGGGTGTGAGAACTGTTGTGAAATGCTCTGCCATCTTACCACAAGGCAACTGGAGCCAGTCCAGAAGCAGTGACTGCACATGAGCATTACACTCTTGGAAAAGGATTTCCATTCTCTGACTCTATGGCATGCAAGAGAAAGAGCAGAGAGGGTTGTTTACTTAATTGTTTTATTTTAAATGTTCCCATTTAAACTTTGAATAGTCAAATTCTTCTGTCAAGTCTAACTTTATTTTTATAAAGCTCATTTATTGTGCAGAGGAACTGAATAGGTCAGATGTACCTCAACTGACTATTTGAAACTTTAGCCACACCTTCGTCTTTTCTTAATTATGACAGTTGAGTGAGTGTTAAAAAAAAAACAGTCTCTGGCTGAATGTCAGTATTTTAAGGAGGATGAATGCTTTTCTCTTCACTACAGAAACATTGGATGTTAGAGGCAGAGATTACATCGTTTTCTCTTAAATTTGTCTGTGAGAGCAGGCAAACATGCTACCTTTGCTGCATTGCAGAAAGCAAGTTTTAAAGGATGCAGCTGAATGCAAGTCCAGAGTGGATGACTCAACTAGTCTGGACAGAAGGCACCTGTGCGTGTGGCACCACGCAGCCACCCAGGAAGACAGGTGGGTCCCTGTAAATACTCAACATGTAGTGACCCCTGATGAAAACAAGTCCCCTCCCTGCCCATCGCTCCACTTTCACTTACTTGTCCAGGGTGAAGTCCTCATTCCACAAATTCCCTCCAGGCCAGATTGAATCTCTAATGAAACTAACAAGAGAGAAAGAAGCAAAACATTTTCTTTTCCTGACTTAGCCCCATACCTGTCATCTCCATTGACGGAGAGGTATATGGAGGTAGTCAAACTACCCCAGCCGTGGAGGGCCACCAGCAGAGTTGTGAAAGGGTCCAGGGCTGGGTCATGGTGTTGTTAAGTGATTCACATGGGGAAGCACCGACAGAGGTGAACACAAGCCCAGGAAGGGGATAAAGGCTATTTCAGTGTGAGTGATGAACACAGCTAGTATATACAAATTCCGGTACAGACACATAGTGAGAGGTATTTTAACAAGCTGGTGACTTCGTAAGGTAATGCTCCCATAATATGGGCTTGTGGATAAGAAATCAGAGAAGCCATATAGGGAGGAGGTCAGGGCTGCAATGGGAACTGTCAATTGGGAACATCATCAGAGTAGTCACGTGTGCAGCATCTGATTTGCAAAGAGTTCTATGATTGACCTTTGAATGACATTAATAGAGCTCAAGGTAAGGTCAGAAATGAGCTAGCAAGGGATCTCTTTGCCACACAGAGTTTTCAAGTGGCAGAATGGGAGTGGGATTAATCAAGATGGCATGGAACGAACTTGGCTTCATCAGCCTCGTTCAGCCAGCCTTGCCCTGGTTGAGTGATGGGTACAGTTACTTTAGGGAAGTTCTGCAATCAAAGGGCAGGTCTTTTGATTGTTTTTAGTGACTGTCCAGTGGCTTAATAGCTGGAAGAGCAGAGCTAACCGCAGGCTCTCTTTCCAGTCTATTTGGACCACAAAAAGCCTCATTGCACAACAGTATATGAATAATTCAGAGCAGGAATGTGGCTGTGCAGGGTGGGTTGTTAGCGGGTAATCCTTCCCCAGGTCTGTTATGCTAGCTGACTCTATTTGAGCTTATTTTTAGCCTAAGTCTCTCTCCTGGCCCCATTAAAATCACTATCTGAGCATCTTTCAATGTATTGGACCTGATAGCATCTGTACAAGGCAGAGGTATGGAGGTGCTGTGTAACTTGCCCCAGGCCACAAAGGAAAAGTGGAGCACAGCAAAAAACTTCTGGTCCTTAAAAGCCAGCTCATCTGGCCTCTCTGCCCCAGAGACTTTCTCCAGTGCGATCAAATGTTTTTGACCAGCTGCCACAAATTGGCTTGGATTCAAGGGACCTTGGTGACATTTTTCAGGCCAGGTACAGGCACTGGGTATAACTTCTGCTGAGCCATGGAAATACTGTATGCCCTAATCCCTATGCACAGAGGCAATGAATACTAGCTAATACTACCAGTAGCAAATACAGCATCGTAACAATTACATAAGCAACACTTTTACTCTGAATGTATATCTGTAACATTTCCTACCATAAAAATCATACCACAGCAGTTACTCTAGATCAGAACCGTGTTACTTTTCCCATCTGCAAGAGGTAGCCTCACTGGAGATATGAATGTTTACATTCAGTCCCCAATACAACTGCAGCCTTTGGAAAAGTGCAGCTGCTACCCTTGAAAAGAAGAAACCATCTATTTTATTGTCCAGCTATTTATTATTTAAATAAATGAACTGCAGTTTGATCCTGGAGGAATAGAAATCTCTTGCATACGTGATGGATTGAGTTGCTTAAAGAGCCTGTCCTCAATTTTAGGCCTTTTGACAAGTGCGGAGAAGATAGAACTGATAAAACCGCTCAGCTAGCAATGTCAAGACACAACTTACTTGGGTAAAAAAGAAGCCTTGTTTTTAAAATAAAAGTTGTGTCACCCAGCAAACAGCTTTTTGGCCTTTTTTTCAGCACCCAGAGAGTAAATCAACCTTCCACCAGGGCTTGCATAGTTGCATGATGTCAGATCATCTGTACCAACAGAGCATGCTGCTGAACTGGGGGTGCAGATCAGAGCAGGAGGGACTGAGCCCTGTTGGTGTTTGTTAGGGGTTTACAAGGCAGGAGGGTAGGCCAGCCTTTCTGCCAATGTGCAGTTGCAGCACTTGGGAAATCAGTCCTCTTCCTGGTCCTGCCCTGGCCCAGCCCACGTTCTGAACCGCAGCTGAGTCATTTATCCGCCCCAGTTTGACACCTCCTAACACTTCCCAGAATTTAGAGGGTTGTTTTTGAGGCTGTCTGTCAGTGACCTGAATGGACAGTGAAGTTTTATGCTATTGCAAGTGCCATGCCAGGCACCCATCAAGCAGCAGTGAGTTCCACTGGTTGGTGCCACACTGTGCCTGCAGGGGCTTGTTACCCTGGTTTACTGTGTCTGTCCCAGTCATGGCCTCTCCCAGTTGCACCTTCCCCAAGCTATCTCATCCTCATGACCTCCAGCACTGCAGGCAAAACCTCCAGATATATCCACAGGGAGGATATATCTCCAGATAAATCCAGAGGAGAATCACGGACTCCTTCCAGAGTCACAGACTCCTTCTAGAATATGTACAGGGAGGAAGAATTGTCCCTTCGGCCTGTAAGGGTCTAGACATCAGGTCTCAACCACCAGAGCAAGGGAAAGTCCCCTCTTGGCTCCAGCAAGAGACTCCTGAATACCGAGCTCCAGCAAGCAGATGTCGCTGCCACATGAGACCAACATGTTATAACCCAGCTAAGCAGCCCCCACTCATGCTAAAGACTTTTGACCCCTCTCTCATTTTCAGGGATAAATGTGTTTGACCTTTCAAGAAGCCAGAAGAGGCTGTGTCTCATCCAATGTCTGTGGGGACTTCAATGGCTTTGGTGCTTTAGCCATTTTTGTACAGCTGAATTCCCAGGCTCCAGAAAGGGCCATTGTAGCCAAACTGCTTGTTGAGAAAGGCCACTGGATGTGGACATGCTTGAATGCCTGAGAATTGTTTCAGAAAGTGGGCAAAAAGCAGTAGTGTGTCAGGGACCTTCTTACAGTGCAAGAAGATGAGCCCCTGGACTGGAGAGGTCACGGAGCTGGTTACCCATGCAGAAAACAGCTTGGCTAGGAGTTGTACAGCTGGATGAGCCCCCTTTTCAGTTACTAAGGTTCAGGAGGTTTGCAAAAGCCAGGATAATCACCCACATGTCCTATATCTTATATCCTCCCTCCCAATAACCAGAATCAACTCATACGAGGATGGTGATTCATTATGGATTTCCCTTCGGGGAAACCCCTTCCTTGCTTCCCACAATTAGCAGCTTGGTAATCCTTTGCCTCCCAAGGATTTATATACGTTTCTCTTTCACAATAACAGACAGTGTAATTATCTTCTGACATCCCATTGACTTAATCCAAAATTTGATGCTGGCCCTTGTCCCATGGCTATGGGTCCCCCAGATGACTCATCTCCATCCAGGTAAATGCTTCTTTGTTATTTCAGCCTGTGGCTGCACATCCTTTGCAGCTCCAACAGTTCTTAGGGTATGAAAGTGGATTAATGGGGCTCTTGGCCAATCTCCCTCCCCTTTGAGTCCTCCACCCACTGCTGTCCTGACTTCACAGCTCCCTGACTTCATGGGTCCACCCTGTCTTGTCACTCTCATGCAGGGCTCTCCCAGGCCCATCTGTACACTCTACTCAGCCTCATCTTCTTTTGTTGTATATTGGGAGGAAGCACATGGAACACAGTTTTCTACCTTGTTTTTTAGGTCTCTTCATATATATGTTGCTTGGAGGCTTTATTTGAGAGTTTCTTTCAGGCAGCTTTATATGGCACTTTCTCTGCTGCCTTTGCCAAACACTGTACAGGATCTCCCAATGCAAGGTGGGAACACCCAAGCTTATATTCATAAAATAAGCTATCTGGAGAAGGCAAACTAATTTAGAATCTATGAGTATGGAGAGGGGCTATAACAGTATGAAAGAGATGATAAACCCAGTCTTCCTTGCACACAAACACCTCATTGGTATCAGCAACAGATTGCACCAGTGCCAGAGACTGCACTAAGCTTCTCCTTCCTCAGATGTGACCCAAATCTTCTACCTGTGACGAGCAGAGAAAGCCACTCTGGCTTCAGCAGGGACTTCGAGGAAGGGGGAAAGGTCAGTGGGTGAAGGGAAATTCCTATTACAAGGAAGGGAATAAATGGCTCTGTGGGTATCCTCATGATCTTAAAAAATCTGCAGGAAACACCAATCTCACCCTACTCTTCAGCACTCCCAGCCCTGTCCTTGAGAGCACCTCAGGAGAAGTCAGCCCTGTGCCTTTCTCTACCTCCCCTGCTCCTGCTTTTCTTCGTCTTTTAACCCCACATTGCCTTCCTCCCCATCTCTCACTGACTGTGTCTCACCTGGGGGTTGAAGTGGGTGTGTGCCCACAGGTGTGTGCTCACCTCCACAACAAGGTACCCAGAAGGGAAAATGCGAGCTCTGATGTTTACTTTCTCCACTCTCCCTAATCTGCTAGGCAACACCACCTTCTCTGAAAGGTAAACACCTCTTCAACCTTGTGACAGGGCCTGTGTTCCAGGCTATGGCATGTGGAATGGATCAAGGAGGAATTTGGAGACAAAAGCTTGAGAACCTGCCTGTGGGAGATGGGTCCTTCAAAGGATGCCACTATGGCCAGGATGGAGACTGGCAATCCCAGAACTGGAGTGGTTGACCAAGACACCATGGAGACATCCTTTCCACTTCAATGCGATGGTTATTGCCCAGCATGGATGTGCAGTCCTGCCTACTCTCTCAGGGATGCTACAGCTATTCGTAGGTGTATGAATGCCTGTATGCACATGTGGCAGGGAAGGTGAGCACTGTTTTTGTCTGGTATGGTAGCTAACTAGGTGCAGGGTCCCAGGCTCTTTAGGTCACAAGCAAGTTCCCCTTCAGGTGTGATTGCTCTTCACAGGCTTTCTTGGGGTATGTGCCCTCCACAGTTTGTCATAGGCCAGAGCCCCTCAAGCTTTAGAGGTACAGTTGCCACTTCTGTTCTGCTCTGTGATGGCACCTCTCAGCACATACCATCATTACACAGCAATGGCCAAGACCGAACATTGGCCAGACATGCAACACACCTACCTGCAGTTGCTGCTGGGTGCAGAAGTACATGACTAAGTGATATGCAGGTAACATGCTCACACTTGCTTCAGAAATAAGTATATTTTAGGCGTTATGCAGATAGTATGAACACATGTTTTCTTATCTGGTAACACTACAACAATACAATAACAGTAACAAAGAAGCTATCATACGGCAAAGATCTACCATCAGCTCCAGGGATGCGACACACCCAACAAACCACCATTGCTCCCAGTTACAATTTCTGTTATAGGCAGGGTGCTCCAAGACTTTTGAGGTCATGGAATTCCTCTTTGGTCCTCACAGTCTGATGTTCAGGAAGGTCCAGAGCACGCTGGCTGCTATCCCTGCTGCCATCCCATAGCTGCACCTCACACTGCCTGCTGCATTGGCATTGCAGAGGTCGCTGCTGCAGCAGGAGATATTCCTGCTGCCTCTGCTGAAGTCCTGATAGGACTCACTACATGACGAATCGCAGCCCTTGTTGATGATTTTGATGAACCCTATGATCTCTGGAAGGAAAGTAGGACCATTACTACATGGACTCAAGGCAAGGCAAGCAAAGCTTCATGGAACTGAATAATGAGATGTTATTCTTATCTGAGCTCACTTGGAAAAAAAAGCATGAGTGGTTCCAAACAGCTGCATGGTTTACTCTAGCACGTTGTATTTTTGAGGTGTCAGTTTGTCAGCAGTGGGGGAAGAGTTTCAGCCACAGGTGTTTGCTTAAGGCAGTGTACTCCACAGCACAGTTCTCGGGGGTTTCTAAACCAGCACCAACTACAGAAATTCTAATAATTTAATTAATAATGAAAGTAGCCATTGACACCTCCCTAGGGGAGCCTAAGCTACTAATGGATGAGGAGCAAGCATGTGGGTAATCTTTCCTCATATCCCATATATCTTCATTGCACAGAGACTTTGAACACCCAGGGAAGTTATGGAAACATGGCTATCCCCATTTCACAGATGAAAGAGCTATTGTTTGATTTGTTTCTGAGAGGCACAGCCTAATTTTCTGTGGCTGGTTTATACTCAGTAACCTCTGGTTACCAGCAGATTACAGTCTGCATGAGATCTCCTGATCTTGCACCACCTATTCTGGACACCAAGCCTTTGACAGATGCAAATTCAGTGTATAGGGCCAGGGGATTATACAAAGTGTTTGCTCTCCTGCATGTGAATGCATGGTCATGGGTTTGCTTAATTTCCAACAAGAACAATACCTACTGGAAGTATTACGTTTACTGCCTATTAGATGCAAGTTTGGGCATGCCAGTGATGGGGTTTGTGCCCCAGCTCTAAGAGCAACTGAGCTGTCACCACAGATCTGGACAAGGCAAACATTTTTTTGCCCGATCCATAATGGGAGAATTAAGTCATAATCTGTTAAAGGAGTTTACCCAGGGACACACAGATGGCTGCATTCAGAGCTGGCTGTAGATGGGCCTAGGTGAAACTATGTCCTTTTCACTGAATTCACCTAAAATCAGCTCTGTCATTGAATGCTCCTAACTTCATGACTAGTTTTCACCAGACTCAGCCCCTCACATTTTAATTCATGTTCCATTTTTTTTTTAAAGCCATAAACTTAACTATCGCCCTTGAAAAAAAAATATTTTTGGTGTTATTAAAGAGAAATAAACCTAATTTTGTACAGGTGAGAGACATTTGTAGGTATTTGCAATGTCAAATGCAGCTGCACCCTCTTGAGATTCTTTCCCGGTACTGGCATTGTACTGGCCATATTGCTCAGTTTTTAGCATGATCTAGTGGCAAACACCGAGGAATTTATGGGGTACAGCATGCTCATGTTAATATGACTGTAATCACACCTTCATTGTCAGTGTGGGGAGAGGACTTAGTGACAGCCAGCATCATTACCAGAAGACCAGCTATCACTAAGGGATAAACATTTTTCTTCTGTCATTTCTACTTAACATGAAAGTCATCTGAAACCTCCCTTATCACCTTTTCTTCCAAGATGGCTTTTCTCTTCCTGCTGCACACTGAGCTTTGCTGGCCCACACCAGCTGGTGTATCTAGAATCAGGCTTGGACACCTGAGGCTCGGACCACACCTGGCTCTAACGTCATGACTAAGATATTGTCCACCCCTACTTTGCCTTACTGATCACATCTGTCTTGCACATTTCCGTAGTCTTGCAGTCCACTTTCTTCTGACAGTTGGAGTTTCTGAGCTGCCATGTGCAGCTGTAACACTGCAAAGAAGAACCTGAAAAAGACCAAGAAGGGTTATAAGAAATTGAAGCTCTCCAGGGAACTCGACTTAGGGCTTGCACTGGGAAACAGGACCATTCCTGTGGGTCCTCAAGGGAAGACAGCACCTCTGTTATTGGGAAAACAATGTTTTTTTCTGGTTTTGCTAGAGAATAGTACGCTTGCTTGGAGTGAGGGTCAAGTTTTGCAGGTGCTGAAGATGTTTCAGATGCAGACATTGCAGCGAGGGAGCAAAAAGAGACCAGCTGGATAGCTGGTCTCATTGACTGGTCTCATCAGTCAATAGGAAGTGCTTCCCAAATACTTCTTCCTCTGTATTTGGGATGCCTATCTCCGTTCCTGTCTGGAACAAGCTCTTGGTGATATTCACACCTCCTGAACCGAGATGAAGGCATGAAGCCCCCAGGAGGACAGGCTGATATTTTTTGTCTGCTTCTGAGCCTTATGCTGAGGTATTGCCAGGGTTGGATGAAAGAAGGAAAGCCCAGAGGGAAGAGGGGGTGAAGGTGGGATGGAGTAGGCGATTTGCAAGGTCTCTTCCAGCCTGTTGTCTCAGTTTGACCAGCCTGTGGCATGTTCTCTCCATCACCCCCTCTTAAAAAGCAAGGTGAAAACATGGCTTTCACCTCCCTCTGAAAATTCAGGTCACCACGTGTTTCCAGCCCCTTATGGACATGCCACTCTATGGGGGATACAAGTCAGTGCTGTTAACATCTGCTGTGCTGTTATGCACATCAAGCAAAGGCAGAATAAACATTGCAGCTTACCGGTGTCTAGCCATGATTAAAAATATTCCCCAGAGGAGTGAAAGCATTGTGCAATTACCTGTTCCTATTACCCACCTGTGCCCCAGGGCATCAGTGGAGCCTTGCAAGTCCGAGAGTTAATGTACAGATATATAGATATGTACGTACTTTAAACTCATGACCACCAGGCTTGTATCATGAATCCCTCAAGTCAATACCCTAATGCCTAAAATACTCTTCTAGGACATAGAAAAGCCCTATTTAGAAATCAGTGTTATTCAGAGCAGGAACAAGAAGTGATTTGAGGCACTTGGTCTCCCTCTGTCCAAGCCATTCTGGTACAAATGACTGATGTAGCCATAGAGGCAAGGAGCCAAACCCCAGTTTGCCTGTAATGCTATACTCTGCTTTCACATTTAATGCAATGACAGTCAAACTTCAGAGCACTCTAATGGAATCTGGCAGAGGAAAAGGTCTGGCCAGGACTGTACAAGACCCTTCCCAGCCTGTTCTTCAGCAGCTTCTGCAGAGAAACATTTCTGCTCAGATCTGCTTCTTCTGTTGTCTGGTAAATAGGGAAGAGCTCACTTAAAACCGCTTCTTCCCACGGAGTTTAGAAAAACCTGATGGTGTCCAAATCCCACCCATCCAGTTTATAAAATAACATGCCATGGCATTCTGCCTTTTTCTGTCCCATTAAAATTCTGACAATCTGTGGGGCCACTTCTGAAATGAAGACTCAGAAAACAAGTTGGAACAAAACTTACCTTTGCAGAAATGTTGCAATTTTGATAGCCTGGGAAGAAGAAAATTAATCCTCCCACCCCACTTAAAAAAACCCCTGCATACACATAACTATATCGTTTTGCTTAAATAACTTTGATTTCAACTATGTTCAGTTTTCTATAGGATTTATCTTTCTTGGGAGCTGCTCTGCCCAGCACTAGGATCACACCATCCGCAGGGTGGGGCTGCATTTTTTCCATGCAACACCCAGGACATCCTATCAAAAAGCAAATGTCTTCATACAACAACTATGTCAGCATTTCTTCCCTCACTGCCAAACCCCATCATTAGTTTTTAATCCCAACTGAAGATCTGCTGGAGGGGATGTGGGACAGACTCTCCATGCTGCCTTACCTGAGTCCAAGCACAGAACTGCTCCTAGCAGGAGGACAAGGAAAATCTTCATTTTGGAACAGACTCTCTTGTGGTGAATACGTTTTTTTTTCCCTTGCGGGGCAGTTTATATAGTGTGGGAGGTGACAATTGGGCATGCCCAGTAGGTCAACCTGTGAAGGCACTTGAGCGAGGCTGCCCACTGGACCAAGGAAGGGCTTGGTTTGTGGTGGTGGTATTTGTGTTAAGTGCCTCTCCTACCTGACTGCAACTTTCAGAGCTACCAGCAGGTCCCCTCCACCACTACATCCTCCCCTTCTACCCTTGGGCAAAGTGTTCATATGGGTGGAAAAAAATCCAAATTCTTTAGAACAAGGCTGGCCTTACGCATTTCACTGGAGCCAGTGAGGCTGCGGTTGCACCCTGTGAACAGGGCTCTCCACTCCCATTACTATCCTGAGTGGAGCTGTTGTATTTAAATCAAGGACGAAATGTTCTTTTAATAAACATCTTCAGCGATTTATCTGCATGTGTGAGTGCCTCTGTGGCACTTGTGGCATGTGGCTGCAAGGTATGTGGGCATATTACAGTGCATTGGCCTCTTTCAGGTATCAAAGTGCTTATTTGCCTTTATTATTATCTGTATTATCTGTAGTCTAATAAAAGGCAATGTCCAATTAATTTGGTTTTTATGTGTCTTGAAACCAAAGGGACTTTGTGATGGTTTTGTTTGGTATTGTTTTTATCTGCTATGTCTGTACCACGGCATGCTTCTCTTTAGCTGGTAGTCTCTCCACTATAGGCTGGGTGCAGTTTTGACACTTCAACCCACATCAGCTTGTACCGTAAACAATTCAGGCTTGTCACAGAAATGCCACTTCTCCTCAGAGATGAGGGTGAGTTCAGCCACATTCCAAAGTGAAGTGCAAATGTTTGCTTTTGTGCTTCGATTGAAGATTTCTCCCATTCCTCACATCCTTTGACCACTTCTTAGTACACACTGGTGTGAAATAAAACAGGCCTTTCTGCCAAATTCTGTTTGCTATGGTTTCTTGCTTTATTTAGGGTTTTTCAGAAATTTCAGGAACTTAGCACTTTGCAGTAATAGCCTTCACGGATCTGGTCTCAAGCAGTTTAGCTCTTGGGACACCAGGTACTATTTCAAATTAAAAGGAAGGTGTGCTGGTGTGTTGCTGGATCATTGCTCTTGATCAGTGGCTGTGGGATGAGTAATGGAGGGTCAGCTGGACTAAGTCTGCTGAAGTTAATGACATTTCCCTGATTTACACCAGTGGAGAATTTGGTGCAGGGGGTGATTTTGCAAATCGTATTTCTTCTGTGGATATCTTAAGTGCTTCCCCTTGGACTCTTGAACTTCTGTTTAAAAAGAAAAAAAACCAAACAAAATCAAGCCAACGCCTTCTTTCTGCATCTATTGACTTTTGCTTCATCACATTTTTTCAGATCATTTCACTTATAACCAAGGTTCTCAAAATCTGCTGTTCCTTATTCAGAGATATTTAAGGCTACTTTTTAAATCCCCAGTGATTTCCCCTGTAGGGTTTGGTTCCTTGTGTTAGGGAGGAATAGGGACAAGGGGAAAGTCTGATGGTCACCCCATCAAATCCACCCAGGCCTTGAATTAAATATTTCTTCTTTGAACAGCTCACCGATAAGCACGAGGGAGTGCTCTTTTCATCCTCAGCAGCCTGACTTGCTGCCAGTCTAACCCTCCTAGCACTAGTATTTCCTTTTATTCTTTTTCTAACAGTATCAGCGCTGCCAGTGAAGACCAGGACCCGTGGTGCTGTGAAAGAGGGGCACACAGCTCAGAGTCTGTCCCTGCCCCAGTCCTGCTTGGCTGCAGCCCCAGGCTGTGTGAGAGCCCAGAAATTCCTGGATCCTTACACCAGTTGTTGCTTCCCACAACTCTGGGAAAAAAACAAAGCTGGTTTTTTTTGAACATTGGTGTGCAGCTCCTGCTTGACTCCTGAAGATGGCAGACGTGCCCTGTTATAATTATTACACACACATTAACATGCAGTTGTCCATAGGATTGTGTGTACATGGTGTTTTTTTTATTTTCCTGATGTTATAAAATCCCAAGTTTGTCTAACTGCATGAAAAAGACCATCTATTTCCCCTGGGAATCTGAGAATGTCTACAAATCACTTGTGGGTTTGTTGTTTTTTTTTAATACTATTCCATGCTGTCACTGCAGATTCCTGATAGATACGTATGGAGCTTTCTTTTGAGGAGGGAGGGAAAGAGGACTTGATAATTTGCTCTGCCCTGGTCACCTGCCTGGTGTCAGGCTGGGAAGGTGGTGGCTGATTGTGGTACACAGCAGGGTGTCACGGATCGTATTGAGGCGCTGCATAACTGTGGTGGGCATGAGCTGGAAATCTGAGGACAAAAGGGGCAACAGGTGCAAAGGTGCCTGGGAAGTCTGGACAGAGGTACTGAGTGTCTCTGAAGGCAAAAGAAAGTTGCTTCTGCTTCCTGAGCTGTGGCAACCATTTTGTTAGATGGTCTGAAGAGTCTGTAGGGAAGCCTGCAAGATGACAAAGATAACATATTAAGACTTCAATCGCAGACTGCCTTTTTTGTGGGGATGTCTTTTATGAAGAAAAGAGAAAAAAACCCAACAAACAAACAAAAAAACCAAACCCAGAACCTGGCAAAGAGGAAACTAAGATGAAGTTCCACTCACCCATCCAAGCTCCTGAATGAATTGTAGTCCTTGAAAGAGCTGGATCATCAGGGAATCCTGCAGAGTATCCAGCCTCTGAGCTCAGAGGTCTAACACCTTCTTGGATGCTTTAGTTCAAGCCAGAATTAAGTGCAAGAACAAGAGGAGCCTTTCTGCAAGGCTGCCTGGCCCTGAAAAGAAGTGACTGTGTTGCTTGCTCAGCATGAACATGGCTTGCAGCTCCTTCTCAGAATGTTCTGAAGTACTTGTGTGGAGGTTGCAATGGGCTGCAGAGGGAACCTTACCGATTTTTCCACTCCTGGAAGGTGTTTGGTACATGTGCAGTGAATGAGCTGGTGAGTAAATGTCTGCAGTGATGTCTGCAAATCTACTCAGGCTGCGTCGATGTGGGAGGTATGATAAGGGATTTTAGTGGCCACTTTTAGGCATTGAAATGGGAATTTCTAACAGCTGCACAGCTGTGTTCTTGGGAATGTAAGCAGCCTCAGGAGCATTAGCTGTCCCAAGTCAGAACGGGTGGGGAATAAATGAGACTGGGTCACTAGAAGGCAGTAGGGGAAATAGCATTACAGATTCGTAAAAGGGAAGCATGGTTCCTAAATGAGGCATGTGATTGGATTGATAGGAAGACAGATAGATAAGGGGAGAGAAAGATTTAAAAATGAGTAGATACACAGATATCTACAGAGATGGATGGATAGCTAGCAGTGAGGAGGAGCTAGAGTAGCTGGTCCTGTGCACCCTCTTCTAACCGTACGTTTACAGGCAGGATTTGCTCTGCTTGTGACAAAAGGCCACAGTATGTCCCCTATCTCAGCCTAAAGTACTTCTCACGGAGCTCCCAGCTGTTTTCCACTCTCCTCTGCACACGCCTTGGGATGGACAGGCATGATGCTTGCCTGGCAGCAGAAAATATGATTCCTGCTGCTCCAGCACTGTCCTTGACTGCCAGCACAGACAGGCTCCAGCTGCTACATTGGTAGATGTTTAACACTTGGTTCATGTCATGGTCTAGCTTACACTACAAGGATTTAAATCTAGGTTTACTGTTCAAGTGAGCTTGAGAGCACGTGAAGGTAAGGCTAGGCTGCCTGAGACATCTTCTGAAGTCCAGCAACAGAAACCGAGCTGTCATTAAGAGCAGAACATTGAGCAAAGACAGAGAAGTCGTGGGGTCTCTGCCACTGGGCTGCTGACGGACCCTTGGATCGTGCCTTCCCTTCTTTGTGTCTCTTCTTCCTCTAATGACAAATAAGGCTCATGACTCCTGCATCACAAGGGAAATGTTTTGAGATCCGTGGGTGCAAACAAGTACAACCAACAAGCGTTATAAAGGTTTAATAAGCAAAGAGCCTGTTCGACCTTGAGTATTTCTACAAGAGTCCTGGCGCAGACCCAAACATCCTCATTCCGGATTTCATATTTCCGACGCTAGCCTGACCAGCCTTGAAGAAAAAGTTCACCTTGACATCACACGCGTTCTTGCTGACAACCATGAAACCAATGCATTGCTGCAAATTAATCCCACCATGGTGCTGATCTTGTCTGCGGAGCAAAGTGTAGATGGACAAGATTCTGAAGGCCGTAGGGGTTGGAGATTCCCATACGGTGGTGCTGTTGCTACGTTGCTGGTGCAGAGACCTCGGTGTGTGGGAAAAGCCCAGATTGTTTGTTTAAAATCTCAGCAACTTCAGAGCATCAAAAATGCATCTGACATTTTTTTTGTTATTTTGCTAATTGCTAAGCACTTTTGGTTGTAAAAGACTCGGAGCGTGGGATCCCTGCCAGCTTCTGCTGGCGATGCCTCGCACATCTCAGAGCTGTTTGCAGGAAAAAAGGAGTGCATTGTCCTATGCCTATGCTTTGGAGTTGGCTGAAATGTGGGGAAAGTAGTCTGTGCTATGACCACAAAGTAGTTCTCAGCTTGCTCTGCCATTACAAAACACTTCCTCACCCTCTCGAATACTAGGTGTTGCAGTTTCTGTGGACAGATGTAGCAAAAGGTAGTTTGAAATACCAGATGAAAACATGACTTTCCTGAGGTCACACAACAGGGCAACATCAGTCCTCAGACCAGGACCCTCAAGCACTTTAACTGCTTCCTAGTCTACGTCCTTTTCATTCCATCAGGAAAATGCTTTAACTGCTCTGGCCCCTATAAAAGACCAAAGAATATCGATGGGAAAACACTTGAGATTTCCAGTCCAGCTGCTGCAGGTCAAAAAGGGTAGACCTGACAGCTGGAAACACCAAGCCCCATACAGGACCAGCAGGGACAATTGCTCCTCATGTGCCAGTGCACTCAATGCGTGACCACTTAAGGTCCCTCCTTTGTCATAGAATTATAATATCATTTAGGTTAGAAAAGAACTTTAAGATCATTGAATCCAACCATCAACCCAGGACTACCAAGTCCACCACTAAACCATGTCCCTAAGCATCAGGTCTACAATGTCTTTAAAATACCTCCAGGGATGATCACTCAACCACTTCCCTGGGCAGCCTGTTCCAAGGTTTGATAACCCTTCCATTAACAAATTTTTCCTAATATCCAGTCTAAACCTCCCCTGCTGCAAACTGAGGCCATTTCCTCCTCTCATCCTATTGCTTGTTACTTGGGAGAAGAGACCAACTCCACCTCACCACAACCTCCTTTCAGGCAGTTGTAGAGGGCAATAAGGTCTCCCCTCAGCCTCGTTTTCTGCAGGCTGAACAACCCCAGTTCCCTCAACCGCTCCTCATCAGACTTGTGCTCCAGACCCTTCCCCAGCTTTGTTGCCCATCTCTGGACACGCTCCAGCACCACAATGTCTTTCTTGTAGTGAGGGGCCCAAAACTGAACACAGGGTTCAAGATGTGACCTCACCAGTGCTGAGTACGGGGGGACGATCACTTTCAGATCACTGATAGAGATATTAAACAGAACCGGCCCCAGCACTGAGCCCTGGGGAACACCACTTGTGATGGGCCACCAACTGGATTTAACTCCATTCACCACCACTCTTTGGGCCTGGCCATCCAGCCAGTATTTTTATCCAGCAAAGAGGACACATGTCCAAGCTATAAGCAGTCAGTTTCTCCAGGAGAATGATGTGGGAGACAGTGTCAAAGGCTTTGCTAAAGTCTAGGTAGACACCATCCACAGCCTTTCCCTCATCTATTAAGCATGTCATCTTGCCATAGAAGGAGATGAGCTTATACAAGCAGGACCTGTCTTTCATGAACTCATGCTGACTGGCCCTGATCACCTGGTTGTCCTGTACATGCCACATGATGGCCCTCAGGATCATTAGCTCCATAACCTTCCCTGGCACGAAGGTCCACTGATAAATGATGGAAAATGGCTTGGTGAGCACTTCTGCCAATTCCCTCAGCACTCATGGGTGATCACATCCATTCCCCATAAACCTGCGTGTGTCTAAGTGCTGTAGCAGGTGGTTAATCATTCCCTCCCCCCCCCCCCCCCCCCCCGAATTATGGGGGCTTCATTCTGCTCCCCATCCCTGCCTTCCAGCTCAGGTGGCTGGGTACTTGGAGAAGAAATGGTCTTACTGATACAAGAGTTATTTACTTTAAAAAAAAAAGAAAAAAAGAGGGAAAACCAAAAAAGTAAATATATATAGTGAAAATCAAGAGAGAATTTGAAAAACAGAGAATGTTAGTTAAATCCTTAGAAACAGTTAACAAAACATGGCCTTGGAAGAAGGAAGAGACACCATAAATATGTCCAGCTGGGGCACAAGATAAGCTCTAGGAGAACCAAAAGGTTAATGAGACTGAAGAGAAATTTACTGGAACTATGTGTGAACTATTCTAATTAGCATTCTAAAAGAACCACTCTAGAGCAAAGAGCCCTCTACTAACAAAACCCCCTCCCCACAGAACAATCTTTTAAAAAAGAACACTATACCTTTAAGTGGAGAAGAGACTTGCAAGAATGAATGAGAATTAAGTGTGACTGTACAATCTTTCAAAGTGTATAAAAAGTTCTGCTCTGTGTTGGGTGTGTTAGCTTTGCGGATCACCACGTAACACCCACCTCTGCGCAGACATGCAATAAGCAAATTCTCAGCTGTGTGTGGATGGGCTCTTGCACACTGGGCGACGAGCCCAGATTTGGGATAACATTACTATTAAAGACTGAGGCAAAAAAGGCATTAAGCACCTCAGCCTTTTCCCCAGCCTTTGTTACTATGTTCCCCCCCTCAACCCAATAAAGGATGGAGATTCTCCTTGGCCCTCCTGTTGTTGCTAATGTATTTATAGAAACATGTTTTACTGTCTTTTACAGCAGTAGCCAGATTAAGTTCCAGTTGGGCTTTGGCCCTTCTAATTTTCTCCCTGCATAACCTCATGACGTCCTCCTGAGTTGCCTGCCCCTTCTTCCAAAGGTCATAAACTCTCCTCTTCTGCCTTTATTGTCCTCATTTTGAGGCCAGTACTCATGGGTGGTACTGCTTACCTGACTTTAACACAGCTTGGGGAAGAAACGGGCACAGGAGCTCAGCTTATAGTCTCATGTATGGGGAAAGCATTTTCTTGAGGGAACGTATTTGTCAGGGCTGTCTTGTGACTTCTTGTGAATTTGTTGATAAATTATTTCCTGGGGTAGGGGAATGAAGCTAGGTTAATTAGCATTGATAATATACAACTGTAGGTTGGCTTCAGGGGCATCAGGTTGGCCGATGTAGATAAGGTGCAGCTGCGGCTGGTTCTGTTAAGTGGTTGAGAGCCAGTGAAGAGGGAGCAGCTAAGGAAGAAGCAGAGAGAGGAAGAAGCAAGAGAAGAGAGCAGCTCCTGAATGAGGTGAGGAAAAGGTAGCAGAGGGACTGGCTTGAGGAGTACGTTGGTATGAGATGGTAAAAGACCTTGTTGCAGCTTGATAGTTTGGAGAGTGCTGCAACAAAATAACATTTTGTTGACTAAGAAAGGTTTTGTAGAAATAATAAAGCTATTTGAAGTTCAGGATGGATTTTGCAATCAAACCCGGGTAGAGAGAACAAGATCAATCTAAAATGGCCAACCTCTGCGGGTTAGGACATGTAATTAAGGTGCAGGAGATACAGAATCAGTCCTTTTAAGTCATGTTTCCTTTTGCTTGAGCAAGTGGTCTATCCACAGATACTGGAATTCAGATTGTACTTGTCTTTGTCCCTCTTCTTAGAACTGTTCCACTTTGTGTTCACTAATTATAAACAAATTGGGCTGGCGAGATGCAGTGTTGTGAAGTAATTTGATTTTGATGAATGGCAAATTCTTATTAAAACTGTTTCATTATTTTTTTTTTCTGACTGCTTTATGAAATGCTCCAATGCTTAGGACAGCAGAAGATGAGTAGCACAAACCAGGAGAGGTAGTGGGAATTCTGATTAATATCTGTCATTTCCTCTTGTTTTAACTGTTTAGCTGGAAAATCGATTTGAAAAATCAACCCACAATTTCTTGAAATCATTATGAAAAGAGAGGTTTCTTTGCTAAATGTGGTGGATATGCATGGCTCTTTAAAGAGAGGACTTTATTTTGGCTTTATATCCTGTTTTAAGTACTGGCTAGGAGGCTCTTTGGCAAGCAGCCCCATGGGAATTAAATTGTTTCTAACTCCAGGCGTTGCCCTCCTCTCCTGTCAGTATCTAAGTATTCAAAATAATCAGTACAGGTGAAAAAATATCATTACTTCATAGTGATGTTTCTTTGTAAAACTTTGTAAAGAAAAAAAAAAAGTAAACTTCATAGTTTCTTTGTTGCATCCTCAAAGTTTTCTTTGGTGTGTCCTTCAGATCACTAGGTTTTAACTGCCTGTATCACACTCTGATTCAGTGATTCTCTGAGATTCTTCCCACATCAGCCACTAATGAAGAGCTCAGCTGATGCAATTGGGTTGTTGTATCTGGCCGTACCACCCGGGCCACTCTATGCTCAAGAGAGATGTGGTCAGGAGAGCTTGGGGTGTTGTCCAACTTATCCTAAAGCTGACACCTGTATTTGGTCAAATTGTTCCCCCCAGCTCCATTTGTTGGCTAAATCTCCCCTGACTACAGTGGGAGCTTGGATACTCAGCCCTAAATAAGCTACTACCTTGCAGACAGTTATGTTTTGTCAGATTCTCAACAATAGATGCACACCTGAAAGGGGGCAAAGAAGAAGAAGGAAAAAGAAAGTATTCATATGGTATGACTCAAAGCTGTTCCCAGCAGTTACATTTTAGGTTTTGTCACTAGAATGAAATCATCCCTCACACATGCCCAGGCAGGAGTCAGAGATCCCTTCCCCTGCTTGACCTTTAGAAACTGCACATCCTGCTTGGCTGTAACCTTTTCAGAGATGCCACAGACCCAAAGCATAGATTTTTTTTTTTTTTTTTTTTTTTTTTTTGTAATCAATACCACAGCCCTGCAGTGAGCACACACCGTAACTGCCTTCTGCCTCTTCAGCAAAAACTGTGATGCCAAAGGATAGAGATGGGAATGTACCAGGGACTGAAACAGACCTGGCAGGAGCCAAAGGAGGAGACAGATTTACAGCCAAACGGATGCATTTTTCTGATTAGCAGCAAAACTGATGAAGCTTAACTTCCCATGCATGTGGGCCCTCTGTATGCTAAGTTCCCTCTTTATGTATCATTACCTGTCTTTTGGCTCTCTCCCAGGACTCCTTCCTTTTTCGCCAGATGAAAGGCACCATGTTCAGTGTATGGATTTTCTGACTGGCCAGCTGCTGCTGCTCCTAAGTATGGTTGAGGAGCCAAGATTCCTTTAGTGGAACCACTCATTTGAGTGTTTCTCCTCTGTTTGACTGATTTTCACAATGCCAAGTGTAAGTTTAGACTTTTGAGCACTTTTGCCTTGTTGAGTTTGCTTGAACTTAGGCAGGATGAAAGCTAGTCAGAAACGTGGCCAGACTGGTGAACAGATAGAGGGATGGACAGGCAATGCAACTGCATAAGCTGTATTTCCATAGACCAGGTTAAGACTGATGGAACTGTAAGAACTGTATCCAAGAGATGACCAAAAACACCCACCACAAACCCAACCCAAAACCCAAAAAGGATAAAACCACCAAAGCAAATGTCAAGAATTTCAAGATAATACCAAGGATGATACAAAATAATTGCTGGCCAGGGAACAGATAAAGAGGTAGTAGGAAAGGTAATGGGTGCTGTTCCTCCCCAGTGGTCCACAAACCCTGTATGGAAGAAAGAGAGTCAGGAGTTCAGGGACAGTCATTTGGATGGTTCACATTGGATGGACCTTGGCTAATTTGTCTTCACTGCACAAAGCGATGTCATATGTTCTCAGGGGCATAGCAGCCTGGCTTGAATTAGTTTTATATTAATTACTGGAATGATTTTAGCATGAATAAGCAGAGGTTATTTTTAGCAGTAGGACTGATTGGGCATCAGAGAGAATTACCCAGGGAAGTTGTGGGGCTGCTGCAGCTTAGGAAGGGGAGAACAGCTGTCCCTGGTCAGACCAAAGCACCCATCTGGCTCACATGCTGCCTCTGACATTGGCCCCTAGTGGCCACGCAGGGAAAGATCATAAAAGAAAAAGCCAGAAAACGTTGCTTTCTTCCACAATATCCCCCTAATTTTTGCTGCCTGTGGCTTTATGGCTTCATCACCAAGAGGTGGGGTTCACACCATTCTGGTTTTTTATGCAAGACTTGTCTTCATGGGTTTTTCCCACCTATTTCTCAGCATTTTGTGGTTTTTGGTGCTAAGATATCCTCTGCAAAACTTTTGCTTATCTTCAGCCTCATATCTGCTCTCTCCAAGACTAAAAAACCTCAGTACTTTTTCCTCCCTGGCCACATTTTCTAGACCACTGCTGACTGTTTTTACTTCTCTCTGGATGAGCTCCAATAGGTACATCTTCTTGCTGAGGTCTTCAGCTCAAGGTTGGAAGCCTTTTTGGAAAAGAGATCTTTGCCAAATGTGAGTTGTTGCTTTCAGAGCAGTGCCCGTGGGGTTAATATAAGTTCTGCAGGAACTGAGGCAATGTGGTCTGCTGTTTTCTTATGGCCATTCATTCCTGAAGCCATGGCAACCTCTTAAACAATTCCACAGACAAAGTGATAAACATGTGCTTTGAAAAGCATTGCCTATATCTCTCTTAGTAAATTAAATATCTTTGTAAGGTTTGTTTTGTTTTGTGGCGTTTTTTATTATTTGGTTTTGGGTTTGCTTTTTAATTATTACTTTTGCCACTGAGATGAATGAGCAAGAAATTGCTGTGCAAATATGGCAAGTTTTCTTACCTTCCAAAGTATAAGGACTGCATCAAAGCTATTGGAAATAGTCCCTGGCCCATACTGACTTCTAACTGTACAGAAGTTTTTTGGGACAATGGTAGTGAACAGTGAATGCTGTACCTCTTATCTAAAGGATGATGCACCTATGTTTAGTTAAAGTCTGGAAACGTCCAAGGACCCTTATTGCCACATGACAGATGCACAGACTGCTAAGTCCTTGGGTTGGTTACCTTTAGAAGGGACATTTTGTCTTAGATTCCTGTTGTACATGCAATGTGGCAAAGATGGAGACTTTAAACATGGCTGCTGAGGAACAGAGTCTGCATAGAGACAACTCCTCAAGGACATTGCGCAGGCAGGAGATATGTAAATGAATTCTCAGAATTGTAATGAATATGTAAACAATTTCTTGGAAAACTAATGAATAGGTATGAGTAGCTTGTATAAAGAAAGTGGGGACTGAAAAGTCCCCTCGGTGTGCATGACTTTGGTGGCGCGATCCCCCATGCGCACCCAGCGCTGCTGAATAAAGATAACTGCTCGCCTGCATGTTGCTGACCGATTCTTCAAATCGGTAGACATTGTAAAATGGTAGCAGTAAAAGGACTGCTCTTAAACGTAAAGATTAAATAATGAGTTACCAGCAAATGATGCTGATGGGGATGTAGCAGGACAGATCAACTTGGACAGTTATTTAAGTGCAGGTTTTAGCCTAAGATAATAGAAAATGAGACTAAACGGGAGAAAGATCAAAAGAAATGGGCACAGGTGAGAGGGGCAGAAAGAATGAATTTTCCATCTGAATGGCCAGCATCAGCCACAGTACAAAATCAGGCTGGTTTAGCTAACCACTGAATATACAAAGTAGGTTAAATTTTTTATAGTGTTTGCCTGGAAATAAGGTTATAAATTAAGTATATGCACCTACTGTATTTGTAATGATGCAACTTTATGTTAGAGATTGCAGAAGATAGGCTGTGCCCTGAAGATGCTGCAATTCCCACATGTGGGGGCACTCAGGGTCACACTTCCTTCAACACCAGCAGCTTTAACACTATTTAACCTAAAACATCTGACTCCTGTTAGTGTTTCTTAACATCCCAAAACCCACAAGAGTTTCGCCAGGGTTAGGTTATTCTTTTTGCTATGTTTATAAAAATTGCACTACTTGTAATTTTGGACTATTTATTTTCCATACAGCATTGTGTAGTCTTGTTTTGATTTGTTTGCAATTATTTTTTTCTGTAAGAAACTTTAAAAATCACTTATTTGTCATTCTCCATTTGTTTGTTTGTTGGTTTTTTTTTTTTTCAAGCCAGCAAAGTGTTAGCTGGCCTGGACTAAAACATTCCCAGGGTCTGGAGAGAGAATGTTGTCCCAGTACAGGATACATTCCTAGGCTCTGTTTAACTTACAAGCACAGGTTTTGTCATAAGGTGGTCACTTTTATAGTGAACTGAGGCATTTTGGCCACAAAAGCATCAATTACAATCCCCTAATTGGGTGACTCTTGCTTCCACATTGAATCTGGCTGCAACAGCATTAGACAGGGTGTTTGAGCAGCTTGGCTTTGTGGCTTATCTCTGAGGAAGATGTTGTATTTGTGTCTGAGGGCTTTTAAAGCACTTTGCAAATGTTGATGCCTTCACACCAGTGTGCCCAGGTGAGGCAAGTAGTGCATCCATTTGCAAAGAATGGCAAAGGCAAATTATTTGCTCCACAGCCACTAAATATCACAGCTTTTTTTAAAAACAATCGACCTTCAAAAGACATGTATTGGGAATGGAGTCAAACAGTCTCTGTATCAAATGAATCTGCACAGGTGGACGGCAGTTTGAAAGAGAAATCCACGTATACATGATGTAAAGACGTTACTTGTTAATTTGTCTAGTAGGACTCCATCGGCGGAATGTTGGAGCATGTCAGGAATATAATCACCAGTGTGCTCGCTGTAAACTCTGCCTTGCAGCCACCTTCACAAGGTGCAAAATACACAGTGGCTACTTTCCCTCTCTGCTGAAAGGCAGCCTCCTCAAGGGGTGAAATGGGAGGAATGCTATCTGTGATGATCATTATGGGATTTAGGATTGAAGGAGCTGCTCGTTGGGCTTGGAGCTTGGTCAAGTTGTATGGCTGACTCTTTCTGCAATTACCCCACGTGGGGAGCCCCACTGTGGTACATCTGACCTGCAGCTGGCATCTCTGAAAAAGCAGCCCCCAGCACTGCTCTGAGGCATCTCAAAGGTAGCTTGTTAATCACCTAGGGACTGCAATTGGCAAAACACTTAAGGATATACTTAACCTTAAAAGTGTATATAAGTTCCATTTTGTTTGGCTGAGGTTGCAACTCAAGTGCCTGTCTCAATAAACACGCCCTCAAATAAGGGATAGGGATATCCTCCACACCCTGTAACCTTTTATTGCTGTCAGTTATTCCCATTAATACAGGTATTTCTTGCTTTCCTTGGTTATACTGCCCTGTCATAATATGCTTGTTGGTTTGTGTAAAGAGAGCTGAGACACCAGTTTGGACTGAAAGCCACTTGCTTTTACATATATCCCTGTGAATTTATCTTTTAGTTCCTCCTCTGGCTTTTTTCCCCCATCTTTTTTTAACAGCTCTGTTTTCAGGCACCCAAACTGCCTGGTAATTACACTGTCTTGGAGAAACATTTACAAGTTGCTGTTAATAGAAATACCTTACCTGCCCTAACTACGTACAATTTATCATAAAGGTTTGAGAAACCTTTGCTTTTGCTCTTCTGTGTAGAGAAGGGAAACAAGAAGTAAATGTACAAATGCACAGTGTAATGTTAAGCAAGGTATTAAGAATGGGACTTAGTTTCATAGATTCCCCTCCCCCCTCCCCTGCTTTACTTTTTAATGAATAAACTGCTTAGCGTTCCTTTACCAGGGTTATATATCTTGCTTCCTGGCTTTATATATTGTTTTATATATTGTCTTCTGGCAATCTATTTTGTGCCTAGGGTTTTTTTTGGTTTGGTGGTGTGTCCGTCCCCCCCTGTTGACTTTGAAGCGCAATTGCTGATCTATAATAGTAACACTCCCTCCTAGCTCTGTGAAGCCAGCTCTTGTGATTGCTGAAGTCTCTATCTATTTCAGAGAGACTAGTGACTTGTGGTACTTGAAGGTCCTTGGGCTCACATCTGCTGAGGAGCTGTGAGGCACCTGGGATAGGACAATCACTAATGAAGACACTCAGAACTAGTAGCAGGCACTTCTGCAAATTTTACTTTCTCTCTCCTGGGTGTTCATATTTAAGTGAAAGATGCTTCTTTGTTTGAATGATCTCCTCAATTACGTTGTTTGAAAGCATTCATAAATTCAAGAATACCCAGCATTTGGGAGTCTTTGTTCTGCACAAGCATAAGGTGGAGAAGAATAAAGTGGAACAAAGTAGCTCCATTGTAAGCATAATTCTCTTTTATCCTGGTTTTGCTCTCACAATGCCCATGTAACAATGTCTTGACAAAGAACAGTGTCAGCCTTCACATCTCCATGTATTTCTGGCTCTGAATGGAGCTGAAGACCTCTTTGCTGAGCACAGTGGGGCTCTGAGAAACCAGCCCAGAGCATTATTCCTAAAACCTGGTGTGTACTCATCTATAGCTAAATAACTGAGTGCAACTATGACACTAACCTTGTGCTTTTCCTCCTTCAGCTGGATGCTGCATTAGACAATTTTCCCTTGACCTCTGTCCTTCTCAAGAAACAGAGGTCATTAAGGTGGCTTCATGGAGGGATGGGAAGTAGGGGACGTCTGAGGGTTTAACTTTTCTCAGGAACCCCTTCTATCCCTGTTCCTCAACAGCCATGCAAGTTTCAGCTTTTTAGTGTTAGCAGCCGTGGCTCTTCTAGGTTACAACCATGGATTTGTTACTGCTGCCAAAGCATGTAGCATTTTTTCCTTGTGACCAGGATCCTTCTTGAGCCAGGTTTAGTTTGCTGTACAGTGCATATCGTTCTGTTTCGATGAGCACTTTCTATATCTGGAAAGAAGGGAAATGATTTCTAAAGATGAATGGATTTCTACCACCAGTCTTGTAACCTAACCGTCTGTGTTTTTGCTCTCTCTGCTGGTCTCTATGAAGTTCTTTACGGGAGAGAAATTTTCTTGTACAACAAGTCAAATATTTCCCTACTGAAACTGGGGATTTGTATGGCTGGTTTTGCTGTTCCTTTCCTTTTTATTTCTCTTAAGTGTCTACAAACCCTGGCTTTCAAGATCCAACTCATTGGCACAAATTGTCTGCATATCCACCTTGAATTTGTCAAAATATTTAGAAGAAAGTAATAAAACACACACAAGAAAATTTGCACAGTTTCTGTTGGAGAATAAATATTTGTGAATGTGTCTGCAGCCAGGATTTCTTATGTCTGCTTTTCAGCTGGAGAAGGCCAGAGAGACCTAAGTTTTACTGGAAAATTTGCTTGCCTTTTTCTGGCAGATGTCCCTAAGGTCTCTGTGTAAAAAGATCAGGACAGAATTTTTTTAAAAAAAAAATCTATCTACTTCACTCCCATTGGTGGAAAGGTCTGAAGATCTGGCCTGGGGTTTCCCTCTGTAAGATGAGCAATTTAAATCAAAATTCAGCTGTGTTGAAATTCTTAAAAGAAGCGGCACCTTACTCTGAGGCTGCGATCATCAAAATCACTGCTCAGCTAAAACCTAATAATGAGATTGCTTAAAGCTGTTTAAAGCTAACCTTTGAGATGTAGTGCAATGAGGAAAGAAATCACCTATTCCCACCTAAGCCCTGTCAGATCCAGAGATCCACCGAAATCTCCCACAGGATCCAGTAAAGCTGCACAGAGCTATGCCTTAGCATCTTTTCGGTGATCCTGACAATCCTTTAGAGCAGTACATTGCCCAAAGACAAATCGCAATCTCCTTTGTTGCCAAATGAGGCTGATAACCAACTTTTGCTCATGACAAACTTGCAGTTCAGCTGCAGACATTCCTCTTCAAGATGCTCCTTCCTCTTTAAAATGTGACTGTGTAGTTTCTAAGGATTGCAGCTGAGAAAGTCTGTGTTACACAGCTTTCCCCTGAGCCAGCCCATGCTTCTTCACTTCTCCAGCTCACCTGGGAAGAAGGCTTTTTCCCTCCTTGTTTATCAACTTTTCCCTTTTGTCAGTTTAATTTTCTGTTTTTGTTGATGTTACTGCTTCATTCTCCTGAAGCACTAGGGAATGGCTGGATCAGCAGACAAGCTCTGGGACAGGAGATAGATGTCTGACTCCCACTGCTTTAAAATGCATGACTTCAAGAAAGGATTCTCCTTGGGTAAGATTGGAAGAATTAAAGCCTAAGCTCAAACGGGAAGAACCGATTGAGTTTCTCCCACCTTCTCCTGAATTGCAGGGTAGTTTTGCTTCACCAGGATCCTTTGGAGATTCTACTTAAGGGAACGCCTGCTGTTACAAGGATATAGAGCAGTAGCAGTGTTCAGGCTCTCTTGCGGAGAATTTGGCCCACAGCATGTGCCAGGTGATTTGTGCTGACAGTACCATTGCTTTTGTTTCAGCCCCCATGTGGCTTTTAAGGTTGCGGCTTGGAGTGCACATCTCCCCCCTAAATCAGAGCTGTAAGCTATAAACCTGTTGGCAGGACTGTAGGCTCTTCAGAGACGGTAGCCAGCGCTGTACTTTTCAGGCACCAGGTATTAATTAAAGGTGAAGTGATGAGTGTGCTCCCTGCCAGACTGCTTTCATAGAGGAGGGAGGGAGCAGGGAAGTCTGCACGACTGAGTGTACATGAAGAACAGGTATGGAGAGCAGTGAAGACACTGGCATTCACAGGGCTGAAGGAAGTAGGGCTGCTGGGATTTCTCTTTTACACCACTCTGCCTTGAGCTGTGCCAGAAAGCTAGCTAGGGGCAGTGGAGCTGTGACATTGGGAAATTCTGGATAGACTACATCCAGGTTATCCATCCAAGACCCAAAGAGACTGGGGATGATGATGTAATTTTGCCCCATACATAAATAAATATGTATATATAATGAGCGTGAGGTTGCTTTCCATCTCAGTTTTAGGGTTCAATAGATTAACAGCCAATAAAGGCAGCACACCCATCCCCTGTGCCTGGCCCAACAGATGTAACAGTCACTGCCTTTCCGACAGATGTGTCTTCTCGGATGACAAAGGAGTCACTGAGCAGTTTCTCACCCCTGGTGGATGCAGAGGAGCCGATGAGTCTGGAAAATCAGCTTGCTTTTGGTCCGGGTTGATCAGAGACCACAGAGATAAGGTCCAGATATACATCCAGAGATAAGAGATGGCAAGCATGTGGATGATGGAGGCTGGGAAGAATGGGAAGGTGGTGCAGAGCGCTGTCTGCCCTGTGTGTGGTGTGCCGCGACAGTCAGCTGTGCAGGGGGAGGACAGCCTAAAGAAGCACCCTTCTCCCAAAGCAGAGTGCTGTAACTCATCAGGAGGACAAACTCTGCCTGCAAAGGCTGGCTCTGCAGGAAAATCCTGTTTACCTAGCCACTCAGAGTTTTCCCCAGCACCGATTTCACACAAGCTGATGCTTGAGAAATTGATTGGCCTGAGTCTTGCAGGAAAGGCACTTTACAGTGGCCGATTGCACTCCCGCAGATTTTGTTTTCCCTTGAAGCCTCCTTGGGGATTGCTGTGCTCAGCACACGCTTTTCTGTGGACTAAAATTGGTTGCTCCCACGAGGTGGAAGATCTCTTGCCTTCCAACAGGTCAGACAAGCATTTGAAAAGCACATTTCAGATTGCCCTGCCTTTGATTTTTCTTTCATCCCAGCCTCTGCAGTCAGCAGGGGCAGCTGGGATCTCACTAGGCAAGAGGTCCAAGGAAACACAAGTGGCAAGACCTGGGTAGGAGCTGGGGAACAGTCTCCCACCAGATCCTGAGCAGGGGCTCAGAGAGTTCACTAGCAGATGTCAGAGGTTCATAACAAGGATATAAACATCTTTTAACTTATGGTACAACTTGCTTTTGGTCTAGTGACAACAGCAGAAAGCAGTCAACAGCTCTGCACTAAATGTAACTCAGTTTCCACCTGCTCCTTCTCCTTTTGTACTGGTGTAACCTCTGCTCTTTCCCTTTACATTGCAATTATTGGCAATCTGGTCGAATATATGTGACACACTTAGAGAGGGCAGGTGGGAATCAGATGGTGTCCAAGAGGGGTGGTAAGCTAGCAAACAAATTAACACAAACACTGTGGAATTACTGCATTTCCCCCCTGATGGAATGAGCATGAAAAAATACATCCAGAGGCATCCACTAGAGAGAAGAGGGACTGGGCAGTGAATTAGCAAAAAATGCACATTTGCAAACACATCACAGTTTCTGCTCTGCCTCTTCATCTGAAACGATTCACAGAGTGCCTATTGCACTGGTAGCTCACAAATTGTTGGCGAAGAGAAATGCCGTGAGTGGCCACCTTGCACTGCCTTGGGTGCACAGCTCAGTTGCGTGGAGTGGGTCCTGGGGCTGCTTGGAGAATCACCTCTCTTGTTTTACGTGTGGTTTCTTGTAGGTTGTTTAAGCATAATTCCTCTTAGAGAGTCTCCTGGGTAAATCCAGGCAATTCACTTGTTTGAAAGTGTTCCCCTATGAATATTTTAGCAAAGCTGCTCCTGCCAGTGCCTCTGAAATGAAGACATGATAGAAGTTTCAAAAAGTGCAAAAACATGACAACAGGAAGACCTTAAAATAGGAATATTTACAAATCATTCAGATGGATTATTCACTGTTATTTTTGCTCTGGCTTTTGCTTTCTTTTGCTCATTTCTTAATCTCTAAGAACGGAGAGGTGGAAAACACAGGGTCCGGCCTGCTAAATACCTGCTTCACAGATGAGTGAAGCCTACCAGATATGTATCATCTTGGAATGTTTCTGCAGTTCTCTGTGGTGACGCAAGTCGAGGCGGACTTAAAAGAAACGCTATGTCTGCGTGGCTGGGTTCGGACAAAATGGCCTTTATTGTTTATACAAACTATTTATATATCTTAGACAGCACAGGTGTCAGACCCTGATAGGTTTTTGTGTCCTCCTTCTTGCTTGCTATTGCTGTTGCTGTAGGTGCCCGTATGCTGCGGTTCTAAGTTGCGGTTCTTCACACCCTGTTTACATACCTGACAATTTATGGCTGTCTTAAAGGTACACGGCTAAGTCTTTGAAGTCAACTAACTTGTCTGCAGACCCACTGCAGACCCCAACACATGCAAGCAAAGCAAGGAATTCATTCACCACTCCCCATGGGCAGGCAGGTGCTCGGCCATCCCCAGGACAGCAGGGCTCTGTCACACATAACGGTTACTCAGGAAGACAAACACCATAATGTCAGATGTCCCCACTTTCCTCCTTCTTCCCCCAGTTTATATACTGAGCATGATGTCACATGGTATGGAACATCCCGTTGGCCAGTTGGGGTCACCTCTCCTGGCTGTGTCCCCTCCCAATTTCCCGTGTCCGCCAGCCCTCTCGCTGGCAGGGCCCAAGGAACTGAAAAGTCCTTGATTTACTATAAACATCACCCAGCAACAACCAAAACCATCAGTGTGCTATCAGCGTTGTTCTCACACCAAATCCAAAACACAGCCCTGCACCAGCTGCTAAGAAAACTAACTATATCCCAGATGAAACCAGGACACTCATCTGTACATTTTACACCAAACATTTTAATTGACACAATATTGATTTATGCAAGATACAGAATCATAGAATTGTTTGGGTTCAAGGGGCCTTTAAAGGTCATCTAGTCCACCCCTCCTGCAATGAGCAGGGGCATCTTCAACTAGGTCAGGTTGCTTAGAGCCCCATCAAACCTGACTTTGAATGCTTCCAGGGATTGGGCATGTATCCCCTCTCTGGGTAACCTATTCCAGTGTTCCACCAGCCTCATTGTAAAAAAAATTCTTCCTTATATCTTGTCTAAATCTACCCTCTTTTAGTTTAAAGCCATTACCGCTTGTCCTATTACTAAACACCCTACTAAAAAGTTTGTCCCATCTTTCTTGTAAGCCCCCTGTAAGTATTGGAAGTTAATGAAAAGGAATTGAGTTTTGCAAATGATGACTCAGAAAGGGGAGATATATTGAACACACCTTACTTCACAAAGAATTTCTATACTTTCTTTGCACACACACTCTTGTCACAATCTTATACAGTGCTAATGGGCTTCATCATCAGTCAGCACTTACTTTCTGAGTATATATTGATTAGATTAGAAAAGAAACTGCAAGATTAATATGAACCACTTAGAGTGCCCTTCCCAAAACTAATCTGCTATTACTTTGGTGGAATCCCAGTTCACCCAGAGCAAGTGGGGTAGATAGAAACTAATTCAATTTAAATATAGGAAAACACAATGTAAATTATGATATAGTAAGGTCAGTTAACAGGAAAAATTATTCTAGATTATGTTTTTCTCAAAAAAACACACCTTTTATACTCAAGTTATGCAAACTGGTGGGAAAGAGGCTTTAGGGGAGGAGCTTATATATTGGCTGCCATTCTTGTGCAGTTGAACAGAGAAACTGAAAACTTTCGTTGATTTGCAGGCAATTTGTGTAAAAACAGTTTCTTAACAAGTTGCACTACCTTCTGTTAAACCATGTTAAGCTCTTTTCACAGAACACTATGGTTTCCTAGCTCTTTTTTTTTTTTTAAATGTATACATTTTCTTGTTCTAAGATAGTACCTTTGGGGGGAAAAAGCCCACATTTTTACATCAGTAGTCAAACATGAGTTGTTTTTCTTGCCAAGTAGGATGTCTCATACTCTCTGACAGCAAAAACTAAAATAACTACTTCAGTTCTCAGAATGACTGCAACACAAATAATAGCTTTACTAAAAATTTAAAGGGTGGTATCCTTTTCAAATAATAGCTCTAGCTGAAAGATACTTTGACCATGTCGTTCTTCCCACTCTTCTTCTGCCAGCTTTTCTAGTGTTGGTTCTTCCTTGTTCTGAATATTTCTTTAAAAGATAGAATATACAAGTAAATACCAAGAAATTTCTGCAGACTTCACAGGCAAATTGAGATTGGCCACATGTATTTCCTGTTTAGTTTTAAAAGCCCAGATTTTCATTTTCCTTTTTCTATATTAATATACATACACACATAATATATTTTTCATTTACAATGTTTTTTAAAAATTTATTATAAAAACAAAGGTATAGGAAAAGTATAGTATAGTGGTTGGAAAAGTTTGAGGGAAAGCTGCACATTGGAGATTAAAAGATGCCAGAAGCTTCAGTAAATGGTACATCTTGGGTCCATAGACATGTTCAGAGCTATGCCTTTTTTTCTTCATCTGTTTAATAGACCTTAAATTTTACACAACTGATAATCAGCTTGGTTCAAATTAATTCACCTTCGCAGCATTGTTTTTTAAAGACTTGTATATGTTCTAAAAGCCTTCAGTCATTTGTGTACACCTATAATGCTTATGCAATGCAAATGAGATCATTACAAATTAAAATTTCATATATGAGCATTAGTGAAGCTTTATTTCAAGATTCATTAGGAAGACACTTTGTATGTCCAGCTGCAAGTAATCAAACAGGATAATTGTCCAAGTAAGGAATGAAAGAAAATCCAGTGTAATAGAGAAAAACTGAACTTTCTTCAATATTGATTTCATTATCAACAGAAATTTAATGAAGGATAGTTCAGAATGAGAAATACTTTCTCTATAAACCAGCTGGTACATACATCATAACAAATTACTTTTGATAAAATAAAATCCTTTTCAATTATGACAACTTGTACTTACTGATAATTTGGAATTGTACTGGCTTTTTCTTCTTCCTTATAATCTCCATATGTGGAAAAACTCACAACAGTGAGAAAAAGAAGTTCAATGTGAGTAACCTATGAGCTACGAAGTATGAATGTAGGCACAGAGCTCAGGGAAAAAATACTTCTGAAGAGAAGCTCGTAAGACAAGACCATTCTGTGTAATGTAGCATACAGAGCATAATGTATATTTGAAAGATTAGACTGCTTTTTTTTTTTTTTAAATACTTACAAAATTTATGAGGAATTTCAAAGGATTCTGATGAAACCAGTATCTCCACCTTATTCAGAAAGTTATATTACAATTAATTTCTACAGGAAATTTGTATAATATTTGTTTTTAAATATTCTCCAAAACACATGTATTTGTCATGCCAAATATCAGAAAGAAAAGAAGGGAATACCTTCTGTAATGCTGCAGTTTTCCAGAACCTTAAACTTACAGTGCTGCATGCTTAATAGCAGCACAACTGATTCCGGCGAAGGGTTTTTCTTGAGTAATCCATTCAGGACCAATAACAGAGCCAAATGCAGAGAAAGTGCATAGAGTTCTGTATCTCAGGGCTGGATGTTTTATTGATATTCCTTCCCATAGAAAAAATTTATTACCTACCTCTGCTATGAAGATAAGCAAGAAACAGTTCAATTTTTCACCTCTTTGAAGCCGGGGGTCAGCAAGGGCAGGCTGCTTGGAAAGGAAAGTGGAGCTGTGAGCCAAGAGTCACAGCAGGGTGGGCAGGGCAAAGGCTCTCTGACAAGGGCACAGTCCCATGTCACCCGAACAAAAAAGCAGAGCAGGTCCGTGACAGCAGCCAGGGCCAGTTAACATATCAGTGACCGCCAGATGAGGCTGTAATAACAAGGCAGATCAGAGGTCACTCCAGAAAGTTGAGGTAGCAAGGCAGGGCCTGATCTGATGAGGGTAACTAGAGTCTGCCAGCGATCAGTGATTGCCAGGCAAGTCTGTAGCAACGAGGCAGGTCCAATGTCAGCTGCACCAAGTCACCCCCCAGCCCAGGCAGAAAAAACCCTGGGAGAGCAGGGTTATGTACTCTGGCCCTTGACATGATATCACATCTCAGAAGAGCTTTTCGTTGAACTTTCCCATGCCTCATCATTTCAGTCCATTCCTGCTGGTAGTTTTGCAGATACCTAAAAAAAACCCAGCTAATGCCAAACCTCTTAAGAAACAGAGCTAACATTTTTATTTTTTTTTTAAAGTCACTAAATAATAAGTGGCTGCCAACACCAATGGCTTCACTCATCTGACAGTCTGGCATAACTAGAATCACCAGTGTGTATTCATCTGGGAAACTACCCTTTTCCTCACCACCCTTGTAGAAAATCACACTGAAAAAAATGTGCACAGCTCGCTCACTGAGAAGTACCATGGGGTTTGACATCTCCACTGTATCTACAGCAATAAGGATACAACAAATTCACTGTCTGAAAGGTGACGTTTGAAGTGTGATTAACTTGCAGAAGTGCAAAGAATGTGCATTTCCTTCAGAGGAAGGTCTTGGTGAAAGACACAAGTCCACAGCAACATTGGAACTTGAGTGAGCATCTGGACGATCTCCTGGAAGCCTGAGCATGGTGCTCCAAGGTCCAGTAAAGAACAATTCAAACCTCTCATCTTCTATTTATTTATTGCTGTGTCTAAATTAAAAATATTTCCTAAAGGAGATTTTCTTATTTTCATTTGTTTCACTGTGAGTTATTTGAAAGGAAAAAAGAAAAATAAAAGACTAATTCCAAGATGGAAAGACAATGGAAAGTCCTCTATACCTAAAGTTGCAAGCAGAATCAGTGTTCCACCTAAGTTTCATAACTGGTTTAACTGTAGAAATGCATGCTGAAGACTCCACTAAAATACAAATATTGTCTTCTAATAAAATTTTGCATTTTTCTTAAATAGCAGCTTTAGGCAAGAGATCTATTTAGCATGTGTATTTAATAAACTAATCCACCCTTCAAATGCTATGTATTGATTCGACATAAAATTGAAAACAGCTTCTCCATTTCAGCATTTATGTGACAGATGAACCAGAAATACTGGTTCTTCTTTCTTCCTCTTCTGCAGCACCTGTTTTTGTGAATTAGTGGATCACTAGGATACATGACCTATTGGACTCCGCAACAAAAATAGACCGGCTTTTTGATGATTAAATAAGTGTGCTTGACATGTAAAGCCAAGAGTGTTTAACTGAATGGAGTTGCTAACATTTCTCTCAAGATGGCTTCCTATGTGAAAAGTTTCCTACCTAGCAGAGACACCAAAAAGCTTGCAGCACATAAATAAAAAGCAGAAATGTAAAAATAAAACAAAAAAAACCCAGACAAAAAAGAACAATACGTAAAATCACAACATTGCAAAATTACAGCAGAAACAATGGTAAAATTGATGTCGTAAAACTAATAACCTGGATGAAGATTGACTCAAATCTGGTGTACTGGCCCATGAAAAAACATCCAAGCATTCTTATGGAACTATTTTCTTCCTATCCATTACATATTTATCTCACGAACAAGATAGTAAGGAATTCTGGCAGCTGTCAAATGCTTGTTTTCCTATGTAACACACACAAAATTGTTCTCCAAGTAGTGAAACAAGTGTGACATTTTTTCAGTCTCACCTTCCTTATTTAGGCACCAAGCGAACTAGGAACTATCAGCTAGGAGATAAATCTTGGAACATTATCTTGAGAGATATTAACTAATATGAATGAGCAGCCAGGCTTAGCTTTCCATAGATACACACACACAAAAAAAGAAAAAAAAATTAAAAAAAGCTTTGCATTTACCTACTTTTAAGGTAAGCCCTGATACAAACATATTTACCACTGAAAAGTAACAATGCTCAAGTCAATCTTTATTCAAGGTAAAATTAAGCGCACAATAGTGAGATAAGAACACTAAATATTTGTCACAATTTGTCAAGATAAAGGTAGTACTTCAATCTATTTACCAAACTCAATATCACTGTATGATTTAGCACTTGTAAACTTATTGTAGAGGTTTATTGAGAATAATTTTCTAAAAATACCATAATGAGTCTATGTCTTAGAAAATGTATTTTTAGAAGTGATCCATTGTATAGCAAACTAAATACTGATGTTTACATTTAAAAGCAGAAAAGAACTACTCTTAGAAACCTTTTTTTTTTTTTTTTTGAACATTACTTTACATCACACAGAAGTGCTACCCCACGCAGTACCCAGTGCTCTGGAGGCTGAAGGGTTTTAAGATCCACAGCAGCAATGTAATTCTTATCTGTTCGAATGGTCCTTTTGTAGATTGGACATGAATACAGACGTGGATCTTTTGAAGCTGAAAAGACAGAAGAGACATTAGAAAAAAATGAAACCAGGCTGAAAACCAGGGCCCTAAGGAACTAGGTATATGGCAAATGTAAAACTGAATCGAAGTTCAATATCACACAGCTCTCCATTATGACCAAAGAAAACTCTTACTTGATTCTCACACTGTTCACTACTATGTTATTGCCAGCTGACGGCTACATATGGCTTGAAATTCCTGTAGGTTTAAGATTTAACATCAGCACCTAGGAATCGGATGTAGCAGGAAATGTAAATGGACACTCTAGCACAATTAACATTATTAGTTCAATCTGTCCACTGGCCATTATTTCTCATCAATGTATTATTAATGTGTCAAAGTAAAAAGGTTTTATTCTGATTCACCTATTTTGAAATGCATTCAGTATTTCAGAGTATAAATTGTAAACTTCTTCACTGCAGAATTAGAACTGTAGTCTAGTCATGCTTAATTCTTCAGTGTTCATTATCCAGCATCTTAGGCATGATCACTGTGAAAGCAGCCATCAGCTACACAAAATAACATGCAAGCAAGCTTTACTTTTGGAGGTGGAATGCTTTTTAACAGATGTTTCCAATGTTACATTCAACAGTGAACAGACCTATCCTATTTTACATACCTATTCAACAGCATTTCCTATTTTTTATGCACACACCCCCCCCCCGCATTAACCTAAATTATACATTTTCATAAAACGGCACTGTCCTTCAGCCCCATGTTTCCTTTCCATTTGTACAGTCTTTTTCTGCCTCCAAGACAAAACAGCTTCCACCACCTCACTCCACCGCTTGCTTGCTTCTGTTAGCTCAAAAATAGCCTTGTCCAGAAAAAAAAATGCATTACTATAAATATACATTACATATATAACATGTTATCTATTAATTCCTAATATAAGATATAGTTATATATATATGTTGTGTATATATAATTATGTAAGTTTTATATATACATGAATTACATAGGGGTTTAGATGTGGAAAAGAGGTTATTTGGGTTTAGGTTACAGAGTTTGTGTATATAAACGTTGATCTTCCCAATCTAGGACACATTGTCCATAGAAGACTGGATGCAAGCATGTTTGTCAGAGGAGGCAGAGAACAGCTCATTTGTCATGGGTTTTAAAAGTTATTAATATCATTAAGACCAAAAGGTAGAGACCTATCTAAATATTAGGAAAAAAAGTCCTTATTATCAATTAACAAGGAAGACTGAAAACTCATTTTATATGGAAGACCAGAAAGCCTCCCCCTTTGAAAAGATTCAGTACAATGAATAGCAACAGTCTCATGAAATGCCTAAAGCCCCAAAGACTTCTATGCAGTTGAATAAAAAGTTACACTAAATTCTATCAAAATAACATCCTTTACGATATAGTTACTTACTGTTATTCTCTGCATATATCCTTATAACCGGCATCATCTCAAAAAGCACCTTGGGCTTAGATTCAGTCAGTCTCATGTTTCTTCTGTCCCAACCAGCTCCTTCCAAATACAGCCCATGTACATAGACACCTTCCAAAGGAGGACTTGTGATATCATCCTTCATCCATTTAGTGACCTCACTGCACAGCACCACGCTGTCAAGAGCCCATCCTTTGTTAGCTCTTGTTATTTCCTGCCCAAAATAGATGAAAGTATAGAGGTTACATTTTCACATGTTCACAGAGACATTTTTTTCCCAGAATTTATTAGAAACATATTTGTATGGTCACGACTTACCCTCTTCAATACAAAAATTAAACTTTTTATGGTATCTATGTTTACAGCAGTTTGACTTTTCTCTAAGAACATACAATATCTTACGACCATACCAAGTAACACAATCAATCAAACGCCAATTGTAACTGGCTCTTGAGAATATGAAAAATTCACAGCTATCATGAGATGAGAAAACATTAATTGCTTGTGCTAAGTAAAACAGTTCCAATGACAAAAGCAAAATGTGTAGTTTGCTTCATATTTTCTAGAGTTACCTTCCTTTTCCTGTGCCTATATTCTTAAATAACTGTATTCATAATAATAAAAGCTCATTTGGCTATAAAGCTACATAAAGAGACTGGAAAAAAAACAAACCAAACCCCAAAAAACCAAACTAAAACAAAGAACAGATTTGAAGATAGACATGCTTAAGATTCAACATATACTTCAAATTTAGTCAGTTAGTGCACTAGACAACACTCCTTTATCTTGCCCAGTTCCTTACTATCCCATGCCATTAAGTTATGCCAGACCCAAATTTTATCCTGGTCTTGCAAATGTTTACCAAGATCTTTGTTTGAAGTACTTGGAATTAATGTTTGTCCCCTGCCACAGTTAATTAGCTGTTTTAGAAGAGCAGAAGGTTTATAGTTCAATGACCATTCCGGCTTTTCATCATTCTCATTTCTATTTGTTCCACGATATAGCAAAGCCCAGAAAGTCATTTTGTTTTTTTTGCTTGGGACATTAGGTTGTTATGTAATGCATTCTCTTCTTAGGGAATTAGAAAAGTTCTGTAGATTTCAACTGTTTCAGATCCTGCTACTACACATTTTCCACAAGTTTGGGTCCAAAAGAAAATCCCAGTTTAGGACTGTTTACTCAGAAGAAATATTTTTTTATCCAATTCCAAGGCCTGCAATTTTAGTAGAGGGAGGTCACCAATTAGAACTTCAGTTTGACAGCCAAGCATTACACAACCCAGACCTCAGAGCAAGAGGGAAGACTTCTCTGCAAATCCTCATTTTCTCCTCCAAAAGTTAGGTTTTTCTGAAGTCCCATTGGATTTCCACCTGAGTATTCTTTCCCAATTTTACAGATTCCAGACAATTATTGTCTCCAATATGTCCCTTTATGCCGACCTACATAGATATTTATTGCATCCTTTTAAAGTAAAAAGTAGCTCACTTGTCAAAAGCAACTAGTGTGCTGAGCAACCAACACAATCACCAAGTGGGCAGTGATACATACATTAATAAATACATCAAACTTTATACTTAGTACACATTAATAAAGGAAACTCCCACTTCATGAAGACAGGCTGAATCAGCTGCTGAACTGCAGAAGTGTAATTTAAGACTAATTTTGAATAGCTACTCTGGCAAGCCTCCAGCCAGGTAAGTGCTGAACACAGACCAAAAAGAAGGAAAAAAAGAAAATAAATTTATGGGCTTAACACCTTTTCTTGGGGATATCTCAATGGTGACATGAGACATTATCAGACATTACTTCTCCAGTCTACTTTAACAATATTGTAAGGTAGCCCCTACATACATGAGGCATGGTCAAAGTAGGAAATATATTTTAATACATTAGTGGTTGATATCCTGAAAAAAAGTATGTGCAGAGGAAGAACACTTCACTCGGGAAATGTTAGACAGTTACACATCTTCCCTGCTGATACAAAGGAGCCATGCGTGTAACTCAACCATTTTCTCACACAATATGTTTTTTAAAAGGAGTGTATCAAAGAATAAGCACAGTGAAACTTTAAACACAATTTACCTGCCTCATGGCAGTTAAAAATCCTTGAGGATTAAAAAACCCCGCCATCCAGAAGCAGTTTGGTCGTCTTTCGAAAATCCAACTGTAAAACTGGTGGTTTCTTTCTAGAAGCTCAGTAAACCAGAAACCAAGTGTACTGGAAGCCCAAGATGCCTAAAAATAGTAAACAGTGTGTTCATTTTTTAATTTCATTCAACAGTTTTAAAACATCATATTCATGTTAAGAAAAGGTAATTCCTCACAAGGCAGTAAAAAACATAATATTAGCAAAGCATATTTAAAGCTAATTTTTCATATCTTAAGCTTAACCTATTAGATGAATGTTGCATCTCACTGAAACCTGAAGCAAATTCTTGCTCTGTTTGAATTCATGCCTACCATTCCATTTAGACAGGCTTAAAGATTTTTGTGATAACTGTCCATTTTATGGTGTTTTTGCAAAATTAGATAGCTGTGTAAAGTAGAAAAAAATATTGTATGCATGTCTTTCTAAAGTCAAGTTCAATGTATCGAGAAAACAGGATTTCTGCCAAAACTATTCTGTTTTTTCTAAAAAAAAAAACAAACCCAAACAAAAAAAAAAACCCAAACAAACAAAAAAAAAAACCAGCTAAGGAAAATTGAGCCGGACTATGTGAAGATTTATGATGATTTTTCTCTTTGAATAGTTGTATCATACTTGTGCTGTGAATCATCTGATTTGGTCTAGGTTTTGTACCATACAAACATCTTTTCAATAAAAACAAAACAAGCAAACACCAAAAAAACCTCTCCATCAGTTGCCATTAACAGCTCTACTTGTTCCTGAAAACAATTTCTACGTTGGAAGAAACGCTGGGAGAGCTTGGATTGTTTAGCCTGGAGAAGAGAAAGCTCAGAGGAGATATTATCAATGTTTATACCTTATGTGTTGAGAATGGAAGATGAAGCCAGATCCTTGTCAGTGACAGAAGAGGCAATGGGCACAGACCAAATGTGGGAAATTTAAGAGGTTTTTTGTTTGTTTGATGGTTGGTTGCTTTTTTACTGTGAGGGTGATCAAACACTGGAACACATTGCCCAGAGAGGTTGTGGACTCTTGATTCTGGAGAGTCCTAGAAACCTCCTCTAATTGACTGTGCTTTCAGAAGTGGGGTTAAACTAGAATATCTTCAGAGGTCCCTTCCAGCCTCTACTATTCTATGATTCTATAACTACAAGTCCTAATCTCAAAGAAAAGCAACAGTGTAGTCCACTAGTGTGGGTGCTATTTTTAAAAAATCCATCATTACATTTTAAACTATTCTCCTCTCTCTAGCTCTTTATCCTGACGATATGCAATGGGCTGTTAAAATGGGAAATACCTGCATTTCCCACAATAATTTCTGATTTTGTAAATGAAAGAGGGCTTGCTTTGACTCCAGCAGTTGCATAGTGCTGATTAAAACTTGTGTTTGAAAACAGTATTTATTGTATGTCTAGCAGTTTAATATAGCTCTACAGAAATAATTTATTTTTCCTTACAAAGCAAGTGATGTAAACCTACTTTTTTCCAACTTGAAGGGATTCTTCCATCATACATGCAGTCTAAGGCATCCCTCAGATTTTCACTCATAACAATTGTCCCATCAATGGCAAGTTTTAGATCAGTCAGAGTACTTCTCACTAAGGAAATAACTCTCTGCATTTGTTCAATTTCCTGTCGCAAAAATATGTTCATAGGCTGAAAAGGTCCCATGTTCTTTAGTTTCTCTTTTACCTGTAGGTAGAAACCCAAAGATACCTTCAAGAGAGGTTAAAACTAAATATGGCTTTATATCAAGGTTAGGCTTCGATACCATTTTAAGACATAATGCTTTTATTTAGGAAATTAAATGGTCAGTTTGGCATCTTCCTTGAATCCTCTGCAAGACAGAAATACAAGGTTTGTTCCAAGAGAAATCTGTGATGCTGAGACTGGCTATGTTTTCAGTCTAACTCATGATTTGTTCTGTATAACATCCTATAGGCTAACATCATTTAAACAGCATGTAGGCCATACCCCATTTCAAGGATTTCAGCTTTAATTCCAACAGAGAGTTCCCAAGGTTCACTTTGCACAAACCAATCAAGAGCAATTGCCCCAGCCACTCTGCCTCAACATAACAGCGCTATTTATCAGCAATGCCTGGGAGCTATCACAGTGCCAGGCAGTCCTACATTCTAATAAAACTTGCTGATATATTTTTACCCAAAAGTGAAAGTTAACAAATTAACAGCAGCAGTATGGACATAGCTAGAACTGTTGTAGTCAATATGGTCCTATTGGGAGATAGGTGAAAAAATTACATATAAAAGGTCTTGAATTCTATACAGGGTAACAGCCCTGTTCTCAGTAATATGCGTAACCTTTCTAAGTTTATCAGTATTTTGCTACACAAAAAGTATTTAAATATTATAGATATATAATATATAAAATGATTTAAATAGTTTTCACCATGTGAAAAAATTTAGTGCTTCACATTCACTTTTATTAATACAAACTAAATTTTGATGTGTCATTTTTGATCAGAAATGATCTGCCCAGAAAGAGCTCTTCTAAATTTAACAGGGCTAACTGTAGCTGTACAGTGACACTATATAGTATATGTCTTCATAAACCCCCATATCTACTCCTGGAGATGTTGAGTAGAATTTGAAAAGCGTTGGTCTAACAACTACCAAGAGATGTAGCCCATCACTAAAGCAGTACTCTTCTGAGAAATCCAACAAATTGCAATCCTTTGCAGATGTCAGACACCTGTTCAACCTTTTGGAAAGTTATAAAACTCAGGCTTCTAGAAAGACAGCAGTTCAGAAACTTCTTCAAGTGCAAACTTTTGGTAGACTGCTAGATAATTAGCATTCCAAATTCAGATACATTAACTCACCTGTTCAGATAAAATATATTATTCTAATTATGCCATTTTAGGAAAGGAAGTTTACATAATACAAAAAAACATACAGAAAACTTAAAACAACAGATGAAGACATGGGTACCTGAATAGAGTCTATACTCATGAGTATACCCCATATAAGGGAAACTTACTACTGTGTGAAAGCAGAAGAGGGCATTAGATTGTTCAAGTTTCCTTGCTCTTTCTCATAGCTCATTATCCTGACAGCAGAAATTTAGCAATCATGTCACCTAGCCTTCTATCGTGTATCGGGTCATTATGTTAACTCCCATTAAAGAGTAAGTAAAATGGCAGAAGAATAAGGATGAGATTTCCCTCTCCTCAAGAAGCAGAAGGCAGGCAAATCATACAATTAATATAACATCTTCCTGCCTAGGTGAACAGGTGGCTGCTTTGGGAATCTGTTAGTGAACTTCTTTCTGATGACACATTTGGGTGATTCACATTAATTTCACAACAAAACTGTTGTAAATGCTTTATTACCAAAATAACTGATCTTATTTGCTTTTAAGCTTTTGAAAATATAAAGAAAAAACTAAAGTACAGCATCCCCTAATATAGGAAATATAGGAGCCTTAACTATTTTACAAGCATTTTCCTCTAATTTATTTAAAGCTCATAACCAGCTTCACCTGGGAAGAGCTATAATGTCAGCATTCCAAAATTCAAGGACTCTAAAGCACAACTAAGAACTATGGAAAGACCCAGAAAAAAAAAACCAAACCAAAAACCAAAACCAAAACCAAACAAACAAAAAACCCCAACAACAACAACAGAAAAAACCCAAACAAATTGTCCACTCTGTTAAACTGTAGTCTCCAGAATGGGGACACAGAACATAGTCGATTGGAGGGTCCATGTATCTAGCCATCAGTAAATGTTTTCTAACTGTAAAACCCTCTCACCTTGAGAGTCATTCCATCTTCCACATAAACAGAAGGAAATTTTCTATTTCAGAAAAGAAATGGCTGAAAGGCAGTAGGTGTCCATTACAAATATAATTACATAGCCTATTACGTGTTAATATGGATCCTGAGAAACTAACACTAGGTTTCAATCAATGAAGCCTATCACTTGACAAGCTTTTCAGCATCCACTTCGCTGCAGAAGAAAGCAACTTAAAAATATCTCCACGATATAAGCTGAATCCCAAAGTAATACATACGTTAAAGCTGTAGTACTTCTAGAGGCATGAATTCACTTGCTGCATGACCTCAGCTCTCTACAGTGTCAACAATCTTAGTTAAAAGCTGATGATCTTACCTCCCCCATAGTGCAAATGACAACTTAAGCATTAAGTGGTTTAATATTTTGAAAGAGCTCTTATAAAAGCACTTCAGTGCACATTTAGTGACTTCATTGTAAATGTTAAGTCTGGTCAGACTTCTCCAAAAATGTTTTTGAAGTATTGCCTGTATGAATGAATTCAGACATGCTTTTAGAAAAATTAGTACCTTTACTTTTTTTAATCCACACAAAAAAAGATGAAGCCTATGTTTTTGACGGAATTTCATTAACTCACTTCAAACGGTACATAATCAGCAGGAAGCTTTTCCAGCATATCATCAGCCAGTCTGGCTACAACTGCCTCTCGAGTTTCAACTCCTCCACCAGAGCTATCTTTAGGCTGAATACTGAGGATGGTGTCCAACACGTCTTTGGAAAGTTTACTTTGGTAAGTGATATCCGCATTGGGGTGCAAACCAAACACCTCTGGTGTGTCATAAGCAGGAAGACTCTACACAGTAAAACATAAAAAAAGCACAAATGGAGACGGACTTATAAGGTAATTAAAAAACCAACAAAAACAAAACCAACAGAACCCAAAACCTTACATTGTGAAGTAAGAAGCTAGATCTCTTCAAACAGTCTTAGGGCAAACAACTTGCTGTGATGTATTTTTCATGTCACAGCCAAAATCACACCAACGTTAACAATAAACTCAGTTTTAACCTTTATATGCTATTTTAACATTCAATTTGTACCTTCATATATCTACTCCTTATTTCTGTGAGGTTGTACCCAATTTTTGTTGTACTACATTCTTTGCCCTCTTTAATACTCTGTGTCTTCAGGTATGCCCCTCAAGCAAATCAAATGAAAAAGAAAAGATTCCTGCATGACAATGATAACATTGATGACAATTAGTTGTCACTAATAGATATGCAGACCTTTAGAAAGCAATAAAGAATCTATGAATGAAAGATAAAATACAGGTACTTAGAAGAAAAGACAAAATTTAGGGACTCAGGAACTTATAAAAAACAAGTGAATTGGGCTGGGGTTTTGTGTGTTGAAAAGCTTTCATTTACCAACCTGTATGTACTGAAGGTATTGATCCACCGTAGTACATTTGGGTATGCTGTATCCTTTGTAGAAGCTGAATTCTTGACTGAATGTATTTTCACTGAACCAAATCTTTACAAAGATGTTCATGAGTCTTTTGTCATAGTCATCTGTCACACGGCCACCATACTGAATCTCACCTATCATGTAACAAATAGTACTCCAGGAGATCCCCTAAAACCAAGAAGAAAGTACTGACTTAAACTAATCCTCTTCTCACCTATTTACATCTTCCTTACTAAGAACCGCTAACATACCAAATCCTGCATGTCTGTCCCTTTGGGAAGAAAGTTATTTTCTTACTACTCTATTACATACTTACTACTACTATAACGCTGCATTTTTAGAACACCTTCAAGGATTTCTCAAGATAGTTATTTGACAACTAATTCAAGAGGCTATTCCAGCATCAGGGCAAGAGGGATACAACTATATTCTAATCATGCTTTCAACTTCATTTAAAATGCCAATTGCAAAGTGATCTGCCACAGACTTCTATATGACAACGATCATAGGGAAATAAGGAAGAAAGAGGAATACTTACATAGTCATTTAAAGCCACTTTCAATTTCTCCATGCTACCAAGATAGGTTGGAGGGGGCAAATCTTATTATTTTTAATCAAAATAGATTTAAAAAAAAGAATGTTTTAAATACAGTGGTCCATTTGTAACTATGTGACTTAATTAGCATTGAAAAGAAGGTCTGTACTTCTAAGATTCATATTTTTGAAGTTTTCAGAGGGGATGGCTGGAGGGATTTTAATTTTTTTTTTTTTAACGTATAGGTTAATATAGAAACTTAACATCCACAGGATTCTAAGCCTGCTGCTCTACAGACATGTATACTTGGAATGTTGAATATTTGTGGAAAGAAACAAAAGAATCATTTAAAACCAGGTTTGTGTTTCAGTTATTTGGAACCATGTATACACATTCCGCTACTAGAAAGATCCATCACCCTAATCGACCTTCCCCTAATTACCTTCTTGGCATCCACGCCATCCAAGTGGTTTTGAATGAACTGCACAGTAGCATTGAAATCAGCTTGATTAAACTCATAGGGTATATTCCAACCCAGCGATCCAAACTTGCGTCTTTCTTGAACAGTGGAGTGTAGAAAGGCCACAGCATACAGCATTGGTTTCCATTGTACCATGTCACTGACATCTAGTAAATCCTGGCTGACACCTATTGATTGTAAGTGAGCTTTTTAAGAAACACAGTAGTAGTATTTTTCAAAACTACTTCAAATCAGTGCTAAAACATCACTCCTAGAGATATTCAGTTGGCTTTCTCGCTTCTTCCAAGAGTGAGTTATTGTCCTACAGAGTGTTCTATGCTGGAGACAGTTCAAAAAATGTTATTGGAGAGGAAGTTTTTACAAGGGCATACAGCAATGGGACAACTGGTAATGGTTTTAAGCTGAAAAGTGATAGATTTAGATTGGCTGTTAGGAAGAAGTTCTTTACTGTGTGGGAGGCGACACACTGAAGCAGGTTGCCCAGAGATGATGTGGATGCCCCATCCTTGCAAGTGTACAAGGCCAGGCTGAATGGGGCTTTGCGCAACTTTATCTAGTGGACGACGTCCCTGCCCATGGCAGGGGGTTGGAACTAGATTAACTTTAAGGTCCCTTCCAACTCAAACCATTCTATGATTCTGTGATTAAGTTGCTCAGCTTAAGACTAAAGACTAATGTAAAGAGCATTTAATAGCCAGAGATTAAAATGTCAATTTTCTGCCACAAAACTTCAAACTGAGATATCAGAAGCCAATGTCTGAGAAAATAAAAAGCATTTCCTATTTTGCTGTCCAATTTGTTCTAGCAACAGAACTTCAGCACATCTTCTCTTCCTTTTAATTTTCACAGCTTCTGGCTCAAACCAAGGATGAGGTTTCCTGTCATTGTTATGATCATTTCCTCCTACTAGTTTACACCTATTATCAGTGGCTACAATCTAAGCACACAATAATACCAGAGTCAAAAATGAGCACAGTTAAATTTTAAATCATTATCACTCTAGCACTCACCACTATATGTTCTCTTCAGTCCAGCTCTGAGCCCTTGTGGTGGTTCATTGGTAAACTTAATAGACATTTGAAGAAGGGTGATGGGAAACTGTTTGTGAATGTCTGTTGTCATCCACAGTCGAAAGTTTTCATGGACAGTCTCTGTCTCTGTTACAGTGTCCATCAACTCATCCAAAAAGTCAAGACCAAGGTGGCAGTTTTGCAGAAGTGCCCAATCTCCCTAGTTTAAAACAGCAGAATATAAAGTTATCAACATTGTTTACAAACTGAAATCACTAAAATCACTCTTTATTTATGCTGTAGGTTAGAAACAAAGCCAACGCATCTAAGCTGTAGCAAAATATACCATGTTTAAGTGCTTATCAGATCTGTTAAAGGAAGAAATCCTGCACAGTCAATTTCTCACCACTGGCTCACCAAATCAAAACCAAGGCCTTAATCATTTGATTTCCTGTACATTTCATGTAGAGAAGCCAGTAGTTATAGTAATGGGACACATGCAATTAACAAAGTATTTTCTCTCCAAAAGAAAGCTTGTGTGAGGTAAGCTATGGGCTGTTCCTTCTGGAGGCATTGTTAGCTTGTTTGGTTTTATCATCTAAACAGGTGGTCCTTACTTGTCAGTCTAGTCTTCTCAAGTAGTCCCTACCTTTTCCATTTCAGTACATTTAAAACATATCTGGACATGATTATAGAGCTGATAAACAGATAAATCGTGATTTATTTAAGGGAGCTCAGAAGTAGCTCCATAGAACAAGCTACTAAACCTTGTTCATCAGAAGGGTTACAGGCTTGGAAAACAACTAAATATACATACTTAATTAATCTATTGCTATCAATCAATAAATATCAAACTTTCTGACATGAACTACCATACTTCATATATACATCTAACATATGTATTCATTAAGAGTGTATGTGAAACAGCGAGGAAAAGTAACTGCATTTCTCTTAACTAAACAAAAGGAGCTTTTATTTTTTTAATTAGTTTCTTCTCATGTGATCTGATGATTAGCTTTAGCTTTTAATGTGAAGTTGTCAAATGAGAATCTGGGGCAGAAGTCAAAGGAAAACTAGTTATACACACAGGGTAGAAGCTCATAACACAGGAGCACAAGTTTGATCCATTCACATCAGCAGACATAGCAGTACCACCACCTGATGGGCAAAGCATGCTAAATTGTAACATTTCAGGTTTTCTTTCTCATAGAAAACATTTTATTTTTTCAATTTTCCCATGTTGGATGTCTAAAATGCCTATGCTACCAGACAGCCATCCCAATTCAAAATCCAGACTACAGCAATACAAAATATTTTTCTATACAGCCCTGTTTTTCTCAGGGTTATGTAATTATCAATAGTATAGTTGGAATTAATCTTCTTTATTTAACAAAATACATTTGTATTACAAAAACACAAAACTGGGAAAATGTTGTAAAATTTTTGGTGAAGAATATTTAATATTCGTGCAATCCAAACAATCATTCAACTATGGTCATCAGTCAACAACCTATACATAACAAAACCTCCATTTTATATGAGAAAAACACTGATGCCTGCACAGTATCAAAGCTTGTTATGGTCAATTAAATGACTCCAAAAAGACAGTTCTATTGCTTAGAACACTTATACAAATAAATAAAGGCTCTCGCGTCAGCATTACCTACCCACCAAACAACTTCATTTCATGACAAGATTTTCATTTCTAAGTGTTTAATACAGATACAAAAAACATTCAGATTTTTGTCTCTTACATGAGCCATTGTCTGCTGTAGAAGCTTACGAGCATGGATTTCTTGACCCTGGCCCATGGAAACATAACGTGTCTCTGTCTTCAGTCTTTTTCCTAAAGCAATAATAGAGTCTGTAGGATCAGAGCCCATGGAAAGAAAGCATATGAGAGGAGTACGTGGATCTGACTCTTCCCATGTCTTCTCCAAGTCCAAGATGACTCCCTCTGCATATTTCTCCCCCATAGTGTCAATTATGTATTTTCTTGCCTGTATTAAAAGGGGTAAATTTAACCCATGATGTAATCATTTAATACTGTTTTCTTTACAGCTTAAATACAACCAATAAGTAAACTGAAGAGCAAAGGCTGCTATAAGTTTATATGAGAAACACAAGAATGCCACATATTTATGTTAACATACCATATTGTCTTTGAAGGCGTTATTTCTTACAGCCTTATAACACCAGTAAAAACTTCAAAAATAATTACTCTATTACATATATCTTCATGTATTGTTATATATAATACCTGTAATTACAGTATAATAAACATAATAACCCTACTAAACCTTTAGAAAGTTTTTCATGATTTAAAGATGGTTTCTACAGTAGATAGCATAACTTGTAACCTTAAATTCTAGCTTTCCTTTCCAAATGCTAGAGGAATAAAGGAGGAAAGGATGGAAGACATCCTTCAGATGTGTTAGGTCTTTCCCACTTTTGTGCTTAAACAAACAACTAATTAATATTGATGAAAATAACTGTCACTAAATAGAAGATCCAGAGGAACAGGTGAAGACCACCTCTGTTATTCCTTATTTATTTATTTTGAAAATTGTTATGTTATTGATCTTTTTTACTAAGAAATAGAAAAGGCTGTTTCAAACAGTCTGAAACTATCTTGTATTCTTTCCCACTACGTTGCTTTTGTCTTAGAGCAATCTTCCCCTTAATACCTCTGGGTAACTTTTCAGAGACAAAAGATAATCAGCATTTAGCAAACATCAGTTTTCATAAAACCATCATAAGATGAAAGTGCATCTTCTCCCTATTAACAGAACTGAGGAACTCATTTTGCACAATCCATTTCAGATACATAGCACAATCTGAGAGAATCATTATACAGCACCATTTACCCCTCTATTGATTGCAGTTATACCAATAACTGCTGAGACTCTCTCTGAATTTGGTCACAATGCCTAACGGTTTGCATGCACAAAATTAATACCACACTTTAATGATGCATTTTGACTTCATTAAATTGCCAACCATTGCTCTGAAATTGTCAGCAATTGCATAATTTTTATTCTTTTGCACTGGAGAAGTATACATAGATTAAAAATAGGTTCCTAGAAGTTTATTTTTCTTAAGAACAGGTCTAACCATTTAATAAACTTTATTTTTATATTTCTCTGCTTTCTAAATAGATGGGTTTATATTAAAAAAATTAAACAGATGTTAATGGAGACTTTTTTTTTTTTATTTTTTCCATGCAAGAAAGAGTTCCTCAATTAAATCATTGTCATGTTATGTTTTCACTCAGTAAACTGAGTTCATTAAAAGATTTTACTTCTGCCTAACATGAGGATACTTCTACAATTCCACTGATTAATATCAGCAAGGACAGTCAAAAATACCTTCTGCACTGGTAAAGCAGAACTGGATAAACACATACATTTCCAGATGAAATCCTACCTCCATAGTAAAAACATCAGCTACCATTCACTCAGTATGTTGGAATTATTTTGCTACCACTGCCCTTGTAACAAAGGCATAAATTGTCTGAAAAGAATTTCAGAAAACATAATGTAAAGGTCCATTACAAAAATGAGTTTAGCATTAAATAAAGAAATACTGAACTGCAATCATGTAACTATTATTCTAATGACACCTAAATATACTATGTTGGCTATATAAATGTACCTGAGCTATAGTCCTGTCAGGACACCAAGATCTGATAAGAAGAAGGTGTCTGAAGCAGTCCAGGGATTGACCATAGCCACTAGGAACCTGTTCTTCTTCAGGATTATCACTATCAAACCAGATTTTCCACTGTTTCTCTGCTCTGGAAATCTGCAGTTATACCATCAGAGTAAATGACACTAAACAAACAAGTCACATTTCAACTGCAACAAAGTCACAAACTTCTAGTGAGGGTCAGAGACACATAATCCACACACAGTCATTTGTTTATCAATGTTAATACACAGATTTCGTACAGCTATTAAAAAAGAAAGGACAAGCTTTCAGATTTTAAGTACGAAATTGTAGAATGCAACAATTCCCTTAAGTATTCATATTCTGAAAAAAATGAGCTACCACTCTGTATTTTCAATTAATGATAGATATAATGGCATAGCAAGGTCAGAACACAGATAGCTAGGCTCAGACATAGCTTTGAGAACCGGAGGTACATATCTTCTCCCCACATGACTGTATAGAATGTGCTCTTCACATATGCCAAATGCTGTTTACTTACTCCATTAGCTATCATACACCTAGTGTCCATTAAGACTATTCATAGAAGTGTTGAATTTAGTAAGCATCCCTTCCCTCTTACTCCATGTAGCCAGAGAAATATTGGAACTAGCATCATAAAACATAGTGTAAAAAAGTACAAGAGGAATGCAAGCCTAACAACCAGAATACAATTCAAACTGCATTATTTAAATTGGATAATAGCAAGTTGTATCCCAATACAAAAGTAGTACAATTATATAGGGTGTGAAACATGCTACTTTCTTCCTATTTTCCTGGGAGTGGGGGTTTATGTCCTTTTATTAAAACAGGTGGCTAGAGAGCTGGGGCCACAACAGCTTCATTCTGTTTTATAAAATAAACCAGTTTCCCACCACATGCTTTGATCAATACCAGATGATCACTGTCAAACAACAGGTTCATTTTAAAAAGCTCTTACTTACTTGATCAAGGATACCTGAAAATTGTTTAAGCTTACTGAGCTCCACCAAGTTCAGCCAAGTCATATCCAGAATCCATTTAGCTGGCTTAGGAGGACAAGCTTTAAGGTCTAGGGAAGCACCACCTGCAAGAAATTAGGATTTAGTTATAACTAGAACTATTAGAGACACCCAAAAGACGAAAAAAAACAAAACAAAACAAAACAAAACAAAAAAAAAAAACAAAACCAAAAAAACCCCAACCCCAAAACCTACTTGGAAAATGTAAACTAGATTGTGCAAGACTAGTGCTTATGACTACGTCTTCCCAGTTTGGAGAAAGACTACTTAATAACTAAGGACAGTCGTGAAGACATTCCTGAGTTAGGTAACAAGCAAAATTTATTTTCAAATCTTTTTTTTCAACTTACTTTAAAACATTATTTTTTAAAATCCATAACAGCTTCCCATAACAAGTTAAACCTATTTTTTTACTGTAAAAGAATAAGCTTGAGTTTATAGAGAAAAAACTGAAGCAGCTTAATTTCAGTGGGGTTTTTGTTGTAGATAATGCAATAACTTTGCCTACATGTACATTTGCCTTCCTCGGTATTCAACTGAAGTTAAAAGAAAGCAAACGCAAAATAAAAAGAAAACACAAGCTAAAAAAATCCATATTTTTAATCATGAGGTTACAGGGGTTTTCTACCTTGTAAAGTCATGCCACCTTTCATGAAGCGGAGTTTGTAGTTTGGTTAGTTTATATTAATATTTGTTTTTATGATCTACCTTAAACTTAATCTTTGTTAACCCGTTTCTCTTCTGAGGATTTACTATTTCTTTGTGCATTGTGCCTGAAAATAAGTGCTTGTTTGGAAAAGATATTCTGAAGATTCAACATGGAAAAATTAACAGTTATGATCCATAAATAAATGTTGCCTGCAAAATTAAGTATCCTGGAAAGATAATACAAAATGAATCCAAGCTTTCAAGTGAAGATACACAGTGCTTGCATGCAATTAAGACTGAAGGCATGAACTTGTCACATTCAGCTAAAAGCCTGACATTCTTTTGAACTGCTAGCATCACTTTCTGTTCCTATTTGCTTGCTTGCCTCCTGAAGTTACCAAATTAACTGAAAAATGTTTAGTATAATAATTTTTCTAATTTGAACAAATAGCTAGTAGCATTTGAGCAGTAATCATAAACATCAACTGAAAGGATACTTAACAGTTTTCCTTTAAAATTCTCACAATTCTCAAAGCTATATTTATCAATATCCAGTGTGCTGCTATAAATTAGAACTGCCATACAATGTTGTCTGTCACCAGAACAGAATGATAAGTATGTATTCTTTCAATTGACTGGCTTTTCATGTGCAAAAGGAAACGGCAGGTTGTCTAGGAGATACAACTACAGCTACAATAATATATGTGCCCTGCTTAAAATTGTTCTGTAATTCCAACCTTTAATAAGTGTCAGAAATTCTTCATGCTTCACTCTGTTTCTTTGTATATCAATCTTCAATGTAAGTAATAATGTGAAAAGAAACTTGTGCTCTTCATAGAGTCCTCGGGCAGCATATTTGAATACTTCATATGTCATATGTTCAATAATATTAGTAATCCTCTTGCTAGTTATAGGGCTTTTGCTAGACCTGTTGGAAGAAAGGTCTGCAGTTGAAACACCAGTTTGAATAGGCTTTATTGAAGGGAATACCACGTAAAAGACCAAAAGCCATAGTTCAGAACTTTCAAAACATGAAAAAATAATTGATCACAAACACAGAATAGCAGACAGCAATCTAGCAACAACTTTCAGATTAAAGAAGCAACAAAAAAATTCCTTTCTAATCAAGCCTTTCTGCATAGCTGTAAATCAACACAGTATAACGGTTTTTAATCACCCATTGACTAATTTTTAAAGACTGGAGGTACATTTCAAAGTTCTTTGCCTTGGTAACTAACAGACAAAGGCTTATGAGTATTTAAACTGACAATTCTTGTCAAGTCTGTAACAGGCAACACTGTTCTTTCTTACATTAGTTACAACAAATATTTACTGTACTACAACCACCTCCAGGACTGGATAAATACAAATGATATTTATTGTTATCTAAATTACCTGGCTAGGGAGAGATCAAAAAGCCCCAAAAACTGTCGAAGCGAAGTCTGATACATCACATTGACCGTGCTCATCTCAGTAATAAGGAAGTATAAGATGCTACCTCGAGTTGCAACTGAAGGACAGGAAACAAGACTGTGTTCAAAGTAGAAATGCAAAGCAGGAAACTTTAACTCTCTACAACAATAGTGAGTTTAACACTAATGCTAACTGAAGATGCTTGAGTTGCCTCCATTGTTTACTAACAAGAAAAATAATTAAAACCTTAATTTGATCCTTATTTATACATCAGGGGGAAAAAAGTCTTTTCTGTAGTTAATGCATACTATGTAAAGTTCCATTTGCAAATATGAGCATATTTGGAGATCATCTGGATAGTATACTGCAATATTTAGATCATCAGTAGAACATATAAAAAGTAAGATGGTTTTTCTTTTTAAAAACAAAGATATTGTTTGAGTATCCAAATTTTACAGATTTGACAGGAGTCATATAAAAGCCAAATTAACTCTATTGATTTAACTTGCCCAGCACTGATTTAACTTACTTTCAGCAGTCATTTAGTTTTAAATACAAAGGTTTTACAAAATCTACGATGATTCTGGTACACTAACTGTACCATTTTACACATTTTCTAAAATGCAGGTATAACAATTCCAGAGAGCTTTTTTTTCATTTCCACTTTGTTCATGTCCTCTCCTGTCAAGTTAAAAGCCAAAAGACTAATGAAATGGTGCTGAGTATAACAACTTAGGGATCTATAACATAAGATAAACAAAGGATTCAGCCAAACAGATACAAAAAGCATTTAGAATTATAATGGGCCCCAAAAAGAATGTCAACATGTTGAACTAAAACACAGTTACCTAAATACCCTCATAACTGGTCTCATTGACAGCCCATAAAAAGCATCAACATTTTGTGAGCTAAGGAAGAACAACCAAGACCTCCCAAGTTCCTTGCCCACTAGACTAGATGGACTGGTACACTTGTATATAGAGCAATGGGAACTCCAGGGAGAGAATACATCGTTCCATTTCAGAAATTCCACATGAAGCATAACATTGACTATTTTCTCCACCGTAACTCAGTATGACATTTCCTAGATACATTTTACTTACAGCAAAACACAGATCCTTTCCACCCATTATGGTCTTCCTGTTCTCATCCTACCATTTCTCCTACTCTAAGTATTACTGTTTTAACCATACACTCACTTGTCTTTCCTCACTACCTTCACTCACCAGGTCTATACTCTTCACGGGCTGAGTTGATCTGTACTTCAGTTTCAGCAGAAGTTTGTAGTTTCTGTGTTACCTCCTCAGCGGTCTTCTTAGTGTTATTCAATACAATTATTAAACTCTCATCATCTACCAGAGAAGTTTTAGTGCTTGTAAGTCGGAACAAAAGGTTATCTTCTAGGTCTTTAATCCTTCTTTTGTTCATAGTCACAACTTCAATAAGATCTGTTCTTTCTTTCTCTAATTCCTGTTGAAATGCATGGTAATATTTGGAAAACAGAAGAAAATAAAAAAATAAAAACAAAATGAAACAAGCAATTTCATTTTAAAAGTACTGATCCTACTAAAACAGTGTAGGTCAAGAGAAACTGTACTAATTCAGGGAAAGAAGTCCAGTGATATTTCTGACAGCAGGTCTGTTGCCAGGTTTCTGAACCTGCCACAAGTATGCATTAATAAATCATTTCAACAAATACAATGGAGCATGCTCATATCATGCCTTAATAGAATTAGAAAATCAAAATAGTAATTGTTTTTCTTCTTTTTCTGTTTCAGACAAAGAGAAGTGCAGACACCTTTCCAGGCATAGGATTTTATTTCACTCCATCTAATGATATCCTCATTTATGCCCTGTTTTCCAATCACCATGCTGAAAATACAGTTGTAGTAATGATGAGCATCCTTAGTCAACAAAACAAACATCAAATATTTCAAGAAAAGCATCTAAAAATACTCCTCCATCAAACAGGGATAACTTCAGTCTCTCACTAAAATGCTTCATGGATTAAGAAAAGAAAGCATGTAGAACTCAAACTGAGTTGCATCACTAGAAGTATTTAGTCGATTACATTTAATAATACAAGCTGGGTGGTTTATATACCCTCTTTGTTTTCCAGTGGTCATATATAAAAGATGGATACATGTTGATTAACAGCTTTAGATTAACAGAGAATAAAAAACAAAACCCTGTTTAAAATGTCTAGAAAAATATGTTCTTCATAGATGAAAGGCCTTTTAGTTCATTTGCAAACTACTTTTAAAATTAAACTTTAAAAAGTTATTATGAATGAATCCCTCAGAGATAAAAATACTCCACTGAAACAATACAAAATGTTTCAATATAGTGAAGTAAAAAAGGGAGAGGATGGGTTGAGCATCTTTCGTAAGATAAGGATAATATGAATCTTATGAATCAACAAGTGAGCCAGTTGGTAGAAATATTAGCTATGTTTTCAGAAGTACTCCTTCACTGTTCACAAAGGTCTGGTGGATAGTTCAAACAACCTCTCCAAAGCTGGAAGCTGTGTGTTCACTTCACCTTTGCCAAGTCCACTTTATAACTGCAGACAGGCTGATACTATTCCAAAAGAACCAGGACAACGCTAAGGAATACATGGTCCCTCATAGAGCAGTAGATACATTATGAACCCAAGACCTTAGCAAGCCTTAAGGAAAGGTTTTACTCCCCCATTTGAGTAGACTTCGTTTATATAGGTTTGCAACACTGTTATGCCTTTTTAGATTTTTGTTTAATTGTTTTCCCACATTCTAAACTTGTGGCTTTCTTTTTCTTACATTCTGCTAACATTCCCAAGTATTTCAAGCATTTAGCTCTTGTAAAGAAAGTCCTTTTATCTTAAAAAGGAAATTAAAAAAAAACCAACAAAAACCAGCTTTATCTCGTTATCAGGTTTAGGTTCTTTCCTTGTCACTGTGCAAAAGGCATAATGAAAGATCATAATTAGGTAGAAAAGATTTATTGGGACTTCACAGAATACCGTAAATGTCACATAACTTAGAAGATGTTCATATAGATTCCAAAGATTCTGAAAAAAACTGATGAAGAATACAAGAAAACTACCATTAACATAATTTCAATCAACTGGTGCCTAGTGGAACTAAAGAAAACCAGGTAGCAATTATGAAGCAAGACAAGCATTATGTAACTTTGATGAAGCAGAAACAATTTTTAGAAGTACGGCATTAAAATAATGTTAGTATCCAATTAAATATGAGCCAAACTAAGTTTCATGTTTTTCTGGGTGCAATTAAAGAGGTTAAACATATTTTAGAGTGCAACACATTTTAAAAACAGAAAGCTGAGTTTTCCTCACAAGAAGAGCCTGAGAAACAAGTTGGAACTCAAGCAAGTGAAGTAACCTTAGACAAAAGCCTAAGTGAAAAATCTATCTATTAAGCTTTTAAAATACTTTTTGCAGATCAGGAAGGGTACACAAAAGTTTTCTGCATGTCTTCAAAAATTTCCAGTCATAACACCAAGGATGCAAAAAAACTAAGGCAAGTTACCATATGCATAAATTCAAGAAACCGGCACCAAAGAGGCTATTTTGAATCCAGCTTTATGGAATTGCTTTCACAACCTGAAGTCATTTTACAGGCTGTACCAAAGAATGTTAGAACTTGTTAATATTCATAAAATATAAAAGCTGCCACATAGCTTATATCATTATGTCACAAAATGATTTGCAAGTGCAAGAATTTGCACCAACTGTTCCTCACAAAACTTGAGTCTTTTTACACCAAAAATCTTGAAATATGAATTTGAAAATTCAAAAAGCCATGAATAGTTCTTGTATATTGTAACTCTACTACTAATCTGGCTATATTTCTATGACAACAAATAAGCAAGTTTTTTGTCAAATTTTGTAACAGCCAATGTATCAAAACAACCATATCATTAAACCAGTCTAAGTTATACTACATTTGGACATATATCAAATCTCTCAGATCCAACTATTCCAAGAAACAGAGCAGAATTATTTTTATGCAGATACACCAGCTACCCTTCACCTTCTTATACTTGGCTCACATCTCACAAATTGCTTTAAGTTTTTGGTGGAAAAGAAGAAATCAGTACCAGTATTCTCATCAGTAATCAATCAATTCTTTGAAATGTATGCTGCACAGATTCTACCAATGGTCATTCCATACAACACAGAAATGGAAAGTCAGACTTTGCAGAATCTTTAAATGATGTGCTATAAACCCTCCCTTTTTTCACTGCATGTCTAAATCTCATTTGAAGTGCAGAACCATACTAGAGATAGTGGAATGGCAAGGATATAAATGTATATACAAACCTAACTACAGATAAATAATCTTTTCTCTTTGGGGGGCAGAAATTCCACACATATATTCTAACACTGGATACCACCAAGCAGTCATACTGCTCAAATCATTTGGCAAACTGTCTCACAGTTAGGTAATTCCACCTCCTAACTAGCAAAGGCTACAAGCAGGTAGCAAGAATCCACGACACTTAGGAGGGAAATCCCCATAATCCCAAAAGTTCATAATTAGATATCATAGGAAAAAATGTTTTGGAATGGTGGGATATTTCTGAATTGACTCTTTAGCAAATCTTGTGCAAAAACAGAGGATAAGCAAACTGAAAAGTGTTAAGTGTATTCTACCAATCTTTCTGCCTGTCAAGTGGTCCACTTGTCATTTATCTGAAAGAACTGTCCCCAGATGGTCACAAAGCAAGTGGTAGTGAGTACACCACTCTGAGAAGCCGGTCCAGAGAGCACAGTATGTCCATACATTAGACATTCCCAGTTAGTGTCAAAGATACCATAAAAATAGTAGAATCATTTTAGTTTGTAAGGCACCTCTAGAAATGAACTAGTCCGACTCCCAGCTCAAAGCAGATTTAAACAGGTCGGTTGCTCAGGGCCATTTCCAATTGAATCTTGAACACCTCCAAGAATGGAGATTCCACAACGTCCCTGGGTAATCTGTTCCTATTTTTGACCACTCACAATGTAATTATTTTTTCCTTAATATCTAATCAGGATTTCCCATGTTCTATCCTGCATCCATTGCTTCTCAGTTTATTGCTCTGCACCTCTGAGAAAAATTAAGCTCCTATCTTTCTGTGTCCTCCAAGCAGGCATACAGCAACTGCAATGACTGGAGGAATCTGCTGATAAAATTACCATCACCTTTCAGGAATGTACTGTATTGCAGGACCCAGACGTGAAGTCTGGCATAAGACTTTGTGAATATACACATCACAGTGTGTTTCAGAGAGACAGCGATGATTCCATTACACAGCGGATTGGCAAGCTGTCACTGGTTGAAGCAAGGCTGATGGTGCAATGAACCTGCTTGATAAAACATAAGCCTTCATAGAATGAGTATGATTTCTCTCATGAGATCCATGGGCTGATCAGGAATGAAATGCAACTACTTAACATTGACAAGATGACTGGGGCCATTAAGGAGGAATGTCTTACATTGGGGGGAGGTGGGGGAGGGGGACAGGAGGACCTCAACAGATGCCAAAATAAGGGAACACATGCATCTCTAGTGAAGGTAAACTGAAATATTGCCAAAATCTTAGTAAATACACAGTTTAGATGCATAGTGCCTCATTTGACTTCAACATTGCCTGACCTCATAGTTACACAGATTAGGTGTGCAATAGTTCAAGATACCAGCCAGCCTCCCTCCAGAACTGCTAGTGGCATGTTTATTGGGACTGGCATCCTGAACTTGGACTTCCTCAACTAATACATCTGCAATGTCAAAATAGGTAATTAGTCCTCTTCCCCTTGAAGCAAGAAATTAACACAGTCTGAATCCTTTGCACCAGGTTACGTTGCCATGAGCTCCACAGTGTGAAAACAGAAGAACATCAGTTTTTATTCCAGGTCCTTTTCCTTTTCAAATGCCATTCTCATGAGGTTGTAAGGCAGGAAAAATAAGGTGAGTATGGTACAGTTGCAACAATAAGGACAAATAGAAACTTCCACATGAACGAGTCAATTTCTTCCGTGCCAGCTTTTAAACCATCATAAATAGGTTATATTAAGAATAATCACAATAAAGAGAGACAGAAAGTTAAGCTGCAATATGGCAATAGAAAGCAATAAATTAAAATCAAAGTAAAACCTTCTACAGGTAAAGATAAGATGTATAGCCAGGAAAAAGATAACAATTCTTTTACCTGTTTCTCTGTGAGAATGACTCTGCCTAAGAGTTGATTTTCAAGACCCTTCATGGTCACAGTAAAGTCAATGATGGAGGTTCGAGCACTAATTTCAGGAGAGTAACCTGGATTTGGCAGTTTTGTAGTAATGTAAAGCCTGAAGCCATGCATAACATCTACTTCCTTATCACCAACCTTCACCTTCAGAAAAGTATTAAAAAGAAGTCTTGAGAGATCAAAAAACAGTACACACTCTTTCAGATACTGTATGTAGAAACAAAAATTATATTTTTCTGTTCCAAGGTGTAAATATCCAGTCTGATACAAAGAATTCATTGAGAATACCCATGGAACACTTTAAATAACTCACAAGTTATTTCAATTTTTAAAAACTCATAAGCAATGAGATAAGGAACTCTATAGGTTAACTATTTGTGATCTTAAGCTCTACTTCTTTTTGGTATTAGATTACTCAAATTTAAATACACAACTAATCTTTTATAGTCATATACTTATTAGGAGCTACTTTGTTGAGGGCAAGGTGGGGAATGTTTCCACTTGTTGGCTTACTTGTTTTATTTTTACCTTGTTGGCTGAACCTGTTTTAATGAAGTTTCTTTCCAAAACATTATCAAGTGCTGGGTCAAGTTCTTCTCCAACATCTTCTATTAAAAGAGGTCTTCCCAAATAAAGGCTGTCTTCTAAATGATTTCTAAAGTACTTGTGATTCAAAGAAGTGATCTAAAAATACAATCATGGACTAATATATTATGTTATGCCCAGTTATCAAGCTTTTGGTTGGTTTTATATTTATAAATTATTTCATTTTATTTAAATTACTGACAAAAAATAATGATCCTATGGTTAGACTAGGATTAAGGCAAAGATTGTGACCACAAGAAGAAGCAGCATTGGTGTACCATATTCTCAGATCTAATTGAACGCAAACTTACTTTTTTTTAACTACAAAAGTAGAAGCACAACAGCACTGAGAACTTGAAGTTTTGATTCTATGAGTGCAACTAGACCAGAAATTCACAGGAACCTTTTATCTCCGTCAATATTATCTTGGATAACATCCCCCAGTCAAACTGCAAGATGGTCAGTTCCAAGATTAGGGCTCTTTTGTTTCTTTTTTCCCCTCTTGAATTTTAGAGGGTTATATTGAACAAGCCATTAGTCTTTGCTTTAAAAAGTAGTCCTCGGTACAACTGTGATTCAGTTTAATTTTTTCATAACTCCATAGTCAAGACCTAATAATAATTTTTTAACATAACTAGTTAGGCAACCATTAAACAGTTCACACTGAGTTAACAATCAACATGAATGAAAGTAGTTTCCTAGTAATACTCTCAGAGTCACTCTACTGTCAACCTTCAAGCTCCACTTCATCTTTTTCAGGGATATCTTTTTTAAAAAATGCTTTACTGGTGTAATCATAATTGTAGCAAGTAAGATTTTTCTCATATTTTCCTGTTTGCATTGAATTGGTGTATCTCGCCTCAGACTGCATGTTGTTGCAACAGTGTCTTCCTGTATATTTTCAGAATATTTAGCACCTGACATCCATGCTAAGAACACAAATTATCAATAATTTCTGATTAAAAGATGATAAAAACATTATGCTGTTCATCTTCATTTTTAAAAATTTATACTCATCTGTACTAACCACTTATTTGGAGTTTTTTTCTAACACATAGTATTATGCAAACACACTTTAGCCTTTATCAGACATTATCCATCCATCTTATTTTCCAACAGTTTATGTTTCATTACAATAAATTAATAAAATAAATCAAGTCACTGGTACTAATAAGCTTCAAAGGTACATTTTTGTATCTAGCCAAATCTCAAATCTACCAAAATATATCTGAGATGTCCTTTATATCCAGACTAGGCATTTTATATAAAAAACATTGGCTAAGTATTATTTGAATCACTGAATTGTGAAGTTTTGTAAGCTAAGAGTTTCTAGGGATAATGAAAGCATCAACATTGCTATTACCTGAAGTTCATTTCTGCCTTCCTTACTTTTAATCCAAATTTTACCCTGTGTCTGTGGATCGATTAATAAAGGATAACGAGATGCTTTAGTGACAATAATTCCATTCTGTATGGATAAGTCATCATTTGGTAACCCTTGTAGGTTCCATTCACTGATAGTTGGAGCATCAGTCAACATTTCTATGAGGTTCAGGTTGTTACCAAAGGGGATTTTCCGGCTTTTCATTTCATTTTGCCAGTCACTTAATAGCAGACTGCGGAACTCTTCGTTAAAAGGACCAGAATAGGACAGAAAAGCTGTAGCCAGGAGTACATCACCTTAAAGAGAAAAAGCAAAAAAGAGAAAACAAAATGTTAGAACTTCATAAATTCTATTCATGAATGAGCTGCTTCCTTCTCTAGTTGCTATAATGTTTGGCTGATAATTGAAGAGCACACTATGACCCATAAAGGAGACAAATCAGTCTTTTTCCTAAGGCTCATTATATAGCAAGACAACACGACATTTCAACAGATGCCATGTTTACTTTATCCTTACAAAGCAACTGTAGGAAGCAAGAGATGGGCATCTGGCAGCAAGCCAAGGTCAAACCAACACACACACACACACATCACTATTCCAAACACCAGATCCTGCACAAGCAAAGCATGGCAGAAAAAACTTACTCATAAACTTCCAATTCCATCATTTCCTTGCACAATCATGAGAACAAGCTTAAACAATATTTTGTGGGGAGAAAAGAACCTTCACTTAGGAGTACTAATTAAGAACAAATCAACTATCGTTGTTACTACTAATAATACAAAACTGTAACAGATATCATTATGGAGGTATCAAGTGTGACAAGTTCTAATCTTCTGGTCGGCTTCAAAATTGTTTCATGACACCATAGTTTTGGGGGGGCTTGTACCTCTGAAGTAAGAATGCAGGATTCAGTCTGAAGAAGATACTGTACCTTTATATTGAGTACTTATATTTTTTAGATTTTTTCAAGTTATCTATAAAAAAGCCATGATTAGTGTGTGGGGAAGGTATGCTGTATTTTTTATAATTTGATAATACACATGTTATAACAGCAAATAAAATACAACCTATCTACTATAATGCAACCTATACAACAATATCTACTTTTTACAGCAATTCAAGGAAGAAGTCAGAGAAGAAACTTCAGGCCACAGTAAAGGACAAGATAAATTTAATTTACTTGATCTACCTAATAAATTAATTCTTTATTACAAAGTACTTTAGTTTCCCAGTGCAGCCTTATAAAAGAAAAATGAACTTCTAAGAAACAAAACTTTTATGAACATTAATAACTGCATTTAAAGATAATGACATCTACACATAAATGTCAGTGCCTGAACATCAGTCTTCCTTTTCTCCATACGTATGCTCAGTTATACGGATTTTATTGGCCCTTGAGCATATCACTGTCCTTGTACTGCTGCCTACAAACATCAGCCAAGTTAAAACACCAGCATCCCAGGTATGCACTGCCTGTTATACACATGAAGTAAAGCCCATGCACAGTATACATAGTTACTGTATTTTTATTTTAAATATGAACTTCAGTCTCCTATTGTATTTTTTACCTAGCAGTGCTTTAGCAAGAGAATCAATGACAATTACCCTCTTTCAACCAGGAAGCTAAGCTACAAAGGAAAAGTTTGAAATTTCAAACGTTTTCAGTGTCACTACCCATTCCAACTCAAGTGACTAACTCCCAAGTTCAAAGGTATAGACTAAAGCTTACCCACTAGTCTTTTGGTTTGTATGGCAAATTCTTTACTCTGCTCTGTCCACCTCTCTTTTTCACCTGCTAAACCACTTATAAGACTTGAGGCAGATTGCATTTTATGACGGCAACGCTCAGCATCTTCAAGCAAAGTCTAGAGAAAACCACACACCAAGAAATATGATTTACAGTCATGTATCTAATAGGCCAGAAAAATCTCTACATCTAATTAAATCAGTAGTTAAACAACAGCTTAAAAATATGTTCTCAAACACTTATATCACTGTGCAGAGAAGAAGGGAAAGTGGGATGGAAAAATTATATCAGGATAAATTATCAACTCTGTCATAAATGTGATTCAACTTTTTAATATTTCTGCTCTTAATTTTCTTGTTGGCATATATGTTAAATGACAGGCAAAATGCCTGGTACCTATTAACTCTGGGGAAATCTGCCCACAATTTCAAATACATTATACACAGATAACATACATTAATGAGATTTGATGTTACAGTAATAGACACTAAACAAATAGTCCAAATAAAATAGTTTTTGAGGAGGTAGGAGGGACGGGGAGGGGAGGGAGGATCAGTGGTGAAGTAGACAGGTGGGATCCAAAGAGGCAGTATCCAAATAATATCTCTGATCCTCTGTCCGTCAACATCCTTTCCAAGGAATGACAGTGAAACTGAGAGAATGCATTGTTTTCCTTAAAGAGTGTCAACTTCTTTTCTGTAAAGAGTAGTTCACCTGCTTTTCTCTCATTGCTTTTTCATACTCCGCCTGCACAATATCTAATTCTTCTTGCTTGGCACACAGTTCTTCTTGAGCTTTCTGCAGATCCAGCATAGCAGTGGTTAGGCGATTCTCCTGTATTGCTAAATTAGCCTACAAAGCATATAAATAGAAAAGTGTGTTCATAAACACAACATTTCAAAGCATTTGCTAGAATGTATCTCAAAGTTTTACTGTACTACATTTCGAAATCAAGCTGCTCAGTAGAGATTTAATCATTCATTAAAACCTTTTATTTTAATTTTACAACAAACTAACTTCTTATTGCAGATAGCTGCAGTTAAGCAGCTGGTCTAACATCAATCAGAAAAAATAATTAGAAGAACTTCTGGAAATACCAGCCTTTCTCCATCGGACACAAAAGTTAGTGTGATCCAGCCTGCAAAACAGATTGGTGCCACTACAAGCTTATTTGATTTCTCCAACCAATACGCTTTATCTAATTAAAGATACTACCTTTAAGTGCAAATCTTGCTTCCCTCTCGGTCATTGCTATTATAAATACGAGCTAAAACTACACAATCCCTTTCATCATTTTGAAAAGTGGTAGTACATTTGAAATATATTTTACTGGAGATTTACTATTTTCAAGATAATAAATTCCTACAGAAGCATGCACCAGTTGGAATAAGACAGCCGATGTTTCCAGCGAATGAAATCCTCAAGTGCACACAAGTGGGGAGGAGAAGGAGCAAAAGGCATTTGTGTGCCTCCCACTGTTTAACATACCTTTAAAGGTAATACTTCTTTGTTGATGGAAAAAAATACAGCCATAGCTTTGGTCCACGAGCAAAGGCCAGCAACATTCCCACATACTCTCTTAGCTGTCTCAATGTTGTAGTCCACCATTTCAAAATAAGGGGTCAAAAGTTCCACCACTTCTTCATTAATTGTGTCCTTTGGAAATTGCTAAAATAAAGTGCAATATACATAATGTATGCAATATATTTAAACGATACATATATGTATTTCAGCACACAGAGAATACTACCGGGATCACAAATGTTACTTAGAAACAGCTAATATGAAGTTCTCTGCCACATGCATCTTTGAGAGCTTGCCCAAGTCATTCCACTGTTCTATATCTTACAAAATGGAAAAAAGTTTGCCTTCATTTACGCTATCTTTCATGATAGCATAATTATATCATATCAAATGATATGCTATATCATTTACGCTATTTTGCTATCTTACACTATCCATTACCATTACACAGCTAATTGTTTATACAAAATATCATTGATATCCTGCTTGAAATTCCATTTTCCTTAAGACTGAATAAGTAACTTAACAAGCTTCCAAAAAAAAAAAAAAAAAAAAGGAAAAGCTTAGCTCTGGTTTAGAAACATATATTCTACAAGACAGTCCTTTCAAAGGAAAAGCCAGTTATCCTCTCCTTAAATTACCGTATTTCATTAGTGGAATGTGTTTCAATTTTAAGAATTTATTTTGACCCTCTCTTTTCTCCAAAAAACATCACTTCATTTTTTTCATCCCCAAAAGCTCTCAATTTTCTCCCTCAAATTTATTTTGATGGTCAAATATTTTATATAAGTTTGGTCGTCTTTAAAGTTTTATTTATAAGGTATAATGAAAGAACATCACTGATGAACCTTGAAAAACAGCTGCTCCCTGAAGCACAAATAGTTTTATTTATGCACAGTGAAATGCTGAAGCCCTTCGGTAAATTAAAAATCCTTACAAGTAGATGTAATATGTATACTACATAAATGGCATCCATGGCACTACCAACCATACAAAGCTGGTCAAGCCTGCCATCTGAAACTTCCCACTGGACCAGAGACATTTTAGGAAAACTCCTCAGACTGCATAATTCAGAGATAATAACATCTGGTGGGGCAGGAAAAGGTACAATTTATTCTCAGTAGATTAATCATAATATTATTAGTTTAATTATAAACAGGGATTTATTCACTAGCTATTCTTTCCATTTCCCTAGGCACATGCTGTGGAGCTGAAAATCCCAATTTTTTTTTAAAAAATCTGATTTTGTACATCTTAATACTCAACTATTCTTTTGCAATCCACTGCATACGTTGCAATGCTGAAAATTAATGAAAAGTTAAGTACCAGTAAAAAAGATGTTTTCTATCAGCTTTAATGAAACAGATAAGTAATGGCTATTCAAACCAAGTTCTTCAGGCTTTGAATCACGTGTCACTGAAAGCAATTTCATTGCCTTAGTTAAGAGAAACTATGATTGATTTATTACATGACTTTGCTAGAAGGATTCAAGTTTACTTCATTATAACATATTTATTTTTAAGCCCTTAACCTTTCAGATCTATCGTGTGTCTGCTACCCCTTGGACATTTGTTCTCTTATGAATACCAAAGAAAACACTGTCCTCTATTTTCTTTAATTAAAGTAGTATCAAAAAGAAGGTTGCGTAAGCACCTGTAGGTTCTGTAAGAAGTTCCCTGTTGTCATCAGTTTCAAAGATTCTTGCCATGATGGGATGGTACAGCATTTTTCCTGATCAATTTTCACATTGTTCACTTTTCTTTGGAAGAGCAGTAACACACAGTCCATGATACGCATAATGAGGTGAGGTGGGCGACCCAGTGTACGGACAGTTGCAATATCTGCAGGTTTTATTGTCTATGAATTTAAAACAAAGGGTAAAGCTATTAATGTTAGTGTTATTTAATAAGACATAGAGCACAAACTCACTAACAGCATTAATCCATTGGAGAAGAAAAACATTATTTATATTAATTTGGATTGAATATCATTTTACCTCTAAAAAGCATGAAGGTGAAGGACCCTCCAACCAGATTTTCACTACTACCTCCTAGCAACTACTAGGAAACCTCAACTCAGACGCTTCCACAGCAGCACCTCCATGCTTAAAACTACTATACACATTTTTGACAAAACAAAGAGCAAAAGAGAAACATCTTGCCATTTTACCTATTTTTGTAAAATGCAAATCTATTGATCAAGAACTGAATCTAGAAAGGAAAATACATCGTTAATATTTGGCAAATGAAGGTGAATTAAGGAAATCCCTGAGGAGACCTGATATACATATAGATTTGCACATTCTGGTTCATCTTACTGGGAAAGTTCCTGTAGTAGAAGCAGGCTTGTGAGAAAACCAAATAGATTATAATAAAGCATGAAAACCTAGGCCCTATTAAGTAGGGCCAAGTAAGCCCAGGGTGCAAATCTATTACTATAACTCCTAACTGTAGTGTACATCATGAACCAGAAAGGACTATCAGAGAAGTCTGCTGAAGATGTCTCCTTAGAGAAGCACTGATCCGAGCAGTAGTGTTTACTGCACCACATACAGAGCAAAAACACTGAACGGTAACTGCTGATGGACCGGCCCACTACGGTAACAGACATGACTTGGATCAGAAGCTTTCCTTATTCACAGGCAGTTTAATTAGCCCGAGTACATTACAGTGAGAAACAGTAAGCAACAGGTTACTGCAGGTGTTATAACACCTTGCTTCTAGCCTAGCACATGTCTCACTGGGAATTCATAAAGGAAGATGTTATTTACTTGTGTTTATACTTCAAGAAAGAGATTGTAAATTGTTGCAGATTATCCTGATCACCTTTCTTCTGTTTTTGTTTCCCTTTAATATTTTGCTGCTTGTTGGGTTTGGGGTGCACCTGATAACTCAGCTGTTTTTCCAGATACATGTGGAAACTTTAACCAGAGTGTCTTAGTGACCTTTAGGAAATTCAGCCCAGCCTTTTTTGTTACCATCCAAACTGCGGCAAAATAATTGCATTTAATTTCTATTTGTTTATTTCCTTCTAGTTGTGAATTTAATATGCCATCTTTATTGCGGTGCAAAGAGCAACTAAGTTTTATTGAACTTCAACAATTCTTACTCAAACTAGAAAATTAATCTTGCTATATGTTTAAAAATGTTTGTAAGCTGTTCTGTACCTACCTGTCTCTTAAAATAGCATTTAGCAGTTCTAAAATATGTACAAAATGGAGTGAAATAACCAACCTTATATTTTTATCTGGGTAGTGACCTTCATATTTATCAAATATTTTAATAGACATTTGTCCACACTGCAAGCATAATTCCATTATAGGAATACCTAGCTGAAAATTTGCAAATCCATGACTGTAAGATTCATTTTTTTAAAGGTGCAATCCTATGCAAATCTATACAATTTTCTTACTTAAAAGGAGTTTATGAATGAATGAATGCATGCTGAGAATACAGATATGCATGTCAATAAGCCTGCTTTTATGATAGTTTTCCTTTCTCCTTTAGGCACAAGCAAAGCAATTCATTACAGCAAATGCAAGAATTTCAAGATTAAGCCCAACTACCTTTCCCCATTGTGAAGTCTCACAATAGTGCTAGTGTAGCTTTTCCTTAAAATCAGATTTTCATTTATTAGAATCCTAAATTTCAAGATGAGCAGTATTGTTTCAGTTTGGTAACTTTATCCAAAACCAGAAAACAAGCTGTAGTAAGATGCAGGACAGGACACTGGTGCTCTTTTCATACATCAGGCATCACCCAGTTAGCATTGTTTGTTTATGCTCTTCTCAGAATGCTTGCCCACTTCGGCATTTTTGGTTTATTTTTTATCTTTCTCGTGTAGCTAAGTATCACGATGTTATGATCCAGACCTGCTCTTTTATTCCACTCTTATCAGCTGCCATGTCATTAGCCTTCATTTAGATATTTCCTCTTCTTCAAATATCATAGCAGTCAGAGATTGTTAAGCACCTCTCCCTCAAAGTGAAGTCATACTTTCAGAAGATCCATGAAAATTTATTTATGCTAGGTTTTGGAGATTTGATTTGAAGGAACATCACAATAGTCTTTAACCATCACAACTGTTGGCAGACTCCCAAGTGGAAAGGAAAAGTTTTCATTAAAGCTACATAAGAACCTTTGAGATTTATCTATCCTTTAGGTTTTTCCTTCATTCTTTTCTATTTCTGAGCCAGTTCCCTGCTAGCCTCTAGTATTAGCTTTACTTCAAATCCCACTACCGTTACTCATGACACAAATACCTTGAGGGACATTCTCTTATATGGTCACCTGAACAGATATTAAAAATATACATATATATGCAAGATCAACAAAAATTAATCTTTTTTTTTCATCACCAATGATGCATCATTGAAAGGTATGGGCAGAGTGTTATCACTCCATTAAAAAAGTTCTATATAAAAAAGTATGCTGAAAGACATGGAGTCCTACAGTTATTGTTACAAATCTGGGTAATGTCAAAATTCAAAAGAAAAAAAAATTAAGAAGGCAGAGTAGAGTGTATCATCGAACTTATTCAAAATGTAATTCGTTGGCGAAAACTTAAAACAGGAGGTTTAGATTTGGATGGAATTATAACTTTTTATATGGAAGGTGCTTCTTCACTCATTGCACACAAGCTGTTTTATAACAGTATCAACATTCAGTTACTTGCCTAATATAAACCTGCAGCACATCATATATCAACTGTAGTTTCAAATGAAAGTTAAAACTTCCCCTTTTCAGAAAAACTGCCTATTTTGGGTTTGGTACTCAGACGGAAAAAGAAAAAAGACCCTGAACATAAAAAGCCTCAAAATATGTATATTTATTTGCATATCTCTTCTGTCAACTGATAAGTTCTGCAGTGCAGCTGCAATCTTATATTTGTTTTCAAAGAAGCCCACCTTCTTAGCAGTAAAATAATGTTATACGTGGTCCAAGTACTAACCTGTAAGGCTGCTTCTGCCTCTTCCAAAGCAGGTTTAGCAGCTTCCAACTTCTCTTCAGCAATGGCTTTGTCAACTGATATACTGTCTACAATAGCTTGAGCTCTATCTTTCACTTTCTGTACTTCACCCTTCACCTTCTCAGCAGCCTGTGCTTTTACAGTAACTTCTTTCAATACCTAGAATGTGAGAAATTACAAATATTAAAGGAAACACCTAGTTGGAAGAATGTATTAATTTTTGTGGTAAAATTTTACCTCTGGAATTCCAGAACCAGAAGCTGGTTCCAGATCCCTTTTTTCCAACACTTCATTTCCTTTTACTTGCCTAATCTTTTCAAAATAGAAGAAATAAAACCAGACAAAAAACCAAACAGCAATACACTTTGAAGGCCATACATACCATGTCAGCTTTTTCATTGGCAATTTGAAGTTCCTTTTCTTTTACCTCCAGCTCTCTGCTAAGAGCAGCCACTGACTCAGAGGCCTCTCTCAGTTTTTCCAGTCCAGTATTCATTCTGGAATTAAAAAGCAAAATAAGATGTATGCAAGTCCTATGTAATTTATAGTCCATTTTCCAAATTATTCCATCAATAAAATGAATCACATCAATCAGAACAAACACTAGCAAAAGATGTTTTACACCAAAAATAAAACCTGTACCAGAACTTCCATACAAGTGTCTTCAGAATCAACAAAGTGAACAATAATGAATTACATGAAGAGAATCTGTCCTTGGAATTTTACCCACTTCTAACTCAAACAATGTGCCTTTATCATTGCATAAAAATCCTACACGTTGGTTCCACATACGTCACCGTCCCCATTGGGCTCCAACCTGATACTCAAGGGACTGCATTCTACATAGCAGAAAACATTTTCTTATGATTAGAATCCTGAAAAATATCTCAAATCACTATTTCTTGTTTGAAGAGGGTATTGAAAAGGCTAATGAAATCAAAATATTGAAATCAAAACCAACCAAAAGCAAGTAACAGAAAAATAGCATAGAGATAACACTTTTCTCATTCACCACTAAAATGCCCCTTCAACAGTGCTTTTTGTCTATCAAATGTAAGTCCTCACTTGGGAGTTTTCAGACAAGCTTAAGTGGCTTCTACGGAGGCTGCTATTGCAGACTAAGCAGTACTTGGAAGCTAAACAAGTACAGAAGGGAAGATAAGAGTAACACCTGCCAAAGCAATTCAGACTGTGTAACTGAGGTTAAGTGAAACAAATTAACATGCATGAACTAATCCAGTACATTTGAGGCATCAGAAAGTAGAAAAATGGACCAGACCTCTTGTTTTACAAGTCTTCATCCATAATGTAAATACAGACTTCTAACTCAATTTGGCTTTGAAGCCAAAGAATGTTTCTAAGTGAAATATTATAGTTTGAGTCTTTCTTAAAGGCTTTCAGCTCTTTGTGGCAATCTTTCAGAACTGAGAAGACAGTTTTTCATAAGGGTACCAATTGATACACCAAATGATAATTTTATATTTTATTTGTGCATTTCTGACATTAAGATAGATCTGCAATAGTAAATTGGTTTAATGAAGTATCTGAAAAGAAGAATAAATACTTCAAACCCATTTTTGATAAATATATTTTGATAAAAATAAATATTTTTAATAATCTACAAATAAAAAGCTCAGAAGACTAGATTAGGCTTTATGATCACAAAACCAAGAATGCCAAGGGTATTTCTTGCATGTTCATATCAGAAGCATGTTTAGCAAGAAAACAAAGTTGCTCTCTGATAAATCAAATAATTGATTATATTCACAATTATATTGTGAATATAATATGAAATTACATGTAAATGTTTTCTTTTACTCGTTAAAAATACACGGGAATAATTTACATTCACCTTTTTTCCCCACCACCTTGCTTTTTCAAGCATCACTACCCTTTTCCCCCCTCCAAAGATATATAGTTTTTAACTTATATGCAAAGAACAATTATAATGTTTGATCAAGTTACACCTTTACACAATTTTAGGAAATTAATTTTTTTTAAAATCCTTTTGCTGTGCAAGGAGACAAGCCATGCATTGAAACAAAGCATATTAGAATATACCTACCTGGGGAAGAAAACTATAGAAAGACAGTAGTAAACTGAGCAGTTTACCTGTTTGCTAACATCTGCACTTCAGCATGCTTTTCCTTGTATGTTGTTTTATATCCCTGAATAAAGGACAGGTAGGATTTGGGAGTCACATGTGTAGTACGTCTGTATCTTTGAAAGTAATCACAACACTTCTCTGCCACTCCATCCTGGAATGAGCCCATACATTGCACAATTTCTTTCTTTGTATCAGCAGTGCAGTCCATATCAAATGAGGACAGGAAATGTTCAGATACTTAGGAAAAAAAAAAAGTAACTATTCAGAAAAATTCTTAGCTTATAAACAAGGCAATATAAAACATGTCAGCACATATTATATCAGCTTTCACCCAGCTTCTGAATCCTCAGTCTTCTTTACTTTCCACCACCAAATTCTTAACATTATTCCCCATTTCTCAGTAAAAAGTATAGCCAAGATTCTGATGTTCTTTCACCTCCAAAGTGTGTAACTGCTTTTTCTCTCTGAACCTGTCTAACTGCTAGCTACCAAGGATCGGGAAGTCACAGCCTTCCTCTTTATGGCTGATCACAGGCACAGTCACCAATAATCTCTTTCTTTAGTAGTAGTTTGCCTTCTTTACTAATGTCTTTAAGCCATCTTCAAGGGGAATTTTTCTCCAAACTGTGTTCAAATCCTTTCCTCTTTTAGAAATATTTCAACAGTTTAATACAGCAAGCTTTAAAGAAGAAAACATTACCAAATTTCAGAACCAAGCAAGTTTTTTCTGCCAGTGTTCTAGCAAAGTTCACAGCAACTAAAATAACTTCATGACCACCTATCAGAGAATTAAATATCTGCAAAGACAAAACCTACACCTACCTTCCACTAGAGCATCCTTAGGCCATCGGCTGAACCAGTCTATAGTGCATCCAGAAATGAGAGCAGGGAACTTCAGGGCCCTATTTCGGAATTTTTCACCTACTGGTGAAAAGCAGAGAACCACATGAAGGTTCTGACGGACTCTGGTCATGAAGTAGTCATACAGAATCTCACTGGTTGGAGGTCTACGTGGATGTTCCTTTCTGAAGGTGTGTACGAGATCACTAATGATCTCGTCTACTTCATCACGTGCAAACAAGTTTGACACCTTTGAGAAAAAATATAGATTTTTTTTCATGCTTTATGAGATGATCCAAATAGAGTATATATAGCATAAGGTTCATTTAATACATAGCATTTTAGAAGGGACATACATTTAGAGAATGAAGCTTTTAGGACCCACCCTATTCCTTTAATCCAGAACTTTTACTGCAGTGATTCCATTAAACACACCGAAATCTAACTAGCTGTTAAAGCTTTCTTCTCTTAATATTCTAATAACTAATGAAATTACTCTGAAACACACCCCTGAAATAATAAGTACATAAATAAACATATAAAAACAAACAAGAAAAGTAATCCCATTCATTTTGGACATAAATTCACCATACAAAAACTCACTAACAAGATATTTAATTTAAAAGACATTTTTTTTAAACTTCAGTAATGTTTCCCACGTCTCTATGTTTTTTAAGCTTTTCTCATGCTCTTGACAGTTCCTCAACACATTTAGAAGGGTCTGAATTAGGCGATTTCTCTATATGGAATGATGATGCTCATTCTTACTTTTACAATAACATTGTCTCACTTTAACCTAGTATAATGGATCATTTCAATTTCTTATAACACTGTAATGATAAAAAGCACCTGAGTTTTAGTTTGTGAAAGTGTGCCCCCAGACATATAAAAGAATATTCAAATAAATTTAGTTATTTGCTTCAAAATTCTAACATTTTAAAAGCTGGAAAATGATCAAGAGAAGGAATTTTACCTCTCCTGATGATAAAACATTGTTCAGGTATTCCAAGAAAGATTCCTCTTTGATCTCATTGTCTGTAAAAAGAAAACAGATGCCTTTGCCTTGCAGTCCTGCTGTTCTGTACAAAAGTTTCAGATCTTCCATCAAGTTTGAAGTGTTGTATGATCTACAAAAAAGGACAGTTGTACTTACATTCATTCATTTCTAAAAGGGCTTACAGTTAAAAGAAAAAGACCAAACAAATTTAAGAAGCAATCTCTTGGAACTTAAGGAAAAAAGGTGCCAAAGTCCAAGAATTTTCATTTAGATTAGGAGGAGAGATATAGCTCATTTCAAAGGCTCACATTGAATACCTATTCCATTCTTATTTTTTTAATCTCTCTTTTTCACCTCCCACATAGATTAACAACAAAAAACAAAAAAAAACCACAATGCCACACCCCAAACCCATTAAAAAAAACCCCAAAAACATTAACACCACCACAAAACTGAAGCCTTGTCATGCTAATTATTTCTCCTTTTGCTAGAAAAAGTGAAAAGACAGACAGGTGTTGTCTCACAGGATTTTTTCATGTTCTGGGTGCAGTAAGATACTTCAGATTTTATTGACTAATTAAAAAATATCAAATTATTTCACCATTCTGGTGAAAGTCATTGCCAATGTTGGCACTCAGTTTTACAGAAAGGAAAGAAAGCACCAGCAAACTAAGAGATGAAAAAACACAAAAATTGTTAGACAAGGTGTGGTGGGTTGACCTTGGTGTGTACATAGTTGTTTCTCTCACATTCTCACTCCTCTCTTCTGGCTGCTGTTGCACAACAGGTTTTCTTTCTTCCTTTTTAAATACGTCGTCACAGACATACTACCACCCTCACTGATGGGCTCAGCCTTGGCCAACAGTGGGTCCATCTTTGGAGACGGCTGACATTGGCTCTATCGGACATGGGGGAAGCTTCTAGCAGCTTCTCACAGAAGCCACCGCTGTAGCACCCCTGCTACCAAAACCTTGTCACGCAAACCCAATGCACAAGGTTACACTGGAATGATCTTTCTGGTTGGAAAAAGGAGTGCAATAAAAGCTGAGGTTTCTAGAATGCCCACTGGGAATTAAAACAGAAAAGTTTTACGTGCATATAAAGAGTTTCTTATGTAACCATAATGATCTCATGTATGACCTGAAAAATCAGAAATTGCACAGTAGTTCCTCATTACTGGAGAGGAGCTCAGGAAATAAATAAATAAATTGAGTTTATTACTTTTATCTTGATGATTAAGAAGATAATTTTTTGCATTTCAGCAAAGGTATAAAAATCACCGAGATAAGGTTCCATACATGTGTTTATAAGTAAGACACTTCAAAAGCAAAGACACCACTAAAATTAGAAATGGACACAGAGAAGACACAAATATTTTATGCCTTTTTGTTTCAGCTGCAGGGGGAAATAACAACTGGAAGAGTTATTCAGTTAATTACTCAAAATTAAATAAAAATATTGACCTGAAAAAAATACTTTGTTATACACACTGAGTTAGCAATATGACTATCATCTACCTTGGTGAACTAAATGAAACTATTTAAAATACAACAAGTATTATCTCTAAGAACTCACAGAACAGGAAATTTTGGATTAACAAAGAGCAAATGATTCTATCCAAGAATTCAAAGTTTTTCCCAGAGGTATTTTGGCACAAATTATTTGATGTGTTTTATATAAACACTTAAGGTTAGAAAGGAATGAAGTTTAATTTTATCAGTCAGATCACACTTTTACACTTGCTTGTCAACCCACTTGGAGAACTCCAAGGGGTTTGTAAGGCAGGGTTATGTTTTATAAGAACCTTTGATGAGTCTTTCCTAAAATCATGTTTATTCAAAACTTCACTCAAGTCTATTCTTCATGATGTTTCTTTAATTCATCCAGTACACACATTATGTTTACAAGCCTTCAGGTGTAAGGTTTCCCCAATTTTTTTCTGGATTTTCTTTTTCTTGGGCTTCATATAGGCCTTATGATCCTCAGGTGCCAAGGCAACTTTAAGTGGGAAGCTGCACACCACTTTCTTAATTCAATATTTCACCCTCTCATGGCTTCACAATTCTTTGTTAAAGCTATGCAGCAATTTGTTACTGCTTGGTTTTGTCAGCTTTACTGTAAGGAAGTCATTCCTATTTCAGATAGGTCCTCTGATGAGATCCTCACCAAGAGGCATTCCCACATGTGAATTTACAACTTCTTCTGCAGCCATCGCAGCTGCAAAAGAATTAAAATAATTTAGCTTCTCTACAGTGACATCTTGCCTGGGTGCTGAAAATAATTCCTGACCGCTGACTTGTCCCACAGACACTTTAGGAGGCAGTTATTCTAAAACATTTGGAGAAGGATTGTAATTTATTTTTTATATCTTTTGTGAGTCATTCCAAAAGAAACCACATTGGGTTAAACAATATGAAATAAGAAAAGTTATACTTGGAAGACTGTCAAAATACTGACAATATATGTAAGGTCTACCAAATTAATGGGCAGGGATAAGGATTCCACCTTCTCACACAGGTGTTATTTCAAATATTACAAGATGAACTCATAAAGGCATTATGGATAGATACCACCGCAAATACTTTCATTACTGTTTACTATGTAAAGACACATAGTAAAGGTAACTTGACACTGCCAATATTCCTTTTCATTCTGTGAAACACATGAAAAAGTTTACTACTCCAAAGATAGTAAAAGCTCAGATTTACTGTAGAAAATCAAGAAAATTTAGTAAGTCTCAAAGGGTTTTCATGTCTTTCCATTCTAGGACAGAGTGTTCAGCCTATGTTAAGCTTGTTCTTTCTCCCACTGCAGAGGCTGGGAGCTTGTTTTATTTATGAGTTCAAACACAAAGTACTTATTGACTTAAATTTTAATGAATGCTCACCTTGTTAACATTATCTGAAATGTATCATAGCCAGCTATGAAAGATGCCAGTCTTGTCAAGCTCTGCTTTCCCGAGCCACCAACTCCAACTAAAAGTGCATTTCCACGAGGAGTGCGAATCACCCGAGAAATCTGTGTAAGATCACAGTCATTTATTGCTACAATGTGTAAGTGTTACACACCCAAAAATCCTATGCTACTGCAGTAATAAAGTTATGTTGGAAATGCAGAAAAAATGAAAACGTTAAGGTTTAATTAAGGGATTCTGTATTACTGTTAATATATTCTACAAACACTTGCACTTTCCAATATTTTCTGTAAACCTTCTAATAGTATAGCAACCACTTGATTCCATTACTGTGAACTTTCAATTATCAGTAGAATTCCATCTCAAACTTCCACAAAGCGCAAGTAAATCTCAACTGTGATTTGCCAGTGATGTGCTATCATAACATGACAGATTATTAAAATTGGAAAGGAAATAATAACTTCCCCAATACCATATCCTCTGGAAAACTTAAGTAACACTCATCTCTCCAGGCCCCTTCACTGTGACCAGAAAGGCAAGTTGTCCCAGGCATCTGAAATTCAGGATAAACAGTCTCCAGTATTCTCTGCAGCAGGTAATAATACTGCCTTTATAATCAAAGTTCTTAAGCTTCTAGTTTACTTGACTATAGAAATGCATATCAGCATGAATATTTGATTACATTGGAATATCTCCCAGGTAAATTTCCCTTTCTTCCCCGTTTTATTATTTATCTTTTAAAGCAAAAGGCAGTAGTTAACTACTATTCCACATTTCCCTCCAATTCAGGACAGTGCAATGTAAACCAACAGTTTAGCACTGGTCTCTGCTGCACAAAAAATGATGCAGAGTATTGGCTCCTACTCTCTTTATGATCTTGAAATTCACTCTGATGCCTCTAGAATTCCATCATGACAATAAGCAACTTGGGTTATCTATTTACTTGCCTTTCCCCTAACATACCTTTATTCAATTTATTAAAAAATCATGTCAATTTCCTGCAGGTTTAAACCCATATATTTTACATATTGAATGCAATGTACTTGTTATTTTTCATAGGTTAATGTTTCATAAGAAAAGATAAAATCAAGTATGAGCATTTACTCTAAGCATACTTAGTATTTAACCAGAGAAAGAAAAGTATACCACCCTTGGAATACTACTGATCACTTCAATTATTGCTACTAGATCTTTCCCAAGCAGAGGCACACAAGCTGTAAATTGGAAGTTCTGTTCAAGGTATTCCTCAGTTTTAACTCATTCAAGTCATATTACATCAGTTCAGATTTGGCATTACCTTAACAGTGTTTACCTAGCTTTCCTTAAGAAGCTCTCTCAAGTCTAGCTAATGTATAACGCTCAGATCAGCACAGCTGTATACACTGCTTTCAAGAATATGGGATCAGAGAAGCATTATATATGCTTTTTATCCAAGTGAAAGTTAAGATTATATTTGAAGTATTTATCATTTAGCTGACCAAAGAACAGATTCCTGGTGACAGGTGTCTTTTTTTCTTTTTCTGTTTTTTTGGGGTTTTTTTGGGTTTTTTTTGTTGTTTTTTTTTTTGGGGGGGGGTGGGGTGTAGGGTGGAAATATTTTTTTTTTTTTTGCCTAGATGCTGGATTTGTTTACATTTTTTGACTAGGAATAAACGAGAAACCTGTTAGTGAATGTGATGACGGTTTAAAGAAACCCATAGCAGAACATCATCCATTTTGTAAGGAAGACCTTCAAAGAAAGGACTAATTTTGTGAAGTCAAAAGAATCTACCCCAAAATTTTGAAAGCTGCAGATGCAATGTGTTTGTCAAGTATAATTACATTTAAATTGTTCTGATTTTTATTATAGTATTTCTTAGGATGGTACAATCCAATATTAAGTTCTTAATCATTTATTGTAAGAAATACAGATAACTTTACTGTGAAACTGAGAAAAAATAGGGGGTTTAGTTAGAAAAGCTTCTGCTTTCTATGAAGCCTATTCTGTGTGGACAATACTATCAAGCTGAGCTATGCTAAAAATTATGGTTAGCTACAGTCTATACTCAAAGGAATTTTAAAAGAAGTGAGAATACTGTAGATTTACAAAGGAAGTTTGGAGTACATTTATTCCCACTCTGCTGTGCCTGCTCCTTCATGAGCCACCAATTATGTCCTAACCTGAATTTCATTTGACTCACTCCAAAGAGAGGAAGGTCTTTCAGATGAATTAACAGGAAGAAAAGTTGAAATAGTCAGAATACTTAGGACCATGATCCCACCAGACATAAAAGATAGATATAAAAGGTAGATATAAAATAATAGTTCCATCTGCCGCATTTTCAGAAAAGTTGAGTTTTAATACCAAGTCACAGAGTGACAGACAAAATAATTGCTAGCAATAAATTACTTCAGTTTTAGACACAATTTACCTTAATTCATGCAGACCACCACTCATAGGTGCTGAGGGTGGGCAGACAACAAAAAACAGTAATCCAGTAAGACTGTACCTTGACTAAATGAATCATAGCATCCTCAAAGAAAACCAGGTCCATTCCAGTACCACGGACATTCTCATTGTATGTTTGTAAAAACATATTTAAACAATTCCGTAGCTGATGAAAGGAGGAAATAGGCTTATAGATTTTGGGAATATCTGAATTAACTTCCTCTGACTTTTTGCCTAGAACAAAAAGCAAGTAACAAAATCTTAGCAGTTTAAATGATTGATGAATGCTCAGTGTGGGGATGAGTAAGTGAAGGTAATTAGAAGTCTCTTTAACCACCCAGAACCAGGTTTATTATTCATACTATTACATATTAGACATACATCTGAAAGTGCTGCCTTTACCCTGCCTACAAGGAATGGCAAGTTCAGCTGCTTAATTCTCAAAGGCAATACCAGAAATAAGCAAGGAGCCTTCTTTCTCTACATCTGAAACTTGAATGATGAAAAACTGAAATTAACTTAGATGCTAGAAGCAAAAGTACCATCAGAGAATGAAAGTAAATAAATATTGCAGTTAAAAATTGCAAATATTCTTTTTTGTAACAGAAAAACACTCTAAGTTGATTAGTGAAATCAAACCAGTGAAAAAGAATTACTACTAAAATGGAGAATCACCACAACAAAAAAGTATATTCACTGTGAAAAAGCATACATTTGTTTCATCAAGTGATCTGAAAGGAATTGTCAACCTTCCCTACCCAAAGGAAAGGAGGAAATATTGTCTCTGTCTCATCTTTCTGTTCATAAGCATTAATCATGCTTAAAAGGTGATATGCCTTCGTTATAAGAATCCTTACTCAGCAAATAAAATGACAGAAAAGTTGAGGTTGGCAGGGACCTCTGGAGCTCATCTGGTCCCTTTTCTCAAGCAGGGCCACCTACAGCTGGTTTCCCAAGACCATGCCCATATGGCTTACGAGTATCTCCAAGGAGAGAGGCTCCAGTGCTCTGGGCAGTCTGTGCCAGCACTCAGTCACCCTGACAGTAAAAAAGTGTTGCCTGATATTCAGAGGCAACCTCCTGTGTTTCAGTTTGTGCCCACTGCCTCTGGTCCTGTCACTGGGCACCACTGAAAAGACCCCAGCTCTACCTTCTTTGTACCCTCCCTTCAAGTATACATATATATTGAGATCTCCCTGAGCCTCCTCTTCTCCAGGCTGAACAGTCCCAGCTCTCTCAGCCTTTACTGATAGAAGAGTCCTTTAGTCATCTGTGTGGCCCTTCTTTGGACTCTTCCCAGTACATCCATGTCTTTCTTGTACTGTGGAGCCCAGACCTGGACACAACACTCCAGCTGTGGCTTCTCCAGTGCTGAATAAAGGTGAAGGAACACGTCCCTTGACTTGCTAACAACATTCCTTCTAATGCTGCCCAGGATGCCACTAGCCTTTTTCCCTGCAAGGGCACATCGCTGGCTTATGCTGAACTTGCTGTCCACCAGCACCCCCAGGTCCTTTTCTGCAAAGTCGGGTGGCCACCAGTATATACTGGTGCACGGGATTTTTCCTCTCCAGGTTCAGGACTTTGCACTTCTCTTTGTTGAACCTTATGAGGTTCTTGTCAAGGTCCCTCTGGATGGCAGCACAACCCCCTGGAATATCAACCACTCCTGACAGTTTTGTGTCATATGGGAATTTCCTGAGACTATATTCTGCCCCATCACCCAGATCACTAAGGAAGATGCTGAAGACCCCTGGGGTACATCACTGTTATTGTCCTTCAACTAACCTTTGTGCCATTGATCACCACTCTGTGGGTTTGGCCATTCAACCAATTCTCAACCCATCTCACTGCTCATCCAGCCCATACTTAGCAGCAAATAACTGACAAACTTCATTGGAAGAGTGCCAACAAACAGACACCATGGGGTTTTTGATTGGTTGATGGATTGGTTTGGTTTTCCTCAAAAAATAACAGTACAGACAGTACAATTTTGCTCTTATTTACAAGCAGCTACCTCCATTAGTTTCAAAATTTCACTAATAATATGCTGCAGGATATATTTTTCCAGTTATCATAAGTCAGTCAAACAGTCAGTTTTGCTAAGCCTCCTCATACTGAAGCAATATATTATTCATATATTATCTCTAACTGGTGGAATTAAAATCAATTAAATAAGTAATTCCAGTAAAATAAGTATTTCCCTAAAGCTTAGTAAAGCACTGGAAGTCAGTGGAAAGGGAAGTAAAGGTGGGGAAAAAGCAATCAAACTATATTTTATTTAGAATAGTATCTGTAATATTTTTCCCGTTTTAATTTTGTTCTCAATTTCCTTTTCACATATTTTGCTTTTACAAATTAGCAGTGGTCCAATAATCATGTGGCTTAAAAAAAAAAACAACCCCCCCCCCCAAAAAAAAAACATAAACCAAACTTACATATGTATATTAACCAGTTTCATGAAACTGCCTTTTACCAGAGAACCAAACCTCTCAAAATAAAGTGATGATTAATTCTCATTCAGTTGTCCTTTATCTTGCATTCTGTGTATGCCTGAAGTCACCTTAATTTCAGAATTCTTTAGCCCTGTATTGTTTTGGCATATAGGAACACTCCTTTAGATTAAGACCTAATTAAACTAACCAGCTTCTTATTTTAACCTGCAAAAACAGTGGTTACACAAAAGGAATATTCTAGGGGTAAATACATCTCTTGTAAGTTGAATGAAACATTTGAATCACTCAGCTACTGAGAAGGAACCAATAAGGAATACAGCAAGGAGTTAATTGTAGTGATCCTTTTACAGTTTCAAAACATTTAAGGTAATTCTATCAGATTAATCCCATTTCTGCAGTTTTATCATTAATGTGAAAAGACAGCATGATCAAGTACTAAACCCAAGAAAGGGCAGACATTATTTACAGAGGCATCTAGTGTGATATATTTTAATATACTTATTAAATAATTTTAATATATTAAATAAATATATTTAATAAAATTATATAATATAAAATATATTATTTAAAACTCTTGTTTAGTCTTAAGATTCAGAATCACAAGTACTAAATAGCAATGTCCAAACTAGCTGATAAAAAACACCTTTGAACACTTTTGAGGGTCTTGAAAACACTAGCACCACTAACAATTTCTGTGAAGCTAAGATCTAAAAGTTGATGTTTGGGCTACTTCATTAATCTCAATTAATGAAAGGGACAAATACATTGTGCCTGAGCATAGGGTTATTTGAAATAGATGTCAGATATATTTTTTTATATATTTAAGAGCTCAGAAATCCAGTTCCTGTTCTTAGACTTCCATTATAATGGGCAAACCGAAATTCCATTAAAGGGACAATTAAAACAAAATTCTCTTGTTATTCTTTTCACTTAAAGCCAAAACAGGTAGGGGTTCTCAAGGCTCTGACAAACATCGAGGACAAAACATACCCTTCCTAAATGAGGGCCTCTTACCTCCGACTTTGTATTTAGATGAAGTTTCATGCTAAAAGGCACATTACAGGGCAGGTACATTTAAACTGTCACCAGTTTATGGTGCTTCTTTTTGCATTTATTTTTCAGTTCAACATAATGGTTTCTAGTGTAGATTCAGATTTTCACATTAAAAGTCACTCTTCATTTCCTCAGTATGTACTCTGACTTATATTTCAGTCCTCTCTACATTGCTGTAGTTTAGCAAGTTATTTAAGGATAGAGTTGACTACTTTCTCACTTCACTTTGCTTTTTACTTCTATTTGATTCCTTCCAATCAAACATTTCCCATCCCTTACTCTCCTTTTGTCACTGCCTTCTGACTACTCCCAACTATCCAAGAAGAGATTTAACTGGCCTTTGACCACTCATGCCAACCTTTTATTGCCTCCACTATCCACCATTACAGTGATAGGAACACATATAATTGAATCATCCTATGGCTTAAAAAATGACCTTTCCCAAATCCCAAACAACTGTTCTCTGTTCTTTTGCATCAACTAACAAATATTCCAAGGTAATTTAGCAAGGTCAGCGACACAGTGTTTTTATTTAAAACAAAAAATGATGTTGTTATAAGCAATATGGGTAATTCAAGAGGTTTTACTAGCATTCAGGAGATTCTGAAATAATACTCATTTGTTACAAAATCACGTATTGGGTATTTCCTAAGAAGTACTGGATTAGCCCACAGCCAGTATTTTTTTATTGGGTTTCTAGGGGATGGCAGCTAGAGTGCTGTCCTTTAGTACTGCAACCCCACCATTTCAAGTCATTCATACCGTGCTGCTTTCTTCATTTTAGATCAATATTAGACTTACGCTCACTATTTAGCAGTTTTGTCTATTTACCACACGGATGGAAATGGAAGCAAGGCTTTCCTATACAGATAATCTGCATATATAAATACAGCTTAAAAATTCCATTAATATAAAGATGTGCCACAGCTGGTAACGCAGACTACCTTCTAAATCACTAGACAGAACAGCCACCCATGATGCATAAACTTACTATGCACTTTTAAGACATATTTCTATTAGCATCTATTTTATCATACCCCCTCCCTATTCTTGCCACCTCCTTGGCTATCAGAGTCTATCTTTACCAGTTCTTCCAGATGCATCCCTTAAGAAGTCAACAAAGAATGCATCAATTTCAGGATCCAGCAAAGCTTTTGTTTCTTCAAATTCCTCCATGATGAGTTTTGCCACAGCTGCGTCAAACCAATTTACATCTTCCGAGGTTGTGAAACGATCAGCAAGAACACACTTACATTCATGTTTCCACAGTTTTATCAGTACCTATATTTAAAAAAAGAAAAAAAAAAAAAAAGTATTTCATTCAGATTAGGCTTCCAACAGAGCTATGCTAATTTAAAAGCCATGCTTTTATGTATTTATTTGTTTATTTTAGTATCATATTACCACTAGAAAACAAATAGTAGTGTTTTGGCGTTTATTCAGGAGAGATACCTTGAGCTTCTCATTCTGTTCAATAGCATTTCAGACTCACATCCAGTCAACTGTGCAAGAAGTCTTATTCTAGCATTCCAAACCAGAGTTTATTTACTGAACTAGAATTTAATTTCCCTAGACCTAAAAACATATCCATACATGTTAGAAAACGTTTGTGCACTGATAAACAACTTTTTGAACTGGTCATTAATAGAAAGTGGGTGGAAATAATAGCATAATGGCATGAAAAATTTCATGTCAAATGCAGATATCGCTCCCAATACTATATCCAAAGTAGTTAGAGAAAAAAAAGAGGAAAAAAGTGTGTTTATATTATTCATTCTCCAGATTCAATATATCTTTAATGTCCTTTGGTTTGGTCATAGAAGGTCCAAAGAAGGACCTTAATCCTAGCAGTACTGGTTTTAATCTTACACTATTAGTAGCAGAAAAAAATTCCAAATGCTCCTTGAAGACCTCTTGTTTAAGCAAGCCTACAGCACTTCGTACAAATGACACAACTATGTAAATTCTCAGAATTAATATCTAAATTTATACAAACAGATTTTTAACAAATATTTGTTATACTTTAAAAAACATTAATTGAGAATATATCGATATAGTCATCTTAGTGCTGTATAGTTTTAGCTTCAGAAATTAAAATCAATTCTAATATTTACATTTTAGATGTAGTAGAATTCAGGAGCTTATTCAACAAGCAGAGAAGTACATTAAACGTGAAGTGATTATATAAACCAAACGTATAACAAATTTTCCGTGATTACCATAAACATTGCTTTTCCAGCACTTCATGTTTCAGTGCTCAAAACACCAAATTACTTTTCCTTAAAACAATGAAAAGAGAAATGGTGCATAAAGTATTCAGCTTTTCTGGAAGAAAGGTAGATTATGGAAAAAAAAATATCACTATGGCTCATTAATATTTCTTCCTTTTAAGCTGTAAACCAGAAATTATTTGTTAGAGAGATATGAGGCAGTGAATGAAAGCCTCAAGATACTAGTGGAGAGAGGGGAATTGTTGGTTTTTTTTTTTTAATCAACATATACACATTTCCATTTGGTTAAAATAACCAAAGTTCATTGCTTCTCATAATTTTCTTTACTTGCTTCTTTCAAACAAACTAGCATTTTTCAGTAATAGAGCAAGTAGATACAAACAAACCTTCTTCTGTCAAAGGAAGCATCATTTGTTACAGTTATGAAACAAATCTGTCATTTCAGTTAGCACTGTAAAAGCTAGAACAAAATTCCTTTGCCTCAAAAAAAAAAAAAAAAAAGGCTGAAAAACTTTTTTAATCAGAAATTATATTTTTCTGAAGCAAACTCCAATGCCAAGAAGTTAGACTCTTCATCCTTTTTGCTACACTAATTATACACTAATTACAACAAAGCCACTGATGTGCTGCACTCACCTTTGGTTCATTGATCACTTCTGATGTAGCGTTCAGCATTCCTTGCCAAATCCTTGAGAGGTCTCGAAGGCTGAAGACATAATGGAACTTGGCTGGTGTTGGCAACATTTTTTGCTTAGTAGTCTGCCACAACCTGCGTGTCAGTGGAGCCAATTTGGCTACTGCTTTCTTCACATCTTCTGAAAATCCCCGCTCAGTACAATAGTGCCCTTCTGCAATTATACCTGTGAAAAAATTGCCACATGAAAGATTTTTCTAAGGCATACTAGCGCAACACCAAGACTTTCGTTCTTCCTAAATTCCTTTGTCTTTTTTTCAATCCCAAAAGCCTTCATTAATTTGTTGAAATGGTTTTCTAGTCTTTCTTCAAATCTTGTTTCACCTGGCCTTAACACCATTCTGCCACCAGCTCACCGGTTATTTAGCTCTTAATTAGTGGTCTGTTTAAAATGTTCTTTTTTTCCACCAAAACAGCTTCCACGGTATTTGAATAGATCATCTCTTCTCTGAGACTAACTTGATACTGTCATTTGTGAGAGTCTAGTCATTTGTCACTCATTCTTAGCACCAGTAGCACCTTAGCAACTCTCCAGAAATGTCATTAGAACTAGGAAAATGGCCTTCATGCTGTTCTTCCTAACACTTAGCATACCAACAGATTCAGAGATATGACTGGACCTGAAAAATATACAGATTGATGAAACTGCAGGTGGGGAGTGATTACTGAAGGGAAATGTGCTGGTAAGCAAATCGGAGGGGGATTAAGCCTCAATTTTAATCACAATGTTTATAAATAGAGGGATAAAGAAAAATCAACTACCATTTTCAAAAATGGGATGGATACAAAGCTAATTTCCCTTTACCAAAAATTTTGTCAATGGAAGAATTGGAAGGCAGAGTACAGTTGAACACAGAAAATTGTCTCTTGAGCCTCTGTGGAATGTCATTGCGACCTCCCCCAGGGTGGATCATGGCAGCCAAAAACTGAATGTCCACAATGTTGGTAAATTCACCAGGCTTTTCCAGGTTATACAGTCCACTCTGTTCCATCAGCTGCCTAACTATCTCATTAGTGACCTGTAAAATAACCAGATATTATGTAACAGGATATCATACACACAACTAAATGAAATACAAAGCAAATTATTGAAATTATATTTTAAGGAGTACTTGAACTACTTCTTGTAGTCACTATATTTATTTTCAATTAACTCATGACAATATTAAACTAGATGGGTTCTTTAAAAAGACTGTTTAAAAATCAAACACTGCAGAACAAATTTACCCCTTACTGCCTGACTGAGAAGAGAAGCCAGTTTACAAGTGTATCAAGGAAAGAAAGAAAATAATTTTTTCCTTCTTTTTTCCTCTTTTACAAACTAACCTGATCTCCCCATTCATTTATTATGGGCATATTCACATCATCAATGAAGATTGTCATCTTTTTGCCTGCAGGCGGACCGTAAGTTGTGCCCATGCGCTTGTCCACATAACTTTCTATCGTACGCTGTTAAAAAGCAATTATTAGCATAGTTACAAAGAGCCCTTCCTTTCACACAATTCAATCATTTAAACATATTGATGGCTTTGTTGCACAGAATTTTAATAAGGAAGATTTAGCCAACACATCTGCTGGAGGTAATTGCACTACTTCAACTACAATGTCTGAAATTTCATGCTATACAGCATTAGTCAGCATCAGATATAATAAATGTCTAGTGTAGACAACCATGACTAAACAGTTTCATAATTTTGAAACCATTTCAAACTGATCTTTCGTCTTATTCATTTATCAGCAAAAATGATGATTACTAGCAATAAAGATTAAACTAATAACCTGTCAGATCTGAAAGATGTGATTCTTGAAGACCTTACAGCAGACACTAATGTACTTCATAAAAGCATACGGCAATAATTAAACTCACATACATAAATAGACTTGACAAAATAACTTTGTTTAATAGTAGACTTACCACTGCTTTTCTTCCCATCATCTTTCCATTGCCCTGTTCTTTTTATGGTCCAGTTTTTACTTATAATATACCAAGCGAAAGTTCACTTAACCATGCAGATTCTTTAGTGCAAATACAAATATCTGCATTCTTATATTGTGCCTAGGCTCCTGCACAGTAGCCTGGAGAGCCTTTTTACACAAGTGGCATCAGTTAGACCAAGATTTCAGAAAGTCAGAGTAATGTAAAAGCACACATGTCATAAGAGATAATGCTTTGGTCTAGTTTGTTGTCAGAGACTTGACTGTTAGACTTGCACATCTATTTCAGATGTCTTGATCATCAACAGACTATCATCTATCATCAATAAACTACATCTATTTTATAAAAATAATTATAAAAATAGATGTACCGACACTACTTCTTGTTTCTATAGCCCAATCAATAGAAGAAAAAATACTAAGGAAAATAAGACCAAAATTACACACTTGTATATTAAAAATGTTGATAGTTTCTGCTATGCTATAGAACCAGGTGACAGATGATGCATCAAGCTTATAGACAGCACTTATGTTTACAGCACAGACAGTGCTACAGCTCGGCATACCAAACCACATCAAAAATATTTCCCATATATATTGCCAGCAGGTTACAGAAACTTGAAATAATTCAAAGTAGCCCAGTACAAATTTGGACAGACAGTGTAGGTCAGGTTTTAAGTATTCATACTTCTATTTAGAGCAGCTGCACTGCATGTGATGCTTTCTAAACAAGTAATTTAATTTACTGAAATTTAAATGGTAGACAGCACACTTTTTATGACAGATTGTTGTGGGTAACACTTATTTTACTCATGGCTTTTAGGGAAATCAGAGGGAAGTCCCTGACAGCTCTACTCAGTTAATGAGTTTGACATAAAAATTAAATGTGATGAAGCAAATAATATGCATGGTATTCTAACAGTCCAAGAACAGCTCAATAACTACCAAAGAAGTTGAAGGGAACATGGTTTTTACATAAGTCTTTTGTCATGTGTTAGGACAGTTAGTCCTTCTGAGCAGGTGCTTTTTAGTTTCTGTACTCATTTTCAATTAAATAAACCACTTTCAGAAGCATCTTAATGGCAAATTCTCAGAGCAATCTCTGAATCCAGTCACATTGTATTAGAAAGTGAATCACTACTATACCTGGAAAATTAACGGAGTAGTTGCAGATGAAAAATTCAAACTCTTAGCCATATGGCTTTCTGGATTGTATTTTGACATAAAAACTTTGATGATAACAGTCTTTGCAGCTCCTTGCTCTCCAATTAATAGGACAGCCTAGACAATGACAACGTATGAAATAAGATGAAACACAAGAGGCGTTTTGGAAAAGCCTAAGCAATCCCATTTAGCTTTTAAACAGAAATGAAACTAGAAAAATTTATGTAAAGGGAATTCTCAACTAGGGATGCGTGGAAGCAAAACAGTTACTGTCAGACTTTTGCAGGCCTCACAAGTTAAAAATATTCACAGCTAATGGTCATGTCAGTCAACACAATTTAACTAACAAAGGAATGGATTATTCTTAAAAGGAGCTGATTATTTGAAAAAGGGTGTACCATTTAGGGCTTCAGTATCTAAAAGATTTCAGTTGCTGTTGTTATGTACCATATCCTGCTAATCTGACAGTTTTGGTGAAGAACAGGTTGCATAACTTAAAGGTACATAAGTTCCCTAACTGCCCAGTGTGGGCAGAGTTCATATTAGCAGAGTCTAGCATTTCACTGGTCTGTGTGCTGCCCCCTCTCCAACAGCTACGTGAAAAAATTGTTTCTATTCTGACCTGATCTCAGCTGTAATTACACTTATCTGCACTACAGAAAGGACGGGTGAGGGGAAGACCAAAAAGATCTAGAAGCAGTGAGTTTACATGAATGAATGTAGCTCCTGGAAATACCATTTTATATTAAAAAAATGAAGTTCTTCCTTTTCAATAATATAATAATAGTTCACGAATGACAGTGTACTGTATGACAGTGTACTGTCAGCACTATTTAGATGTGAAATACAGAAAAGTACCTTGCCCTGCTTCGCGATGGTTTTAATAAGGAAATCCATTCTTACATTGTCAACATTAGGCACAAGAATGGAGCTGTACTCTGGAGTGCTGCTACTGGGATATACATACTCTTCAACACGTGTATTCCAGTGCGTCCACTTACCTAATAAGAAAGAAATGAAGTTAATGTTTTAGAAATACAAGGCATTGTCATTTATTTTCCACTACGTTGACTCATCTGTCAGTGACTCTGTGTCATATACAGTAATTCCACTCTGTAAATTCAGACCAAAATTATAGAATCATAAATTCATATAATCTCTCAAGTTGGATCTAAGAGGCTTACTCTTTCCTACATAAATTATGACAAGGACAAGGCTTGTCTATTTTTGTTCACTTGACAATTCATCGGCACAAAGTCCAGGCAGCTTTCTGTAGCAATATATCCACATTCTGATTTCTCACAGGAAACAGGGAAAAAGCCTTATACAAGTAAAGCACAGCTGTAAAAATACCCTACTTTTGTGTTCCTTAGGAAGCTACAAAAAATATCTGAATTAATTCTCCAAAAGAAACCATTTTAAAATTACTTTTAAGTTTTACCCCATACCACCCAGCTGTGTTACTAACCGTCAGATGACACATAATAATCAAACATGGTATCTTCACTGCCTTCTGGGATACAGGGAAGATCAAGTTTTATTGTTGCATGATTTCGAAGCCAGTGCTCCATTTTGCATCTGTCTTCCAGTTCTAGTAATGCTCCTACACTCCACATAAGGGAGAAGACGTACAGCCTTTCCAAGTATTTTGGAGCCAATTCCCCTCCTTGCTCCTGAAGGATTAAGTTAGGTTTTTATTTTCAATAGCTGGAAAATTCTACTTGATAATCATCAGTAACATCAGATTAAAAGCCTTCAGTCATATTTACTGGTGTCTTTGTCAATTAATAGACTGAAACGCTATCAAGTAGACCACAAAATATAGAAAAGCACCCTGTAAACATCACTTTTAGTCAACCATTACAGCATGTGATCTCTTTAAGTTCTGGTTTATAATGTGATAACGATCCACCCAAAAAAAAAACAGAAGGAAAACTGCTGTCTGATGCATGCTACATGTCAGTACCTAACATCAAATCCAAATGTGAAAAAGGGCACATCCTAGCTATTATTTTCTAAAGAAAAAGAAAGTATTCCTTACCAACCTGCATCTTAATTTATATTCCAAGTCATCAAGGAGTCTCCTCTCTACTTAACCTCATAACTTGACATTATCTCCATTAGACTAAGTAAATATTAAAAAAAAAAGGACAGTACCTTAGGTGGGATAAGGCCCTGCAGCATATTAATGCTCTGCATAATCACAAAGGCTTCCAACATCTCAGTCTTGCACTGCAGAGACTGAATGGTGAAACGGTATAAGTCTGGGAATGATGAAGAATACAGCTGACGTAGAATTTCAGCTTCTTGGAAGGAACATCTTTTCAAAAATCCCTGTTAAAAAGCATGGTGAGAAAATAAATCTGATTCCCAATGCAAGTGTCAGCAAATTCTAAATGCCCAGTGAGCATGGAAAGTTGATTTCTTTTTGGGGGAGGCTCAGATTCCCTGCCTGTTGGGCAGGGTTTGGCTAGCAGAAAGTCAAACTTTACCCAAGTATGCATAATTCCTACTGGATATTAATCAGGGACACTGAAATAAAAAAGTACTTCAAAATTTTCAACAGCACAAAACCCGTTCTTTTCAAATATTTTTAATCACAATGGCTGTTTAAGGTATACAACAACTTTTCAAACAAACATCTTATGTACTGAACACAAGTTTGATTTATTTTGCACAATGTTAGTCCCTAGCAGTGATATAGGGTACCCCAGGGTAGTTGCAGAAAATACCAATATTTCAGGGGTGGTGTAAGGGACAAGGCCCAAGTGACTGTACTGTGGGCCTGGGCAACACCCCAGGAGAAGGCTCCAGAGGCAGCAACAGGCAATATAGGGCTTAAGGATAAAAAAAAAAATAATAATCAGAAATCAGCTTTTTCTTACTGCTATTGTCTCCATTGCTTTCTTAAAGGGCAGAAAACTGGAATTAAACACTGAAAGTTTTGTTGAAAGCTATTACTACAGAACATTAGGTAGATTCTTGGGAACTCTTACATTTCATCTTTACCAAGATATTTGCTACATTAAAAAATAACATAATAGGCTTAAGTCTCTAAATGCATCCTTCACTATATCATTACCAGCACTCACTCAAGATAAGGATATTTTTTTTTCTGGTTATTGGAAGATCATCGATGGCATAAACAAGGAAAAAAACTCACTTTATAAATCACTTTGAAATTTGGATATGTTATATACTCTTCTTCTTCCCCAAACACACTTACAATATGTTATGCTTTTCTAAATTATTAATTCCATGCCAGAGGGAAAGCAACCATTGCTTGGTTCTTCATTTTACTTGTAGAAATGTTAACAGACAACCAAGGAAGAACATAATTTTTAAAATTACATACATTGATGCTGCATTGACTTTATTTCTGGTTCTAAATCTCAACTGCAATTAATTTAAAGAAATATCAAGATAAATTATATTTTCTTTAGGATTTCTAGGTTCCTAAATCATCCTGTTTACACTTTCTTCCTCCTTGGTCTTAAGCTGTACTAGGGGCTGCCAGGTAGTTAGTATTTTGACAACCAAGTTGTTCTTCTATTGCTTAAAATACCTTGAATTACAAATTTGCCCCAAAGTAAAATATCTCTGGTTTTAAGAGTGTGAAATATTGACTATGTTCCCGAGGAAATTACATTATTCGCTATTGTATAAATTACCAGAAGCATTGATATATTAAATACTGTCTTATAAGTTTTCAGAGTGTAAAAGCTATTCCATAGCAAAAATCACAAAATTAGGTCCTGAAGTAACAGCAGCAAAGTACTGAATTAGAAACCAGTAAAACTTTCAATACATATACAATCACTTAGCTAGAGTACCTCAAGGATAGGGCTCCAGGTGAGAACTGATGAACTCATGAATACCATCCCATTCCTTGAAACTGTTGCTGGAGAAGCATTATCAATATTATGAGGTTCAAAGACTATTTTGCAATTTGGTGCCATAGGTATTCGATCTCCATTTGCTAGTGTTAGAGTTCTGTTATCATCCAAGACAGAATTAAGATTCTCAATCCAAATAGCATCAACTGGACCATCCAGAACTATCCAGATGTGGTCACCTATAATCCAAAATAACACATAAAGATGCCTAAGGACCAGTTTCTTCTCTTCACAAACAAATTTTGAACTAATTCTGAATTCACACACACAGAGCTAGAATCTCAGCTTTTAATACAATTACCATTTCCATCACTCAATTTCAGTGAAGTACTTCATTTTGTCACCTATTGATAATAATTATCCATTGCTTAGTATATAAAGTGTGATCAGCATAAGTCATCAGTTTGTAATAGTCTGAAAAAGCTTTAGGGATCTAATCTTCAACATAGTAATAAATCAGGTTCATTTCAACTTACATAAAACAAGATGAAGAAGATAGAAACTATAGATCTATTTAAAACCACCATTCATTCGTTTCCAAAGAGTTTATGTAGATGTAGTGAGAATAAATGATTGAAAAATCACTCTTTCAAATAGCATGCTCACTTTCACAAGTAAAAGAGGTCCATTAGGGGAAGATTCTTCTTGTCCATTCTCCTGCTTGTAAACTTGATCCAGCTCCCTTTGAAGTTCTTTCTAGCTCTTTCCATTTAGTAACAGAAATTTATTTTAAAGCCTGCCTCTGTTTCCTAGGAGAGTCTGGGTCTGTCCCTTGGGTACTGAGCAATAAGCCCTAGCTGCAAAGAGATCTCCCCTTAGCTTCTGGCTCCCATCCCTTTGGGAGTAGCCAGCCCTGCTGTGTGCATTGCTAGATAGCCCTTTAGTCAGAGATGGTCCCACTCTCATCTCCCTTCAGAGTCCTTACTATTTACACCTAGGTGGCCTGGTGCATTGCTAGTTATGAGCCAAGAAGGTTTCAGATGAGCAACTTTCTCACCTCTAGGGCAAAGAGTTCTATATTTAGAGTTTTTTCATAGCTACAATGCAGGTATCTCAGGCATGAGATGGTCTAGAGTTCACTTCACAAAGTGACATTAGAGAAGTGTTGCAAACAGTGAATCTGAGAAAGTCATGTGACTGTGCTAGTTTGTATTTCATGTGGAGGAGAAAAACACAAAAAACAACAGTTAATGCTATGCTATATTCACAAGGGTGCTACATTTCTAGATTTGAAACAAAATCAACCAAGGTAAATTCAAAAGTATTTTCTTTTTTAAAAGCATCTGTAACCTTAAACACTAAGAATTTTTGTATGAAAACTGATAGTGTCAAAAAATTGCTGCACTGCCAAAAAAAAAGTCCTTTTTTCCTTTTTTTTTTCTCCCTTTAGTCCTTAAGGCTTAATGATAAGGTCACATACTAATAGGCAGAGAAAACAAGGAAGAACCTATCTAGCATCGAACTGTCATGGCCTCTCTTTTAGTTAATATAGCAGTCTAAGAATATATGCCAGCATTATTTTAGGCAGAAATTGGTTGCCTAAATAGAATTTAGTGCCATTTGAGATGGACTATAAGTATGTGCAGGACTAACATGTATGACACAAGCATGATTCACACCCTTGTAGTAGAGCAGCTGGAGACCAGGTAGAAATCCTGACAGCACCAAAATTTTTTATAGTGTAGTAGTGTTGGGGGAGCTGACTCTTACCTTCCATTTTTCCTCCATAGAAGGGCCAATCATTTGAAAGAGAACGATCAGCAAATTCAGTGAAGTAGTATTTGCTGCACTACACAGTTTGAACACAAAGCATTTAGCACAGAGACTATACAATAGACAGAATTCTTGCAGCAATATGCCAAAGTTTCCTTGTAAGTAAAAAAAATAATAAAATAAAGTCTGCTAATGTTGTTTGCAGTGATGTTCTGCAGCTTGTTTTTGTTTTGGAGGGAATTTTTTTTCACTATACCTTTTTTGGCTCTTAGCGTTTTTCTCCAGAGTGCTGAAAATATTCCATCTGTCCAATCATTTGTTGCCACATCAAGACAACCAAACATTTGTGGCGCTGTTATAGCTTTAGGATTCATTCTCATTTCACGATGTGGCTGTCCACAATCTATGAAGGCAGATCATCAGTTAGTTTTGGTATTTCTTTTCAACAGTCAGAGAACTGACAAATTCAAAATTGTTACACCCAAATTAATGTTTTAATATGCTCTCACCATTATAAAAAGTTGGATATTTACATGGAAAACATACCTCTTGCTATACATCAGTATTTGTTAATTTGAACCAACAAAATCTAAAATAGAAGAAAGTCCTGAAACTTTTGAAAGTACAATTCACGTTTCACAGATTAATTGGGAACAGAAGAGTAGAAAGATGAAATTTATTCAAGGTTTAGTTTAGTATTTTGAAGGTTTATCAAACAACAGAGCTTTAAAGCCTTGGATGCACTTTTTTTTTTAAATCCAATGACGAAACACCAGACAGATGCTTCACATGATTGTGGTTTTTTTTTCCCCCCTGTTGTGCACTTGCATACATCTTGGAATAGGCAGAGTATATGATATTGGTATATCCCTGCAAAGTCTCTTAGGCAGCTAAATTCTATCTAGCCATATAATGATCATATAACCTTTAAGTCTTCCTCACTAACAACAGCTTAAAAACTCCTATGCCAGACATCTTTAGAAAACCCAATATTAAAACTTAATCAGGAGGCAGTAATATGGTGTTCAAAGAAGGAGCTAAAAAAATGGCTTATCTTAAAATCTTACTCATAATCAAAGTTTATTAACATGTAACTTAGAAGCCTGGCAAACCATGTAGTTTCACTTTTCATGAGGTTTTGCAGAAGATCAGCTTGGAATTGGTATTGCAGCAGCTTTATCTTAGTAGTAGTACACACCTCAGTGCTATAGAAATATAGGAAAATAGTATAACACAACTATCTGTTCTTTCTACTTTTTTTCCTAAATGGAACAGCCATTTACACTGCAACGTAGAGCTTACAGTGTTTCTTAAGCACAGTAAGGTACTGCAGGGATGAGAGCCTGGTTGAACTATTTATTACAGAAACTAATTATTTCTGGAAAATTGTATAAGCAGCCTACTGAAGCCTGTGACAAGTTTACCTCAAAAGGTATGTTTTTTCTCCAACAGCTATGAGCTTTTAGCTTAATAAGATCAAACAGAAGTTCTTCCACTAACATTTTCGTCTAGAAGTACCAGGGACAAAACCACACACTCCTCAAGGCTCCAGCCACGGCACAAAATGAATACCCTTGAAGTCTTTGTCACTGCCTAAACGAGGCGCTATCTCCTAGCAGCAACAAATTATAGAAGCAGCTATTTTATACTGCAAGACCCTGTCTTGTGAATTTTGTTCAAAAAGGACTAAACACTTATGATTAGAGGAAGGTTTCATCGTTACCTCAATGAAATGTGGGAGATGCTTTAATCACTTGTCTGAGCTGTCTACCCAGACAGTACCCCTTTCTCAGCCTTTCTAGAATAAGGACTTCTGATATAAGTATCAAAATATAGCAATAAGACAGGTATTATTTGACTTTGTCAATCATTTTTAAGCTTTTAATATACTACCATACTAATTAGTATCACAACACATAAACTGATTCTTCTAGTAATATATTATCATAGTGAAGTAACTGAGGCTTTCTCTGAAGAAACAATGTGGTTTAAAGTTTATAATATAACAGTTTAACAACAGTTTACAATAAAAATACTCACATACCTGTCATGGCTTTCATTAAAGTGTGAATGCAAACAGTTTTTCCTGCACCACTAGGTCCTAGTGTCATCAATCCATGCCTTACTCTCTGGGTTTCAAAAAGTTGGATAACTTTCAGTTTCCAAGGAGGATGACAAACAAGTCCAGCTTCCTCCACCTATAGACCCGTGATGGAAAACCAAATTACTGTTATTTTAGTGTACAAGATATTTTGATATTTTTTTTTTAAAAAAAACACAACTATCATCAGGAGACTATTTGTCAAGGTTTTCTGTATATAAAACACTGGAAAGAGAAGGGATATTTGATATTTAAATATATATTCAGAAGAAAAAAGATAACCATAAGATCTTATGGTTAAAAAATAATTTTAAGGAAAAGCCAATAATTTTAGAAGCACTCTTGCTAGCAATGTCTTTCACAGCCTCACAGCATTTTCACTTGCCTCTCAGAACAGTTGCCTTTTTATTACGATGACTTGTGTTTCTAAATGCTTGCAATAGCACAAAAGTTTTCCTGTAAAACATTTTGTTAAATATTTCTCTGTATACAGTCTTTTGAGTAACTTCCTAATAACATCCTTCTAAAACAAGACAAGACATGATGTTTTAGTATCAAATATCATATGCATGTTTACTACTTTTTACTAGTTTCAAGCTTAAAGAAATTATCTCACTGTAATGGTATCGCTGTTGTTTGTGAAAGTGACTCAGCTGGAAGTGAACAAGAAAGTTTTTAGCCAGTAGAGAAAAGCTAGAACTATTTATTAAGGATTCATAGCACACTGTATGTTTTCGACAGTAAAAAAAAAAAAAAAATCTAAAAACTCAAGACCATGTTATAAAAGTGAAGCCCTCAAAATAATAATTTTATCTTCATTCAAGTATCATTTCTGTTTTTAAATTATGTTCCACAAAAAATGTCAGAAAGTATTGTCAGTAAAAAGAGGACTAACTTTTTACTGATAAGATAAAACTCGGCTTTCACAATTACTGTCACGCAGTCAGTTAGAACCATGGAACTGTCACAACTACTTGCTATTTTACTTGCATATTGAAGTTCATGTCAGTTCAATTTATTTGTCTTGCTCTGCTAGGAAGCCAAGAACAGAAGGCAGCACAAGATGAATCCATCAACAGCAAACATGAAGTATATGTTGCCAACAACTCCTCATTGCCATGAACACCACTGTTGAAGTAATGGAGTTTGCAAAGCGCAACAAAGACATCAGATGCACCATGTTCATGGATACACGGTAAAATTCTGTTATCATTTAGATCTTAACAGCTCTCGTAGTTGACACAAAACCAGCCAATCTGTCTTTCTTTCCAGTATAGAATATAGCTTTCTGACTTGTTTCCAGAGACCACATACATACAGTAAAATATCCAGAATCCAATAATGCACATATCTGTGTGCACAGAACATATCTGAACTGATTTCTTTCTTCACATAAAACAAGATGGTCATGTTAGCTATTTCTTCACTTTAATCCAATGTCATCAGTGGAGACTTGTCTTAATTTCTAACACTCATGGATTCTATAATAATCTTGTAGACTAGGCATTTCCCTTTTTGAAAAAGAAGCATGTTCACAAGCAGGCTTGACATGTCCTCAAAAGATCTTCTGTTAACAGTTGTACGTATGTACTGGATCTTGTTGGAATGGAGTTAATTTTCTTCACAGTAGTCCATATGGTGTCATGTGATTTGTGATCACAAGTGTTGATAACACAAAAGTCTTGACTTTTGCTGCACTGTGCTCACACAGCATCAAGGCCTTCTCTCTTTCTCACACCACCCTGTCAGCAAGTAGGCCAGGGGTGGGTAAGAGATTGGGAAGGAATACAGGTGGGACAGCTGGCTGACTGACCAAAGGAATACTCCATACCATAGAATCATAGAATAGCTTGGGTCGGAAGGGAGCTTTAAAGGTCATCTAGGCTTAAAGGTCATCAGCCCCCCTGTGGTGACAACATCATTCTCAGCAATAAAATTGGGGAGATGTTTCTCCAAAGTAGCCATTGTTCAGAGACTGATGGGCACCAGTCTGCCGGTGGTGAGCAACTGCTTTTGCATCACTTGTTTCTTTTTCTTTTTTTCTCTTCATTTATTAAACTGTCTTGATCTAGACCCATGAGCTTTTCCCCCTCTGAATCTCTCCCACAGCACACTGGGGGAAAGTGAATAAGTGACTGGGGGCTGGCTTAGCTGCCAGCTGGGGTCAACCCACCACAACACGTAAACATAGAAAACCACTTTAATTCAAGTAACAATTTCTTCATTATGATATTTTTCCAAGAACTCCTGCCTCCCTTCCCTAACACAAATAGTCCTCTTAAACTTGATTCTGTCCTAACCTGGCAGAGCTCAGAGAGTTGTGAACAATGGAGCAGAGTGTAGAAGGAGGCCTGTAGCTAGCAGGGTTCCCCAGGGGTCAGTACTGGGTCCAGTCCTGTTCAACTTATTCAGCAATGACCTGGGTGAAGGGACAGAGCGTACCCTCTGCAAGTCTGATGATGTGTGTCTGATGACACACCAGAAGGCTGCTCTGTCATTCAGCCAGACCTGGGCAGGCTGGAGAGTTTGGCAGAGAGGAAACTATTGAAGCTCCACAAAGGCAAGTGCAGGGTCCTGCACCTACGGAGGAACAACCCCATGTACCAGTACAGGCTGGGGCTGACCTGCTGGAAGGCAGCTCTGGAAGGACCAGGGAGTGCTGGTGGACAGCAATTTGCCCATGAGCCAGCAGTGTGCCCTGGTGGCTAAGAAGGCCAATGGGATCCTGGGGTGCATCAGAAGGAGCGTGACCAGCAGGTCAAGGGAGGTGATCCTGCCCCTCTGCTCTGCCCTGGTGAGGCCGCATCTGGAGTGCTGTGTCCAGTTCTGGGCTCCCCAGTTCAAGAGAGACAGGGAGCTACTGGAGAGGGTCTTTGTAGCGGAGGTCTACAAAGGTGATTAGGGGACTGGAACATCTCCCTTACGAGGAATGGCTGAGAGAGCTGGGCCTGCTTAGCCTGGAGAAGAGAAGATGGAGAGGGGATCTTATCGATGCCTACAAATATCTTAAGAGTGAGTGTCAAAAGGATGGTCCCAGACTCTTTTCAGTAGTACCCAGTGACAGGACAAGCAGCAAAGGACACAAACTGACTTCTGAATGTGAAGAAGAACTTCTTTAACTTGAGGGTGACACAGCACTCCTTCTGTGGAGACTCAAAACCTGCCTGGATGCAACACTGTGCAACTTGCTCTAGGAGAACCTGCTTTACCAGGGGGGTTGTACTAGATGGTCTCCAGAGGTCACTTCCAACCCTGACCATTCTGTGATTCTGTGAATCTAAGCTAGCTGTTTTCATTGTACTGAATCACTATAGCTTTGAAAACACAGCAGAGAGATCCATTCAATAAAACCTCAATTTACTTCCAAGACACAGGATGGCCTACTCTTTCTAGTTTCTCCAGATTTTAAGTTCTAGCAATATGAGAAAAACATGCCTAAATAAGCTAGCAAAATTTCCAAACACTGTCCTAGCACCAAAAAGGCACAATGGGATCCCTAAGTTCTGAAATTTTGATAAATTTTGTTTTGCATAAGATCATCACAGTGCCTAAAGCTCTTCAAGTTTCAAAGCCTGCTTCGGTATAGGCTGACATTACACCCTACTTAGAAGCAAATGATAATGGTTGTTAAAATGGTTGACGCTTTCTGTGACTGGCTTCACAGATCACCAACAGTAGAGCTATGAAGACCACGTTATGAAGACCTCTTTTTAACTTACTAGGAAATGACAAATTAAAGCATGAGATTCAAGTTCTTCATAGTTTCTCCTAAGAAAAGCTTAATTTGTGAACCCTTTTTTAAAGCCAACTGCATAAATTACAGAAAGTAAAACAGTTATATATACATTAGCTGCTGATTCAACTCTTCCTTGTTAGGAAAACCAGAAGCAGATCTCCTTACTTATAACCAATCAGTTTAAATATAAATAAATGAAAAGTCATGTACTAAGATCCTTGAGAACTGCACTTCTGGTTTTCAGTTTTCTCATTTTGGGTTTTTTTGATGATTTGTGAGTTTTTTATTTCTCTGTTTAACTATCAGATAATTATCTGAGGAATTACTGAAATTCTGGAGAAAAGTTTAATAGAGGTGATCATTTAAGTGTACATACTTCATTAGCCTTCTATATCCCACTGATATTCTTAGGTTGGCCCTATTGAAATGTTCCAAAAGATCTAATGGGAGATGAAACAGAGGAAATGTCATTCTAGGTAAATCTTTTCTCAAGCTCATGCTCCACTCATTAGACTTTATATGAATACTAAATCCTGGGTCATATAAGGCTAGTGTATATACATACATTTTTCAAATTGGTCACCACATACTATTTACAAGAAAACCATGGGACACCACAATCACAATTAACTGGCATCCTTAAATAATAAGGTTAATAGTAATACGTCAATGGTAAACATTTATGGAAAAGCTTACTTTTCCTCTAAATAGTAAAACCTGTTGTTGCCAGCTGGGTAGATTCAACACCAATAATTTTCTTAGATGTCACATCATAACAGTTATGCCACAGCAGCACAAATCAAGAGAAACATCACCTGTTTGTCAATGGCAGCTTCCAGTTCAGGACAGCCTACTTTATCAAGATGGATATCTGGAAATAGATCTTCAATTAGACTCAGGAATAAAGGTTCATCTTCATCAATCTAGTGAAAATCAGGAGGAAAAAAACACAAATTAAAACCTATTTTATTTGTTCTAGCATCTTAAGAAAAAATCCCTAACTCTTGCAGAGCTAAAGAAATATTTGAAAACATCGGAAATCATCTATGGTAACCCTCTAGGTGCTAAACACTTTAGCAGGACACAACAGAAGGAGATCATGTGGTGCTTCAAATTATCAAAAACTATTGAAAATAAACTACTAACATATGGATTGAATTTATTAAAGTAAATTTTAGCAATAACATTTACACAAATAGTAAATTAGTCTAAAGTGCAGAAAAAAGATAATGAAGGAGATGAAATATCACAGTAACAACAGGGATTTTTAGCTATTTAAGACAGATGAGTTGGTACTCATTACTATGAATAACAGATTATTTCAAAAGAGTGACTAAATACTTTAGGTCAAAGAGGTTACTATATAGACTTCTATTTGGTCACTTATTTCTATAGGTAGCAGGGCAAATAAGTAAAAAAAATTCTGAAAAATTCAAGGTGTGTTTCAACCCAGGCAGGCAGCCGAGCACCACACAACTCCTCACACACTCCTTCACCAGCCCCTACCATACAAGGTACTATGAACAAAATTAACTCTATCCCAGCTAAAACCAGTACCCAAGACCATCCGGAGAATGGAACATTCCCAAGGTAGCTTCAGTGTAAAGGCCACACCCAGTCTTCTAGTGATCACCTTAACAGATTTAAATTGTATTTCCAAAAAACCCCACAGAGCTCCTAAATGCAGTTTAATTAATTTACCAGGCCCTCAGAACTTACTAGTTTAGACAGGTTCATGTCTCTCAGTACGCGCATGACAATGGTAGACTCGGTATCTGTCGGATTTGCTCTTTTTGCTGCTCCTAACGTACGTAGCACTGACAATATATTTCGCAACCCAAAATCATAATGCACCTAGAAGATATGCAAAGTTTGGGGAAATTTTTCCCAAAGTTAACAGGGGTGAAGCAATTCTTATTTATCATCTAAGGTATGAATATGTATAAGAAGTGGTACATGTGGCACAAATGCTTCCTAACATTCAGCAACGAGTCTTTGGCTGCATGACTATGAGCAACTTCCTTCCCCACCTCTGCTACCATCTACTAAACTGTAAGGCGTGACAGAAAAAAGAAATGTAATCACAAGTCTTTGAACTGTGATAAGGTTCCCAAGCACTATTAAGAAATAAGCTGGCAGTATTATTTTGTATTCTCTGTGGACCTTGGAAACTGAGTTTATTTGAGAAACATCTAAAAAAGTACTGGCAGCAAGCCAAATGCCTCTCAATCTCCTCTATAAGACCAACTAATATATAAGCCCTTTATTTGCCCCAGTTATCACCATTCATTAACCCTAAATGTTAATAATAAGCGATGTTCTGAATGACAGTCACATTCTTGTACAGATAACCTGTAGAAGGAGTTAATTCTCCAGGATAGCAGAGGGTTGCACTACTAAACTGCAAGTGTCATCTAGCTTACTTAGTGAACATGAACTTTTCCATTTTCTTCACACAGATACTAATAATTTGTGATGCCATATATAGTTTTTCCCTAAGATAATTTTTCCTCCTATGAAAATAATCACCTGCTTTGACAGTTGTTCTTCACAGAGCTTGTACAGTGTAAAGAATTTCCTTGCCAATACAACATTGGCAATGAAACCACAACTAGCTAATTTAACACGAATTATGATTTGACGATCAGGAACCATCATAGCCACTGAACGGAAGTTGATCTTCAAATTTTCAGGGAGTTCTTGCCGTCCAGCATATCCTGGATTCTGGAGAAAAGAATCAGTTTTGAAGTCGACTGCACCTTGCACAAACAGAATCAGCAAAGGAGCATCATTCGACCAAAATAGGTTTTTGGCTTTAAAACACATGTAAAAATGAATCAATATCCACATTTCCCAACCATGTTTGTACAGCATTTTAGCCTCTCTTGCATCTATAAGGTATGAAAAATGTTCCACCTAAACACTTCAAAACTGTATTTGTCCTGTTTTTACTGGCTACTTCTACCTATATCTCTACAGCCATTTTTCTCTACTTGTAGCAAAAAAGCATACTTTGGGAACCAGGATGTAGCATGCAGAAGTAATCTGACATTGAGATGATAACTTGTATTTACGGTGCTGGCTGCATTTGTTAATTGCATGTTTTTGATGTCCCTAAAACAAGACCCTGTAAACTGTCTTTGCAGTAACGCTCTATCTTCTCAAACTGTCAGCGACAACTAAGAGCCAATTGACATAAGTTAGCAAGCACATTTAACATACCAAGTCAGAAGCAATTACTGTACAATCACCACTGGCATATTAGAAATCTACCAAATACCTACCATAGTAAGAAAGATGCCAAATTCTGGATTCATTTCCACATTATCTCCATCAGTAAAAATAAAGGTTTTTTTACGTTCCTTCTTACATGTCAACACAATTGCAATTTGCTGTGCAGCTACTGATAGTACTGGTAAATCGATACGATTGAATTCATCAAAGCAACCCCAGGAGCCAGACTGAGCAAGACCTTCCAAGAGAAAAGCAACTAAGTATCTGACCATTCTGTTGTTAACTGTTAACCCCTTTTTTGTGCAGTTCATAAGACAAAATTCATGTTAGTCTATCTCAGAAATAAAAATAAGTTTATTGTTCAGGGTTGGGAAAGGGACGAGGAGAAGAGTTCAATTCTTTTTCAAGCAAGAATTCACAGTTTCAAGAGTCCTCAAGCTTATCTAGGATACTACATCCTTCAATTTCTGCTCCTTCTCTAAGTATCTTGAGTATTTTCCTGTTCCTCTCTACCCTCCAAAAAAAAATGCCCACAACAAGTCTATGAAAATATGATGGGTTGTCAATAGCTTATTGCACAGATTAAAATGAACAATAACGTTGCTTTCACCTGGAAAGAAGTTACGGGTCATTCTGTGCCAGAACTGCATTCTTCCTCAGATGTTTTGGGGAAAACAAAACAAAAAAACCCCACCATCAACACAGTTACTTGCAACAATACAACAGTCAAGGACTGCCACTTGATTTCTAACTCAGTATCTGCCCTGACCAACAGGTATCAATTTCAGGTGCATAAAAAAAAAATGTCACCTTTGTCTAACTTCACTGAGCTGTGCCAATTGTTTTTAACATATATAATGCTATTCATGCACTCCCTTCAATAATAAGAACTTTGACATTTGAAGGAAACAAAATACAGAAATCCAAATCCAACACATTCCACTAGTTCTGCAATAAATGTCAGGTTTTTTCTTTTTGTACTGGCAGTCCTCCTTGATGATTTTAAGTGTCTTTATGTATCCCTTCATAAACTGTCTTACGTTTTCAGACATTTCTATTTCTTGGAGACAATGTTGCAATATTTTATTACTTGAATTTATTCAAAGACTGAAAACCACCTGCCAATTATGTGTTGATCTTGTTTTATAAAGATGTTCTCTTAGCTTCTGTAATTTTCACATAGTTCATAGAATTATATAACCACAGAAAATCCTGAGTTGTAAAACACTCAGGACGATCAAATCCAACTCTTGACTCCACACAGGGCTACCTAAAAGTTAAACTATACATGTAAGAGTGTTGTCCAAATGCTACTTGAACACCAACAGGCTTGGGGCCCTGCCTACTCCCTTGGGGAGCTTGTTCCAGTGCTTGACCACTCTCTCAGTGAAGAACATTTTCCTAACATCAAATCTTAACTTCAGCTGATGCAGCTTTAAGCAATTCCCTCACATCCTATCACCAGATATCAGAGAGAAGAGATCATCAGCTCCCTTCTCTGCTGCCCTTCATGAGGAAGCTGTAGACAGCAATGAGGGCACCCCTCAGTCTCCTTTTCTCTAAGCTGAACAAACAGAGTATATTCAGCTGTTCCTCATAAGTCATGCCCTCTAGTCCTTTCACCATCTTTGTTGCTCTCCTTTGGACACATTCTAATATTTTTATATACTTCTTACATTGTTGATGCCAAATCTGCACACAATACTTGAGGTGAAGCCACTCCAGTGCTGAGTATAGTGGGACTATTACTTCTTTTGACCAGTTATACAGTGCTTAATGTAGGTCAGGATACAGGTAACCCTTTGGGCCAATATCTTACCTTTAATTCACATATTACCTTTGAAGATCCTCCCAAGTCCTCGAAAATCCATCTGGTCTGAACAGTTGAAGACCACTACGTATTTTCCAAGGCACCGTCCCATGTCTTTGATGGTTTCAGTTTTTCCAGTTCCTGCAGGTCCCACAGGTGCTCCACCCATGCTCATGCCTAAAGCTTGAGCCAAAGTAATGTAACATCTAAAAGGCAAAAGGCTGTCATCACTTAACTGGCTGCAGTGCACAGTCTTCTGTATAGTGCCAGAGAAACTTACTAAAATGTGTTACATGAGGGAAGTCTGATATAAGGAGACAGGGAAACTGCTGAGAAGACATGCCTCTAATAACAACCTAAATCAGTAAGAAGACTTCACTCGGCCTCTGATACAGGTAATATTAAGGTTCATCTCCTCATACATAAAGCGGAAGAACAGATAATCCTCAATAATCAACCTGAAAGATTACGAGAAGGAAAGAAAGCAGATTCAGAGATGCTGCCTAATCTACTTTGGCTAGCTTAGTTCTTGAATTACTTTAACTGAAGCAGTTCTGAACTACATTATTCTGTGGAGCAAAATAACAAAAGACAACAAACCTTTCCTTTCTCATCCACCTTTAAAATTTGATCATAAAGTGCATTTCATTAATGAAACTTCTATATGTAAAGCAGTAGAACACCAGCTAACAATTATATTGAAAGATAAGCTCTAGAATTTGCTGTATGGAATACTTAGGGAAAAAAAAAAATCCAATGCCCTTATTTTGCCAATAAGAAAGCTTATACAGCATTCTTTTGTTATTCCAGTTAGATAAGTAGACCGCTCTGTTAATAGGACTCCAATTCTTTTAATATCCTTCTAGACCCAAGGTCTCCAATCTATTCCAGTTTAATAAAACTGTTTTTCCTGTCTAATCTTTCTTAGCTGTTTTCATTAGCTCATCTGTAAACACTTTTGTCCTGTATCTCTCTCTGTATATTGTATCTGTTGGGTATCAGAGTCCCATACATCATATATGTGAAGATCACACAAGTATGTGGCAGAAATTAAGCTGGAAATTATTCATATTGTAAGGCCCAGAAACAAAACTATTCACACACTCCATGTAAAATTGTTGACTTCACTAACACTATGAAGGATAAACTCTGCAGAGATCTATTTTGTATCCAATAAGAATGACTAAAGAATAAAGGAATAAAATCAGTCTTTTTCACCTGTCTGTAAGAGGCGTTATGACAAGCCTGTCAGTACAGCCCAAGAATTCATTCTGGTATGTGAAACCCACATCAGTGATCTTAATCATCATTTTATCAGAGTCTTCATTAAAGTAAAATCTACACTGTTTCAGCCACTCAAAGTCCGTAGGGCTCTTGATATGCATACGGCACTAAGAAAAGAGGGGGGGAAAAGGCTATAATATTAATGGTTAACACTTACTTTCGCATTTATATTCTCTCATCTAAGTAGTACTGCAAAGGCATCACTGTAATCACAATGAAAGGCATAAAGAAGAGCTAGTAACACAAGAATAGTGGAGATCCTATCTTGATTTTTACCATAAAATTGCTAACATGCTATTCCTGTCCCTGATATCCACACTAAGGCAAAGGGGCTTTAGGCTTTAGACAAGTGTGTCAAAATTCTAAATACAAATGAACAATTCACAAGTCTCAAACAAGAGACATTAGGCTTAGTTAACATTAAACCTGCCATTTCTTTTACTTATCTCTACCATTTCATTTTTACGTATGACTAGGAAGCACGTAACATGATACTTGATTTTAGAAAAAGCCATGAGAATTGTATGGAACCACATGCAAATTGGAAAAAAAAGGTATATCAAGACAATGTCATAGTGCAGTTATTAGTAAAGAAATTCAACAGAGCTGGGAGTAATTCAAAGTTGACCAACTGAATATTAAAACAGGATTTTAAAAGATGCTCTGTAGGTTGTATCTAAAAATTATACGTTGCATAAGATGATTATAACTAGAAACAACTAGTTCTACAATTAAAAGACAGGTGTCTGCCTATCAGCAATGGGTTAAACCTCAGTAATTCTTTTCTCATACAGCTTAATTTCGGAGTCAGGTCCAGAGCTTCCTATAGGTAAAGGGGTATGCTAGCTTTTAAACTTGAGTTAAGCAGTAAATTCTTTCACTTTCCTAATTTTAGTATCCTGTGACAGCATAAGAAGATGTGAATAAATAAATCCCTAAATAATAATTACGTATGCTACTGAAACTAGAACAGAGGGGATTGCAGCTTCAACCAACTTCAAACTTTTTCCTGTATTATAACTCTACATTCATTCTATTTACTCCTTGAAATTCACAACATAGTCCAGAGAAAGGACAATTACTTGCAACACAATGCATGAGGAAAAAGAAGTCCCTAACTGACCATGCAACAGAGAGTCATTTAACTTAAGTGGGCCAACATAAAGCATTATAAAATTCTGCTACTGCTATTGCTTGGGGGGGGGTGGAACTGAATTACTTTAAAGGGAAACTAAGCTATGGATTGAAGGAACATCAGCACCTTTATACTACTTCAGGTCACATAATCATTACAGTCCTGAAATTAAATGTTTAGCTTAAGACACAGGAGTTCATAGGTATAGTAATATTTGCTTCTTGTCTTTTTACATTGTTTTGCATGGAAAGTAACTCATAACTCGTATTTTTCAGTACTCACCAGACCATCAAAAATGTCCCTTTGATGCACATGAATAGTGATCAATGTCTCGTATTTAACTCGCTCAAATGGACTAAGGTCTTTTGTTGTTGTATCTATCAACATATTTAGAAGATCCAGGAAAAACTGGTTGGTCTTTCGCATAATTTTTTTATCACATCTGGCGTTAGTCAAAGCTTCTTCTGAGTCTCTTGTCCAAATCATTTGGATCCCCAACAACCCAACCTTAGGAAACATATATGCTTCATAATCCTTTCTCTTTCATATAAAATGTACATTCACAGACACAGACAAACTAAAAAAAATGTTTCTGTGACTATTTGTATAAGATTATTTTTTCATGCATCAATATAGATGTCATTCAACCTATGCATTTGTTTTTTGTCCCAACTCTGTTCATAAACACATAAAGTTAACACTTTAGTTTTGTAGATGCTGCCCACAGTGCACTGTTGATACAACTATTAAACATAATTTATAGCATATATATATGAATACTATATACAATTAATATACTTTATAAATATAATTAATAACTAATCCATGAATAACTAATGCTTCAATCTAAATTTTTTTTATTAAGTCACAAAGCCTTCATTCCCTCTCTAACAACACTCCTGATCACAAGTGAAGAAGTTTCTGCTAAGAAAATAACTTTGCCTTGGCATTACCCTCAGCTCCAAATCTTTAGCAATTTATAGTGTTTTCCTGAATATGTAAACAAACACATAATTTTACTACTTTTCCTTCAGCAGTCAAGTATTAAGCTTGTAAAGAAATAGCGTTAACTCCATTGCATTAAATTATTTCATTCAGCATTATTTTTGAACAAGACCATCAGGTAAGTTTTCTTCTTTTGGTTTCAGATACATAAAGTGTAAAGTAAAAGACTGAGGTGATTAAGATAAATTTAAATGTCAGTTTGCATTTGTAACAGTGGCTGCAATTTTGATTGCAAAGACAATCAAAAAACATCAATGTGCTACATATCTGTGAATAATTCTTCACTGATCTAACAATGATATTACCTGAGCTGGGTAAGTAGAAAGAAATTCAGTCAGCTGGAAACTAGTTTCCTGGATGTGCGCAGCTGCCTGGCGAATAACATGATGCAGTGACAGCTGGGATTCCTTCAACAGAGTATTGAGCCAAACCTCCACGTTACCTTCAGCCGTTACAGGTCTAGTCAGCTCTACAGTCTCACCTTCTCGTGAGCTAATCGACAATATACGATCATATATCTAATAAAAGCAAAGCAAGAACATTTTACATTTAGAGTTTCATTGTGATCTCTAACATAACAGTGTGATTTTACTGCCATCACTCCATTAAACTTATTTAGGTAACTAATAAATTATACCAAACTGTTAAGTGAAATGTAAAAATGATTAAATCATTACTTCCGGTGTGCAAAAAGACTTTAAACAAAACATCATCATCTGAAAAAGGAGACAAACACTAATACATTGACATTTCCTGAATTTCAATGACGACAGCCACTTCCCAGACACAACAAAGGAAACCTTCTCCCATTATTGGTGGTTTAATATCCTAACAAAATTTACAGCCTTACAGTCAAAAATAATGGAAACACAAAAGTTAAGGAACATGGTCAATCAAAGGAATTTCAAACGCATGGGGATGTAGTGAATTTCTAAGAAAATGTATACATACACAAGAAAAAAGATATTTTTGGTTACTATATTTTCTTGTGAAAGGTATAAAAATATTGTTTTTCAAATGGTATGTTGGAAGGCATATTAAGGATAACTCAGAAACAGGTAAGAAACTAGATACTTTTTCTCTTGCAATCAGAAAATGAATGAGAAAGTACAAATACAGGCAATCTAAAGATACAAATTTGCTCATAAAGAATCAGAAGCTTATCTGAGAGGATGCTAGCCTATATTAAGCCACAGAAGACAGTTCAGTACCTGGATGTTTTTTCCTGAAACCTAAGCACTGGTGCAATTTTTTGTTTGTTTTGCTATGCTACATAGAGTTTTCCTACTACATAAATGAGGATGAAACTAAATCTTAAACGAAGAAAGTCTATGCATCATCAAATAGTTTGAGCCTGGTAAAACAGTTGAATGCCCTATGCACCCAGATAGCTTTCTTATTTAAGAAGTATCACACATTGTGAATTTGTAAGAATGTAACATTTAGGTGCGAGCAGTACATACCTTTTCATGAAACCTGACAGTTTTAATATTGTCAAAGACATTCAGCAGATGTGCCTGTATATTGTGACAGTCTGATGCCTGGCCAAGAATTTCTAAAAGAGCAGGATCCGACACAAAGAAGAATCGTGGAAATAAGAAGCGCTTTTTCTCCAGGTACCTGCATTTTTTAAAAAAGTGGGGGGAGGAAGGGTGGGATGTAGTGATAAGTGAACAGGTTAATTTATACATCCTTTCCTCTTTATAAGCGGCATTTCTCACAATGTATCATTGCAATTTTTAGCAGTGGCAATGCAACAACATATTACCTTCGTGTTAACCACATACTTTAAAGCTACTCTTTTAGCATCAGAAATAATTGCAAGGAAAGTTTTATTATTTGCTATAATGTAAGCACTTGTAAAAAGGAAAGAAATCAAACCAAAATAAAATGCTTTTACATTAAGTCTGTTACTTGCTGTTTAGGTCTCATGCTGAATTTCTCCCAGATTCATGAAAGGTCTGAGTAGGACATACAGACCTAGACTGCCTTCTGGATTTAAACCAGGCTGAAACAAGCTTTGATTTCAACATAGACAGTGGGTGACTGCTTAGTCTCGTATCAAACACTTATCAGGGAGTTGCTAATAATTTCTTTGGAGGTGTTTTATCCTGGTAACTTGTTTGTTCAGTTCAACTGAATTCGTAGTAAAATAAGAGCATGATCTTTTTCCAAAGCCCATGGGATAGTACTCAACTAATTGGTCTGTCCCTAATAACATAATTCATAACCATGTACCAGGACTGTAGTCTTGTAGTGATCTTACCCTGTGAGTGACTTCTGACAGATTTCAAGCTGTTCTAGTAAATGTGGTAGTAACTGCCCCATGATTTCATCTCCAATGCAGCACTGAACAACGTTAGGTGTTTCATGAGCTCGGGTCATGATCCTCACCCAGGATTTATCAATGTTAGAGAAACGCTTTGCTTCCTGTTGAAACATGACAATGAATGTGGAAAGGAAGAGATGGAGGAAGGAAAACAGAAGAGGGAAAAGGCACCTGCTTGCAGAATTGGCAATCTGCAATGATCTTCTCACTAGTAATCCCGTGTCAAACTTCTAAAAGGGTTTTTCAGTTTAGAAAAACACAGATCTTTCTGCTTACACAGTACAGCTTATTTTATACTTGACTGTCAAGCCTACTAAGAATGACTGAAAGTAGAGAAAACTCATTATGCTTGAACTGTATGCTTCAAATTCGAAGATTTTTTTCAAAAAACTAAAGTTAATTTTTAATTGAAAAGCTATGTAGGAAAGTTTAAGATAAGGATTCCTAGGTACTACTAGGATAGTGGTAGGTAGGCTAGGCACAACACATAAACACACATTGGTTAACAATTTTACAATCTAGAAATAAAAATATCAACTAGCTCACACAATGTTATTATTCTACAGAATACTTTTGTTGGCATTGTTTACCTAATTTCTTAGCAAGACTAGTTTTGTTAAGTACTAAAAAAAAAAAAAATACGTTTATGTTACTGCATCAACTATGACATCACAGTTAAGTTTTATTCTTAAAATGTAGAAAACCAAACTGAAAAAAGACATGTCTGAAAACCTTAGGAAGCTGCTTTGCTATGTCACCACCACCAAAAACAGCTTCTAAATAAATCCACAAGTTCTGCACAGTCATCCAGTTCTCAATGATATCTGTTGTGTTGGAAAGATAGTGCACCCATTTCTGAATCTGTGTCTTGAAGGGCGCGTTGTATCTAAAATAAAAAGAAGATACTTGCTTTATTTCAAGAAGGAAATAAGTCTCTTGAAAGCCAGCATATCACTCATATGAATGAGGAATAATTTTTCTGCTTGTAACTTTGTCAAGTGAAAGTATAAAAACCTATACTTAACTCAATTCAGCTAGTTAGCAGCTGTAAGCCAAATCAGCACCAGCTTGCTACTTTGTACACGTGGTGCATAGCACAGCTCTGATGCAAGAGAAGCTGAATAGGAGCAAGATTTCAATTTCACTCTAAGGTAAAGTGGTTCCAAAAAGGGACTGTGCAACATCTTGAAAACCCAGAGGCCCCTATCAACTGAACTCTTGCTTTTGAACATCCACCTGAGGATCAGGTTCTGTGTTGCTTGTTTTATCTGCAAGCTTCAGCATGTGAAACCAGACAAACTGAACCCCATTTTAACTGGGATTCTCAGCACCTTCAGCGTGCAGCAGTGACCCATCACAGGGGGCAGAGTATAGTGCCTGTAATGCCTGTAGTATGCCTGCCACAACCAGGCAGTGTTCCCCTTTATGTTCATCGCTACCTTCTTGCACCCATGAAAACTGTCCAGTTGATTATTCAGGAAGCCTGAACTGCATCCACATGCTTTCAGAAGTTACTGGAGGGATACAGACAATAAGAACTAGCCCAAGAACAGTTCAAGGGCAAGCAAGCATTTAGTTTTTATCTAGATGGATGTTTATTTTCCTTCTCCTCTGTGAAAGATAGGTAAGTTCAATAAAACAAAGCCTCTTGCTGATATTTTTATCTCCCCCTGCCCACCCATCCCCCTTTTCCTGATACCTGTTACTCATGAGAGAGCCAAGAATCATCAAGCTGTCCTCCATGGTAGCAATTGTTTCTGATGTGCTGTCACCTCTTAAAAGAAGTTCCCCACGTGTTTTGAAGTTTGCAAAGACAAATGTTTTGTTGTCCCATTCAGCTATAACTTGTTTTAGCTTCAGCTCAATGTCTCTCTCCTTCACAGCACTTATGCAGATATCCTTTTAAATAAATAGGATGTCGAAGCAAGCTATGAATAGTTCAAGTCTCTGGTATACAAATCTAATTTGTATTTCCTTAATGCTAATAAGGACGATGAACAACTATATATCAAGTGGAAAGACCTACAGACATGCAAACAACATAGCTAATAATCTGTATACCACATGGCAATATGGTCAGCTTTTGGGGAAGTAAAAGAATAATACAGTGATTACTTTTCATATCGTTAATGTTGCAAAGCAAGGTACCCTCGCAAATTAATTCCTGGGCCAAGTTACATGATATAAAAAGAGGAGCTGACACCATGATATATTTGTGTCATTATTTCCTACAGAAAGCTGAAGTGATAGTCTATTTCTCTGTTCTTTCTTTAGAAATATTGTTTTCCTTCTTACTAGTTACTCCTACACTATTTGAGCAGATTGTTTTGTTTCATGCATCCTTTTCTCTTCCTTCACAATACCTCTATTTCCTCTTTATATCTTAATAGCGGAGCTTCCATTATATTCCTCAGTTTGAATGTTTCACTTTCCACATCAAAGTTGTGTTCAGTGAGATCTGTAATCTGCTTCCAATGCCGAGGCATCATTGCTTTACTTGACATACGTTCAAGCAATGGGCAACATTCACTGAAGTCCTCAATGGTCTTCTTCAGGTCAAAAAAGGCCTGCCATTCCTTTACACCACGAGGAAGCTTACAGCATCTAAGCAGAAATAACGCAAGAATTTTCAAAAAGTTGCAAATATTCTTTCCGTTATCCATTTATTTTTTTATGCATAATTTAACCACAGCATATAGTTTTAACATCCCTTCCAAATTCAGGTTCCTTATATTTTGACGCTTCTGTATGTGATTCTGCATGTCAGAAAATCTGTTTCCAGTCTATTTCATTGACTGATAGCTGGGCAAGCACCTACAGGCTCCCCTTGAGGAGTGCAGCTGCATAATTCTAATACACTTTGTCCAAGTGATCTTTAAAAACAATTGAAGCGCTTTACATCTTGGTTTCATCTTTTGGCAAGGTTCATGATAAGCACTGCTCTGTGCTCTAGATAAAACCCTCTCCTTGGAACATGCAGGTTTAAGTCTTTAAATAATTTGATTCCTGGTTTGTTGAAAAGTTCAGCTTCTATGGATGCAATATATCCCATTTTGTTAGGAAAACTATTCAGCAGTTCACTAACTTGCCTTAGACATCTAGTGAATCTGACTCTCATGAATAACAACAAAGTGAAATCTCCCTTCATGAACAAAACAAATAGCCATTTTAACTTACATTCCAATCTGACCAAAAGATATTAACCAAGAAGCTCTCTAAGGAACAATAATCCTCAACATTTAGAATCTAACCTGGCTGCTTTATTTTATGAAGTTGGTAATGGACATATTTTTCAATTAAAATTCACATTTTTCATGGTTCAATGAACAAATACATGCTCATATATGAATACTGATGTTAATCGATTATAATCACATTTAAGAAGTAACAAAAATATTTTAGGCATCTTTACCACAGCAGCAGTTTCTCACCTGTTCTGAAACTCCAGAAGTTCACTGTTAATTTTTCCAGTGTCTAATTCTGACCAAAGAATATCATAGTAGCCACTGACTGTGTCAATGACATTATTATATAGATTATAGAGTTTCTGTAACAGGTTCAGTTGCTTCTTTATTTCAAGCAGCTGAGGATACCGAGTAACAGGCAAACCAAAAAGAGCTTCCCCACCAGTATAAGTAATATATTTCCGAAAAAGATTATCGAACCGATTCTAAGAAAGAAAAAGATTAAATAAATAGAGTTAAATAACTAAATATTCAAGATCTGACATTAAGTTTAGAGCTACATTTGTGATTAAAATCTAGTAAATACTAGCAAGATATAGAGGACATAGTACCAACTTGCACCCTCCACATTTTTGTCAACAATCTTCATGAGAAATGTAACTTCTAGTTAGCTTGGAGACAGATCTTTAAAAGTTGACAGAGGGGTTATTTACTCCATGTGGCACAGTGATAGAACAATAGATGCTAAGCTTGCATGTGAACAAGGTGGAGCATGACATGCAAAGATAAGAAAGGTGGATGCAGCAAATTCCACCTTTCCAAGTATGCTGTACAATTCTTTTATTGAAGGGTTGAAGTAAGATTTACTACTGTTTAAGCAGCAAAGAAAAACAAAATTTAATTGTCAATTGCAATATAACTGAGGGAACAGTAGGAAGACAAAAGAATAGCATTGTAGGAAAAGGAAAACCATTAGAAGTCATTATTACAGGAAGAGAAATTAATCATGGTACAAAGAAACATTTAAACAGGAAAAACAGGAAATAACAGGAAACCTTTAATACTATTTCTTTTAAAAAGGGAGGGAAGGAGAGGGGAAGAAGATAGGGCAGAATTGTATTTGTGAGAAAAAGACCCAATAATGAGCACAAGAGCAGCCTATAGCCAAATACACTAAACTTGAGAGCAGGTCCTCATCAGGATACTTGAATCTAGTAATTATTTCTCATTATCTATGCAGCCTTTCTCTTAGGTTATAAAACATCTAACTTTAACCAGCATTCCTTGCAAACGCACAGAAAAAAATATTAACTTAGCTTTCATTAAGTTAAAACAAACTTTACCCAATCATCAACCCTATGTATCAATGAAAATTAGTTCAGCTACTGTGATTCGTTCTCAGAGCCTTCAGGTGTTAGTTTACTAGTGCAGTAAGTATTAAGCAATGTCTTAGAATTAACAGTACCTGAAACATAGCAAGCCTGTCACTGGCTTCCTGAGGCTCTAAACCAACCACCATTGGCCCATTCTAAAAATTTAAAATAAAATAAATAAAAAAATCTGAATTTAGAGGGTGAAAATAGCCACAACTTATTTCTAATCAGCATTTTCTAAATGTTACACTCATAACATTTTTGCAGCTGCATGATTCCATCCCTGTATCAGATAACTGAATGAAAAGAACAGTTACCTACTAGAAACACTTTATTTGAATTTAAAAAAAAAAAAAAAGGCGGCAATTAATTGTCTTTTTAATACAGAAGTTTTCATAATAATGTAAAAGCTAGGCAATTATAGCTTCTTTATCAAGTAAAAATCAGCATTACTTAGAAGATGACACAAGACTGGTTCAGCTTGACTCATTTACATTTTACTGAGAAAGAATATAAGAGTTTAAGTCATTTGTACTTCTGTCCAACATCATAAAACATTTCTTACATTGTAACATAATTTCTTATTAATCACAATCTTCACATTTGCTCATGCTAACTAGCTGCTTATCATAAACCCTCAATGTCTCAAGTCTTATCTTTAAAAGCTGATTACCATCATTACATACTTCAGTCACATACAAAACATAGCCTGTCCTGCACTGAAACTCAAATATCACATTAACAAGAATAAACATATTCTTCAGACAGTTAAAGCACATCCCGTTAATTAGGCACCTCCACAATCTTTCAATGCTCCCACTGCTCCTCAGAAACTCCTATAATAAAATACACCACAGATACTTGCCTGATCATAATCTGAATAGAATTGTGCACAGTCTTCAGTAAAAGTCTTCACAGTGCTAATAAGCTCTCCTTTGAAGTTTGGCTGCAAAGCTACCAGCTCATTCTGCACTTCATTTGCACGGACTAGCAGTTTTTCCCAAGTGTAGTGCAAAGTGTCCACCTTCTCTGTCTCTTCTTTGGCCACAAGTAAATCATACTTATTTAACATAGCATAGGATTCCTGTCAGAAGTTTGGATCGAGATACACAAAACTGTAAGTGAATTTTACACATATAGGTATGTTAAAATTTTAAGTTTTTAAGAACAGAGAATGATTTGTTAGAAAATCTGTACTTTTTGCATAGCAATTATCACAATCTGGCAAGCCAACACCAAACTGGAAGAAACATCTAAATGAAAACCTGTTAGTTTTCTTATCTGACAGATTATTTGCCCTAGTGCAATTTATCTCTCTAAAAAAAACAGTTTCCAGTTAAAGTAGATATACTTTGCTTTTCACCATAAACTACTTGCACTACTTTTGCTCCTTCACACAACTAGGGACACCCTCACAGCCTCTCAGGCTAAGAGATACATTCTTTCTTAGCTGTATCCTGCAAAATACAGAAGGGCCTCACAGTCATTTCCATTATTTCCGCATACGAGTACACACTACATTCCATAATTTACCTCAGCTCAGAGAAAACAGAATCAGAAAACACAGGTGCAAGACATTTGTCTGACAACAAACACAGGTTTTGCATCTCCAAAACAGAACATTAAGAGCTGTCAATATTTGGTAGATAAGCATTTTATGTTAAGTTACTTTAATTTAAAACAGTAAGAACCGAAGCCTGACAATAAAATTGTGGGCAATCAGGAATCACGAACATTTCTTAGGAAAAAAAATCCTACTGAACATCCAGCCAATGGTGCATTTTTTCAAACTATAGCATTCTTAAATCCATACTGTGATCAGGAATGCAGAGAAACAGTTACTATTTGGTTTTAATTCTGCCATTTGACCAGAAGCCCCTACATTGCCAGATGTTCAATAAATGTATTCTACTAAGTGAACTTCTTTAAAGGTAGTCAGTTGTTGATTTCTCCCCATGATATAGCTGATAAAGCAATCACTCTCACACATTGTCATATAATCTGAGTAGCATTAGCTTTTTCCTGACTTCTGAAGGCTAAACTTAGGAAAAAAAAAAAAAAAAAAGAAGAAGAAAAAAAAAAAGAAAAAGGAGGAAAATCAATGCTTTTCATACACAGATGACTCCTACAAAGTACCAGTAGCTTTCTTGCATTAAATAGCAGTATTTTTTGCACTATTCACTAAAACACCTCCCACCAACAAGTTTACGTTTGTCCAAATCAGAGTTCTGTACAAAAAAAGTTTGCAGGAACACAACAGGTCTGCCACCCACTAAACACATATTAAATCATACCTTTCCAAAGTGCACTGTCAAGCTTTAACCCAGAAAATAATGGTTCTGTTGAAGCAGTTACCCACACATGCAACACTCCTGTTAATTACCTCAATGGGCCCAACTTGAGAGTCTATGGAGATCTGTAGTTCTCTGATCTCTTTTAAAGCTGACATGGCTATTCTTATATCATCCAGATCCTTGATGTGGCGATTTAACTTCTTGCCAGTTTCCTCTATAAAAGTGAAAATTGCTTCCATCTCTGTTCGGTACTTCTTATTACAATGACACCCCAACAAAGTCATCCACACTTTGGTTTCTGCCCTCAGTGCTAGCTTCAGATCAGCTAAAACATTGAACAATGAATAAATATTTAGATAGTGTAGATACTTTTTTAAGATGTGCTTTTAATCTTTTTGCACTCTGTGTTCTCTTCACTCCCAGTTCTGTTTTTTTCAGTCTAACCATCCATCTACAGGGAAGGTGAAATCACATCGACATATTTGAGTGGTTTATAGGATTGCTTGCAATTCAGGACTCTTTTTCTCCTCCTCCCAATATGTCATCTTTCCTTCTGGAAACGTTTCCTACTGGAACGATGAGGCTGGACTCCACAGTTGTCATCTTGTTTGTATATCATCACACAGATTTCTGTCCTATACATTGCTAAAAGTTGCTTAATATTCTCATTTGAGTAAAATTTTTAAGAATCAGTATTTCAAAAAATAATACGGGTGAAAAAAGTAAGAGTCTGATTATGGAAGCTGAAGAAATAGAAACATTGATCTGACATTTAATGAAACCAAATGGCCCATCACCCATTTAATTTTTTAAATTTTACCTGTAGTATCAGTGGAACCAAATGACAAACATTTAGAGAGAAAATTGAAGTTCTCGCTGAGTCGCTGCCCAGTTTTGCAACGATCCACTCCATTTCTCTAAAGCTCTGCCATTAAATTCAACTTTCTCCCTCACAGTTGTCAACAGAGAGTCAAAAATCAATACCAACACAAGCAGTACATAAAATTTTAGCTGGATAAAATTTCAGCCCTGCTACCTATTCATTCCCTGCTCAGATTTCACTTGTGTGTCTCCCTTTTTACACAGTGCCTCTTCCCATGCTTAGTTCTCACACGTAATGGTCTTTCAGGTTCATCAGAACTACCTCACCTCCAATGAGTTTCAACAGTCAACTTGTTTCTCTAGTTCTGTGCCTTATGATATAATGAAAGATCTGGTTGACATTATTTCTTAAGAAAGAAAACATTTTGCTTCCTCAGATTTGACAACCACTACAAAATCGATTTTATGCTTTTCTTATAGTCTACCACAGTTCCCAACTGTCCTTTCTGTTATACTGGCATAAAATGTTTATACAAAATGTAGTTAGATGGTGTGGAATCTGAACTTCAAAAAAGTAAACATTTGAGGGAGGCTTGGCTTTCGTGGCAAAAAAGTGAATCACCAACATCATGCATGTTTCTCTTAAGTATATTAACTAGAAAGCTTTTCAGCCATGTCATTACATGTAGCCAGACAAGGAGAAAAGCAACATAAATGTTTTGATCTTGCTCCCATAAAACATGTATCTATGGGGGTCAGTGACAGAAGGATAGGCAAACATCTACCATCCACCCCATAAGTAAGCAGAAGTATAAGCAGGTGGGAGAAGAAACTCCAGCTCAGCCTCACAGATACCCTCACATTCGTGTTTTGTTTGCATGCATTTACAGCCAAAACAGCAGACAGCCATCCTCTCTCCTTCTCCTTTCCATCTTTAACATAGTTGAGCCATCTAAAACTAAGCAGCAGGAGGCAGAAGGTATATGTCTCTAGGGAGAGGTGGGAAGCTTAACTCTACCAGTGTACAGTGCAATGGCTCCCACGGAGATATATTCAGGCTCAGAACTGATTTTCAGCTCCAAGTGTTGGAAATGCAGAATTTCAGATTCAAATTCAGAGAGTAATAGGTTTCCCGTCATTAATTTGTCAATGGTTTCCTCCTTGTCCCTCTGCCATATATGGTGGTAACAACTAAAACTCGCCAAAGCTGTAAGAATTTCCTGAAAAAATTAGAAGTTCAAAGAAAGATTCTCAGCATTATATGTATAGCATGCATATAATTACTTAGCATCTGCTTGTTAGAATACATTAAGAACTCCATAGTGTAGCACATTGCATCACCTCACTAAACAGAAGGCTTCTGGTAAATTTATGCTAAAGCAAGTTCCATTAGCGATCACAAGCTTTGCCAGGAGCTGTATGTTGGTCGCATTCAATTTATCAAATCAGTTATGGTATTTTCCAATGAAATGATTCTTCAGTCAATACAATCCTAGGAATCAGTGGGAAGTAAAATACTCCTTTAAGACTAGGATACAGAACACTTGTCCTTCCCTACCATTTATTGGACTAGCAACTGAAACCTGAGCTCCAAGGCCCAACATAACAAGAACAGCAGTAACTCACTTTGTTCTCAAATAATGAAGTTATGATTCTTTTTTTCGCATGTATGACACCAGTGTTGTTAACATTAAATTCTACACTCAATTAGGCATCTTTGATTTGAATATCAGTTAAGGTATGACACAGAATTATTTTTCTGGTTCTCAGAAGTTCAGGAAAATATTAGACAAGTTAAAACATCATCATTTCAGCTAATTAAACAAGTAAATGAGAAGTGACTGCTACAAGAGATAATCCACAGCATGAACATAGCACTTGCAGGCATTCAAACCTGGCTAAATGACAAAGTTTCCAATTACAAAACACCAAGTATCAAAATACCAAGATAACTATCCACCATTATCAACTGCACTTTAGTTTTCAGTTTTCAGCACAAGCCTGTATGTCATTTGGCTAGTTATGCTTTAAGTTACAAGGCTTTTAGAAAAAATTTCCACCTGGCCAGGCCCCACTGTAAGGCTGGACTGAACCCAGGAGGAACTGATGCAGAGTTCCCCAAAGAAATATCAGTCCAATACCTACAGTTTACTAGAGAGTGCAGAGAATAAGAAAAGAGCAAAGAAAAGATGCATATCCCTTAAGCTACTGCCTAACCTCCAGGAGCAAAACGTATGCAGCACTTTAACAAATGTCAACTGACTGTCACAAGTTTTCTTGCAAAAACATTCATAAACTCTTTATAACGGGCCAGAAGGCATGCTGGTTTCATTATAATTTCTATGTGAATAAAAATGTATTTAACATACTTGTACAATTATTGGCAGTTCTATATCAAATACACACAACTCAACTGTACCTAGAATTTTGTATGATGTTTTACCAATTGGAGGTACATTTTTAATCAGACTTAAGTTTTAGTTTATGTAAGATTCAAAACCTCATATATTTTTGAACAGAGTATGCTTAACCCATGTTACACTTTCAAAGTGTATTTGCAAATTTGCAGCCACGTTTTCCATCCCCCATCCTACACTTTTTCATTCTTATATTTAATCACTGCTTTAAATACCTACCCTTATTGCCCAAGGACACTAAAAGTAATACATTAATATCCTTTGGATAGTGATATTAAATTAACATCTCAATTGTCTTACCCTTTTTGTAGAATTAATAGCAGTGCTGAGTAAAGATACTAATTTAATAATGTCTTTGTTCTCTGAAACGCTCTTGAAGTAGCTCTGGCTTTGCATTGGATCAGACAAACTGACTGATGTTGCATCTGACACACTATCTATAAAAGCAGATTCAAAATACAAAAGCAATTTTAGGACAGATATTGTTTAGGCCAAGCAAATTCCTATAGCCAAAAACTAATGACCTGTTTTTCAATAATGCATTTTAAAGTTAAGAGTACTAATTAATGAAAAAGACAACTAGAAGTCTAGGTGGACAATATAATTGCCACAAATTCATAAATCTCCCCATTTTAGGAAACTTGCTTAATCTAGATGCTCTGTCAATTTCAGAATAAGTTCCACTGCAATTGTTAAAAAAAAATAAAATTTCCTTTTCTCTCACCCCTCCCCAAGGTTTATTCTATATACTTCACCTAAGTGATTTACTGATATGCCAGCATTGACCAAATCAATAAATATTTTTATTTTCTGAAATATGAAATATTTCACCACAAATGACAATTTGAAATACCAATTAATGTTAAATCCAAGATGTTCATAGCCAGTCCTCAAAAGGAAAGAAAGATAAAATGAAGGTCCATTAGTTAGCAAAATACCCATAAGATTGAACTTACCATCATTGCTTATTTCATGTTGTACAAGAGAAATTCTTAGTTTTGAAAGAACAATTTCATTTCTTAACCAATTCAAGTATTACTTTCCTACTTTTTAGGTGTATAAGAGGGAGCTAACCTAAAAAGACTCAGTGTATTTTTTAAGTACCTGAAGTACAAAGTAGTACCACTAATTTGGCTTCACTCTACACCATTTCAGACAAGAAAAACCCAAAGATACCATCTTAAATTTCCTTGAATTAATGTTTTCAATAATGTAATTCCATGTCTGATCACAAAACAGATTAAGTCAAAATCCTTTTAGAAATTTTACTCTATTCAGTCATCTACACAATCCTTTCTCTACCAATACTGCAAATTATACAGACATTTCTATTCAATACCAGGTTTTAAGTTCAACTCACCCTTCTTAAAGGAACTTCAGCACAAGTTTTAAGATGCCACTTGAACATGCCAAGTTACAAACCACACGGGCAAATCATGAAAGATCTTTTGTGTGGTGATAGTGACTATAATTGTCTTCCAAACTCATTCACAATTTCTACTATGCTGTCCAAGCTGGCCCCTAACAGCTTTTCACATGCTGCAGAACCCAAAGCAGTACAGCTCTCTGAGAAGCACATAAAATCCCCTTACTCAAATCCACACAAAGAAAAGTACCTTCAGGCAAGCCTCATTTCTAACAACAAAGAGAAGCAGTGACATTGTTATTATATCCCATTTCTTCTCTGAAGTAGTTCAAAATCTATGAAGTCTTCTTTCTACCATTTTTGATGCATTTTGTATCTAATATCCTGTAACACATTCTGTATAAATCACATTTCCCATTCAATGATGTCAGAATTTATCATTACCATGCATGTTTTTCTTTCCAGTCTCTTTCATTCCATCATCAGAATCGCTGTCTCTGCTCTCACAATGCAACACAGCCACTTTTCTCTCTAGCATTTTCTTCTGGGGAAGAAATAGAATTTCATTCTCTATTTGCAGTAGTTTTGAAACATTAAGTAAGGCTGTTAAAGACACAAACCTTGGATAGTCTCTCCTTACTCCACTGTCCAACTCCTTTCATTACTTTCACAATACAATCTACAGCTTTATTAAGCGTCTGCTGTACCTCATCCAAAGAGGGTGTCATGACGATATTAGGGATAGATAGGTTAATACTAGTCCTAAATATAGGATAAGCACTTTTTTTCTGCTTAGAAGCATTGGGATTTTCTAAATGAAAGACAAAAAAAAAAAAAAAAAAAAGTTGTTCGCATTTTTTTGAAGATGTCAAACTAGGCATTGCAGTGATATAAACCAGTATCTACATCCTAGTGATGAGTATTGAGTGTCACTCTCAAGGAAAAAAGATTCATGAGTAATTTACAAGATGTATCGTTAAAGTCTGTAGCAGCACAAGTGAAAACTAAGTGCCGTTATTTCTCTCCATGAAGCTCCTCTTCAATTTGTTCTGTGCAAGTAAACTCCATTTACCAGAAAATTTTACTGTCTGGCTAGTACTCCCGGTCAGCATATTAAGTTGGGCACAAAAACTCCTTAGAATCTCATGCTATTGTATGCCTTATATGCTATACAGACCAAACATAAATGCCTTTGGTTTTGTTTCTTAAAAGTATGGAACAAGAAAATACTTTGAAACAAAGTATTTGTTTCAAATACTTTGAAAGAGTGTACCATCACTGTTGTATATGATGCATAAGAAAGATATGAAGGCAATTAGTAAGAGAAAGAGAATATACCTCTTTCTCTACCATTTTTTTCATACAGTTTTATGTAAAAGCCAAGGTCGAACAGGTAATCACTTATCAAGTCCAACTCCAAATATAATATCCAGCTTCAGAACAGTACAGTCAGTCCTAAAAGAGCGAGCACCGCAACGACACATGCCTACTGTCACAGGAAAAACTATTCCTTTGGAAATATACTGTGTTATCAATTGTGATGTAAAAGCTTATTCAAACTCCTTTTCTTTTCCCATCTTTTACATACATGGCTCTTTTTTACACAGTTCTGGGATATTACATTTACATGTTTCTTCCTATAGGCTAAGAAAGCTAAGTACTGCAATATAGGCACCTAAGAAGTTGGTCATGGAAGATGCATGGATGCGCTTGCGAATGGTCTCCAGAGTGTTTCGAGTGACTTTCAAAAGGGCATCAACATTGCAATGATTGAAGTAGGAAAGCAGTTCATTGGCTTCTTCCTCTAACATTTCTAAATCCATTCTCTTCCTCTTCACTGGAGGAGGCAGCCCAGCCCATACCTCACTTGAATTGCGAGAGGAAGTCAAGCTTTTTGATGTCTTTTCCTCTTCTATTGCTAAAATATCATAAGTCTAGTTAGTTAAATTGACTTAAAGGACTTGAAAATAATAAAGCAACACCTCAGTAAGTGTCTGAAATAATTTTTTACAGAAGTGCAGATTATACTCATTTGTAATCTGTACCTCAATGTAACAGTCCTTTTACTCCTATCCACCTTCTCTTTTCAGTACTTATTACAATGATTATCACCAAAATTTAGATATTATTTCTTATATTCTTTCTCTAGGAAGTCCAGCAATTAACCAAGGCCTGTAAGTAGCTGCTTCTATGGCATTAACATTTCAACATGCAAGTTACACTGATAATATTGACCTATTTTGCAGATGATGATTGTTAGATGATCTATTATCCAAGCAAAGTCAAACGAAAGTCTTCAAACATTAGATACTGATTGATACTTCAGTAAACTAAACTACAATATCCCCCAACATATACTATCAGCATACAAAATAAAACCCCCAACCCATAAGCACAGAGCTACAATATAATCTTCTTACCTGTATTTTTTCTTATTTCACCAGTGGGTACAACCGATTTCCCATCTTCTTTACTGACCTGTACCTCCGTGTCAAGTAGCATGTTAATCAACTCATTAGCAGCGTCTTCCACCAGTGAGCTTTTTAAATGTAAAGTCCGAGAACCTTTTATACAGAGTTCCTGTTATCACAACAAAACAAACAATATGTTTTTATCTTCCCAGTTCTCATGTCTGTTTCACTGTCATAGCAGCCTTTGTTAACAGAAATGTCAAGGCCTCAGAATTGTGAAAAACAAGATTAATACACAAGATGATTTTAAAATTGGTTTGTTCCAAACTATTTAGTGTTGGATTCTTTGTTGTGCCAAACAAGGTGACATAAATGTCTTTCAAAATCGCTGCAGCATGTTTCCTAAATCACATGACTCATCCATAGTTAACATAATGAATCAATGTTTATAAAGCCTAGTTCCATTTAAGGGCTCCCAAAAGCACTTAGGTTTTTTTTTTTAACTTTCTAATGTAGACAAGGAAGATGTAACCTTTCTTTTAAGCATTGCCATTTTATAGTACTTGGCTGTGTCATAAAGAGTATTAGTCAATCATATTTCCCATTGATAGCCAGATAGGAGATAAAAATCTATCAAAAGATAATTTTCTTATTTATTCTAATCATAAAGATAACAACTGGAGGGAGAAGGGATCAAAAGATGAGATTTAATAAAGTTCAGAAATAAAGTATTGTGCAGTTTTTTCTTTAATACGGTAAAATTGATGAAGTGCTTTAGCTAACTACAGTTTTTAACTATAACGGCCTTTTAATTTTTTTCTTCTTTGTCAACTCCTATTTTTTTAGCTTAATCAAACCTGGCTACCTCCATTTAATTAAAAATCAATAATTGTAAAATTTCAGCCATTAGCAACACTCGGTCATTTCCAAATTTTAAGACATGATCTTTGATATTCCTGATTCAGCCTAGTTGAAAGAGAAGCCAGATCTGATTTGCAATATCACAGCAGCTACTAAGCAAGGTACACTGGGTTTTTTTCCATGGTACAACTGTTTTTGTTGCAGCAATTTCTTTAGAAATTTAATAGAACTTATTTCTAGTCCTTTCTCATTAAAAACTACAATAAGCTTACAAATGCTGTTACTATTTCCATTGTACCCATAACTGGGTAACCCCAGTATACCACTTACTCTGCTAACTCAAACTGATTGGCTGTGGTGGTGGTGTAATTTCTGCAGTATCAATTACCACACAGTGCTGAGGTTTTTGTGCTCCCCCACATATTTTTACTTTAGTGAACATGTGTTTTAGCACCAGCTCTATCAAGAAAGCAGCAGCAGGACCAACAAAAATAAAAACTTCACCCCGGTACTTCGGAGTATATTCTGGGGCTTGAGATTAACAAAGATATTCAGTACACAATCATTTCCATAGTAATTACACTCCCAGGCAACGAAGTGCACTTGTTATGGAGCTATTAACAGGCATGAGATGGGCAATTCTATTAGTTAAAGGCACTAAAAAGCAATAGTGACAAAAAAGATACTATCACAGAGTAAAAACATTTGAGAGATATCGAAGCATAAAAGAAATATAATACAGTAGTTGGCTTGACATTAATAAGCTCAGAAAAGAACATCTCAGCTCAGACCTCTTTGCCTTTGCTATTTATGTTCCTTTTTAAGGTTCCAGCCAAGTAAGTGGGGATTTCCTTCGGTTTCCCACGCATGTTTCATTAATTCTGCACTGGTTTTATCTCATAAAAAAAGAAAAATACCTTAATTCAAAGCCATTGAACTCTTTTTTATGAAGCTTTTATCTAATAACCTTAGTCTTTTGGAGAAATTCTTCACAGCTCAGCGGCTCATCTTCTGGCAACTTACAGAGTGGCACCATACTCATTTCTTGTAGGACAGCATCAATACGAAATTCAACCAAGTCATTCACTCGATCAAGCAATAACTCCATCCCGGCTTTTGAAGCAAAAAGAAAATGCAAGACAAGCTTCAAAGCTTGAAACAACAGTCATTGCAGAGTTCTGCTTAAATTTTTACTAACAAAATGTCATATTCAATTTTATATTAATTCTGCACCTTAACCAGCTTACTTCAAACATCTGAACTTTTATGGCAAGGTTGACCACTGAAATTGTAATTAGTCTTTTGCATAACATATCCTCATCTAGCATATGCTATCCATATCCTAAAAGATAAAAGGCAAAATATTATAAATACATATTAAGACGAGCTTAAAGTATATCCATTTCAAACACAAAGACATTAAAATTCAGCTTAAAATTAATGTTCAGGAATACTTCTCCGATAGCTTGAACTAGTTACCACTTGGAGAACCTACCAGCAACAAAAACTTTTGATAAATCATCTATCCTTCAAAAAAATGTTAGAGGCCAAATAATAGTTAACGGAAAACAATCACTAATATTTTCCCAGTTTAATAGCAATTTGCTTCCAATGCTGAAATTGGAATAGCAGCAAGGTCCCTGTTCCAGACTCAAACTACTTGTATTATTCAAAATTAAATGTAATGTCAGGTTAGCATCCAAAATGCATTTTGATTTGCCGTTTCAAATAAAGAAAATTCCTACTGTAAAAACTTATATTTCAAAAAACAAAATCTTTTTGATGTAGTAATTAAACTGAAGCAAAAGGAACTTGGTATCTTCAGGAACAATGCACACTTCAGTGCAATATTGTGATAATCTTTTGAAAAGACTACAAGCTCATCTGTTTTCTAAAACTGTTGCCCAAGATGTGCATGCATTTGTTTTAAAGAGACTGATGTTAAAAAAAAGGTTAATATGAAAAGCTACTGAGCAGTGACAGTGCCAACTCAGTCGAGATATTACTCCCTGAGAACTTACAGAACTTCCTATAACTATATGTTATAGAAACAAAAGGCAAGAATAGGAAAAGACTGAAACCTACAAGCTCTTTTAGAAAGCAGCTCTCATTCTTTGAATTCAGAATACACAGGACCTTTGCACACTATTTTATGCTTGGCTTAATCCTAACTGCCATTCCATTCATATTAGCAAAAATTTGACAAATGTGTGAGACAAAAAGAAGGTGTTGTTACAAAGCAGAGGTTAATGAAGTACAGGACAGGTGAAAATTCTGATGTCTTTCATGTATAAGTCAATTAGGTAAAAATCATATAAAGGGTAGTATGCTCAATAATATAGCTTGCATTTGTATAGAAGCAAACGAGCAGAAGTTAATGGAAGGAAGCAAGCAACTTACCTAGCTTATAGAAAACCTTATTAATATATTTCTCAATATTTAAGGATGTCCAGGTCAGTAACATTAGACCGGGCTGGATAGCATCATCTACATTTGTTAACTGAGGAGCCATCAGTTGTTCAATAGGGTGTTTTATTTTCAGTTTAATTCTTTTATACTCTGCAAGCATCATCTGCGATGAACAGAGAATTAAAGCATTAGTTAATATACACTGATTTGAACCTCTTCACATACACATATTTATCATAACTTAAGAAAATTCCTCTGGATGTACATCAATGAAATTCTTAACAAATTATAATTAATAGTTTGGGAAATGTTTTCATTATTTTTGATAGAAATTCACTATTTGTTGCTCTTTATAGTAATGCAAGTACTACTTCACATGGAAAATCATCTTTGTAGGTTGCACAGGTTTTGGTTGGGATGGAGTTAATTTCTTTCATACTGGCCTACATGGTGCCATGTTTTGGATTTATGACCAAAACAGTGTTGGTAACACACCAATATTTGGGCTGTTGCTGAGCAATGCAATACAGCATCGAGGCCTTTTCTGTTTCTCATACAGCCCTGCCAGCAATTAGGCTGGAGATACAAAAGCAACTGGGAGGAAACACAGCCAGGACAGTTACTCCTGACTGACTAAAGGGATATCCCATATTTATGGCATCATGCTTAAAAGTAAAAGCTGGGGGAAGAAGAAGGGGGACATTCAGAGCTATGGCATTTGTCTTCACAAGTAACCATGATACAGCCTTACTTTCCTGGAGATGGTTAAACACCAGCCTGCTGATGTGAATTGGTAAATTAATTCCCTATTTTGCTTTGCTTTCACATGCGGTTTTTGCTTTCCCCATTAAGTTGTTTTTATCTCAACCTGCATTTTCTGTTTTAACCTTCAGATTCTCTCCCCCCTCCCACTGGGTGAAGTAAGGGAGCTTCTGTGTGATGCTTAGCTGCCTACCAGGGTTAAACCATGACATGGAGAGATTTGAAAATTTCAGTCTCTAAACGATATTCCAGGAGACAAAAAGCCCAAGGAAAAATATGTGTTTAAGTGAACTTTTCAGTAGTTTTGTTAGACCAGCCTTAACATAACTTTAGTATGGTATTTGGTTTCTAATGTATCTTTAACCTGTTGATCTAGCTTCACGTTTTGCAAAAAAAACCAATCCTTGCAACAACCTTATGACTTAATACAATTTTTATTTTCCCCCCCCTCATTTCAGAATCACATAGCCCTTTGAAGCTATAGTTTTCTGGACACTTTTCTTTGAATACTCATCCTGAGTCATCAAGAACCTTGTCTGTTCATAGGCAGACACAATGATCCAAAGGATTTAAAAGATGACAGAAAGGGAAGTTTTAGCTTCTCTTTTTTAAACTATTCCACAGACATCAGTGTAAAAAACTGGTGCAGGAACTATGCTGCTGCTTCCTGGATGTTTTACGCTTTTTAAAGACATACCATCCAATTCCTCCCTCCCAGCTATCCTCTCAAAACAAAGTGTATGCAGTGTTGACTCCATTATTGGATGACAGATAAATTACTTATCACCTAGAAAGCAGGCAACAGAGCAAGGCATCTTGTAAGCCTCCTTTCGTCCCCATCCTCATCTCTTTCCCATCCTCTGCAGAGCTTCCCTAAATCCGTGCATCTTTGAAGAGACTTCACAGAAAATACAAATCTAAGAAATTCTTTTTAAAAGTGCCTCAAGACAGTTGTAAAGATAAAAAATAGATTTACCAATGTTTTCTTAATGCATAATAGTTGATCTTCATTTTTTCTCTTCCATATGTATAGAAACTAGACATTTTAAAGTACACTACACATACATAAAAACTAAAATAAACCCACATGCAAATTGCTGACAATCTTCTTATACCAGTCTCTCTTCTGTTGAATAACGCTTGCAGATTCTGGGATTTCGAGGCACATGTGAGCCATGCAATCTGTTTCTCTGATTAAAGATAATATTTCAGGGTCAAAATTCACTAATAATTCTCCCGTTTCTGGAGCTTTTACCAAGAGAGATGCTTGAAGTCCCCGTTTAGTTAATTCAATCTGCAGGAAACAGAGTCATCATTCCTGATCAGACAGGCAGTGCAATAAAATACTTTGGTTTGGATATAAATATCATTTTGTCAGATAATAAAAGCAGGCATTGCTGACAATAAATATTGATATGCTATGAAGCAAACCCTAAACTTTATTAACACAATCTGCATGTACCCAAATGCTCAACAATCAAATTAACTGTTCTTTATCTGACAGACATTTTTCTGTTTGTTCTTCAATACAGTAAGCTGAATTCCACAGTCAGATGTCAAAAGCTGAGACACAGACTTTCTTACTTCAATCCACTTAAAACTGAATTCTTACTTCCTCAAAACTTATTTCACATTCTGCAATAAGGCTGCACACAACCTCCTGGATGAACTAAACTATTCTTGGATAACTTCTTCAGATATCTTTTGCATAAACTTACCATTTTTTCTCCTTTTGCTTTTTTTCCACTATCAAACAGATATACTATGCTCCAGTCTTAATGGAACTCCCAATTATATCCAACCTCTGAGCAAATTTTTTAAAAAACTAAAATTAATGTTTATTATAATTATTTTTTTACAATTGTTAAAAGGGAAGCCTAATCACACTATTGGTTTAAATGCCTCATTTGAATATTAGAATGCCATTTGTTCTCCATGTGATTAGAAGGGAAAGCATTCGTAAGACCACCACACATGGAAAATTTGGTTGATACCGGGAAGAAGTCATACCTTAAGTAGGAAAATGTTTCCTACATGAAAAGCTTTGCCACTATTCCTATTTCCCAGTTGTCCTTTTGCTGACATAGTTTTATTTTTCTTTATTCGCTTATCAAATTACAAGTTTAACAATATACTGAGATAGAGCTTTGTTTTAAGCAAGTTTCTTAACCCAATAATTTGTCAGTGTCCTTTTTTTCTTTTTTAATGGAACACACACTGAAAATTTGCTTGCTTCAGCTGTATCATATATTAGCATGAAATTTTACACAGCATTTTTCAAGAAATCATCTAATTAAGTTTTGTCAGTGAAGGTGCCATGCCCTATCCGCTAATATCAAAGTCACTCAGCACAGCTGTCTTACTGAAATTTTTTTCTGCAAAGTTCACCAGCACATCTTACTGCACTTTTCGTTGGACTTCGGACTCATTATTCCCACTATCAATGTCTTCATCTCCCATTTATGTGTTTTTTCATGCAATTTTCATTATTAAGGTAACAGAAATCAGTAATAGAAATAAGTAATACACTAAAGGCACAAATCTTACACTGACATAGAATTACAGTAGCTTTCACGCTGCTATTTTATTATTTTAATATGCCCAAGTTGAACATCATTGGCTATAGCACGAAAATAATGGCTTTAAATCTTATGCTATTAAAAAAAATATATATAAACAAGGTGGTAACGATCCCATAAGGAACAGGAAAAAGTGAGGGGAAATGTTCAGAAATATCAGAAAGTCACTAAGCTTAACTATCTTCACTGTATAGAAGAATAAAAAATACTAGGAGCTACCTCCCTGCTTGCGTCACATTTGCATTCCCCACAGGACACTTGCTCTGCTCCCCGCCCCTTTCGTTCAGGAGTAGAGCAAGAGCTCCCCCTTGTGTTCTTACGAGATTCATGCCCACATCCATCTGCACTTAAATTTTTGACTCGAGGCTGCTGAACAGTAGTCACATTTTTTTTGCCCTATCTGGTAGACAAGTGCATTGACGTTAAAATGGATATACTTTTCATGTATTTCCAAGGCACGTATGCTCGTTTCAAAAACTTGAAACCGTGTTCAAATCCACCTCCCTTTCTTCCCCACCTAATAAGTATAAGTTTGGAGCATGCTCAGCAAGTTATATGGCTGCCAAGCGTGATTTGACCCAGCTGTAGGAGAAACTAGATGCTTACTTTTTAGCGAAGACCAGAATCAGATCGAAGATCACTAGGACCTCACAAAGGAAGGCATGAGTTTGGGGGAGATGCCTTGTATATTACAATCATTTTATAAAAGATGAAGAGAGAATGTACTTAACTGCTCAGTCAAGGCATGGTACATGTAAAAAAATCGTCATGAGCTTGTCTAGCTAAAGGAGGCAGATGTAGCCTCAAAAGAAGTATACATCCTCCATAGTCTTTATAGCTGACACAGGGAATAGATCCTAAAGGTGCCCAGGCCAGGACATGATATCAGCAGCAGGCACAATCCAGTGAAAGCTATCAGCAGTATACTTGGAACGATGCAGGTATCCAGCATGGTACTGGCATCAAAACAGAAACTGAGTCCAAGATAGAAACATTAAACCAACACCAAAGGCTTCCTGAAGCATCACAATTCCTCCTCCATAAAACATGAGTGATACCGTACCAGCTCTCAGTGAAGAACACATGAAATCAAAGATGGCTTCTCAAGTTTGCTCTGGAACTGGCTGGACATTGATCTACACATGGGTAGTGAGTAATTCTTTGCAACACTTATTTTGCTTTCTTTCTCTCTTCCTCCACTTTTCCTTCACTTACTAAACAGTTTCTTATCCAAACCCACCAGTTTTCTTGCTTTTACTTTTCCTTTCGTCTTCCCTCTCTCACTGAGGGTGAGCAGGGGGAAATAAGCGAGCAGTTGCGTGTGCTTAATTGCCTACCTGGGTTAACACACAACAGGCTCAAAACACAGTTTTACACTGAGTATACTATTAATTCTACAGGATGCTATATCCCTTGAGACAGGATGTTTTTTATAAGCACATTCACTACAGCATACTCGCAGATTATCACTCAAAAAACCAAATCCATATTGTCCAGACCAAAAGGAAATCTCTGTCTCCTTTTATCTTAAGCTAACCAGCTGACAAAACCCCTCTCCCCACACATGAACTTCTTGCACCGGTCAGTAGAATATGGCAGAGACGGAGCAACAGCTAAGGCTACCACTGAATCTTCATTATTCATTTCCATAATAAATATTTTTCATTGTAACTTCTTAGTTACAATGAAGATCTTTCAATTGCTCCTAAGTTCAGCTACAGGCAGTACAGGCACTGTTTATTAATAGAAACACTTTCTTATAAAGTACCTTTTCTTATTCCATCCGGCATTTAAGATGCATCCTAAGTCTGCAGCTTAGCATAACTAACTCCTGCTACTAATCAGAGATTTCTTCACACTGCTGTAACCCAGTGTTTCGTCTGCTCTGTAGAACTAGATGTTATCAGTCTACGAACAACAAAAATCCAACACATTCTTTTAAAGACATATCCTAACCAAAATCAGCTGGTTTACCTGCTGAAGCCATCCCCTGTGGTAGATCACCTCGAACTTCATAAGAACTTTTGCTACTTTGTTGTAGTTGCGGATTATGCGCTTGCCATCTGGCGTTTGCAGAACAGCCGGGTGCTGCTGGAAAGACTCCATGGGCTCCTGGATCCTGTGGAATAGGTGGCGTGCCCACAAGATTTTACCAGCTATTGGAGGCAGATTACGAGCCAGTGGAGGGTCCTGCTTCTGCCTAGTGTAGATCTTACAGACTGTTTCGATGTCATGACCATAGTTTTGAAGTATCTTCTGATACTTTTCATCAATCCCAAGATTCGGGATTTTTAATCTGCTTAGAAAAATAATAATCATTAAAAAAACTCCTTCGTTACTTCTAAAATAATTTTGATGCTTTTTGGAAAATACAGTAAAGTCATTCTTGTCTTCTTTAGAAAATAACTTTAGCAGCAGTTTTCACTAAAGCTTGAACAAATGCTGTCACAACCTGATTCCAAGCAACCAAGATTTAGACCAGACAATAAAGTTTCCAAATAAGCCTACGCATTTTCTGTTTTGTCACTGTTTTCAAACACTAGGCTAAAATTATGTTCAGCAAACTGAAACCAATCCACCACTAGCAGTCTACTCCATTAAACAGAGTATTATAAGAAAACTGAGGCAATAAAGATGGAAGCTGCTTTGCAACAATGTGAATTTATCAAGGTAAATTTCACTGTTCCCTAATACAACCATTTTACTCTCTCCTAACTGCACTGTGGTAACAAATTATTCCCATTGTTGAAGTACAAAGCTAAGGCAAATATGCTAACAGCCATAAAGTTTTCCTGTATTTATGCTAACTTTGAAAGATGAAGTTCAAAGTCCATTAATATTTTGCATTTTCTGATACAAAAAATATGGGGTTTATTCATCCACACTGCTAAGACATCCTTTCACAGAGCTGAAGAGCTGAATGAGAGAAGGTTCAGTTGTTTTTTGTTTGTACTTAAGGAAATGCCTCCTGCTCTGCTCCTCCCACTTCACACCACCTTCAGTGTTATTTCCATCACCTGGCAGAATTCTAGCAATCTAGATAGGACACAGTACCTTTCAAATTTCTTCAACATACTCAGTGCTCTTTCAGTGTTCAGAATATTTTCAAAAGTGATGTCCATGAAAATCTTTAATTGATCCTGGAGGAGAGCAAATAATTCTACAGCAGAGAACTACATAAGGCACACACCTCAAATATGCCAATATTGTTTGACAGGTTTTATCACACACAATATTAGAACATAATTTGTTTATGTGAAACTAACCTCAATAAGTATCAATTTTCCCTTTCTTCCTTCCCTCAAGAATTAAACAAAATACAACCAACTTTCATGGTTCTTTCTTTCCAAATTCCCTCTGTAGCCATGCAACCAACAAAAGCTTTTGTGCCCTCAAATGTTCCACCATGCTGAGAGCCCTCAAAGAAAGCTTGCTTAGCTCTTTAGCAGCCAAAGCTAGCCAAGCATTTGTTTTAATTCTTTTCTTCTACATATACCCTTTTCTTCCACCAATTTCTGATTTCAGACCTATGGGAAAGTTAATTATCTGACTTGGTTGTGCTTTGCTCACATTCACTCAATGAAATCATCAATTTTCATGTTATTCTTGCTAGCATAACTTCCCAATAAAGTACAGTAATGAAAAATCCTTTTCTTGGAGGCCTTCAAGGCCCTTTCTGGCCTATTCCATGAAAGAGGTCTGAAAGTTAGATAATAAATGCAAGCTTTAAAGTGGAAATACATCAAAATAATTTTTCCATTTCAGAATATAAACTTTGAGATTTGCATAATTTCTTTGGTGATAACTCAGAGGTATTTTTGTTTCATGAGGATTCATCAGTAAATTAAATTCTTATTTGGATTGTAAAACCTACATGAAGATCATTTATCTCTTTGCAAAACTCTTCATAATCTTGGTCAAAATCAATCTTCCGTTGATCCAATAAATTGTTATGCCTTTTCTTCATGGTGTCAACAATGCCCTAAACAGTGTCACAGAAAAAGAAAACTATCACCAAAAAAAGTCCTTATCAAAAACTTACCACACCAAAATATTTAGCACAATGGGCTGTGCACATCCACACTTTATCTTGGCCATGAGTTACCAGTATTTGCTGAGCAATATAAGCAAACCACTTAAATGACATACTTGACGGGAACAAGCTGGTGCAACAATCATATGAATTTAATTTATATTATTTCCTTCTATTTTAAGTCGATTAGAACTGACAGAAAATTCAGATTCTTGCTTTTCATCAAAGACATTTTGTTCCCCATTAAATATTTTCTCATGCAGAGGCTGATTATTTCTATTTAAAAGTTAACAAAGTTCACCACCAAATAATACTTTTGCATTAGTATTTTCCATGTCTTTATATTAACCAATTCCATAGAAAAACAGACTATTCAAAAGTTACAGTAAGATGCAGCACATCACCAGCTCAGGACTTATTGTTCCTGGCTTCTCTTACATAGCTACTGTCCACTCAAATGACAGTACATCTTAATCAGCATCTCCCTTGAGCTGCAGACACAAGTTAAAGGATTTTTAATGATGAACCACTGTTCAACATCCTAGCAGTTTACCACGGTATAGCTATGAAGCTCAATACATTTTCAGCACAGCAGACTTCTACCATTTTATTGTAAGTCAACTGACCATCAGTTTTATTGCTTTGCTGTAAATAAAAATTCAATCTTTTCCTCTAAAAGTAAGCAAATCCTAGATAGCAACTAAGAGGTAAAGCATGAAAAACTGCAACATAATAACTTCCTATTGTAAACAATTTTCAAGTCAGATAGTCACATAATTATACCTACAGTCCATGTCAAATACTTCAGTACCTCAATTTTGTCGCTGTTAAAAAAGTACAATCACTTTCTGCCCTTTATGCATACCATCCAGAACCTTCCATGTAGTATTTTCTACCGTAGTGTGTATAATTACCCCTTACTCCGTCCCCTCAAAATGAAATCGACTTCATGCTAACTAGGTCTCACACAAAGCTCTTACTTCAGGCATGAGTGCTGCAGTGGACAATGCAGTTTATCTGTACAGAATTTGCAGACTTCATAAGAGCCTGGGCTAATAGTCACAGGCAGCTTTTCAAATACAAATGCCCCAAACAAGTGAGATGTCTGTGTTCCAGCCTACCAAAATAGCATCTTCATAGCATGACCTGAAAATTCTCAGCAACCTGAGCTGCTGAGAAGCCTGCTAGCACAACTTTAGAGAGCAGTTCTCAGTGAATGGAGTAAAATTTAGAGCAGCCCACACCTATCCTGCCCACATGGAATAGCCTTAGATCAAACTACCCTTCCAGCTGTGCCCAGGTTTTCCTCAGAAAACTATAGAGGAGAACAAAGGAGAAAACCAGTTACTGTGAAAGATGCCATTAAGGAACCAAAATCCTGGACTGCAACAGGGAGAGAATTGAACCAGGATGGACCATGGAATGCTCACATTTCACCCTATGGTTATTTAACTAAAGCAAAGTCATTTACTCGTGGCCATACAAAAAGGAAAAGGACAGGGTAAAGCAAATTAGAATGTCACATTTGCCTGTACTACCTGATCACTGTATCACATGTGATCTCTGAAAGCAGTCTACAAACCACACATTGAATACTTGATTGATCAATTTAACTGATTTATTTTAATATTTACAAGTGCCATAATTATGATACTGCACTAAGAAAGATATATAATAAGGTAAATTAGCTCAGGCTCAGTAAAACCAGGGAAGACTCTACTTGCTAGAAAATAAAGTTAATCTCAAAAAGAAGGAAGGAAAAGAACATGATTTAGCATATTTATATTCTTAGAAGAGCTCCTTGTTGCTCAGGTGTCACTCCTACTACATAAAAAGACCAGGAAAGAAACCTGGATAGTAATACTAACAAGCAAATGGATTTTGCTGTTACAAAGGAAAAAGCCTCAGCTTGAAGAGCTTTTCACAGAAAACCAGGAAAGTCACTTCTCTTCCTCCTCCAGCCTAAAGATTTAAAGTGGAGTGAATTAACTCTTTCTTCCCTCATAAAACACGAAGATGATGACTGTACCCTAGTTCTAGAGTACAGATTTTAAGTAAACTTCATAATCTGTTTTGCTGGAATTAAGCTTGCTATTTCCTTAATGAAACATTTGGCTTTTTGTTTGTTTTTTAAATTACTTATTTCAAGAAATAAAACTTATATTTGTTTGTATTTATGCAGCACAGAAATGGAACTGCAGCATCAACTACCATGGCAATGGACTACCTCACTGGCCGGCACTGACTGATCAGGTACTCCTAGAATAATGGGCAAGAGATTAAAACAGTCTGCAATTTTGGTCACAGTACACTTTCATAGCAAGAAAAACATTTGTAAAGACAGAAATGTTCCATTTCTCACTTTTTCTTCTGATTATAGCACAAAACCATGGCTCAATTTTTTCTCTTGATAAACCCTTTTCTAACTTTCATAATGATTTATTGTTTAAAGTTCAAGTCAGACTGACAGGATATCAAAATTTACTGTGTACCTCATATTTTGTGATCATTCCTTCCAGTCCCTCTATCTTAGACTCCCGTAGAACTGAGTAGGTTTTCATAGTATTGAATACATCTATTATTTTTACCACACGTCGATGAAAGGTTTCAAATTTTCCAAAGATATACATCTCACTAAAATCAAACTGTCTTTCAGCTGGATTTTGTTCCAATTTCTTTTTTATTTTGTGAAAGCAATTTTGATACTCCTAAAAACAAGGAAGAATTTAAAAGAATGTCAAGCATATAATAAAAGGCGTTGTCATCTGCTAAAACAAAATTTATGCAGACAGCTATTATCCTAACTTGATAGCAAGTAGAGGTTTCATCTCATGAACGCTACAAAGACAGTCATAAAATTTGTCTCTGAAAACTAACCCAACAACATTACATGATCACACACTTCATCACAAGAATGAACTGCCCCTATATGTATCTGTACATTCCATCCATAACTGGCACGAAATTATGTTCCTTCCATTTCTTAGCAGGGCTTAATATCTTTACTGAATGTGTTTACTGACTATCCAAGATGACAACTGAGATTTTGGTTTTTGAAAACTGAAAATAATGATTGTGTGCTGAGCAGTTTTATTGAGTAATGATGTTTGAAATTTTACAAAATCACTTTCCAGAACAAACCCCCTTATAAGTTAGAATGGTGTCCATAGCAGCTTGAGTTTTCACTCTGCTTTCTCAACGGGGCACAAACCTTACTCCAAACATGTTAAAATTAAATTCTTCCCAAAGTCAGGTTACATAGTCAGCAGATTTGCTTGAAATGGTTTCTTTCAAGAGCAGTTCCCTTTAAAATACAATGTTAATTTTTTCTTATCACATATATGTACGAATAAGCCCACTTGGAAATATTAATACTAAAGACCCAGAGTTTCCTAAATTGTTAGTGATTCAAATTTTACGTTTTAATCTATTGATTTTCTGAAAGCTTTTGGAACTAATAAGACTCAAATAAAAACCTACTCCTTCAACATATTTTAATCCAGCAACAGAATAACTTGCTGTATCTTTATAGAAACATACACATTTACTACTCATTGCTGATAGTAAGATGTCATATAAATTTACACTAATTTGTGCTAGAACTATGCAAGATCTGTTGCTTCAGAAGGTGTCAGGATAAACTTCTATTCTTCCAAGCACATATTATTAAGGGATCAAAAAGTAATAACGGAGAAAACCTAATATGAACCTTCCAGTATCTACAGGAAGGTTATAAGAAAGAGCTACAATCTTCACAGCAACACATGGACACAGGCCGAGAGGCAATGGGCATAAATTGAAACAGAATATGTTCTGACTGGTTAGGAGAAAATCTTTCACCCTAAAGACAGCCAAGCAGTGAAAGAGATTGCCCAGAAAGACTATGCAGTCTCCTCATCCTCAGAGAGCTTCAAGACAGGACTGGATAAAGAACTGGGCAGCCAAGTTTGATCTCATAGCTACCCCTGCTTTGGCTTTGAGCAGGAGGTTTACTAGATTCCTGCTAAGGACCCTTTCAAGCTGAATTATCCTATGATCTTATGTTCTAGAGGGGAAAAAAGAAGAAAAAAGTATATGCAAAAAAATAAAGGCTATTTTCACAACAAGTCTACGCAACCTGAACAGCTGAATTGCCCTCATTTCATTAAATCGCCCTATCTAAAGGTATAGCTTGTCCACGTATCTTTGGAATATGTTCAGCTCACTAACTTGCTCCGTTTTCATTTCTATCACACATCCCTCCCCATCATATGAGAAGAATGTGTTCTATTCTAGAGAAATACAGACATGAAAATCCAAGCAATTCTCATGTAAGAAGCATAGTTAAGTTAGGCTAAGCATCAAAATCCTGTTTCCAGAAAATCAGCAGATGCTGGACTAAATTTGCTGTTATCTAATACAAATGTTCCAGTTCCAGAGGTTATTTTTCAGTTGGTTCATTTTCTTTCATTATAACATTTCTTCCTCATATAGAATAAAGTTTTCCTAATCATGCCCTCCTAAATCCCACCTTATATTCTGTTTTCTACACACTCTTCCCACCTACCTGTTTAAGTCTAATAGCTGCTTGCAGCTTTTCCATAACTTTCTCTTGAGGTTGATTCCAGATGGTGGCCATATTGTTGTTTGTAATGTAAGATTTACATGCTGTGATCATCTGATTGGTCACCTAAAAGCAGTTTTAACCTTGTGAAAAAAAAAATGTCAAGACAAAGCAGATCTTGCTCTTCTTTCAGTTTCATCCCATACCTCTGACTCCACCAACCTAAAGCCTGCAAAATAGCAACACCAAATACCAGCCCCATAGCCAGACTGTCCTTACAATATCCAGCTTCCAGACCATTACACCACCAAAATGTTGATCAACTATGCTTAACCTAAACCTAAATTCCTTGTACCAACCTTGAAATGACATTGAGGACTACAAAGTCATGAGACTTTGGCACTTCTGAAAGCGAAAGTAAAATCAAAGGCCCATGAGATCATTAAAGAATAGGTTGTCCTTCAAATTCCATTTCCTTCTTTATGAAAACATAAGGAGGTGTAAGAGGTATATAAATTTAACATAATTGGTTCTACATAAAACTGTTCACCACAGGCAAAACTCATTGTAACAGAAAGTTCCTCAATCTATTCACATCAGGGTTGAGATTAGCCCTGATCTTCAAGAAGCCTGAAAAATTTCTTACAACTCCAAATTACAGACAGTAAAGTAAGTTCTACCTTTGAAGTAGTTTTATCACTATTTCCAATTCACTACACATTCAAAAAGCAGCATTAAATTGACCAAAATGCTGCCTCTTCAATTGCTTCATCCCTTTGTGTTTTCTGTCTCTCACTCAATCAACACCACAAACAAAACTGTGAAAACTTCCTTTCACACTGTAGAACCAACCTTCACAAAGAGCGAGGATATCTTCTCAGATGTGTTGTAATACTGAGAGATACTCTGAATCATTTGAATTGCATTTATGAGGCCTGGAATATCATCCACCATGGACACCTGGAAAGAAACACACAGTCTGAACTCTGCTGAGTACTTCTGTTATCATACGTTAGCTCAACACCGAGCTAGCGAACGCAGGAGCACGACGAACATGGTCTGCCTAATGTTTGTGCCTCTGTTTCCCTCAGCCTCCCCTGCAAAGCTGCTTGTCCCACTTCACCTCCAAGCTCAGTGATTCAGTTTTAGGGAAAAATTTTCACTAGAGTCTTGGCTGGAAGAATTCTGGCCAGCAAGTGAAATTTGATAAAGGCCTCTTCCAAAGTACCGTTTATTTTCCTAAAAAGTACATTTGTAGCCTCTTTTGCTAAACCTGACCTAAGCTTGCATATGGAGCGAGCCCAAAAATTGCCTTAAGCCTCATGGCACTCATTTGAATACACAAACTGCGAAGAACAACTTTTCTATACTGCTGGCATTTAGAACATAAAAAATTATATGCAATAGGTAAGTGCCTGGGAAGAGGTGATCTCATAGCTCATTCTTTGGGGTGCAGGTGTGCAGGCGTCGGCAGCAGTGGTGGCCCCATGAGGTGGTGCTAGGGCTGCCCCATGCTGGGCACAGCCGGTTCCAGCCGGTTCCAGGCGGCTCCACCGGCCCCAGCGCAGGGCACAGCTGAGCCCCGCAGCCACGGGCGGGCGCCTCGGGGAAAGCCGGGCTGAGAAAGGGCAAAACGGTGCCCGGCAGCCAGGGCTGAGGGCAACGGGGTGAGAAACAGCCCAGCCAGCCCCGAGGGGGGAGCGGGAGGGGGCAGGGGGCTCCGGGTGCCCCCGCACAGATGTCCCTGCGGCCCTGGGGGAGACTCCGGCGGGCGGTGTTTCCCTGCAGCCCATGGGAAGGGCCCACTCCATCGCAGGGAGAAGTTTTAGGAGGACAAGCAGCGCAGAGGAGCTGTTATGAGCTGACTGCAGCCCTCTATTCCCCATCCCTTTGTGCCACTCAGGGGGAGGAGGAGGAAGAGAAGTCGGTGTTGAAGGGCTGAAGCTGAACTTGGGAAGAAGAGAGGTGGTGGGGAGATGTGGTTTTAGTTTTTGTCTTTGTTTCTCACTACCTAAAATCTATTTTCACTGTCAATAAATTACGTTGCTTTTCCCTGAGTCAAGTCTGTCTTGCCCATGATGATCTCCCTGTCTTTAAAAATTCCATCAGCTTTTTCATCCTGTACTCCCTCCCCATCCTGTTGAGGAGGGGGAGTAACACAGTGCTTGGCCCAGAGCCAAGGTTAACCCATCATACACATTTTAATTCTCCGTACCCTATATGGTTTTCAGTAAGCCTTGTGTGGAAGAGAAATAGAAATGCCTTTTTGAAGGGAAGCATTATGTCTTCAGCCAATGAATGGGCCAGACAGATTTTTTTCAGACAGCTCCTCCTCACATCTTAATTTCCAAAGCAATGACAGTTTTACTCTACTGACAAACTGGTTCTCAACATTCTACAGATAAATATCCATAAAGGAAAGGTTCACACTCCATGCCTTGACAGCTTCCACCCCAAGTGCTACACACTCTCAAAACTGAATATCTCTAAAGCTGGCACCACTTCCTCCTTGGTAAAAGTCAGTATGGGGAGCACAAAGCAGATCAAGTTCAACAGACCCTGCACAGCACCAATAGAAAGTATATTCACTTTAATGCCGCTTTGTATGGGTATCGTACTAACATTTAATCAGAGAGACTCAAATATCAGATTGGGAAACACTGAAAGAACACGTTGTTCTAATAACCATCCAGTAAATGGAAACAAACAGAGACAGAGCCATAGCACGGTTGCCCTTAGCACTGTTTGGAAGTAACTTACCTTTGGGAAAGGTATGTGGGGAGGGGTGGCTAGGATGGTCAGAGCTTTGAATATTCATGGCTACTCATCATATTTCCCTGACTAGTAAGACATGTACACAGTTGCAAAACCAGTTTTAATAAAAGCAACCATTTGCCACCTACTTTAGCAGATAATGGGACAGTGAGAAACTCTTCTTCCTATCCCATACTTTAGGTTGGCTGGTTTTGTTTACTATATGCTTGCATCATTCTGTTACTATGGTATGAGAAGGTGATTTATATTTACACCTTAATATTTACATAACCGTATTTATGTTCTCCTAACTCAAGAAGCTGAAAATTGCCTTATAAATGTTAGGCTAAGCATGAACTTACTGCCAGCACAAAGACAAAACCCCAGACTTTGTAGTGTGGCACTAGGTTTACTTTCACACCCACCCCCCCCTTTTTTTTTAAATTACAAAGATCTCACTTCCTCCCATAGCACAGAATCCAATTTCATCATCAGACCAAAATTTTCATAGATATCATAGCAAGAAAATAACAAGTACTCTATTTTGTAGCCAGAAATTCCCACTAGGCCACTTTTAGTATAACTGAACAAAGTCTCAAACCAGATATGCATACCTAAAATGCTATCTATGTAATTCCTAAACTGATCCTACAAAATACATGCATTTTAGTTGTCTCAACAGATTTATGTTAAGAATTCAAAAGATTTACTTACAGGATCACTATTGTATAACGGGTCACAATATTTTTCCAGAGAATATAGATACTTGACATTATCTTTAGCTTCATTTGCTGCCTCTGTGATGCGAATATCCAGTGCTCGCCAGTTCTAAGAATAGAAAGTTGGAAAAAAATAAAACCATGCATTTCAGACAAACTGTTCTGAGATCACTCTGTTTTATCATTAGCCTTTAAACACACTTGAAAGCACAGATCTGTTACTCCAGAGTTACACTTTGTTTACCCAAGATGAGGAACACGACCTTGTTTGCTTCAATAACTTGACTGTGAACAGTCAGAGCACTCAGCTCAACAAGTTATGTCACTAGTAGTGTAAAGTCAAGCTGCTGTAAAATATATAGAGATCATCTGTTAACTACTTTTGCTTGATTGACTGATGAATAGATAGCTGTTTGTTTCACGTCTCTTATTTTATTGATGATTATTATGTTACATTGATGAGCCAAGACTTTTTTATTCACTTATTTTCGTGTTTGTAATGAGTCTCCAACTTTGTTATATCAATGTGAGAAGTTGTGACCTCACAAGCAGGTTTGACAGACAGTGTAACAACATGATAAAGAGGTTTAAAAAATGAGGTGGGGGGGATATTTTATTTTAATTAAATACCTATTCATTAATTCAATTTTCTGATTTAATAATCAACTTTTCAAAGATTTGTAAGTATTTATTTCTGTTGAGTCACGTGGATGCAGTACATTATGAGCATTTAAACAAAGGGGGTTCCCAGTCTTTTCCAATAAATTAATTCAAACTTTTATGTACTCAAGGTAAGGAATAGGGAAGGACAAAGAAAACAAAAGCCAAAGATGTTTCAATATTTTCCTTACCAGTAATGTTACACATATCACCAAAATAGACTAGAGTATACAGAATATTTCTAGTCTTTATATATGTCATAATTCAAAACAGAAACCTTCAGCAGTTTGGATTTAGCAGCAGTGAGCACTCCAAGCACTGCCTTCACATCTGGACTCTTCAGCTGGTCCATAAGGTAGTTGAATTTTGACAATTTCTTTTTCCAATAATCAAGCTCTGCTCGTGGACCAAGGTCATCAGCTTCCTTTCTCAACTGGTCATTTTCTGCAAGAACCTTTTATCATACAGTAATATTAGTGGGTGACATTATTTTATCTGCATGGATAGCATGGATTAATTCATAATTAACTCCTAGTATTAACCTCCTGTGATAAATTACCAAACTCAGCCATCACCTCACATAAGATACCTTAATTTTGCTTGGCCTTTTTAGTTCTGAGTTAAAGAAGGAGTAGTATCAAGAGCCCTATTACAATTACATTTTCTGCAAATAACCTGCAAAGCATGTTTCAAAGTACGATTTTGACCACCGTGAATAGTATTTACTGAATTATTGTGCTCCTTTTGCTTTTGTTAAATCCACTGGGAATCATTGTTTTCTACTTTAAGAATAGGTGCTTATCAAGAAAGGGGACTAAGTTTCCAGAAACATGTGCATAGAAAAAGCTCTCAATATTCTCATTGAGAAGCAAAAGCACACAAAACACTACTTTAAAATACAGGGACTGATCATATCTAATTTTCTATAAAGGCTGTTATACGCCAACAGAATTAAACTCATCATCTGCCAATATGTCTATGTTGTCATACTTCACATTTGTCCAGTATATCACCTGTTCAATTTGTTTGGTCCATCCTTTTATGCAGGCTTCTATTCTTTCAAGAGCATCTATGCTGTTAGCAACCATCAGGTAATCTGAAGGTCGTCTTAGAGTTTTCAGATCATATGTTTCACATTTGTTCAGACTGACCTAAAACACAAGTTAAAAAAAACATGAAATGCTGAAATGTTTATGACAAATAATGCAGGAACTTTTAAAAGTAACCGGTTGCCCCACTTGGGGTATCTCACTTCATATTTCCACTTCAGTTTAAGTTAAACTGATTTGAGCCAGAACTGGACTCCAGAATCTGAAGAATTCACCAGCATGTTGGCTGTGCTCTCCTGCCCTTTCCTTCACAAACACAGAGTAGAAAATAACAGTTAAAGAAACTGTTTGTCATAAAGTAATCATTCTTGTTTTAAGAGTGACCACAGCCATTGGAGAGTCAAGAAGCTGTTAACTCTAAAGAACTCGTGCCAGAACAAACAAGAACAGGAGGACCTGAAAAATTGTTAAAGCCAAAGAACACTGAATAACAAGTTACTGATGACAACAAACAAAAGGGTTATTTTTTCGTCCAGTTTAAGAAAGGCAATTTTTATGAGTATTCTGCAAGAGCAGTTAATTCAAAAGGCCCAGAGCAAGCAACATTCTGCAGGTAGCTCAGTTTCTATTTACCATGTGAACATACTACCTTTTCCAACAGACTTTGCTGAGTTCCTGATAGCACATTAACAAACGCTTCAAGGGAACAAAGGAAGTCCTGCTTAATACTGGAAGCTTGTTGAGGTTCACCAAGTTCAACCCAGCCACAGTCCATAGTCTGTAAGGCTGGAATGAAGATTTCTGATATCAACTGCTCAACACTTTTTAGTAAGCCATCTCGACCTACATTCATCATATTAAAACTTACTTCCTGTAAAAGAAACACAATACAAGTTAAAATAGAAAACAAAATTTTGACATCATTACATTTATTCCAGTCCTATTGCCTTGATCATCTCAAAAATTGCCAGTGTCTTCAAGTGCTCTTCAAGTACTAACAGCACAATTCTTGCTAGCAAGGGCTGCAAGATTTGCACAGGTTCACAACTTGTCATACGAAACTGAGGGAACAAAGATCTGAAAACAATAGACCTCTATTTATAAGGATTATATGGGTGAGTAAAATAACACCAGCCTGCCATTTCTAAAGCTATCAGAATTATATTTTTAATATATTCATACATATGTGTGTGTATATATATATGTATATGTACAGATCATAGCACTTAAAAGGCTTAGATGCCAAAAGAATTATGAACTGTTGTCAATTCTGATTTGCAGCTGCCCAAAGGTTTTGGTTCAGGAAGAATGCATCTATCCAATTGGAGAGAGAACAATTCACAGAACATCTGCTTTTTAGACATTCTGAAAAAGACTCTGAAGACTTCTAAGGTAAATTACATGAATCTGCCAGCCATATTTTGCTTCATTAGAAGAATTTTTTTCAGCAACATAATTAAACACCAAGCAACTTGTATTTAAGTGCTACTCATTAAATGTACTTCCACACACATCATTTTTACTTTTCAACCTGTCTTTCCTAGTTTTAAGGTATTACCTACTATCAGCAAGGGCTACATAATTACTTGCGAAGAAGTCTGCTTTACAGTCTTTCAGTTGCAATTACCAGCTTGCAAACATTATTAATAAGCAAAAAAATATTTAATTGTTAAACAGTATAAAATTGGCTAAACTCTAAGCCAGTTCTTTCAAAATCACCCAAACAAATTATATTAAGAGGTTAAGCATAAAACTTTAAAGAGTATATCTGTAGAAATCAAATAATAAATGTGATGACAGCCACCTCACCCACCCTTTGCTCTTCTATTTCTTGCCTACCTGGGCAAAATAGCTTTAAAGTTTTTCCTAGAAGAGATGGGAGAAGTTAAACCTTGCTAGTTTAGGAGTTGTACTTGAAAGTTCCACCTTTGAAGCATATAGAAAGTTTTCCACAACACTAAATCCTCATTTAGCCCATCATTCTTACTTTAGCACTCTGATTAGTTTGTCTACAACTGTAGCATTGCCTACATTTTACTATATGCCCCTCACTACTGGAGCATTTGATCCAGCTTTGTTTATTTCAGACCATCATAGATTTAAGGAGTCTTTCACCAGTAAAAACTTGCTTATATTCAATTTGCAGACATATGCTCTCAAAAATAAAATCACTTTTGTTTGTTTTTTTAATGGATTTGCTAGCACTTATTGAAATTTAACAGCTTATTATTTAGGTATTGACTAATTGCTCTTTGTCATAAATTTTCTTCCTTAACTTTATTTCTTCATAGCAACAATACACTTCAAGTTGCTGCAGCTAAATAATGTCAGTTTTTCCATTCCTCTCCTTTTTTAATCCTGTTTCATTCAGCCAAACTGTGTTCTTTCCTCCTTGTCAAAGGCTGCCAAACTACATGCTGAGAGCAAATACCCCAAGATGAAAATGAAACGTAAACAGTGAGCAGCAGTCACTGACTCTTACCTGATAGATATTCTCAGTTGTGATGGTTTTAAAAAGACTAGATCTAATGAAGAAAATGCACACACCAGTTAAAGCAACTTCTTTTCCCTCTGTCACAAATACTTTAGGTTTCTTCTTTGTCAAATTAGAGTTCGTTCCTGTTCCCGGAAGGCCGAAGCGCTCTGCAGATTCAAATAAAAGAAACACTTAAAAACCACCGATTACTGATTCAAAGAATAGTTTTCTAAACAAACAGTTCAGTCATCATTTGTGTATCTCTGAGTCTTAGTCCCCTGGAGCCAACCCATGGGACCATCCACAGACAGTGCACAGCATCCAGAGTCCTCACAGCACAGTAAGAACTATTTCATCTAATTTTGCCATTCTCACATCAAAAGCCTTTACTTTCTATTCATTCATTTGTTTTCTGTTCCTTCTAAGTAAAGGTTCAGGCTCAAGATCCTCTTACATGGTGCTTTATCATGCAGTTGCAGATAATGCTTTATTGCTTAACAAAACAAAACAAAAAAAATCAGCAAGCGTAGTTTACCTCAGAGGAGCTATTATCAACTGTCTTCCCTTAAAAACTTGTAGACATAAGTCTAACATACAAAGAAAGAAAGAGAAAAAAAAAAAAAAGAGAGGAAAAAAAAAGAAAGAGTGCTGCTGAAAACAAGGAGAGATACACCACAGCAGATTCTTTGGGGGAAAAACAAACAAACAAACAAACAAAAAAACCAGCACAGAAGCTACAAAGGACTTCTCTGTCATTTCTTCTTCCCCTAACATAAGTATGCTGCTCCCATGTTTAGGCTGTTGGTAAAACTTGCAAAAAGTCACCAAGAAGTAGCAGTGTCTTTGGGGGGAAAATAATTCTCTTAAATTCTGGGTTTGGCCATGCTACTTCTGTTACTAGTTTTCTAGTATTACCTCAGATTAAAATTGTGTGCATACACATCTCAGTAAGATACAGCAACAATAAAAAGATCAAAAAGTGAATTGTTGACATCAGTAGTTAAAGGACAACTTTACCAATTAGTAGCCATCACTATAACTGTGATTTTTGCTTTGCTAGCCTTGTGAACCACAGTCCCAGAATGAGCATCACAGAAAATTCTTTTACAAACTCTGCCCTATCTAAGAAGGAAAAATGTACAGCACAAGCAGAGCACTGTGATGGTATCACAAGTAACTGTACGCTTGCAGCTGTAGGCAAAGGCAGCCTCCACCCCACTCACTTCACCCCACACTCACCTGTCTTCTCCTTCATCACAAGTTAATTTTTACTTTTTTTTTTTTTTTCTCCTCCAGTGCTCATGGTCTTTGGGGGACTTTTGCTTATTGACCCAATACACATATTGCTGTGAACTTGTTGGGGCTTTGTTGGTTTTTTTTCTCCAGCTTTCCCTGTTGCTTGCATCCCAAAAAAACCAAAGGCCACCACAATCATACTACAGGGTCATCAGTTTGGGAGCTTGGGAGTGGGTGAGGGTGACTGATTAGATTCCCAGGCTTTGCCCCTTGCTTCACATGCTCTCCAACATACTTCCACTACTTCAACTCAGTCATATAAAAACTTGCTCAGTAGATTTCTAAATTAGTGGCTGAGTTTCTATTTTAATTTAGTTTTCTATGTTCATTTCAACTTTAATTATTAAAGTTGCTTATATCATATTAGACAGTCTTTTCATATTTTAAGGTATATACATACATATTATTGAAAATACATAAAGCGTAAATATATGTTTGTACACTCAGTATATGTTCACATATGTATAAACACAGATTTATACAGATATGCATAGATATATTTACAAGGCCCTTCTTGTACAACCAGGGTAAACAAGCAGGGTGAACTCCCATCAACCAGTCACGGGGTCCCAGAGGTCACATAGCACCTGGCTAGTCCCAACAGCAGCAGCACTGGAGGCTCTGTGACAGCAGGCATGGGCAAAGGGAGGGTGTCCTTGTGACAGGGGTCCTGAACTGCTGCCAGGGTAAGTGAGAAGGAGGCTTCCCACAGAAGTGTAGTAACATGGGGGCACTGGGGAAGGGAGGACATGAGCAGAAAGACTTCTGGGACAACGGCTCTGCTGCCCATAATGCAGGCCTCCTGGGGCCACTTGTCATGTAACAGGGCCACATGGATGGATGGTCACGTGCTGAGAAATGAGGAGGGATACTAGGACAGACTAGTGGCATGATAGGAAGGGAGGGGGCAGAAGACCTGTCACTGGTTCAGTAATTTAATCAATCCTCATTTCATGAGCAAGGGTCGATGTCCCAGTATGACCAATCTTCACTTGCCTTAAACCCCAGCTTACAAGAACTTCACTGTTTGCTTTTTCCTTGCACACTTGCTCAGCACAACTATAACATGTTGCAGGAGAACCTAAATTGCTTCACCTGTATCCACTGTCTCCACATCTTGATAGTAGAACATCAGATGACGCAGGCCACCAGGAACCAGGAATTTGTCAATACGCTCTATCTGTTTGAGATCGTGATGAGATCATTACATATAGCATACTCACTATGAAAAGTTTAGCTTACTCAGATTCTTAACATAAAGGGCTGACAAATACTCATCATATTATCATTGTTCAGTAATAAAGTTGTACCAGGCCCAATTACTACCCTGCAAAAAATGATTGAATTGCCTTGTCCTTTAGCAGCACACACCTACTTAACTGAACTATTTAAATTTGTCCATGCTGAACACAATTGGTATAGCCAGGCCATGTTTCAGTTTACTGAAACCACTTACTGTATGTGCTGCGTATCATCTCTCAAACTGAGGGCACATGGCATTGCTTCACGTTCTGAAGTGCAGCAGCACCACACTGAAGTCCCCCACCCACGTTATTCTTACTGCCATTCACCTAACTAGCTGAAAGCAGAAAACACACAGTTGCAATTATTCCATATCATAGCAACACAGGAAGCCTTTATTTATATTGTAAACATCAGGACAATTTCACAGTTCTCCATCAATTTAAGTCTACCATCAAGCATCCCTGAACCATGTATTGGTAGTGTAGTCTGGAAGTTTTATTTAAAGGCCATACGGGCCCAGGAAGAAAGCTGATTTCTCTATGCTGGCATCAGTGTTTCAGCATCTGAAATTATGGCCTAATCAATTATTTTTCTAGATCTATGAGTCATTGTTTCATATAGTCCCTAACTACATAGCAATCTTCCAGCAGAAAAGGCTTCTACTAGAAGCTCTTCAGAAACATTTGCCAGTACCATTTGTGATTCCTAGCACAGGAAAAAGGCTGAGATCACCAGCAGCAGGAAGAAAGCTGCATTTATCCTCTTCAATTAATAACTGGCCTCAGTTACACCAAGATCACATAAACTGCTATTCCAGATAATCTTGGCTGAGCCCTCCAAGATGAGGTCAAAACAACTGTTGCACTTCTCTTTTTCCAAGTGTAACACCTGCCAATATTTTCTTGACCTGACTTATTCTCGGACAATATAGTTTGCTAGGAAGCCTATTTAAAGATAGAATGCACAAAAGCTGAAACAAGTTCTGCTTTTTTAACTTGTGTGATAGGGCTCTACACAGCTTATTTTCCTCTATCACATGGAATCACAGAAATGTTGGAAGGGACCTCTGGGAGATCTCAAGGCCAGCCTCCTGTATCATCAACAAACGCTCAGGTCATCTAGAGCTTTGCCTAGGCTGAGTCTCAAAAACCTCAAGGACAGAAATTCCACAACTCAAGTGAGTAACCTATTCCCATAGTGCATTTCTCTGCTGGTGAAGAAGGGTCTTTTGTCTCTTAATGTCCATTTTGCAAGTTGTGGCTATTGCCTTTGTTGTATCATCTGCAACTGCTGAGAAGAGTTCAGTTCTGTCATCCTTGTAACTACTCTTCAAGCAACTGCAGGCTACTATCTAACTGCCCCTCAATCTCTTATTTTCCCTCTTCTCATACTTTGCAGGCCCTATGTCCCTCACTGTCTTCATAGTCTTCCACTGGACTTTCTTCAGTTTGTCAACAATATTAGCACTGAAATGGGAAGGCATAAATTGAACGTACACAGTTGGAAAGAGAAAACAAAAACCCCACAACCATGTTTACTTTAGTATCAGGGGGTAAAACAAGTTCTACTTGCTGTCTGCCTAGGTTTTAAAAAAATAGTTACTTCTATTCAAATCACAAAATGTATCTCCATTGCATATAATACTTCACCATCAACTTTAACGCACCATTTCCTCAATATATGTATTTCTAACTGCTTACCCCCTGCATTAAGCCTCACATAGTCAGTCAGATCACTTAGCCGTTCTATTTTGTCAAGTAATTTCCTAAACTAGATCACAATGTAGTCTCACAAATGCTGGTGGCAGCCTAATGGAGACAACAACATGCAGCCTGCTGTGGACAGGACTCTTGAATCTGTATGTACTATATATTCAGGGACCAAGAGACTTCATGCTGTGGATCCAATATGATATGCAGTCACAGTTTTACGGTCTTATCTATAAACATTGGAAAGTAGAAATTATAATCAATTCAACTGATTTCAAAATCAATATTGTTACAATAGCTCCTGAAAGTGAGGACACTTTTGCTCACTTAATTACAAAATGCTGAGAAATATTTTTTTCATTGGGAAGACTTAAGTAATCTCAGACACAAAATCTGACAACTATCTCACCAAGTATTTAATGGTAATATCAGTTCTAAAGCACCCTATGAGCTTCATTATCAAATTCATCAGATTACCTGGTTACCATCAAGAACAGCATCTTCTACTTCTGCTTTGTCCAGATTCACGCAAGTGGCAACAGTATCCAGTAAGTAATCATGCCTGCCATCCAGCCGAGCACGTTTAGCCTCCCTCTCTTCCTTGAGCTTTTGCTGTTATAAAACACAAAGCAGACAATGAGTAATTCATAATCTATTTGGAAGACAAAAATAAAGAAACGTCTAAAATTTATTTTTAAAAGTTAAGGCTATTACATTCTTCCATACTTGTGGTGTATGTTAAGGCACTCAAATTAAATGTTTAGAAGCAACCCGTGTTATGATTTTACAGTTTATTTCCTGTGTTTTCTTTTCAGATTTAGCGAAGAATTTCTATCAGCGGTCTTTTGTACAATATTAAGTAGTTGTTGAAAGACTGTAGGGGAAAAAAAAGTACTTTGTATGTACAGGTCCATCGTTCTGCACGTTACCTTCATCACCCTATTTCCCAGTTTTTCAGTCTAGTCACATATGACCATCAAGTCAAGACAGGATTCTGACCCATCTTTGTGATTCATGGAAGATATTGTAAGCATTCTCTAATAAAGACAGATGCTGCTGAAGAAAGCTAGGGTTTCTTACATTATCTCTTTAATATAATGAGAAGTAAAACAAGCCACAAGCCTCAAGGTACACAAGTGTTTACAAATGTGCTTAACTATAGCTATTATGCCATTCTTCAAACAGTATGCCTACTCTTCTAATTAAATTGAATTCCCATATGTAATACATCTCATTACATTATAGACAAAATAGCCTTCTGGAATAGTTACTGGTGTTATTGTGCTTGCAGATTACATGATTTAATATCATTTCATTTTCAAAAGAAATTTAAAATTATTTTTCATTGGTCGTAAATTCAATCTTTATTTCCCCAGTGATTATGAAAAATCTAGTAACTCTATAAAGTATGCACAAGTGATTTATCCATAAGCTTCTGCAGAGTCAATAGGATTTGCATAGTATACTTTATACCTTTATGTAAATATCTTTTCTACTTTCTAAAGGAATTTTCAAATATTTGGTAAATTCATAAATACTAACATATTTTCATAACTGCTGAATGCACTGGAAATGTTTTTCCATGTAAAAGAAAAACATATGAATCCTGCCCTTTACACAGATATGCTTGAAGAATGCAGTAGCAGATTAATTTGTGCATGTACTTTATGCTGTTTTACCTCTGTCATTGTCTAACGTGGTCTCCACTTTCCCAAAAGTGAAATGTCATCACAGGATTGGCCTTTCCTATGTGTTTCTCAAATCAGGGTAGAATTTTCCCCCTTTTGTTTGTAGTTAGACATACAAAAAGCAACCATTTGGGACTGAATCAGCTTCATGCTAGATGATAACATAGAATCCTAAAAACTGGTGTTTCAGTAATTTAGGCACAAGTGATAATGCATCTTTAACATAGAAAAACACAACCAAGACTCCGCCAATTATCTAGCTTCTATTTAATCCATCAAAAAGCTCTTTTTGTTTTATTTCAACTACAGAGAGACTACTTTTGTATTCTGCTGTGTTTCCAGCAGAGAACTCTAGATATATTGCTACAAAAGTATTCATCTTACATCGGTCATCAGTTCCCAACCTCACCTATACAGATGGCCCTTGCTATGTTCATAGCCTCCATTTCTTCCACAAGCTGCTGTTTATGAAGGCTGAAATCATAAGCACCTTCTTTTCAAACGGGGCAGTCATGCCCTGATGTTTGTTTCAGTTCTTTTAATGCTTTCCAACCCTTTAATTGCAGTGTCTCAAGCCCTATAACAAATATACTAGCTATTGTGTTTAGCCATTCACATAGTATTAGGCACTATTTGATGTCTACGTCCAGTAACAAGCATTCATTAATATGTCACAAAACTTTAAAAATCTAGTTAAATTATTTTAATGAACTGTGCCTAGAGAAAACAAGGAATTATTAACTAGATAGTAAATCTATAGCTTTATGAAGATTAAGACATTCACTTGCATTTATCACACGTCATTTCTGGAAGGCATTTGCACTGTTCTGGTGGATCTCTCTCTAATTAATCCAAGTTGCATGCATGTTTTTCCTGACAGTCACTACAATGCAATTCAAGAACACATCCTGCCTGTCATGTTTCCATATTTTGATGATCTACCATTTCTACTTCTCCTCCCCAAATGAAGTGTTCCCAACTCTCACTTCCCAGTTGTTGCAGTCATCAGAAGACACTTCTGCCTCAATTTTAGGATTAGGTTGTCCTCAAAAAAGCACTACCTTCAGTGCTTTCAATAGGAAGCCATTAATTTAAATATTTTAAAACACTCAGAAGCTAGACTGGATACCAGTCAAAATATCAGTTTCCATTTGCATATTACTTAAAGAAGAAATGTTTAAGATATTCTTTACTTGGGATTAGAAATCTCAGAGAATGAAAGAATGAATTGCAAGAAAATGTTGAACTTTCTATCTCTCGTTCTTCCCTTCCCACCACCTCCCCACACCTCATCTTTAAGAGCCAGACATAAATGAGCAAAAGGCTCATGGAGGAACAAGTAGATTTCTATTCTATATTTGTTTCCATCCTGATTTTTGCATATGGGTGCATTTCATGACAGTTTATGTAATTCAAATAAACAGTGTTTCATAGAATGCTGAAAGGGTCAGATTTGAAGATGGAAAGATTGCTAAAACACATACCTACATAAATGACATCTTAAGAGAGGAGTTGCTGGTATGTACAGTAACACTTAGGTGCAAACCCTGAAAAGTATTGGCAGCAATTTCTGATCAAGGTCACACAACAGAGCCTCCTCATGATGTTCCATGATATAGGAGGATCCCAATGGAACAGTACTGACAAGGGATAAATGCCTTCTCACTTAGATATCCGGAAGGATTGGGTTTTTATGATACAGCTTTACCAGAGTTCTTCATTTAAAGAACATCAGCACAGTCACATTTAGTTTGGGGTTTCTTTTCCCCCCCTCTTAGTTAGTTACAAAGGTAAGAAAGGCCATATGACACAGTCCTACAACAGATGCAAGTCCAAAGTTAAAGTAATGAACCAAGAAGCCCTTCTTTGATGATTAGTCTAGTTATAATAAATAACTTGGTTTATGTTACATAAACCCTGAAAATTCCTAATACCTAAATACCAAAAATTTAGCACAGGAAACCAATTTCAGTAGACACCTTCTCCTGAAGTAGCATGAAGGGGAGAGTCTTAACTACATTTTAACATGTGCTTGAAGTCACAACCATCACAATAGCAATCTGAAGCAAAAATGGGGATTAAGTTAAATTTAAAAAAAAAAAAAAAACAAAAAAAAAAACAAAAAACCCCACCAACAGTCTTTGTTAACACGAGTATGTAAGTTTAAGCAGAAGGTACTAAAAGATCAGAACTCAGAGATGCCAGTGCCTTTCCATTGAAACAACAGCCTCAGAAACCAAATATTGACTCTTGCCAACTTTTCCATTACAGAGCTTGGTTGCTGATGTGTCTGCAGACACTCTATTTAGAGTTAGCATTAATGTTATTTAGTATGCAAGTCATAACTGCACAAGTTAAAACTTGTTCTTGAACACAGTTTATCCAGCAAATGATGCATTTGATTGTCAGAATACTGCGCATTACTGAACTGAGACACACTCAGATCAAAGTCTTATGGATGAGCAATACACTTGAACTTTACAGGGAAGTTCAACAGTAGAAGAGTCAAAATGTGTTCTATTGTTAATTTACTCTCTTATCCAAAAATTATTTAACCAACAAGGCATTTCTCTGTCTCTCCTTTAACTTGTTAAGATATTTTATGTTGCATAAGCATTGCTCATGGATCTCCCTGTAAAAGTGAACTGCAAGCCATTTTCCACTTTACGAGCACCCTGAGTTTTCAACAGACACACACCTTTTTATTTGCTTATCTCCAGAAAACACATACCCTACAGAATTAGGGCACTCCTCTTAGCTGACTCTTAAATTTCAAACATCAGTCAGAGCTTTCCCACATTTGTTATAACACTGTATTAACTCAGGAAGAGTTTGTCAAATAACCAGCTTTTAAAATTAGTCTAGTCTAAGGGTCTTAATGACTTCTGTATTTTATTATTGTTTCTCAATGCTATGTAGTGTCTTCTAAATTCTGTTCCCACTTTATAAGTATGGGAAGAGTAAAGTTAAACTTCAGTTTTCCTTAGTGATAGAGCCCACCCCTGTTTTATTGCTAGATCCAGCATCAAGGTCTTTATTGTACCAGTACAACATTTGTGAAATGATATGATTACCACACCACTGCAACAACCTGGACAAGATACAAATGTATAAATATCTCCCAGTGCAAATTTAGCTTCCAAAACAAAACATGCAACTAAGCCTTGATTGATACCTTACCTATTAACTTATAAGACTAGTTGCACAAAAAACCCCTACCTATCATGACAAATATCCCAAATACTGTGTTTTGCTTTAAAAGGCAAATTTATCCATTTTTGTATAATTAGAAAGTTTTGTGAAACCAATATCATCCACTTACACCACTTCAAAACACATATTTTTCTATACCCTCCCCACTTCAATTCATACCTTTATTAAAACCATACAGTTGCTAGTCTTGACTTAGTCCAAGGTTCAGTTTTCCTTACCTTTATAACTCTGCCAATGCTCTGCTTCCAAAGTTGCTTTCTTCCAGCCCTAAACATTGTACTATTTGACACAAGCTTCAAGTACTGTTTTTCAGCAACAAGCCTTAAGCCATGGAGTAAGCTTCTTGATTCATCATTTTGCACTCTCCCCCTCAACTTTTTTTCGTATTTGTGTCATTCCTTATCTATTAGAACACCAAAGAACTCTAGAAAATACAGTAAGGACCTAGAAAGTCAGCAACTATTAACCTCAACTCTGTATTTAAAATTCAGTTCTAATGTGCATTTAAATTACTCAAAAACTAAATTGGACTACTTCAGAGACTAGAGCTCTAACTACCAGAATTTACTGCCTACAGTCTAGGAGTTGAAAATTACTGCTACACAGTAGCAGTGTTGTTAAGGTGATATTGTTTATATACAAACACTGCTCAATATGATTCATCATGCTCAAGGGCAAGATAACCATTCGCAAAAGGCAATTTTATAACTGTTTATCTGATTTGTGTTTAGCCTTCTTAAGTAATCCTCATATCAACAGACATCTTTTTTTCTTGTCACAGATGATTGTTTAATCATATAGCAACAACAGTCAAGCAGTTTTCAAATAGCTTTTACCTACAGACTACTACATTACCAAGTTTCCTATTCATATTTTTTATACAAGTGCATTTAGTCTCAGTTATTTCTCAGTTGTACAATGGTTGCTTAACACAGGGGTTTTTTTCAGCAAGGAATGTTAATTTTTTTCTTCTTAAAATAGCCTTAATTATTTAAGCTTACTGAAGTGTTAAATCTCTCTAAGAACCCCCTAAGAATCATGGAGTTTTTCATAAAATGATGTAAAGTCATAGCAACTAACTTACAGAACCACAAAACTGTAGGTTTAAAAGAGAGCTCTGGCAATCCTCTAGTCCCGTCTTCTAGTCAAAGCAAGTCCAGTTAGAGGGGCGTTGCTCAGAGATGTGTGCAGTTGAGTTTCAAATATCTCAAAGGATGGAGATTCCAAAACCTCTTGGCACTGTAACAATGTTTGACCACTCAACGTAAATATTGTTCCCATTTAACTGGAATCTCTTATGTTCCAGCTTGCGTATGTTGGCTTTTATTACCATACACCTTCATGAAAAGTTCAGGTCTGCCCTCTCTCTACCCTCCCATCAAACAATTGTAGGCTACAGTAAGATCTCCCCTTAGCCTTTTCTTCCTAGGGCTGAACAAACCCAGTTCTCCAAGTGTCTTCTCATACATCACATACTCTGGCCTCCTGACCATCTTGGAGACCCACTGCTAAACTTGCTCTGTCAACCTGCTAGCTATTTCAGCCCTGTCCATGGCCAGCACTCTTTGCTGTGATATGCATTGCTGGCTCACATTGAACTTGGTGTGGAACAGAACCCTTCAGTTCTTCTTCTCTGTAAACGGGCTATCTAGCAAGCTGGCCACTGGCCTGTGCTGTCGTACAAGGTTATTCCATCCTAACTGCAGGACTGTTTCCATTGACTTTCTGGAAGTTCCTGTCAATTTGTTTCTCAAGCCTGTCCAGGTTTGTTTCAATAGCAGCCCTGCCCACCCCATATCAGCCTCTCCTCCTACTTTATCATCAACAGCCTTGCAGAGTCCATTCTGTCCCATCATTCAGATCATTTGTAAAGACCCTGAACAGTATTAGCCTCAGTATCGATCCCTGAGGGACACCACTAGCAGCTGGCCACTAGCTGAATTTAGTACTGCTTTAAGCCTGCCTATCCAGCCAATTTTCCACCCAAATGATCAGACTTATTCAGTCCATATATCACCAGTTTGACTCTAAAGATATTATAGGACGCCTTATCAAACACCTTGCTACAGTCAAGATACAGACCACCACCCACTGCTTTCCCCTTGCCTACATAGCCAGCCATAACATTATAGAAGGCAATCAGGTCTGTTATGCAGAATTTGACACTGGTAAATGGATGCTAGCTGTTCACAATCATCTTCTTGTTCCTTCAGGTGCCATAAAAATCACTTCCAGAACACTTCGCCCCCACTGCAACCTGAAAGGAGCACAGCTGTTCAGGATGACCTCCCTCCCCCCTGGTACTAACAACCAAGTTTATGATCCCCTTGGACTGAATTAAGGCAAAATGACACCAGCCAACCAATTTAATGATTTATTAATACACAATACAAAGCATGTGAATAGATACAATAACTCAATGGCAGTTACTTAACTGGATAACTTCACTGGATAAGCAAGTCCTGTGCCACATGTTTCTAAGAAGAAAGAGAGGAGGAGAGGGAGCGACATATAAAAAAAAAGAGAAAAAGAAGGAAAGCAATAACATCACACACAGATCCAGCAGCATCCTGTTGGTTCTCTTCACTCTGGGTATCTTGGCAGTGGGGGGTCCCACCTCAGCTTCTGGTGGGACCATTTTTATACGGTTCCAAGAAACTTCATGCATATGCACAGTGGGTAAGATTTCTAGGTGAGGGTAGGTGCAGTCTGGTTCTGCGCAGGCTCAGTGGGTCCAGTGGTGGTCGCAGGGGGACTATTCGGAGTTGCAACAGACAAGACCCTCCCCAGGGTCGCTGACCTAGTGCACTTGCACACCTGCAATTATCTGTTTACAGGCAGCAAAACCATGGGATGCAAGGGCAGGGGAAAAAAATACCATCTCAGTCCTGCCTCTTCAGGGCCAGAAACCAGTGTCTTGTTCTTTCTTGTGGTTATAACACCAGCTACATGCCCAAGTCAGCAAAACTCACACCTTTTTGTGCCAGGAAATGTTTAAGGCAAATGCCCAGTAATCCATCCACCACAGCCCCACAACCTTACCAGGGAGTTAGGTGCAGCTGGCTGATCTGCCATTACCTGGATCTTCCTTTTTCTCTTTTTTGAAGATGGGCATGACATCTGTCTTTTTCCAGTAATCGGGAACCTCCCCGGATCATCATGGCCTTTCAAAGATGAGAGAGGCCTCAAAATGATATTGGCTTCCTCCCTCAGCACCCTCAGGTACATCTTATCTGCTCCCATGGAATTCCATACATCCCATCGGCTTATGTACTCCCTAACACTATCTTTGGCTACCATGGGTAACCCTTCATTTCCCTACATTCTGCAAGACGACTTGAAGACTTAGAAAATCAGAGGGCAAACCCAGCTCATGAAAACAGAGGTAAAAGCAGCACTGAATACTTCAGCCTTTCCCATGATCTTTGTTGCTTAGTCTGCTGTCCCACCAAGCCAGGGGGTCTACGTTCCCTTTTACTGCCAGTGTACTTAGAAAAGCCATTCTCATTTCCCTTCACTCTCCTCACAAGTTTGAACTCCAGCTGAGCTTTAGCTTTCCTAACTCTATCTCCACACACTTGGGCATTGTCTATATTCCTCCTGGGTGGCCCATCCCTGATTCTACCTTCTATGGAAGCTTGCATATTTGAGCTCAGACAGGGTCTCTGTGTTCATCTATGCTGGCCTTCTGCAGGGCCTGCTCTTCGTTCTGCACATCGAATGACCTGTCCTTGCATTCGAAGGATGTTGTTCTTGCAGATCAAAGAGTTTTCCTCAATCCTATTTCCCTCTAGGAAGGTCCCTCATGGCATCCTGCCAAGAAGATCCCTGAAGACGACAAAAAAAAAAAAAAATCTGCTGTCCTGAGGTCTAAGGTTGTGACCTTATCGGTTGTCTTGCTCGCTTCTTTCAGGGTTTTCAACTCCACAACCTCATGATCACTGCAGGCAAGGCTTCTCTCCATCCCCACATCTTCAGCTCGTTCTTTCTTGTTTGTGAGCGGCAAACCCAGCAGAACACCTCTGTCAGCTCATTTATCATTCACAAAAAAGAAATAGCCTTCAACAAACTCTAGAAATCTCAATCACTTAAGTAACTTGCCATGTGGCATTTTTACGTTAATTAAAAGGCTGGCAAAATTAAAGTGACTGGCAATCATGACAGGGAATAATCTAACCCATGGAGTGGGCCTATGTATGTGTTGATATCAAATAATCACAAATCATCAACTTACACAGAAAACCTCTTCACAGCTGTAATATATCCTCAGCCATCTCTCGCTCAGAACCTTTGAAGTAGACTGCATTTACAGTACTAGATAATACACTGATCTTGATTAGAGTCATGGAAAGGTTTTTTACATTTATGGAAAGCAACCTCCTGTGATCTTCCCCCTCACCGTGTTAAAAAGGAAAACTGAAAATAATGAAGTGGTTGAGACAGTAGTTAACTGCCATTGTCAGGTCACTATTGTCCTTGGATCAAAAGCCAGACTTCCAGCAAAGCCAACTTAGCACACCATTAATACAACCAACAAGCCAGAAGGCTAGAAGCAACCTTTCAGTCAGGAACTATAGGCAAGACATCACTGTACTGCTTCTTTGCCTTACAAGCCACAAAAATAAATAATGCTTAGCCTTAAGTTTGGTATAGCTGATAACTGCCGAAACTCAGATGCTTCTGTAGTGCCAGATCCATGGTGAAGTTGCATTATTTTTAGTCATGTAATATACATTTAGGAAAATATGCAACTTGTATTATAACTCAACTTTCTCAGAATAATTTTAGTCTGTCATGTGTCTCTGGATAGCCTTGACTATGTTCAGCACCCTACAAAACATTGTCAGATTTGGGGCATATCAGCGTTATGCAGGCCAGTAAATTCACAAAGTGCACAATCAACTGCATTACAGAAAAACTTTTTAGATTAAAATATCAAATTGTCATATTAGTTTAGGAATTATAAAAGTTCATTTCACAAAGACTTCTTTGATAGTGTTACACTGTACAGCTTCAGCAACATTTCTTTTACTACAGGCAATTACAGACAGTAGTTAGCTACCATCTAGTGGTTAAAAGACAAAAAGAGTACTTACTTTTATACTGTTTTTCATAAGGCCACAAAATACAGTCTACATACAATTTGGCAATTGAAATTTTCCTTTATGAAGATTATCACTTACAAATCACAGACTAAAATCTCTACTGAATAGTAGTGGAGGAACTTAAAGAAAAGCATATCCTACTATGCTACATTCTCTTCACACAACGGCAATGCTAACAACCAAAGCTAAGGGTGGACTTTCTTGTCTTGAACTGCTTTCAAAGTCAAATAACATTGAAGCTTTAATACCTTTAATAAAGGCCAGGATTTTTAAATGCTTTGCTGAGAAAACTTCAACATAGTTAGTGATTTCCTACACTAGTAGGCATTTGGGTTGCTTGCCATTCCAAAAATTAGATGTTTCAAGGTGAAAAGCACTAAGTATACAATTTGTTAGCCACCTTATGTCTTATTTCAGCTAAACAAACAAACCAAAGGCTACCCTAGCTGGAAAACACAACTTCTCTCCATCTTACTTGTTTGATGATGTAATATATACAACTAAGATTTTAACCTATAATAATGTCATCTAGCTGCCCAACAAGCATTTTATGTGAAAGGTAGTACTGCTTAAAGAATTAATCTACCCTATAGGAAGTCCTAGTGTAATTCCTTGTTCTGCTTTAGGCAAGACATTTGTTCTTGAGGCTCTGCTTACCTATTTGATCCACTGATAAGAAAATAAAATTTAAAGATAAAACACTGAATATATTAAAGTATAGAGATACACAAATAGTCTTCTGTTTACTAAGACAGAATGTGTAGGTCTTGCCAAATGAAATACGTTATTGTGAGGACAGACTGTTTCAGTTGCATAACCATGCAGGTAATGCATTTTCCATTTTAAGCAACCACAGAATCTCACACCACCTCTATCCTTTTCCATTGCCAATTATGTGGAGATCAGCTTCAGCTGGAGTAAGGATCAAAGGCAAAAATATGCTACCTCAGGTTCTTCAAGCACCCCAAACACCGATCAGATGTTGCCAATATCTCCAGCAATGCAGACTAAAGAGCATGATAAATTCTCAACACGCAATTGAAGACCAGGAGGGAAATGAGGGTCAAATTCATTGCAAGCTGGGGACACTCTGAAATGAAGGAAATGGTTTTGGAATAAACAAGTTAAGTAAATTTTGTGGCTTCTACTCTTAAAAAAGATTAGAGGTGTGTTTTTAAACCCAGCCTGAGGAAAAGCTATCTACATACCCATTTGTCTGAAGTACAGAGAGCCCTAACATGATGGAGCAGAGGCTGCCACTTGCCACACTGCAAACCATAGCAAAAGGCTGGAACTCTGTTGTCCCATTGAACAGGATAGAAGGGAATAGAAAACCAAAACAATACCTGCTTCTTCTACCAAAGCTGGAGAATTCCTAGAAACAAAGTTGGGGGAACTGGAATGCTGTCTTTGAACAAAAACATTGTTGTAACAGGAGCACTAAAAGCTCAGTAGAAGGATGGTATCATTGGTACCTCATGCCATACGTCAAGGTATTTACAGGAAACATGGAACAGCCTACACCACTGTATAAGGGCTTGGTGTTCAAACAGCTTAGCAAGCCAACCAGAGCCCAATGGAACAAAGTTTCAGGCATAAACAAGATAGACATAATGTATATTACTGATTGCCTGACTAGGATGGAAATATTGACTGTGACATGCTAACAGTAATGAGAGGGGCCCCCGTGGCAGGGAACAGAATCAACAAGAAACTTTAGCTATCTCCATATACACCAGGGAAATGCCATCTCAGATTCTGATGCTGATACTAATTTTTTTCGACATCACTAATAGTCACAGAAAGTTTATCATAAAAAACCCAAAGCATACAAGAAGGCAAGTGACTCCTACCTCAGTCCCTAAGAAGGTTCAAATTTTTAGCGTTAGAGAGAATAAAGTACAAAATTCAACAACCTCACAGCACTAACAAAAGTTTAAAAAGAAAAAAACGCCATGCAGTCAAATGCTACTTCAGAGGAACCACTAAAAATAAGAAGGTAAAAAGAAGCAGTCAAAAAAAATATCTTTGCAGACAACATGCGAACTATAAGAATACCATACAGGAAATGCAGAGCAACTGCACAGCTTCTACCAAGAAAGACTGGAGAAAAAGCATAAGCCAGCCAGCATAACTAAACAGTAGACTAAAAGCAAGAAGGCATCCTCCAGAAAGCTGCAATAACAATGATATGGAAAAAATCCAGATTAATTAAACCCTGACAGTTTAAACAAAGACACAATAAGGCAAGGTGAAGCAGTCTGCGTAACAGCTAATAAGAAATACAAAGTGCCGATAATGAGGTCCCCTTCACAGTGCATCGCAGAAATAGGAAAAACCGCAGTATGTCTTCAAAAAAACATAAATCATAATATGCAAGAAAGTAATAGAAGATTACTAAATTTGTACATATTTTTGCTGCAGAAGTGTTTAATATTTCCTTCACAGGAACCTCTCACTCAAATTTCAACACATCAAGGCTCAGAAGACAACTTTATAAGCGGTAAAAAAATACTTTTTTAAAAACAATGTATATAATGTATCAAACAGATAGTCACCCAAAAATTCTAAAGTAACGCAAAGACAAAAGACAAACTGCTTAACGTGACATGTACTCTCCACCAGTATCAGAGGACTGGTCACTGGCTTCTAAAATGCACACTTTCAGGAGTAGCTGAATAAGAAACAGCTGATGAGGAAGACTGACTAGGTAAAATAACAGACACTGTAATGAAGAATAGAATTAAGGGGCAGCTCAAATAATTTCATTTCCCAAAGAAAAGTCAACAAGGTTTTTGTGAAAAGGAGAAACACTCATGAACTACTGAGGTTCACCAAAGGGGTTAATAAGCATTACTGTAAAGAAGATTCCTCTACATGACACGGATTTGCAAAAAGCTTTTTAAAAGATCTAATGTCAAATGCTTTTAGGAAAAGCATAAGGAAAATGATCTTTCAGAGATAAAAAAACTGATTAAATTTGGGAAGGAGAGGACAGGAATAAACAGTTAGTTCTTAAAGCAACAGGTGCAAGGTGTAAGTGGAGCTCTCCAGGCGTCTGCACATTGTCAGGTGGAAAAGGGAAGAGCTGTGAGAAAGTTTTGTCCACAGACTTTGTCAAAGTCATTCAATGTAAGAAGGATGACCACAAAGAATGACAGAACCTTCCAAGATTGAGCAACTATATGTGAAGAGTGGCAGGTGAAAATTCAGTGTAGGCAAGTGGAAAAAGAACTACCCTAATCCTGATTTCACATATAAAGTGATGGTCTCAGAGCTGATCATTACTACCATGAAGTCTATTTCTACCTTTGCAGACAACTGGCTAACATATAGAAATTAGTGATCATCCTGGATAAAGGCTCAATTACAGATGCACGACATCACACAAACTGAAAACCAGGCCCCAAACTTTCCACTAAGAATTAAGGCAGAAAACTTCTCACTTTTTAAATAAAAACTAGCAAAAAAGGCAGTATTTGTCTTCATCTTCTTATCTGGCTCACTGAACATGTTCACTCCATCATCACACAACTACTAGGCCTAGGGCAAGGAAAGCACAACATGCAGACCATCCTCTCTGGCTTCAGTAAAGCATGGAACAGGATCAGTCTCAACACAAAACTTCATCCTGAAGCTCTACAGCCTCCCTAGCTTGTCTGGATTTCTCTTATTTGCAAGTAGCAGTTAAGCATACATTCACCAGAGGTCCAGAACCCACCCCAAACCCTGCCCTCATTCTTCGTATATGCATAGATGGATCTGTTTATCACCTAGTTCGTTAACATTTCATGAGAATGTGTTTCCATCTCTTCCTCATACTGCTCCCTCAGAGGAAACATCTCTGATGCCCTCATTCTCTCATCCCTGCATTTCTGAGGCGGAAATACAGGCCTCCGGTGTAAAACAGGCAGCCAAATTCAAGATTTCTTACGGAAGAGGATCCAAGACTTGGAATCTTTTTAGAGGAGTTCTTAAGGATTACTTCCTTGGAAGCAATGTTTAGCCATTAACATATCAGTCTTGAGGACTTTTCAAACCACCACAGATTACATATCAAATATAAATGCAGTGGCACCTACTTTTGCTCTCTTACAGCACCCACTACTTGGCTCCTTTTTTTCTCTGTTACTGCAAAAGTTCTTGGCAGTCTAGGTCAAAAAAAAAAAATTTAGCAAGCCTTTGGTTATAGTTAGAAAAATCTCTAACAGATATTTGATACATATATATGTATACACATGGACATGCCAGCCATTCCTACAGCAAAGTAGCTCACAGGTTCCTATACCAAGACAGCACTATGATACCATCTGCAGTTAAAGTGCAAATGATGGCATTCTGTAGCTGCTGTCTAGCACTACACAATTAAAAGATTCTGTTTTCAAGCTGTTGCATGGCAAACAAGGCATCACTGTAATAACAGCTCATGGACTAATTAACTTTTTTGCTCATTTAACTCTAAAACCAAAGTTGTCGTTCTTCCCTGCAGGCCCCACCAGGAAGCTAAGATAGGGCGTTCTCACTCATTAAGTTGGTAACATACTTTTTAATTCTGCATTTTTCTGATTAAATCAGAACTGCTTTAGTATTAAGACATGTATTTTAAAAGTGAACGCTAAACTCAAGATTCACACTCATCCATATTTTGTCATGAACTGGTACTAATTCATACCTCAAAAGTTCAAGGACCAGTTCTTAAGAGATTTCACTCGTGGTTTTTTTGACAGGCAAATGCACAGTTCAGCTTAGAACCATTGTCTCAACAGTCAGCAGAGCAGGCTAAATGTATATTTTCTTTCCATACTGTCAAAAGGGTCACATTGCATATTAACCCAAAGCTTACGCAAGAGTGGTCATGAAGTTCAAGCTCTGCTTTAGTTCCAGTTACATGTAAAATCATGCTTTGGTTTAGTATTATTATCACTTCCTTCACAATGAAACGATCAAGCCTCCCATGGCCATATATCTCTACATATCAGCAGAGAAATATTAGTCAAAACAAATTGACTTGAAAACTGTCACATCCCTCTGAAACCTGAATTAGAACAGTTGCCTATAAGTTGTTTCGGAGTTTCAAACTGTAGTTAAGTCCCCTGTCCAAGGAAAAAAAATTCCAACTCTTGCAGTTCCATGCAAATCCAACACACCTGTCTACTAAAATACTGCACAGTAAGTATTCTACCACGATCTTCAAGCATTTTCCCACTGCCCTGAATTCACACTGAGCAAGTTTACCATGCCTCCAGATCACTATGTATACTTCTTAGTAAAAATACAGTTGACATTTCTTTTGACCCCTAAAAAGGGGATTCACTCACCTTTTTTACAGAAAGCCTAACATTATTTTTAGTAGAAGCAGTCATGCCTACACAGCTGGGTAACTAGCATTACCACAACCCCAGATCCAAACAGCAACACTGAAAGCATGTCAGCCATCAAATACGAAGTTTTATAACAAAGTATGTTTGTGCTCTAACCTACTTTTCCAGAATGCAGCTAATCAGTTCAATCCATTCAGGACTCCAGGTCATGTTATATTACTGTCTCAGTGGGTCACATTGATATCTTACTAGTAACCATCTTCAGATTAATAAAAAAATAATAATAAAAAAAAATCTTGACACAACAAAGTACCTAGTTCTGCCTTACCCTTTGCTATCTACACTCCTATTAGAAGCTGCTAAATCACAATTCTCCAACTGTATAGAAATAGCTGAGATAGAAACTTTTCAAAGAACTGGGGATTTAAGAAGCTTGCCAGCAATCACAACAGAGGACACAAGTCCTGGAATAGATAATATTGGGAGGGTAGGGGATGTTTCCTGTCTTAATTGTTCTGCAAGGTTTCTCCCATACAGATAAAGAAAAGATATATTCACACATTTGATTTCAAAGCCATGCGAAGATTACTTTTAATAAATTGATCTCTGGTGTGAGAAAATCTCTTGGAAGGGGGACATTATAAAAAACTGGGACCTAACAGAAGTTGTAGTATTACAGCACCCTTTTTAAGGAAAAATACAGTTGCCACTTTCAGGATGGTTGGTATGCATGGAATCTACTTCATGGCTCTCTAGGCAACACCACCTGCCAGCCCAGAGGAGCTATGGATGGTGCAGCAGAGTGGAGGCACCGCGGCCAGGCTCTGCTGTACTCCCTGCAGGACTGGGAACTTGATGGTATCATACAGACAAAAAGCTCCATAGCAGCTGTCAAATGGAAAATGTAAGACAAGGTGTCCATTGCTGAGCCAGTAACTGTGGTGAAATTACCCTCCTTAGTATTATAATGAAGCGCGTTCGTCTAACACACACCTCCTTCTCAAAGTTACCCACCTCCAAGGCATGACCACCCCTCATTGAGCATGCACTTTATTTCTTATCAACTATGTCTTTAAATTAAAAAGAGAGACTTTTACACCTATCAATAATAAAAGAATTAATGACTAGAGTCACTCAAGCTCCACCAGAGAGTAAAGATAAGTACAGCGAATGAATGAGGGGAGAAGTTAGAGAAGACTCCATCATAATGTCTGGGATCAGTCAATGGGCTAGATCTGTCTTCTCCCCCACAGGGACACCTGTTGGGTAAGAACTTTGTCATATGCACATTAAATAACTAGCTCACACTAGCTGTGATTAGTGGTTAGAGTTTTGGATGCATAGTTTAGTTGTATATCATTTCAAGCTTGTTTTTGCCGGCAGCCCGTATCACTGGCAATCATGAATCTTAACTGGTCATGCTTTTATAAAAAAGAGTGTTATTCCATAAACTGTTAGTGTGTCCTCGGTGGGTGCTAGCAGTTGCCAGCAGTGGGTAACATTCAAATTAAGGGGGAACCCCTCAGTGGGTCTTCCCCCTTATGCTGTTGGCATGTTTCCCTGAACAAGTCAACCAAACTGCCCTCCAATCCAGCAGGACTGTTCAGTGAAGGGTCCCTGTAACGGGACGCTGACAGACTGGTCAGGCACAAGGGTCTCCAGTTTCCTGGGGTGCTGATAGGCAGATTAAAAACCCAAGGTTGGGAGAATCTCTCCCCTCCTCTTTCATGTGACATCTGGTAATTAGCTAGCTATAAAACCCTGCATATTCATATATACATTTTATACCATGTTGAGTGTTTTTACATGATAGTCTGGTCCCAAGACTCTGACTATTTGCATTAGATAGAGACCTTTCACAGATACTTTCCTGCAGCTTGGTTATCTCTCTTGACAGAGCAAGGAGCCATCTGTCCACTTCGCTCACTACAAATGCACTAGCATTAAGTGTTAGTATATCGTTTGTCATCAGACTACACGTTTAGTGTTACAGACATCCATTCATTTTTATATTGAAAATATAATTTCACTATTAAGACAGCAAAGCCTCCAAAAGTCAAGGCAAACATTTACAAGTCAAAAGGATTTTAAGGAAATATTAGTTTTAATTGGTTGTAAACATCCTCTTTGTTCCTTGTTCACACCTGTGGATGCAGGATTAATATGTGGTGTTACAACTATTGAAATTGTCTAAGCAGGAGTGACAGTGTTGAAACCCAAACACTGGAGTCTTGTGTTCATCAAGTGGTCTTGTTACAGTTACCCTAATCTTTACATCAGCCCTTAGAGGTATGCAGCTACTTTGCAATCCTTGAGGACTCCTGCTCAAGGAAGGGATGAAGATCAGGTTTTTTCAACTACTGTTATAAGAGCCCAGCAAGAATTAAAAATGAATGCTGCATGAACCTATCTGTAATCTGTACAGCAGTAAGTACTACATAAATTGGTCCAGGACAGCAAAATTTTTGAGATTTATTGTATCAGATTGATTCTTACATTATACAGCAGCTGAAATATTTTTCTATCCCTAATATAATCTAAGCATACCTTCTTTCTGCAGGAACCTCCATTAGATGCACTGTTCATCACTGTTTCTAGAGTGAGACCGTCAATTCTTATATATGACATGCATGTTATCCTGCAGACAAGTTCATATATCCTCATAAACATTGTGAGTACATCCTTATCCATCCTAGAACTAAAACAACTTCTTGATCAGCACAACAGCAGAAGGTGTAATACTGTATTTCCAAAGATAGCTTTGTCTTATGCCACATGGTGTCAATAATTCATTGCTAACAGATGATTTTCTAGAAAGCCATGAAACATTTCCTTTCTGCCACTGCAGAATTTCAGTACAGTAAATAAAGCATTTAGCTTCAAAAGAGCATAAATAACTATGATTTTTATTGTAAAGAATTGCTAATTATCCATGTAGCATGCAGTGCTAAGCCAAGCAGTGTTTCTATTCTGTCTGCTTCATGTTTGGAAGTTACAGACCCTCCAATAGGTTGTAAACTGACCATGCCAACCCTGAACAATAATACCCGATAGAAACATTACTTTTCTGTTTTCAACATCTATCAAAGCTGTCCAGAAGTGTGTCATTTTTACAGCCAAGAGCTCAAGAACTGTTATAGCTTTGTTTTGGAACATTCCTCTATTCCACAACTTTTCAAACATCTTGCAGTCTAAACATTAGCCACCTTTTGTAGCTCTTGAGCATGATGAATTATGGAATGAGCACCATCATCTGAGAAGGGTGTCCAAGACTTAACTTCGGATCACTAGTTAAAACTTCTTTCATTAAGCCTAAGATGGCACCAAATCTAACAAATACAGCAGATTCTAAGAGACAAGTTTCTAAAATGACATTTATATTTTAGACAAATTAGATAAGGAAATACAAATTTGTGAAAAATGCAACTTTTTTGCTGAAGTTATTACTATAAAGATCAAAAAACCTATTTGTAACATATGAGCAATATACCTATAATAGTAACTTAACTTCCAGATTGTTGCCTTTAAATTTGAGAGGATGATAGCTTCCTCTACTGATGCAGTCTATCAAGACATAATTGACATAAAGTTGATAGGTCAGCGTGGCAAGCTGGGCAAACTGACTGTTATTTGTCTCTTTTTGAGGTAGCAAATACTTTTACAGGTATTAACTGCTTTCTACAAGCTGCTTTGTAACCCTTTTAAGTGAAGACAGTGATGTAGCAGTTCATATTTTCTATTCTACCGCTCCTTATTTACTTTACCTGAAAGGGGATTCAGCAGCATAAACCTTAAAGATTTATGTCTGATTTTTTGTTAACACACAAACTACATAAGATAATAAGTAAATTGATAAATAAAAGCATAAAAGCTTGATTGTACTAACCTGGGATATTTCTGGGTAGCTTAGTAATAATAACTAAGTGTCCATTTGGAGATTTTGGCTTCCATAGAATAACCAACAAAACAGTTTGTCAATTAAAAACTGACATTTTTGTCTGGCTATCAAAGGCAATCAGACAAGATGATTTGATTCAGGCCCTGCAAGTTGCTCCACAGACCAAATCTATCTTACAATTAAATGTCAGCACCAGAAGCGTAGCTTTATCTACACAGAAGCAAGTAAAATAGTTCCAGTGATGGAATTCTTATGTCTCTTTTAATAAGTAATATAAACATTCTGGAATTTTTGATTACTTGTGCTGAATTCAGGCTTTTGCACTACACCTGTTTAGCAGTACTTTTGTACTGCAATCAACAGCTATTGAAGTTGCTCAGACACAGCTGAACTAAATTGCTCTAAAGCTTTTTAAAACTCCACTCACAGCTGCACTGAGCTCACAAGAGTAACTCATCTGACCTATGGGTCATGAGAAAAATCACATTTTATGCTGCAGATATAGATCACTTAGGTTGGAAAAAAATCTTTAAGATCATGAAGTCCAACTATAAACCATAAACCTGGACCATACAGCAATCAGGATGCAAAAAAACTGTACACAACAGATCTATACCATTACAGATTTCAAGAAAAAGGTATTTCCATTGTACTCTATCACTCCATTACAAGCAACACATTCATTAAGACAGTCCAGTAGCTATGCTGAGCTTGGTGTTTTCTTCAGTCACTTGAAAGTTATTTAAACCTCCAGCCGCCCTTTGGATCATTCCTACTAATCTTTGCTTGACACGGGCCTACCACTCCATCTTTGAAAAGAACTATGTGCATTAACTAAAACCACAAGTTTCTGGGTTATTGTGGAAGTAGTACCATGAAAGAGCTATTTGGTCAGCTGTATTATTGTTTCATGTCTCTAGTTTGAAAACATAACAAGCAAAATGTCTTCTTTGTTTCCACTCCCTCCTCATAATTTACTAATACACACACATTTAAAGGAAGTTAACTCCTTCAACACATACTTTTCAAAATGTAGAAATTGATGGAGGGGAAGTGGAGATTTTTATTTAGTTCAGTTATGACCTTCTTAATTAACATTTACTTCCAAGTAGACTTTAAGAGAGTCTTACTCATTTTTCAATCTATATATTTGGAATTATTTACCACCAAACAAGACTCCATTTAATGCAACTTTTACCTATTCATTTCCTTACAATTTAAGTTTGAATAAAATTCAATGAAACAGATTAAATATACGTAGTTGTTGCAGCTCTAAGCTACCCAGTTCTTTGACTAATAACAAAAATCACCCTCTTAGCATGTCTTGGTAGTAGCAGCTATAGCATGAAAAACACAATGCTTACCAACCAGCCAACATAATAGTGCCTGCTTTCATACCTTTTCTCCTACTCTAGAGAAATAAAATTGTATTAATCACAGGCCATAGATTGATATTTCTTTTCTGCAGTGTAATTTTTTCCACCTCTCTGCTTAGTAAATTTTTTGTCGTTGGTTCTTTCTGAAACCAGTCATCTTCTAACAATGCACTTCTTGCTCTAAGCCTTTGGAGGTTTATTTATTTATTGATTAACCCAAAATTTAGATTTCTACTTGTACTGTACCTTTGGAGGCTGTTCCCTAACATATCATTGTACCAAGATTCCTCCTTTACTTAGCATTTCCAGTGCATTTTTCCAAGTACAATCTTATGACTGCTATACAGCAGTTTGAGGGCAGGGCAAGTTAAAATCTAACCCCCGTTATTCACGTTTTCCTCAAACTTTAAAAGAATTCTCTTTTTATTGAATACCCTTGTTACAGTACTCCTGAGAACACAAAGATTACAAAACCTTTTCCTGAAGTTACTGCATTTTCTGCATGCAGCTAAACCAACACTCATGAAACTCCAGCTTCTCAGCTTTTAGCAAGAATTCCCTCCCCACCACATTGAAATAATTGTCTGGAGGCTAGTTGGTATCACCTGGGAGGGAGAGACAATAACCTCACCACATGTAAAGTGAAGCTCACCTATTTCTTGAGGCTGTAACAATCCCTTGATGTGCTCCAGTAGCTTTAAACTCCAGCTTTTGAATTCCAACAAACCTGAAAACATCTGGCTGCATGGTACCTCCAGGTGCTTTCACCTCACTAACACTAAAGGCCTGCTGCTTGCAGCTCTGTAACCTTGCACACAAGCTGCCAGGGGGTTGTTTTCCAGAACCTCTGTGGCAGGGCTTTTTTCCATTGTTCTTCCAGTGCTGCTGCTCCTGTGCCTGCACCCACAAACCCCAAAAGTGCTGTTATGGTGCTTCTCATGGGAAGCCATTCCCTCTGGCAACAGGATTACCCTCACTTCCTTTCTTTGCCTTTTGTCTACAAGATTTTAGTTTACATTACAGAAAAGCAAGCATAACACATACCAAAGTGAAGAACAGTCATAGAGATAGCTGATAAACATTACTGGATAATATGTGTGCACAGAGATTTAACCACCATATGCAACATTTGCATTTGATTAGTATACTTCAATCAACACTAACAATCAATACAGAGTTCGAACAGGTCCCAAGGAAAAGACAGGGCAGAGTCAGCATCCTCCTCCTCATCTTTATCATTGCCACATGCTGCACTGGAGATACAGACAGGCCAGCCCAAGAGGGTGCTCAGTTGGGACCCGTCACTGCTCTGCCTGGCCACACTGGGAAAAGTACACTCTCTCCCTCCCTCTTCCCAGCCCCCCCCCCCCCCCCCCCCAATAAAATTCTTTCATCACTAGTCAGTTTATGCCATCAGCTAGAAAACCTGCTAATAAATCCTTGTTGATATGAACTTCTCAGTTACATATCCTTTGTATAACACCCTGAAAATTTCATAGAAAATTAAAATAATTTAATATAGATTATTTGTATGAATTAGGTCAAGAAGAATGGAATAAACAATTCACCACACGAGCATTTTTCTTGAAGGAGTCAAAAACATTGAAAACAGAACACAATTCAGAGCAGGAAGAACGCAAGCTTTCTTTTTCAAACTAACGGTCATTAGAAACATACATAAGAAATCCTCATTTCCACATTTTTCATCTTCCCGTCTTAAAATGTGCCAAATCAATCCCATAAAAGGCAGAACTTATGTTATTTTCTCCATGCTGGAAGTTTAAAATGGTTTTGGTATATAAATTTTTAGAAAACAAATGGTGATGAAACGGAAACTACATCCTACTGCTGCCAACTTCTGGCACCTATCACATATCCAAGTTATGATCTCATAATCCCTAAGCAGTTGGAGCTTGCATGCTCCACTCACTATTATCTGCCACATAAAATAGGGTTTTTTCTGTTGTAAAAATCTAATGATTCTTTAAATTCACTGTGTTCATATAAGCTATGGAAAAACTCAGTATATTTTCTTTTAGAAACTGTTATCCAACATACAGAGGCTTGAGTCACTTATTTAAGTTATAAAACAAGAGCTGCTTCTGTGTTCTGGTAATAAAAGTGAATTATTTAAGTTACTCTAAAAGTTGCAGTTTAGACCTTTCTTCAACCTGCCATGACAACACTATTGGGTTCATGGGTGCAAGGCAGAAGAACAGTATGGGAACCACAGGAGAAAATCTGTTGCAGTATACAGATTAGAAAACACAATTCAATATTTAACTTCATGAAGGATTTATTGTTTCAGGAAGCTGAGGTTTTAATATTCTTTATACTACATACTAATACATTATTTTTCATGATGATACTTTAGCAATGTCTTCAGCTTTTCTAGGATTTTGAACACCTCCAACTCCTTCACAGAGGGAGTCTCCCTTCTGTTTCACCAGCCAAACAAGAAAGGCAGCTCCAACTGACAACTGATTTGAGTAAAAACCGAGTAAATACTTGAGTGCAAATCTGTACTCAAAATATTGAGTAAAATAAGGGGGGTGTGGGGATCCTTAAAGAGCCACCAAGAAGTCTTCTGTAACTCAGCCTGCCCTTCTTTATCCTAAAAGACATGAGCAATGCCAAGTGCCATTCTTCGCATTCAGCCTTTTTGTTCACTTTTAATCTACTACTCATAATACCCTACAATCCACTGGGTATCCCAGAAACAGAACAGCATGTGAGCCATGCTGTTATTTCCCAGAACTGTTGGTGTTACTGTGCCTGGTTTTTGTTGTGCAGTTGAAGCGGACCAACTGCAGCCTTTCAGCAGCATTGGTCCAACTGCGCAGAGCCAGAAGGCATCCAGTGTGGTCCCCTGCCCCACTGCTCAACCCTAGGTCCTTGCCCTGAAACCTGCCAGGTATTTTAAATGCCTACTCAGAAACCTCAGAACAGACACAGAACTGTGTCTGCCAATAACCAAGCATATCCCTTTACATAAGTTTGGCATTAGGGTAGGTATAGATTTCAAATTTCGGTATTACATAAGCAAATGCCAAAGCCACTCAACTCCACAAAAGTGGCAATAATGCAAAGTTACAAGTTATCATGGGCTTTCAGGGCTGTAGGCTTGCAGCTCAAGCCTATGACACGGTTGGAAGGTATGCCACAAAGATGAAATAAATGAGACCTTTCCGGAAACAGTACCACTGCTGCTGCTTGCATCCATACACATGGTAAAAAGCTGGAATTGTTGCTGAGCAACCAGAGCCACGCATTTGCTGCTTCCTCAGCTTGCCATCTCTCCCCTGCACATTCGGAGCAGAGGAGGTTAGACAAGATGCAAGATGCCCTGTGCTGCTGTCCTTATTAAACATCTTCCTGCTTCTGTAGTACATGACTTATTTGTCACGAGGTGTCATCATTCTTGATGTGTTTGGAGTACAATACACTGCCTCATCTAGATTAAGCAACAGAGGTCTTCCCTACCTGTAAGTCTTCTGAATATTAATTGCAATGATGGCATACTCCTTCATTACCGATCACAGTTCTTTGGAAATGTTTCCTGTATCTATTAAACATTTTCAAATATATTATTTGGCTACTGGAAACTGAAATCAGTAGGGATCTGTGACATTCTTTTAACCAGTCACAGCCCAATTGTGACTAAGAAAAATCCTTCTTTCCCATCTAAACATTTGGTGTCATGCTTCATCTAAATAATTTTGATATGGTTTGCATTTACTATATATTCCTTAACTGACACTGTATTCCAAACAACACATCATAGTTTTTTTTTTCTTTTGGTCAGAAATGCCAGTTAGAAAATTAACAAAATCTTCCCATAGTTCTTATGCTACTGCACTGGTTCCTCTTTCCATCGCTGCGTATTTTAACTTCCTGTAGCATCCTACTGGTGATGAAAACAAAAAGCAGCTTTCCCCATCTTCCAGCAGGTTAGCGATCATTAGCCACTATCAAGATTACTTCAGCTATCCTACACTACCGTAACAGCTGTCTCATGCAATTTGCTGCATGCTTTGATATTCAGTAACTGTATCCAATGGTTTGCCTGCCACCAGTTAGCAAATGGATACTTTCTAATCTGATCAAAGGCATCCAATCGTTGCTTTAAAAAAATACAAGCACCAAAGTCAGAAAAATCTCTCTCTTCATTGCACATTAAAGCAGTTTCATCTTTTTCATCCTACTACTGTGCCTGAACATCCCCAAATGTAAGGTAGAAGTGAAAAGGTTAACAAATATTATGTTGGTCTGTTTAATAAGAATTGCCATTAAGGCAGGTCACCCTGCACAAGAGTAAAAGGTGCTTTCTTGTTCTCAGTGGTTAAACTGTGAATCATTCAAGTGTGGAAGGAACCCTCCTTCGTATCTCTCCCACCACTTCTCTGCAAAATACAGGCAGCTAAAACATAGGAGGATATTTTTGGTTAATGAGAAGTTACACCATCCAGCCCCAGTCTAGAAAAAAAAAGACAAAACAAGACACACATACTTACTAATATGGACTTAACGCCCAAGTTGCACAAGAGCAAAAGTTTCCAGCCCATGAAGGTGTCAAATGGTAAATACAATCAAACTATACACTCAAAAAAAATTACATAAGACTACTTAATCTCCTAGCCACATATCCACAAAAGCAAACATAAAAAGCATCACTCAAAGTCTCAACTGAATACTGCTACGATCAAAATTTAAATGAATGTTAATAAAGAGATAGTGGCTTCATTTTTATCCTTAGCTCCACATATCAGCTAATTAAGTATATTTTCTTAATCTCTTGTAAACCAAATAGTGTCTTCTTATCAAAGTTTAAGGTATTCTGGATGATATTACCACAGCATTAGGCTGATTGTCTCGACTTGAAAGTTTAAAGTCTCAGCAGGATAAGTCTCCTAATAAACAAGTTACTCTTGTAAGAGAGAGGCACAGTTATTTATTACATTTGTAATTGTACAGAAACATCAGCCCAAATGGGTTTGGAATGTGTCCTGGAAACTACTGCAGAAGCTAAGAGTGAGGTATATTTGTATTGCTGTAACATGGAAAACTAATGGAATCAAGCCATCCCTGGGATCTATTAACTACATGGCCCTTCCAGGAAAAGGTAATCAAGTTAGCATGCATTAGTAGCGGAAGACCATATTGCAAGCTTTCTTGCTTTTAGATACATTGAGGACTCCACCAAAACAAAGGGAAAACAAAGAGTTTACCAAAAAATAGTTTTGTTAAATGTTAACACATGAAAAAGTGTTGTATAATTAATTACTCGTGTGTTTCAACTCAACAGAACTAGCAATAAAATCATTATCAGAGTTGGGCTGAAACCAACAGCCAACAAGGAACAGGGTTTCCCAGGGCACGTGGCGTTATTCCTCTTCTTTCACGGCCGGTCCCGAGAGCATCCTCCGCCGCCCCTCCCGAAAGCACCACCTCGGTTCTTTTCATACCTGGAGTCTTGTCGCAAGACAAGTAACTAACAGGAGAAGCAGCTGCCCTCTTAAACATGCAACGACGCGTATTCTGTTTGCAAGCAAAATGTAATCCAGTCGTCTCGGAAACCCAAGGAGACCCCCAGCAACGGCCGTGCCGACGTGCGGCTGACCCCTGCGGGCAGCCGCATCCCACCGAAATCCCACGGGGAAAGCGTTACCGAAGACGGGCCGCTCTCAAATCTCTCTCCCCGCGCAGGCTGCCAGCGCCAGGCTGCTCAAGCCGCCCGCACACCCGCCCCCAGGCGGAGCGCCCCCCGCCGCGCCGCCAGGACCGCGGCCGCCGCTCCCGTGCGCCGGGCCGGGCCGCCGGGGGGGGGGAGCGGGCGGCGGTGCGCCCTGCCCGGGACGCTCGCCCGCGACCGCGCTCCCGCCCGACTCTTCCGTGCACGGCCCCCCCCCCGCCGCACCTGCATCTCCTTGCCGCTCTCCAGCGGGGCCGGGGGCTGTCCCGACCCGGTGGGAGGATGCGCCCTGGCGGCGGGCCCGGCCGCAGGGCAGGCGGGAGCGGGGACGGCCGGGCCCTGCCGCTGCCGGGCCGCTGCCTCCATATCCCGGGGCCGTTGCTATGGCGAGGGGCTCCCGCCGCCGCCCCCACCGCTAGCTGCTAAACGTCACTTTCCAGCCCGCGGCCAGTCCCGGATCCCGGCGACAACGAGCTGCCGCTCGGGGCTGGGAAACCGATCCAGGGGTTGTCGGGGGGGGGGATCGGCGCCACCGACTCCTTCCCTGCAGAGCGCAGCGGGCGCCCAGCCCGCAGCAGCGGCACCGCCGGGGCCGCACAGACTGGGGGGCCGGGCAGCCGCACCCGCCCCGGGGCCACCGCCCAGGCTGCGCGGGGACCCCCGCTCCCGAGGGACACGGCGGCGCCATCCCGGGGCTGCGCCGGCTGTTCGGGGCTGCCTCCCGCGCTGAGCGCTCTGTGCGCGGCCAGCTTCTCCTGCGCTTCTTGCAGAGCCCCCACCAGCTACCTTCCTCCCCCGCCTTTCTCCCGTTTTTTTTATTTTTTTAAAAAAAAAAAAAGAGAGAGACACTTGTAAAGTCACACCGCGTTATCACACTAAAAGCTGAAAACTTGTATCGGGCGCAGCCATAGTATTCAAGCAATAGCAAAATAATCTCACCTTTAACATCTCACTTCTAGCAACTCTCAAAAGCATGCTGACTGTGTAGCCCTCGCAGCTGGGGTTGCTGAGGGAGGCTGGAACACGAAGTTTCAAACGCTGATCCTTTAACTGCATGACAAAAGGTGAATGGAATTTAATACACCTGGATGCTACAGGTGCACATAATGCATCTTTCTCCTAATTGGATGGCACAGTGAGGGTTGCCCTCTTAAATGACAAAAGAATCTCCTTGTTGTCAGGTTTGTAACACCCCTTGTTTTCCAAACGTGGGGAAGGGAGAAGAGAAAAAAAAAAAAAGACGATTTTGCTGGTGCTGTGTTAGGCACGCTGATCATTTCTGTATAAATCAAGTTTTAAATGTGTTTCTAAACAAATCTATCTGTAAGGAAGTGCTTTTTGCCTTAATTTTTCATAGAAGATATTAGGATAATCATATCATAGGAAATGGTTATGCTGTGTGCGCAAAAGTGCTGAAAGCTATCTAAGCTTAAATATACATGAAGGACAGATTAAATATATATGACCTGACACTGAGGTATCAGTGGCTTTTGTTCACCTGGAATCTACATCAACACATCTGTAGGAATGTGATAGCTAAATACTAGGTGTAAAGCACAGGTAATTTGGGAGGAGAAAACCTGAAATTCTTTAGAGAAATATGTAAGAAACTTAGTGCCTAGCTTGAGGTATGTGTTTTTCTTCTGTTCCTTTTGATGTAACTTGAACCCTGGCCCAGGGAGCCTCCTGCTAGTCTTTTATGGAAACATGCATGCACAGGGCTGCAAAAGATGTGCGGAAACTCCATGTCTTGGCCCAACAATTCTGAAACATCCCCTAACAGAATTTTTCCACCTACTTTTAAAAACCTCTGGAAGACAGAGGCTATGCAAACTTCCTATGGGGTATGGTCCAGTTCTCACTTGCCCGTTTCACTATTTTTTTGCTAATATCAATTATTACCTCAAAGTACACTTTTTCTCATCTCTCATAATTATCTTTATAATCATAGTTTTTAACATGTTTGTTGTGGATTAACCCTAGTAGACAGGTAAACCCCACACGGCCACCTGCTCACTCCCCTCCCAGGGGGAAACTTTTTGTCCCTCAATTTTTTCTCTCCTAGAAAGAAGCTAATTGTCTCAGCTAAAAGCTGCTCATTTCATTGATTCCTTGGAATTCATAGGTTCTTTTCTTTATGATTTTCTAGTTTGTTGGTGCTACTGCCAAAACGTGATATGCAAAACTGGACATAAAACTCTTCCAGAGGTCTTAGAAGCCACAGAGCAAAAAAGGAAGTTTCTACTGATAGTTTGAACATAAACTTCTACAACACTGTCAGACATCGTTTATTCTTTTTTCTTTGAATTGTTTCAGCGTTCACTTTGACACCCCTGGGATCTCTGATACACTTTTGCATATCAGTATTTATTCCCCTTTATACTTGTTCATTTCACTTTCTGTTTCTTGAGTACTTTACTGAATTTCTGAGCTTTTTTTTCATGCTCTCCTTCTTCAATGGAAACTAGTTTGAGTTTCATTCCTATCCTCTGATTCAGATCTGGATCAGCTCTCCCAGCCTGTTACTCTATGTGAACAGAAATTCTCGGTTCCCTTAAGAACAATGTCGTGGAAAGTCAGGCTCCTTTAAGACCTCTTGTAGTATCTACATGGAGTTTCTGTGGAAAATATTTTCCAGCTTGACAAGCAGCCTTTCAAATCATTGCTGACCTCCACCACAGTAATTTAAATTTGATTGTATCTGTCTTGTTTCTTAAAAAAAATTATAAATGGAAAAAAAATCCCCATGAATTACAAGAGCTGTGTCAGAAACTTTGTTAGTTAGGGGCATACTAGAGGTATTAGTTCCCACTAGGTGAATACATGCCTGTCAAGCAGCTAAACTATCAAAGAAAGTAATTGGATTGATTTGACCTGAACTACTTTTTAAAAATCCATGTGGTACATGTTCTTTCCCATTCTTGTCTCCTGAACTATTGGAAAATGGTAGCATAATAATTTGTTCTTGTAATCTTGAGGATTCTTTTCCCCTCATTTTTAAAGGAAAAGTGTCTGAGCGACATAGCTGAGAGTGCTGAGGGACCCTGAGACTTTGCCCCTCATTAAGTAGGGCTCAAAAAACCAATCTTTTTTGGGAGAATGTTTTCAGCATTCAAAGGTATATTTCATTCCCTCTTGTCTTGAATAGCTCTAAATTATATAAATATTTCACAGTACTTCTTTAATCTGATGCTTTCCTCTTCTTTTCATTATTTTTTTACAGTCTTGTCATATGTAGCATTTTACTAAGACCAAAGAAAAAGGCACTAAGCATTGTGGTCTTCCCCGGTCTTTCCACTAATTGTTTACTCTATCCTTTTCTCATTCTGCATGATGACTCCTGATTTTATCCCTCCACAGTCTGCTTATTATAAACACCTCTATATTTTGTGCTCACTAATATTCTCCGTATTATTATTTTTTAACTTTCAGGGCAAACACATCTCAGCAAAGGCACTTCACTGAGATTTTAATATCATTAGGGATACTGAAGGTGCCACTGTAACACAGAATCACAGAACAGTTGAAGCTGAAATAGATCGCTGGGGATCATCTAGTAAAACCCCTGCTCAAAGCAGAGTCAATCAGAAAAGGCTGCCCAGGCCCATGTCCAGTTGAGGCTTTAATATCTCCATAGATGAAGATTTCACAGCATCTCTGAGCAACCTGTTCCACTGCTTGACTCCCCTCAAAGTAAAAAAATTTTTCCTATGCTTTAGTGGAATATCCAGTGTTTGAGTGTGTGCCCATTGCCTTTTGTCCTGGGCACCACTGAAGAGAGCCTGGCTCCCTCTTCTTGTCCCCCTCAGGACTGATAGGATCCCTCTGAGACGTCTCTTCTCCAAGCTGAACAGTCCCAGCTCTCTCAGTCTCTCCTCACAGGACAGATGCTCCAGTCCCTTCATCACCTTTGTGGCCCTTGGTGCACTTGTTCCACTATGTCCCTGATGTCCCTGATGTCCCTGATGTCCTGAAATGGACACAGCACTCCAGACACGGCCTCACAGGGGTGAGCAGAGGGGAAGGATCACCCCCCTTGACTTGCTGGTGACAGTCTTCCTAATGCAGCCTGGGATGCAGTTGGTCTTCTCTGCTGGGTTATTCCCCATGCGCAGTCCAGGTGCAGGACTTGGTAAATTCTTTTGTTGAATTTCAGGAGATTCCTGTTGGGCTATATCTCCAGCCTGTCAAGATCCCTCTGAATGGTGGCACCACTACGTGGTATATTACTCCTCTGAGTTTTGTATCATCTGCCCATTCATCAAGGGTATGCTGTGTTCCATCATCCAGATCATTAACTTGTGACAAACTTCCACCCTGACTTCGTGCTGCTGACCACAACCCTCTAAGCCTGGCACTTCTCCCCATTTATCAATCCATCTCACTTTCTGTTTATCTAACGGTCTAACCCATTGTCGTGGTTTAACCCCAGCTGGCAACCAAGCCCCATGCAGGTGCTAGCTCACTCCCGCCCCCCACCTGGAGGGATGGGGGGGAGGACTGGAAAGGAATGTACAACTCAAGGGTTGAGGTAAGAACAATTTAATAGGGAAAGCAAAAGCCACGCACACAAGCAAAGCAAAGCAAGGAATTCACTCACCACTCCCCATGGGCAGGCAGGTGCTCGGCCATCCCCAGGACAGCAGGGCTCCGTCACACGTAACGGTTACTCAGGAAGACAAATGCCATAATGTCAGATGTCCCCAGCTTCCTTCTTCTTCTCTCAGTTTATATATGCAGCATGACGTCACATGGTATGGAACATCCCTTTGGCCAGTTGGGGTCACCTCTCCTGGCTGTGTCCCCTCCCAATTTCCCGTGCCCCCCCAGCCCTCTCGCTGGCAGGGCCCAAGGAACTGAAAAGTCCTTGATTTACTATAAACATCACCCAGCAACAACTAAAAACTTCAGTGTCCTGTCAACATTGCGCTCACATCATAGCCAAAAGACAGCACTGTACTTACTACTAAGAAGAAAATTAACTATCCTAGCTGAAACCAGGACACCCATACTTTATCAGTTTGTCTGTGAGGAACTTATGGGAGACAGTCCCATAAATAAAGTCTACAGTAAAGTCAAGATATCTAATGTCCACTTCTCTCTCCTCGTCCACCAAATCAGCCATCTCACTGTAGAAGGTTGTCAGGCTGGTTAAGCTTTAAAGAAAATCAAGAAAATTAAGTCTTATTATGGTTTACATTAACACCTTTTCACTTGTATTTAGCACAGTAAAAACACACAGCACACTTTGGTCATTTCTATCTGACCTAAATTATTCTAAGAGCCCTCCCAAAAAATCTTAGTAAATTTGGGTAATCCCAGTTTTTATATTTTTGCTTAAACCAGCCACTAGAGGGGGAGAAAACCCCAAACACTCGAATCCGTCTAACCCTAGCTAGCTGAATTTCTACATTTGAGTATACTTTCTTATCACCATGACAACAAGTCCAAAATTACTTTTTTCACAGTATGATACAAGTATCCAGCTATAACGAATTACATTGGATTTCTTGTTATTCGGTTGCCCAGCAGATGAATCAGGAGCGCTTTGCCGAAGCCGAGGCCTTTCCTTAGAAGGCTCTGTTTATTTATTCAGTAACCAACAAATCATTTTCAGATTGTAATTTCTCTTTAAAGGTGATTTGATTTAGAGACTGTAAGGTGCAGCAATGTTCCTTTAAGTCATCTTAAATTCATAGGAACTTCAGCGGTCTTCGATTCATTAATCATAACAGACCCTGAAACTATGTCACGTTGCGCTCACACAGTGGTACCCGTACTGAGACCATAACAAAGCATATTATAAATTCAAGCAACCAGATTATGACACTTACAGCAAATGTCAGTTTATCAACCAAACAAAATCAAGCTGTACTCTCTATTGTGATCATGAAAAAAACCCCAGTGACTTAACGACGATAGTGGCACTACCCGCTTCACTTCTGTGCGTGTCCCTCGGATCACAGTACCCCTAGAGCTGTTGCTAGCCCACAGTTGTCAAGGAAAGGAAGACTTATACTGTGTTGTATCACAAAGTTATCAAGACCAGTGGTTCTCCATTGGGGAGGAACATAGTAATTATCCACATCTGTGATGTTAATAAACTTTGTCAAAGACAATAGAGCCACGATAAAATCTTCATCTGAGGCAGCCATGGGCACACTTGATTATGGGAGGAATTACTTTATATTTTATTATAACTTGTTAGGCAAATTTGTGAGGCTGACGTGAGATCATATGTTGTTATAGTTCCAGAAAGGCAATATGTCAAGTGAAACTAAAGAAGATGTTCCCCGGTCTCACTTGCTCCTCCATCAATCAGGGAGGGGAAATGGCAGGCCTGCAGGGACTGGTTACCCACCACAGTAACGACTATAACCAAGGTGAAGAAATAAAGGAACATTTTGTGCCTTAGCGTTCCACATGAGCGGTCAGGAAGAACCACAAACTGAATGGTTATTATTTTTTTGTGATTTTTTGCCTGGGTGATGTAAGCACCCAGAACTACTTTATGTTCTGGCTGGAGATAAACCAGTAATTTACCAGTAAATTGCCAGTAATTTAATATTATTAACCACTACATATGTATAGATATAAATATACATTATAAAAATATATTCCCTTGGGCATGACTGTAAGGTAACAAAAACTAGGGTACATTTATTTCTCAGAGGAAGAAAAATAATTATTGAGGAAAATGGCAATCAAGACAGGAGGTCTAAGCAGTAAACATAAAGAGAAATTATAGTTATGATATAGACCAAAAGGGCAAGAAGTGGCAACTGGAAATAAAAGGTATTATGGTCAACCTCAGAAACAGACAGGAACTTTTTCAGTGAAGAAAGTTTGGGTTTACAGGCAGGTAACTCACTCATGAAACAGACTTTAAAGAAGAGAAAGGGAAACTAGCCTCTTGTTGGAGTTATAAATCTAATTTCTTTTTAAAAACCAACACATGAAAAATTTATTCTAGTTTTCTGAAGGCAGGATACAAAGCGACTGATTTTCCCATGCCCTTTGGTGGTGGTGTGCGCTGAGTAAATTTGACATGGTAGGAGTGTGGAGCATTGATAACAATTTAGAGAAGCAGCAGTGCTGTGGGAATGTGCTCACCTGGCTCTTCTTGCTGGATCTCTGCAAAGGAGGAACCAGCGTCTGGAGGACAGAGATGCGGTAGAGCAACAGGAGCAAGAGAGAAGTGTCTGGAGGATGGATCCAAAGTGTCTGTGCTGAGAAAGATGAGAGGAAGCCCTGAAATCAGACAGTATTGTTCGTGAGGCTTGGACATCTTTTTAATTAGGAAAAAAAGTCTGGTAGCTGGAATGGCTAATGTTACAGAATATAAGAGTCTGCATGTGATTGCTTTCCAGCTGCTAAAGAAAACCTTTACAAAAAGTGAAATATATGAAATTTTAACAGAGAAAAAAACCCAAACATGTAAACATCTGCATGGCTGTGACCATGCAAACAAATCCCTAAACAAACAAATCACTAAAACCTCAGTCCTTTATTGCCAAGAAGGGTCATACTAGAAGGAAAAGGACAAAGTACCAGCTAGAGTGAAACTCAAGAAACCCCCAGAAAGTTGGAGTTTAACTGGAGGTAATTCACAGAAAGTCACAGAAGTTCATCTTTGACAAATCAGACTGCTTTTGAAAAACATAGCTGAGTGACTGTGTTCCTAATTTGCCTGGTCATTTAGAGCGCTTTTGCCTTACAGCCTCTTTAAAAAGCTTGTCAAAGACCTCTTTACAAAGTAGGTAAAGAAATATTGTAAGGGTCAGCTAATTACACAGATAAAGGACTAACTTCGACAGCAAAAGCAGAGAGCAATAGTGTAAAGTAAGAGTTTGGGCTACAGAAGTATGAAGAGCTGTGTGCCACAGAGACCAGTAATGACTGGGAGTGACTTCATTCCTCACGTGCACGTCTCTGGCCAGGGCGAGGGAATACGGCTGTAAGGGAGTGGAGTCTGCTCATGACACATAACTGGGCAGGGATTCAGCACAAGGGAAAAGAGTCGTAAACATCAGAAGGTCTTGGGCAGAGCAAAAGCAACAGTATGCGAGTTACTTATGTGCTTTAACTGGGAGAAGTGGTGGTATTAAAGACCGGACAAGTAAAAATGTTCTAACGCTGCCCTGACGTTGTGCTTCTCACAGACTTTTTACTGATCAAGTACAGTGAGGGAGCAGGACTGCTGGTGCTGAGGTAGGAGGTTCTCAAGTGTTTTAGCACTGGACATAACTCAGGGCAGACAGTCATCTCCAGTAATGCTTCCAAAACTTTTTTGAACAATATTACAGATGTAAGCCTGTTTGGGTTTGGGTTTTTTTTTTTTTTCAGTAACAAAGGCCAGGCCAAAAGAAAGCATTATGCAGGAGTCTGAGCAAGCTCTCATTGGATGCCTTGGAATAATATTCGGTTTTAATGTATGTAATATAGGTCTTTTACACAGATGAAGCTACACGAAAACTGAGCAAGATGTTAAACTAAAAACTTAATATTAAGAATACTACCTTGAGGTTGAAGAGTCTATAGCTTCGGCTGTTTGAAAACTACTTTTATTTAGCAATTTGACTTTGCTATTTAACAACTGTGTGCAGGACGTGCTGTAGACTGTTTAAAGTTCGTTGTTGTGCCACAGAGGCCCCTTTGTTCATATTTTTAGATCTTCCAAATATTTGTTTACACATTTCCTGTGGAGAACATACCTTCTGTAACACTGCTTCTGCATCAGCCCACTCCCGATTTATTTTAGTATCCCCCAGCTGATGGGGGACAGATGGGTGAGGGCTGGGAGCAGAGGAATGCTGCCCTGCCTCTGATGGCCATGGAAGCTATGCAGCTGGCCTCCCCCCGACAGCTCTCAAATGCGTTTGGGGAAGGGCCCAGCATGACTCTTACGGTCACCAAAAACATTACAGACCTGCAAAAGACTTACAGTGACTCAGCTTTCAGTCTTGAATGGCAGGGCACAGGTCACTGAGAAGCGGTTGCTGAAGATTCCTGTCCCAGAGAGGTTGCTTAGGATCAAGGGAACAAGCACACTTTAGTGCAATTATGCAATACTAATTAGAAAATTGGTATATAGTTTGTGCTGTTCATAAACTTTTCCCACAGCTCCCATCTTCACCTTATCTGGCAATGGAATTTAAAATCAATTCCTGTCTCAGCAGACTGGGAAGTACAGTTTGGATTAACAAATTTTGGATCAACACCTTGTAAAATTAATAGAGTCTAATCAGTACCAATGTCTGCAATATTCTGTGTGTGCAACGCAAACCAGTTTTCACTCTGATTCCTTCTATTTTCTGACCGTGACAGCACAAAATCCCTCTGTGCTAAGATATGCTCGACTGCATCTCCTGATCCAAAAGCCACATCCTCCCTAGTCTCGCAGGAGGCTGGAGCAGCCATCGGAGAGTGCCTGCTGCAGAGATGCCCTGACCATGTCATGTGGATGCCCTAGGCAGGGCAGCGAGCAGAGACCTCTGACAGCTTTACTCAGTGCAGGGCATTTAGATATGGGCCACTGAATTCCCTTAGTGTAACAAAGTCGACACAAAGGGTAAGACTAACTCTACAGCTTGCTTTGGGAAACGTGGCTGATCTCGAAGATAAATGCTGTGGAAAGTTATGGGTTTAGGAAAACAATGAGTTTGAATGTAGAAATTATTCTAAAGCACTGTTGCCTTTTTTTTTTTTTTTTTCAGTTTTCAATTTGCAGTTGCTATTCAGGGATTTGTGTAACATATTATGCTTACGAGTGAGCTTTTCCCTTATAACCAGTATGACATAGTATTGTCGTTCCAAATAGAAGGATGGGATAATTCTCTAGGGAATAAATCGTAATATGAATGCAGGCAGTTGTTAGTTCCTAGTGTGTGGACATGCACATCACACCTGCCTCTCTTGCAGATCATGGCACTCAGCAATCAACATAAACCCAGGCTACAATTAGGCCAGGACCACTGGGAGGGTCTTGTAAACCTGAACATTCAGACCCCTTAATAAATCTATTTAGGATTTGGACAAGCTCCTGGTTGGCTGCATCCCTCTTTCTCCTGTATCCTCTGGAAAGCTGGCCAAAGGCAGCTGTTTCCCTGCCATGGTGGCTTTGTCCCTCCACAAATGACTCAAGCTTCCTACCGTCTTCTCCCCTCGCATACAAGATTTCAGGGCTCAAACAGAAACTCCTGTTGGCTGGCTGTGCAGTCCCACACGTCTTTCTGGCTCTGCCAGGACTGCACAGGGAGTGAAAAATTCCCCTACTTTCCACCACAGCGCCTTCAGCGAGTGTGCGGAGATGGCTGTGGAAGGACCTGGGGAGAGGAGGCTGTGAGGTCCAGCAGAAAGGGAAGCTGACAGGCAAATGATGGCAGATCCTCTGCTATGTCTGGTGGGAAAGGAAATTTTATAGAAAATGTTTTGTGGGAAACAGAGGGAAGAAGTCCTTTGGGGAGGGAATAAAAGACTCAAAATCAGAAAAACATAGTGAAGGAAAGAATTCCTTCCTCATATCTTTCATGGTTCTTATTGAGAAGAAAGCATCTTAGATACTCCACACCACCAAACTGTAAACACATTGGACATCAAACATTTGCTGACATGTAGTTCCTGCAATCATAAGGCCTTTTTCTATCTCAAGAACACAAAAACACTGCCTCAAAAGGTAACATTTTGTAAAAGCCTCTTTACAGTTTGTATTTTTAGAATTATTTTGTTTATTTATTTATATTCTCAAAAAGCTTGGTAAGTGTGAAACCCTAGGGTTAGTGTGTACATTACACCAGTGTCTAGTACTCAGGATTACTGATACAAAGTATATAACCATAACAAAACAAAGCATACATGAATACTAATCGGTGATTCTTTCTGCTATTTTATCTGTTAATTTGTTCCTTCAATTTGCCTTATAGTTGTTGCTATTAGCATCATTTCTGTATTTCTACTTGAATAATCTGTTATTCCCTAGACTAAGACTGCTTTGAAACTAAAAATGGAGTCTTGGTAAGTATAATATTCACTCCTTATTATTAACCAACTAAGATCTTCTTTATTTGTCTGGAATACAAATGCATATTAATAATGCCAGTATACCTTTAGGAAATTACTATCATCACAATAAAACACTCCACTTAATACAACAGTATGTTTCATGTTCACAGAATACAACCTGGGGATGAAGTATAGATGTTTGATTATATTAACATTTTATATAAAGTGTTTAGAGGCCATAATCTGTTGTACAATTGTTCTTGAATATTAATGAAGTGTTGAAGGCTACAGAATTGATGAGCGACTCACATGAAACAGTAATGCAGAACTGAAATCCATGGGCAATTCTTTTTCATAATTCTCTTTGATTTTCCAGGAGTAGATCTGCTTTCTCAGTGCACATGTGAAGCTATTCACTGGGCAGCAATATCTCAAACTGAGAGGAACACGGGCTTTGAATACAAAACCACTTCGGGTTTGCAAATATTTTCATATGGAAAGAACAATACATATTACATTTATAAAGCTGACAATATGTATACTGACCATACAATTGAAAATCTGATTCCAGTGTTTGTGACTTACAGAAATATACTGTAAAACAGAATTATTTTGAAGCATGACATCAGTCACACGGCTCTGTGTGTGGGTCTGACCAGCAGCACTGTTCTAGAAATCCCATCACCGCATAGAGCCACACCCAGTGATCTGATGTATTCTGAGAATCTGTAACATGCAACAATGAGAGAACAAGTCAGTAAATAATCAAGTTATTTTGACTGAGTTCATATAAATTATATTCTATTATACTAGGTTATTTCTGTTTTGCTGTAACAAAATAATAAAAAATTCTTATTCTGGCAGTCTAGAATTTGCCATGCTTCTGTTAAGCTTGCCTTATTGTTCTTTGGCTGGGACAGGAAACAAAACCTAGTAAGCTATCGTCTCAAATTGCGCAAGCAATTGCATTCTTTGAAAACCATTATCTGCATGAAATCTTTCATGGCAGGAAATTACAAATAGAAAGAAATTCCTTCACAATGCAAGAAAAGCCCAGACTATTTTCAATACTTGTTTAAAGTACAAAAGGCACCGCAGTGGTCGCTGTGATTTCGGATCACAGGAATTAATTCAGTGGTCGCTGTGATTTCGGATACCTGTCCTGACAGTAGACAGATTCCTTTAGAAAGAGGCTGAGGTAAGGAAAAAAGATAATTTTCTGCAATCCTAACAGTTAAATTTTCTATCAGACAATCTGTCTTTTCCCATGACTGATCGCTGAAGAGAAATACAGAAAAAACAGAACAGGTATCGTACATGTATTTCTAGTTCAGACTTAAAAAAGGTGTTATGAAACAGTGAGAAAAAAATGCATAACAGCATTTAAGACTGTTTTGGAAAACATTTGGAAACATTTGCTTAACAAGATTATTGGAGTAGAAACTTTGGTTCAGACTGACATAGAATGCAAGTCAAGCTACCAATTGGTATTACATTGTGACTCACTGCAAATGATGTTAAGTGGCAAAATAAAATTTAGAAAAACAGGCCAGATTCTGAAAGTTATTTTTTTCCCAGTGGAATTTTTGAAGTCTATAAGCTTTAAGTGATTCATCTATAGGCCAGTGATTCATGTTGAGAGACTGACTTTTGTGAAAAACAGTTACTGGCAAAATTTTACTGTCTTGATAAGAGGCAGAACCGAAACACTGGAGAGCAACAATACTGGAAGCAAATCACTGACTGCTTAAATGCTCTCTGTTGTTAGCTGAACCAGACCTTGTTTCTTTACACTAACTGGCAGGATGGTACATATTTACGTCTTTTTTCCCCTTTTACCTTTCCTTGGAAAATTCACATTTCATGTTGTCAATTCTGGAAGGTGCTGAAATCCATCAGTAATTCCTCGTTTTATGAAAAGATTCTATGTTAGATGGATATTGTGAACTTAGCTCAGTGAATTTACTGAAGGGCAAAAAGCCACACCAAAAAATCCTGTCAAATTGTCCATAAGTGTCTCTAGATGATCCCTCCCTCCCCAAAATATGTAATGTTTAGCTCTATTCAAAATGAGTAGACAAGAGTGAAGCAAGAGGATGGGTGAGGAGTTCAGGCTGCTGCAGGCAGCCGGAGGCTGTCTGACCTTCCTGAGCTCAAGCGGTGTATCCCAGCGAACTCCGCGTTTCTGTAGAAAAGGAACTTTGCCATCTTCAGAGCTGGGTCACGTCCTCATCTGCCATGCTGCAAAGGCAGTTACAGCTACTCACGTGATATTTTAAAAAGAGTAACAACAAACAATAAGAATGCCACCCATATAAAATATCTCATATAGCAGCTTTATAACATTGCTTTTTTTCCCCAAAGTTGAAATATTCCTTGCTGTATCAAAGAAACTTACACATTTTAGCTCTTTTCTTTAAGCTCATTCTCTAAAGATGATAAAATAAGGAAGTCACCCCAGTCTGTGTTCTTCCTTGGGATGCTGCTTTCACACAGGACCCCTGGACAACCTCACCTTCCTTCCTGGCTGTAATCGCCTTGCTCTGCTCTTTCGGACCCTGCCTGTCAGTACCTACTATTACCTTTTTTAAGAGCACTGCAGATTTCTAGTAGTCATCAATTACAGTCCTTGCACTTAATCATGACTTCTTTGATTCATTCAGATCAATGGCATAATTTAGATCACCTCTTTTACCACCACAAGGGTTGTCACAGTGTCCAAAGGAACAGATATTTTGTTGGGCTTATTTCTTACTTAATTATCAAGCTAGGATAAAAATGAGAAAATGGTGATTTTCTGTGCCACTTTTTCTTTCTTTCTGCTGTGTTGCCGCATCCTTCATGCCTATTACACTGTACAGCAATTCTTAATCATTTATTCAGTTAAGATTCAAAGTGTTTAACAAATTGCGGTGAAGGTGACTAAGCTAATTCTGAAGAAATGCATACCATCTGCTTGGTCAAACTCCCGGCAAGATATGTCTCTTTCACACCTGTATTAATCATGATTTAGACACGTTCTGCCCTCATATATCAGAAGTGGTATACCTTTCCACGGTTGTAATTAACTTGGTTTTGCCTGTGGCAAAGCACACAGCAGGTATGTGAGTCTGTAACTGACTGAGCTGGCTAGTTCTTGTCCCTTCATGATGCTTCCTGGACTTGGGAGTGTGCACTCTGAAAATCTACATTTTCAAGTTATGCTTCTGGGCTTTCTTGGAGACAGCAGCCTCTGAATTGACACCAAGGCCAAAATAAAAGCTGATTTCAGTGCAGATAACAGCATTTAAATACTGGAAGTACTCAAATGCTCAATGTATACATTATCAGTTATATTTTTTGCTTTGTCTCATACAAGCTTCCAGAAGAATATTGAATTAGAAGTTTGTCCTTATTTTATGCTTGGAACCTTGTTTTGCATAAACACAAAATTACCCTAATATTTCAGAGATAAGGCAGTAAAAAAGTAAAGTCTTGAACTTTCCATCACGAGGTGATATGATACACAAATATTTATGTTATTAGAGATGCTTCGTTATGACTGATCAAAAAAATGTTGGGAAAAGCGTAACGGTTGAAAACCACAACTATGTTGAGATGGCCGTTGCCTTCTGTAACTGGTACCCACAGTCTATGCCTCTACTGTTCTCTTTGCTTACTCCTGTGGACCACACCAGCGTGAACATGTCAACGTGAAGCATCAAGAAGTTCATTCATTCATTCATTCATCCATCCAGTGCAGTGTGTGGCTCTGCAGATGGCTGGCACGGCCCAGGGGACTGAATGGGGAAGATGTCAGTGGGTACAGGGTGGGAACTGGCACCGTTACCAAGGGAAAAAACCCTTCCTGGAACAAGTGGTCTCACTACGCAGGCTCAAGTATCACGTTCAGCCCAGCAGCAAGGAGGCAAACATATCTGATTGTGATGAACATTCACTCAGTCAGTATGAGAAAAATTGATTTACTGAAACAAAAGCTGGAGTAAAGTAACTAAAGCCTTGTAATTTATTCAAGGGCTAAAAAATACAGGAGATGTTTCTGATAAAGGAAAGCATGAGTGGTTTTCAGAATGACATAGCTCACTGCTCTGGCTTTGCTGTCTTCTGGGCTGCAGGGAAATGCAGCAGATATTTTTAATAGTAGTAACTTTGTACTGAAACGCTGGCACATCAGTAGAGACACGCAGGTACAAAGGCACTTTTTGTCCCACCTTGTCTGTACATTAAGCAAGGCTAAAGTGGTTATTGAATATGCATATTTAGGGAATTATTGTGTCCTTATACAACTACAAATATTTCATTTATGTACAAGAAGGCCTTTATTTTAACATCCAGAAAAAAATTCCTGTGGGACAGTAATTCCACAGACCATGGAATATTGTTAACAGGGTTAAGCACAACTAAGAAGGCTTACTTATTTCTTTAAGCTGTTAAATTAGACAGGCACATATCACATAATACACACCATCTAATATAATTTGAAGAAAAAAGGGAAAACTGGACAAGCGGCTATACATATGATACACATTTTTATTTCGTAAAGGCTTCCTAGGCAGAAAGAAAACATGGAAATAAAATAAAAAACTAAGTACAGCAGTATTCATTTATTTAGACAGGCATCTAATTTCGTAATTATACTTCAGGTCAAACTGGTTTTAATATGATACCTATCATTCAGAGAATTATGAATCAAATATTATGACCACATACTTATATGTCATATAGCAAAAATCACTCAAATTCTCTGCTTGCAAAAATGGAACAAAACTAGAAATGAGACAGATACATAGATATATAGATAGACAGATAGACAGACAGACAGACACATACGTATATACATACATAGTACCTGAGATCTATCAAACAACACATGCTTTCTAAAAAAGCCACATACTTAACTTCCTTTGTTAAGATGTCATTGCTTTGTAGATCATATATTTGGGGGGAAAAGCAGGGAGAACTATGTAATTCTGTTGGCTCATCCATGAGTTTATGCAAATAAATATAAAGCTGGGCCGGCCAATTTGTAACCTGCTGTTTCTAGGGTCAGAAGGACCCACTTGATCACCCACCAAGAAGGGGCTTGGCTCCTTCCTAACCCATGGAGGGTAAAGGAGTGCTCTGGAGGCCCTGCGTGGTCACTGGGGGCAGGATGAGATGTGCAGGCATCGGTTCAGCTGAGGATGAGCAATTTTGTCCCAGAGCTGTAGCAAGTGGACCACCACACAACAAAGCAATTGCTTCGGTCCGGGGTGGAGTTGAGAAGTTTCACATGGCAGCTGCAGCAGCTTCAGCCTTGCAAAAACCCATGTGTCTTCTAGACTGCTTGGGGATCTTTGCATGGAGATTAGAGGTGGTAGCCCAGAGGTATGAACTGGACTCTGGAGCTTACCTAGGTTTTGGCTATGTGTTGAGATTGTGGACAGGACTTTGCCCTGCCACATCACCACCACAGGAAATATTTTTGTCATTCCTTTGGCTATAGGCAGAGCTGGTGTTGTTAGGTGTAGTAACCACCAAAGTTTTGCACTGAATGTTTTTTCTTCACTGTTCTCTTATTTTTCTGTGTTTGTTTCTTTGGATTGCTAGCCTTTTCATGGCATGAATCAGCAAAACATTTAAGCACCAGCCCTGACTAAATTTGCAGAGATTTAGCATTTGCTTAATGCCAGGCCCATCAGAACAGCTCAGTTCGGCAGCAAGCTCTGAGCAGAGCCCCAGTGGCTATGTCAAAGAGGAGTCAATGCCTCCGTGGCGTGAATCACAGAACTTTATATTTCCTCTTTCTGCCACACTGAGGCCCACAAAGATCTTAATTCTGCAGTGCTTTTACGGTAGAGTTCATTGCCTGTCTTTTACTGGAACCAGAACCTATCTGTATTCACGGTTACAGAACTAAATGTGTATTTTCCAATGTACGTAGTTCAAAGAGTATGTTCATGAATAAAAAAAACTTCTGGCTGTTTGCTGCTGCATTCCAATACAGGTTGTAAGCAAACAGACAAATTAAAGTGAATTGGAGCTTTCAGTCCCTTCTCCTGTGCAGTTATCCCTGGTGAATTTAACTGAATAAATGAATAAACCTCTTCTTTTTAAATGAACATTGGAAAAGAGAAAATTTTGAAAATAGTACCAGTGATTGACCGTAGTTCTCTATTCAGAAGTAGTCCCTACTGAACTCTGAGGGTATAAACGGACCTCTGTGTTTTCCAAACAGCACTCTTTAAAACAATAAGTAATTCACACAATTCTATGAGGCCTAACCATAAATACACAGAAGGATATACAGAATGGGTTTTAATTTACTCTGTTGTTCCTTTTTTACATCTTTCCAACATATAATAGTGCTTGGGGAATTTTGTATGTCCATTATATGTGGCAGTGTATAGAGCCGCTTACTTAGATGGTTGCAAAGGCAATTTAGTGTACTAATGAATAAAACAAAAAATAACTACATGACAGAGGCACACTGTGTTTCGGAGCTGTAGGTGCTGGTGACAGATCTTCAGTTATGACACCCAGATAATTGCTGATGACAAACTGTGTATTCTGAAGCTGCTGCACTCCCACAAAGGGACCTTTGTTTGGCCCTGTGGATGTAAGCGAGACCTCCTGCTGCTCTGCTGCCAGCACACTGCCATCACGGAGCCCACATTTCTAGTGAACACTAACCCACCCTCACACAGAGTGAAAAAGTCAGAAGACCTCACACCAAGAGTGCACAGAGAGGAGCTGTACACAAAATGCTGAAGAGAAAGTTTGCTGGAGCCCCACAGTCTATTATTTGAAAAAGACAACATGAATCCGCCTGTGCGCTGGTGAAGCGATGCTCTAGAGGCAGCTCTGCAGAAAGTAAATGCAGTGCTCCCTGTACACGTCAGCGCATCCCCGACTGTGCTGAGGAGGCGAAGCCTGTTTCTTCAGTCTCAGTTTCAGACGGCATTGCCTTATCCACAGAGGTATCAGAAAAAAAACATTTACAAAACCAGGAGGCTAAAGGAGAACTTTTTGCTATAAAGAGCACTGTGCTGGATGTCTCCCAAGTGTGTATTTTCAAGTGCTTTGATTTTCAGAAGGTTTGAATGTATGTCAGCTTCTATACAGGGGACTGCAGTGTATTTTGTTCTTTGAGAAACAGGACACACACATATATACATATCCATAGATACCTATCTCTCTACACAGACATACACACTTGGGAGTCTATTTCATGCTTCCAGTTGGAAATATTTTGACTCATGTCTTTTGTATCCACATATCCCATGACACATATCTACATAACACATATACACTAAATAAACATACGGTGCTGCTAATAGCCCAGAGGTGTTATTTCCCATATAATAGACACTATTTGCCATGCTGTACAGAATGCATGCCCTAAACTCCACGGTTGCTTTGCATCTTTGTTGCAGCAATTCTATCTCACAAGGCTGAGGATGGGCACCACGCCATCCTAACAGATGGGTCTGACAGCCAGGAGACCATGTATGTGCATCCAGTGTGAGTGAGACCGATGGGATCCTTTTCCAAGGAGATCTAAACAGCTGTCTGTTTTGGCTGTACCGCTCCAAGGAGAAGGATGTAGGCTTACATTACATGAGGTTTATGCAAGCACAAAGATCGGAAGGGGGAGCATCACATGTGCAAAGAAAAATCCATTCCAATAGCTACGAACCAAAGACATCCACTGCAAAAAAAGTAAAGCAGCATTATAGCACTCCACGCCCCTCTGCCTCACCTCAGGAAGACCAAGCAAAACTCGTCCTGAGAAGTTAATTTGCCTGAACACGTCGGCAAGGGTGCAGAAACCTGTTGCACCGGCTTTCTTCCTGTCCCAGAGGCACATAATATTCCATAAAACAAAGGCCTTCAAATACTGTGCAGACACTGCTCTTCTATACAGCATAAAAAATCTGCTGAATAAAGGAACATGTCCTTTCAGCAGAAAGAACACAGATTTAGCTTGTGTCTTTTAAAACATAATTTAAAATGCCTTGTGAACAATTAAGTAATTGCATGAGTAGAAGTTAAAATACTGCTTTCAAAAATTATCCCCTTGCGGAATTTGCATCCTCAGGTCAGGCCTGTGTGTAAGTGCGGAGCTGAAGAGAAACACCATACAAGCTGCGTTTATTCAGTGCTCTGAAAGGCTGGAGCACAATCGGCGTGACTTTCGTGATTGCTGTGATGCATTTTGTTCACCATAGAAAAATCTATATAAAAATAACGTCTGCCACCTAAAAATAATTAAGTGATACTTCAACCATTGTCTTGAGAACTAGCTTTTAACTAAAATTTAGACAGTGATCAAAGATTTAGCACAGTATATGGAGTGACCAGTGCTATCGGGTCATGGAAAAATCTATTTTGGTATAACATACATACTTTTAAAAACAATTAGCTGTTCAGTAAACCAACTGAACAGTACAAAGTAAAAATTGCATACAGAAAAAAAAAAAAAAAAAGGTGGGAAAGCATAGCTGTACAAAGGTGAATAAGATACATAAGGAAAGCTATTAAAGTCCTTCCTGTACACAAGCTTAAGTACCAGGCAGAGCAAGGGAGCTGGGAAACATGAAAAAAGTTGGTATAAGGTGTTGTTAGCAGTTTTAAAAACATCCATCAGGTTTCTGGTAAATTAAAAAGTCATGTTCCTGTCCTTACAGATGTTAAAGGAAATTTTGTAGCCAGGTTGCTTAGGATGGGTGTTGTGCTCCACCCCCAGTGATCACCCAAGATGGATGACACTTTCAAAGGAGCATCTTCCCACCCTGAGTGCATTAGCAATGAAACTCTTCTGCCCTCTACTCCTCCCACGACAAGAGGTCATGCTTTTAGGGCTGATATATTAATTCTTAATTATACTTAGAAATAATAATCATAATAAAAAATGTTAAATTCTAAGCCATCTGTAACCACCTTGTTGAAAATGGCAATTTATTATACTAGCACCACGGGAAACCAAGGAGCAGTAAGCCGGCTTCCTTCCTGCTCCGGACTTTTCAGTAGCTTTTATTGTGTTTTGTTTATTGAATTAACCCTTGAGAACAGTGAAAAAAGGCATGTTTTTGGAATGTGTTTGGTATTGAGGGAACTCAGCCATAATGCAAACATGTTGCACCAACAAATTTGGACTTGTGCTCGGCCTGAGGGTGTAAGAAGAGGGCAAAGGTGACATAGAGGAACTTCACGCCTGCTTATTTGGTGTATCGATGTAGCCACCAACAGGAGCTGCTGCTGCCTCAAGGGCTGTTCTGGCCTCTGGAGACAGCTGAGATGTTTATACATTGCAGTCGGTCTTTGGGTTTTTGCATCATTGCCTCCTGCATTGCGAGGTATGGAGCTGCCACAGGAGCTCTGCAGGCCTGCTATAGATTGTAGAGGAAATTTTCTCAGGCAGAAAGTTGATCCTTAAGGATTTACTCTGCAGCTTCATCAGGGCAATGCAGTCACAAGTGTGTGTGTGCATATATCACCTATTCTTAAGTACACCTTTTAAACTTCATAATTTTTTAATACCTGAAAAACATAGTCGTCGTAGTTCTCGAAGTTTTAGTTCTCAAAGTTTCTGAAAACCTCTATAGTTCAGGAACATACTGTATTATTACCCAGATTATATGAATACATTAATATTCTGCCTTCTGCCATCCCAGATATTTTTAATTTGGTTTATGGAGCCATTTTATTATAAATTCAATTCATCAAATAAAAAGTGATGCTCTCCATGTAATCCTTAAAAATTCCTAGTGTTCTTTTAAAAGAAGGAAAAGCACAATCTAAAAGGCATTGAATTTTACAATATATTACATTATTATGTATAGTGCCTTCTTTGTAATTACAGAACCTGCTGTCTTTTACAGACTTTGTAGCTATGTAAAAATTACTTAAAACACTAATGTTTAGCTACATATTATCACTCAAATCATAAATTAATGGCAACATCAGAAAAAGCAAATGAGGAGATACTTCCAATCAAAACAAATAGGCTAAATGATTGTACTGTTTAGAGATCCAGATAAATTGCTTTTCTCTTGTACATAGACATGTTCTACACATTACAAAGCAGACATGTTAAGAACAAGCTAGTGGTGTAATTCTTTGATGTTTGATTTAACCCTGCATATCTAATTCCTAGAATACCTTGCATTACTCAGTAAACTCTGCTTTAAGGGACTACTCTTTAAAATGGGAGAGAAATGCAGATTTTTTAAAATTTCACAGTGAGTGCAGTACATTATTTCTATCAAAAGAACCTCATTACAAATGGACACTCTTGGACTTTCACAGGTATCAAGACACTCTGGTTTAAAGGATGGACAAGTTGTGAAATAAAATTTACAAAAGTTGCTTTGTGGAAAACCAGCTCTTTGCAAGCTTGAGAGCAGTCTGTAACATTGCCTTTGTCTTGCCCCCGCTCCCCCCAAAAAACAAAAAACAAGCTTGCAGCTTCTTGATGCTGTTGTCCAGAATCTTAGTTTTAATGCCTGTGTATATCTGTAGCCAAATAAGCTCTTTCTCATGGGTAAGCATTTTTAATAGGCTGCATATCACACAGGTAATGCACTCATTTCCAGCTGAATCACAGTGGAAGCCTCAAAATGTAACCACTACTAGACCCTGGTCCTGGGTGCACTAGCATCTTCCCTCTCTACAGTCGAGGGATATGCTTAGGGGGGCTTCTGTAAACCAGATTAGAACACTTCCTAGGACTGTTTCTTTTGGGCAATAAAGACACCATCTCCCGAAGTAATTCTAAAGAAAAGAAAAAAAAAAATCTTGAAGGGAATCTTTTTTATGTTTGCAAAACTGGATTTTTTTCCTCTTTGTCACTGTGCTGCCTAAAACCAAAGTTGAACAAAATACTAGAGGATAAGAGAAAAAAGTGTTAAAAACTGGAAAGTGAGTGATGTTACATAGTATTCTCAATAAAAAAAATTAAACTGTATGGATTCATGAAAATAATAATATTAAGTGTGTGCATTTCATGTTTAACAGAGTTTCAAAACCCTATACTTTCTGGACAAAAATTGGTTCTTCTTTATATTAAAAGTATCTGTAAAAATAGATCTTTACTCTTCTGCTCAGCAGTAAGAGAATTTTTTTTTCAGAAGGCATGCTACTATAGAAAAGAGAGGAAGGAAGCTGGAGTTAGAATAAAAGTGAAAATTATAACTTAGAAGAGAATTTTTAAAAACACAAACATACTAATTTTCATCTTTTATTTTGAAAATATCTCATTGTTCATATTAATAAAAGGCAAAACCACCAACTGAACTTGTTCATAACTTTATTCTGCTACTCATTTTATCATCTCCAGTTGCCATTTCCCTGACTAGACATTGCACGTCAATTAAGAACGGTAGTAATTTCTGATGGATGGAATAATTTGTAACAGGAGCAAAATTTTAAATGCCATGCTAGGAGTATCAAAACTCATAAGGTACCAGATGTTCATCAGCAGGCTCCCTGTGTAGTAAAGTGGGATCTCATTATAAAATCAGGAAGTATGTAAATAATCCCGAAATGGTGAAAAATTTAATAAAGATAGCTCATCAACAGACTGATAGGAGTGGGAGTAATGTTATGTAAATTAAGCTCACAGTTCTTCTACATCAAAGGAACTATCAAAGCCAAATCAGAAAGGAAGGAACCTTCCCCATCTGCAATTCAGATCATCACTTGTGGTCCCATCATTAAACTTAACAAACATTGGAGCATCCTACTACTATTTTTTAACAATAAGTGAAGTAGCGCCACTCACCTTGTTACTCCATGCCAGAAGTTACTGAGACGAGAGGGCACTAAAGGCTTCTTAAGGCTGTGGACTAACTCTTCTGGGACTGTAAAGGAGAACGGACACAGGCAGATCACCCTTCTTTCTCCTTTGCACTTGCCAGGTAAGAAGAGATAACGTTTACAGTTTCTTTCAAGCTCATGTCTAAGCATGTCAGCACCTGCCCAGCCAAGTCTGTCATGATCTCCAGCTGTCCGGGAGTGCTATCACATAGCAGAGCCCTCCTGCAAGCCCTGAACCCGTAGAAAACAAGGGATTAGCCCACATCGTGACCCTGCCCTGCCTGACGGGCAGGACAGTGTGATGAGGAGGTGAAGTACCCGATGCCTTGTGAAGTGCCTGAAGCACTTCAGAAGTACATCGACTGCAGAAAGATGGAAACCTATGGGGGGAAACTAAGAGTTGGTCAAGTCTGTGCGGTTAAGCTGCTTGTAGGGTTTGACACTAGCTTTCAGTTTCGCCTCCCCACATTTTATTTCTGGATGTGCACTGCTGTGCATCACAGTGAGTGTAAAAAGAAGACAGGTATTTGTTCTGAAAGGGTCCTTACCATGTAATGCCAGTTGACTATGTAGCTTTTGTGAGAAAGCACTTCTTTGCTACAAAAAGTGTTTCCATTTTACAATGAGAGTGGCTGAGCTTTTGCCTGTTGCCATCGGTAGCTCAGCAGTATTGCAGCCACAGGAGACTAATGTAAGTAAGCTTTTATTCTGTATTCATGAGCTAGCAGTGCCTCTCTTCTGGCCATGAGAAGGAGCACTGATTTACATGTTACAGGACAAGGTCTCAATGGTGTCAGTAAAAAACAGCTAAAAATGCAAGACCCACCTCTGGGATCTTTTACTAACTGGTCAAAATTGCCCCTGTCTGGAATTTTTACATGTCCAATTGATCTATACCTTATCAGATGTCATCTAGCTCTACTGTGATTGAGATATCATTAATTAAAAATTCACCGAGGAGTGGATTCTGACAGCTGCTAACTCAGCAATGAAAAACCTGTTCAAATATTAACAGTAATCAGTGAGCAAGATCACTTGTTTATGTGTTGCTCTTGTGACCTAAAGAAGAGGCAGCAAAGGGAGAAAATCTTTACACATATATTGGTACTTAAGGACAGATGATTTTTGGACCTCTTTAGACATATTTTTTCAGCCTGCTCTCAAATATGGCAGCTCACTAGAGAAAGACAAAGTGTCCATGAAGCCATCGTGATGGCTCCTGACCCACTGTCTCCTCAGGGCCTTGAGAGTGGACAACTCACAGAGCCTTCCTCAGCCTCTCCTTTCTACTGATGACAAGATTAATGGCTCTCAAATTGTAGCAAGAAGATCACAAAGCATATAGAAGCTAATCTGGTGTGTGTGTGTGTGTGTGTAAAATAAAACAATCTTAACAGACTATGTATGGATTCCCAGGCAAGCAGACAAGAAAACGGGACAAAAAGTAAAGTACTAAAATGACATATGAAGTTTATAATAATCTAATGTGGTTGTAAGTGAAGACCGGTATAAGATCTTCATAAGCTTGTCCATGGGTTTAAAAAAAAATCTAAAAGATTCACTTTACAAAGACTGAAGAGCCAGGGGCTGGAGGACATAGGTACACAACCCGCACAGATGGATTTTTTTTGGCTGGTAAGGGCATCCAGTTTGGAAGGTCTCTTCTTTCACAGGATTTAGGCAGAGGGTCTGATAGCACATGTACAAATGATGGAAAACAGCTCCTCCCCAATTACTCAACAGTTGAGACTGAAAAATAAACAGCACAGTTGTTTAACAGATCCAGAAGAGCATTAAAATTAGCAGTGGGCTTTGGGAGCACGTAAATTCACACTGCCTGGATATAGCTATAGCCAAAGCTTGATGTTTCAAAGCTTCATTTTAACCTCATGTAAGGATCTCATTGATTGTCATAAGGATGTAAGGGGGGGGGGGGGGGGGGGGGGGAGGTTGTGTAACAGAGGAAATACCTATTTATTTAAATTAATGAAAACACATACAGTCATATACTGGTTCTCAGGTATGCCTAGCTTTCTAAACCTAGCTGATCAAAATAGTCATATAACAGAGAAAGGTTCTGTCTATGCTGGAATATTTGACAGTTATATCACTGTACGTTTTACAGTGGCATTGTTAAATCAATATGCAGCCATTAAAATGGCATCAATCTTTGCATGGCTGTGATTGTTCTAGATTAAAAGCAGCCTTTTCACTGTAGTTAAAACTCCTTCCAAAGCATCATAGTATAAGGTGAAGAAAATACTCTGTCTTTACAAAAGGAATCATACTGATATAAAAATTACTGTATAAATTGACAAGTTAGCACGTTCAGTATTACCTTCCATGTGAGAAAACTCTTCCATAAATTCCTTCAAAGGAGAAAAAAAGCAAGTCACAGAGTAAAGGGCAATTAGAAAAAGGTAAACTGAGGAAGAGAAGAGAAAGAATAAGAGGAGTCACTGTCCAACTTCTGTTGTGCCCGTGTTTGATTTGAATGAGGAAAGGTGCTATACTAAGGCCACCATTATCGACTCAATTTATTAGTGTTTTGAAAAAGAGAGACTAGTAAAATGTAAATACTACTTAAATGCATGTGCAGGGAGGTCTAAACATTTTAATGATGCATTTCATTCTGCAAAATCACAGGTCTGGAAGGTACCTTAAGAGGACATCCAATTTAGAACATCCTTCCAAGGCAGGGAAAACTAAATCCATTTCACTGCTTATGCTTATTTGTTCAACCTTTTCCCTTTATATGTTCATATGTTTGTGGAGGTATAGATTTATGTCTATACTTCTAATCAAATTAGTCCTGTTTTTTATTTTATTTATTTCTAAGTTTTCATACTTTGTCAGTATTATCATATCAGAATTATATATATAAAAAAATAACTTATGAAAATGTAAAACTTATTCCTCCACCAAGCCTAATGTAATAAATCTCCATTTTTGTAGAACTATAAGATAAGGATGTTATAAAGGTGCAACAAATGCATTTATATTACATGTACGTTTTAGGTGCATTGACCACCACTCACAGTGTAGTCTAAAGTAACTTTATGCCACCCGTTTATATAATACTAATAATAGAACTCATAACACTATCACATAAATACATAAGAAACCCTCAGCTTGAGATGAACTATGAAATATGTTCAGCTTCCAGTACACTGTCACAAAAGATATAGGAGAAAGAGTCCAGAAAAAGTGAAGAAAATTGTTTAGAAGGCCAAGTGCAGGGTCCTGCACATGGGCCGGGCCAACCCCCAGTGTCAATACAGGCTGGGTGGAGAATGGATTGAGAGCAGCCCTGAGGAGCGGGACTCAGGGGTGCTGGTGAATGAAAAGCTCAGTGTGGCCCAACAATGTGTGCTTGCAGCCCAGAAAGCCAACCACATCCTGGGCTGCTTCAAAAGCAATGCTGCAGCTGGTTGAATGAGGTGATTCTCCCTGTCTGCTCTGCTCTTATTAGACCCCACCTGGAGTACTGCGTTCAGCTCTGGAGCTCCCAACATAAAAAAAGACATGGACTTAATTGGATTGAGTCTGGAGGAGGTCTACGAAGATGATCAGAGGGCTAGAGCACCGCTCCCATGAAGCGAGGCTGAGAGTTGGGGTCCTTCAGCCTGGAGAAGAGGCGGCTTCGGGGAGACCTTATAGCATACCTGAAGGGGGCTTACAAGAAAGATGGGGCAGACTTTTTAGTAGGGCCTGTAACAATAGGACAAGGGGTAACGGTTTTAAACTAAAAAAAGGTAGATTTAGATTAGATATCCAGAAGAAATTCTTTACTGTGAGGGTGGTGAGGCACTGGACCAGGTTGCCCAGAGAAGCTGTGGATGCCCCATCCCTGGCAGTGTTCAAGGCCAGGCTGGATGGGGCTTTGAACGACCTGGTCTAGTGGGAGGTGTCCCTGCCCATGGCAGAAGGTTGGAACCAGATGATCTTTAAGGTTCCTTCAACCTAAACCATTCTGTGAGTCTATGATGCTATAATATCATACAAATAGCAATGCATGTAAAAAATTAAGACCATTTAATATACAGAGAATGATAACCGCAAATGTGGTCAAAGTTTAATTTGGTAAACGGCATGGAGAGAGTAAGGACTCATACCTCTACTGTTTTCTCTAATGCAAAAGGGAAAAGAAACAACCTATATAATTAAAAAACCAGTATGTTCAAAAGCAGTCAAAAGAAAGAATTTATGGACCTCATAACATTTAAAAATAAGATTTCTGTAGCCATGATTTTCAAAGAATGCAAGAGAAACTCAAGTTCTAGTGAGAAGAAAGTCTTTTTAAGCCAACTAAAGTTGCTAGCAAAAAAATGTTAAGATGTAAAAGACTTCAGCTGGCTTGAAGAACGTGAGTGTCTAAAAGCTTGTCTGGCTTTTCCAGTTGTACCAGCTCATCTGATCAAAGATACCACCTTTTCCCACTTAGTTTTCCAATTAAGTTTTATCACCTACAGGTGCAATAGTCACAATGCATGCATATGTTAAAGGATAGCAATACTTGTAGTTTAGGATTTATGATAGCAGTATGAGGCCAAAAGAAACTTCCAATATGGTAAAACTATTATTTTATTTGTCTGTAGCATTTGGTATCTATTGCTTTCCGAAACAAGACAGGGGGCTACATTTCAGATCAGCATTTTCACTCTTTATAGCACATGGCTTGTGTTTAGTGAATAGAGAAGAAACCTTCCATTGTAATCATTTTACTCACAGTTTCACATGGAAGTCACTAGTCACTGAAAATACCAGTCAATTCTGTCATTTATAACTGCTGACTTTATAGAAAACATGAATATGAATTAGTTGCATGTTTATCCCAGCACAGCAAACTACCCTTTCTCCCCACCTCCTTTACCATCCACTTACTCAATTCGTTCAGCAAGTGTGTTGTTATGCAAAGCCTGCTGACAGCCTTCTGAAGCAGTTCTGCATCTCCACTGCTAGTCCTCAGCTTCAGCTGCCACCACATTCCTCCACTGGTAACACTTTTGGGAGGAGGTTTTTTTTGTCTATTCATGGTGTTCTGACTGGCCTTGTTCACAAAACCTCAGTATTAATGAAAGCAAAATGTCATTCTTTGGGATGTTTGCAATATTCAGTTTTTTCACAGAATGATTTAATACATAGTTTAAAGTAATCTAAAAAGCTTATGATAGGTGAAAATAATACTCTTAGATACATGAAAATGTTAACACATAAGTTATAACTATTTTCTGAATATAATTTAGAAATAAAAATACTGCTGATGAATCAATGAGAAACAATAATGTTTCTAAATATATTACAAGAAACGAATATGCTTCATGAATGAATGATGAAGGAATTAATTTGTTTCGGTATGTATGAAAAAGGACGAAATAAGATTTTAATCCTGCCAAAGCAATCACACTTGGAAAGAACTGATAGCTTAAAGCTAGTACACAAAAAATGGCATAAAAGGAGCAAAGGCTTGATTACTCATACTTCAGTAAAAAAATAAGGAATATATTTCTGAAAAACTCCTTGTATACAAATCTTCATTAACAGATGCAGGAAATTATTTTGAATCCTTCATTGTTGGGCTTGATACCATATTTAGTGAAAGCCCCTAAAAACGCCCAGCAGATATTTTGAAAAGTCAGTATAAGTATTTCCATTTTGAAATGTTATATATAACAGATGTGAAACAGAATGGTTGTGTTAAATAGGAGTTACATTTATCAAATACAGCACAAGATCTAACAGCGAAGAATGAGACCACAGTGAAGCATAGTTTTTGAAAGCTTGTGAGCAACTATAATCCTTGTAGTAGATGTTAGTATAGAAGGAAATGATTGGAAATACAAATTTTTTCACTTCAGAAGGGTAAAACCACACACTAACTCCCTTGCATGCTATGAAATATGACAAAAGTTAAGCCAGTGAATTACAAAAAAGGAATTGAGGAGCTGGAAGCCATCGTGCAGCAGGAAGACTATGACATATTCACCATCATGGGAACATGGTGGGATAACTCACAGGAATGGAGTGCTGCAATGGATGGCTACTAATTCTTCAGAAGGGATAGGCAAGGAAGGAGAGGCGGTGGGTCCCTGTATGTCAGGGAGGGTTTGGAGGGCCTAGAGCTGAGTGATGGTGACAGTAGGGTTGAGTGTTTATGGGTAAGAATGAGGGGAAGGCCAACAAGGCAGATATCCTGGTGGGAGTCTGTTATAGACCACCCAGCCAGGATGAAGAGGCAGATGAAACATTCTACAAGCAACTGGGAAAAGTCTCAAGATCACTAACCCTTGTTCTCATGGGGGACTTCAACCTACCAGATTTCCACTGCAAACACAACACAGCACAGAGGAAACAGCCTAGGAGGTTCCTGCAGTGCGTGGAAGAGCTTCCTGACACAGCTGGTCATTGACCCAGCCATGGAGATGCCCTGCTGGACCTGCTGTTTGCAAACAGGGAAGGCCTGGTGGGGGATGAGGTGCTCCCAGGACGTCTTGGGCATAGAGATCATGAGATGACAGTTTTTGATTCTTGGAGAGGTAAGGATGGGGATCAGCAGAACCGCTACCTCGGACTTCCAGAGGGATGGCTTTGGCATGTTTAAGAGCCTGGTTGACAGAGTCCCTTGGGAGATAGATCTGAAGAGCCAAGGGGCCCAGGAAGGCTGGACATTCTTCAAAAGGTGGTCTTAAAGGCACAGGAGCAGGCTGTCCCCATGTGCCGAAAGACGAGTGGCAGGGGGAAGAGCAGCCTGGCTGAGTGGAGACATTTGGCTGGAACTCAGAGGAAGACGGAGAGTTTACCACCTTTGGAAGAAGGGGCAGGCAGCTCCAGAAGACTATAAGGATGTCACAAGGTTATTCAGGGTGAAGATTAGAGAGGTGAAAGTCCAGCTAGAATTCAGGTTGGCCTCTGCTGTAAAAGATAACAAAAAATGCTTTTACAAAGACATTAGCAACAAGAGGAGGGCCAAGGATAATCTGTATCCTTTATTGGATGTGGTGGAGAACATTGCCACAAAGGATGAGGAAAAAGCTGAGGTACTTAATGCCTTCTTCCCCTCAGTCTTTAATAATAAGACCAACTTCCCTCACAGTACTCATCCTCCTGAGCTGGAACACAGGGATGAGGAAGAGCAGAACGAAGTCCCCACAGTCCAGGAGGAAACTGTTAGTGACCTGCTGCTTCACTTAGATGTGCGCGAGTCTATGGGTCCGGATGGGATCCACCCAAGGGTACTGAGGGAGCTGGTGGAAGAGCTTGCCCAGCTGTATCTCCATTATCAATAGTCCTGGGTAACTGGGGAGGTCCCAGAAGACTGGAGGTTAGCCAGTGTGATGCCCAGCTACGAGAAGGACAGGAAGGAGGATCTGGGGAAGTACAGGCCTGTCAGCCTGACCTTGGTTCCAGGGACGGTTATGGAATAGATCAACCTGAGCGCCATCACACAGCACACGCAGGACAGCCAGGGGATCAGGCCCAGCCAGCATGGGTTTATGAAAGGCAGGTCCTGCTTGACAAACCTGATCTCCTTCTATGACAAGATGACCTGCCTAGTGGATGAGGGAAAGGCTGTGGATGCTCTTTACCTGGACCTTAGTAAAGCCTTTGACACCATCTCCCACAGCATTCTCCTGGAGGAACTGGCTGCTCATGGCTTGGGCAGGTGTATTCATCACTAGGTAAAAAGCTGGCTGGCTGGCCAAGCCCAAAGAGTGGTGGTTAGTGGAGTTACACCTGGCTGGTGACTGGTCACAAGTGGTGTTCCCCAGGGCTTGGTATTGAGGCCAGTTCTGCTTAATATATTTATCAATGAATATTTATCAATGATCTAAAGGAGGGAATTGAATACAACCTCAGTAAGTGTGCCGACAATACCAAGTTAGGGAGGAGTGTTGATCTGCTGGAGGGCAGGAAGGCTTTGCAGAGAGATTTGGACAGGCTGGACTGATGGGCCAAGGCCAACTGTATGAGGCTTAACATGGAGAAGTGCTGGGTTCTGCACCTGGCTCACAACAGCCCCTCACAGCGCTACATGCCTGGGGCAGAGCGGCTGGAAAGCTGCCTGGGGGAAAAGGCCCTGGGGGTGCTGGCTGATGGCTGGGGGGACATGAGCCAGCAGTGCCCAGGTGGCCAAGGAGGCCAACAGCACCCTGGCTGGTATCAGAGACAGTGTGGCCAGCAGGACAAGGGAAGGGATTGTCCCCTGTACTCGGCACTGGTGAGGCCTGTGTTCAGTTTTGGGGCCTCGAATCCTGTGTTCAGTTTTGGGGCCCTCACTACAAGAAAGGCATTGAGATGCTGGAGCATGTCCGGAGATGGGCAATGGAGCTGGTGAAGGGTCTGGAGCACAAGTCTTGTGAGCAGCAGCTGAGGGAACTGGAGTTGTTTATTCTGGAGAAAAGGAAGCTCAGGGGAGACCTTACCACTCTGCAACTCCCTGACAGGAGGTTGTAGGCAGGTGGGGGTTGGTCTCTTCTCCCAAGTAACAAGTGACAGGACAAGAGGAAACAGCCTCAAGTTGCATCAGGGGAGGTTTAGATTGGATATTAGGAAGAATTTCTTCATGGAAAGCATGGTCAAGCATTGGAAGAGGCTGTCCAGGCAGGTGGTGGAATCATCATCCCCGCAGGTGTTTAAAAAGTGCGTAGATGAGGTGCTTAGTGATGTGGTTTAGCGATGGACTTGACAGTGCTAGGTTAACGGTTGGACTTGATGATCTCAAAGGTCTTTTCCAACCTAAATGATTCTATGATTCTACGAATTCTAAGAATAAGGTAATTAAAGTGCTCTGTTCTGCAATTTTATCATAAAGTTGGTCTGGATTCTAGTTAGTCACAGAGTGACGCTGGTGAAAACAGAATCACAGTAGATCTTCCCCGAAAGGTCTTGAAATCACAGCATCTTACAGCCTAACATTACCTTCATTTGTAAGAAAGAAAATATTTTTATGGTACAATAGATTTGTCAGACCTGTGTAATACCTTTTGATATTTTCTCTACATAAAAGGGCAATCAGTTAGATTAGAAATTGTTACTCCTAGGGGAACTAAAACCTTAATAGGACTAGTACCACCCCCAAGATGGATAACTGGATTTGCTCCTCTCCTGTAGCATAACAATAGTTTTTATATTGCATTGTTGTTAGACCTGGTGTTCAATTGTTACAGAAGCTTAGAAGTTAGTCATTGTAATCAACAGCAGAAATACACAATAATTCAAAGTAATCAAATTCCATACAACAGACATGAATGGAATGCAAGTAAAGTGACAAAATGCAGTATGTATTGCAGCAAGCCCAAAAAGAATGACTTTTTCCTGACAAAATGTAGGGACAGGTTGCAATAGCAGTGGTATTGATTCATGGCTCACCCTGGCAATCAAAGTCTGTGAAGAATGTTCTAAATGAGGAGACGGAGCTTGAAGCAACACGTTAGCTGAAATAGCCAAGCAAGGAAAAGTTGCTTATATAATGAAATGGTTGTTTGTCATGCAATCTCCATAGCGTGATGAAGATACTAAAATTCCGTATTTGGCTAGAGGACGCAATTTGGTCCTACTCTTCATTGCATGCCACAAAGACAAGTCGTCACATGAGCTGCTGTAGCTCCTGTGGACCTTTGTAAAGCCCTTGCACACATGATAAATCAAAGGCTTCTTAAAAGTTGTGCAAATTTCCAAATCTATTGGACAATTGTCCAAGTCTAGGGAAAATCTGGGCAAATACAGTTAGTAGGTGTCATGTAGGAAATACTTCTGTTAGGTGAAAGCAGTAAATAGGAAAGAGATTTAGGAACAGTATTCAAATAGCAAAATTTCAGGTGGTTGTTTTGTGAGACCTAATATCAAATCTTTCACTAAGAAGTATTGATAATTTAAATTTTAGTGCTTAAGTAAAAACATTAAACATTTGCTTAATAAATGAACTGAAATGGGTATCTATGACATCCTACTTCCTCCTGATCTGGCTGTTCTATTGTTAGAGATTTACTGTCAAAAAGCCATTTCCCACCTCTTACCGGTACGAACAAGAGAACTGGTGAAACTTCAAGGTTTTGCACTAAAACCAGTGACAACTGGAACAACTGGATGTGGCTTTCTACCTGTAGAAGGATTACTTCAGGTTATTAGTCCACACCAACGGGCAGAAGCATTTTAGTGAAGTGCAAAAATAGCTTGTGTCCTACAATTATGCTAAGGCCCAGAAGTTTGTACGCATTTCCTGGGAGTGCTGCCAACTGAATACAGTCCCTGTCCCACATTATCTGCTCCCCCTCTGTGAGAATTGAGAGATAGGGATACAGCGTAAGCCATGCTGAGCGCATGATCTGTAAACTTGCTTTGTGCACAAACTGAACAGCCCTTTATTACAGAATGCAAGCACTCACAGATGATGTCTTCAGTCTGGTGTACAAGTATTGGCAAAGAAGCTAAGGACTAGAAAGATATGGAAGCTGAAGTCCATCTGCATTTCTGTCTTTAGAAACAGCAGCGAAGACCCTGGAGGGAATGTGGAACACCAAGTGACTCCACAGGTCCTGAATGGTCTCGCAATAGCTGAACATCTTAGGAAGCAACTGGATCTAACTGGGGTTAACATGCCAATAGAAGTATGTGCTGGATAACTTTCAGGGTCAACAAGTAGCCTATTCAATTAAAAATAGGAAACTGGGACTACCTGTGAAATTAGCTGCTAAATAGAAAAGAGAAGAAAGCAAGCACATGAGGAGCAAAATGCCGGCAATAGTTGCTTTTTGCTCAATTAGCTTACTGTGGTACAACGGGGAAAAGGGGATATACCGAGTAGGATGAAGGAACATGAAAGAGGGCTTGTCTTCTAATTGAAAAATTGGAGAGGATAGAAAAAAAATAAAACAGTTTATTTACTGTCTTCTATCCACAGAGCATTGCTGCAGCTGCTGCTTTTTTACTGCTGAAAGCCAAGTGGCTTCCCAGGCGTGGCAAGGAATTTGACTTTCTGACTATGAGCAGAGGAAACATTAGGAAACTTTGTTCCACATTGGTCAGTTCTTTCCCATTGTAGCAGCTCCTGGAAGGAGGCAATGCTGGCAATTCATGGCTGTACACTCTCACAAAATTCATTAAGACTAAACAATGTCAGGAATAACATCTGCTGCTACTGTCTAGCTAATAGCATGATCAACTAGGATGACAATGTTGGCCAACTGGTACTAAAGAATGATAAATCCTCACCTAGAAGTTGAATTCCCCAAGCAAAACCATTTACTTACCACCCCAAACAAATCACATATTCTATAGAGAGACCACAGGCAACAGTGAAATATCTGCAGAAAGTAACAGCTATGTGAAAAAGACCAATCTGGAGATAAAGCCTTGACAAAACCAAGGGAAAGGAGAAATCATTGTAAATGTATATACCTAGAAATAAATAAAATGGATTGCAAAATATGGCTTTCATACCAGAGAGCACCTCTTGCAGCAGCAGGTAATGATGGGGGACCATGCCGTGGGTCTCAAGAGGTCTCCTTGGGAATTTGAAAAGCCTTTTTGTGAGAAAATCCATTCTTTCCAAATGAAACAAATCTTTGGTATCTGTTTGGGCACTCATGCAGTCTAGATCGACTACAAAAGAACAACCTTTACTGGTATCCTGACAGAAAATCCTGTATGTCTTGGAAATGTCTCTTTATTGACCTCTCAAATGAACCTGGAAAACTTCAAGTACCAATTGTAAATATTATCTGGCTGAAAAACCTATACTCCTCTTTCAAAACAGTAAAGTCAGCAGTGACTGAGTGTATTCTGGGGAATCATCAACCTATGAAGACTTAAGTCATATAAACCCAACAAACTTGTGAGCCTCATAGGTTATTATCAAAACTAACTCCCTAGTACCAGATGCAAAGGTATTGTAAATATTTAAAAATGTGTCAGTTTTTAAATGACTCAAACTGCAATTCAGTTCTGTGTATAGAAAAGGAAATATGCATTTTTAGTTTGTTTGTTGCACAAGCAATTACTCAAATTTCTTCAGTCTCTGTTACAAGATACTGATTGACATAAGTGATACAGACATAGGCATCCAAGATGCTTTCCAATCTGGGCAACTCTAAACCAGCATGCTGATGAAGTTACATGCATACAAGTACACAAGCAGTTGAACTGATTTAAATGCCCTCTTCTGGGACAAGCTCTTGAAGCAGGATGCTGTTTGTTTCAGGCTTCATTTTTGATTGACTTTTCACTTTGTCTAGGCTCATAAATTACAGTTCTGTTTTATGCATGGCTCTTGTGTGCTGCTTTATGCCAATTCCTGCACACTATTTTCACAAGTGATTGTAGGCAACTCAGTACAATTAACGGACTATTACTGTTAAAGCAGAAAGGCAATTGTCAACTGGACTTAAGACCACTTTGATACTAAGTGAACAGTTTTGTCATAAATGTAGTATGAGGTGTGTTAAAACACTTGGTATAAATAGGTGACATAATGTAAGGCTGTCTGCTGATCTATAGGCAAACACTAGCATAATAGCTTAGCTTAAATGGTGACCTATTTTTCTGAGTTTCCACCGTGATGATACAAAGCAGTGGTCTGGCTTTAAAGATACATATGGAACATCTTTTCTGTATGTACAGTGCATTTTTTCCTGTGGACATGCTAGTGTTTTTTAGGCATGAAGAGCAGAGGTTGTTCTGGCATGAGCTGTCTGCATATCATGATCACGGGATCCCATCCTTCAAGGGATGAAATGTCATGACGTTGGAATACTTTCCTATAGTAATCATACAAACACAGATTGTTGATAGTGTTGGTAACGTAAGCTTGATAGGGGCCCACCTTGCTGTTGGCAACTTTTTATTCTATAACATCCCCTGAACAGGAGCATGGAATGAATGGGCAGATCTACAGAGGATATCAGGCTTGATGTAGAAGCTTTCCTTTAGGGCTTAACAGAGTTTGTATATAGAGGGTTTTGGTAATATGGTACATCTAGCCATGCTAAATCTTCATTGTTTCAGTTGATCTAGACCACTGGAGCCCAATTTCTTAATTTAAACTTACAAAGACTTGAAACTGGATTGGTTTTCCTTGTAAAGTTTAACATCTGATAGAGTAGAAGGTGGAATTCAACAAAGAAAAGGGAAAAAGCTGAATTTATCTCCTGAACTTTTTCCTAAAATGCTTTTAAAGCTGAAGAAAGTCTGAGGGAGACTAATTTAACTCATCAGTTAAGATGAACTCATGTTGCCAGTCTCATTACACAGGGGAAAAAAAATAATCATGTCCCTCTTCTTTAGTTAACTGCAACCATACCCCAATTAAAACCTAGTCTTTGAAAATTCAGGAATGACAATGTTAAATCATTAAGAATATGTAATATGATCTGTTGTGGAGCAAGGAGCACCTACAGAATGTCTAAAGGAAAGTATTTTTACAAGCAGAATAAGAGGTCATGCCACCTTGAGAATAACTGATTAAAAAAAGAGGACTAAATCACCCACAGAGGCTTTAGCATGCATTGTCCTACTGTTAGGATTTCTGGACATGATCATCTAGGCTGTGATCTTATAATGAATGTGCACTTTATTTTCAACCAGGCACGTAAGTTCAATTCTTTCAGAAAGTCTCTGAAGCACTCCACACATTTCTGCCTAGGAAATCTTGGGCAAATAGGAAAATACTCCTTGAAAGTTGAGTATGGCTTAAGTATTATTGCTAGTGACAGAAAATCTGAAATTAGAGTGTGTGTGCATGTGTCCATTTGTGTGTATGCATACTTCCTTATGGAGAGTACAAGGGTTTCTGAAAACCTGGATGGCAAAGGCAGTGGGATGACTTGTCCAAGGTGCAGCCAAGTGGTTCAGCCACCAGTAATTGTACAATAATGTAGAATTATGACTGCCTAAATGTAAAAAGAAAATAACCCACTTCATTAGGCTGAGGTTAGTCAACAGATGGTGTATAGACCACCAATAGTCTATAAAACATCAGACGGCTGGTGTAATTTCTACACATAACAGAAGTGCCCTTGACATCGACAAGTCAGTACAAACCACGTAGCAGAACTGGGAGCTGGATTTTTATAGAGATATCACATCATCGAAATGGTGAGAATTAAAAAAAAAAAAAAAGTGGTTTGGTTATAAATAAAATCAGGATGGTTAACATTTTTAGTAAACGATACGCAAAACCACACAAGTTGGGCTGTAGGTTATTAAAAATCTGCTTGATTTTTTGCTTAAGATTTGAAAGCCATGACCACATAAGCAGTAAAATTTCATTTGCAGTGACCATCAAACACTGGCCCTTTACAGTTTTTGACTGAAGTGTACTAAACCTCTCCTTGCAGGTGCTAAGAGTATCTGTGAAATGTTATGTCCTGGTGGGTGCTGGCAGTGCTGCTCTAAGTTTATAAGAAAATTCAAGAATGTGGAAGGTCTTCCCAGTGGAAGTATGGAGAAATTATCTTCAAGTAGACTGGCAACATTTTACAGAGGTGATAGGTAGTTCATCTGCTATCACTACTGTTTTTCAGAAAAGTAGAACAAACAATGAAGAGGCAAAGGCAGAAGTTCCAAAAGCTGTCGGAACTCATACAATGAAACGAGAACCTGACTTTATAGAATGAGGAAGTGGAGCATGTAGGTGCAGTACTGCTCAAGATAACTTTTCAAAAACACATGGATGCTTCTATAGAAATGAGGGCTATAATAATTGTAATGGTTGGAAAATGCTTCAGTGCTAGTCTACAGATAAAAGAGATGCATCTTGTGCTTGAAGAATAATTTGAAATCAAAAAATGTTGCTATAACAAAAGCACCATTTAGATCAGAAACCAGATAGCAACTCCGAGGTGGTACACATTAAGAACTTTGATTGCTTTCCTTAACTGTTACAAACTTAAAAGAAGCCTTGTCATCTTAAAAGCACTGCAGCAACTGGTATAGCCTTCTCTACTACTTACCACAAGTGCTTGTGCTTCTGCTTCTTATCCTGGATACTGAAGGCTAGGCACTGGGCAAGGTTCTTTGCTCACAAGACACCTCTTTGAGAGGAATGAAAATATTTGTGCATTGATACACTGATTTTAGGGTGACTGTTCAACCAGAATAAGACACAATAAAAGGAAAAATAAAAGTCATTCAAATGAAACAACACTTCTCTTAGGGTATTTATTTTACTGGAATGTAAATCTTCTTGAACAATTTGCTCACATGAAATGAAATTATTTATTTATATCTATATCTATAAAGTAGGTACAGAAATTAAGCGTGATTTCAACATCTTTAGATTTTAGAACTCCTGGTGTACGATTTAAATAAACTCCAATTTGAACCTCAGCCTTAACACTATTGATATTTAGCAGGTCACAGCACCCTTAAAATACCTTTTACATGAAGAATAATATTTTTCCTTTCCTGCATATACCGTTGCAATTGGTGCAAAACCACTTGCATATTCACAAAACCTGAGACAGCAAAGTAGGAGCTGATGATGTAGAATACGGCTATTCCCTACTTACAGGCTTCCAAAGCAGGCAAACTCATGCAACTTTTCAATGGGCAACATTGTATCCACATAGACAATTCATACCTTGTTTGTTTGTTGGGTTGTTTGTTTTTTTTTCAGTTTCAAGCCTAAAATGATCAAGAAGAACCAGACTAAGAAACTCAGTTTCCTAATGTTAAAATATTAAATCTGGTATTTGTTATTTAAGGAGGATACTTGTGAATGAAATCCTTGTTTTATGACAGTGTATTAAGTAACTTTGTCATGTTATTTTCCTATCTTTGTCTCTTTCTTTTAGCTTACCTTTCAGTAAATATTGCATCCTAAACATGATAGTGAACACAACTGTATTTCTGTAACACTCTTGAATGCTGCAAAGAGTATGAGCATATTTGGCTGTTGAAGGTTCCCTGTAAAGGCCACCTTTGCTGCAGGTGAAGAACTCAAATTGAAATTAGTCCATCTCTGTCGCTGTCAGTGATGAGAGGCTCTTGTAGTGGAGGACATGGCTCAGGGCATCCATGTGTCAGAGAAAACCAAAACCAGCATCTCCTGCAATTCAGCAGATGGAGAAGACGGGGGAAGGGACAAACTTCAGTCATAGAACCTTCAAAATTGTTCAAGTGAACCTTGGCTTTTTAGCACCCACTGAAAAATTATACACTGCTCTGGATGAGCAGCTAAGTGGAAACAGATGGTCAGTAGCTTATTTTCAATAGCTGATGAACAATCTTCCAAAGCTTTTTCCAGTGTTGCACAGCATATCAAAGTCTTAATTCAAATTCAGAAAACAAATAATCTTGAGCACTTCTTGCTCTCCAGCCACTGAAAGCTCAAATTATGGAGATTCTAGGAGACCCAGTTTTCTTTACTCATTATATTAACTCTTTCCATTCACTTACCCCATTTTCTCATATTCTTGTGCAGTTTTTTCTGTGCTGATGTACAACACCCTACTCCAGCTCCCAGGTCAATTCAATGCTTGCATTGAACAGCAGCATTTGTCCCAGTTGTGTTTTTTGCTAGGTGGAAGGTGCTAGGCCAGCTAGGAAGGAATTCACATTGCAACCATTGCTGTCAGTGGGGTGCTCATTTGGAACTCTTGCCTATGCCTGCTGCTTGAAAGAAAAACTTCTTAAAAAAAATAATCATCTTTTTCAGTCAAACTAATCTCTTCTCTGTAAGAGAAATTAGGGCAGGGGCAGTTGAATAAAAGTTTTTCCATCAAGCTACACAACTTCAGATAAATACAAACCTTGGGAACCTTGTGGATGCCCTCCACATCATCTGACTACGACAGACTAACAGAACCACATTTCTCTTGAAGTTACTTTTTTAACACTTACCAAAGGTTGCAGAGTTTAATTCCTGGAGCTGTACTTCTGCGTTTCAAGTGTGCTAATAAGCAATACGTCTGACCATTTACCCCAAGCATTTGGGATGTGTTACTCAGGTTTATACCTCAGGTGCAACTGCTAAACTGCCTATTCGGCCACTCTCTCTTTAGCTTTATCTGCACATGATCTTATTCGGGCAGTTTCACATTCAGGAGCACGACTGTGCTGGGACGCACCTTAACCCAGCACTCAGCTGAGCTTTCCATCACGAGCTGTTCGCTTATTTTATGTTAATTGGACTCGTCCACGACACAGAACAATTTGAAGTGTCCCTGTGCTCACTGACGAAAAAAATAGCAACAATACAGACAGCAATGTAACGGCCTGTGCCGGTGCCTTTTGAAGGCACCTTTCTGAAAAATTCGCGTATTCCCTGGGTTTTTTTTCCCCCTTCAGGCGGTCCGCGCTCTTTCGAACCCAGGCGCCGGGGGGCTCGTACCGAGCACGACCTCTCGCAGAGCCACCGGAGCTGCCACGCTCCAGCACCGAGCGGCCCGGGGGGGTGGGGTGGGGGCAGGCGGCAGCACGGGACACGCGCCGCTGGTCACCTCCCGCCGCGCCGGGCGCGGCCTCCGTGCACCCAGCCCCCGGGACGGACGGGCTGACTGGATTTTTGAGGGAGCCTGCCCTCCACACACCGGCGAGCTGGCAACTGGGCTGCCCCGCAGCAGCTGCCTGCGAGGGCGAAAGTCAGTCGGAGCGGTTAAAAAAAGTCCCCAAAGCAACACCCACCCCCCCCGCACCGGCCGCGCCGCCGGCAGCCGCCGGGCAACGGCCGCGAGGGACCCCCGCCCCGCCCCCGCCCGCCGGGCGGCCGCGCCCCAGCCAATGGGGAGCAGCTGACGTCCTGCGCCGCCCCGCCCCATCCCGACCGGGGCCGGAGGCAGCCGGAGACTCCCGAGCTTCCCCCTCCCCGCCCGCCCCGCTCCACCGCCCTTGTTCCTCGGGCGGGGACTCGCTTCCTTTCCCGACTCCCTTTTCCCACCCTCCTCCTCCTCCTCCTCCCAGTCAAGATGGAGGACGGCGGTTGCTGCGACCACCGGCACCACGGCGGCTAGCGCAGCTGCTGCTCCTCCGGCTCGCTCCTCGCTCCCTCAGAAAAAAAAAAAAAAAGAAAAAAAAAATCCCTGCTGGAAACGTTCGTTCTTTCTCCGCCCACCGGCTGCTGGCTGCGCGGACTGCTGGCCCTTCCCATGCCGTCGTCGTCGTCGCCCTCCTCCTCCTCCTCCTCGCCCTCCTCCTCCTCCTCCTCCCGCGATTGTCTGCGCTCCGGCTGCCGCCCGCCCGCCCGCCCTGACTCCCTGCATGCACACGCCGCCTCCTAGGTGGCTGCGGGGGGTGGGCGCTCCCGGAGCTGCCATTCCGCACATACCTTCATGTCCCTGCGCTCACTGCGGCCGCCCGCCGCCGCCCCGCATCGCTCGCCCGCTCAGGCTGCCGCCCTAACGGCCGCTCCCGCCCGGAGGTGAAGCCGGGACCCGCGGAGGGGGCGGTGGGGTTGGCGGTGGGTCTCGCCCGGAGGAGCCGCCGGCGCCGCCACACGCAGCAGCCATGAGCAGCGCCGCTACCGCCACCTCCGCCGCCACCACGGCCGGCAGCGGCGCGGGGGAAGGGGCCGAGGAGGCGGCCAAGGACTCGGCGGACATCGCGGCGTTCTTCCGATCCGGTGAGTGCGGCCCCGTCCCGGGGGGCGAAGGAAGGGGCAGCGGCGAGGCCGCGGCTGGAGGTGGCGGCGGAGGGTGGAGGGAAGCGACGTTTTCCTCCCGGAGCCGGGAGAGGGAGCGAGGGCAGCCGGCTTTGTCAGGTGGCCTCGGGGAAGGCTCGCCCTCCCCTCGCCGGCGGGGCCGCCTCGGCAGCGCCCGTCCGTACGGAGCGCCGCCGCGCTTCCTCGGGGAGGCGGCGGAGCGGGGCCCGGGCCGCGCTGGGGCGGCCTGGCCGGGCGGCAGCGGGGCAGAAAGCCGGGTCCCCTCGTCCCCTGCCGGGGGGCAGCGGGGCTTCGTGTTCGGGCCCAGCAACTCGCGGGCGGGACGCCACCCTCGCCGGCAGGAACGAGGCGTGAAAACGGGTGCGGCGGGCGGCCCGGCCCGGCCGGGGCGGTGGGGGGCTGAGTGCCGCCCCGAGGCGGTGTCGCCAGTGACAGGTGCGACTCTCCCTCCGATGCCGGCCCGGTAACGGGCGTGTTCCCGGGGCCGGGCGGCACGACCTGGCGCCGGGCGGACCCGGTACCCCCGAAAATGTCCCGCCAGGGACTGCGCGGCGGTACGCGAACGGAGGAGCCGCCGCGGGGCCGGGCAGCCCTCGGTGTCGGAGGGGAGCGGGGGCAGGGGAGCGGCGCGCCGCAGGGCTGCGGGCAGAGCGGACCGGGCCCCCCGGGCCGGCGGGCGGGCGGGGATGACACCGCTATAAAAGGCATCGCGCCTCCGGTGGTGCTTGGCCGGTGCCGTGCTGGTGGGTGGCGGTCGAGGGCAGGGGTGGGAGAGCGCAGCATCTCAAGCGGGTGTTCATAGCGGGAAGGGAAAGAAAAAGACAAAAAGCGAAGCCCGTGCGCCGGGGGTGTCCCTGCCTGGGCTGAGGCGGGGCAGCAGCGGGAGCCGGGCGGCAGCGGCTTTCGGGCGCTGCCGGGCTGGGAAGCCAGGCTCGGTGCGGAGGCTCGGGAGGGGAGGCGGGGGAGCCTGTTGACAGGCTGCCGGGATAAAAAAAAAATGGAGGCCGCCTTCTCCCTCGGTGTTTACTCTCGGCACGCAACCGGGCGGGGAGGGCGGCCGTCCCTGTCACCGAGACATTGTCCCCCGGGGAATGGCGGCGGGGACGGAGGGGAGGGCAGGGCTGGGCTGGGCTGCCCGGGCCGCACGAACCGCCGGCGGCGGGGTCGGAGCCCTACCGGCAGCCTGGGCGGCGGCGGCGGCTGAGCCTCCCGCCGGTGCCGGCTGCCCTCCCCCGAGCGGCGGCTCCGCCCCGCTCCGCTCCGCCGGCGGCTCCGCGCCCCCCCCGGGCACCCCCGGCCATCGCTGCCGGGCGGGGCGGCGCGGCGGGGCTGGGCACTTGCTCCGTTCGGATGCCTAAAAAGGAGCGGCGAGCAAGGAAAATGCAGACTCACCGCTGGAAAGATGAGGGGGATTGCCGGTTTGGTGTGTGAAAAATAATAATGACGGCAGGAGCTGTAGTAATAATAAAAGCCGTGTTAATTGGTTTTTTAAGGAAAGTCAGCGAGGGAAGTGGGAAACGGCGTAATGCGTGCTGCTGGCGGTCGGTGCTTGCTGTTGAATGTGTTTGGTTTAATGAGGGTGAAGGAGGAGGTGTGATTTGCAGCAGGCATCCCTAAAGCAGGGTTCAGAGCAGCGTTTGTTTGGACAGATGGTCTGGACGGGGGGCTGTGTCTCCTCCGAAAGGCCCGATGCTCCCTCGGCAACCTGTTTCACATGACAGCAGCGAGTCCAAAACTCCTTGTTGAGTCAAGGTGCTGGCCTTGGTGGGTTTCGTCATGGAAGAAGGATTGAGCTTTGTCGTTTTGAGGGAAAAAATCCTGGTGAAAGCGAAATGACGAATTGCAACAGTAGACTTACGGTCTGCCTAGTGTAGTTACAGATTGGTACACGTGTAGTAATCTTGCAGTTTTGGAAGACCTTGCCAGCTGTGTTAATAGTCAACTTCCACATTTATGTGTGGGTAGAGGGATGACACGGAATTGATAAGCTCGTAAATGGTGCAGTGATGACTTTGATACTGATAACTTCTGATAACAGGGAAGTTGCACTGACCTCAGTCTTGCAGCAACCAAAAACCTTAAAGCAGTAGAAGGACATGTCAGATGCTTATCAAAAAACTCTTAGAGCATATTTAACAGCAGGCATTCTCATTTCTGTATTTACATGTGGAGGTTATCTGGTTCAGCCTGGGCTGTGACACACGCTGGAAAATGCTGTGGCATCTCTAGTGGGTGTTTGGTATTGGGAAGAGCTCTTCAAACTCCACCTCTGTACAGGATCCACTCTTTTATAAGGAAAGGGTCTATGAAGAGATCTGTGGTGTTCCCCTTTGTTTGAACAGGAGGCACGGGGTTTTTTCAGTGAAACACAATGGACACAGCAATCTGTGAATAAGCAAAAAACTTTATTTGGTGTACATGGGAGCAGACAAAATATTTTTCTCTTTACAGTATTTACAATGACAAATGCTTCCTTTTTCCTGTCACTTGCAGAGAATGTCAGCAAAGCTGTAGCTGTTACTTAAAAGAGAAAATGAGTAAAAAATGTTATAAAGAGTTTTCCGGGAGGAAGAAACCCCTATCAACAACAAAAAAACCCACCTAAACAATCAGTTCTAATCTTAGTTTAGTTAAATTGGTTAGTTGAGATGCCAGTGGGGTTATTTACTTTCTGCATGTCCTTTTGCAAGGCTAAGCATTAAGTAGAATTCAAGGAGCCTGAAGAATTGGAGGGTGTTTTGTTAGGATATTGAACAGTGGCTAGGTCACTTGAAATCACTTGAAATGTGTACATTTCCAGTTTTCGCTTTGGTTATGTAAATGTAAACTCACTCTGAGTTGTTGTGGAAATAAGTTGCAATTGAAATGTGAAGAAAACAGCTGAACTGGAAGTGAGGTAGTAGTACGAAAACATAAAGATTGTGTCTTGAATTTAAATGAGGTATCCCTTTACTGGAATTGGAAGAAATTGAGGCAGCTTACTTTCCGTTATCTATTTGGTATCTAAATCTCATTATTTGAAGTTGAAAAGCCAAGAACACCTTGTTAGATCTGTCACCTTCTTTGTGGCAGGCTAAGGGTAAAACTGCTAAGAAGCAGAGTTGAGTGCCAAGCAAAATGATTACATTTTGATGGAGAAAACAGTGGTTGTAGGAAGTGTCTTTCTGTCCTATATGTGAATTGGAGATTAGAGATGACTCTCTGAATTGACAGAAGCGATGCGTTTTGCACTGAAGATGTATAGACAAGCATCTTTTTTTTTTGTCTTATTAAAAAGTGCACTGGTGTGACTTGAAAGGACTAGTAAAATCTTTTAGAATTACGGAAAACCAGACTGTTACTGTATGAAAACTCAGTGGTGCAGTAAGTGGCTGGGTAGAGGGTTGTTAATGCACATTTTAAGTATGCAAGATCTATTCTGTATAAAAAAAGTATTAAGATAAAGCTTTTCAAAATGCATTCTAAGTTTAAACTTAAAATTTTGTGTATTCAGAAGGGTTGAAAACAGTGAGCAAAGCTGATTTTGAAGGACTGCTATTAAGTCATGGCTTACAGGGCAGTAACCATGCAGAGGTTTTGCTTGGTGGTCGTTCTCTTGTTGCTTAAATCTTCATCTTTGCAGCTTTGAGGCCCAGTACTTTGGGTAGGGGACTGGCGGCTGACATCTTTAGGATGCAAGAATGAGGTCTGTTAAGTTCATATTGTGCTGTTATAACAGTGTCCTCCAAACCAAAGAATTTTTGCTAGTTGAAGTTAATGAATATTGGTTTTGAGCATAAAGAACAAAGCTTTTTTTAAACTTAAGTAGAAGAGGTGCTGATCCTATATTTTGTAATTAAACTTATCTTTTTGGGATGATGGAGAAATCTGTGAATACCAAAGGATGCAGAGAAGAAGACTTGTAAGTGCTTCAGTCAGCTCTTGGCTAGACAGTATTGCAAGTGCCTTGGTAAATGATTCCGGTAAGTCTTTGTGGAAAAAAACCCACTCAAGTTATCAATGGATAACTCTAAAGAGTGTTGCTGTGAAAATGGATGTAGTTATTTCCTGTAAGATACATTCAGGATGAGTGGCTTCTGCATACTGTGCAGTAGCTTTATTCATATATGGACAAACGACAGTTTTCAAAGCGATTGAGATTAGTGTTGTCACCACCTATTTATGAGAACACTTGCCACGTTTCCAGAAAGAGAACAATTTACAATACTGAGCAAGGGGCAGGAGCCTTTTGGAGAGACAGAAATGTTTCAAAACCAAAGGAAAACCAAGAGGCCCAGGAGGTCTTGTCACTAGGGTGAATAACTACCTAAGCTTTACCAGGTCAAATCCGAATACAACTGTTAGTAGTACTTCATCACTTGTGTGATGTTTGTTTTTGTGTAAAACAAAAAGGGGAGGATTTTCCATCTGAAAATGAATCTGCACAGGTGGCAGCAGTCTTTTCTCAGGAGGAAGAGGAGTAAGTCTCTAAGATGAAGGTGGGTCTGGAGAAGGTGTCCTACGTAGAGAGTTCAGTGTGCCACCTCTCCCGATGTGAAGTCGGAAAATAGGCTGGTAGCCAGAACAGCTTTGAATAGAAACTGGTTCTAACATTGTACACTCAGTCTTTCGTGCTTGTGTATGTGCTTCTTAATGTAAGCTTAATGATAAGAGAATTAAAAACTGTTTTGAGATACATGTAGGTACCAAAATGTCCATCTGTGAGTATTTTAGGAGAATGGGATGCTGAAATCTATTGTGATTGTGGACATGTCGTTGAAGACTTCTGCATGGTACTAGTGACTTGAGACTTGGATCAGTCTGGGTTTGATGAAGTCTGCCTATAGCAGCTTGAGCTGATAATTGTTTGAGTAGCTGAGACCATGTAGGAAATATTAAGGAGTATCATGAAAAAATTATTGATTTTTTTTTTTCTGATGTTTGTGGGGATTGCTTAGTTTTCGTGAGTATCACTTAACAAATAATACCGTAAAGATAAAATCTGAAAGATTTATTCAGAAATTTGCTATTTCAAGTTTACAGAGAGGATCTGTGTTTTACTTTTTTCCTGAACATACTGTTTCATATACTGTTGTCTTGCTTGCTTTACATTGGTGATCTGTGTGATAGTGGTTGGGAAAGTTGACTGTCTGTAGTAGACAGCATCAAAAATACTGCTGTAGTAGAGAAAGTCTCCTAGAAAGAGGAGAAGAGAGAGGGAGGGGAAAGATTAAAAGGAAACATACTATTAAAAGTTCTGTTTTTGTTTTGTTTTTTCATTAACACTACTTATAAAAACATGCTAGCTTTTAGATCATGGGCGAAATAGCTTTCATATTAGGCACTGAACGTGAAAAATAAGCCCAATTTTCAGCTTACATCCATGAAGCAGGACGCACAATGAGATAAAGTTAAGGTAGTGCCTTTCTAAGAAGGTTCATTTATCTCCTGCTGATGTGTAGCAGCTAACTTACAGAGAAGGTGGTCAGAGCTGTGGTTGTGTAGCTTACTTGGCATGGCAGTTGGAGTGGCTACATAGTGACAAATGTCTAACAAAAATAATCTAATATCGAAGCCTAAAGTGAAGTGTTGGCAGACAGCACTGGTGGTACCTCGCGTATCTCCGTGCTGTCCTCTGCAAGTATTGATTCTTGGACCTGTGGCTGTTGGGAGCTGAGGTATGTTTGGGGTTTTTAAGAAGTGGTGAGCATGCAGAGAACATAAAGTACGAAACAAGTTGGCCATTCTTTCATGCAGCTTAGAGTGACAACAGCATTTGTGTTAAAAAAAATAAACACAACAAAAAACTTAAGGTGTTGAGTTGGCTTTTCAAGAATCTGTTACTTTGCTCTTTGAGTTACTTTAGTGGGCTAGAAGGTTGCAGCAGTATTGCCATTATTACTACTGGGTGACCTGGGCTGGAAAAAGAAGTGGCTTGTCCTGTGAAGTTGAATCCAGTTCCAGCAGCATCCATTTTAGTAAGATGGTTAAGCTGGGGGGGATAAGATGTTTTGAAAAACAGTATAGAGAAATGTCACAGCTTGATAGTGGCTCATGTGCAGTATGCAGAACAAAAATAACTACAGAAACAATGAAGTTACGGTGGAGGCGTTACTGTGGGAATAGTGGTGTTGGATTGATGTTTCCTGGAACAATGAAGACTAGGGACAGAGCACTTCAGTGTGAAATGCAGCAGCTGTTGTGCAACTTAGTTAAGTGTGGAACAGTCAGACTTCTCTGGGGATAGGGAAGGGGAGAGAAAGTTAAAGGTTAGGGTGTGTTTGAAAGAGCTGGAGGCAGAAGTCATGGGTATTTCTAAGAGGGGACAGAGAATTACTTGTAATACCTGTGATAGCTCACAGTTGATAAACTAAATGCACATTAGGAAGTGGGGGGTAAATGGGAGCTAGAGAAAAGCCAGGCCCGTTCTTGAGAGAAGTACGTCTGAGCTGGCATGAAGTGCTGATGTGCTGAGAAAGGAGCTGGCAGAAGTAGGAAGAAATGTGATGCAGCTGAGGCTTTCATTAATTCTGTAACTTGGTCACCGTGTAGACAAGGTGGGTAATAAACATTTGTTAAAGAAGTGGCTTCTCTCTATTTAAACATGTGTCCCACAGCAACATAGCAGAAATGGGTATGAAATTTCAGCCTGAAATACCATGCAGCTTCCGAAAGCTTTGCCATCTAGGTAAATAAAATCTGAAAGAGACTGGAAGGACTTTCCCTACCCCAATATAAAGAGAAAATATTAATGTTGTTCTGTTCTTTTTCAATTAAAAATTTTAAAATTCTAGTGCCAAGAATGGGCCTGTTTAGATACAGACTATTAGTTCAGTTTATTAATAGGGTGAAACTGCACTGTGATTTTGGTGTGCAGCTTGAAGAAGGAGGTCATACAGCTGTTTGTGTACAGCAAAAGTGTTAAAATAGGAAAGACACATTGAAACTTTGGAAATGTACTGGTGGTTGATTGAGGTATATTCTTCTGAAAGTGGGTGACTATTTTAATGAGAACAAAGGAAACTAATTTTTCTTCTTGATGTTGGTGAGAACCAAGTCTAATTTTTTTTTTTTTTTTAAAGGCTACTGGGTAAAATGAAAATATTGAAGGTCATAGCAGGCTATTTTAAATCTAGTGACTAAAATGCTTGCATATATTTGGTTGTTCTCATAAAAAATTTGCTTGACTTGGGGAAGGATCTTTGTTTAACAACATTTTTCTTGGTGCAGTAAAAAGAAGTAGACTACTGGTGAAGTAACACTGATGATCTGCAAAGCTGAGTCATATTCCTTCAGGAAGGATACTGCTGTTTTGAGAAAACAGATCACTTACCCAGTAGTGAGGAGGAGGAATTGAAATGACAAGGAACAACTCAAGTGCTTTTAGCAGTAGACACTACAGTACATTAAGGCATCCAATTTTCAGCCTCTAGAGTAGGTTGTTATATTGATACACAGAGAGGAGGGTTATAAATGAGTTGTGTCCACAACGTTTCACCAAACAGTCTGAGTGACAAGACTCTGCTTTAAAGATACAAAGCCCTTTCCAGTGGCTTTTCTGCCAAATAGCTGCTCTGACACATCTGAAACTGGAGCTGTTGATCCCAGCCTCTTGTGGTTGCACAGAGGAGGAGGAGATAGCCAAATTGTCTTTATGCATTTGTTTAAAAAAATAAGGTTGTTTTCCAAGGTGGTTGGGTGGAGGCTTCTCAAATAATTTAGTCTGTTTGTTTTCTCCTGTGTCACTGTTACTGCTCTGCATAAGTGACAGTGGCGCTGGTTCATAAAAAACACTGCAAATATGTAACAGGTTTTCCTACTGAGCAGTGCTGAGCTGTGCATCTTGCTGGTGCTTTGAAGATGATGTTTTGTAACCTGGACCTTACTGAAGAACTGAAATCAGTATTACTGTAATTATGGTGGGTTTTTTCTGAAGAGGAAAAGGAACTTTTTGAGAGAGAGAAGAAAATTATTTGAGGTTTTGTCTCTCAGGGCCCAAGATGGTAAGCCTTGAAGCAAGATGTAAACAATAGGAAGAAAAGTGTAGGTTTCCAGATCTCAAAATATGCCAATAGTTTGCTTTGTTTGATATGTTTTATAGTATAGTATTTCAACAGGATGGTCAGATAATTCCTGCAAATCTGTGTAAGAGGTTAATGTTAGTGGCTTGTGGAAGTCCGAACGTGAGGCTGAGATTCAGAAAGGTTTGTTTTACCAGTGTGCATGGGGATATATGTGTGTATGTATACACTGTCACACTGAAGTTCACATGATGAATCTTTTTTAACAAAAAGTTAGGGAAAGTATTCTGGGTGGCAGGCACTGAACAGGGCTATTGTGAGTAATGCTGATGTGTTCTAGTTGTCTGTGAAACTACCCAGAGCTTACTCATGTTTCCTTGTAGTCTTACTGCATATATGAGCAGTAATAGTTATTCGTGAGGTGTTTGCAGACTGTGTAAACAACCAGTAGTGATTTTTGTGGTTAGCTTCATATATAACTGTTTAGCAATTAGAGGCTGAGGGTCTGGGGTCATAGTGAAGTGAGATTTCCTAAGTGTTAAAAATGAACGGGGAAATATACAGCAGCCAGTAGGGCTCATAAGGATGTGTTAAATACCTACTTGTTTTTATGTAGTCTGTACCTCACTTCTTGCATAAAACAGTGAATTTAAATCCAAACCCTTTAGATTTTAGACTGAATCCCTTCCTTTTTTTTGCATCAGTGAAGTCTGCAGCATTATGAGATACTTTGTCAAGGTATTTGGTCAAAGGCTTTTCCCTAAGCTTTGTGGTGATCACATAGCTGGTAAATAGATTTGAGGTCATCAAACAATGAGAAATGTTATTGCGGAGATTCTTGATAAAAGAATAGTCTTGAATGTTGAAGTCTTGGGGACTGCTTGTTTTCTGAGCCCAAGCAGATGTTAAATGTTGGGATGAAATGAGGTGACATTTCCTAAAACTTGGCCCAGATAATGAAGGGAGGATACTTCAAGAACAGCAGGAAAATACATCAAGAACATCCCAAGGAGTGAGTTAGAATAAATGGAGTGTTTAAATACTAAATATTACTTGGCTAACCTCTTACACTACACAATGGACTTTGCTGTACCCATTGTGTAAACTTGGCTGTACACTATTGGGTGTAATATTCTAGTAGCATTAAGGTAGTAAGTTCTTCACTTTCCAAATGTTTATCATGCCAACTTTGGGACATGTTGAGTTATACAGCATTGAGTGCAAAGTTGCTATTTTCTGAGATCATAAAAATGCTTCATAATCTTCTAAAAAAAATTTAGGCTAAGGTTGAAATGTCTCAGCCTTTCATAATTCTTCTGGAATTAGAGGAATAGGTGCCTGCAGCTGAAGGCATAGAAAAAAGGTAGAAAGTTGTCAGCAAATTGAAGTGAATTGAAATGTAAGTTGACTGGATTTTCCCGTTCTGTGCAAAAGCTGACAGTACATAGTGCGGTGAAGATCAGACTTAAGATGTCAAACCTAATCTTTAGAGGCCTCCTTTCAAGGTTACTATAGGGAAATAAAATGGTATGATTTTTGTGCTAAAGAAACTGAACAGCCATGATTTTTTTTTTTTTTAAATAAAGCTTTAATCTCTAAGCTTTTATCACTGTCTTCATTTCTTTATTTGCTTTATTGATGTTAGTTGGCAAGTCCATTTTGGTTGCATATTGCACATCAGGTTGGTTCTAAAAGAGTGGAAATGGGACAGTTATAGCAGTAGCTGATGCTCTTGCTTTGCACCCCTTAAAGTCACACTTTGTATGCTTCAAGTATTTGTTTTCTGCAGTTAAAGATAGTTGTTAGACTTGAACTTACCATGGCTTGCAAAGTTCAAAGAGGAAATCAGTGCTGTGCATTGCTTAACTGAAAGGGGTTTATGTGAGCCAGGTTTCTGTAAGGACAACACTTGTAAGCCAGACTAAAATTTCTTAGGACAGTGGCACCTTTTCAGATGGAAAAATGAGGTCATCTGTAATGGCTTATCTAGTAACTTGTTGATTGGCTTGTTAATACATCGTATTAAATAATTAAATAAATATATAAGAGACCAGCTTCTTCAAACCTAGTGGAAGGCTGTCTTTGAAAGGAAAACAGGGGTACTCACTTGACTCAATTTCTTGCCTTGATGGCTGAGCAGAAAGTTACAAACCTGAACTTCCTTTCTGTTCCCATTATGGAACAATTCTGCTGTTTGTCTATTGAATTGTCAAGGCAGCAAACCCAAGTCAAGCCTGCTTATAAGTAAGTGATAAAATATGTTTTGGTTAGTGGTGATCCTTGTAGAGGGACAGACGTGACATGTTGCTACCTGTCGGTGCAGAAAGAGCAATTGTCTTTTGTAGTACAGTGCGAGGACTGGAGTCAAATTTGCCTATCTTTAACTTAGAACAAGGGTACAACTCGGCCAACAATAACCACTCAGTGTGTGTGTGTGTGTGTGCGCGCGCGTAAACTTTTTTTTTAGGCTTGGAATCAGATGCATCCTTTTCTAGCCAAAGGGAAACATTTGAGAAGCTGTGACGCATTTACACAGATGAAGGAAGGAAATGTCCAAAAGAGTCAAAAGCTAAAAATAGAGCAGTTTACCGAGTTGAACTCTGGGTGAGAATTGAAGAACTAAATATAAATCTAAATTTGAGTCTTTGTGACTTACATAACTGAGTAGTGGTTTCTCTTTTTTTTTTTTTTTTTTTTTTTTTGCATTAAACTCTATAGTGGAAAACTTCAGGTGAAGACGTGTCAAGCCTTGTGAGATGGCTTTCTGGTGCCTTAAATAGACAGCACTGAGAAGTCTGACAATCTCTTGATGATTATTGTTATAGCATGCAGTTTAACTCCCTGGAAAAGTGGGTTGTGGGTTGTTTTTTTTTTTTTTGTTGTTGTTGTGAAGAGCTTCTCTGTGGAAATATCATCTTCTGACTACTGAACAGAAGTTTCAAGCCAGCTGCTATTAGAACCAGTATCTATGAGGTTAAAAAAAAGTAAATATTTTTCCCCAGCTTCTTGAAGAAGTAGTAAATTTGCTTCTGTCTGATCCATGTGTAAAAAGCGGTGATAACCTGAGCATTTAAGAATTGAAGTTTGGTTGTCCAAAAAGGTTTGCTTTCTGCCTTGCTACGAAATCCAGTTTGGAAGTGATCAGCTTTCATTTGTGGTAAAGAAAAAGCTTGTAGGAGTGTTTAAAATTTGTGTAATGGAAGAGAATTTTGGAAAAATTCTTCATATGTGAGAGTGTTCTAGATTACTGTCCTTGGGTGACGATAGTAGTGACATGAAGATCAAGATCAAATTTTATTTCTTTCTCCCTGCCCTGGGAGTAACACTACATTTTGGGGGGAACTGGGGGCAACCCACACAATATGGCCAACCAAAAACTGGCCTTTTCCAGTCCAATGAAGTGGGCCCAGTGCAAGTGAGTCTCAGGTTTAGCATTTTCAGGCTGCCAGTGAAGAGCAGTTCTTTCATGATGCTATAGCTAATTCTAAGCTTTGCATTGGAGAGATGAAATGCGTATAGTTAACGCTTTGACTTTGTCAGGAAAACAAATGTTATTATTAAAATAATTTATTTACAAATATAGTAAATGTAATAAGAAATTATGGATAAAAATGGTGGCGTTGGTTAGATTAACTTCTAAGTAGTAATTGTCTTCCCCTCCACCCACCAAGATGGGAGTTTTTATATTTAATACCTTCATTTTTATAGAATGTTTGCTTGGCAGATGTATAAATAGTTGTGCTGTTGTTTGCGTTTTGTTTGGTTTTCCAGAGGGCCCTGAGAATGTTTTTTCAAGGTTGTTTTGAACAAATTCAGTGTCTTTGATTGCTAAAATAGTACTTGTTCTAAGCAGCAATTTATATGTTAAAGCGATGGGCAGTTTGTAGCAAAATGACCTGACTACCTACAGCCTTGTGTATATAGAATCATAGTACGGTTTGGGTTGGAAGGGACCTTAAGGATCATCTAGTTCCAATCCAATACGCCAATTTAAACTTTGTGTTTATGGAATATATTGTTATATAGCAAGGTGTGAGAACTGCTATCTTTAAAATCTTATTTTTCTAGAATATGCTTTTGAAGTGGACTTGTCCATGTTGCTGTCCCCACTGTGTTAGCCTGCTGTTAGAAAGGTAAAGCTGTAAAAACCTTTTGAAAGACCAGCTGGTTAGCTGGGCAGCTGCTTAACCTGTGATGTTTCTGCTAGTAGGCAAGTTCATGATGCAGAATCTGGGCAGGACGTGACTTGCAGTTCATGTCCACTGAGCAACAAGGGTGAGTTCAAAGAGCAAGAAAGTGCTGCTCTCCATAATACTGCCTCTGGGCAGTGAAAAGGAAGTGATACAGCCCTGCATTTGCATGTGGGACGGTAAGGATGGATATACCTTGATAGTAAGGCAGAGCACTTAATGGGCAGCCCTTAAGTTGTTTGTTGGAGCTGAGCTCAGACTGCAGTTTCCGTATGTGTTGATATAGCAGAGCGTGAGAGAAAAGGGTTTTTTTTTTATGATTTTAAGCAGCCCAACATAGTATACTAGGCTGAATTTATTTCTTTGTGGAGTGTTTTCAGTGCTTGGGATAGGAATCTCACTCTCACTTGCCTCCTTTGCTAATACTTTGTGTTCTTGCTCCTGTTATGGCTACAAAGCTTTGGAGGCGGGGTACAAAACTGGCTGGTTTGTGTTCTCCTAGTTTAATGAGACTTGCCTAACTGCAGGAGACATGAGCATTGAGGAAGGTTAGCCATCTTTTTCCAGAGTGGCTTTTTACTGTTGTCCTCGCTTGCGTGATTCTTTCTTTTGTTCCTTTTCCTCAATTATTTATATCCTCAATTTTCCTCATTTATAAGACAGAGGTCCAACAGACAATAAGCTCAATTAGTAGGCATCAGTGTTCATCTCCACAGGAGGTCTGTTATGTTTACAGAGATAAATAGGGGGTCCTATGGAAAAGCACTGCATAGTTTGTTACAACATGTATGCTACACTGAGAATTAAGGGTCCCACAGGCAACCTTAATGCTGCATTACCTAGTTTTTGAGTGCTTTTTGTGGCAGCTTCAATCAAGCCTGATCCTAGCCAAATTAAGACATTGTTTAGCATTTATGTAAAGTTTTTATTAAATGCCTTAGTGGATGACAGTAGATGACGTTGGTTTTATCAGACTGCACTGGATTACTATATTAGATCAGAGTTATTTTGGGAGTAGAAATGCATTAATTCAATATATAATATTAAGCAACGCAGATGTGTAAGCTGCTTTATTACGTAGACATGTTGAGGAAAGCATCTCTTCAAAGACGAATTGAAGCTAAATTATCCTTTCATAAGCCTATGTATAATTAAGACCTAGAAGACAAAGTGTGTTTGGGTGAGGGAAGCTTTTCACAGCATAATAGCATAGGTTTCATGTGCAAAAGCCCTATGGAAAAGTAGATGACACTGAAGGACTTGGAAATATGTATTGATAAGTGACCTACGTTACTATACTCTTCTTTTTTTTTTTTTTTTTTTTTTTTTTTTTGCCAGCTATGTGGACTGAGTTGATCACCCAGGTAAAATTACTGCCTTAATAAGAAGCTTTCTGAACTGAACTGTCATGTAACCTCTGAGGAAGGACCCAAATGGAGATGAAGGGTGCCTCTCCTCTGGTTAGGAAAGAATTATGTTGCTGTGTAAAATCCAGATTCCTCCTGTAATGTGGAATAGAAATTGGCTGAACAGATGAAGTAACTGTTTCCGTAAGTAAGCGAAGTCTTCTAATGCGACAAAACGGATTCCCTATTGAAAGGTGACTGGGAAGGTAGCTAATTATCAGAGACAGAATAACCCTGTATCTCCATAGTGGAATCATATGTCAAAGGTGACAAATCTGGAAATGTTGAAGTTATATTTAAAATTTCAATATTTATTGGTTTCCAGGTCCTCTTGTCAGAAACTGTTTCTCTTAGCTTTTGACCAGCATGCAGCATAAGGGCAGTATTATCATCCACATTAAAGAATGAATTAATTCTATTAGAGGCATATTTTTCATCCAAGTATCTATTCCTTTTGAAGAGGGTTTGCCAGCAAAGCCAGGAGCCAAGTCAAAATTTCTGTTTCTGTTATGCTGTTGACATCGCAGGGAAAGGGAAGGAGGAGTGAACAAAACAGTTTCTCACCTGGGGACCAGTCAAACAATTTCTAACCAGTGAGGCAGGACTCCTGTGACCTGTTGAGCATGTGGTGGTTGAAGTAGAGCTTTGGAGAATAAGCTTTGCTGCCGTTATCTTGCTTCTGCCCAAATATATTCAGGTTTGGTGCTGATATGAGATGTAGTCTTTGAGGAGGCAGCAATACTTGGCCTAGGAGCGGGCAGGAGCATATCCTTAGATGATGAAGGATGGAAGAGAAAATTGAGGAAGGAGAAGATAACTGACAGAATTCAGGGTGAGGGTCATTTTGCTTACAGAAACACTGGCAATTGCCACACCTGCTGCAAGAGCTGTCATCTCTTTGTGGTTAAGGTCTTAGAGTAATACTGAAACAGAACGAACAGCTCTTTCTACTGATGGCAAAGGTGGATTAAGAGATACAAGGCAGCCTAAATTTTCACAGGCCATTTGACAGAAAAAGTACTCCCTCGCTGAAGCAGCTACTGATTTTAAGGCCAAAAGGAGGGTTTTCTCGTTTTAAAGCAGAGCATGAGAAGGACAAGCCTAGACAGAAGAGTTGGAGGGAGATAAGGAGTATCTGATGCAGAAGGCTCGGGATTGCAAATGCAGTAAGGTCACAAAGAGAACTGCCCCTTGGAAGGAACAGGGAGGTGGGTTGCCTTTTTATGTACCATGCTGCTCAGATGTTGGCTCTACAGGGATAATGTGCTCAAGTCAGGAAGACAAGCTGTTAATAGGCCCTGCCTGACCTAGATAGGTCTAATGTTTCTTTATTCCCTGAAGAGAAGAACGAGAAACAGGAAAGGAGCTTGCATAAATTCCTTAATTTTGTACTGCAAAGTACAATCTTGGTGACATAACTCAAGAAGAAGTTAGTTAACCTGTTCGTGCCTTAAAATTACCTTTTTCCATACCAGTCTTTGTCAAATTTCTGCAACTGACAGCAGAAATGTATTATTTGGGTTTTTGTGGAAAGAGCAGCTCAGTTGTTCCAGGAGGTCACTGACACAGCTCTACAAGGACCCCAGCACATAAACATGTTTGTGGTTAGTCCTCTCGCTGTAGTCTCTGATCTGGCAAGAGTACTGCAGAGGATATGTGTAAGAGGCTGTACTGATCTCAAGAGATTTGTTGAACCTTATCTCTAGGTAATCATCTTGTGTTCAGATGAGATTACTAATCACATCTTCTAATTAGAGAAGTGTCATAGCTGTAGGAAAATAAAGCTATTTGGATATGTTGGTAGTCATTTTGCTGACAGTCTCCTCTGCTTAAGGAGGCTGATCAAAACCTCCTGCACTGGCAAGTGTATGCTCTTGAATAAAAAGGAACAGTGACTAATTTTAGGCTGACTTCTTACCAGGAACTTTTTCTTCTTTGTGGTCAAAAGTTGTTCTTGGTGAAATAGTGAGAGATATGAAGCATAAATTGCCTTGTATGAACCTATAAAGAGGCAGCTAAGTCACTCTCGTTTTGATTGTAACCTTTTAGTAAAGTGTATTGAAGGAAAATCTGACATTATTAATGTAAAGATAGGTTTCCAAAAATAGCAGTTCATATAGCTGAAAAGCTAAAGCAGAATTAAGAAAAAAAGAGCTAACTCGAGTTTGCTCCCTGGGCTAACAGTGATTTCAAAGTTAACCTATTCTGGGATGTTGCTTTGACAGCAATCTTGGATCTAATCTAGCAGTAGAATTAGAATTATCATTCTAAATGATAATTGTCATTTCTTGTCATGATAGAATTGTCACTCCCTGTGATATTTAAAATGCTTGTAACTGGTCTCGGTTCAGCACAGAAAGTGAGTGTAGTTGAGCTATTTTTTCAAATAACATCTACTTCAGTAGTTGCTATCTGTGCGGTTTATCTAGTGTTAACAGCATTCAGGTATCTAAAATTAGAGGAATATATTGCCATAAGAAGCAAGCAAACTGCAACCCATATGTTTTGTTCCCTGCCTTTATTTTAAGCATGGTGTTACTACTGGGTGTCCTGCTTTTGTGGCTTATTTGGTCAGAATTCTGAGTCCGTTGGAAGTATTTTTGTCTATTTCTTAAAGATAAAATAAAGATAGCACTGTGACATTTTGAGCTGGTGGAGGAAATTGTCAGTTAGCCAAATATATGAAATTACTAATTGGCTGATAACTTTAAAATCGTTCTTAATTAAAAGCATAAGTTCTGTAAAGATAGATATGTATTAATAAGGTAATTTTGTATTTTCCTTTAAAGTCAGCCTTGCCAAGGGGAGGCTTTGTGATGGCATCCTATAAAGGTAGGAGTAGAAAAAAATGGTTAGTGGAATGGAAGGACAGGTAGAAGATGCTTGTGTTTATGTACAGTTGAAAAAACAACTTGAAAATGCTGTAACAGAAGAGCCATACCGATAAGAAGGGACAAGTGTATAAAGGTAGTAATTTATAGCAAAATATAATGCATAGTTCTAAATGAGATCACGAAAGTCCTTAAAAGCCTAGCATAGATACGAAACACAAAAATAAATACCGTTGCACCCGTTGTGCTGCCAAGTGGTTCTCCGTGTGAATGTGTTCTGGTGGTTGTTGTTTCTAAGGCTAGAAATGGTTAGTCAAGTTTTGCTGAGGCTTGCTGCCTGATAATACTGCACTTTTTCTGGTTCTTTGGATATCTGTGGTTGTTCACCTGTTCCTGTGCGGCTTAGAGCCGGTGTGAAGGTTGTTCCTGAAGCAGCAGCTGTGTGCCAGACTTTGTTGTGCTTAGTGCCGGGAACCTGTGGTCTGACTGGCTCCTGCACGTTGGAGGGAGAGTTGGATGTAGGCTACACAACTTGGATTCCTGAGGAGAAAGAGGTCGTATGTGTGTTCTTTAAAACATTTTTAGTTACTACATCTCTGCCTTTCCCTTAAGCTTTCGGAGACATATCTGAATATAGCCTCAATTAAATTCCTGCCCTTTAATGAAGGAAGTTCTTTGCTTAATGCGTAGCTGATATACTTGGAACATTAGGGCATCAGTCAGGATCCAAAATTAATTGCTGCTTGGGACTGATAGTGCCACGTGGGCATTGGAAAGAACATTGTCTCTTTCAAAAGCCTTTTCAAATGGTCAGCTTTGAAAATGAGGCACATCCGTACTATGTTAAACTATTGCATTTAATCTTGCATCCCATTTTTGCTTTGTAACAACAAAAGCAAATAAATATTTTGTCTGTTGAAGATGGCACAAGTTGAAAGAGGAAGGCCATAACTTCCTTACTTGTTGCTGCCTTGTGCTCTTTCTTGCCTGCACCAGCTCCCAAATGTAGGAGGAAAAAGCCTGAAGCTGGCACAAAGGGAAGAGGGCATCTTGTTCCAAAACCAGTGACTAATGCGTCAGTCCATGGCAGAACAATATTGTTTTAGTGTGGCTAAGGCCCTGTTCTTTCCTTTGTATTGAATTCCTTCCTGTTTGAGGACATTGTCTTTAAAATATACTTCTATCAGCTTGAATGGTAGGAATTTTGTGCTTATTGCTATAGTATCAGTATTAATTGGTTGGTGCAGCTGTTTCAGGTAGCAAAACCCCCAAAAAGTTAAGCAGGCATTGGCTGTAGGATATCAAGTCTAACTGTTAGCAGAGCTGTTGAAGCATACTAGATGCATGGGGAGTTAAAAGAAGGCAGAACTAGGAAGGGAGCTTAAGCTCAACTTGCTTTTGGGAGCTCAATGTGGGAGGAAGATCTAGCAGTCAGGCAGACTCTGCTGGATGACGTGGATCCAAACATCAGCTGTCAGTGAAATAGCCCAGATGAATCTCAAGTAACTGATGGGTGTTAAGGAACAAAGTGGCACCTTTCCTGGCCCCTCACGTAGTATCAGTTAATATAGAAGATTAGGCTCCATTTGCTCAATTAAGGGAAACACCTAATTTTCAGTAATGCTTGAGCTAATATCCAGTCATTTCTGTGACTTGAACTTCAAAAGTAAAATTGGAAGTAGCTACTCTACATGTGCTTTCTGACTAATTTCTGTGACTTGTATTGGACTCGTTGTGGGCAAGCAGGGAAGGGAGAGCACTGCCTTTTTTTCAATAATTGTATAATTAAAGTCATTGATGGTAGGCCAAGAATACTGATCACAAGGGTTGGTGCTGAATCAGAAGGATACTTTAAATGGCGCTCTGTTGAACAGAGACATAATTGCCCTCTCTTTCCCCTGCTTGGCTTATTGGATGGCTGAATTGCTCATTTCATACGTGACTTTGAGTGTGACTGGAGCTGTGAATCAGTGTTTGTTGGAGTTCTGCATCTGGCTTATGTTCTGACTTCCCTTTTATGAGCTGGAGAGGCTGTCTCTGTTATTACTAACTGTGTAGTGAAAATCCTCTTAAACTCTCCTTGTTATGAGTGGGTGAAAATGTTTGGCAAACACACGAATCAATAATTGCTTATTTGCCTCACTGCTGCTTTTCAAAAGCTTCACTGTCCTTTTCTGTGTTTGCACAGATAATCGATGTCTGTCCCCAAATGATAATTAACAGGGATAGATAACTTTGATGCCTTCCTTTACAAAGTCATCCTGTAACTGTGCCGCTCTGAAACCACTCTTGCTTATTCCATTTCTGACCTTTCTTCAGCAGAAGCAAGGCTTGCATCGAAATTGAAATAGCTTATATGCAGTTAGAAAAACTTAATGATTGTTTTAGTTAAAGGTGTTCCCTGGTTTACCATGCTGCTGAAATGTCTGGAGCTCTGTGTGGGTTAAAAAGAGTAAGTAAACTGAACGAAGGCTATTAAAAGGGAAATAAACACTTGTCTCAGTATGAGGAAAAACTCTGCGTGTAACTTGACCCGGTAAGTTTTCATAAAGAAGAGACTGGCTTTGTAATGGCCTTGTCTAACATGTCCATTTTGTTCTGCTGTTGCTGGCTGAAATTGAAAATTAAAATGAGGGAAAAATACCTTCATGATTACAGTTTTCCCTTGGGAACTATTTCAATTGTGGCTTTCTCATAAGAGAGATTGTGGCTTCCTTTCTATTTGTGGCATGAAAATTCAGATTTGTGTAGCCTGTTGCTAAAGTTAAGAACATTCTAGATGCCAGTTTTGGAAGATAAAAACAACTTCCAGGTGCCTGCAATTTGAGGAAGTCCCTAGCTGAATCACATTACCATCTTGATGTGACCTTTGCCAAAAATAACTGCAGTAGTACATGCACAAACTGTCTATGCAGTGTAGTAAGGAGAAGACAAAGTATTGTGTTTTAATGTACAAGATTTGTTTACTTTTTCAGATTTGCGTTCCTGTGGGGGAAAGGTAAGCTTTCAAAACTGTTTCACTTTGCTCTTCAGGTCAGTGGCATCTTACTCCACTGGAGGACTACAAGATAAGACTTGAGCTGTTCACACTGTTGCAGATCAGTGAGGCTTACTGTTACTGGGTGACTTTCCTGGTTCCAGCACTTGGCTTTGTCATTCACTGAAGAGCTACTTCTGGTGCCATAATTTATGCCACTGAAAACCTACTTTTTTGGTACCATAATTTACATTAGCTCGATGGTAACACAATTAAAGCTTGAGACTGTGTTGTTCCGTAGATCAGATGAACCATAGATGCAATACTTGTACCTGCCCAAACCTTCAAGTACGTGCAGGTTGTTTGGATATCAGTGATATGATCTAATGGCAAGACAGTTTCTTCAGTGGACAGAAAGTAGCGGGTGGGTGGGGGCGGGGAAGGAGAGACATCACTCAGCGTTCCGTAGGCCTGGGACTACATGTAATCTGTTGGGGTATCTAGAGCATTTTAATGGCTATTTCCATTAGCAGTTTAGTTCAGATCAAGGTGTGCTTTTGAAGCACATCTCTTGATTGCCCCATTTCACAGTTCTTTGCTCTCCATTGTGGAGCATCTCAGGTGCACAAATAGGAATCCTTTCAGATGAAATTGAGTTGGAAGACGTGCTCTAGTTACAAATAGATTTTAGTGCACAGAACCAGACAACAGCCAGCCAAAAGTAAAACTTCATGTAAAATTTCTTGCAAAGCATGTAGTTTGGCCATTGAGGCCTCTGCACCCAGGTTTTGCTGTATTGACCCTCTTCTGTTGTGCTGTGTGACTAGTGTCACAAAGACAAATGCCAGAGGTCCAGCAGGTAAGTCGTGAAACTCAGCAGATGCTCCAATGAAGTAACAAAGACCTTCTAGTGACAGTGTTAATTTACTGTGTGAATTGAATGACCACTCTGAAGAAGCAGATCATGCTTAGAGCAAGGGCAGTTAACCTTTCTTGATATCAAAGCAGTCCTTGTACTGCAAGGACTTGGAGAGCTGAAGGAGGGGAAGAGATGGCTGCTCGAGTTACAGGATGGAATGAGGGGCATGGTGCACAGCGGCTGTTGCAGTTGAGCTTTCTTTTGTGGCAAGGCACAGAGATTACCTGTCAGGACCGCTCTAATGTAGGTCCCAGTCAAAACTTCAGTATTTGAAGAGCTGTGCATGTCTAAAAAGCACAAGTTGGTCACTAATGCTCTAGAGAGGAATGGATATTCAAGGTTCCTCTTCACATCATATGACTGATTGGAAGGTGTTTTCTTCCTCCACATATTCACCCCTAGAGAAAACGTGGTTGATGTGTGGATGGGAAGAAAACCATACACTTCCCACTTGTGTGTTTGTTGGAAGTGGTGAGTTGTTTCTCTGTAGGGCTGCTGAAAGCCAAGAAACAAATGAAATGCTGTAGGAAGAAGACAATCAGCAGCAGGCATGTGAACTGACTCTCAGATGCAGATACGCTGGAGAAATCCTTCTTACCCAAAAGCTGCTATTTACTTATTCAAAAGTTACTTATTCAAAAAGGAGTTTGGCAACCAAGTTGTCTTCAATAATTAAACACTGGTCATACCTTTTGGAAAATTTGAAATGTTATTGGAGAATTCATCATTAATTGAAGTATTTTGTAACAGGGTGGAGAAGTATAACTGTCCAGCGGATAACAGTATCCTTCCACTGTGCCCCTTCTGATGGGCATAGATTGTTAGCTCCTGATACCTAGATAAATATTGGAGTTGAATGCTACTAATTGGCCTAGCGTCAGTGTAAGACTTAAAGCTCAAGTAACCTTGCTGTGATAGCTAGATTTGACTTCCTTGCCCCACCTGCCAGAGTTTTCATCTCCGTAGTAGAGTTATCTGAGAAGAGTATTTTCTGAAGTCTCAACTGCTTGATTGCAGCATCATTGATGCTCAGTCCAAATGGTTTGAAAGGTTGCACTTCAGTGGAGGTGCCAGAACTCCTATTTGTCTTCTCTGTGGGTGGCTTCTGGAGCAGGAGCATGTCAGGATAACTCCAGAAGGGAAGTAATGTTGGAAGCTGTAAGCAGCATTGATCAATTCTGATTAAAAATCTTGGTGTGGAGCCCCTGTACTTAATGAACATGTACTGAAGGGCTTAGTGAAGGTCACTGCTGGCAGTAAGGATTTGTTGAGATCCTGGCTCTTTAAGGGCTGCTGCCAACTTAAAAAAAAAAAAAAAATACTTCCAAGACCTCTGTTCTTTTGGCTGCTGAGTGTGTTTGTACTGCCCAGGAAGGGGTGATAGGAGACTAAGGTGAAAATTCGGATTTCCGAAGACCTACTGAGAGTGAGTTCATTTGCTTTTGCAGACTCGTCTGGAGAGAGGGTAAGTTCTGGCAGATGAGTGAGACACTTTATTTTTTTAGTGTCAACTTACGACTCAAGATAAGACTATCACATTAAATTTAGAAAAACTTCTAAAAAAAGTTAATCTTGAAGGCTTGAAGTGATGTCTCTAAACAAGTCCCCTAGTCCCTCAAATCTCCAGGTATAAGTTACGTATTTAGTTCCGATATGGAAATACTTAACACTGAATTTGAAAAATTGTCAAAGTTTTTGGCACTGTCAGTAAGATTGTCTGGCTGGCAAGATTATATACATTGTTGGCAATACATCTGCATCTTTCAAATTTATGTGTAATATGTGTCTTGCTACCTTCTATTTAGTACCTTAATACATACATGTTTTTTCTGGAGGATGCTGCAAACCTTGGTCCTTTAGCAATTCTTTTGGTGCCTGTACATCAATGCATCACAACCAGCAAACATCTGTTTCCTACTGGACTTTAATGCTAACCTGTCAACTCTAAGCAGGTCTGGTTGTACAGCTTTGTTTCTTGAGAGGGAGGCTGAAGTAATGGTGTGACTTAGTGGGTATTTGATAAAGATTTTGGATGAGTATCACTAAATACCATTTGTGAAAAAGAATGTTTATCCTATTTAAGATGACAGTATTAACAGTTATTTTTGTGGAACAAAAATGACATATTTTTTTCACCCCAGATTCACAAGTATGAAGGAACATGTATGAAGGAAGGGAGGAAATCTTATTCTAGGATAGAATTCAATTTAACTTTGCTTTCCTCGGCTGCATTTACAGCTTGAGCTGCTGGTTTCATAAACCTGTGTGTGTGTCATCTAACAGCACAGTTCCAATATGAGGTGTTGGGGAACTTCAGGCACGTCTTTGCCTCTTCTCTCCTTGGGGCAAGGAAAAGGTTGTGACTGCAAGTCATCTGTGACCTCTCAGGGAAAGTGGCTTGTATGGATAAACATGCCTGGATATCCTTCAGAAGAGAACAGACGCTCACCTGGTCTGTTACTTCACCTTTTTGTTCAGAGAAAGTGGAGCAGTAGTTCTAAAGTGTGCTTAGATATCAGAGAAATCTGTAGCCTGAACAGGGTACCCCAGCCTGCAGTATATTCTCACTTCCTTATGTGGTTCCAGGTGTCCTAAACATTGGTCCATTTTTCTCTCCTCTGATGTAAGGAGTTGTAGCCATTTGTGTGACTCTGTTAATAGACCATTTGTAAAATCACAATTGTCAGGCATGATTGAAAACACTCTCCCTACAAAGCCAGAATTTGCTGTATTTGGAGTTGTGTCTAGAAAGAAAAGAGGAGAGGGAGAATTTGTGGGGAGTTTTCTTCTCTCCTAATACAGCCTCTTTCCCACACTACCACTTCATGTTGCAGTCAGTGTTACAAGGGCAGAAGTCCCTTGATGATGGAGCTACTGACTCCTGCAGACATGTGTGTCAATACCAAGCAAGAGATCGGAGAAGAGGTTTTACTGGAATATAGAGAGCTTTGGTGGGAATGTTGGCTCAGGCTGAATTCTGCCTCTCCCCTGGTGTGAATTCTGTTATAGATTGCCAAGAATTCAATGTTGTCCCTTTCAAAAGTATCCCTTATTCCCAGTTGCTTATTTGACTAATAAGTTTGTATGGATAAAAGACCACACATTGCTTTCATTTTAATTGTGAACACTCGGTTGAGAGGAGCAGTTGTTCCTCTGACTTGAATACTGCAGCACAAACATGTTTCCCAGGTAATAGTAAAATGACTAAAGCAATCTTTTGGTCACCTTTCATTTTAGATGATAAATTGTGAACACAAGTTATCACAGAGTACTACATGTTTCATGTTATGGTGTTTGGCTGGTATCCCAACAGTGCTGTTAACTGTGACACTTAGTATTAGCAGCTGAAATTCCCATCTGTAAATTTTTTTGAAATATCTTAAGCTACAGGAACATGAAGAACTGTTGGTCCCTATGGTTCAAACCAAATATGCACCTGTCTGCTATCCTGCCTCTGCTGGTGACCAAACCAGATGCTCAGCTGTCCTGGTTTCAGCTGGGATACAGTTAATTTTCTTCTTAGTAGCTGGTGCAGGGCTGTGTTTTGCAGTTAGTAGTGTGAAAATAATGTTGGTAACACGTGGTTTTAGTTGTTTCTGAGGAGTGTTTATGTGAAGTCAAGGACTTTCAGCTTCTCAGGCCCTGCCAGCAAGTGGGCTGGAGGGGTATGAGAAACTGGGAGGGGACACAGTCAGGACGGCTGACCCCAGCTGGCTGAAGGGATATTCCATACCATATGATGTCATGCTTGGTATATAAGCTGGGAGAAGAAGGAGGAAGAGGGGATATTCAGAGTTATGGCACTTGGCTTCCCGAGTAACCGTTACACATGACGGAGCCCTGCTGTCCTGGGGATGGCCGAGCACCTGCCTGCCCATGGGGAGTGGTGAGTGAATTCCTTGCTTTGCTTTGCTTGTGTGCGTGGCTTTGGCTTTCCCTATGAAACTGCCTTTATCTCAACCCACAAGTTCTTACTTTTATTCTTCTGGTTGTCTCCCCCATGCCACTGGAGGGGGAGTGAGTGAGCGGCTGTGTAGGGCTTGGTAGCTGGCCGGGGTTAAACCACGACACTGGGAAACGCCTCACAAGGGTAGGATAAACCTCTGTGGAGCTTCTCCGTTGTGTTGCCCCAGCATGCAACTGGATCTTCCAAAGCCAAATGATACTTCTTTCTTTTCAGTGACCTGCAGGCTTTTGCTTTTCTACTAACTTGTTTGTTGTCTCCTTGGGCTTACATACACTTTTATATCTTTGAAATCCAGTGGTAGACAACTTCATAGTGTGAGGGGCCACTTCCTTGTGGTGTTTCAAACCTGCTACCTTCTAGTTCTGTTGGACAGCTCAATCTCTTGTGTTGGAAGAGTTTGCAAACAATTAATTTGCCCTGTCCAAGCCACTCATGATTTTATAAACCTTTCTCCTGTTCCTCAGCTTTTCCATGCTGAAGAATCCTACTCTGGTTAGACACTTTTTGTGCAGAAGGGTTAATTTTATTTATCCCTGTTGTTCTTTGTTGAATTGTCTCTAGTTTTTCTGCTTTACTTGAGAAGGTGGAACTAGATTGTGTTGAAAATGTTGAGCTTGTAGTAACTTTACACAGTCGTATGTTTTCAGTCATTTTCCTTTGCTACTATTTCTGAGCATTTAATCTGCCTTTTTTTTATACTTCCTATGTGCATCGTTTTGTTTCTGTCTGTATTGGGTGTATCCTTGAAGATATGGTGATGAAAATACAGTTAACTTGTAAATTAAACTGAGGCCACTACCACTTCAGAGCCAATATAGTTTAGGCATTAGATGGCGAGTTAAACAACATAGACATTTAAGAAAAGTTTAGTATTTATAAACCACTTGCCAGGTCTGAGACAGTCTTGAAATTCAGTTGTTTAATCTTTAAAAGCAAGGTAGTTTATTTCTAGTCTCTTCAAACCCTGTCCCTCATAGTTGTTAACTCCAGTTTGAGGTAACTGACCTTGGGAAACTTCTGGGACTCAAGTATGAATTTTTTGAATCTGGTACTTCAAGTAGGAAAGGGATTGTGTGGCTTCTCATACCCTTTGTATAACAGTTGTAACATGGAATGACTTGTTTAATGTGTCATTTAAGGGTATGCGAGCTGTTGCATCTGTTAGTGGAGTTCATGAACAAGACAATGATGCTGTTAGTGAATATAGAAGCAAAGGGCTGTAAGGTGTTATTCTAAAATAGGCTTATTAGTTTATTGTAAAGAAAAAAGATAAAATCTTACATACAAAGACAGGTGGTGTTGTCAAAACTTCTTTTGGACCAACACTATCGTAATTTTCTCTTTGTATTTAGACATAAAGTGAAGTGAAACCCTCGTGCCTGTTGGTATATGCATATGGCAATGCCATTAATAATGACATTCAAATGGTTCTTGGAAGTGAGCCTGATATTTAAGCTCTGATACCAGTACTCAGTTCTGAAATTGTTGTGATTGGCCTCAGTTTCCAGAAGGACATACTGTAAAATCTTACTTCGTGTACTCATGGTAATGCAGGAGGTAATTTGATTGCCGAGACTGAATTGAGCTTTTTGTGAGTACTGGAACTTATGTATTGAAATGTATGAAAATATGTGATCATCTTTGAGGAATTACTACACATGGAAGAAGGTGTGAGGAGTAGTTCATCCAATGAAGGATGCACTTTCAACTTGCAAGATTTATCCATTGTATTTTATTTTTCTCCTATTGAGATAATTCCTTGGAGTTTGAATGCCAAACTTGCATTAGGGAAATGTTTTCTCTTCTGGTGAATCATATGAAACCATTGGCCACGAATGGCTGGGAGTACGCTTTGTGCATGTGGGATACTGCAGAGGAAAGCAACGGTAGGCACAAGGCTTGGAGAGGGGTTGTCATGAGTCCATGCTGGCCATTCTCCAGTAGCTAGAGCCAGTTGTAAGGAAGCTTATGATTTGATTTGTTGGATGTTGCACACAAATCCCACTTAGAATGCTTTATACAGCACAGATGTGAAAATACATCATTTTTTTTCCAAGAGTTAATACAGTAAGACAACCCAATAACAACATCAGGGCTTATACTGTGTGTATTATTCACCATAGCCAGATAATACTTTCTCTGCAACAGGTGAATTAACTGGCTGTTATTTGAGGAACTTGGTATTTACAATAATAATTAATGATAAATATATATTATAATAATTTCATAAGTTTATAACTATTATTATAGTTTACAATCATGTAATTTGTACCAATAGAAATAAATATAATTTATGATAAATTTTATTCTAAGTGCCCTTAAAATGCAGGAAGTTTTAATAGAGGAGCAAAGGCACCTATAATCTTCTAGACTACTCGTTACTACAATTTCTAGGCAGTGTAACCTATATTCAGTTTAGTCCTGCAAAATTAATTGTGAAGCCTGATGGTGAATCAAAATACCAATGAATTGAGTTTTAATAATCTGTAGACTATTTTTGTATGGAGAGAAGCCAGGAAGTCTTTTACAGGTTCTCATCTGAATCCATTTTTTTATTTACACCACCTATATTTGTTGATAAAATGACAGTGCTTGGTTAACTGCACATACTTAAAATTCAAAGCGAAGGGTGGGGGGGTAGGGGCTTGGGTGGGGTGTTTTGTGTGGTTTTTTTTTGGTCAAGTATGCTGCTATCTTTGAAAAATGCTGTGTCTTTAGCTCTACAATACAAAGCAAATGAGGAAAATACACTTGTAAACTCGTAGTGATTTACATTTAAAATATCATGGGGAGGGGAGTAGTCCTTTTCACAGGAATTTAAGTGGACAGGATATGGAATTTCAGAATTATAATATAAACGACTTCGGAATGCATGCATAAAATTACTACTTTGGTTGTATTATTATTCTGGATGTAGGACAACAATACTTAAACTTTCAGGAAGATGCAAATAACTAGCTATTTGTACTTTTAAATACTTGGTTCACAAAGAACTTTTAAAAAAATCCATTATTATCTTTAATAGTACTGTGGTCCTCGTAAAATAAGCTTAATACCAAAGCTGCTGTTCTAATTGCAGAGGGATATATTTTTGGATTAACCTTGAGTGTGAATGAACATAAATACACAAAGGGAAATGCCATCACTTTGGTACTGTGGAAATCAGGAAGGCTACTGGTCGTGTAACTGAGAATTGTTGAGGCATGGTCTAGATTAGCTCCTGCAAGGCTTGTGGCTTAATTCTCATGAGGCTGCCTTTTTTAGGAAGTACTTGGTGCTGATAACCAGTTGGACTTTGATGTTCCTCCTAGTAATAGCATCCTAGAAAAACTTGATTATGCCCCTGCTGAAATGTGTGTGTACTCAGATGACTTTCACCTTAGTTAAGAAGCACTTATGTCCTGAATTTAAAGTAGCTTAAGTGTCATGAGTTAGCATAATTATAAAGGGGTCTGCTTTATTTATTCATTGGTTGTGGGTGTTTTTCTTAAATATTTGCTTCCAACTTGTAATAATATCTGTGTCTGGTTTGGAATTGGCAAGGGTAAACTCAGTGGTATTTCATTTCACATCTCCTTTTCTGAAGTTTTTATAAGAAGGGTTTTAGCTAATTAGATATGCCACGTAGCTCAAAGTAGTGCAGGCAGGTAAATGTCTACTTAGAATGAATGGTACCAAGCATTCTGATTAAAATGCTTTTAAAGTGAGAGAGTTGTTCCCAGATCTTCCAGAAAGACTGTGCTTTTTAAGAGGTACAGCAATTGCTTCTATGGGCCATGGCTGTAGGTAAGTTACCTGGTTTGGAGGCGGCTTTTTTAGGCTGTCCCCTGCTGCAATTTGCAGTATCGCTGGTGTGTGTGTGATAATTTTATTTTCTTTTAATTGCAATAAAACAGAGACAAGAATGTTCCTTCTTAGAGGAGGGATGTTGTAAACAACTCCAGATTATAATGATGAATAAAAACTTGGTATATGTGTAGTTCAACATAAACTGTTTTGGATGTTATTTCAGTAAACAGAACTGCTGATTAAGTCTTTTATTTCCACAGCACCCTAACATCGTTTTAGTCAGGCTTTAGCTGTTAGTTGAACTTCCTGGTTGCCCCAAACCCAAACTATACTTCATGAAAATGTAATCAGCTGTGTTTAAATTAATTTGGTATTTTAAATTTAACATTGAAGTTAGTAATTTGTCGACGTGGTTGGGTATTCTCCAGAGGCGATAGGCATGATATATTGGCTAGTTTTAACTGTTGAAATCAAGTTGAGGAAAAGGCTATTGTCAATCGAGTGCGATGTATGTAGACCAATTTGAATGATATTTAATTTAGAATGATGTCTATACTGTCTTTAAAGCACTGTCTGTTAAAGAGAAGCATCTTAAGCATGGGTCTGCCATGTGTCACAGCAAGCACTTCTCCCTGTCTGGGAGGAAAGAGCATGCCTTTTGAATTGTCCAGATGTGGGAGAAGGGGAGCATAGAGCATTTGGAAGTCCAGAGGTTGGACGTTTTAGTGAAGTGAACTCAATGCTCAATTTTTAAACGTAGTCAGCCTTAAAATTGAGATCTAAAAGGAACAAATGCATATTTAAGTGGTAGATCCCCAAGGGGGAGGGGAGCAAACCCCACTGGCACGAAGTCATAGAACCGTGGAGTTGAATGTGTCCTGCTCAGTTAATGTAACAGGCGTTTCACTTGGAAATTGCATGGGCATACCTACAGCTTGCAAAACTTAAGATTGGATAATGACTTCTGTTTATTTTTACTAACAAGTAATGGCTTAAAGAATCTCTGAATCAAGAAACAGTGATAGTTTTGTAATCTTTTACTAAGTGTTTTACGTTACAGTGTGAGACCCCCTTAAATTTGGTCTACAGATTTTAATTTTGCTTTAATTAGACTATATAAAACCACCCATTAATTTTTTTTTTAATCATGCTTTTGTTATTTTACGTCTTCTGACACAAGTTCCTGGTAGCCTTGTTACACTTAAAAACAAACAAACAAAAAACCAACCCACACCAAAACCCCTGCAAAACCTGAGTTGTGTGTCCTGGAATTATGACCTTGCCTTTTTTCATGCTCCCAGATATGAAAAACTAGGACACCCTTAGTACTTGTCCTTGATCTACTGCTTAGGATGTTAGTGGATGTAATAGTTGATTGTATTAATTACACAATGGCTTAGCGCAGCTTGTCTGGCGATAGCACTGCTATATAGCCAGCACGGAAATAACACTGCTGAGTGACTAAGTTCTCATTTAATGGGAGTGACTTAATCCCTTCTCCTAGTTCGCTCTAGGCTTTGGATTTGTAACAAAAATGCTAGTTTCTTGGAGCTTTTGTGGTTGGGAGAAGTACTGCTCTTACTAAAAAAACCCTCAAACTAAAAAGGTAAATGTGTTTTGTAATGAAGTTCTAAAAGCATTTGATAACTTTGTTTTAAACATTACAAATTGGTTTGGTTACTAGTAAGATAATTCTGTCTTTATATGTAATAATAAAGTTACTGTCCTGAACTTAAGCAAAACACAGAGGTGATTTTGAAGCACACAAGAGATTGTGTGCTTCTCTGAAATTGTATTCAAGTCCACAAAAGAAATTTACTTCCTAATTATTTCCTCTTGTTCAAGAATCTGTATGTTGGCTTGGCTTAGCTAAAATATGTGTTCTACTAAGAAGCTTATATATACTTCACATAAATAAAAGCAAATTGTCCATAACTAAGAACTTTAGTAAATTGGATATAAATAAGTATGTTTCAGTTATTTTCCAAAGATTCAACTTCAAGACGGACTGCATTAAAAAATGAAAATTAGGTAAGTCACCCACCTAGATGATTTGGATTGCAGGCTATTTTAATCCTTAGTGATTTCATGTGTAGTAGTGAAAGCACCAAAAACCAGCCACTGGTGGGTAACCACTGTGTGATCTGACTGCAAAGTAGTCTGAGAGTTTGTTTTCAGTAGCAGCTATTTCATTGTGGTGTTTGCAATACATCTGGATTTAAGGCAATAAAGCAAAAAAAATACCACAGGATAAATGCAGGTAAGAATGGCACGGGCTGTGGCTAAGGGAGTGCTACAGCTGAGTGAGGTAGCAAAGCTTTCCCTTCAAGCTGACAGGGAAAAATTGGATTTGGATGAGAACAGAGAGAGGTACAAGTATGCCAGTTCCTGGTTTGATGTTGAAGTATAAGGGGCAAATGTTTCAAAAGGTATTGGGTCTGAGTTGTTTCAGACTTGATCTGTTCCCCAGGTGCCTTTGGGATTAAACAGAAAGGTAAGAATTACTGTTCGTTATTATTACAGAGTTTGATGGGTTTTCTGGGACACTTGAAAGTTGGAGCAAAAACTATGAATGCACTTAAAAGACACTGCAGTATGCCTTCCTTTTGAAAGAGTAAATCATTTTGAAACAGATTGAAGGTTAAATACTGCATCGGGAATACCAGTTTGTGATGTTCTCCAGAAAATGTCATAGTTAGAAGCTCGTAAGATTTAGTTAAGATTCAAAATACTTACTGAAAGCAGATAATTCCCTTAAAGCACAGAATGAGGGCTTGTTCGCATCGCTGAAAACTATGCAGATTTTGCATGCCTTACCTATATTTCCCATTGGCAGACTTACTGTTCACAATACTGACATTCTGCTGAATAAAGTTTTAAAACATCTTTCAGAGTGCTTGAATCTAGTCTGAAAAAATAAAAAATGTGCAGAATTTTTGTAAAAGTTAATTTGTATTTTTATTTTACTTCCAAGGCAGGTGAATCTAATGTAAGATTCCAAAAGTGACTTTAATAGTTGTGTAGCAAATAGTTTATTTATTTTCCAGGTAGTCTAGTGGTAAGCTTTAAGAAGACATTTTTGCTTAGTTTAGGCTTAGTTACTTGAGGTTGATTATGTTGCCCCTCCCCCCCCCCCCTTTTTTTTTTTTTCTCTTTAGCTTGTGCATTTGCTGCCTGAGTATGGCATTAGTAGCTGCCATAGAACAGTGAACTTAAGGTGGATAAATGGTTAACCGTGTTTGGAAGATAGGCTTGAAATGGAAGAGGTGAACTGTAATAGCTGCACAGTTCATTTGGTTTGGGGTTTTTGGTTTTTTTTTTCAGGGGGGCAAGGATGCTCAGAAATTTCATTTCAGATAGACTAATTTTAAAGCCTAACGTTAAAAGACAAAATAAATTGGGGGGGGACTGAGTGAGAGGCAGGACATCCGTGAAGTGATGGTGGAGGCTTTTTAGTAGAAGGGAATTGTATTGTCCAGGAAACAGGTTGTGAAGAAGTGGACAGCTTTGAGAATTGACTCATTTAAATGAGCAAAAGCATATAGAAAATGGTTAGTTTGTTAAGCTGTGACAAGTGACTGAAGTGCACATGTCACATTTTATGTTTGATCCATGACTTTATTTAAAACAAGGAACAAACCTGGAATTCCTAAGGTGCTTAGGAATATGGATCATCTAAGAAATATTTATGTATGGTGTTAAGCAGAAGAAATTAAAAGAAGCACATCTTTATCCATTGGGATGTATTTTTTGTTTGTTTTTTTAGTGTGAGAAATGTGACAACTGATGAATTATGAGTTTGAGAAGTTGGAGCTGCTTGCAGACATAATGATGAACTTGCATTTCTAACTTCATTTTCCTCAGAGCAGTAACCGACCATGTACAGAAGGGATTTGCTGAGGAAAGTCTCAATTTGTGGAACAGCATTTACTTTGGGTGTGAAATGGTGTGAAAGAACAGAATGGAAGAAGTTGACCCTCAAGTAGGGGTGTTGCCTTGTAAGTGAGTTTTGTAGCTAACAGGAGAAGATTGGACAAAAACATTGAAGAAACCCTGTTGAAAGACACGGCTCAGTATGTGCCTGTGCCAGTTACCCAAAGGAACCACCGTACTTATTAAATGGTGGGCCATGCTTCTAAGTTGATTCTTGTGAGCAGGTGGAAAGCAGAGGTGCTAAAACTGAATAAGAACATCTGTTGTAACCTTTTAGGAAAGGAATGTGGAGATTTAGGTGAATACTGTCCTTGAAAAATGTACTGTAATGTGTTATGTTGATGTTTGCTCAACTTGGACTAGTTCAATCAGTAAGGCAAATGCTTGTTTCTTTTCCTATTGATAATTAAGTGAAAGAGTTTGGAATGGGTAGTGTTCAGAGGGGGACCTCACAGGTAATAAGTCTGAACGATATTTTAGGTACTGTCACAAGGATGTCTTTCAGTCATGGGTAATAGGATTTTGGTGGACTCAGATTTAAGATGGAGCTGGCAATATGCATTGCTTGCTCAGATGTTAATTAACACAGATTTCTTAGAATTTACAGTGGATTGGGGGAAGAAATATTTATTCTTTATAAGCATTTGTGCAAAAAACTGCTTCTAATGCAAAGAAAAGTAGTGAAAAGTGATTTTGCTATGACTATAAAGCTGTTTCGTTAATGGAATCTGGATAGAATAGGTGATAAATATGCAGTATTTTTTGCTTTTAAAATAGATTATTTCAGGGGTGTTCTCAACTACCTGAAGTTGCTTGGGAGACAGCTTTTACTCAGTTTTAGCAAGCTGTTAGAATACATGCTGGCAAAATGTGGACATTCCTAAATAGAGATCATAATCAAAAGTTGTTCACACAAATCTTATTTGTAAAAGGGGACAGGATAAGTGTGTATAAAGGGGTAAGAAGTAACAAGAGATGGGCTGGGAAAGCCTGGAAACAGGTTTGGGTGGGTCTGGGAGATGGTTCAAAGCTGAATTACTGCTTAACTGCATTGAAGGATTAAGTCTTTTGTAAAAACACAGTGGAGTAAAAATAATTTGATAATATTGCTATGACTGTATCTACATGTAACAACATGCAAATTGGTGTTGATAAAAATAGAAGGGAACTGACATAGTTCTAACAGAGCTATTCTTGCAATATTTTCTTAAATCCTTGCTAGTTGAAAGTAAAGTGGTGGTGGTGGGGAAGTGAACAACTTTGATTTCACAACAGAAATAACTAGAGCTGTATTTTTATGACCAATTTTGGAGTTTTGCATCATTCTGTAGTATATATTTTTCTGTCCTACTGCAGGAAAATACTGTTTAACGAGTAGGACTGTAGAACACCTGATTATAGTGGGTTTTTTGTTTTGTGGTGTGGTGGTTTTTAGTTTTTGGGGTTGTGAAATTTTTTTGGATTGGCGTTTTGCTTGGGTTTTGTTGGGTTTTCTGGTTTGGGGAGTTTTTTGGTTGTGTTTCTGCCCCTCCCCCCCATCCCCCCCCCAAGTTGATATGGATTTGCAAACATGAATTAGGGATTAGGGTCGGTGCAGGCAGTACGCTGAAGTAACACATAACTGAAAACAAGGCTGATGATTACTGCTTAAGAATTTTAGTGTGTTAAGTATCAATTTGAGCAGCTCCAAATGACATGGAGGAAGAAGAGTCAAAGTTGTGTGAGAGCTTTTGGACAGTCTGTGAGCAAAGAATAAGAAACACATCAGAAAGAATTTTGTTGCCATTAGGAATTAGTACATGAGATTTTATAGGTAAAGTGAGTGCATTTTGATGAGTCCTTAAAAAAAAAAAAAAAAAAAAAAAAAAAAAAGAAGTCTTCATCTTTCTCAAACCGAACCATTTGGGCTTCATGATGCTGAGTGTGTAATGCCTATCATTGATATGCCAAACATTGGCAATTTTGGGGGCAGCTCTTGTAAGGGGAAGGAATTAAGTAGAAATTTGTGGCAAATTTGGTTCTTCATAGCCAGAGAAGAATAAGTATGTATTAAAAAAAAAAAAAAAGTGGTGTTATAGCAGTTCATTAATAATTTCTCTGAATTGCTCAGTCTGGCCTCTGATCATAGTATTGGCTGTGAAATGAAGGCGCTTGGTATGTCAAGAGTTGCCAGACTGCTCAAGCTGAGCTGGGACAGTCATGTGGCATTTTATGGGCTACCGAAAGCAGGTGATGAGATGCTTCAAAAAGAATAGTTACTAGTGCTTATAGGGATATTTTGATAGCTCTTATTTCTTTGTAACTCTATGGCTTGTATAAAATGCTATTTTGAAGCAGTACATCCCCAATGATACACTGTTTCCATACCGTGCAAGCTCTTCTGTTCCATGAAAATACCACCTGGGGGGAGCATGACTCTATTGCCAGTCATTGCTATGGTGCGGTTCTTCATCTTGTGCTATTGGGAGCATGAGATGGATGCTTGGTGGTGGTTTTTTCCACTTCAGAGTCCAGTAATTTCTAGTGATAGGACAAAGGGTAATAGTTTTAAACTAAAAGAGGGTTAGATTACATATAAGGAAGAAATACTTGATTGTGAGGGTGGTGAGATGCTGGACCAGGTTGCCCAGAGAAGTTGTGGATGCCCCATCCCTGGAAGCATTCAGGCCAGGCTGGATGGGGCTTTGAGCAACCTGGTGTAGTGGAGGGTGTCCCTGCTTGTGGCAGGGGGTTGGAACTCTATGATCTTCAAAGTGCCTTCCAGCCTAAACCGTTCTGTGATTCTGTAGGATGCTCAGTGGTTCAAAACACTGTCAGATGTTGTTGAGCTAACAAGAGCATGGGGAGGAGAAATATGGCAGAGGAAGAGGGCTGGATTTTGGAAGAGAAATTTTAGACATACACATGAACGCGTTTCCTGCAACACATAGATACAAGATACACATGTTTTATGTCCATTCTCCCTAGTACCTAATTTGCCTGGAGTTTCAATTTGTAGCTTAATTGTTTGGTTTTGTGGCACATGGAACATGAAAATATATCTGAGGTTGTGTCAGTTCAAGTCACCTATATCCTCTTCCCTCAGGATTTAAAATCTAATTTTGAGACTGTGCTAAAGCAGGTGACCTGCTGGTTGCTCAGATGCTTGTGGACATGCTTTATGTCAGTGTGACTATTCCTATACTCTCTGTATGCAGGAATGGCCAATGCTGTGGAAAAGGGAGGTGTTTTGGTTGTGTGTGGAACACGGGAGAGAGAACTTCAGATTCTCAAGAGTTTAAGAAAAAGTGGAGCATTGTAGGCTTTTAAGTGTTTCTGATAATTTGATTTAAAATTTTAACTTACTTGAATTAATGATGAGTCTTATTGTTTAATGAGCTCTTCCTTGTCTCTTCGATTAAATATAAAATAAGGGAGGGGAATTTAAGCATAGATAATTGTCTGTTTGGCACATGGAGGAATGAAAGTTTAGTCCTGACAAGAAGATGTTAGAACAATTTCTTAAACAATTTGTCTCAACTGAAAAGCAAAGGCCATAATTTAGGTTGGTGGGTACAACTTTAAGCCATGTGCTTTTTCCTTGCCTTATACAGAAATGTGTAAGACTTGATATAAAAGACTGCATGAGTTTGCTTGATAAAGGGGAAGTGAATCTTGCTAAGCGTGTTTTTTGGAGCCACTTTAAATGTTGATAACAAAGAGTGTTTGGTCTCTTGTATAAAACATTAACTCATTCAAGCTGGACTTGGTGTAGCGGCTTTTGAAATTGCTGCTAAGGGCTCCCACTAATGCAACAGAAGCTGCATGGCCATCAGGTTTGTGTGTTGAGGATACAGATGATACAGGTTGTCATTGGAGGAATTTAATTTGTCTGTTAGTATCTAGGTGTTAAGATGAAGACTGGAAAGGAGGGAGGTCATTTTTAGATCCAGGAAAAAAGGTAGGAGACTGTTGGCGAGGAGCTTTATTATTTTTATTTGTAGCCAATCAGCTAGCATAATTTGTAGCCAAATAGCATTTTGGTTTAAAGAGTACAGATTCCCCATCCCTTGTCTCGAGACAGTCTTCTGCCCACCTCTCAATTACGTTGCTTTTGATTGTGCCAACAGAAGCTTCCAGATTGTTGGCTGGTAGCAACTAGAGCTCTCTCTAGTAAACTTGCTCATGATTCAAAGCTGCTTGGTCTGATAGCACAAGTTGCTGATACTGGTTGTGGTAAGCTGCACTCAGGAGCAGTCAATAGTATTATCGAGGCACTTATGAGTGCTTTCTGAGGAGATTTTGTGTGACTGGGAGGGTTATTATCTTGTGGATTGTTGTTGAGCATGTGCTAATTGGACTAACAGTACAGACAGGCTACTGGGAGTAGTGATGGTGCATCCAAGTTCTGTCTGATAGACACACTGGAGCTGAAGATGCTGAGTAGTGTAATTGTAGCTAGCGCCTTCACAGGAAGAGAGGAGGAGCACTCTCATAGTACATTCAGTTGCTCTATTGCCTTAGTCAAACGCTTGTAGAATCAAATGGCATTAGATAGCCAGTTCTGGTTAATGATACTCAGTACATGTTATCCTTGATTTTTTTTCACCTGCATCTTCCCGTGGTAGTATTCTGGTCATGAGATGACAGTATATGCCACAACGACCCTCTAAAAGGGTTTGGGGATGAAGTAACCCTTGTAAAAATAGCATTTGGGTGGGAGTAATATGATGCTTACACAACATAGAGGCCATTTTGCATCTAGCAGAATTTTATTTGCTCTTGTTTATAAAATTTCTTGGCAACCACAGACCCAGGGGGTATTGTGGCTCTTTGAAACTGGTTGAGATCCAACATACTTGAGGTTGAGTCTGTACTAATTAGCATGGTTTCTTTCCATGTGGGTGGTGTCTTCACTCAAGGTGCTTAGTCTGAGAGCACAGGTTCACACTAAAATTTGTCTTCAGGTGGAATCTGCTGTGGTCTGTAAGCCACCATGAGAGAGACTTTTCGTAACTTAAAAAGGCTGGTATTTTTGGATCTGAGCTGACCGTTGAAGTAACTGAGCACCATCTGCTTGATGATGCATATATTTCATCCATTCTGGACCAGAGCTTGAATCATGCTGGTTCTGAGCTTCTCCTCTTATCTATGGCACAGTTCACCTGCACTCCCAGGAACTCATGTACAGTGATATGAATTACTATTATTTTGAAGCTGCTGGTTGGCACAAAAATTGTTAGTGAGAGAGTAAATAAGCTGTCTTCCTTTGTCTTTAAGATTGCTTGCTGTTATCAAAGCCTGAAAAGGTCCCCTAGAGGGTTCTAAAGAGAGCTTTGACCAAGTGACAAGCTGAGAAGAATTCTGTAGGTAGAAATTGCATATACTTTGGGAGGCAAAAGCCAGGAGTTACTCAGTAGTTTAGTTTGTAGAAAGAATTTAAATCCTGCGTCTTTTATCTTAGAATTACTATGGTTTGGAATGTGAAGATTCAGTGCAAATCAGAAGTTACTTGGAAAAATTACTAAATCTTACTGGCTGAGTAGAGTCGAGGCATATGCCTTGTCATGAAACTGTTGTCACATCAAACCTTGGGTCGCATGCTAGGTGAAGGCACGTAAGGAGGATACATCAGGTCTGAGTTACTGGCAAACAGTATGTCATAACTGCATGAAATGTTTTCCTAAATCCAAAGAGAAGGCAGTATTCAGTAGCAACAGGTCTAGTGAATTTTGTTAGACAATTAGAAATGTAACTTGGGCATTGTGGGGGAGGGGGAAGCTACCCATTTGTTAGCTATGGATAGAGTTCTCCATCTGAGATTCTTATGTCAGCAATAAGCACAGTCCAGGAACAGCTGTTAGTGTTCTGGTTGCAGATAGTATCTCCTGTCTCTTAATTCATTGTATAGTTAAAACTGGAAACCAACTGAGCATTTTAGTATCTAGAAGGGCAGTATTTGGAGCAAAAATACACCTGAACTGTTGGCAGCTTAGAAACTCCAGTGCAGTGCTAGTGCGTGGGGGATAATTTTCAGTGGTTCAGTGACAATTAGTAAATCAGCTTTTCTAATCTTGCAGTTGAAATTGTAACAGGGCAGAAAAACTGCTAGCAACTGCTAGCAAATAAAATAGTTTAAAATTTTAGCATTAATTCTTGTAAAAGGGTAATAGATGTGTGAGGGAGGGTAAAGGGTCTCATTTCTTGGTTTTAAAGGCATGTAGAAAGCAGGCGTGTAGTCTTCCTGATGCAGATGGCTGGGCTACTTGGAGATGCTTTAGATTGACTAGGAGCCTTCCTTGTTCTAGTGGGACTGAAGATCTGGCAGTGTGATCAAGAGAAAACATTTCTTATTTTGGGGTTGAGAAGCCTTCCCCTGTTAAATTACTTGAATTACAGAGAACTGTTTGTTGGAAGAAGTTAGCCATGGATCAGTTCTTCTTTGCTAGGATAAGGTAACTTTTTATCACGCTTTAAGCTATTCAGAGCATACAACTGAGTGATCTGCTTGGTTTATATGTTGAGTACCTTTAGAAAAGTCTCCTCTTCAAGGCATGCTTACTTGAATGAATTACCACAGCTCTTCATTTCAATGCCTTATTGTTCATATTGCTATTCTGATAGGGAAACCTTCAGGTTTTTGGCTGAAGATGTTTGATGTTGTGTGTGGGTCCCCCTTATCCATTGCTGTTTGGATTTGTTTCAGACTTCTTGTTCTTGGTCTTATAATTGAGTCAGGGTAGTGATTTTAATTGGGACAAATTAGCCTCTTGATGTATTGTACAGGCCAAGATACTGAAGTTCTTTGAAAGGAAAGATTTTGTTTGAATAGATACACTTGCAAGAACAAAAAGGGACTTTTTGAATTTCATTGTAGGGTCATCTTGTTCCCTGTAGTATGATGAAACAGCAGCAGAAATAAGCACAAGATAAGTTTTAAATTTCTGTTTAAAAAACAGAACAAAATGTTGTCACTCGAGGTTCTGGCATTACATTATGCTTCTAGAATTGACAAATGAAATGGAAATTTATGAATAAAATTTAGACCAGAACTACAATTTATTGTAATGGAGGGGAAATCTGAATATGTTATACAAAGGGTATTCTCAAAATCAATTGATCCTGAAAAGCTAAAAGCTTTCTCTACATCAATATTATTTTAGCCTGAGGAAGGAAGTAGTGTGTTTTGTTGGTAGAACAAGCCAGATATGTAACTCAAATTATTACTCATAGGAGTATTTTCTTCTGTTGCACTAAAACTTCTCCTTTCCTCCAATAGGGAGGTCTTCTCATAGACTTAATATGAAGTTCATGTGTAAGGGGTTTTAGATTTGATGTAAATAAGATATTCTGAAATGTTTCTATCCAGCTTTTCTAAAATAAGAAAGTTTTCACGCAAAGTAGAATACAAGTCTGAGATGAAGTATTAACTTGCGTGGTAACCTGATGCAAATACAGGGAAAATTAAGAAATACAGTAGTGCGTGTCAAATACTGAAAACCACCAATTTGTGAGCCTAGGACTAGCTAAACCTTTGTTGGAAACAAACCAGAAGCAAACCCACCTAAACCAACCACTACTTCACAGTTTAACTCTTTCTGCCATCATTCAGTATAGCTCCAAGCAGCAGAGGTGCTGTGGAGATGTAACATTTGCCATTTGCTCTCACCCCAGCCCCTTCAGTTTCAGTGTACCTCCTCATGCTTGGCCACTTCTCCCTCTCTCCTCTTATACTTCCCTGCCCCACTTCTCTCCCCTCCCCTCCACTGTTTTTGTAGCATATTCTTCTCTTGCCTAGATAGTCACACCTACAGCCTTTGCCTTGGATGCTGCTGATCGTTTTCCTGGTGATGAACAAGAGCTCAGCAACTGGAGGTGGCCACCATAGAGGGCTGCATTCTTCTCCTGCTGTCTCTTACTGTCTCTTACTCTTACTCCTGGCTCTCTTTCCAGGCTTGAAGGGGACAGCTGCTGTGGCTTTGCTCTCAGCTTGACAAGCCATTCAGCACTTGGCCTCACTGCAGCACAGGGGATACATGTGTAGGTGAAAGGACTGTATGGATCTGCTAATGGTATGCTGCTTTGAGGGCTGTGAGGCAGTCTAGGGGAACGTAAAGAGGTAAAGAAAACATGTGGCCCAAGATTTTATGCTTTTTCTGCTCTTCCTGTAGGTTTCAAAAGAATCTTATTTAAACTTTGTTTTAAGTTTCTCACATGGTGTTGAAAAGTTAGGCTGAAATCTTCCAAATAGATCTTGGTTTTGATTGTGCTGCCCTCAAGCTTGTACGCTGCTCAGCTCTAATGGGCTGCATGTAGATACTATTTCTGTGATGAATTTTGTTTCTGTGATGAGTTTCCCCCAGCCTCTGGTCATCTGTTCTCACCTTTCATAGCACTGTTTTTTCATGCTTATAGGAGTAAAAAAAATATTTACAATTTTTCTTTGCTACTTGAGGAATAAATGGTTTAAATACAATTTTAGGCAGTTTCTACTGACTAGTAATTATTGCATCTTTATACCAGTAATGTACAGTTCCAAAAATTAAGCTATAAATATTGTAAGTTGAATATGCAAATATGAATTTGCCCGGGAGAGCTGCAAGTGCATTTTTGAGCATTGGTTTTGGGTTATTGTTAGTTAAGTATCCTAGCTGAAGTCACCTGCAGGGAAAAGCATTCCAGAAGCCCCCTTTTCTGACACTGGCAGGAAAGCTGTTGGCAGGACTTGGTTAGTGTAGGAGACAAGAGTGGGGGCCTCAACTAAACCAGCTCTCATGATTTAGAGTAGCAAGAAGTCTTCAAGTTGACTTGGCACTCAGCAGAAAGAGCCTGCTGAGAAAGAGGATAAAAACGATCTTCACCTTAGGCTGTAACTCAGTTTGTAATTCGGAAGCAGTGCCAGATCGAGCTTCCTGGCCGCTTGCACTGGTTCCTGTGCATACTGGATTTGAACAAAACTGAGTCAGTATAACACCTTCCCCTACCCCATCCCCCTCAGGCTTTTCAGCAGATTACTCTTAGGCTGGATCAGTTCCCTGCTGCTTTTCATCATGCAGCTGCACAAATACTTCTGTTGGCACAACAGTGGGAGCAGTGTAGGGGTAGGAATGAGCAGCTGGGGACACGGGCCCTTTAGATCAGCTTAGGGATCCACCAGCTACAGCCTGCATCTTCGCTCTCATGATTGGGCTTATCTGAGGGCTCAGCTCCCAGCTCTAGGGGGCTGCATGAGTAGTCTAGGGTTTTAGCTTGCAAGGGCTTCTCAAATGTTCATGTATTTCAGCTGAATCCCATTTTAGCTAGAGGAGGCTGGACAGATCAGAATGCCATCCTGTGTCAGTGACTTTATTGAGCCTTGGTAATGGGTTGAGTTGAGATGCCCTCTGTAAGCATCGCTGTAGCCCTCAAATGAAGCTACTTGTGGCAGGCAGAGGGTATTTCTAATTCAGTCTTGATCATCTACTGCAAAATGTCCACAAATGCTCTTAGTTCCTCTGTAGATAGGAGGGAACATTGGCTTCATTTGGGTGCTTTCCTTTTCCTTATCTAGTTGAAAGCTGAATTGCTTAATTGTGTGGACAGCATAACTTGTCTGAGCATTAATGGGTAGCAGAGAGTGTTTGGGATTGGAGCACCACTGAGTGGAGCGAATAGAAGGTACCTGATTTCTTCTTGTTTTAAAAGTCCTTGTAAGCTATGGCCGTTAGGGTGAGGCCCTTGTGGCTGAGTTCAGCTGAACAAGCTATCCGTTACTCTGTCAAACAATGCGTTCAGATAAGATTTCTTGACAATTGATGTCACCAATAACTTCAGCTGTGACCACTGGCGTTGATTTGTTTCAGCACCATTGGTATCCGAATGCTGTGTTGCCGTTTTGTTTAGGAAACACCGGTAGGGCATTAGAGTTTTTACACTTATTCTATTAGCGTATTCTTGCTTTTTGCAGTAACTGAATGGAGATGCATCAAGGGATGAAGCTAAAGTCAGAACAGGTTGGTTTGTCAGTGGGCTGATTATGGGGAAAGCAGCATGAGAGGGCAGCACTGAGATATGGAAAATAACATTAGGGCAACCGACAGCTTAGTATGACCAGGTCGAGTGGAAGTAATACGTAGCGTAAACTGGCAGGAAAACGGCTGGTCAGCTACCCAGTGATGAGGCATCTTGCACAAAAAGAACAGTTTCCAAAATGTTTCTTGTGATCTTCAAAACATGAATAGCTTGTTTAATTGTTTGTTGATAGCTGAATTGTTGCATTGCTTTAGCTGGTGCTTAGGAACCCCTTGAGAGCCAGTAGCTGAAACACTTTTACTTGCTTTGCTCTCAAAGGGCATTAACTTTCTGGAAATAGGTTTTAGAATGTTCCAAGTAAATTTTAAGGGACTCTTGAACGGTATCCCTACAGTGATGTAATATGTATTTTAAGATACTGACTCACTTTTGAAATACTGCCAACATTCTGCAAAAAGGAAGATGTGAGTAATATTATCAGTTAGAAAATATGTCTACAGGGACAGTTAATAGCAGAGAAATTTTCTCTCTATAAGATGTATCTCCGGTAAGCAGGGTGTTACCTGAGAATGAAGCTCTGCCTACCAAGGTATTTAGCATTGTTAAAGAAGATGAGCAGATTTTTCTAGTTTGCTTGCTTGGTTTTTTTTTTTAAAAGAGATTTCAGGGTTTTGTTAAAAATGAATTGTGAAAGTAAGTTGTTATTGAAAAAGTATGGAAAACATACTTGAGAAATCCCATCTGTAAATACAGTCTAAGCAGACTGAGGAATTACAGAGGAAAAGTAATATGAAAGCTGTTCCAGCAGGAGGAAAAAGCTGCCAGGGAAGGTAAGTGACAAAATCCAACTGCAGCACAGGATGTGAATACAAGAAGATTGGACTCCTTAGTGGTGCTGGGAAGCTACTAAAGTCAGTACATGAAACAAAAAGAAAAGCTATATCACTGAAGTTAAATTCTGAAATTTAGCTTAAAGTTTGTACTTCTGCCAGCCTGAAATGGAAATGAAGGACAGTTATGCTTCTTGTGTTCCGTGTTAAAGCAGGAAGCGTAACCGTGCTGTTACCACTGTGTGTAGTTTTAGATGCACATACTCTCTGAGCACTGGCCTTTTGCATTTACCTGAGCTCTGAGCTGAAGCAGTTTGTGGCTTCTATGTCTCTTTATGTTCTAGAGCACTATGGGGGAAAAAGTACAGTTTTGGCTTCATGTCCTATGCAGTGAATGCTTCATGGACAGTTCTTTTGACTGTGAAGCCTCATGTTCAGTTCAGGGTGGGAAAGGGAGGTGATGGTGGTGCTGTACTTAGTGACCCAGAACTGTACCCTAGTTGTTGCTAATAAAAAGGAGAGCTGTGACAGCCTTATTCCCTCTGAACAGATATTTTCATGTCTTCCTCATTTGATTTTGTACTAAACCCAGCTTAAAAATCACTCTGAGTAAGCTTTCTTAGGTTGTAGGTAAAAAAAAAAAAAGAGATAGTAGCTATTTATAATAACCAGACAAGTGGTGCCTGCTGATATGTATTGGTCAAGACAAGGAAAATTGGGACACACACACACACACACAAAGGTGTGTTTCTTCTCATTTTGCCTGCCTGTTTGTTATACCTGCAGTCCACGGCCCCTATAAGCTCCTTGAAATGAGAGCAGTCTTCATGGAATTGTTGACATTTTGGCATTGAACTTCTTGAACTCTTACACAGTGGTATGGAAAACTGAAAAGATGATCTGGGTGTTAAGATTTCCTCCTGGTACACAGACATGTAGACAGGGGGGCAAACAGAAAAGCTGAACCAACATGTAGACTGTGGTATTAAGCTTCTGTACCGAGATGTTGGTTTGACAGTTTTGCCTGTTCTTTATCAGTTTGCATCTGTGTATCAGCCTCCTAAAGAAAATTATCCAGAATCTTTGTTGTGTTTGGAAGCTTATGTCAACATTAGGTTTGAGCCTGTTACTGTGAAGGGAGCTCTGGTTCTGATAAGTGACTCAACTTTTTTCAACATGTTAAATGATCTAGGAGCACTGTGAGAACTTGTTGAAAGCCACAGGAACAAATGTTGTGAACGCTTTAAATTGTCTGGCGATAGCAGAAATTTGTCTCTTCAGATGTGCAGGCTGACAATAATAAGGAGGGCTTCCACAGATCTCAGTTGTTCGGGTGCTTCTTTGATCACTTAAGTGTCGATATGTAGGGCCTTGTTTTACTTGCAGTATTTCAGTAGATTAAAGCTGAATCTAGCTAGCTAGCTTAATTGTGCAAGCTATTGAGTGGCCCTATCATGAGAGGAGCAATAAGAAAGCAGTTCTTTGGATCTTTTGAGTCTAAAACCACATCTTTTAAAACTGAAATAGGATGAACTAAACAACAGTGGCTACTGCTGCCTGGAGAGCTTTTATGCTTGGTGTATAATGTTAAGGTGTACGCTAAAGCCATAGAAGATACTAACAGTTCAGAATGTGTTGCAGCGTGAAAGACATTTAAAACTATAGTAGGAGGCAAAGGCTTGATGGGCTTCACTGTGTGCCTGGTGGGTTTCCATTTGCATTGTTAAGCTTGCTGCTGGTCTTGCTGACAGGTAGACACATGTGTGACAGTGCTGTTGTTGAGTCAGGCTCATGGCTGAAGGTAACTGAAATGTTGGAAGTCTCTGGATCGGTCAGTATTAGTGCCATCGAGTAAATAAATGGCCACTTCTAGAAAAACGAGAAAGAGTCAGGGTCCCTTCTGTATGGTTTGTGGCCTGTCTTACAGACAAACTTTTGAACAAAGAAGAGACAAATAATGTGTACAAAAGCTAACTTTGCCCATGGCATACATTTTGATTTTATTTTTAATTTTGTGCTGGAGTTCTCTGGACTAACTTGCTGCTATGTCTCTGGACTCTAAGGTGTCCATTTAATGGCAAACGGAGAAAGTGTGAACCCTCTTCCCCTGTAAACTATATATATATATATATATGCCATTAGTAATCATCAGAGTTATTATTGGGATTTGAATAGAATAGTTAGAATTCTAAGAATTCTAAGGAAACTTAGAATGCAGTTTATAAATTAATGTTGTTTATGAATTGAGTGTAAGAGTGTCTTAAGGAAGAGGAACTTCTTGAGTGATAGATACAGTTAAGAGGGGCAAAATTGCAGGTTTATTAATGTGCTTTCCACCTGTTCATAACTAAATTCAGTCTTAACGAGTTTAAACTTACAATCAGGCTTTAATGTGTCCTGGGTAGCTTATAACCCGGAGCTCTTTCATCTTTGCATACATCAGAGAATATTGCATGAAATCCATTGAATTAAAATGAATTGTTGGCTGTTTAGTTCCGTTGGGAGTTTATATAGATTGTCTAATGATTGTCTTGGTGAAGCTTGGCAATGCCTGGAAAAATGCATACTAGCTGTGGGTGGATAAAAATGCAGATTAACTATTGTTTTGCAAGTTTTCACCAACATTTATAAAGGAAAATTCTTGCAGTTCTAGTATTGTATGGTTGTGGGGTTTTTTTCCCCTCGGAATTTCAGAAGTTTTTCAGCTACAACACAATGGTAAGCCAAGGAAAACAACTTGCTAATAATTCAGATAGAAACTATTAGGCATGGGGGTGGTGGGAAATATATTTGGGTGCAGCTCAAAGGCAGGTGTTTGATTTATCTTTGCCTCCTTTTTCTCATATGAACTCTTTGAAATCAGTTTGGTTTAACTGAGATACAAGTATTTGTCATGTTTAAATACCTTTGTGGATCGCTTTTGATCAGGCCTGACCCTCTCAGTTGACTGGTGAAAGCTGGGATGTGAAGTTAATCTCTCTGTTACAGGAGTTAGAGTATTTTTTTCAAACCTCAGTTTGCCTTAAGCAGTCTTGGATTCCACAAAGTCTGGTTATGGGCTAAACCAAAATTAATTTCTTAATTGATAAGTGGACATTAAAAAAAAAAAAAAGGCAGTCAGTCCCACTATTGAAAATCATTTTGCAAAGACATGAAATCTTTTGATTGGATAACCTCTTCCATTGATGCAGGGGCATGAGTGAGATGCTCTAATGTATCAGACAGAAAGAAAAGCGTCTTTGAGCTCATACCAGCATGATTGCATGACTGTTAACCTGTCTAAAAAGATTTGCTCTCTGTAGGCTTGCTTACAGTACATGCATCATTTCACAGATTGGTGCAAGCGGCACAACTACCTGAGGCATAATGTAGACCAGTAGCTGAGGTGGACATACAGGCTAAACTAACCTCTTGGCTCTTGATGTACTTGATACCACCAGAATTGTATTTAAGTTATGTTACACGTACTGTGTGCTTAATTTGTGAGCGTGGAATGAATTTGTGTAGCTGTCAAGTCAACCCCTTTCTGGATGCCATGAAGTCCTTGAAGTTGATAGTTCAGAGAAGAGCCTGTACTTATGAAAACAGGGTTCCTTTGTAAAGGTTAGGAAATGATGGTGAGAGTACATAAAAGTTCAGTGTTTGACTACCGTAAAGACAAAGGAAAATATTGCAGATTCCAGTTCAATTCCTCTGCTTAAAAAAAAAAAAAAAAAAAAGCAGCAAAACAAAATCAGTAGATCTTTACATTGTGAACATAACATCTTCTTGAACATGAGCTAATATTTGATAAAATAGAGGATATCGAAGGCATTTTAGCTTAGAAGTTTTTAAATTTAACAAAAGATATGGTTAAATGTAATAGAAAATTTGCAGGTATGCTTGCAGAGAACTTTTGTATGCTTGGAAAATTGGGGAAGAATTACGTAGAGCTTCCTAAGTGTACACAGAACTGTGAAGCAGTAGTAATACATGACAATCTGACATGCAGAGCTGAATGTTAGATAGCGTGTATGCTGTGGTTGGCATTTCATAATTCAAAATTGGTCTGTCAAATTTCATTTTAAGTGTTTTACATGTTAGGTGTTTCAAGACATTAAAGAATATTCTTATTGTAATTTTTACCTCTAGACCTAAATTGATTTTCTCTGAATAGCAGTTTAAGGCAAAAATTTATGTTTAACTTCATCTCTGTTACAAAGTATAAATTTTGCCAGGAGGTCTTTTTGGGTGGGAGTGGGGGAAGAGGAGAACTTGCAAATAGTTTTTAGACTACACCTTATGCCCTGGCCACAAGTAGACACTTTCAAGACATTCCTGTTAGATTATCTCCTTATCTGCTTCAAACAAACAAAAAAAATCTCACTGATTTTTGTGAAACACTTCCAGAAAAAATCTCTTACTGCAATTTGATCTGAAATTTCCAATAAAATGGTTAGAATGTTAAACAAAGAAACTTCTAAGGTAGAGAGATCATTGACAAATCCAACTGCAGTATTATAGAAAGCACTGCCATTCTGGCTTTGCTTTTCTTGATTCTGCGGCATTACTCTAAAACATGGTTTGGTGGCTGATGTTAATTTCCAAAGTTAGGTATATTTCATCTCAATGGGATAGAAATGAAATGTCTATCTCAGCCCAATTAAAATTTTTTGTGAAGTTTAAATAATATCTGTATATGCATAGAATCATGTCACATACAAATATAATGAACTGAAGCTTAAGCTTCAGGATGCTTGAAACACTAGATGCAAGAAACAGAGTCAGCATTTATAGCATTCTTACAGTTGACAACCAAATTTTAGAAAATGAACTATCAGTCTTGTTTTCCTTCTCATCCATTTGCAAGTAATGTTTCATTTCCTTTCCATTAAAACCACAATAATCCTTAAGGAGTTTAGCCCACCAAATAAATAACAAACATTTATTCTATTTCTTTAAAAAAGAAGAAAAAATAACAAACCAAAACCAACAGGTGTTTAGTCCCCGTTCTCATCAGATGATTATTTTAGATGAGGGTATGGTAATTTGTTGGTTTGACATGTTTACACTTCTGTGGACTTGAAGGGGATCAGTTTGTTTAATCATGTAAGTAGAATGCAGATACCAGGAGTTTGATGTGTCTGCCTCTGTTAAACAAACTGGCAGTTCACAGTGGAAAAGCCCCTGCAACAGAGCCATTGGATTATGAGTGAGGTGAGCTCCCTTCCTTTGCTTTGGGTCAGAGCCTACAGTTGCTGCATTGCAGGTGTTCCCACATGATGGAAAAAGCTTTCTTTGAAAAACTAAACTGAGAAATTTTACGCTAAGGTGAGCTTTGTGAGGGTGGAAAAAATTGAGCAATGAAAGGAAAGGTGTGTACGTTCAGAGCTATCATAGTATCCCTTCACTGCCTTCCAAAAATTCAGATAGAATAAGTCATTTTTCATGGGTGTTTTGTTGAAGGTGTTTCCAGCCTGAAGCCTGTTACCTTGTGTTCTGTGGGGTAATCAAACTTGCCAGTTACAAATTAGTTCAGGTATTTGCTCACACACAATGAGGAAGGATTTTCCCGATACTGAATTGCAGTATTTGGAAGACTGAAGTCTCTTCCTTTGCAACTTGGCAAGAGGAATATGAAGCTACTGAAATGAAGTGCAACTAAACCTAGAACAATCGTATTAACTTAATGTGTTGTGTTAAGCAGAAGCATCAGTGGAATTATGCTTCCAGTGATACCTCTGCTGATTAATGGCAACGTAATTGGGAATGGCAGTATCAGAGTTGATCCAGCTTGGGCTACTACTGCTGTTTTACTTATAGGAGTAGTGGAAGTAACTGTGGTCAAAACCAAAGCGAATACTTGGTTTAGCACCTGACTTCGGTTGTCTTTATTTAAAGAAGTAAGTAGTTTCACCTATTTGTCAAAACCTCTTTCAGAAGCTGTTTAACTTTTCTTCCAGTCAGTGAAGATAGATGCGTTTTTAGATGATTTCTTGTGGGCTGTAGTTTGCAAGCACAGCGTTTTTTGACCTAACTATCCATTACATTTATTGTATTTCTCAACCTCCCAAGTAGAATGCCTTATTTGTCTAAAAACTCAGTGCAATTCCCCAAACAGGCTATGACTGTATCTGTTGGATTTTTGGCTTGTTAAACTTAAATGTGCAAAAAGGGGCACAAACAAGATTTGGCCCACACCCCCCACATCCCCCCCCCCCCCCCCAGATTTGCTGGTTTTCTAGGTCAGAATGTTTGAAATTAGAGAGAGCCGCTGTTCTCTCTGTTGACCTTTGGCAGAAGGTTACTAATGGGAGGTGGATGCAGATGGCTAAATTGCTGGGTTTGCCTCAACAGGAGTGAATAATCTTATGGGAATTTGTGCTGGTTTATTACAACCTTATATATGACAGGTCGACCACCCATGTTTTTGAAGTTGATGACTGTGGTTAGCTCAAGGTTTAATTGTTAAAAACATTGCTATGATTTAATGGTCAATAGAAGACTCTTTAGATCTTGTATATTTATAATGCTAGTGCTGCTTCTGTCACATTTTCTTCATAGATCAAATTATGGGCCTATGATATTGTTGGCATCTTTTCCTATTTAACAACTTGCTGCAATCATCTGGATTTGTAACAGGAAGGTTAATAGTGCGATAAATAGATGGGGTTTTCTGAGATGATTCACTTGAAGAGGAAGATAACTCAGAACTTTGGATGCTAATACGCAATCCTAAAAGTGACTTTGTTAATAAGTTCATTTAATTTTGTTTGCATAAAGGAGCTCAAGGTTTGGTTGCAGATATTCCGGTCAGAGAGGTTACTCCAGCAGAATTAGAATTGAGTTATTCCATCATACTGATAACTACTTATCCTACCATTTCCTGTGATTGTTCCTTGTTTTAAGATGTATTCTGCATGTTTTTGAGTGAGCAAATAAGAATATAAGAATGCGAAATACATTTTAAAAATGTTTTTCTAGGTGCTTAGCAGTAACTGTACAAAGTTGGTGTGTAAATTGGGCTTTTTGGAACAGGATGTGGAAACTGAATGGTAACAGGAAAGTCTCAATGCACAATGAGGTGGTCATGTTGTACCTTCCTTGCCAGGTCCAGCGATAAATTAGACTTTAGGAGCAACGAGTTCAAGGGGAAAGCTCTTGAGACAGTGAATTAGGTGAGGTCCAAGAAAGTTCATGATATCAGTTCATCTGCAGGAAAAATGCCAAGTAGTAAGGCAAAGGAAAGCAAAAGTTGAGCCAGAGTTGAAGTAAGATATGGACATCGAGGGCAACAAGAAGAGCTGATGCTGGTACGTTAACAGCAAAAGAATACAGAAGGATAAAGTGTGGCTGCTGCTGATTGGGGTGGGTGATTTAGTTACCATTGATGCAGATGAGGTTTAAGGTACTCAATACCTTCTTTTCCATAGAGAAGATCTATCAGATCTTTGTACCTACAGACTGGATTTTGGGAGGAGAGGAATAACTAGTAGTGAAAGAGGCTCAAGTCAGGGAGCTCTTGAAGTCTTGACCTATGCAAAGTCCATGGGACTAGGTGGGACGCATTCAGGGGTGCTGAGAGATCTGTTTGACGTTAGAATAGCCACACTGTCACTTTTGGAAGGCCATGGAGATTGGAGGAGTTTCTCAATGATGAGAGAACAGCAAATGCTCCACCCTTATTCAAGAAGGGCAAGGAGCATTATGTAGGGAACTACAGGCTGGTCAACTTTACTTTGGTGCATGGAAAAATCATGAACCAAGTCCACTTGTAAGTCAGTTGTAGGTGTGTGAAGGTGCTGCTGTTGGTTGGAAATAGCCATTGTGGTTTTACCAAAGGTAAATAGTGTCTAACCAGCACAGCCAGCCTCGGTGATGAAATGGCTGGGTCTGTGAATAAGGCAGAGAGCAGTGGATGTGATCTACTTTCGTTTCAGCCAGGCTTTTGGCGTGGTCTCCCCACAGCAACAGCCTCGCATTCAAGTTGGGACAGTGATCTAGGTAGGCGGACGGCTTGTTGAGTGAAAAACTACCTGAACGTTCATACTCAGAGGGTAGTGGTTAACGATTCATTCTGTACCTGTTAAAAGTGGAGTTCCTCTATTCTGAGCCCTGCTGTGCCTCGCATCTTGAGCAGTGTGGCTTGGAGGAGGAGGAGGCAGTGTACCCTCGTTAAGTGTGTGGGTGTTGCTAGACTGAGGAGTATAGTCCATATGCTTGAGGGCAGGCTACCATTCAGAGGGGGCCTGGGCAGGGTAGAGTTACGCACTGACCTCGTGAAATACAAATGCAAAGTCCTGCACGTGGAATGGATTAACTCCCTGCGTTGAGACAGTCTGGGGTCTGCGTGGTTGACAGGAGCCCTACATAGAAGGCTGTGGCCTGGTGGACAGTAGGATAAACATGAGCCAGCCCTGTGCTCTGGCAGTGAGGAAGAGTAACAGCATCCAGAGCTATGTTAACAGGAACATAGCTAGTACGTTGACATGATGAATTTTCATCCCATACTTAGTATCTGGAATATTGTGTTGAGTCCAGCTGGTGAACCACTAACACTGTTGCGTTGTAGCCACTGTCGTATGAGGAGGGGATGAAGTACCTGGAGACAAGAAGGCTTCAGTGTAGCTAACGGTAACTTTCTGATACCTAGAAATAGGGAACTAAGGAGAAGTCAGGCTCTTCATGCACATGGTGGCATGAACATGAATGGAAACATGGCAGGTTTTCGCTCTGAGGGTAATTGAGCACTGAAAAAGGTTGCCCAGAGAGGCTTTGGAATATGGTCCTTCCAGGTTTCCAAGATCTAACTGAATTAAACTCTGAGCAACCTGGTCTGACCTCAGAGCTGATCTTGATTTGAGCAGGAGATTGTACTGTGGGCCTCCCAAGGTTCCTTCCAGCCGGAGCTAGTCAATATTTGGAGCCAGCGTCCAAGTTACACGGAGCCAAGAGAAGCTGCTTGGTCTTTCAGGGTCCTGAAATGTTTCAGGTGCTCTTGTAGTACTTACCTGAAAATTTTTGGATTGCTTGTTTCAACTTGCAGGCTTCTGTTCACTTAAAGGGTGTAGAGAGAATCTGAGTATCCACTAGCATTTTAAGACCTTAAAGTTGTTTAAATACAGGCCTAAAGATAGCAGTAAGGACAGCATGAAGTATGGCTGATGTTGAAATTTGTTTCTGCAGTTGCATGAGCGAAGAAAATTTATCACTCTGAAAACTGAGGCAGAATAGGAAACTCGCTTCTACGTTGGCAGTACAGACGTAGGTGCGGGACCGCTCCTGGCAGGAGGAAGCCGTCTTAAGAAAGAAATGCAGCATAGTTTCTGATGCAGGTGGAGAGGAAATCGTGGACTGTCTGTTATGTCAGACTGTGGATGAAGACATGAATCTAAGTATCTTATGTTAAAAGATAACGTCTTAAGACTACCCAGTTTAACTGCTTACATGTCCTTGTTATCCCGTATGCCTTCCTGTGCAAGTTTAAACTACAGAAGTCTGATGTGTAAACATCAGCTCTAAGGGCAGAACACTAAAGCTGCAGTTAATGGTTGTGACAAAGGGATATCAAAAATCCCCAACTCATCACAACTGCTCAAATTCAGGTGCCTTTATACTTGTAGGCCTGTGCAAAGTTAATTCTGCAAACTGGCTGAATGTTAAGTGAGAGGAATTATCCTGAGTTGAAGCATGAGATGTGTAGTATTATGAGTTGTAATTGATTTTTCAGATATGCCAACATTGAACTAATACAGTTTTTGAATAAGAATATACTGAGAATTAAATGTAAATAAGATTGAATATTTAAAAAGACTTGGAGAATGAGAATTGCTTCTATAACTCGTGAAAAGTTTACCCCGTAAGCCTAAATCCAAATCTCTGTCAGTACTCATGTAAACTAAAAAGAATGATTTAGAAATGTAACTAGGAAAAACGGGGCTATAACTTCTAACTCCATTAATTTAATGCTGCAGTGATACTTAAAAAAAAAAAAAAAATTACCACGGGAGTGAGGTTGTATGAAAGAATACAGAAAATGAGGACAGTGGTCAGTTTATAACTTTTTTACTCTGCCATGTGTACTCTTGCTTTCTGTAGGTATGCAGGCTGTTAAAACCCCGTGTGGTTTTGTGCCTTTGTGGGGTGTCTGGGTGTGCTGAGGAGCAAGTGACCTGCTGGTGGTGGCCTCTGAGGGTTATGGGCAGGCGCAGCTGGACGCCTTCCTCCCTGTCCCCATGGTGGGAGCACCAGGGCTGTGCCAGGCAGTTGCTGGGGAGAACTCAACAGTTGCAGGCCTGGCCCAAATGTGCCTGCAGTTGCGAATGAAAGAGTTCCCTATGTAGCCCGTGTTTAGTTTGGAGCGAAGTAGTGTGTATAGACAGTCTTCTCCCACCCCCCCAATTCTTTGGGGGATAATTGTTTCTTTGATAGGTTTGCCCACATGATGTTGGCAAGGCCGGTGTGCCGTACTACATAGATATTTACTGGTATGTCACAGTGAGCTGCATTCATACTCAGCAGTAAACCCTGGCATCGTGTTAGAAGTTGAATTGCTTACATAGTTGGCATAGTCTTACTGAAGTAATTGCTGATGTATGGGGCAGTGTTTCATGGTAAAAACACCCTTTCAAGTGCCTGAGTCATGTTAGAGGCATGTTGTCTGGAAATGGCTGAAAGAGATTCCTTGTTGATTTCCTTTGTACTCTCATTTCCTGAAGAAGAACAAGGGGGGGGTTTAGTAATTTTGTGTAGCAAACTGACATGGAATCGTAGTGGCCCTCAACTAAGACAGCCCGTGTCCTAGGTCTGTCAGGAAAGTATCAGTGCTGTGGATTGATGCGCTTGCTCCATGACACAGATCGAATGCGTTCCTGTTTGTACACCTAACTGTCAGTGACACGCTTTCTGATACATTAGGAAGAAGCTGTTCCTGTCTTGATTTGCTTAAAAAAAAGCCTCTCGTAGTCATATCACTTTTTCAATGAGATAATCCACTGTTAGCTGTTTTAACAAAATCATGCTGTTTTGTTTGGAAGTCCTGGAAACAAAATACGAAGTTCATGAAGTATTGGCAAATGTACGGAGAAATGTGGAAATTATCTGTCTTGCTCCTGGTTTTGCTGTACAAGTTGTTAAAGGAGTCTTGTGGAAGGACCAGTGCTGACAGGGAAGCTGGAATCTTTGTCTGCCCAAATGCTTCTGCCATATAGAACAGCAGTGAGTAATATTTCAGATTACAATGAGAAAGGACTGTCTAAATTCAGGGCCATCATCTTAAATGTCTTTGGGTTCTATAAGCAACAAAGTGGTGATGTCTAATTTAGAGCAATTAGTCATATTCTTTTTTCCTTGGTGCAAACTGTGTAATTTAGCTAATATAGAGGCCAAATTTGAATTCAGCTTGTCCTGAACCATTAAGACAACAGCCTGTGAATAAGGCTTAAGCTGTAGTCTAATAAAATGTGGCACTTCTTCGGAGCTGTTGGGGAGTAGAGACCTTGAGTCATTTTGCCTAGAAGTGCTCTAGTTACGGCCTGGATTTCTTGTGCTAGCATGTCAGTGCCCTGTGACACACTGTCAGTCTTCAAAAATGGCGAGTAGGCTGAAATTTTTACTTTGTTTATAATACCTTGTCTTTCTCAACCCAACCCACATGAGCCAGTTTCTTTTAACTGAGTGCAGTAATCTCTCATATTTATAGCTGGCATTAAGGAGTTTAAATCCATAGGACATACTATTACAATTCAGGTATGTTGGCTTTTTGATTAGAGATGATGAAATAATAAATGGAGCATTAGATATCTTTAAGGTGAAATCAAGCAGAATATTTTGTTCTTCTCCACTGTATCTTATCTTACGTTTTATCATCTGGTGCTGTAGGCAGTTGTTCCTCACCCTACTAATGCTTAGTTTGTTCTTCATTAAATTGTTGATGTAGAGTGTTATCTAAATCTTAGGTATGTGTTATGTTGAAATGATAAATTTATCATACAGTTAATTGTTAAGGTTATTTGTTCATATCTGTAGAGTAGTAACGACAGAATATTGGGGTGCTGATAGGTTTTTTTTTTTAATTTTTAGTCTGAAAAGGATTTTCTAGTGTTTTAGAGATTAGGATAAACTTTGAATGTATCACTATAGTTTTAAAGCAGTGTGTATGTTGACTTTCATTTAGGTCATGGCAATATCTTCTTCAGGAGGATAAACATTTCAGAAACTGGGATGTGGATGTTCAGGGGTAATCGAAGTATTGTGTTTCATGTAAATGTAAGCAGGGATGAAATGATTAAGGAAATAATTCTAGATTTTGTTACGTACTTACGTGGGATCTCCTTGCTAGCAAATTCTCATGTACACTGAAGCTTTTTATGTAACAAATGTTTATTATTGTACCATGATGATTAGATAGTAGAATTCATAAAAACAAAGCATGGGATTAAGTTTACAGATGATCCAAATACGACCAAAAAATAAAAATAATAATTGCAGATCAGATCCTTGAAGTGAATAGCTCCAAAGGGGGTAATAATAACTGGGAATTGCTAGTGAACGTCCAGCTAGCATTCAACTTCTACAATTGAAACGGTAGGCTTGTGTAGGATGAGTGGGCAGAGAGAAGGTTGACTGTTGAGTTTAAATTGCATTGCACTGCATATTTCAGGTTTTGCCACTTGTGGTGTACTGTATGAAGGGTGGCTTGAGTCCAGACACTCAGGTGGTGAACCCTGTTACTCAGTTTTATTGGAATGTTATTCCCTAAAGTACAAACATTAGAAAGTTTAGATTATTAACCTGAAATTTTAAATAAGGCATTTAATTAGAAACCTTATTTATAATAATTTGCTTGTCATAGATAAATATATGTAAGATTAATAGCTTTTATTTGCAACAGTGGTCCTTTCTATTGTTGAGTTTTGCAGATACAAGATCTCTAGTGCTTAACTTCAGACTTGTATGTAGCTGGGGAGGAGACTGTTTTTAAACTGTCCTCCGATCTGGGAACAGTTGCCTCTGGGTATTACATAGGATTAAATAGCAATCATTGTCAAAGCCTATTTGGTAGTAAATCCAGGCAGAGCAACTGTTAAGCAGACTGACAGTCAAGCAAATTGTACAGGCGGAAGATAGGCATTGACAAAGATGACTTGGATTTTGAACATGTATTGTACCTTTTTTCACCTGACTGCTCAAACAAGACTAGTTGAAAATTGTTTCTACATGGAAATAGAGCTTCTTGGAGAAGAAAAAAATCTAGCAGCTGTAGAAACTATATCAAATTCACTGGGGTCTTGAACTCAGATCTGAGTTTCTAACATCAGGATTTATTTTTTCCGATAAAGGGATAAGGTTTTAATTTGATGTTGTTCCCAAGCATTGTTTAATTTATCCATTGTGTTGGCCACAGACATATTGAGCCTCTGGGGTATGAACAATGTGTTCTTATAAATGGGATACATACCAAAAAACGGGTGTACTGATACTTCTCAATGGTAAGTCACTTGAAGATTTATTGAACTTTGTTTTGTGATAGCAGGCTGCTGTATAATATTAAGAATTAGACTGAACGTGTAGCTTTAGTATGGTAGAATCCTTTCTACTTGCATGTTAGTTAATGACCTTGTAGGATGGAGAAATAGAAAACATAGCTATGGTGGGTGAAGCTTGACAGTGCTTCTTGACAATGTGTCAAAGCAATTCTGTATTCTTTTACTCTCCAAATAGATGTGGGTAACACTTCATGTTTTCGCATGATGTAAGTGATAATGGCAGCTATGGTATTAGGTGTCAATCAAAATAGTGTGCTTGTAATATTAGTCATCTGCTGAAGGGAGCATAAATGCAGATACTGAGCTCATTATGAAGAAGGAATGCTTGTGGTATGATCAGGGCAAATAGCACTTCAAGTAAATGAAGAAGATTCTGGAGATAGGGATGTACACAGATAAGCTAATTGGTGCCTGTGTCAAACTAGCATTGCTCACCTGACAACTGTTTATACAAAGACATCTTTGAGCCAGTACCAACACTGTTGTTTTCTTGCTCTAAAGCTGTTCTGGAGAGTGAAAATTCAAAGGATGGCATTGTAGCCGACTAGTGTAATGCAGTAATTCTGGCTTTTGTAATGTGATCCATAATGGCCAGTGGCTTTCCAACAAATGCTCTTGTCTGTTTTAGGTTGATTTTATTGTAACACAGGGTTTCCATGAATCTTCTCTTAAAAATTTTCTTTATCTCTTTTGGAAACAAGGAGGACCACTGAAGATCTTTCCCAGTTGAAGACTCTGTTTGGCATATGACATACAGTTAACTTTGCTTGGGCTTGCCACAGTATATTAAAATTCAAACTCACAACTGAGCTTCTAATGTGTGCTACCCCTGAGTAGAAATATATGGGCCCAGTTGGTTTATCTAACTTAGCTCATCTTCTGCTGGTTTGATGGGCTGGAATTTCAGAACTGGATCAGCTCCGTGGTCTGGTACCAGAGTCAGCTCATAGTCTTCACTAACATGCTTCTGTTCTACTATACTTTGTAAGTGTACAGAGATACCAGGCATGTACTGAATGAGTAGATCTTAGTTTCTCTTTTTTTTTTTTTTTTTATTGTAAATTTAAGCATAAGGATATTTTTTTAAGGCTACATTATACATTTCTTTTACCGTGTGATGTAGTGATTTCAGTTGATTATTGGCAGTCACTTTGTTAGAACTGCGGTAAGTCAAATGCTTTTTTTTTGGACTGAACAGAGGCTCTCCTTTCAAGATTATTCCACAACTGAAATCATTGAACTGGTTTCAGTGTGCTTTACAAGTTGGTTAATTTAACATGGTTTTTGGAAGAGGACTTGCAGAGTGTCACTCGGAGGTAAAATACTGATGGTTCCTTAAACAGTTTGTCTCAGTGTCTGTTTAAACACTAAATTGCATTTCTTTCTTTTAATCATAGGCCCGATTTAAGATAACTTCAATCATTGATTACTTTGTCAGCTTTAGAAAGTTTTGGGATTTTTTTCTAAATTCAGTTGTGTTTCTTGCAAATTCATTGAGTATCTGAGAGATTTTCATGGCTGTCGCTATAAAAGTATTTTGTATTGGTTTTTGGCAAAATAGCTCTCTAACCAGCTTATTCAATGTTTTAAAGTTTTGCTTTTAAACCCTTTTGCTCTTGAGGGAGCAGGGTGTTAGTAAGAAGGATGTTTGTTGATGTCCCTGTGCCTTCATGTTGGAGATGCACATAGCCATGTGGATGGAATGCCTTGATGCTGACCAATAACGGTCAGTCAGCCTTCTCTTAAGGAAGGCAAAGATGAGTATTTCAACTTCTGGGTTGTTTTTTTTTTTAACAATAGCCAAAATGTGCAAAATCAGTTACAGATACTTGACTTGCACTTAACAGTCTGTACACACTTGGCTTGAACAAAGGGTTGGGTTTTTTTTGCCTGGTCTTTAGCTCAACTGTGTGTGCTGCTTTGAATTTGTGTTTGGATGTCTGCATACTTGCCAGCGTCATGTGCTGGGTTGTGTTTGTAAAGACAGTCTTCCTGATAGAGAGCATGGCGGTTTTAATAGCCTTTCTTTTTTGAGGTTGGGGGAGAATTCTATTTATAATGATTTTTTTTGCTGTGTATCAATCTCCTCCCTTAGAGCGAAACTTCCCAAAATGTCTTTCTCCCAGATGACATGCCCATTTCAGTAAGGAGATATCTCTTTGTACACCTTTCTTATTTTTAATCAGTTTGTCAATGGACAGCTACATTTGATAAACAAGATTTAATGCATGGGAGCCTCTGTTTGGACTACTGATGTGTTGGTGGTTAATCAAACTAAGAATCCCCAGCCTGCTTTTGGTAATTATCATAAAACTCTGGCTTAAGCTGGCACTGCCGCCAAAAGGGAATATTCATTGAATTACACCCTTGATAATGCAGTTGCATGGAACTTGACAGAAACTGTCCCTTGGCTTTTGTGCTGTGCCAGTGCATGTGTGCACACATGTACGCCCCCGCAATCGTTTAATGAGCTATCAATAACTGTTTGTACAGATGTCCGTACCAGAAAATTAAAATATCTTAGTTTTGTAGTGAACTTCTGAGTTAGCACTTTGATTATGCTTAATAGTGGAGTATCTCCTTATTTGAAAACTGTAAATAACTACAAAAACTTTACTCTAGGACTTTATGGTTAGTCCCCCAGCTGCCAGTAGTTACTTCCTGCCTACCTTAACTGTATCATATTGTGTTAATATGTTTGATGGAAGGAGTTATAATGCCTGGAATTAATTAAGCCTTCAATTCAGTTGTGATCAGTTGGTGGGTGCAGATAGACTAAACAGTAACGACACTGGGCTGAGCTGGTAAAATGCAAGTGGAGGGGGAAGTTTTACTTCCTATCTAGAGGCTCTGTAGCCATTCCTTCTTGCTATAATTGCAATTTAAAAGTGATTTAGTTTTTTGAACGTTACAAAGTAAATAGTCCATAGCAATAGAGGGCTATTGGTCAGAATCACCAGCTTTTTCAAGGCTTTGTTCAACAGAAACAAGGGAAATCACAATAAACTTGACTGTCACATTCGATGGGAAGTCTTTGCAAGAAATCAGATATTTAAATACCAGTATCTTTAATGTGGAATAGTGTACTCTAAATTTGAAAGAACAAAAAAAATCTGATAAGGTCAGGGAGTTTATATCCGTAGAAAGTCACTGAGCCAAGAGCTGGAAGAATGACAGTTCAAAAAATGTGGATGTAAGAATAGTAATTTGAAAAGTGATTCTAATGGCAATCAATTACCCAAAGAGGTCAAAAGCAGGCCTTGCGTAAAGATGGGATTATCTCACATCTGCTAGTGACAGGCTGCTTTGGTAGGCAACGTAAGCCTCTGATACTGGCCCTGTCTGAGAAGCATTTTGGACTCATTCAAGGTATTTTCTCATACATCCAAATAAACCTTAGCTTTGGTGATTTTGATTCTTATATTAACATTCTTCATAAAACAATTGCTTAATAACAAATCTATCATGAAGGCAAGTAGAGATGCTGTGTTGTAGTGCTGTAACTTGGATGCTTACCATCACCATGTGTGTTGTTATTTCAGGCATAAATCCTGTTAGTTGAAAATTTTACTTTTAGTGAGTCTCAAGTACTTCACATTTGTTTTCCCCAGATGTTCAGATGGTTGTACAATTTTTAGTCTGCATTGAAATCAGGGCAGTTTTGTTGCTGCTAACAGTATTAGCATTCTGACAGAGATGTATCCTGGTAACTTGTTTACAGCTCCTTCTTTAAAGAATTACAACCCATGGAGTTTGTGTTTGGTGCTCAGTTACAGAATTCAGGACTAAGTTGGCATTGGAAATAGACTGGTTTGAGCTAACTGGGATTAATTTGTATACAGTTGAGTTGCATGTGGTAATGGTCTAAGTCTTGCGTCTGATCCTCGTGAGAAGAGAAGTATACAGTGTCAACACATCTGCTGGAGGAAAGGGTCTCCAGCTGTCTCAATCTGATGTATGTACACGGAAGTTACTGTTAAGTAAGTTCTGAAGAGGACTAGTTCTCCTGATAGGTCTTGTGAAGAGTAAATGGATAGTAGGTAACATGTTCCATCTACTTCTGTTACTCTTGCAGTCAAGTAGTACCAATGAACTGACCTATCATTAGCCACAAGCATGGTTGTTGCAGTGGTAGCAGTGGTTAAGTAAATCAGGGAAACACTATGCATAAAGGACTTGGTAAGAATGTTCTTGTATATCAAATGTACTAGATGATGCTGGTTGTATACACTCATGCTTAGTCAAGGAAGCAAGAAGGGAGGCTGTTGTGATGTATCAGCTATTAAAACTTTTGGGGAAGTCGTCTAGGGAGAGGTTTGAGTCCATGCCTTGCATTCTTCTACCTGGATGCTCTGTAACGCAACGCTGAACTCAACACTTTGCCTTGTGCTGAGTCCAGAATACATCCATTATCTGTCTGTATGCTTTGGAATAACCAAATTCCTTGTGCTGGAGAAGGTCATGATACTACTTCATGTTCAAGCTTTCAATAGCTGCCAGGCTAAAAAGACTCAGTAAACCTCTGACACAACTTAATTTCTCAGGGTTTTTTTTGTTTTTCTTTTAAATAATAGTAGATACGAGAGTTTAAAATTTGAATGGGATGTCAGGGTATTGGAGCTCAAAAGCAAGTAAGAATGCTGCCACATGACTTGTCTACAACAAAAGTGGCTCTAAACCAAAAGCACTTTAGTAAAGAATGCTTCTTATTTAATAATCTGTAAAAATAAAAATATTTGCCAAACTAAATAATGTATCAACTGTTGCCATGCTGTACTACTGCCATAAACTTGTGTTTTAAACAGATGAGATGGTGTAAGAGTTAGGCGGCAGGAAATAAAGATGAAAACAGCTAAAGAAAAATCTAATTTCAGGTTTGTTACTGTTCTACTCCACAGAAGTTAATACTTCCAATTAAGCTTGCTAGGCCATTTAGCAGTACACCTATGGACTGCTAATTTTTTTAGAGTTTAAAATCTTCAGAGACAACTTTGTCTTTAATCATGTTGGAACCGAAGACATGAAGGCAGAGGCATTGTTAAAATCTTACCTAGTGCTTTTAAAATACATTGTAGACTTCTGAAGTAATGCATTCATATGCTTGCCAAAGTACATAGCTGCTTTTTAATGCAATTAAAATGTTAGCTCCTATTGTTGTCTTAAAGAGCTTTTTCAGGAAATCATATACATTTAGGATTTTGTGTAGAGTGAGTCAGTGTTGTAGAATACCAACAAACCCATTTTAATTGAGCTTAAATTAGGTCAGTTTTGTGAACTTAATTAAAATATTATAACTTGCAGTGCTTGAGTCATTGTCGTTATCCTGATTTGCAGATGGTATCACATGGTGTGTGTACTATACTACATAGCACTTGGTAAGTCTGAGCATGTTCTTTAAAGGCATGGATCAGAGGTGCTAGAACATGCCCATGTGATAATGCCCTCTATTGAAATAAAAATAATAAGGAAAACGTCTGCCAGTGGTGGTATTTTGCAGGTAGTGTTACAGAGGTGGATGGCTGGATGGTTTGGGCACATAACATCTTTGTATTCTCCATCCTCCAGAGGGCTGAAGAATAAAGGTGATGGGTTGAATACTTGCTGCCTGTGCTAACAGAAAAGTAACTGTCTGCACTTTGTTTTAATGAGTGCACCCATATTGGGTCCACAAATTTGTAGTTAAAACTTTAAACATGAAATAGTGTGAGCTCACAAGTATTTGTTAGACTAGATTTGTTGTGCTGGCAAGTAGTAGGAAGTGGTAAGTTGCAGTCAAGTTTAAATAACTTTTGTCTAGTTTGGCCTGTAAAATGACCAGGGGTTTGTATGTGATTTTTTTAAAAAAAGATGAAGTAGATCTTCATTAGCACACTTGTGAGTATAATGCAGTGCCCCTGCTTTCAGGTGATTTGTTCCCAAAGAAATCAGACACTATTTTAGTAGATAACAATTGTTTGAATATGCGTGCAAATATTAAAGCTATAGAAATAAATGTCTGGATATCTGAATGCCTTTGGAACATAATGTCTAGAGGCTTCTGTCTCAAATAGTGTTAAGAGCTGCTTGCTTTGTCTTGGATGTCTCGGTATTGCATATGCTACGTATCTTTAATAACGATGAGTTTGAAGCTGATTTACTCATGACTTGAGGATAGGTGTGCCGGTGAGAAATCCTTCCCTGGTTTTGAATGCTGAGTTTGGGAGTATGCTTCTGACTGGAGTTGTGGAAGCGCACATGCGGCATTTATAGTAATGTGTATCCATTTACAGAAATGGATGAAAGTGAAGGCAAAATGTTAATATTGTTCTCATTACAGTAACGTAGAAGGAGCTAAGTAAGTGCAGTTCACAGAGAACACCCAGCCTTGATGTAGGTTAAATTCGTGTACTTCAGTAGCTATATAAATGTAGCTCTAATAAGATTCAGGCTGCTTGCCTTTGTCATCTGATGGAAATGATCTGCTAGAACAAATCTGATAAATGAAAAATGCAACCTTCCCTTCTTAATCGCGACAATCCACAACACCCTTTCTTTTGACTCTCCAGTGAAATCTATTCGCAAAGCAAAACGTGGTAAGGGTGGGGTTTGGTTGTGGGGTTTTTTTTTTGTTTTTTTCCCCTAATGAAATTTGCTAGAGGGATCACACGGGGAGGATTTTTGGCGGGGGGGGAGGGGGGGGGGGGAGGGGCGGGGAAGAGGAAGGTGTGCGTGACTTCAGATCACTCGTATTCTGCCTACGTACGTTTGGGGGGATGGATGCGGGGATGCAGCGAGTGGTGGCAGCGCGATGGCTCAGCCCTGCACAAAGCTGGTGATGTAATGTGTGGTGCTGGGAGTGCGGCTGCCGTGCGGGAGCCATAGCCATGCTGTCACCCGCTCGCATGCGGATCGGGCTGTGCCCCACCGCTTTGCTCCGCTGAGCCTGTGCGCAGCTCCGTTTTGTCTCAGTAGAGTGTTTGCTTGTTCACTATTTGCCTTCTATTGTCTTAAACCTGTATTTTTTAATTAATGCGGCATGTGTGTTAAGAATACGTATGCACCTGCTCAGAGTAATTCAAGCTATCATTTGTAATGTAATCCTCGAGCAAACAAGACGGGTATTGGACATCTCTTTTGGCATTTCATGCTAATCATGCTCTCTGCCTTTTAAAGGCAGGGTGGGAGGGAGACAGGTTGCTGTTAGCAACCGCTTGCATATTAGAAGTGAAATACCCAAGCTTTTAATTCCCCTGTGGATTCCTGATCAGTATTCTTTTTTTTTTTTTTTTTTTTTTTTTTTAAGCATTGGTTTATTCTAACTAGTAGCACGTGTTAATCAGTGTTTCACGTAAAATAGTCTCTGTAAAAAGGTAAAAAAGGAAAGCAGGGAGAAGCTCTAATGTAAAACTTTATTTGGCCCCCTCTAAATGCTTCTAACACATCTGAAGCTAAGGGGCTGTATAAAACAAGTTGCAGATGATTCTTTTTCTCTGTTGTTTGAATTGATGTGAACTTGACTGTTTTTGTGATGCAGGATGAAGAAAAGTGCCTCCCCCTTCCTCCACACTTGATCTTTTGCATGTGCACTGTAATGTAGCAGAGAAGCTCAGATTCATCCTACATTTCCCGTGTCTCAGTGCTCTTACAGCTCGAGCTTCTTATAGCTGCAAACTAATAAAATGGGAATTTGAAGGAATGAGTACTGTGCGCTAATCCAGTTTTGACATACATCTTGTTGCAAACTGCTGGTTTTGCCACAGAAGGAATATCAAATGTCGTGCAAAAAAAGGAACGGAGGGGAGGAAGAAATATTAAACAAAAACCAGTTGTTTAATTACTAATGTCTCCAAGTATGAATGTAACGTAGTCTAATTTTTGCATATGGATCTCCATAAGGTGATGAAAGTGTTGTGAAAATGTGTGCATATTAAAAAAAGAAGGGGGAGGGGAACGGAGAGAAGGGGGGGAAAAACCCCCCAGAAAACCCAGTAAATGTCTGATCTTGGAGCCTATGCATCGTAGGAAGCCCAAAAGCAATACCTTGTGCTATAAAAATGTGTTTCTTCTGAAGAATATGCAGTCTGGTTTTTGGTGTTTTTTGATTGATTTTCAGGGCTGATGGAAATAGTTCTTCCTATTGTTGCTCAGGATAGAACAATGCAGGACAATTTTCAATCTGTTTTAACCTGCTTATTTTTACTGCCCTTGCTGTAGTTTTCATCAATTTCAGTGCGGAAAGAGATTTCTCCAGATGGTGGTTGGGAACAGGAGCCAAAGGACATGATCTAAAATGTTATGTTCCAGCTGTTGCTGCACAGATTTTAGAAGCTACTGCCTTTCACTTGTTCTGTGTTTTAAGCAGAAAAATAAGTAAAATTGTTTAGAGACCTTGTGATTAAAACAACTGCATGTTAAACCAGTCTTTTATCGGAGACTGGGTACCCTCCTGGTAGCCCTGAGAGTGTAGACCCCTTAAGCCATGAGTGTCTGTAGCAGCAAACAACAAAACAATAAGGGGAACAGCAGTGAGCAGTGTGCTGCTGCTGCTGTATTTGAACACCACTACAAAAAGGTTTGCCACCTCAGCGGGGCAGCGGACTATTGCAGCGCTTAGAGGTGGATGAGTGGTTCCCACCAAAACAAACTCACTCCCAACAATGTTGGTAGGACATTAGGAACAGGTTGAACATCCTGAATGGATAGATAAATTTAAGAACACAGTTCCCCTCACTTCAAAGGGGGGAAACTAGTCAGATTTTTACTGTCTCATCTTAAGTTTTGGTTGAGAAATGGTCATTTGTACTTCTGGCTTGCACATTTCATAGGATAAAAGGGTAATTAGGGATGAAAAGGACCTTACGACAAAATACAGATAACTCTAAGGTTTCTGTTACCCACTTAAAAGGCAATTGCAGATTTTTAACAGAGTGATTTAGTATTTGGAATTTTCTTCAACTTACATTCTTAAGGCAGCTCCTCAAAAAGTTTTGCAGCACGCCTTTGGTAGTTAGTTTCCCAGTAATTGCTCTTTCTTAAGTTAGGAATAGATTAATTTCTTGCTTCCAAGAAAAGGTTGCTCGCTCAGTGAATTTGATCTTACTTGAGTATTTGCTGTCAACCACACCAGTAGCCTTTTCTTGTCCCACATCCCTCTGGATGACGTTGTGGCCCTCCCATAATTTACAGTCAGGAGAGGTGTGTACTGGTGTTAGGGCAAACTACAGAGCTGTTAAAAATGGTAAATTTTGCCTCTTACACTTGGTAAAAATGCCAAAACCTGAAAGTGGCTGAAAGAGCTGGTAACCTTCTAATGAATCTCATTTTCTTACTTCAAGGCAATTTCGAAGTGGTCGGCTTCTGTGAGCTCTCAGTTGTCATGTAGTAGAACGGCATACCAGCTCAGTACTGTGGTGCAATTCCCCTGCAGCACCTAGGGAGAGTGCACAGGGTGCAAAACGGGACGAGGAGGGACATTTCTGTGAGCTCTCGTGATTTGAAGTGAGGGTTTGAGGGTGCAGTGTTGCCTGATGAGTGGATCTTGAGCCTGATCAGAATTGAAGCGTACTCATGTCATACTCCTGGAATTGCTTTAAATTCAGGACTAGGTTCTTAATGTTGAATGAAAACCTGTTAGCTACGACAGTACTTTGCTTAAGCTCGTGACTAGGCTGCTGGAACAACACTGAAATCACGCCCCTCTGTTATATGCCTCTAAGCTGCGTCCTTGTTGGAGTCACCTGGATGGAGGCTTTAGTCTAGACCAAGAAAAGTGAACAAATAAATGATTAATGCCGTGGTTACGAATGTTGCCCAGTGATCTGTGTGTCATTCATTTAAAACAACTGCTGCTAGTTCTTCATTTGCTCCTAAAAAGAAAGATGTATAGTCTTAAATATGTCATGACAGGCATATTTAAAAGTTAGTGTTCCTGAGCTGAATTGCTATTATACCTTTTGAAACTGGTCATCTGCAAGCTCACAGAGCTTCAGAGAAGAGAACAGAATTGCAGTCTTTGCCATAATTTCCCTGAATTCTCTTGCTTTGTTGCAATGTGAAAGATGGTGTGAGATTGCTGAGCAGCACTGAATATAGGCAATGTCTATAACGGGAAGCGATAACAGTACAGTTGGTGAATTGACAGCTCTGATTGCTCTATGAATCCTTTACTTGCATACAAAAGTATGAATTTATAGTTAAGCCTACCATAAAATTGAAATTGGCACTTAAAATACTTGAGTTAAAATCAAGAAAAGCTATCAGTAATCTGATACATGTGCTTTAACTGTAGTTACCTTTTGCTTCCCTTTGCCAACCCTTTGGGTTATATTCACAATTAGTGATGTTTTTTGCATTTTTCTCCTTTGTGAAAGTTCAGGTTTCTTTCTCACCTGCAGTACCCTGATTTCATTTGTAAGCCCAAAAACATGTTGAGTTCAGCAATCATTTTTTTCCAAATCTGATTGAAGGAAAGAATCAAGTGGTTCTACTGACTTAATCTGTACTGGTTTCTATGTACTAACTTCAAAGTAAGGATGTGAAAGGCTTCATAACGGCTTCTTGTGAATCTCCACATATTTTGTTTAAAATTATTTTTCATGCAATAATACCATTTTTAGAAGTTAGCTCACTGTCCTCTTTTAGAAACCTCTAAATGGGAATAAAACCTCTAAACAGGAGAACAGGAACCTGCTTTGTGCTCTCTTTCTTTTTCTGGACATTTGAAAAACATGGGAGGTAGTGTATAAAGTACTTGCAGCTGGGGTTTATCATATGCAGTTGTTAACTGATAAACAAAATTGAATAAACCTATGGATTTCCAGGATTTAAAATCAATGTCGTAGTCTTGTGATATGGAGGAGGAAAAAGGGCAGATAATGAAACCTTAACTGATCTAATAATGCACTAATTTTATTATATTTGAGCTTCTTTATTTCTTTATTTGGTTTTTGCCTTTTTACTTAATTAGAAGGCATGTTTTCTTGAAATGCAGCTAGGACGCCTTTACAATTAAAGGGGAGGAGTATCTCAGATTTCGGAGTTGTAGTTGATACCATTCATGCTGTGAAATAGAGGAAGTGCTGAAGACAGCACCATCTTGGATTCTTTTTGCTTGAGTGTTTATTAGCTACAGTTTTGAGATTTTGTGTTCCAGGGTGAAGCTCAATCAACACAAAGGGACCAGTGGATGCAAGGAGTTGTCCAGAATGGATTATGATTCCTGCTGTCTTACCTGGGTGGAGGAAGTTGCTGCATGGGTAGGAAATGGTCTCTTCCCCACCCATGGAAGTTGTTTTGTCTCTCATCTTCTAGCAAATATTTCTTTCCACTTAAGACTAACCTAAATCAGTCTGATTATTATCTAACACCCTGATTACTGAACTGTGGCATTAATGTAGCAGTTCTGAGTGCCTCTATCGCAGCTTCTATGTGTTTGGTTTTTTTTTCCTTTGTATAGAATTTAGCATAGTGTGTGGATTTTTGAGCGGAAGCCTATCAGAGCAGGTCCTTTGAAATGAAGAGAGTACTCTGCTGGAAAATAACTCACTGAGGAAGTTTTCTGTGGTTGAGGATGGAATTTCTCTCAAAGAAGAAGAGGTGGGGATTTAGAAGGCTGGTGCTGGAAGGAGCAGCCTGGCCGATAAGGCACTTGCTTACTGTTGGCACAACACACGGAGTCGTTCTTCTGAAGTCCGAAGAGAGCCTAAACCATTGATGTATTCTGGATTGAGTCTGGCTTTTTTTGTGTGAGCCTGTGAAAAGGTTGTCTTTTCATGTTGCAAGGTGAAAAGCAGTTGTGTTCTTAAAGGCGGGAGTTTCAAGTTGAGAGCATTTCCCTTTTTTTGTTTGTGCTTTTTCTAGCAACATTTCAGAAAAGTTTCAAGTCAGTTGTGTGTGACAGCAATGGATGAGGGTTTCATCAGCCTCTTAGCAAAGAGGTGCTGCTTGTAGCCTCAGTTTTCAACTCTCTTTGCTGTCTTAATTTATGTTTCTGTAATTTGTTTGTCACTATAACTGAATGATGCATGCCACCGAAGATACACCTTCAAAGTAATGAAGACTTCGGTGTTCCTGGGGCAGCAATGCATCTTTAGGGAAGCCGTTTCCAAAAAAATGTTGTTTGGTATTGCAGTTCTGTAATGAAATTGTTAGCTTAAAGCATGTGTTTAAGGCAATTTTATCTGCTCCCTTTGTGTGGCTGGCTAGTTACTGATCACTGCAATGCAAGATGATTAACAGTTACCTTGTTTCCTGTGTCTGAAGGACACTTCATTCAGCCTTAGACTAGTACAGCATTTGTCTTGGATGGATAAGCTACCGCACAGGGTACCCAGTGTCTCTTACTGCTCTAAAGGTGAGTTGGTCACCGTATTTCTGTGCCCATGAGAAGTTTCAGCAAGCTGGGTACCCAGGGGAGCAGCAGTGTTACAGAAATGCTAATTCGCAGGCAAAGGTGGCTCCTTTATCCTGGCTTACTCTCTGGTCTCCAGGGCAGGTGGACGTGCAGCTCTGCAGCCAGATATGTGCCATGGGATTTGGGAACGCTTGCACCCCAAGTGAGGGGGGGCTGTCCTGGACATTTCGGTAAAGGGCTCTCAGAAATGTCCTAGGGGTGATACCTCTACCCAGAAATGCTATCTTTTCATGGGTCTTTGAACTTGGATAAATTAATATATTGCAGCAAAATATCTTAGCTTCATACAGGATGAGAAGAGGGGTTAGTACAGACCATTTCGTTTGTTAAATGTGGCTGCATGATGGTGTCTTCTTGGCTTGAGAGCTGTGAGGGCGAAGAGGAGATGGTGTGTTTATGGGAAAGACTTCTTTGTTTTCCAGTGTATACTTCAGTATAGAAAGCGTAGGTGACTTCCTTTTGCTCCTTTCTTGTTTGCATGTTTTAAAGATCCTTACTTGTGTGATATAATATTTCAACGACTGCTCTGTAATAACAGGCTCTGTTCTAGTAGAAGGCTGGATATAACTCAGGATTGTGTAATTCTGAAAGCTTAATGGGGGGTAATAGAATAGACTAAGTTGTGTGTTACTTAATCTACTGAAGTTGAATATTAACTAGCATAATTTGAGTTTTTTCCTTCTTGACTGGTAGTTAGGGAAAAGTGTCTGTATGATATATGAGACAACAGAAGGGCATGTGCTACCTATTAAAACTGAAACGGTAAAATGAGTATTTCTTTAATAGGTATTGAAAATATCAAGGGTGGCTTTCCTGTTTCAGCCTAAAATTGTCTTTAAAAGATACTAGCGTAGGGTTTATTGTTACCCCCCCCCATTTTAAATTAAAAAATACTGTATTAGGTGAACTGGAATAGTGAAAGTTAACAGCGTAAGTATGTGCCGTATGTGCATATACAACATGCTTTTCAAAAGAGAAGCGTGTGCTGTGGGAATGAAACCCCGTTCGAATTTGTCACGCTTGCCTAGCTGCTCTGCGCATTGAGCTCTGCCATTGAGCTCGCCACGCCGGCAGCGGGCCTGCTGGCCACACGGCCGCTCGCTCCGTGGCCGCTGCGGTGGGCTGCGGGCGGCTGACGGGGCTGCGGGCACTGCACCACGGCAGCGGGAGCTGCAGCCGGCCGGCCGGGAGGGATGACATCACCTCCAGGAACATGTGATGCAGCCGGCTGGCGCGGAGGTTGCTGAGCTGTGTAGGGAGAGATTGGTGCAGAGATTTATAGCATTTCATTGGAGTGCGGTAAATGCCTTTTAATTTTTTTTTTTTTTAAATTAAATCCTCATAATCGCCAATGCTTTGTGGCGTAGAGGCTTTAAAAAGGGGGGGGGGGGTGGAGGACCCACCCCGAGCCCTTAAGACCTGTTTATTTTTGCTGGTTTTTTGTTTTATTATTGCTCTGTTGGAGATAAAAAATATGATACTTCCTGGCTGTATTCACCCTCTTTGCTCCCCAGCATTCTTTCGTCAATTGTAATCCCCGCAGTCTTTTCAGTTAAGCTTTAACACTGCAGAACTGGAATAAAAATAGGCTGTTCAGAGCAGCAGGAGTATGATAATCCAAGGCAGTCAGCCTTAAGGATATGCAGATCCAGAGCATGAGCCAAGTACTAACGTATTTGCTAGGGTGTTTACCTTGAGCAGCCCCTTAATAGTCAAAGAAATGTTAGCTAAGTGTTTCTCACGTCTTACATGCCACAGGCGAAGTAAAATGTGCAGCTACTGCGCATCTTATGAGGTGAAGTAGTTTAAGAGCTTAGAAATCTGAGCAAGCAAGTTGTGGTAACATCAGTGTCTTGGGTAATTTTGAGCTAAGATAGGCAGCAAAGTACAGCACTAGTTTCTGCATGCTTTTTAGGCGAGGAGAAAGAGTTTTCTACCTCTAAATTTACTGTAAAGAAAAGGAATCACCATTGCTGATGGGAAAGCTGAGCATGCTAAATCAGTGTTAAATCTTATGGTGGGTAGCTGAAAGCATGTTTAAAAAAAAAATAATAATTCTGGAAGTGTGCCTGTATGCCTTAGTAGTCAACTGAAGTCCAAATATTTCAAGGTGGTAAAGGTATCTGCTGTCTTTTTAGATGAGTTATTTAAGCCCAAAGTTTTTCTTGAAGCCATGTTTAAAGCTTTAGTCCATACTGAATGAAAGCTTAGTAGGAACAAAACTGTGGGCAGTTTAAGGAGAAGGTTGATAACCCATAGCCAGTATTCTGGAGGAGGGAATAATACAAGAGGTTCCTTTGGAGCTGTCTTAGACTCCTTAGACTTCTGAGAAAGAAATAACTGTGTTCCTCTGCTGTTTTGTTGGTCTGGAGTTGCTCTGTAATTGCAAAATACTGTCCATGATGTAGAAACCCTCCATGCAGCATGCTTACCCAAGGAACCAGTTTTCCTGGTCTAGCTTTTCTGAGAATGTGTATTGAATTTTGGATTTGTTTTTGGTTTGTGGTGTTCACAGAAAAACAAGGAACTAGCCAATGGCTGGAAGAGGATGTGTTTAGCTTTCTTTTGTTTCTAATCTGGAGTACTGAGACAATGCCTGGGTTGAACAGTTAGAGTGAACTGGAGGGACCCATTGCTGACAGACATTTGTCTAAATGCATTTTTTAAAAATCCCCAATCATGGATATTCCATGGTTTTCCACAGGCAGTCCCGTGTGCTGCTGCACAGTTCTTTCCTTTACAAAACTTCCTTCCATTTAAAGCAAACCTCTCGCTGTAATTCCGGCCAATTTACTAATTTACTTTTGCCATCACTAGCCTTTGTTTTGAGGACTGCTACCATGTCTCCCCTCAGTTCTTCAGACTAAACAGTGTCACTCAGTTTACTCCTTCCTCATAGCTCATAACATGTAAACACCTGGCCATCTTTGTCCTTTGGGTGTTCTGTTTGGTGTGTCCTGGGGCTGTTTTGAAGCCTAGTGCACTGCACATAACTAGATACTCTAGTGGCACAGGAGTCTCGGTATTGCTGGCTAGAATAGAAAACTTGCGATGTAATTTACATATATGATGCCCTTATTTACAAATCTTGTGTTGCTTGATGACACCAGTAAGGTACCTTCAAGTTTTAGCTCTAAAGTGCGCAGTTCTTTTGTTAAAGCGCAGAGCCTGACACCAAAGGATATGGAACATTTGGATGTTTTTGAGGAGGAAGAGAAATGGTGGCCTCCCTCCTGAGCATCAATGACAGCTTCTGCTGCCATCTCTAGAGGGGCTGTGGCCCTTACACACAGAGGAACAAAAATGTATTTTAGAAAAGACTGCTACGTACACCAGAGCTTGCTCTTGTAAGATTTCCCTAAAATTATAAATAATTAAGCTTAGTTTACCTTCTAAATAGCTCACTCTTGCTTTTAAGGAACACAACTACTGTGTTGTAGCAGGCTATTTGGGCTGTCTTACTTAACAGCACCTCTGGGCTTCTGCAGTGTTAGAGAAGCTCTTCCTCAGAAGAGGTACTTTCTTCAGAAATGAGATTTTTGAAAAAGCACGTGAATCCAAGGCGGCTGGGAAGGATCATACAGACAGTTGAAACGTGGGTACAAAGCCACCTAATTTTTATAAGATGAACAGTTCTGTATTCTACAAGTCAACATGGAATGTAAGGTAATAAAAAAATGCTTCCTAAATGTCCCTTACTAAAGAAGGGAGAAGTTTAGAATCTGGCCCCAGAAATGTAATGAGAGTAGAGAGGGGGGACAAGCTGGTGATGTGCTGCTTTATAACATTGACCATAATCACTCACCTTGGGGACCATTTCAGACTTCATGGGTGTATAGAGTTGATAACGTGCTCTCCTAAAAAAAATACCGCACCTGTTAGGCAGCAGAAGAGGCAAAGTTGAGAGTTTATCTCCCAGTTCTTCTTTCAGAAGTGACGTAAGGGAAGTTGCATGTAAATAGTGTTGGGTTTTTTTGGTGGGTCTTTGTGTGTGTTGTTTTTTTGGGATTTGGGAATTTCTTGGGGTTTTTTAGTTGTGTTGGGGTGTTTTTTTGACTGGTAATTGTTCTAAAGGTACCTACTCTTATTAGCTTGATACTACTTCTTTCTACTGGAACAAAAGGTGAAATTGGCATTTGGAATGCCAAAAAGCAACAGGCTCTAATTGATAGTTTTTATTTACCGATGAAAAAGGGTGCTTCCAGTATCCTGTTTTCTACTGAGGCTTGCCAACAGACTACGCTATTTGTATTAAGCTAGTCAAAGCGATGACTGGTTAATTAATACATGTTAAAAGTTTAGTTTAATTTTTGCAACCTTTTACTATAAAATTACCTTAATTCCTGTCATCGTAACTTTTGGATTGTATTCCGAAGGTAAATGTTTATATATAATTACATTCATTAAATGTAGAAGCTGAGCTTGTCTGAATTTTGGACTAATTATCTTGTCTTTTCCTTCTTTTAGGGTTTCGCAAAAATGATGAAATGAAGGCTATGGAAGTATTGCCAATTTTAAAGGAAAAAGTTGCATACCTTTCAGGTACGGTTATTTTCTTCTGTTGTGGAATGTGTAACTGTGGTGTTAGTTACATGTGAAGTAGTATTTTAAATACTTAGAATATCATTACAAAAGTCACGGAAATCTAGGGTAGCACCTATTCCAGCTGGATATCCCAAACATAACATAAGCATTGTGAAAAGATCTGTAATAAAGAAGATATGTGAATGTGGAACACGGTGCTTGTTGTCATCCTGGTCATGTCCCCTCCCCCCTGCATATCCAACAGCATTATTTACAACAATCCATAGTCCTATTCCTTCTCTTATTTCTGGTTCTTCTGCTGGAGAGTTCTAAAGAGATGGCTTTGTTACTGGCCCATCTGAAGCACTGGAGAAACAGCTCTGTTGCAGAGGTGAAATTTCAGTGCGTATCTTTTGAAGCACACTTAATATCCATTCATGGTGAAATGAGTTCGCACCTAATTTTAGCTGTCTCCACCGTATACCTTGAAGTTGGTTGATTACTTAACGAGGGGTAGCAGAGGATTTAAGAGTGGGGTTTAGATGAATGACTAGCATAACATATTCTATAACCTGGTAAGTAACTTGATGGAATGGTGGCTGAGGTGCTTATTCTTGTGAACTGCATTTTGGTGTGACTTTCTGAAGTAAGTACTTCCAGATCTGTTTGGATTAAACATTAGTCTCTTTGCCATAATCTTATTTTAGTGTCCAATGATTTGGAGGACAGTCTTGTACTTGAAAGGGTTGGGGTTTTTTTTGGTAAATAATTTGTCTCAAACACCAAAAATAAAGCTCTTATCTGTAAATATTAAAACATACAAAATGTTCCCTGAAACTGCACTCTAGAGATTTGCTGTGCACGGATGCTGATGCTTGCAAATAGTGTGTAGTTTACAGTACTTCATCCTCTCCACTCTGCTGAATCAGGTAGAGGTGTAAAGCAAAAAAGATGGTTTCTTTAAAAGGTAATAGCTACTGTAATAAATGATATAACAGACTTCCCAGAGCTAATTGCCCTGATAGTGTGGGAACTCCCGTTCTTCTGCTTATGAACTGTAGTGCTGATGAAGGCTTGCTGAAAACTATTTTCAGAGGGAAAGAGGAGGAGAAAAGGGGGTTAAGCACAGTATTTTAATCCCTTGTTACTCTTTTTTGGACCTTCCTTTGTGGCATTTCATGAAAATTTAGTCAGTTTCCATTCCAAAACCTCTGAATTTCCAGTTGTCCAGAACTTAATTTAGACCCCTTAGAAGGGATCTGAAAGATGATAGGTATTCTCTAATGTTAATATGTAAAGCATATGGCATTCTCAAAAGGCATTAATTTGGTGAAAGTGAAGTGGGCCAAGTGAAAGCTGAAGATAAATTTAAGGGGAGGTGATGGCTTATGAACCAGAGCAGATGAGGTGCAGGCAGGCAGAAGTGGTTGCCAGCTTTCCAGTGTGAAGGTAGCATCTTCTGACAGAAGAGTGGAGCAGATAGCTGTGGGCAGCAAGACTGGCCAGAACTGATCTGCCGAAGTCGGTAGTTTCACATTTCCATTGCAAATGGAACTCAAATGAAATTAGATACATTAGTAGTGCAAGTGATTTACAAAAACCCAAACAACCACACAAAACAAAACAAACAAAAAAAACCCTCACAAAACTACCACCACTGCTAGGCCTTAACCGTTGTGGAACTAGAACTGTCAAGCTTTATACCTGAGAACACAAAAGTAAGGCAGACTGTTGGATTACTGATTTATTGAGACTTTCAATGTACTTTTTTTTTTTCTTCAAAAGTACAACTTTTGCTCAAGTACTTTTAATATTTGTAAGTACTATAACTTGTTAAGGTCTGTAGAAGTAGGACAAATTTAGTTGGGATATCTCTACTAAAACTCTATCTAAAGATACCTCTCAGTCATCTCTACTAAAAACTCGTAATGGTCCTACTAAGCCTAAGGCATCCACAAGTATAATTATAATTTTTCTACTTTGTTCTCTCATTTCTGTTGGAGTTCTGGTGGAGTTGCTGGAACAGGTTCACTGTTGATTGTCAGATACCTTCTTAAGTAAAAATCAAGTATGATAGTCAACAGTGCTAAGAGGTGGTTCTTTGTTATAGAGCAGGAAGGTTACACAAGTAACAGTCTAAAAAAAAAAAAGTGCAGGGTTTGAGATCCTCAGTTTACTTCCCCAGTCTTTTCTCTGCTTTTCTGTGCTGAGACCTTTCATCTCCAAACTAAATGAGTAAGTATGGGCTGTAATGCAGTATATTCATCTTTGTGTTCTTAGAATGCTGAAGACACTGATTTTTCCACAATGCTGACTTAAGCAGTTCTTGAGACCATGTTATTATGAGATGGACATAAAAGGGTGAGCCATCTTGTGGAGAGATCTGGACAGGCTGGAAGAGTGGGCTAGCAAAAACAGTATGAAGTTTGACAGAGACAAGTGCAGAGTCCTCCACCTGGGTCAGAATAACCAAGGGGCCCAGTATAGCCTAGGGTCTGTGTGGCTGAGGAGCTGCCTTGCTGAAAGGGGCCTGGGGGTCCTCGTGCACAAAAAGCTCAACATAAGTCAGCGGTGTGCTGCTGCAGCAACAAAGGCAAATCAGATCCTGGGCTGCATCCACAGGGGCATTACTAGCAGAGATGGAGATGTGATCATCCTGATCGACTCGGTGCTTTTCAGGCTGCACCTGGAGTACTGTGTCCAGTTCTGGTCCCTGCAATTAAAGAAAAATGCAAGCAGACTGGAAGTGGGTCCACAGGAGGGGCCACCAAGATGGTCAAAGGGCTGAAGAACCTGCCCGATGAGGAAAGGCTGAAGGAGGTCTTTTCTTCCTGGAGAAGAGAAAGCTCAAGGGAGTACCTTATCACAGTATTCTAGTACTTAAAGGGCAGCTATAAGGAGGATGGAGGCGCTCCCTTTACACAAGGAGCTACATCAAGAAGACAAGGAGCAATGACTGTTTCCACCATAGGTGTCTCCTAAGCCATTCTTGGGATCCGTTTTGATCCAGTCGGAAATACTGTATTTTTAATCAAGTTAAAGCTCTTGGTAACCGATGTCTCCCACAGAGGCACCACTTTTACTCCAAGTGTACTATGTTATGGTTAAACTGTATATATGAGTTTCCATTTTCTCCAACAGGTACCTCTTTGGTCTGTGTTAGCCTGTAATTCTATATTGCTTTGTTTCAGTCATTGCTTTTCATCTATTCCTTTCATTGGGTTTCCAGTGGATATAGTTATTTAATGGATCTAGTCATCGTAACTTCTGTTTCTTTGCACTGAGTGCTTCATCACTTCGGAAAAAACTCTTTCAGTAGTTGCTTTCCCTCTGCCAGAAATCACAGTGGATCTGATGTGATTCACTTTTGCTTTCTCCTCCATCTTCACAATCCAGTTTAGTCCCCTTTATTGAGCTGTTAATGATGGGGGGGAAGGGGCTGTTTAAGTGAAAAAAATGAGTGGATTTTTCATAATTTAGCATATCTGAAGATGTATTTAGGTGAAAGAGAATTCTTTCTCCTTGCCTCTGTCATGTGCAGAACCAGCCAGGATAATTTTAAAAAAATAATAGATTTTGTGCAAATGAGGACTGTGGAGCAGATAAATCATATGGAATTGTTTAAAATCTGTGTGTTCCTTGCATATCTTAAAATTTGTTAGCGTAGCTGTGATGCTCAAACTGTTAAAGAAAGGTAAAATTAATGATTGGATGGCAGCTGGAGTGAGAAGGAAAGATGTAGTCTCTGAGAATTCAGTTCTGAAATGTCTTGAGGCAGGCATATTCTTGCTAGGGCAGGAGGCAGTGAAGTACAGAAGAACAAATACTTCTGTGAAGTATTGTGAAGTACATCTTGCTGTATGTAGGTTGGTAACTGCAAAGTCCCAAAGCTCAACAAGCTAGCTTGAATTCTGGTATCTGTACATACTGATTCTGGAATAAATTCTGTGTTGGAAATACTTGTCCTTCATGAAACCAGTTTGACAGACTGGACTGCTTTATCTTGTATTGGTCAAAGCAACAAAATTAACTTGGTGTGTAGAATGCAAATGCTTGGGTACAGCTCCCCTGTGAATCTTGTGTTGTTTTTCTAAAATTGCCAACAACAATAAAAAAAAAGGGGGGGGGGGTGGGGAGTGGGTGCAGGAGGAAGAGGAGAAGCTTCCTTGGACTGATTTTCACTGAACTGGGAAATAATCTGCTTGAGTATTGGGTATCTTACCACCTAAAATAGAAAAGCCTCCTAGAGCTGCAACCATGAAGCAGAAATGGAGTCTTGGATGCAATTGTTTTGCTAAGTTTAAATTGAAGTCTGTTGAAGTACCGATACTCTAACATCCCTACACATACTTACACCAGGAGAGCGTTCTCCTAGAAGGTGCAGTTATCTTGGCTTCATATGAGGAAACAGCACTTGATAATGTCCTGCGTTTCAAACATGCCACAAAACCCCACTGTTTAGCTTTACCCAAGTACTTCGAAACCAGGTAAAAAGGCATTTCTTGAAAAAAAAACCTGAACTACTCAGCCTGTTGATTTCCGTGCCATTTGGAGACCATCAACAAGACTGCTGTTATTGATGTGCACTAGACAGAAGTGATTCATGTTGGGTGACTCGTGAGTTGATCAGCTACTCATATGACACATCTTGGCATAAACAGAGAATTTCTCAGTACTCTGGGGGTTTTATATAAAAGGAAAGGGGTAAAAATGGAAGTCTCACCCATGAAAGTAGTAGCTTAATATGTTTTTCTTGAACCAAGACAAATAAGGGGTTGAGTTGGTTAAACAGTATTGTGAGGCAGGAAATTCCCACCTGATGCCTCATACATTGTTTCTTTTAACATTCCTGCTTGTGTATCACACAGGAGCATCAGGAACAAAGGAAATGAGTTATTTATTGAAAAAGGCCTAAGAAAGCTTTCAATATAGCTGATGAAAAAAAACTGAGTCTTGGGGACGTTTTTGCTTAATATTTGCAATTTTGGGGCCTGGTTTTAAGACTGGATAGTGAAATTCTTTTCACCAAAAATCCAGGCTGTATTAATATCTTCATTACTCATCTACACCTGAAATTTGCATGACAGATTTTTGTCTCAACATATAAAAAAATCAGGATATGACTTATCAGAAATTTAAGCACCTTACTTAAAAAATGGGTTTTCTCTGTGGTGTATGTGGAGCTAGAAGCCAACTGAAGTGGCATCCAAAATGGCTTACATAGCATGGATTTCTTTCCTTTGCCATGTCACGATAGGGGTTACTGTGTGGGAAAGGCCTAGAGGCCTGATCTGAGGTGACTTTCTGGAACAAGGCGTTTGTTCAAAATGTTTAGAGAGTAATAAAGACAATTCAGTGCATGTTCTTCGCTGCTAGCTGCTGCTTTTTTAAAGAAAAATCCCCCCCCCTGAGCAATCCAGCACGTTTTCTGTGGGGTTGGAGTCAGTAGTGTTTACCAGTTGAAATGTAAGTTTTTGAGGCCTGCAGTTGATGGCCTGCAGTGCCCTGAGGAGAGCGTTAGGAACTGTGACAGGCTTTCGGCTAAATTTGGTAGCTTTGGAGGCCAGCAATTGCTCTGGAGGTGAGGGGAGGCCTGGGCTGTTAGATTCTTGGTCGTTTATCTTTCCTCTCTTTTGTGTCTTCTGTCTAGCTTTTAACCTGTCACTTGCTATGTAAAAATCCTCAAAGCTCTTTTCTTGGCAAGTGGGTCAATGTGGTCAAGGTCAGACTTGTCTCATTCTAACGGGGAGAGGCAACTTAGTTGGTTTTAATCTCATGTCCCACTTAAGAGGGTCATGGAAGATAAGAACATGCATTTCCGTTCAAGTTTAGGTTTCTGGCATAACAGCTTGACAGAAATTCAAAACTGCTTTTGCCTCTTCTGAGTTTCATTTGGTGCCTCATGGGGAACATATCCAGCGCAGACAATCCCTGGATACCTCGACAGCTAGGCTAGTGTTTGGCAAGCACAGCCAGACTCGTGGGGAGGCTAGCGATGAAATTTTGAGTGACTACTTTTATTCCTTTGCTTTTGGCCTTCCTTTGTAAGTGATTAAAAAAAAAACAAACAACAAAACAAAACCAAAAACTAACTACTCTTTAGTAGCATGGATTTGCAGTGAGGAGCTGATTGGCAATGAGAAATCGTTCAGGACAGAGGATAGTGTTTTTCTGCATTTCCATGGGACAGGATGTAACAGTCCACACATCTGTGGTTGAGAACATATATGTGAAATTTAGCTTGTAAAAATGTGTGTGCTATTATACAAGTGTTAATAAAGACAACCTACTGCCTTGAATTTAGCATTTAGTAATAGCAACATTTTGTTGTCACCGGCAAGGGGTTGGATATAAGATTGCATTTTAATGTTCATCTATGGTAAGTCAGTGCAGTCTAATGAATAAGGAATACACTTAAGTGGAACTACTCAAAGGCAGATTTTTTGCCTTATGTATTGAGTGGATTCAGAATTTCCTGCATTGCTAACAGGATGAAAAATTATAAACTGACAGTTCAGAATCTGCACGTCAGAACAGGGTAAAAATATAAAGTAAATGCCTGAATAGTATTCATCTACTCATCTGCTATATGCATTGGGTGTGAAATACTATATACCTAAACTCTGTGCTAGTATGGAAGTTAATGCTGGGTATCCTCTAAATACTTGCCTATAAAGTAGCATAACTGTATATGTAAATTTAATCTGTACAATTGCTGATTCAAAAATTAAACACTTAACAAAGCACCGTTGCTGGAGATCTCACACTGCCAGGCAAACTTCAATGTGACTGTAATTTCTAAGTGTAATGCTATGGTTATTCTTTGTTTCCATTTTTTTTGACAGTTCCTTCCTTATTGAGGGAATTATGACAATATGCTGATTGATACTCCCAAAATTAAATTTTAAGCTGGTCTCTGAATGACAGTGTTGGCATTTAATTTGAAATAATTTCTTTTTTTTAAGTGGACATTCATGAAACAATGTAGGACTTAAGTTTTCAAAAAGTATTCTGAAGACTAGTTTTTGCAAACAAGAATGGTGTTAGGTGTGGGGTCTTTTAACATGTTTAATTTTTCAGGTGGCAGAGATAAGCGTGGAGGTCCCATTCTAACGTTTCCAGCTCGTAGTAATCATGACAGAATACGGCAAGAAGACCTTAGAAGGCTAATTTCATACCTAGCTTGTATTCCTAGGTAAGTGATGGTCTGGTAAGCTCTGAAGCTATAAAATGAAACAAATGGGTTATGTTGCAGTATATCCACAAGATAGAAGACTGAACAAGGTAAGAAAACGCGCGAATTTATACCAAGTTCTTTCAGTTAGTGTTTTCAAACTGCTTTTTGTAAGAGACCTGAAGCATGTAATTAGAAACATGCTGGTCATCATTCAAAATATACCCGGTGTGGAGGGAGGTCAGCACAACTGTCCTGTTACTTGTATTAGGTAAGTTATACTGTCCTGGTATAGCACAGGAATAACCACAAGAAGTATATGTAAAATTGCTTGTACAGGTCTCAGGTAAACCTGTGAAGAGATCTGTGAAAGTACTGATATCATTGTATTATCAGCAATTTAAGATATGAATTAGAATGTGTTATTCAAATAAATCGGCAGGAGTCAAATCCAGTGCTAGTTGTGTATGTGTGTGTGTTTATATAGACATACATACATAACTTTTTATATATAAATATATGTATATATTATATATATGTAAAAAAGTTTGTTCACATAGATCTTTATTCATAGTAGTAACTGAATTGCGGACAAAAATGATTGTAAGACCCTGACTTGAGGTCCATATCAGAATCTGCTTGCATTTGGTGCAGACTGGAATAATGCTGACTCTGCTTGAATACATTTGCCTATGACATCAAGAAGAAGTTGTCACTACAGGTGAAAAAAGTCACTTGGACAACATCCCTGAATGCAGTATCTTCCATATTTCTGTAATGTGTTAATTTATAGGCAGTTGTCTCTGCACCTGATGTAATCAGATGTCACTTTCAGATTTACAGATGTGCTTTCATAAAAATAACTTCAAGACATGTAGTTGATAGTGTGTATGGCCTTCCTTAAAAGCATTGGTTGATAACTCAGTTATTCTAGTCTTTATTTAACTTTAAAGTGTAGGAGTGTTTAGTACTTTTTTTTTTTTAAGTTAACCGGGGCATTTGCGGGAGGTAAAGGAAGGAGAACAGGGAGAAGGCTTGACACTTTTACTTCTGAAATAATTTGACTTCATATTTGAATGTTTGAGATGTATTCTAGCCCTCTAGAGCTTCAAGTAACTGAAAAAGTTAGTAGATAAATGTGCATCAAAATATGCCCAAAAGAGTTTTCTAGAGATAATCTGGCAAAATACAGTGATTCTCTGGTAAAAGATGTATGCTAGTTTAGCATCAATAGATTTAAAATTAAAAGAAAGTTAGTGCAGATTTTATAGCTTTGTAAGCATCACAAAGCTTTGAGAATTAAGGGAGCTTTGTTAAATACAAGACTCGTTTTCATACGAGACATGTTTTAGGGATTGATCGTGCAACTCTTGCTAATTACCAAGTTCCAATTGGTACAAATAGCCCCAAACATGTGATCTGTTAGTTACTGCAGTACTGTTACTCCATGTAGGTGAAGATTCAGAGGTATCAGTTGTTTGGCAAGAGATCTAAACACTTAAGGTGATTCAGTCTCACAGTTTTACTAATTTAAAAATTTATCTGATTTAAAAATATCAGGAAACTTGTCATCAGTGCTGACTGGACCAGGTATTGTGTAGTTCAGGTTTACCAAACAGGTGACCTTGGCTGACTAAAGCCTCCTCGAGAAATATTTGTGATCCTTGGCCAAAAGAGATTCATCTTTTGTCAGATGATGGGGCCATATGATGGGACAACACATCTGCATTGTATCACGTGATGAGGGGCTGCTTTGTACACCTTAGTAGATGTATGCCTTGTGAATTAGTGGCAAGCACTCTTCCTCATGTGATGCCCAGTTTCTGTGGTAGGATAGGGATGGACTGAGCAGCACTCGTGTAATAGCATGAGCTTTTCAGTAATGGGTGTCTCTTTAAAATACTAGTCCCTTTTGTGCTTTAATCCTGTGAGGCTGTTAGAAAACATTTTCATCATGATCAGAAAATCATATGCTGTAGCCTACGAGTATGCCAGGCTAGTGAATTTTAATGTATTTCCTGCTACCATTGCAGTTTTGGGCATTCCCATGGGCAGGTGGGACAGCCAGCATCTATTGTGATAAACTCCTTTTTTAAATGGTGGTTGTTTGGTTTTGGGGTTTTGGTTTTTTGGCTTTTTTTTTTAAAAAAAAACTTTAATGAACTTTTTAAACTTTTATAAAGATTTCTTTTCGAAAGAACCTGTATTATCACTTCTTTCAAAAGCTCCTTTGCTGTCCTGTATCAGTCGTAACTCATGTTTTTATAGTGTTGCCAGTGAGACTGTGTAAAGTATGCCAGTGAAGCTTCCCTTCTTGGACACATGTAAAAACCTCTCCACGAGAATTCCAGAATTGCATTTATGTTAGTCACATTGCTGGAAGGGACTCATACCCAAACAATGGACATTTGGTGCCTTTTGGTAGCCCGTTGGCTATGATGCATTGGGTTTGAAATACTTTCCCTTTCTGTGTTAAGAAGGTCATGTATCCACTTCTGCTGGAACAAAATCAAAGTATCTGGTGTTGGTGGTAGTTGCCGCATTTGATCAGTGCCAAGTACTAAGTGTGCAAAAGGCATTGATGAAAAGAAATTAAATCTGTCATTATCAGAAGAGTTATCAAGGAGTTTGGATGTAAGATCTGTCAACTTTTGGACAGCAAAACTGAGCTCAAATTTAGTAGAAACAGGTTGATGTGGTTTTATTTACATCCATAAAATGCTTTCCTATCCATTATCTATCCACAAACTGATCCTGTTGCAGAAGGAACTGTCAATAAAGGGTGTTTTTTCCTCTACAGAGTCTTTAACTCTCAGATAATATGGAACTAAATCTGAGACACTTTACAAATGTTGCAGAACTGGTAGGTAAGAACAGTATGCCATCTTCTGTCTTTTAGAGGATCCCCTCAGTCATTAGAAAGGCATAAATATTGTTACCAGTAAAGTGTGGGTGCGTTCTGAAGAGTCAATTGTAAATGAATTGCATATTGCTGCTTCAGTAAATGGTGTGTTTAATGTGTGTATAAGGTGAAGGAGAAACAAGACTGAAAGATGAATCATCGTGAATATAAACGATGAAAATGAAAGAGGAGATAAAGACAGATTATCAAATCAGTAACCAGTGTAAAGCTATCACCCACAAGGAGTTTGGCAGGGAAGGGAGAGAGAAACTTCCTGAGAGGTTCATGAGTTGTATGTGTCAGCTAGTCAATAGTGAGACCCTAGGGTAGGGGTCCTCAAACTTTTTAACCAGGGGGCCGGCGTGTGGATGAAGTGGCAGGCAGTCATCTGCGGCTGCTTGGTTCCCGCCCCAACCCCCAACCCCCGGCTGGGGGGGGGGGGGGGGGAGGGGGGTGTCTGTAAATACCGGAGGGCGGATTGAGGACCCTGGGGGGCTGTATCCAGCCTGCAGGCCGTAGTTTGAGGACCCCTGCCCTAGGGTGTTACACTTAGCTGAGGAGGCCACGTTCGTTAGGCAGTGTGGTGCAGCAGAGTGCTGTGTTTGAAGTTGTAACACTTGCTTGATAACCTTTTGTTCTTTCTTCTGCAGTGAGGAAGTATGTAAACGAGGATTCACGGTCATTGTAGATATGCGTGGGTCAAAATGGGACTCCATAAAACCTCTGCTGAAGATTTTACAGGAATCCTTTCCATGTTGTATTCATGTTGCACTGATAATCAAGCCAGACAATTTCTGGCAGAAACAGAGGACTAACTTTGGCAGCTCCAAGTTTGAGTTTGAGGTAATTTCCCCTATGGGATACTAATTTACATGTATTTCATGGTTTTACGTGTCCTCACCACTGATCAGCACCTTGAAAACTCTCAGATAAATTACGTTCTAGATGAGAGGAGGGGTACATAAGGCCTGTGGTGTTAGAGGGAGTGTGAGTTTTTTAATGGACTTTGGCTAGATAGTTGTGCGTATTGCCATTCTATTTTTTTTTTTTTTTTCTGAGCATGAGAAAGCTGGAATTAGGGGTTTACCCCCAGTGGTAAGAAATTAGGTTTTATCTGTTTGCTGTCTTCGTCTGCATTGTAGTAACTGTGATATCACCAGCATTCAGAGGAAAGCAGCCAACCGAACCTTGCTGTTACCCTCTTGCTGCTTTACAAGACTCAAAGTCAAAACTTAATCAAAACAGTAGTCAAAGGAGTGGTTGCTGTTTTCTCCTTAAGGTTAGTGAAGCAGGGAGGAAATAAAGTTTTTTCTTATTTGGGGAAATACCTGCAAGACAGGGAGACAGATCAGAATTGATATTTGAAAAGTGTGTGAGAAAAGTTAAGTCACATGGACTTCACGAACAAAATTATCAACTCTTAGAAAGAGAAAAACAAAAACTTGAAAGAAAACTTCAAACTCATTTTACTAACAGCATTTTTTAATTTTAATTTTTGTCTTTTAGACAAATATGGTGTCTCTGGAAGGCCTTACCAAAGTAGTTGATCCTTCTCAGCTAACCCCGGAATTTGATGGCTGTTTGGAGTACAACCATGAGGAGTGGATAGAAATCAGAGTTGCCTTTGAGGACTACATTAGCAATGCAACCCATATGCTGTCCAGACTGGAGGAACTGCAAGATATATTGTCAAAAAAGGAAATGCCTCAGGACCTGGAAGGTGCTCGTAATATGATAGAGGAGCATTCACAATTAAAAAAGAAAGTCATTAAGGCCCCTATCGAGGACCTTGATGTGGAAGGACAAAAGCTGCTCCAGCGGATACAGAGCAGTGACAGCTTTCCCAAAAAGAACTCTGGGTCAGGGAATGCAGACTTACAGAACCTTTTACCCAAAGTATCCACCATGCTGGACAGGCTGCACTCAACACGGCAGCATCTGCATCAGATGTGGCATGTACGGAAATTGAAATTGGACCAATGTTTTCAGCTCAGGCTGTTTGAGCAGGATGCTGAGAAGGTATGGGGTTGGGGGAGGGGAGTATAAATGGGCACTGCTTGACAAACTTGAAAGAAGTACCAAGGGTAACTGCAAATAGTAATTTTTGTCTTTATAGTTGATCACTAAACTTTTAATGAGAAATGAAGGATTTCTTCATTGAGAATGACTCAGTCTTCTGGAGTAAAAGGGATGGAGTAGTAGCTCTGTGTTGTAAAGAACACAGGTAGCTGTCACCGAAGAAAATTAAGTGGTAGTGACTTTTGCTTTGGTAAGTTTTTATTCTAGACAGAAGCTTTTGTATCCATCAAGTGAAGAAGAGTGCTGTACACTATAAATACAGATGTATAAGGGCTACGTCAGTCTCCTTTGGAGCAACCCTTGGGATTTGAGTGACAGGCAGTCAACAAAGTCTGAAGAGTCTGACATGGGGAACTGCTTCATTGATGCAGTATTTAAAGTCCCAGGCTAAAAACTGATGTATCTCTTTTGACAGTGCATATGTCATTAAAGGGAACTGGGTGATCTCAGAACATTTCAAACTAACCAGTCCCTTCAAATAAGAAAGCTCTTGATTGTCATGGAATTTGAAGAGGAAATGTGGCAAGCAAATCACTTTTAGATGAGCTCAAATAAGATCTATTTTCATATAGAATGGTTTTGCAATCACTTGTTATTAGCTTGTTACCATGGAACAAATAGCTTTAAGAAAGGGTGGGGAATTTTTCTCTGGGAACTAGACTGTGCAGTCAAGTGGTAAGTATGGTCTTTGGCTGGCTTCTAAAAATATTTCATGGAAGAATGCTTGAACTGGATGAGACCAAAGGTCTGTATTAAAGCAGTATCCCGCTCTGCAGCAGTGATCATAAGCAGATGCATAGGGAAGAGTAAAAGCAGAGCAAATATGTATACCACTGCTACTTCCTCCTCCTTCCTCTGTTTTCTTCCCCTGTACTTACCCTTACCCTCATCATTTCAGCTCAGGGACTTTCTTTACACTACTCTTGATATTTTCTGATGTGTTTAGAAAAGAAATACTTTTTTAAAAGTACCATTTAAAGTGTTTACAGAATTGGTGTAACTGAAAATAGTAGGGGCATGTAAAGACTTGGAAAAAATCTGGTCAAGTGCATTTAGAGTTATAGAATTATTTAGAAAATAACAAACCGTTGGTCTAGTATTGCTCTTTCAGGCCCAAAATGCTGTTTAGCAACCTTTCGGCCACTTAATTACAGCATTAATTATTCTTTATATAAAATATATTTTGATGGTGCTCGTATGGTATTCAGCTCATCTAAAAGTTGCTCACAGAACTTAGGCTTTAGGAAACTCCTTGTGAAATACTGTGGGATTGATCTCTGTCCTGCCATGTGGTTGCATAAACTCTACCTGTGTTTTCTACGTTCCCAATTGCAAGAGTAACTCTATATTAAATTAATGTATCTTTCTTTCGAAATACAAGGAAACGTTAGGCACCTCAAAAGGGGGTTTACAGCAGCTAGCATACTTGGGACTTAGCAGCCAGCAGAAAAAGATTAAAAAGAAGGTTTGTGTAGTATCCCAACTCACTTTTGGATTGAAGCCGCCCTTGCCTTAATCTGCTTGCAGCCTTTATTTCACTGCTTGTGTCAGATTAGATTCCATAGCTCAGGGCTTCCTTATGTATATGTGTGTATATATATAGACATACATATGTATGTCTGTGTGATTTATTTAGGTATGAGAAAGGGCTTGATCTTTGTTGGGAAAATAAAGGGTATTGGATGGGGAGAAATGAACATGTTCATTTTGGAGTACTTGCGCAACTCTTTGCACAAGCAATCTGAGCTGGTTCAGAAGAGAAGGCAAAAAAGGGGTGAGGTGGGAGATAATCTGGTTAGAATTGCCCTGTAGCAAAGACAAACTACCTAGAGAAAGGTGGTCACAAGCAGGACCAGTGTTTATTTTGAATAGTGTTTTAACACATCTTCACTATAGTCAAGATAAGAAACTGAAAATTTTAGGAATTTGTGATCAGCTGCCTTAGTTGTCTAAGCTCTTAAAACTTTTTTCTTTTGTTTACAGTCCTTTCCACACTATGGTCAACTTACAATTTGATTTGTCATGTACCTGGGTGGAATAATGGATTTAATAATATTGGTCTGTTAGCCAGCATATTTTTAAAGATCTTTAAATCTTTTAAAGACAGTTGCTGGAGGGTAGGAGGGTGGGGATAAACTTAGCCTTTTGCTGTGCTGCTTGGTCTTTGAAAACTGTCTTCCAGTGCCACTGTTAACATACCTATGTACCTCCATTCATGGGTGTTGTATAATTTGTTTGAGTGTTAAATTCTTTTTTTTCTTTTTTAAACAAACATATTTAAACTTTATCCTTAAACTTGTCTGGAAGAATGTATTGTATAAATCTGTGCTCATGTATAGTTTTAAAAATTTGTTTAGTAACAGAAAAGTTGTTTTCAAATCTGCTGTAAAGTTCTGAACTAAAAATATTAAACTTGCTGCTGAAGTACTTGATCAGCAAGAATGAATTTATATTTGATTTCCATGAGTTGCCATTTTCATTCTAAATTACTAAGCTGCTGACGACATGAAATGCTGACACTGGAAAACGTATAAGCTCGGTAACTCAGGGCTGTGCTCCAAGCCTGTTAGTTTACTATGACTTCTTTGTAGTAATGAAGTTTATGACTCTAGGATTATGATGTTATTGTAACTTTTTGAGATAAACCCCTATAGTAAAGATTTAACAGCCTAGGCTGTTTGGTCCAAAAAGTCTGATTTCAGCCGTGATTTAGTTAAAATGTACATGGCCTTAAGACTCTTTCTGTCTTGTATTCACAGATTTCTCACATTACTTGTCTGTGATTTGTGCTGTAAAAAAACTAGTGATTTTTTTTTTTCCTCCCTAATTTTTTCTTGTAGATGTTTGACTGGATCACACACAACAAAGGTCTGTTTCTGAACAGCTACACAGAGATCGGAACCAGTCACCCCCACGCAATGGAGCTTCAGACACAGCACAATCACTTTGCCATGAACTGTATGGTAAGAACAGCACTGACATAGCACTACATGTTGACTATTTTCCTCTATGTTAAGGTAGAATACATAAATCATAGACATAAATCATTCCTTCTGTTTCAAGTAGTGCAAATTTGTATTTGAGCAGACGAATTATAAAACACAATGGAGGAAAATAAAGGGTAGCAGAGTACAGAGTTATTGTGGTCAAGCAACAAAATTGTTTTGACAGATGGCAGTATTCAACACAACCTTAGCACTTCTCAAATAAGTGTCCAAACTTCTAGAACCTGGGATGTGTGTTTGAGTACTGCTTTGAGTATTGTAGGAATTTCCAGAGAATCATGTAATATGGAATTCAGCACTCCATACAGAAAGAAATAGATCTCAGGATCTTCTGAATAGATTGCAACTTAGACAAAAAGTTCTGAGAAGCAGTAATCAACAGCTGAGCCTGGTGTAATAACTTTCCATATTTTTAGGAAGACACACTTCTTATTTCTGGCACAGTAGAATGGAGGTAAACTTTTTTTTTTTTGTCAGTTGTCATGTTAGGATGAGCTATCATTAGGCTGCAATTAAAAATTTGGATTTCAACCAGAAGTGAGTAAAAGCTGCTTATTTTCAGTTTCATAAATTCCTGCCTGAACATGGGGGCTAAATTCTCGAGCAAGTTTTAGGTCCTTTTCACTAGGATGATGGGAGGTGTTTAAATGACTTTGGGAGTCTGGGCCTACATCCAATCCCTGGCTGTCAGCTCAGCAAAGGAAGAACACTACCAGTCTTGTTAGAAATTAACAACCTTGGCAATCCAAGGATGGGAATTGAACGAAAGTATAGTCTAAACAGTCAACTCTTGCTATAGGGTGTTTTTGTAGGAGAGGACTACTAATTGTGGAAAGGGAGAGTGGCAAAGTAAATTTACCTAGGTTATGCATCTTGCTGAAATAACAGAAAGACTAGTAAGGCAGCTCTTGTGTATGATATAGCTAGAGTTAAGCCAATAGATGACACGAACAGACAAGCTACATTTTCTTCTTTTGCAACTCAACTACGATTGCAAAAATAATAATAAAAAATAAAGATCAATATAAGCTTTTTGGAAAGAGTAAAGCAAATGCTGGTGGACATTGTCATTAAGTTACATAACATCACATATGGATGTTACTTTGGCCGTTAGGTTTGGAAGGTATAGGTTCACTCCATGGGCATGGGGAATTGCTTGTTTACGGAGTATTTTGTTGTTGCTCATTGCTCAGCGTATGAAGTAGAGCAGAAGGAAGTTCACAGAAGGACAGTAGGTGTCATTGACATGACTTTTGGAACTTAGTAATTTTGGATAGGCTTCCAGGCAATTCTTGGGCTTGTATTCTAGAGGCTGAATTCTTCTGTCAGCCTGTCCTGGTATTAGTCACTGTTGCCCTCTTTTCTTCAAATTGGATGACTTTTTTTTTTTATTTTTTTATTTGCTTCCATACTGTTCAGATACTCTGAGCAGTAGGAAGCACTTGAGCAATGTAGCATAATCCCTACTGCTGTTTTTTGATCTCTGTTTTGCCTGTAGTAGTCAAATGCATTAATTGTAGAGGACTTTTTCTCAGCCTATAAAATGATTTCTTGAAGCATGCAAGGAACAGCTTAAATTTGGGGCAAATTACACAGTCCAAATATTCAAAAAGGGAAAAGAAAGCTTTAGTTTCAGGTGTTTCTGTAGCATAGCTCCCCCCTGCCCCACCCCCACCCCACCCCCAGTGGTTCTTCGGCACAGAATAGAAAAACACAAATTCAAAATGATCAGTCCCTGGTTTTGATTTAAGCAACATGCAGGTTTTCTGGGGTTTGTTTGGTTAAATGGCAAAAGCCTTACATGTGGATTATAGAGGAAAAGATTAAACTGAATGTGACATAAACAAATGATGTGAACTGATCGAATTTTGGCACACCTTAATTTTCATTAGCTTTTAGCTGGAAAAATATTGAGTAATCTTAACTTTTGTCAGAATGTTCAGCTTCTCCCTGAGCACCTCTCTCATATACTCTGTGCTTAACAAGGTACTCCTTGTTCACTGTTCTTGTCAGTGTAACTGTTCAGTAATCAGAGTTGATTTAAGATCTCTTATGTGAATGCTTTAACACTAGAGATGGAATTTAACTTTTAACCCATCTACAACCATGCATGTTTATTTAATTGGATGGGACAGAGGAAGGAAGAGTGGCAGCAACGTATACGATTTATTATATGCAGGAGATTTTGAAGGCTTTTCATTGTGGCCCTAATGGGACCCTAATATACCTTACTTTCCAGGTAGTTTCCTTAGGCTCACTTTAGGTGGGGAAGGGCTGTTCAAAGGACAGATGCTGCCCAGGCAGCTAAATGCAACCTCTTGCACTTGCTCACAGCATAACCCTGATATTTGATGTTGCAGCTGCTTTTCCCAATGCCTTGCTGCAGGGCACGTGTTCCCTTCAGAGCAGGTGCTACCCTCTGTCAATAGCTGGCTCTCCCATCTCCCTTTCCTTCCCAAGTAGCAGCTTGGCTTTCCAAGAGGTGCACCAGGGCAACTTTTGCAGCTGCTTATGCCAAACTTGGGTGAGAAGGAGTGACGGCCTTTGGGTGAGATGCCAAAATTTTAATCTGGTCTTCCAGTCAGAAATGAGCCACCTGGATGTAAACCATTGTGAAAGCTACTTAGTTCCTCTCATGAGCAGGAGTTGGTTACATCAAAGACAAAAAAGCTTCCCTGAATGATTCTTTTTTCCTTGTAATGGATTTCTGCCAATTTTACAATCTGATTTTCAGTATTCCAGCAAAAGTAGTTGGAAATTTAAACCAAATGTTTTAAAACAGAAAGGTGAAGAATACATGGGGGGAGAACATTTAGCTGTATTTGTAGCAGTCTCATTAGCAAGTGATATGTCTAGGAATCTTGTGTATTGAGTATGGAATAGGCTCATGTGGTTACTTCAAGGTAGCAGAAATAAGTTCAGGAAAACCTTAAGCTTAATACGCAAGCTTGTTCACATTGCAATGAAACTGTCCCAGAGAAAAGCTGGGTAGGTGCAGTCATGCACATCGGAGATGGACATAGGTTTGGTTACCATTGCTTAACACACAGGTTGATGTGGCTAAGAGGTCTGAAAGATAGTTCACATGTGCAGCTGTAGGTAGGTGACCTGCTGTTACTGAATTGAAGAGGCTGTGCACTGATAAATGTCAGGGCTGTGTCTTCACAGGGCAAGTAGATCCCGTGTTCCCTAACTAGGGGGGGAAAAAACTCACACTGATTCTCCTCTCTAAAGCTGAGGGTAGTTTTTCAGTACAATTTAAAAGGCCTGCCTTCAGCAACAGTAAATTGCTGTTGTCAAGTCCTGAGATTTATTTGAGCTAAGTAATACTCAATTTCAGCTTGAAGTTCCTCTTTGGGTGACTAAACCAACGCTTCACTTCTCAAAACAAGTCTTTAGTGCCTTTTAAGGAAGAAGCTTGCAAATCAGGGATCATAGGAGTTGGAAGTACAAAAATTATCTGTCAAGTTTTTGAACTACAAAAACAAAGTACCCATGATTATATGATTAGTCAGTCTTGCATATAGGAGTGGAAGAGACTGATTCTGTGTCTATCCATTCATTTTTCCTACCATTTTCTATACGCCTGCTCGGACACAAGGGAAACAAAAGCAGTCATGAAATATGGATGAGGAAGAGAATGTTATTTACTTGAATATTTTCTTCTACTCTTCTTGCTAGACAAAATGGCCTTGTTTCCATTACAGCTTAACCGTGCCATTCACTGCATGGTGAGAATCAAAATGATTGGAAAGTGATGTAGGCAAAAATATTTTTTTTTTTTTTTTTGAGAAAGCTGGCAATGGCTGCTATTAAAGGGTATGCTGTGACTACTTCTTGTCTTGGGGCTGATAGGACCATCAATTGAAGATATGTTTATTAACCACAATCCAAAAAGTCTGGTGTCAATTTTAAGCATATTACTAAATTATATTAATGTTCTCAGGACAGGCTATTTGCATATACTAAAACCGCTTTATCGAGGTAATGATCAAATAATTAATGTCATCCAAAAAGAGTGCCAGAGATGAGCACTGGTGAGAGTTTTGGGAGGTTAAAGTAGAAACATGAACATAACTTGAATATCACTTGGTTTACAGAGTTACAAGTTACAAAGATGTCTTAATTGGCTTGGCTTGCTCAAATACAGCCACAGGGACTGATAATATGAAAACATTAAGGTTGGATAGGATAAAATCACTTTAGCTGACAGCTTCCTTTGTACTACTGATAAGTTTCACTCTTGAGATTCGTTTTATTTAAATATATACTTTTGTAACTGTACAGAGTTTTTGCTTGAGATAAAATGAAGCACCATGTGAATTCTAGACTGCCCTGGGTCCTGAAACTTCAGCAGATGAAGAGCAAGACCACAGGTTACGAATGGTGGATTTGTCCTGAGATTGCTTTGATTTTCAGATTTTCACGGGTTTTCACAAAACACTTTTTTCAGAATGGTGATAGTAATAAGCTGGCTCTTCTGTCTTGGAGGTGACACTTGTCTGTTTTGTGGGTTTTGGTGGGGTTTTTTGGTGGTTTTTTTTTTTTTGTTTTATTGTTGGTGTTTTAAACTAATAGATTGTTCAGGCATGGCTTTGAATAAAAATAAACAAATAAAAGTTAAATGTTAAAATCCATCAACTGTCCAATCAATATAACATCCCTAATAGACAAGATAAAGACTCTAAATAGGCATTGAGCAGTAGAATAGGTAACATGGATTCAGTGAAGTTTTTTGGTAGTTCTGAATAACAATAGTTTAAACAAACCATGTATTTGTGATGTTCTTGAAGCTCAGGGAATGCACAGCTGCGCATCCTGGTCAGACTGGGAGGATGGTTTTTTGAGTGCACTTCTGTAAGGGAATCTTTCTGGTGCCACAGCAGTTAATGTTTAGACACATCTGGATGCCAGCAACCTGAGAAGAGACTGAGAAAGCAAAATGAGTTCAGGCTATTTCCAGCTTCTGAGGAACACTCCAAAGTCAACAAGATGAAATAGAATAGACTAGATGTACAACCCTTAAGAGGGAAGAAGCAAATAAATAGATTTTTAAAAAGCGATCAGCTGGTGAGTTGTCAATACAGCAACAAGTATGTTCATATCGATGGATCAGGAAACAAAGGAAGAGACAGTGGTGTTACTGCGAAGAGATAAATCTCATTTCACTCTTGATACTTTGTGGGCATGCTGAACTTAAGATTTTTAAAGAAATTGCTTTGATTCAGTTGGTCCCACTAGAGTACTAGGTGCAGTTTAGAGCTCCATACTTAATGTTGTAATGAGGAACATCCAGATGAAAATAATGTGGCTGTAAGGAGTAGCTGATAGCACTGGTATTTACTGTAGCAAAGTAAAGGTAAGCGAAAGGTAAGAGAGGAAAGGTGATGATGTTGGTGTTGGACTATATGGTCTTGCTGTAAGATTCCCAAGGTCCACCATCAAATACATGGAAAAGAGAGATGATAAATTAGGAGAAAGTTAAGAGTGAAATTGTATTTCACTGGTTCCAGGGTTGATAGCAGTGGTTAAATAGTTATTTCAGAATATTTTTAGGATCCTTGGAGTTGACGAACAGGTTAAACACTTTCCTTAATTGTAGTCTGGATGTTGCTGAGTTTGTTTATTGTATTTTTTTCAAGGGAAGAGGTCAGGTGATACCTTTAGTTGTTCTGCAGCCCTTGTCTTTGAAGTTTGGATTGCCAGGCAGAGAGTTTTACTGTTGGTATAAGAGTGAGAATAGAAGAGATGTTAGAAAACATTTAAAACAAAAATACATAGGTGTTATTTCATACATTAATGCTACACTTTGTCTTGTGTGAAGTGGCAGATGATTTGGAAATTCCATTGCCAAAATATTTCCATCACAGATGAATAGTTCAAACTCACTACAGTCTGTATAGAGGTGCCAGTTATGACAGTTATGGACCATGTCACTGAGGTGGTTACTTAACACTGAATGCTTAATTATCTCTCCATCAGAAAACTACTGTTTGAAACATTAGACCTAAACAAACATATTATACATGGGTCTGCAAAAACCAGGAAATAAAATAGAAACTTCAGGGCATCTGCCAGCTTAATTTTGCATTGGGTATGATAGAAGTTCAGTTAAGCTGTCACCTGTTTTTCCCCCTGTGTACTTGCATTTCAAGCACACACCAAAGAATGACACAGTGCACTATGGCTTGTGTTAGGCTGCTGAGCTGTTGCCTTGCTGAGCAATACTTTTTTTATATGTATGCTCCCTTTAGGGAATAATTCTGCAATGAGGAGCTTTCCAGACGTTGTAAGGTCTCTTCTGAGCTTCTGGCTAAAGGGCATTGTGAGAGAAAATTATTTTACTAAGTACGTCTGTGTACTTACTGCACATACTGGAATGCAATAACTTGGATTGTTCCCTTTTTATGTTTTTTTTTACAAGTTATGTGTTACACAATGAAAGAAATGCAGTATCACTTTACCCTTTCACTTTTTAGATGCTTGATACACATTTAGAAGCTGCAGATGTTTCATGCAGATACACATGATGTAAATGAGATGGCTGAATAAGTCTTTTAACAGTTACTGTCTGATAGCTGTTGCTTTTTAAATAATATCAGGATGTAAATCCATGCAATGAATAAGATATCAGTCCCTGGGGAAAGAGCACCAGCTTACTTAGAACAGCACTTCTTGGGCAGTGCACAAAATATGCATTTGTCATACAATAATGACAGTGGACCTGCCCGTCCTCTTAGAAGATTGAATAAAATTTGTTAACCTTCAAGGATCAGTTAAAGACAGTCCAATTATAGTGAGTTGCTATTTGAGATTCTTTTCCTTCATAACTAAATCTGTCTCTGTTGGGTCATTGCATTCTAAAATAGTGAAACTTAAACCTTTTGTAGCTATATCAGGTAGTGAAGGATATGATAATGGGGGGAGGGGAAGTTGAGATTATGGTAAGATTTTATATTTTTTTTTAGGAATGTGGCATACATAGCTTGGAAAGTGTTCAGTGGTCAGTATGTTCGTTCATATTCATATTGCTACAGAGGGTATTCTTCCACACTTGTGAAGCCAGATTGCCATGGGAAAATTAATGCTTTTTAACCACAGATCAGTTTTGATTAGTTTACCTTCACATTTATGATGCCCTGTCCTTCATATCTAGGTGGAACTGATGTTCCAGAATTCCTTTGTTGAGATCTACAAACAGTTCAAATGGCAGTCTAATACAGCTTTTATTCTTTCCTTTTTTGACGCTTGGTTTGTTTTTTCTTTTTCCACACCACTGTAAGGAACACATAATGGCATTCTGGATTCATTTAGCAGTCTCACATTAATGCTAGATAAAATTTCATAGATCCAAGTGCTCTCTAGTCTTTTAAAATTTGTTGGAAATTGTAGTTCTGTTCTCTTCCCATTGTTCAGCTGTGCTTAAGAGGAGTGCACAGATGTGTGGCATAACCTAAAAAATGAAAAAGTAATATTGTGCAGGAAGGAGAAGCATGACACTGCTGTGCTCAGTTTATTAAGTGGACCAGCTGATGTGTAGACTGTGTCAGGTATGCTCCTGCTTGCATATGTGCATACGCTTGGGACTAATAGAGATCTGTGCCAATTACCACTCAGATGAGTCAGCATGGTGAAGCCTGGGGAAACTGCAACACTTGCTCCAGCCAGTCAGTGTCAGGCTCTGGGCAGTGACTTGATGCCAATGGATAATGGTTCCACCTCAGATGGTCAGCTTCTACGTAGCGTTGGGTGTTCATCTGCCAGCATTCTCCCTTGACCTCTCTTACTGGTGGGGGTATAGTCAGATTTTGTCACAGGCTGCCCATCACATCTCTCAACAGTAATATAACCATACAGTTTTCCAGCAATGTCAGGTTTTGTTCTTCTGTCATTTGTTGATCTGTGGCCTTTACTGAGGCTTGTTGGAGTCAGTTCTGTCCCCCCTCACTTACTGGACTCCATTCCTCAACCCTTGATCAGGAAGGGTTGTGATGCTGCTGCTGGCAGGTAGCTACCTGCTCCATGGCATTTCCTGCATGCTGGCATTCCAGACAGCACTGTGTGGACAACAAGGAAAACCATTTCACCGTAGAATGTTGAGATTTTAATGGTATGTGTTTGTTTTCTTCCCCACTGTTCTATGTGGTAGCGTCTGGCAGGTTGGTCCCACATGTAAATTTTTAGAATATAGGCAACAGTGCAGCCAACAGAAGGAGCCAATGGATGCAGCAGTTTGTACAGCAGTTCACGCAGAAAGGTCCAGCAACTCTGCTCAGAACAGCATCTATGCCCTCAGCCGTGGTGGTGATGCACCCCAGAGCACAGTCCCCAGCTACTGCTGGACTGACTCTCCCTGTAACGTCAGAGGCCCCAACCCAGAGGGAGCCTCCATAAGGAGGATGCAGCTTTGCAGGGAATGCCTGCAGCCTCTTGCAAGGCTGGGGCAGTGGGAAATGGTTTCCTTGCCCACAGGAGGTGTGCAGTTATTAAGGACCTGTGTAATCAAGTAAAGGAGCTAAAGGAGGAGATCAGCAATCTGCACAGCATCAGAAATAATGAGAAAGAGGTTGACCAGATCTTTTCCAACACTGCGGCTTCAAGAGCACAAACTACAGTGTACTGAAGGTAGGAAGGTCAGACAGACTCTGTGCCTGTCTGTTTGGGAAGTGGAAACTCCTATGATGATGAAAATTGGAAGATAATGGCTTCTGGCACAAGGAGGAAGGTTTCTGCTCCACCTGAAGATTTGCAGCTACAGGATAGGTTTACTGACCTGATAGCTGGTGAGGAGCTGGAAGCTGTCAAATAAAACGTCTGTGCCCTTTGAGTCTGAGCTGCACAGGAGCATCAAAAAGAAGAGACAAGTGAGAGTAATGGGAGACACTCTTCTACAGGGAACAGAGACACCCATCTGCCAACATGACTCATTTTTATGGAAATTTGCTGCTTGCTGGGGGCTCAGATATGGGACATGGTGGAAAGACTGCTAAAGCTTGTCCAGCCCTCAGACCATTGCCCCCTGCTGCTCTTCCATGTGAGCACCAGGGATACTGCCAGGGGTGACCTCAAAGGTGTCAACTGTGACTACGTGACTCTAGAGGCAATGGTTAAGGGCATGGGAGTCCAGGTGGTTTTCCTCCCAATCCTGCTAGTGAGAGGGTAGATGAATCCTGCAAGTCAAAAACTGTTTACACAGCTGATGTTGGCAACAGGGGTTTGGTTTCTACAACCATGGGACCCTCTCTCTGAGCATCAGAACATCAGAGGCTGTTCGACCAAGCGGGGCAAAAATATCTTTGCCAGCAGGCCAGATAAGCTAAGAAGAGCTTTAGGGTAAGGATGATGGGAGAGGGAGAAGAGGACCAACAATTAAGTGAGAAGTGGTGGACTAGGCTGGCAAGCAAAGGATCTGCTGTGATGTGAACAAAAGGGATGCTGTAGTGAACAAAACAGGGCTGAACTGGGGTTGTTCCACGTGTACATGCAGAAATCAGGATGTGCCTATAGGACAGTATTATGTGGAAAGCTTTCATTTCATTTCTAGGAAGTCACCATGACCAAGTTCTTCTCGAAGTACCTGTATGGAATGCTTGTCTTGTACAAGAAGAGGCTGACGGAGCTGGGATCGGTTACCCTGGGTAAAAGAATGCTTAGGAGGGATCTCATGTATATAAAAATATAAATATCTGATGGGAGAGAGTAAAGAAGACAGAACCAGACTTGTCTGCATGGTATTCAGTAACAGAACAAGAGGTAATGGGCACAAGCTGAAATGGAAGGAATTCCGTTTAAATATGAGAAACACTGGAAGAGGTTCCCCAGAGGGATTGTAGTCTCTCCATCCTTAGAAGTTCTCAAAACCCCACTAGACATGACCCTGAGCAACCTGTCTGACTGAACCTGCTTTGTGTAGTGGGGTTGGACTAGATGATCTCCAACCTCAACAATCCTGTGATTCTAAGAACTTCATTCTAGATGTATGAAAGTCAGTCCAGTTGAAAGAAGCATCAACTCAGCATTATATGCATATAACTCCGGAAGAGCTACTCAGAAACCTTTTGGTGGTGGAGTTGTTCTTGTTTCTGGTTTTGCAGGAATCATAAAATCTTGATTAAAAATTATGTGACTAAGAGCCATCAGTGAGTAATGCTAGAGAATCTTTTGGATCTTTGACCTACTTTGTCTAGTTTTCAGTGCTAGCTCTGAGCCAATACAATGGCAGGAAAATAAAATGTGAAACTGTTGAAATCCTTTAGAACTCAGAGTTCTGTATTTTGTTACTTAAAAATTAGAAATTTCAGAAGTTTATGTAAAAATTTGTAGAGTGATGTTGCATATGTGCATATCATGTAGAGATAAAGTGCTTACTAATTATAGTTTGATTTTTCTGTTGTGTGTGTCTGAATGTCTTGTTGTCTTGATGTTTGTCTGTAAACATTCTTATTGAGGCGGTTGTAAAATACGGTTAGCTTTTCCTCTTCATTATAATAATGTGTCTTCATATAATATAACTTTAAGCTGACTGTTAACATTAGCTTGAGACTTCCTTGTCATTTTAAGTTGTCCTTCTCCCTTGTCAGTAATACAGATAGGATGTTATTATTACACACCTAGATTCCCAAGTTAGGGATTTACAAACCTGGCAAATAAAAGCAGTCTATCAAGCAGTACTGTAATAAAGAAGAATTTTATGGAAGTATACCTCTGTATTTAAGTGGTCTGTTAACTTCCACTAATTTTCCCCTCTTTCTTCTCCATAGAATGTGTATGTAAACATAAACCGCATCATGTCAGTAGCAAATCGCCTGGTCGAGTCTGGACATTATGCTTCACAGCAAATAAAACAGATTGCTAGTCAGCTGGAGCAAGAATGGAAGGCGTTTGCTGCAGCCTTGGATGAACGTAGCACGTTACTGGATATGTCCTCCATCTTCCATCAGAAAGCTGAACAGGTTAGTGAACGGGGAGGGGGCCAATGAAAGTTTCCGTGCTGGGATGGTGAGTTGGACTGTTTGCTTTTGATTTAGACGGAAGTAGAAGAGAGTGATTGAAAAGGTTAGCAAGAAAGCCAGAGCATTCATTTCTGCCAGTTTCAGCTGATACTCATAAACTTGTTCTTCTCAGGACAACCCACTGACCTTATATTCCCCACAGAATGCCCTGTCCATATCAATGCAAGATAGATTAGCCAAATTAACTATGTGAATCAAAATGAAATGGACATAAATGCTTAACTATATAAAGCTTTTAAGGTGAAAGAAAGGAAAAAAAATCAATATAGTCAGTATAAGTACAGTGCCTTTCCTATGTCACTTGTTCTGTTGTCCCCACCACTCCACCACAATCAGTCCTGAGTATCAAGATTTAACTCATAGTAATTGCTTGTAGAAAACTAAGTTGAACTGGCCTGAAAGTTGAGAAGTTAATTAACTGTCTTCTGAATCTGAAATTGTGATGGGAGATGTTTATTTAGTATCCCATAAGAGATTCCTCCTATATTAAACAAAAAATTTAGCTTTAGGCCTATAGCAATTATTTTAATTAAGTCATTAACTGCGTGTAACTGCCAGAGAAGAGGTATATGTAGGGGAAATAGGAATAAATATCCCCAAGTTAATAGTCTTGATGATGAAAGCATGTTTCCCCCTCAGGGGAATTCAGTTCTGAAGGAGTTGCTCTGTGTGTGCTGTTGAGTCACCCATTGATATTATAGACAGTCTGCTCTGTACATCTCTGGTGAATTTGGAGAGCAGAGGTTCTTTGATGGTTACAGCTGACTGAAGCTCTGGTGCGCTGTATGGCTGCTGTAGATACTTTTATCTCCATTTGCCTTGCTAAATTTGATCCAAGAAAAGGTCTCGTGTCTGATATAACTTTAATTTGGAATAAATGAAGGAACCACTTGGGAGCTAATAACTGCAGAAATAGAGGGAGACAGCAGACTTTATTGTAAGAAGTTTTTTCTCCTGATTTCTACTACACAGATAGTCAGCTTCATTAATGTCCAGAAATTAGAAATGTGAACATATTAAGATGCAAATACACATGGCTTTTCATTATGTTAGTGGTGACATTGGTTTAACTGTCCTTAGACAGACTAAGGTAAAGTACATAAACTAATGCCACTATAATAAGTATTTTTTAGCAGGTTTTACAGTAAAGCCACATAAAAAGTAGGTGAAGGCATTGTTTTCTGGTATAAAAGTTGCCAGCCAGCTTGAAGCGCATGATAGACGTAGTGTGGTACCTTATCAATATTGATGGTTTTCTAATTGTTTGGGTTATTCAGGTTTACATTTAAGCACTGTCAGCCATACGTGTAGGAGAGAGATGGTGAAACATGAACAGATAGGTATACTGTGACTCAAATGCTGTCCTTTTTTATATGAAAATTATGTTCGTCAGAAGTCAGGGGAGTAAATTTTGTGTTGTGCTGGGCATCTGTAGTAAGGGTTGGTGATACCCTTTTCAGCGCTAAATGTAAGCATAAAGAGGAGGAAAGAGAAGAATTAGAGGAAATTGTGCAACATCTGCTGGAATTAATATACTTTTTAATTGCTCCTTCTGCAATTTTCATTTTATGATTAACTGTGGTGGATTGTCCTAGTTGCTTTGTAAGAGACTTGGCTGTGATATATCAGCTGTTTCATTAACAGTGGAGAGTGAGTTCAAGGAAAAGAGGGTTTGGAATGAGAGGAGTGACCCCTTTAGAGAACGGTGATGCTTGACCTACATAAAAACATGATTAAAAAATAAGCAGCCGAAGAAATAACACACTTGTTGAATGCGTGTGTTCCCTCGCAAGTGACAGGTAAGTGTCACTGCTTACTGTCAGACACAGTGAAGACTGCATCCAGCTATCGGTGTCTGATGACTGATGCAAGAGGTGTAGCTCTGTGGTCCTACATGGAGCTTCTCTTAATGTTCAGTGCTTAAGATGAGAAATTTTTAAAAATGTACTTTGGTGAAGTGAAAATTAAGTACGTACCTTAGAGTTAAGTGCTCTGTCACCCTTTCTCCCAGCTTTCAAATAATAATGGATTACCAGAAACGGTCTGTGGATTACTTTTTCCTCAAAAGACTACATATGCTCCAGAAATGAAGTTACGTATGACGAGAGAAATGGCTTGGTCTCTTAAAACCTTTGAGACTTGAACTTGACATGAATAGAGGACAAATTTAGTTTACAGATACCGCATGTGCTTGGCTATACTAAGTTTAACACCTGTGAAAACTCATAGAAAATCAGATACTTTTTTTCCTCTTTCCTTTCCTAGCATAACAAGGGTATAAAATTGATGCCCCCTAGCTGTCAAAAATAAGTTGACAGAACTTCTGCTGTGCATGTAGTTTGGCAGTTTCTTGTCTGTCGAGGCGGCTTAAGCTTCAGAGATAACTTAAACTGCCTGCAGAAGAGAAGAGATTCTGATGCAGTATCCTCAGCTTCTGCTGGAAGGCTTGACTTGAGCAGCTATGCTGACATAGCTGTGTGCTCAAAGTTCAGTGTTAGTCCTAAGAGATCCCTACTTAAATTGTAAATCCCTTATGTGCTTGCTGCTGTAGTAGCTTGCCAAATGGATTTAGTGCTTCTCTGTGTGTAGAAGTTAGGGACTGAGGTGTGAATTTCCTGTGCTCTAACAGTGCTTTGCCTCCTTGATGATCTCCTTCCAGCAAAAGACAGCTGTGGAGTGCTTCGGTGAACATTTCACCATTAATTCTTTGTGTGTGCACGCACAGGCACACGCAAGTGCAAAGCAACTTGGTTTTCTCTGAAAACTTAAAAAAGGTGAGGTGATACCATGAGTTTCTGCACAGGAAGTTGATGGGTGAGAGCTGAGGATCTGGACTTGAAAGTTGTAGCATGTTTTACCTTTTTGTGTGGATAAGATCTTAATTGGCTTTCATGCATCTGAAATGGTAGGTGCAGGGTGCAGTAAACTTTTTCTTAGCTGCAAAGTCAAGAAAAGGAGCAAGAGTAAACCTGAAGCATCGGTATTGCCACCAGTTTAATTGGTTCTGAAGGCTGCCAGCATTCAATTAAGTCTGCCTGTCTGTGAACGGTTCAGAGTTACATGTAAATAAAAGCACAAGTATTGTCAAGACTTGAATATTTGTTTCTGTTCTTATGCAAACTTCATTTTGGTCAGTTCAGAGAGAAATATTAAACATTTTTCCCTTAAAAACATCTTTTCAGTGGCTGTCATGCAGATGCCAGCTCTTTTGTTATATTACCAATGTGTGTACTTATTGATGAACACTAAAATCAAGCAGAATGTTTTTTCTCTGTTGCAGTACATGAGCAATGTGGACTCATGGTGTAAAGCCTGCGGTGAGGTGGAGCTTCCCTCAGAACTGCAAGATTTAGAAGATGCTATCCATCATCATCAAGGGATATACGAGCATATTACCTTAGCTTATTCTGAGGTAAGTGTCTTGTTTGTTTCCTTAGATTACTGACTTGATAAAATGGTGTAATATTAAGTTTGGATCATGAACTGGTATCACTCGTTGCATAGAACATTGGAAACTCAAGTGCCAGGTTGCTTTTTTAACAGGACTTTGCTACCGTTGTTCAAAATGTAAGTGTTAAGTCTTCCCCTTAATCTTCTGAAATAAATTTAGAAGGCAAGATGGAACTCTGTGTGGTACAACCCATGCAGTGTACTAAGTCTGGTTTCATTTACATTTGCATATTACTACCTTTTAATAGCAGTACGATACTATCATTTAAACGCTTTCTTGAAGGGAAGTTAGCTGGGTGTTCTTTGGGTAAGTGTTCTGCCGGAATGGATTGTTTTAAATGTGTTTTGAAAATCCATCTCTGAAGTTGCCTCACAAAAAAGACTTAACCATCAAACAATGTCACTTGACAAGTAGAAGGTAGTATACTTAGTTCTGGGAACCTCAAAGACACTTAAATGAGCTAGTGTGCCGATGTAGTCAGCATTTGTAAAGGTAGCATATCCTATGCTGCTGCTGCTGCTATAATCTTGAATTCTGCACACAAGGAAGTAATAATATTTCTCAGTATTTCTAGTAGCTGTATTTACAACTTCAGATAAACTGCTTGTTCTGAAAGTGGCCTAGAAAGCAATGACTTAAGTAGCTATTGTTTTTCTTCAAATGTTGAGTTCTCTCATGTGCTTTAATTAACTGAAGTGATAAACGGGTATTGACTTCTCTGTTAATTAACAGGTATTTTCTGTATTTCCTGTTGAGCTTTTCTTGCTTTCTTTTGCCAGGGTTGTTCTCGTCACAGGGTAAAACTATTTTTGCTGTTAAATTGGGCTGATGTTTTTCTGGATTAAATACGGCAGTTTCTGTTCTCATGAAAGTTGCATAAAATTATGCATTTGATTAAATTGTGGTAAAAAATTATCAGTGGACACAGGATAGCTTAGGCCGCAGCTTGCACCTTCTTTTAGAAGGAAGTTGTGGGACTCAATTAATGGTTGTGACTTATCTATTACATTAAAGATTAAAAACTACTTTCTGATGAACCAACTCTATGATGGACAACTGTATCATAAATCTGGTCGCATTTCATGTAGTAGTAAAGGAGGGTAAATTGGTGCTGATAATCAGTCCTATTGCGAATATATCAAAACAGGGTTTTTTAAATACCTGCCATCTTAGGGCCTGTATAACCTTTTATTACCATGAGTCAGATGTCCAGAGTTGACTTGGGTAGTGTTTCTTCTGCGTAAAATACATGCTGATATCCCCCATTTCTGATATATGCCACCTTGCTATGCCAACTGATCTGATGACATACTGAAGCCACCTTTGGTAATAAAACTTGTGATCTTACTACACATAGCTATTCTAACTCATTCTTGAGAGTGCATTTTGCAGAAAGGTTTCTTTTTGTCATTGTAACCTTTCCTCATTGGAAGGATCCCTTTGTAAAACAAGGGACAGAGACATAGCACATTTGTAGTAGATTTCTGTGAAGAGAAGCAATCTGAGGTGTGTGCTCCATGAGAGTGCAGTGAGGAATAAGAAGGCTAGAGCTTTCTAGAATAATGATTATAAAGCATTGAAGTTAAAATAGTGCGGTTTTTCAGTTTGATTCTGTTTTGGATTGGGTTTTTTGTGGTCTTTTTTTTTTTTTTTTTTTTTTTTTTTTTTTTCCTCCATCAGGGACGTGACTAGATTAGAGCCTGCTGTTAAGTGTAAATAAGTACTTTGGATTACTATGTTAAATACTGTTTGCTTCCTGGTGATGCATAATAAAAATAAATTAGATGGGTGGATTATAGGATTGCTTTGGCAAATACTTTGAAAATTTATTTAGGATTTCAAAGCTGTAACTTTTTGACTTTGGGATAGTAAAGCAATAGCTTTGTCTTCAGCAACCAGAATTGGTGCAGAAATAACAGTTGTGTGTGTATGTACAGTTCATGTTCCACCTCTGGACAGAAAGTTTTATTTTCCCTTATTAAACATTAATTCCTTTTTGAAGATTGAGGGAATCATCTTCCCATGTAAAGATACTACAGTACTATTCCTTATCTTTATTAGATGTATGACTTTATTTCTGTTACAGCATGGAGCTTCTTTCATTTTGTCACGAATAAACCTGGAGAGGGGAGGGAGGGCAGGCGGGGCGGGAGGTAGGGAGAAGGAGAGAGGGGAACACTGTGAAAATTACAACACTTTGTCATTCATTTTAGATTATGGTGTCTTGACAACATGACTTAGTTGCAAAGTAGAAGACAGTAATTTTAAGAGAGTAAATGCTTTTAAGACTAGACAGTCTGATTTTACTGAGGGATAATTACTGTATATTACTAGAAAAGTAACTTACTAGCTTACAAGCTTAGGTAACTAGTGTACTTGAAAATCCAATAGCTGTGCTTTAAATTACAAATAAGTTATTATATATCTCACTGAAATCTTACAGTAGTCATGCACTGGGAAGGAAGAGAACTTTACTGTGTTAACTCCAAAGAGGAAATGTGCATGATCATTTGTTTGTAAAGTAATAAACTAATCGCATCAAGGGGCTGTCACAATTGATTTTTCCCCCCCTAAATTTCATGGACTCTGGATAGGTAATTGAAGTCCATTATCTTGAAATATTTGTAAGACTTGTACTAGATAATTGCTTTGGATACAGAAAAGAAAAAAATAATCAATATAATAACTACTATGGACTATACTATTTTTCTGCCTCACTTGATTTCATAAGAGCTACCTTTTCCAAGTGAGCTTCGTTCTGCATTGATACTTAGTACTAAAATGAAAAAACTTAAATTGGAACTGAGAAGTAAACTCACTTATAAACTAATTATTAGAAAAGAATTTTTGTTTGGATCTGTTTGAGTACGGAATAGCAAATTTAAAATGTGCCTAGATTTAGTGAAAATCGTTGAAAATAGCCACTGGGGGAAAGCCTTGACAAATTTTCTGTTTCTGACATGGTGTTGATTTGATGGATTCAGACTATTGTTTATACTCTAGTCTTGTGGTTTCGGATGAATTTTTCCTGCTTGTTAGATGAGGTATTAGAAAAATCCTTTACAGCTAGCTGAATGGTACTGAATTGTAAGTTCTCTGAGCTTCATGCTAAAAGTGACAGAATAGTTAAACACCAATGAAAAGTGCTCTCAACTGCCTTGGCCAAGTGCTAAATGTTAACAGTGACCAGATAAGATAGAATTATTGCTTTTTAATTAGCATGCAAGGTTAATCTGAATATTTTTGCTGTGGTTTGAATAAGAGAGGACAACAATTAGAAATGACTAATGTTTCTTGTCAGCATCAGTAGTTAAAACCTTTCCATGCAGCTCAGAAAGACACTCTTTTCCGAAATGCTTTAAAGTGATTCGGTTAGGTTTAAGTTTGCCATAACAGCAGTTTGCCTTTGGCCTAACAGTAATAATTTAGAAATTGTAAATTGTGTCAGACCAAATCATGTTCTAAGTTTATATCTGTTGGTCTAAATGTATTAATCAAATGAATATTAAACCTATAGAAAGTAACCTCCTGCTTCACCTTTACAACAAATGAAACAAGAAGTGCTCCTGGAAGGATAATTCTGGGCAAATGCTTAACTTTAAGTGCTGCTTTGACTAGAGAAAGAGCTGAAGGATATTTATTCTAAGTCAGAATTGACCTGTTTTTTTTTAAAAAAAAAAATCACTTTAAAGGAAAAGCACTTTTAAGGCAATCGAAAACTGGGAAGACAGGCTGTTATTCAGAAGAGTGCTGCTACTTAAAATTACCTTACATAGTGGGAGAATACAGGGTTTTTTTCCTATAACAGCTGCATGTAATCATGCCTGGAATAAAAAAAAAAGTCATCACTGCTCCTCAAGTTCTTAAAGACATCTAAAATAGGGAGAGGGAGTGGGGGAATGAAATGATAGTCTAACAAGCTTTTGGCAAGAGAAGTAATTCTTCGTCCTTTCTCATGATCAGGTGAGCCAAGATGGAAAGTCACTGCTTGACAAACTTCAGAGACCTTTGACTCCTGGGAGTTCCGATTCCCTTACCGCTTCTGCCAACTACTCAAAAGCAGTTCATCATGTTCTGGATGTTATCCATGAAGTACTGCACCACCAGCGCCAATTGGAAAATATTTGGCAGCATCGAAAGGTCCGCTTGCACCAGCGGCTTCAGCTATGTGTTTTTCAACAGGATGTTCAACAGGTAGGTTTTATTTCATGTTGTCTAAATGCCTTTATACTCTGTCAGCCTGTGATTTGAAGCTGGTTGCATTAAGAAGTGGGTTTTGATTGCTAAACCCCATGTTTCTTCATTCAGCAATTGGAATAGTTGCATGGGATTGACTGATTCCAAGTTCTGTGTTATCAAAGGATACTGGCTTTACATCTGTTTTTTTCTTTCTTTAAAATTATTTTCTTTAGTTACTTTAAGTCAGAATGAAAGAGATATTTAATAGGGATGGCTATTCTGAACTTGTGCTGGAAGCTGACGTTCACATTCTAGGTAAAATTCTGGACCTGAAGTGTCCGAAAGATTCGTAGAAGTAACATGCAAAAAACTAACAGTGTAACTGTAACAGTTTTTCAGTTTCAAATCCTTAGTGATACTTAATTGATTTAATTGGGTTTCTTTAAAATCTGAGAGTAGTATAATGAAGAGGTATAAAAATTACATATAAGATTACTTTCTGACAATGACTCTGTTCTTGAATTAATGGTTATTAGCTGCCATATTTTTATTATTATGATGACATCCATAAAAGTTAGTAGCTAAGTGCAGGCATTAATATCTCTGACATGGTTTTAGTTTAAAGAGGTGAAACTGTACAGAATTCCTTTGTTGATAGATTTTTAATAAGTAGACAATATTTGCATTAGGCTGCAATTGACAGAAACATTAGTAATAGATCCCTTAATGGTACAACTTGATAAAAAAAAGTAAAGATGGCCAGTAGCTGCTGATCATGTTTCTTCATTTTAGTGTAAAGGCATTCACAAATCAGGAATTTCCAAATGGGGTTTTTAGATAGCCAGTCATGCATTCTGGTTAAAGTAATCTTGTTTCTTCCAAATTAGTTGCACTTTCACAAAACAGATAAGTACAAGAAATTTTGCTTGAAGTGCTGGATGTGAGCATTTGAGAGTGAAGTAACCTGGTTTCCGTCATTTACAGTAGTTGAAAAGATACTTAATTCAGGTAGATGGTGAGGAAAATGAGCTCGATCTTGTTAGCTCAACTTTATTGTATATGCAGTGCCTATCTTTTCATATAAGATAAAGAAAGCAACTCAGAAATACTTAAGGGGTAAATCAAGTATAAAATTATTAAAACTCTATCACTTATTTTTTTTATGTAAAAAGAAGCATATATTGAAAGGCAGGCAGTTATCTAACAACTTAACACTCAGATGTGAGGTAGGATGCAGAAAGGCATGAAAAATGTTAGCTGACAAAAAACGTAAAAGCAAGCAGTCAGTGTTATGAATGGGTCAGGAAGGGCATAGAGGACCAAGCTGAAAGCACTATTATGCCATTGTATAAATCATCAAGATTTCTACATAAACAGCAGCTGGTCAGGAGGGTACAGTGCTGGTACTTGCACGAGTAGTCAGTGAAGGACACTTGTCAAAACTGATGAGGCACAGCCCCCAAATGACTCACCTCTTAAACTTAAAAGGCTTCATAAGGAATCTTCAGTAACTGAAAACAACACAGGGGTTTGCTTCTCATGGGGAAAGACATAGGTCCTCTCAGTGGCAGCCTGGTGCCAACCAGTGCAGGTTCGATCCTGGAACTTTCTCCTCTAGTTTAAATTCAGTTCAAGTAGGACCCACTTAAGCAAAGTAGGCCAGATGATCTCCTGAGGTTATTTGCCAGATACGTAATTCAAGCTTCAGGCCTGGGGGCCAGGCTGCAGGTGGTTTATTTCCTGGGAGAAGGTGTTCGTTAAATGCTGCAGAGAGTCTTACTGTCCTGTTCCTACTCTTTGCTTTTGTTATCTTGGGAGTCATAAAATGTTTGTAGGAAATTGGCATTTTCTGTTCCCTCCTAAGTCATGGCTCTCGGAGTGGAGGAGTTAATGCTGAGACTGGTTTGTTGTTTGAAACTGACAAGTAACCCGTCATTAGACGCAAGTCATTGTATAGTCAGCACCAGGTTCTTCAGCAAGAAGCAGGGTTTTCCTTCTCTGTATGAGATCTGTCAGCCCTTGAAACTGGTGCATTTAACATCAGAAAGTTACAGGTTTGAAAAAACAAAATAGACAGCTTTACCTATTTTTATAACTTCTAGTACTGAGAACATGTTACCCAAATCATGTATGTGGATTGTGAGTATACCAAAAGTTTTCAGTATGAGGCAGTTGCCTCAAGAGGGTTAGTCCATCTAGGATCACTGTTCAGTATGTGCCCTTACCTATTGGTTGGAGAAATTTCTTTCTTCCTGTTTATGCCTCTTGTTTGCAAGGCATACCTTGCATTAAGATACCAAGATATCCTCTTGACAATTCGAAGCTGCAGCCTTTGGCGCTAATGCACATCTTTATTAACCCCTTTAGATTTCAAGCTAGATCTTATGTACAGAGATGCAGCCCCTGCTTGCCGTGTTCTGAAGCTCTTCCCTTAACATTATGTAGTTATCACTGCCAGAGACTGGACTGTCCTTTGGTTTATCCCTGTAATGGCTGTTAACATCCAAGTTGGAGGCTTCTGAAATGTTACATGTGGAAGTATATCTCTTTGTTTTGTTGCTGTAACCTAATGTTCAGATACTGATGTATTTTGGGTACTGCCTTATGAATCACAATGTGAATTGTGCTTAATGTTCCCTTTCATAATGCGACTTCTCATACTTAATGTTTCAGTGCAGATCATGCTGTAAGGCAATGATAATTCAACATCCATACCAGACAAATTAATCTAATAGCCAGGAGCAGATGCATTAAAGATAACAGCAAGTACATAATGGTATTTCCCTGGAATAGCCTTGCTTTGGAAGACTGTAGCTCCGTCAACTTTGAAAATCCATCAGGGGAAAAAAGTGGTCTTGAATAATAAGGATTTGTTTTTTTTCTTGCAAAACAAAACCAAAACAACCTTATCAGATCATCTAATTAATCTGAGAAATGTTAGCTCTTCAATTCAGGAATCATTGATGCCTTTCAGTGCATGAAATTACTTGGTTTTGAGGTATTGGTTAAACTTATATCCAAGACAGTTCTGGAATGGTTTACGCAGAGCTCCAAATCAACTTTCTAAAATACTTTAGTTTTCATTTGCACATTGTCTCAGGCTTCTTAGTCTTTGTTTATATCTTAAAAAAATAAAATAAGATTATCTAGCATGATTTAGAAACTAGCATGAAAACGTTTTTTAATTATTTTCAGAAAAGTTCAAAGTTTGTGGGTTTTTTAATGTTAAAGTCCACTGTTTATAATTAAATTGCACATAGCAGCAAGCAACCAAGTGTGTTGTGAGTGAATCTACAACCATCCTTCAGTATGAGCCTGTGATTTCCCTCTGCTGGAATAGTTTTCTGCTGGACTAATGAAATAAATCAGTTCATGGAAGTGTTAAGTGAGTGACGGAGCAGAGTTGGAGATGGGAGTTGGCTGGGTTGAGCTGGTACTTCGTTTTGTGTGACTTTCACCTTAGAAGACTGGGGTTATGGTTTTGGGTTTTTTTTCTTCTGTCTTGTATGTGCAGTATTGGGAAAGTGTTTCTAGTGGAGCTTTCCAAATCAAAAACACTGCAGTGCTAACTGTGTACACCAAGAGCCATCTGCTCATTTCTTGGAGCAAGTAGTAAGGAAAGTAGCACATGAAATATTAAAAATAGTAGATAAGATGCAAATTACAGAAAATCTGAAATTTGGAGTGTGAAAACCTATGACAGTCTTAAACCGAACAGAATTCTGAGTTTGACCTTAGAAAGCAGAAACATGCCAGGAAATCTAGTTTCTGGTTAGCTTGTATATTAACATCAAAAAAGAGGGTGTTTAAGTAAAAAGGAAAAAAAAAAAAGTCATTGGCTGTTGCACATGATGGTTGAAATAGCCCTTCTAATGTAACATGTGCTAATAAAAGTACACTTTTACGCTTAAGAATTGACAAGCTTACTAAGGGGGGTAATATATAGCAGAATTTCACCTAAGGAAAGGATCTGGGTGATGATTCTAATATGAAACAATAAAGCAGACTTGCAATAGCAGTGTGGGGTTTTGTGCTGCTAGTCCATGAAAGGTCAAAATTGAATGTAAAGATAATGTTTCTGGTAGAGTGATACTGCTGACACTCCTATGGTGGAAGTTTTGGGGCCTGAAAAATATTCCTGAGGGCTTCTAAGCCAGAGATTAGTGAAAAACCAAACTACAAGTATTTTCTAAAACATACATTTGTTAGGCCTTAGTGACCTTGGGTGTCTTCTCTGTCCATTCTGGATAAATGTGCTGCTTCTCCTTCTATGATCTGCCTGCCTCAGAGACTCTGTCTGAGTTTTTTGTTGTAACAGTCACTTGTTTCAGCCTTGGCTAATGAAGGGTGGGCCGAGAATTCTTGCTGGCTACTTGCTCAGTATCATCATGATACTGATTTCACTGGGTGATTCCCTTGTGGCTTTTGGAGGTGGTTCCAATGTAAAATGGTTCTGTTTGGGAGAGACTATTTCCACATTTTAACTATCCGAAGATTAGAAGTGCAGAGATTTCCATCTTCCCCTTCTGAATGTTATGTCAGCACCAAGTAAGTGGTGGAGAATGGAAAAGTGAGTGTGTGCAAAGTAGGTAAAGGTGGGGTGGTGGTGGTAAGGACTGGATCATAATGTGGGAAAGACTGCTGAAAATGAGCACGTTGAATCTGCAAGAGATCAGATTGTTGATTTCTGCAAGCAGCACATACAAACAACATATTTTACAGCCATGAGCAATGAATTTGTCAAAGTGAAGCTATCTTTCCATAGCTTCTTCTGTCTTATATTCAGTAACTGGTGCTAGAAAAAATAAGCATTTTTCTAGATCCTCTAATGAGCATAAGGACGATTCTGCTGAGACTGCAGTTAAAGTTTCACTGCATTGTTAAAGCAACTTGCTGCAGTGGAGGGTAATATTAATTCACCCTTTCACTGAAAAGTATTGAGCCTCTTAAACTCTGAACTGTACTACTGAACTGCCAGAGTGAATTCCGTGTGCTTTCAGTGTTAGTAGAAGAGTCCTTAGTGCGCTGGTATGATGGTTTCTGTAACTTTTAGCTCTCCTAGGAAGAGGAGGAAGATGCATTAATTAAGGTTGCTAAATGGCTAATATTGGTGCCAGCTGATGGTATTGTCCTTTGGTCAAAGTGGTATGCAGAAGCTCTCTCTGATGGGCGCGAGCATAACTTTGACTCTACCTTTACATGCTGTGAAATTCCCAAATGATGAGTGCTTCTGTAGTTTTGTTAAGAGTCAAGGTAAGAAGGCTGAGGACTAATAAGACTTGTATTCATACTGATTTTACTCAGAGGCAGCAGTGTTTCTCTAGTTGACTGGTTTATGTCACGATCTGTGTACTCTATTTCTATGACAGTTTCTTCTCTTGTTAAGTTACTGAGTGTTATTTGGAGCAAAAATCACTCTCCCTGGACTGCTTTCTGCTTTTCATCCCATGCTTTCTGGGACAGATTTTGCTGTTGATTTCATTTGTTAGTTTGTAACTGTTAATAATCTCCAGAGTCCAGCCTAATTCTCTCCTCCAAACATGTCTCTTCTGAGCTCTGTTTATAATGAGAAAAGCAGAGCAGTCTCCTAAAACTAGCCAAAAGCATCGGTAATACAAACTTTACAGATAACTGAGGCCCTATTTGGTGCCTCACTCTAATTTCTCTGATCAATACTTGCCCTTGAAAGAAGCAAATGCAAATTTAATTGGCCTAAACCACGATAATATTACTTTGACAATGCTTACTAGGAAAAACAAACATTGCGTAAGTTTAAGTATGGAGATTTAGTCAAGTGTTGGTTAATTGAGATGCCTGTGTTATGTGGTGTTCTGGGATTGTTTGTTGTTTTGAAGATGCCCAGTAGGAGAGAGTTTGCAAATGAAAAAAAGTTTCTAACAGTCAAGATAAATGAGGAAATCGCACCAGATGGTTTCACTTCTCTACTAAAGCAAGCATGGATGTTTTGTATGGGAGTTCTGTGTAGGACTGCATGTGTATTGAATGTAGCTGTGAGTGATGTTGCAGGAATGGTTCTAAGTCTGTTTAGAAGCGGGGGGGGGGGGGGGGGGGGGGGGGGGGGGGGGGGGGGGAGGGAATCTTTCTCTGTAGTTGTGATAAATGTCAGATGCTTTCAGTACAGGAAAAGGTGGAAAAAACCTCACCCAACTTTAGGAATCAGAATAAAGGACTCTGGTAGATAAGGAGAGATAAGGTACAGGTTTCTGGCAGGTAAATTCAAAACAAAGCACTTGGGTTTTAAAGAAAAAAGATTGCTGGAGGTAAATGTGAGGTAAAGTATTCCATCCACTCCATACGTAAATACTGTAGAAAAATGGTTGGCTGACTTAAGAAAATTGCTTATATGCAGTTGTCTTTAATTCTGAACAGCACTCTTGAACCTCTGAGTATCTTCCAAAGAATTAAATACATATGCATGCTAGCTAAGGAGTGAATGAAGATATAGCTAAGACGTATTAGTTTGGAGAAAGACCAGATGTTTTTGTTCATTCACTCATTAGAAACTTGGTATGTGTGCAGAAATCCTTTGTGTTAACTGGCAGGAACTAATTACGTGTACAGTTTTTACTATATATAAAGCTGTCAGCTTAGTCATTGTGGTAGAAGCTTTTATGTCCTTAAAATGTCTTTCATTCCTCACTTCTTCAGCTATAAAATTTACAAAACATAATTATGTCTATCTGATGTTTTGAGGAGATACTTGTTCAGAATTGGGGCAGAATCCTTCATAGGTTCTGAATGCGGACATCGGCATTCTTCTCATAATAATTTCAACTCAGTTTTATTGAGTTAGTTAAAAATTCTACCTCTGAATCTTTCTTCTTGACTTAATATATGGTAGGAGAAGCAACTTCTCAGCTAAAATAAAACTTTACTGTGTTATTCACTGGCATTGTTGGGGAATGTGCAAAATCCATTAGTGTTACATTTCAGAAAAATGTCAGCTGAAGGCATAAACAGATTACAGAGACACCCTCACAAGGGGTCTAGCCACTTGGATCAGATTACTGTCAAATTGATGAATGTGTAGAAATGAAGTTGTCCTTGGTATACTTAAAAATAAACATATAATCTTGAATCGTATGATTTAGCTAGTTTGAGCTAGTTACTGCCTTGAGAAAAGTTAATGAGATTTAATTCATGTCCTTCAATGGCAATACTGTGTTTTAATCCAACAGTACAGTTCCTTCTAAGTAGTCCCTTTACATCTGCTTAGTTTCTTGAATAGTTGTCTTTTTGTTGCAACGTTCAGTACATTCACTGAGAGTTTTTGTGTGTCTCCTTCTGTACCACAGGTGTTGGATTGGATTGAAAACCATGGAGAAGCTTTTCTTAGCAAACATACTGGAGTGGGAAAATCCCTGCATCGGGCTAGAGCTTTGCAGAAACGCCATGAAGACTTTGAAGAGGTTGCGCAGGTAAAAATGATCACGCGAAGGACTGTGCACTTGCTATGAAAATACATGAAACATTCCTGTTCTGCCAGTGAAGGGCTGGGCAGAGGGGAGCTCCACTACAAAAAAAAAAGCAGTTCTAAGAACGGACTATTTTTTTTCCTGTTGCAACCTTTTATTTCCTTTCTCCTTTGCACTGCAGCTTCAATAAAAAAAAAAAAAAGAAAAAACTTCCAGTCTACAGAGAGTGGGAGCCATGGAGCCCAACAGAGCTGCTGCTACTATTATTATTATTTTCAAAAGCATGCTTTGAAATGTTGAGTCACAGAAGAATGAAAGCTGTCCTTTTAAAGTAACTTAATTCCATGGGGCTCTAAGATTTAAACTTTGCAGCCTGTAAGAGAGGATGGAGATGAATTGAAAGCCCTGCTTCCTGACTTTAGGCTTGGGGAGCTCTCGGATCCCCATGACAGTCATCTAGGGGAGGGGGTGTGTGGACTCCTAAGAAACCAAGTGGGCCAGCAAATTGGCCAAGCTGGCTTTGGGTTTTTTCTTTAAATACAATTGAGTTTATGTATGCCCTCCTGGTCTGAATCACTGATATCAATGTTTTTTCCATAGGAAGGCTCTAGGCTTAACCTTAAGTGGAACTGATGATAGAATTTCAAAACACACTTTTCTGTGAAAAAGAGTGAAGCCAAAAGAAATATTGATGCTAAGGAATACAGGGAGCATAACAAGAAGTTGGTTTGGGTGGCAGCCTCAAAAAGGGGGAGTGAGGTGAATAAAATCCATGAGAAGCTGAAGGCTAGAATCTTCCCTATTAGTAATATGCACTGTTTGTCCAGTCTTAATGGTTGCCAAGAGTAAACATCTTCAAGAGTCGTCAAGCAAAATTTTATTAAGGCAGGGTTGGTATAGTGGTCCTTTGTCAAAACAGGAGATGCATTATTAGAAAATTGCAAAGTGACATGCAGCAGCACAGTGGTGACACCTGCTATGGAGGATGCATCAGGAAGCGTGTTTACAGATTGCCTGTTTAATGGATGATTAAGATCTTAATAAAATGTTGTTGTAATTAAGGTCTTAGAGCACTGCAGTGACTGAGGACTTGAAACAGCATTAGAAAGTTTCCTCAATATTGATTTCCTATAAAATATTCCAAAATAATAAGCATTTTTAGTTTTGTATATGTGCATGCTGGATTTTCCATAGGCATGCCTAATACTGCATTTTTAGTTGATTCTGTAATATTTTTCATGTGGAAATACTTATTTTTCTGGGTCAGACAAGCAAGAACCTATTTCTGTAAGACACTTAACAAAACTTGAATGATCTCATTCTTAATACTGTGATATCTGAGCAAAGAAGAAAACAATGTTTGAGTAACCAACGGGGATGAAGTATGTAAAGCTGTTAGTGGGATGTAAAATGTTAGAAAAGCATCTTGTTAATTTGCATTATACTTTAAAGTATAAAGTTGTAAAGCAAATACTTAGCAAAAACTTCCTAAAACTGAATGTTGCTAGAGTTTAAAATGATCTCTTTAGGGGATGAGTGGAATTTCTATTGTTGGAGATACTGAAAACTTAGACTGGTCAAAGAACTTAAATATACTTCAGGGGAATATCTTTTGACAGAAGGTTGGACAAAATGATCTAATAAGTAGGGTTTTTTTTTCAACTCTAACTCTTGAATGTGTAATGACTGCCAGGAGAGGCACACCCTCTGAGTTGTTCCTCTTACTTGCTCTAAAATTGAACGTAAGCAGGCCCCAAAAGGCATTCCTGTTGTTGGTGTTACAAGGAAGATTATGTTGAAGTATAAGGCAGCAATATGCTGTCCTTTTCAAAGCATGAATATTTTTTGGCTGGTTTATTCTCTACCTACATTTCTGGTTGGTCCGGGTTTTGAGGTTTTGTTTGGTTTTTGTTGTGCTTTATTCTGTTGCTTTTTGTTTTTGTTTTGTTTTCTTTTTGTTTTTGTTTGGGTTTGGGTTTTTGTTTTTTTTTTTTTTTTGTTTTTTTTTTTTTTGTTTTTTGTTTGTGGGTTTTTTTTTGTTGTTGTTTTGTTTGTTGTTTTTTACAGGACCCTAGGCATAATCAGGGGTTTTCAGTCAGTTCTAGTCAGAAGTTGAGAAGAAGCGGTGTCAAGTGAACTGTCAGTGGCACAACAATGTTTTAGCAAATGCAGGGAGCCAACAGTGATGTTGAAATTTTTCTGATCGAAGGCTAACTCCTGATTTTGAGGGGAGCAAAAATTATTTCTTTTTTCTTCCCTTCTGCTTATTCCCTCATTCTTTTTTAATGTGAATGAGGTGCCCCTTCCTCAGCAGCATTCAAAGAGATGTTAAAATAAGCTTTGTGTTGAATAGAAAAAATGTTCCAGAGTCAAGGGGCTGTGGGCTCACAAGTTATGCACTTAAAATTTTGTGTGAAATGAAGTCTTGTTTCTCTTCCTTTGGCACTTTTTTTGTTACCACTACAAAAACATTAGGTAGTCAGAACTCAGCCAATTCATAATCCTCCCTAATTTCTGATGTATAGACATTTGTGCTACACATACACGCTTTGATTTGCACCCACTATTGTAAAATTGTGTTGCTCTTCATGTGAAGCCTGTCCAGTACACTTTCCACTTACCCTTTTTTTTTCTTCTTTTTTCCTCTCTACCCATGATCATCTTTGTCTCTATGAGACCATTTAGTTAAAGTATCAAGACTTCAGATTTTAATACCACTGATAAACTTATGGCACAGTTTTTAAGTTAGCAGCACTGGATGCAGATACTTCCCCGCGCATTTTTGTATGAAATTCTAAGTCAGCTTCTTCTGTTTCAACTGTGCTCGATGTCTGCTTTTTGACAGTGGTCTATGCTCAAAAAACATGAAAGGTGTATGGCAAGAATTAATTGGTGGGATCTTTTTCCACGGGTAAGTTCTTTTTTCCATGTGCAGGCTGGATATGAGTAAAGAATTCAAGTCTCCTTGGTGCAAAAGAAAAGTAAAAAGCAAAAAAAAAGTAAGAAAGACTCTTCCAAACCTTGTTTGAATATACCTGTCGTTTCCCTCCCACCACCAGTTCCCACCTCCTTTAATGTTTTAAGAAAAGGTTATATATTTGAACTGGTTCTTAACTTTACCCATGAATGGCTGTAATATATCAAATGAAAGGTCCTTGTCTTACAGTGTGGCCATCACCAGATGCATAAAGAAAAGGGGACCGTATGCTTAAAAAGTTACCTGTACCCTGCCAGTTGTCTGGGCCTATTTGGATGTCTGAAACTGAAGGGTACATCAGAACCACTGTTTGATAGTCACTGATGGACTTTTCTTCCCTTAATTAGGCTGGCTACTTTTTGAACCCATTTATGCTCTTGGAATGTATGCCAGATCCTGTGGCAATGAGTTACGCAATTTAATTGTTCCTTAGATGAAAAGTACTTTTGCTTTTTCATTTTAAGTGTGTTGTCTGATGCTTAAAAGTGATAGCATCCACAGTATTTAATGAGTAATCTATCTTAATTTTCTTTATGTTATAATAATTTGTACACCTTTGTTAATCTCCCTCCATCCATGTGTTGTGTGTGTGTGTGTGTCTTTCCCCTCTCCAGTGCAATAAACTCCAGCTGGTATGAAATTCGGTCCGTACCTCCACTCACTTCTGTTGCTGTATTTATTGTCAGTACTACTCATTTCTGCAGTAGTCTCTTAAATTTACTTTTCTGTGATGTGTCACTTCATATGCTTTCTAAAAATACAGTGTTTGTTTTTTCTGAAAAACACGTAGAGAAGGTGTCTCAACATGAAGACCAGAAAAGCAATGTGGTATATTTTTGGGGAAGGTGGTAAACTGTTATGGAGAGTCTTTCACCATTTTGGAGAAGAATGGTCATGCCTTGGGGTACAGAGAGATGGACTAGGTGGTTCTTTTCCTGTGGGATTTGGCGAGGGTGTGCTAGTGGAGATACTCTGAGGTGGTGTTAATCTGTTTCAAAACTCTGTTTTGAATTTGTCACCATGAAGGCTCCTAGCAGCTTCAAGGAAGAACTCCTGGTCTTTCTGCCTAACCTTCTGTTTTCTAACTGGTGGCTGCCCTCCTTGGGACCAACATTTTCAAAGTCTTGACACTACTACTTTTTTCCTCCAAGCATTGTTTAGAAGTAAGCAGAGAGTTGAGAAAGGTGGGTAGTACAGCATGCCTGTTTGCTGCGATTTCTATTCCATAGGGCAGTTATTATCTACCAAGAAAAATATTTATATTATATTTGAGCTATACTTGGAAGAGAAATTTTGGCGATAAGGCATGTGTCTGCTGTTAAAATTTGAGAATTGCAACCCCTTCTGAAGCAGCATCTAGGCTGCGATCATTTCTAAGTACAGGCAGTTCACCATCCGGTTTACAGTGAGAGCTCTGATGTGCCTGGACCTGTGTTACACGGAAGATACCCCTGGAATTCATAAACAATGCTTCACATGTGAGAGAAAGTTTTCATTAGAATGGGAAACTTCTGTTTCAGCCATCTGCGGCTGGGTGTGGCTCTCTGGGTTGATGAAGTAGTTGCTGTTCAAGGAGTGCTTTAAGGCTCATCAGCCTTGCCCCTGGAATACATGTCAGCTGCGACCGTGGAAGTCAAACCACCAGAGCACACATCGGCGTGTCTTCTGGGCCAGCATGGCCAGAGCCCGTCATCTGCAGCATTGAGTAGTGCGTTCCCCGCTGAAAAGCACGGGGTCATGTTAGTCTCACCAGGCTTTCCCAGGGAAGCTGGGGAGGACTTCTCTACCTCTCCGTGCAATTAAAAAGCTGAAGGTTAAGGAGGGGTTAAGATGCACATAGTCAAAATCAGGGAGCAGCATGGATTTAATTTCTTAAATAGATCATAACAAATGAAGAGGGAGCTGCTCTCCCCCCCCCCCCCCCCCATATATGAAAGCTGTACTGGGTCATGTTATCGGTCCTGGGCTTGCCTGGTATTTTGCTTGAGAGCCTGGGGGGTGGTGGTGGAGAGCTGGTATTTCCTGCCCCTTAGTTGAGTTTTAGGGCCAGGCTTTTGTGGCTATTATAATGTTAATTAGAGGTGTGATACTACATTCATGGCAAAGAAAAGCATATTTGCATAGGTTTAATTTATCTTGGCAAACTGTTTTTACCTGATATAATGGAGGTTGGGAGAGCATAGGAGGGCAAAAGGGAAAAGAGAAAGGTGTAGTTTATATTGTCAAGTTTGGTGTTTCTTTTTTTTATAGTCTGTGGTTATCAGGAGATATGATGCGGTGACATAAGCAAAGCTTCTTTGATGTAGACTTGGCTTCAGTCTGTTTTCTCAGGAGGTTAACATCTTTCTATGCTTTCTTGATGAGTCTGTTTTGAGAACCATTCTAAGGCATGAAACCCCAAGGTTAGGCTCAAAAAGAGCACCCAAGTTTATAGGAAATGTTTGGAATCAGTCCTGTTTTGAATTAATGAGAAAGATACAGATGTAGGCTGCAAGTTCTAATCTTTAAGAGCTGTTAAACATCTCTCTGTCTTCTCTGGACCGTAGTGCACTCAGCACATCAGGTACCAGACTTCATCCATTCTGTTTTCTGCTTTGACCCAAGTCTCTTATAGGATTTCTGATCTGCATTTGTTAATGTTATGATGTATTGGGACAGTGTTCCTCTCTGACATTTGCCCATAGCTGACTTCTAAATCCTCATCTGTTGCTGCTGTTTCACAAATAATGATCCACTTGACACATGAATTTTGGAAACACTTCTGTAAGGATGGAGAGACGTTTTCTCCTGTGCCTGGTCACTTCCCACCTTCCTGTTGGATGTGTCGATCTGACGTTAAGCATTGCTACCAGCAGCTAGGACTTTCTCACCTCTAATAATACACATTTGGAAAGTCTTCTGGCTGTGACTATAGTGATTTTTCCAGTATTGAAATAGGCCAGTCTGCAAGTAATGAGACATTTAGGCTAATCTTTATTCTAGTTCTGAATATAAAATACTCATTCCAAGAAAGAATAAATAGGCTGCCAAGTTCTGGATCAAGGAAACGTTTGAATAGACATAAATAAGGAGCTAAGGAATGAATTTATTCACAGCTAAATGAAAAAGTATCTAGAAATACAAAAGACCCTATAGGAAGATTATATTGTACTACCTTTAAAAAAGAAGAAAAATACATTTCAGGGTACCTTTTGTCCTTTCATTTTCATTAGTGGAGTGGATTTAAAATACACTGACTGAATTTTCTTTCATTTAATCCTGTGAAACTAACGTATTTCTCCACAGAACACATATACCAACGCAGATAAGCTCCTAGAAGCAGCTGAACAGCTCGCTCAGACTGGGGAGTGTGACCCAGAGGAAATTTATCAAGCTGCCCATCAGCTGGAAGATCGCATACAGGATTTTGTTAGGCGTGTGGAGCAACGCAAGATCCTGCTGGACATGTCTGTGTCCTTTCACACTCATGTTAAAGAGGTAAAACTGCTGCAAAGTTATAGTCATAACTTTAAGCCTTAAAACTGATGTTGTCCAATGTTATTTCATGGTTAGAAACTTGCTATAGGAAGTCATGAAACCCCTATTGTACAATGAGTTTTGGTTTGCAATTCATTGCAGATTGGGAGCTGGGGTAGGGGTTGCTTTTTTTTTTTTTTTTTTGTTTGTTTGTTTGGTTTTTTTTTTTTTGTTTTGTTGTTGTTGTTGTTATTGTTGTTGCTGTGTGTGTGTTTTGTTTGTTTTTTGGAGGATTTAAAATTTTATTTTTACTTCCACAAGCAGCTTCTACCCTCTTTGTTGTGCGAGTACACATGCTTGTTCAGTCACAGGGAAGGGGGGAGGGTCAGATCAGGAAACTGATACAGCTAAAAGACAGCATTGTGGGGGAGAGACTGTGCACTTTTTGGTTTTGTTTTTTTATCCAACCAGCACTCCAGTGCAGTTAACTGAGTTGTCAGACACATGGTTAGACTGACACGATTCAGGAGACTGAAACACATGGCAGAAGTGCAAATCTACTTAAGGCAACCCTGCTGCCCAGAAAGACTTGGTTTTCTTTCTCTGTTTTACACATTGCATTTTGGTCTTGCAGATTGATGGTTCTTCACAACCTAAACAGCTTATCTGATGACAGTGGTTTGCCTCATGTTTGCAATTTTAGTCTCTTTCAAAGGTTGATCTGTATACACCAGGAAAAGGAAGATTCAGTCAAACACACTGAATTTTCAACCAGACTAATTTTCAGCTCTGATTCAGAACACTGATCATACGAATTTATAAATTCATCAGAGGGGGCTGAATAGGCTAGAGCAAGAATAAGGACTTCAGTAAGGGGGTTTGGTTAAAGGTAGTGGCAAATGTCAGTAATGGTAGATTACCCGTTTTTTATTTACAGGTCATATTAAATCTCACTGCTCAAACTAGGTGAAAGTATGAAAGGTTTCTGGACCACAGCATGTCAGAGTATGTCTTCCCTTCACCCTACATAAAGATGTGGTCTGTTCAGTGGGGAAGTATACTATTCAAAGTAGCTTCTTCAGCAAAACCTTGTAGGGGATAAGAGTGGGAGTTTTTTGAATGTGAAACATCTGCTTTGCACTTGAAAAAAACGTACAAGGCAGTTGGTCTTTGAAGAAGGTCAGGATTGAATTACTTTTTAGCTCTAGATGTGAGTACATAGCTCCCCCATCAGTTCTCTGTTAGATGCTTCCTTTCTGATACTCGGGACTCTTGCTGTTTAAACAAAACATAAGTGCTATATCTTAAGCTATTCTTAGGGGACAACTTTTTTGTTCCATTTTTCTCAAGTACACAGTGCTGTCCCATTACCTGTTGTGAAGCACAGGAGCAGTCAGCTGCTGGAACACATTAATTGTTTCTATAGATTTCTTCATTACCTGTTTTTCTTAGTATCAAGAGCAGCAGCTGGAATGGTATTTAGATGGCTACAGTTAGTTGTAGTGATGAAAGACTGAGACTGTAAAAGGATTTGCAAGGAAAGGGCTTTAAAAAATCCAAAAAAACAGAAGGCAGACTGATCTGTGAGTCAGTGTTGAGTAATTCTGTGAGGCTGATTCCAGATGTGCTGGAACGTTGCCACTGCTCCTCTAGATAATAATGTTTTATTGGGGGGGGGGGGGGGGGGAAGATAATTCTGTATCTTGATTTATTTCTTTGGGAAAATGGTTATTATTGTGACCCTGTAAGCGCACACAGCTGTTACTATGGCAGCCTCTTTGCAGCCTGGACTTTGGGGGAAAGGTGCTGTGGCTCATGTACGCATGTTGGATTTCTTTGTTTTTGTCATGTAGCTGAACTTCATACCTCATAAAGTGAGGAAAATTAAGAAGAGTACTTATTTATGTAAGCAAGACTATCCTTTTATTTATTTGCATTTTACTTGAAAATACAGATGAGAGAGTGAGGCTGGCAGTTCATATTTAGACTAGTCCTTTAATAAAGATGCAAAGAAATAACAAGCTCAAAGCTGTCTTGTGCTTTCTGTATTCTGATGTGTTTTCAAGAGTATGTTGTTTGTTATCAAACATGCATGTGGAGTGCTGGGAAGGCATCACAAAGCAGATGGAAGATAAAAGTGCTCTAAACCTGAAAGTCATCCATGCTTTGTTGGCAGGAGAATTCCGTTTCTCCTGCAGGATGTGGGAAGTCACTGAAAAAATTAGTGCATACCTGTAAGCACATAACCTTTCCTCTGTATAGCGGAGTGAAGAAATTAATGTGTGTGCTTAGCTAGTGAAGAGGAGTTCAAGTAGTAGGATAATATACTAGCTGTTGAACTGGAAAGAGATGCTTCAGTTGTTTAAAAAAAAACCCGAAAAAACCCAAACAAATCAAACCCAAACACCACCAACGCATTTTGCCCTTCAAATATTCAGGGTGAATTTTGTTTGTTGTATCTTTTTTGTGTTTTCCTGGTCTAAAAAAACAGTCATGAAGAATAAAAATCCTGTTGTGTGTAACAGTTTGGAGGAAGCCACAGAGCCGAGAAAAGCTGGTAATCTGAGTTGTTGGCTGTTTTGAGACTTTAAAATCTGGCTCCGATATCCATCCAATCCCTTGATTTTTTTGAAGTAGGATGTTTTCTTGTGTTTTATTCTTTTTCCCCAGAAATACATCATGTTGAATGAATGCTCCTCATCTGGATGAGAGCATTCCAATACTACCTCTCCCCTGTAGCTTTATATAACCTTTATATTTGGCACAGAATTTGATTGCAACTTTTCCCATCTTCCCTGGGAAGCATTAGTCCTGCAGTGTCTGTGCACTACTGCACTGTGTACTGTTACTCTGTTCACGCTTAATAAATCGGCACAGTTTCTGCTTGCAGAAGCAGCATGCTTGCCACAAAAGCAATAGATCAGCTTGATGCATCCTGGAAGTAACAGACTTTTGCTATACCTGTGCACAAAGCAGCCGTGTAGTTTGTGTGTGGCAGCCTGTTACGATGCACGCTGGAAATGCTGGCTGGCTTTAGCATTTTCAGAAGGTCTGTAGCCAGGTGGTTACAAACTGGTAGAGCTCCCTGTGGCTTACCTAGACTCGTAGACTAACCTCAACAGACCACATTTCTCACTGGGGAAAAAAAGGGATGTGTTCAGGGCAGCCAGAAACATGGTGTCGCCATTATTCATTTTGCTTAACGGTGGTCCAAGAAAATCAGTTGCTTGCTACATAGAAATCGTGATTCCATGTTGTTGTGCTATTACTAGTTTTAAGTTTGTAAGGTGGTAAATATTGATTTTTACTCCCATGCAAACAGTGAGAAGTTTCCATCTGTAAGCCAAATTTTTCCATAACTGATGCACTGAAGTTAAGCTGTGCACTGGCAAGCTTTAAAAGTGTTTGGGACCATAAATATCCCTATTGGAATCTTTGCGTTGGAGAGTACTGTGTCCTGGCAGGTTCTCAGCCTGAGGGTGGATAAAATGCAATTGAACATCTGAACATGTTGACCATTGCAAGACAGTGAATCCCTTATGGCTTTTGTGCCTTTTGACATTCAGTAATATATGGGGAGGGACAAGGTGAGAAAAAATTTGCACAGATAAGAGACATTTCCTAAATAAACTATTATCATAAAAAGTTGTGTGCAAAACATAGGAGCAAAAGTCACGATAGTCTTTGCTGTGAAATCTGTCAACAAGTAGAGATGAACAGGATTTTGGTGTGAATTCATATTCTTCCATACACATGTGTACAGACACACATACACACGCACTCTCTCTGAAATGGCTCCCTCAGCATCCTTGAGTGGGAAGACTGAAATCCTGGCCAAACCAGGTGCTTGTAGTAGTGCCAAAGCAGAGCAACAGATATTTTCCTAACTGGAGTCAAGTGTGGGAATATGGATCAGGCTGACTGTACATGGAAGGGAATGATCTCTTATGAGCCTGTTGGCTTTTTGCATATAACCTTTTGTGTGTATTCTGACAAGCTGCTTATAAAATAGCTCAGAGTGCTTTTTATGTGTACACAATACGCTTAATGGTGTTACTAGAAGATGTCTCTTTTCTTTGTTTCAACCTCAGTCTGTTCTGGTGCAAAGTGTGGTTTGAGTAAGACGAAAAAAGGAAAAGGGAAGTGGAGTTGGCTAAGATTTCAAACACAAAACCTCACTGTTCCTGAACAAAAGTAATGAAATAGTAGTCTGTGCAAGCTATTGAAGGAAGGTGGCATCATTTGAAGATGCCAGTGCATGGGAAGGCTGAGGAGGCCTTGCTCTGGCCATAATGTTGCTGATTCATTCACATCTAACAGTGAGGCATGTGTATTCGATTCAAATAAGCCTATTGATAATGGTCTGTCTTTGTCTCACAACTCACTGCCAGAAACATGCCCTCCTTTGCATTATCTGGCATGGAAGGGTGTCCATCCATGCAGCCTTTTATTTGTTTCGTCCCAGGGTGGACCCTGAGGTGACAGACCTGCTCTTCTGGTTGCCTATCACTCCTGCATATTCTGAGTCTTCTGTTCTGATGGTCTACAGGTTAAATTTGGATGTCATAATGAGGCTGCTCTCACTTCTGCGTGCCCTTTCCAGGCAGCAGAGCAGCTTTTGGATGCCCTCATCAAACACTGAAGGCTCTGTCCCTTTAGTGTTTGTGCATGTCTAGTATTTGTATCATGTCATTATAACACAGCAGAATATAGGAACTGCGCTCTCTGGTCAATACTTCAATACACTGGTCATCTTACGCGAGTTGAGGAGGACACAAACACATTCGGTGGCAGCAAACTAACTTGTGCTGTGGTTTACTGCTTGGTTAGGACTGGAATCTACCTACCCAGCACAGATTTTTCTCTCTTGATTTTTTCAAGACTGGTAGCTGCTTTGCTTGAAAAAAGGGATCGAATTTAAGTCCAGACTTCATTGAAATAGCACTGAGTACTTGAGAGAAGTGTGGCAGAAACAGGCCTTTAAACTGTGTAAAGCTACGGTATAGAGATTTTTTTTTCCTTGCTCAGTTAAGAAATGGGATGATTGCTTACAGTGTACAGTAGTAGTTGATGTAATTTTAGGAAGGTGTGAGTAAGTTGGTTTTGCTTCAAGGATGAATTTATTTTGAATAGGATATTCATCCAGTTATAACTGTAGAATAGATAGGGATATTTGAAGCTTTTTAAGATAATTGTATCTAACTTTCAAAAAACTATGCATGCATTTAATATCTTAAGTGTCACGGAAAGACCCTGGAAGACAAACTCCAGGGCGTTTAACATCTCAGTGTTTTTCTTGTGAAAAAGATGCCGGTTTTGCCCACTGCATGTCCTGAAAGGCAAAACTTAAGGCAGACACACACACACCAGCCCCTTTCTATGCCCAGATATACTTGTTAGGGAATACTGTTGCAACATTTGGCCCTGTACAAATAATAGCTTCTTCAACAACTGTGCCTGTGGTGTAACACACGTACTGCCCCACTGTGCTGGGGGGAAGGGGCAGAAAGAGGAATTGGCAGTTTTTACATGCAGAAACAGTGTGCCTTTCTCTGTCTTAGCCTGCTGAAAAGGCTGACTGCATATCCATTATTATAAAAACGAAAAAATAAATTGTGAAAGAATGCAGTGTGGGTTTTTTTTACGCTAATAAAATAACTCTGTGCACTTGGGAAGGTATTTACTCAAAAATAATTGTTCTCTGATTATATTGAGCAAAATACAGTAAGGGCTTATTTAGTTGAAGTCTTCCAGGAGGTTTCAGGGATGGGACTTGAATGGATAGAGGCCCATGATGGAAACACTGAAGCTTCCAGGATGTTGCAGACAATTAAAATAATACCATCTCAGTGACTAATGGCATGCTCCCAAGAACTTAGGAAAGAGGTAGCACAGGATGCAGGCTCGTTCAAGCAGATGTTTCTTAGTCTGTGCTATATTTAGATCAAGAAAAAAAATCTGCTGTGTGAAATATTTGCCTGTCAAGGATTCAGAATTTGATTCCCTCTCCAATTTTAATTCTGATAAGATGTGAAGAGCAGATGAAAAGAGCAGAAGAGCCTCCTTCTGTGACAGGATTGAGTTACTTATATGGTTTTCTCACTGTATGTTAAAGCTGTCTTGCTGCTGGATTGAAGTTCTTACTGAGGTCACAGGAATCAGCAGTTTGTTTAGGGATCTTTGTGCTGCTTCTTTTAAAAATAATAGAAAAAGATGTGCGTGGAAGTTGCTCAGAAGTTCACACTGAGAGAAGGTTAATAGTTTTTTAATGAGTTTTGTTTGTGTGTTTTTCTGCACTGGATTTTTGTTGCCAAGTGCTGTTCTATGGAATAATGCATTACCTCAGAAAATCATTGCACTATAAAATCTGTAGTTCTGCAATGCTGAACGTGTATGGGTAAGCTCCACTCTGTGTTCACCCCCCAGTGCAAACTGTTCACTTTCTTTTGGCTTTGCTGTGCAACTTTGTACTATCTTCATCCTTAGTTTTGTATCTGAAAACAAGCTAATTTAGGTAATATCCAGTATATCCAGTGCTTATTCTGGTATTAAAGCTGCATACAAGCCAGCTGGCTATTGCCACCTATTATGAATTAAGCTCCTCTCAGTAAATGGCATGAGTTTATATCCAGCTTTAATAACTTGACAGTTTTGTTCATCTGTGGTGGCTTTATTCTGATTTTTATGTATAAACATCAAGATTATTTTGAGGGGAGGCTGTTTGTCAGAAACTTACTGGGTAGAAAAGCATGAAAAGCTTATTTGTAATGTATTAGGGTAACTTTTGCTATGGAAGTGTCATAGAGCTGTTTAGTCATTTCAGAAATGGCTTAAATTGTTCCACTTTCAACAGCATATGAATCACAGCTAGACAAGTAATGCATGTTAATTACTCTCCTCTTTCTGCACATTTGTAAAATGTTCTTCCTTCCCAAACAGTGGACAATTCAGCTAATGAACTAGGGAAACAATGCATTTTTGAGCCCTTTGGTACCCTGGGGCCAAGATACCACGCTTATAGTCGTGCTGTGCTGACCAGGCACTAAGCCAGTCGGCACAACACTTTGTTGTGCTGGCGCCCATGTCTTTCTGCTCTAGGCAGGTGGTGTTGCTTTGAACTGGCTACACAGAGGAAAAGGTCTGCTTGTTCTGTGTTGGCTTGGTCTCCAGCATCCAGGGTGAGCATTCAGGGAAGTATTGACGTGCACAGTACATCACTAGCCCAACACTTATAAGTTTATTGCTCCTGCCAGGTCCGCTCCACCCAGTTGTAGAAGTAGCTGAAGCATATGTGAAGAGTAAGAAAAGCAGATGTGAGGCCTCTCTTGCACAGGTCTGACACAACCTAGCTGCAAAAGACCTATTGAGAAAAAATTGAAATGGTTCTTAGACCTGTCTTGAGCTGCAGTACAGGTGCTTGCAAGGGAGCCAAGAAGCAAACTTTATATAGTCCAAGAGACTCAAAATGGTTTTAAACCCAGTTTGTCTGTGATAAACTTCTCTGAAAATCGGGCATTTTATAGAAGGTGCAGTAAGCATGAGTGTAAAGGTCTTCCAGCCAGCACAGAACACATTAGTTCTGCAGGCAACAATAAAGTATTACTCTCAAATGAATATATTTGCGCAGTTGCAAGCTGCACTGGTTGTGTGTACATGCCAGCTCACTTGGAAGGTCTCTAACATGGTGCCCTACTATTGCAGTTCTTCAGACAAACTTCATAAGCGAAGAGTGAAATAAAAACATCCTTTCCGCATTGAAACCTGAGTAAGGTTTTCAAGTTGTATTGTCAAGCTTCTTACTCTTAAGTTTCATTTGTCTCAAAATGGAATTTGCATTCCTAAGTATGCAATTGGGGAAAAAAAACCAAACTATTTGGATGCAGAAATGAATGTTGACAAGTGCTTTTGACTCACTTGGTAAGTTCTATTGATTTGTCCTCCTTTTAATAAGACAGACTGCTGTGGCTTGAGCTTGTGGTGTTCACAGCTATGGAGTTGGATTCAAAACTGTGACAGACATTGTCTTTGAAGCATATGAGTAGTCACAATAACTGTGTTTGAATCGGCAGTTCCGTTTGTGGGGGGGACAGTAGATTTCTAGAAGAGAGTCTGGTTAAATGTCATTAATTCTTCCTAATTGTGAAAATTTAGCCTATAGCTTGGCTAGCACAAAACCTACCTCAGAAGTAAGGCTCTAAGATAGAAAAACTGGCATTTGGTTTTAAATTAAAGCTTCAAAGGAACTTATTAATCAAGATCTAGAATCCTTCACTGAATTTTCTATTTTAATGTAGCTCTATTGTTAGTTAGGAAACCTTTATGATCAGAATGTTGCACACACAGCAGCATGAAAGGGGTATTTCTGTAGAAAACGTTAAACAAAGAAATAAAGAAAATATTTGTTTTTCTGTCTTTTGAAATTAAGCCAGCTTTGATTGCTTACTGTTTGTATTTTAACTGTGTTAACCTTTTAATTAGCTTCAAAGTTAATAAAGCCTATTTGTATCCCTGAAATGTATGAAGACGGAGATTAAAATGCAGTCAGAAGACCTTAATGCTTTCAGTGAGATCAGAGGTATTCTTTCAGGATAAAAACCAAACTCTAATCCTTGTTCTTGGAAATGCGGCATTTGGGATGTGATGGTAAAATAGAGGAGGGCCCCGGCTTGGATGCTTCCTGTGAGAGTAGCTGTTCCAGCCTGCTGTTTTTGCTGCTCACGGGGGTGTTGCAGGAGACAGCTGTGCTCCCTCTCTTCAAGCAGCGTTTTTATCAGTTGTATGATAGATGGCTAATGGATGGCTGATGAACAGTTTTCACACAGAGCTTGTGATGCAACATCTTGCCTCATAAAATTGTGGAAAAGAACGCAGTAGGGTTCAAGTGACCGGTAGTGATACCTTAACTGGCGTATATCTAGGGATTTTTGCATAAGTGCGATACATGGGCGGTTCTGAACAGGGACATGTGCACATGTTAAGCAGGGCAGGGAAGGCGTTGAATTAACTGGTGGAATTCTTTATGATGATTTTTGTTGTAATGGTGTGTAATCAAAATCGAGAGGGTAAATACCATTGCTGTAGAGATCATGACAGAAAAATAACCTCTCCCATCCGATTTGTCTCTTTATTTTGTTTTCTGAAATGCCCTTTTGTTTTTCCTGCTTTTTTGAAGGCCACTGAGAAATGTTATGATGTCTGTGTGCATGTGTCAGCCTGGCAGAGTAAATTTGATGGTGGCTACAATACATCTCCCTTCCTTCCTTCCTTCCTCCCCTCTCTCAGGGAGTGTTTCCATAGCATTTCCCTCCCAGGGACTCTCGCGCAGAGCTGCAGATGGGATTCTCGCTATGAACTCTGTGCAGCTCAATCGGATATGCTCAGTACTGTAGAAGGAAAATCAGAAAGAAAGGGTGACTTAGCAACACGGATAAAGCTTTCCTGGTATTTCCAAGAAGCAAAAACCTTATTTGAAACAAAGGCTTGTTTTCATTAAATTGAGGATGAGATTTTTCTATCAAGAGAAACAAATCCTGTTTCTCCCTACCACCTCAGTCTGTTTTCTCTTCTCCAGGGAGATTTGATTTGGAGTACTGACTGCCTGGTCCTGGGGCTTATGGTTGTTGTTTTTTTTTCTCCACCACCCCACCCCCCTTTAGCTGTGGACATGGCTTGAAGAGCTACAGAAAGAACTGCTTGATGATGTCTATGCTGAGTCTGTGGAGGCTGTTCAAGACTTGATTAAACGTTTTGGTCAACAACAACAGACCACTCTGCAGGTTACAGTCAATGTCATAAAAGAAGGTGAAGATCTTATTCAGCAACTAAGGTAAAACAATTTTTTATTTAAATCTCCTGGTGTACATGTGGTATTCTGTGAGGCTCTGTTTTGAGGGTAGAGGATGGATGACTACAAGATACGACCTATAAATAAAACTTGTAAATATTAGGACTACAATGATGTTTCATGCTGTACTGATGGTCTCTGACCCTCTGTTTACAGGAAGCTCAGCTTATATATAAACACTACCTCCACAAGGAGATTTTGTTTACTTAAGCTACCTTTTTTTATAGGAGCAATTGTACGTTTTTGTAGTCTGACATGCGGGGTTCCACAGCATTTTGAGTTCTGGGCGGCAGCCTTTTTATAAAGAGACACTTGAAATTGTTTTGCAGACTGATAAGTGACTTTGTTGTAGTAAAGACCATCAGTTTGCAGTCCCTTTCATTTGGCAACGATCAAAATAAATTTTGGCCACAGTTCTACTGGTACATGTCCCTTTTGTTGTGGGAGCTGGTTTTATCATATCTGAATTTACAGGTTTTATGCTAAAGTAAAAGATTAAGTAATTATTTTTTATTATCTAATTCGTTTTTTTTTTTCATTGCCATGAAGGTTCACTAAAGTAAATAGTTAGCATATGCCACTTCCTTTTCATTATGAAAGGGTTTGTCTCTGGTTTTAAATTTTATTCTTCCTGTTAACAGAATGTCCTTAAATGCTGAGTTAGTCAAAAAATGAAAGAAATCTTAATTTTGTACTGCTTTCTCAAGTATTTAAACATAATTTGGACTTTTATTAACAGAGATATACAGACTTAGCTTTCACGTAATATGGCTTGCATTGACTTTGTGAAACAGTCTTCCGTGTTGTGGTCATGTGTATCATCCACATTGTATGGGCTTTGTTTAATAATACCTTTTTTTCCTTCCCCTCTCTCTTCTCCCTCTCGCTGCTTTGAATAGGGATTCTGCCATTTCTAGTAACAAGACGCCCCACAACAGCTCAATCAACCACATAGAGACAGTCCTGCAGCAGCTGGATGAGGCACAATCTCAGATGGAGGAGCTTTTCCAAGAACGCAAGATCAAGCTTGAGCTATTTCTGCAGCTCCGCATATTTGAAAGAGATGCAATAGATGTGAGTGTTTGCTCTTGGACTTGCACTGCACTTAGTTCTCTCATGTAGGAGTGTTTATGCTCAGATTGTTGTGTAGTTGCATTGGCATGTGGCTCAAACGGCTTACCCAAACTAAAGATTTTTGTCTTGTACGTGAAAGTGTCAGGAGAGTGCAGAGCTGCGCTTTTTATTATTAGCTCAAGCTGTCATTGGCTCACAGTGCATTTTAAGCAAGTGTCTTATAAAATCATAATGCAGTAGTTGCTTCATCTGCTTAGTTTGGTTTGAATATCAAGCTACCTTGATATAACTATTATGCTTACAATTAATATGAATAAGACTTCCCAAGATGGTTTAGTACAAACCCTCTAAACTGTTGCTTTGTAGTAACACCCCCTCTTTCTCTTTCTTTTCCACATCAGCAGTCTTTTTTTCAGTTGGCAACTACAAGTGGTGTTTGGAACTCTCTTTTAATCTTCAGGGATGTTGTCTGGGCTGTATTTTTTTACAATAGGACTCTTTTTTTCCAGCTATGAAAATAATGCAAAACAAGTTGTAGTGCTACACCCCTGCAAATCCTCAGGAAGTTTTGAGGCTGTCCAAATTTTGGAGGAGGGTTACAGCTTGTCTGTTAGAAGGTTTCTGTTTGTGTGCAGGGACATGTATACCAACAGACGTGAAAGTCCACGTGGAGCTTAGGTTAATGGAATTGCATCATAAAGATTCAGCTAAGTTTAGGGCTTTTGTAAAACCACTAGTGCTGTATGCAGTGACTGAAACTGATTTGCTGCCTCAGAAGGTTCAGGGTTATCCACTGGTAAATGATTCTGTCTGAGTAGATAATGGTTTATCTCAAGACTCAGGAAACCAGAACTTCCAGTGGTAATTTTACCCCTTTGCTTGTATGTGGTAAAAAATGCAACTGTTGGTTACGTATGAATGGTGTAAGGGCAAAGAGGCTGTCAGAAGTGGTATCTTCTCAGGTTTGGTTGTGTTAGGGGTTTGGGTTTTTTTTCTTATTAAAATCAGGATTAGATATCATGGCTGAAGTCTTGTTTAGTTAAGCACATTGTTGGCTGCAGTGCAGGAATAGGCAGACGCAGTTCCTTGATCTGTGTCCGTAGAGGAAGTGAGAGTGTGTGCTCTACAGTAATAACAACTCTGGTGTAAAGAAAGACTAAGAAGGTTCTCTTATTTCACAATTCACGCTGGTCTGCACGAGTTTGCTACTTTGATTATGTGAGAGTAGCTGTCCTGCATATGCAAGGGAAAGGTTTTGGCAGAATTGTGATTGTAATAATTAGTTGGATGACGGGTGTATGTGGAGGAACATAAAAGGTATCCTCTTCTATAAGGCCGTCAGCAATTTTGCAGTCTCTGCAGAACTGATCGGCAGTGCCTGATGTCTGTGTGATGTTCTCAGAATGCTTTTATTGAGGAAATGGCAGCTGTGGGGGGCAAGGCATACCAAGAAAATGAATGGAAGATCATTAGGTTAAAGGTTTGAGTGAAGTTCATGGTTAAGGTGATTGCTCTCTGCTGTAGGTTACATAAACCAGGATTCTACAATAGCAGAAGGCGGGTTGCAGGAGCCCTGCTTTGCAGATGTGTTCTAGTACTTCAGTGCAGGACAGCATCTGTATAGATAGTACTTCTGCACATGTTGTTTGGTGATGTCCATAAGATTTTGTATTGGAAAACTGCAAAGCCAAACTTGATATGTCTTGCTTTTTCTAAAGCTGACACTTGGCATGCGTTACGTTTTGGTACGTACAGCGTACATCAAAGTACCAGTTACTTTAGTGAAAGAGTTGGTGTATTTTGTTGATGGCTTGGAAATAAAAAATTGTGTTTATTTAAGATTGCCAAGGAACCCTCCAGGGAACAAAATGACCCTGGCTGCAGAGTGTCTTCAGCAAAATCTTGATTGCTTTGCTGCCTCTGTACCATGTCCTTTCTCTGCTTCCTCAGCAAAGCAGGCTTCTCTTTTACCTCTCCCTGAAGGCAGACATCTGTTTGGAAACTTCCAGGAAGAAAATGCAGGGACTTGTTCCAGGTCAGCTGTTTGAAAGCAGAAGCTCAGCTGAAGTAACATGATAGCGAGGAAGAGCCAAATGCCAGCTAGGAACTTGCAGACCTTGTTTTCACCTCTTTCTTTGTTGAGTATTTTGTGTGACTGGTCCAATCACTTAAGACTTGGCTGTAGGGGAAGTTCATTCAGGGGAGCATTGTGTGAGGACAGTTTTTCTGGAAGGCAAGTAGTGTTTCTAGCTTGTCTTACTGCTTGTAAAATAACACAAGCTAAAATGGGACGAAGGGTTCCCCTAGCACTGTAGGATCATACCGTGCATGGGAACAGTAGTGAGATTTACTGGCAGGATTAGTCCTTTTCTCCTTGTCCTTACTCTTCCCCTGTTCACTGATGAAATATTCTGTTTTCTTTTCCTTACGTTGCTGTCTTTTATGCTACAACTTTTGAGATTCACCTGCTCTTCTGAAATTGCTGTAACTGCAGCACTGTCTCTGTTTTGCCCCTTGCTCTTGGCATATAAACTTGACCTTCTCTGTCCTCAGCAGGCTTTTGAGTGCTGTTGGTTGTGAGCTATTTGAAGGACTCTATTGTAAGTGCCTGTGTTAACTAACAGCTAGAAGGAGCAAAATAATGTACATGAAGAGTCCCTTGTGAGCGTGATTAGTAGCATAAGGAAGATGTGTATGGACCCAGCCAGTGGGAAGGTAACACTGGTGGCAATGTCGGCAGCCTAAAATGCATGTCTCATTTGTGTCAGTGCATTTTTGCTTGTCTGTAACTTAAATGCCTCAAGGCCAATGTCAGGGCTCCACACAAAGCATACCACGCACTTTTCAACTCACAGCTTTATCTCAACTCTATTTTTGGACCATACTTACAAGATGCCTGTTAAGTCATACAGCTGAAAAGGCAAGGATGCAAAGTGCTGGATCACAGAGACCAAAATCTTCTCCCTTTCCTGCTTTCCTTTTTTCTTTCTCCCCAGCATATAATATTTTCAGGTCCTGGTTAGCACTCAGTTGGTACGAGGAATGCTAGTTAGATCCTTCTAAGAAGAGACGTGTGGTTCTTTCTTTCCCACTAGTGCAAAGGAGTCAGCATCCCTTCTGTGTTATATCCTGCCTTGTTTCCCGTTATTGTTACCTTTACATTTGTTAAAACCTGAGAATGTCAGGCAGCTCAGGCTTTGCACCAGGAACTTCTTGAACACATGCCGTGGTAAGTAGTTACCCTATGTTTATGCTGGGTTGTCCATTAATTTGTGATTCAGTTACTTTCGATGTCTATTAGTCATTCATTTTTGTTCTGTTTGTTTGATGTTAATTGGCTTGACAAAACAAAATAGGAGACTTCTCACTTTAAAAGTGTTGCTTGCAAAGCAGAACTTCAAGGGAAGCACTGAAGAGTGTGGGCAGAGACGGCTTAATGCACTTTATTTTTGTTTTGACTCTGCCCTCGCGTTTCACATTTGCAATGTGAAACAATGAGTGCAATGGCTGAAATAGACCTTGTGCCACCTAATTACTGCTGAAAAATGTAAGGATTACATGTTAGGAACCTTGGCTGTGATGTTCAGGGACTTTTTATCTTTTGAGTGAGTGTGGGACCATGCTGGCATTATTTATTTGAGTTGTGGCCTTCCTAGCCTTTTGAAGAGGACAGAGAATGTCTTGATCTTGCGGTGTTTCAGACTGCTTTAAACAGTGTGTGGGCCATGATCTTAATCTTGGGGTTGCATGAAGTAACGTGGGAAGAAGTTATAATTCTTACTGTTGTTCGTTTTTGTTCTTTGGCAGCAGTATCACTAAAACCTCTTGGCTGAGGTGATACGCAGTGTGATACGCAGTGCTGACCTCTTGGAACTGCCTGTCAATTATATGGGCTATGGTGAATCTCAGGATAGTCTTAAGAGGACATAGTGACTACAATCTACTTAAACCATTCCATTTCCATGATGACAGAAATACTGACAGTTAGCCACAGCAGTGTCCTGTTGTGAGCTTACTGTGTTTATTACTTTATTTCTACACAGTTTGCTAGTAAGAGAGGTAAGATTTTAGCCTGTGTCTGAAAGGAGATGGAATGGCTTTGCTTTTAAAATTTTAAAACGTAAATGTGGTATGTTAAATCTTAATGCACTTCTAAAAGGTGTTTAGAAAGACAGTGGAAGATGTTGTTTTGATGGAGGAGTTTCACAACCTTCTTTAATGCTCATATTTCTTAGTTTTACCAAGTCTGACTACAGTTACCTATTGAGGATAATTTATTAATGTTGTTAACTGAACTGGATGAAAATAAGATGGTAAATCTGATTCGTGAGAACTTCCATAGTGCAGTGGATGGTTTGAAGAAACAAATGTTAGATGACCTCCTCTTCTTTTACTAGTTGAATGAACAGAGAGTTTTGAAGGCAAACTGGGAAGGGCAGGTCTGAGGTGCGTGAGAGCAGAAAAGGGGGGCAGCTGGCTCGACTTTCAGGAAGACTTGAAACTTCTGAAATATTTCAGGCCAGTTAAAAGGAGATGAAGGACAGAGGTGATAAGACATGGACCAAGTAAAAGGGAAATAAAGGGAAATTGTGAAGGATTTTGTGGAAGGGGAAGTCTGCGTGTGTGTTTATGCATTATGAGTGGTCTCCCCTCTAAATAATTATGCATGTGATGTTTAGAGCATGCAGAACAGAGATGAAAGAAGCTTTAAGCAGTAGCTAAAAGCCTTGTCCTGTATATGTTCCTGCATCTCTTGTCCATCAGCTTTTCTGTTTTCAGTGTTAGCCCTGAACGTGAATTTCTGCCTGATTCCGCTTTGGAAGAGCTAGCTGATCAGGATTAGGGATTGTAAATAGTTACCCTAATGGTTTGGTATATCCCATCATGGCACGTTGCTAAACTTGAAGACTTAAGTAAGTCAAGGAAAATTTTTGCAGAACACCTTTAAAACAGGAAGTAACTCACTGATGCCACTATTTTAATAATAATTGCTTCATGTGTCTCATTTTTTATGCTGCCACCTGTGGGAAAGGAAACAAGCCTTCAAGAAATGTGGTAGCTGACAACAGAAACTTTATACAGATTATTTAACTTTGTTTTCTCCTCAATTCTGTTGTTTTTTAGAAGACTTGTTTTCCTGGAATTTCTCTTGTAGTTTAACTGTCGCAGTTAAACAGCTCTGATTTAACCACTCAGTGTAGCAGCATATTACTTCTGCTGACAAATTACTTTGGTTAAATATTTATGTAGTCACCTACTTTGTTGCTAATGCCTGTTTAGTCAGGTCCTCTTCTTGCTGTGTCTTGCTGCATAAACAGGTGGGTTTCTGTCGTTTAGCACCACTCACATCAGTTGGTCCTACTCGTGAAATTATAGAACTCTGGAGCTAAGCCATACTTGGTTCTTGATATCTATAATTTTGCTTTCCCAGTGAACTGCAGTAGTTTGTGGCAAAACTCTGCTGAGAAAAAAATGATTACAGGCTTGAGGGTTAAGTGTCAAACAGACTTGTTTGAAGTAATTGATGCGTGAAACCTGTGCCGTTAGAACTCACCCCACTTTGATCAATGACGATTGTAAGTATTACCTGTTAGACTTAAACAGGTTTGTATCCTAATTAAAAGGAATATTTTAAGTTTCAACCAGTTTTTGCAATATGATTTGGAAAACATGCTTGTGTGGACAGACATTACTGTTGTCATACATACGTTTAAAAAAATACCTCCTCAGCTAACCTTCTTTGGATATCTTATGACTGAGAGTAAAATCCAGAATTAAAGTGTAAACTGGAAAGTATGGCTGAATGATTTCAGCAGGCAAATTTAGCTCTGATGTTACAATCATACTGGAATAAAGTAATACTTTTTGGTTTTGCACCATTAGTCACTAAGTACCCTGCCTTTTGTGACAAGTAGTGCTTCTCAGTTGTCTGACAGAAGTCAAAGGTGCTCACAGAACCTGATGCTTCTTGCTCACAGAATGATAGAGCTGGCTTTTTTGTAAAAGGGCTCTAGACTGGCACAATTGAAAGATAAGTTGGCTCTTGATGTGTGAATTATTACTTGGTGCGGTCTGAAGAATTGAAAAGATGCTTTAGATCAACGTTTTCCTTTAAAAGTGGAGATGAAAACCCCCATCTGTTTCACAAGTGGTGTGTTGATGGAGTACCTTAAACAAGGCAAGGGTACCCATAGTATTGCATGCACTGGTTGAAGGAGAGCTGTAGTGGTTCTCAAAGAGATTCTTCAGGGTTGTTTGCCAAAATTTTAAATCCCTGCTAAAACAGCCTATGTCTGAACAGTTTTGAACCTGATCACTGAAGTCAATCAACAGTGAGAAACTCAAGTTCCTGACCTCCATCTTAAGTATAACATTGGAAATGAACATATGTTGTGAAATGGGTAATTTAACATTGTCTTCCTGTTTTCCGCCCAGATAATTTCAGACCTCGAGTCTTGGAATGATGAGCTCTCTCAGCAGATGAATGATTTTGACACTGAAGATCTTACAATAGCAGAACAGCGGCTCCAGCATCATGCAGACAAAGCCCTGACCATGAATAACTTGACCTTTGATGTCATCCACCAAGGGCAGGATCTGCTGCAGTATGTCAATGAAGTGCAGGCATCTGGTAAGATGGCTTCTTCATGCTATTCTGGGCAGTGGCTTTGTGAGAATTATCCAGTTGTCTCCATGGGATGTGTGAAAATAACAGAGATACTGGTTAACTTTAAACTGGAGACATGGACTTTTTTTTTCCCTTTATACTCAAACCATTTGATAGTGTTCATGAGAATGTACTGTTATTATGGCATATAGTTTTTATATAAGAGTTGGCAACACCTGAATATGTTTAGGATTAAAAAAAAAAAAAGAATTCCACTCAGGAAGTCGGTAAAGTTAAATAGCAGGGAGTTAATTTTATAGTGAATCGGAGCAACACAGTCAAGCCAAAAATTTCAGCTTTCAAGGAATAAGTGTTCCTTTTTTGTCTCATACACTGCTTCACTTGATGTTTCTAACTGTACACGGTCACCCAGGGTAAATCTCAGGCTTCTTTAAAATTGCAGTATGAACTTTTTTTTTCTAAAGAGTGCAGAACCTATGCTTATTTAAGCAATTGCTCTGGGGATTAATTTGAACTTTGAGGAGGAGCCAGAGTGTGCCACAAAGCAGTGGAAACGGGTAGTTTGTCTTCGGGAGACTTTTTTTTTTTTTGTAAGTCATTTATAAACGACTGGCTGATTACAGGTGTTGAGCTGCTTTGCGACAGAGACGTAGACATGGCAACTCGTGTCCAGGATCTGCTGGAGTTTCTCCATGAGAAGCAGCAGGAGCTGGACGTGGCGGCCGAGCAGCACCGCAAGCACCTGGAGCAGTGCGTGCAGCTGCGTCACCTGCAGGCCGAAGTCAAGCAGGTAGGAGCCGCCTGCCCCCGCGTGGGGTGGTGGTCCCCCAGGGCTGTGCACACTTCGGGGGGGTGTGTGTCTGTGCCCATTAACTGCCCTGGGAAACTGCTTTCTGTCCTAGCAAGTCTTGCATTCAGAGCGGGGAGGGATTTTGAATTGAGCACCTGAGAAACTTCATCCTCTGCTAATGTGAGGTGTGTTTTTTAATTTGCATCAACAGTCCGTATTTCTACATGGATACAAGTCAAGTATTTGAAGTGTAGAGCAATTTGAACTAATGTTAAACCCGTACTTTTATCATCTGTATTGTTTGGTGATAAACCATGCACACTGGCCTAATGCTTTTTGGTATACTGTTTGAGACTTCTACAAACAGTGGTAACATAGTATCAGCATGCTTTACTTTCTGGGAGAAGAAATACTAAGTTTTGCTTTTCCTGACAGTGAAGTGGCAAGTGTCGAGGACCTTATCTGATAAACACCTAAACCTTTAGTGAATTTAAGATGCTGTGGGCAGAACCACTGAATTAGGTGAAAGTTTAAAAAATGAAGAACACTCACTAGAAAGGTAAAAGGTTTTGATCTTGCTCACGCTTGGCAGCAGCACAGAAGTCTGCTACAGTCTGTTGTATTAGTATGTCCTATAATGGCTCCCAATGCAACCTGTCCTTTTCCTGTTTGTTGTGAGCTCTTACAAAAATTCATCTCCCTCATGAGACTCTGAGAACCCCTGAATTGCAAAGTAATATAAAAGGGGTCCAGTTAGCATAGGAGAAGTGAACAGAAGGTTCTCAAAGTATATCCAGGCAGCGTTGTGGTTACTTTGTAGTAGCAGACCCGAAGCTTCTGTGTTGTCTTGAATTAAAGGAATGCAAGAAACTGGTAGGGTCTGCCATCACTGCGATACATACAGGTGTTAATCAAATACACGGCCTTCGAGTTCAAGCCTTTGCATACTCTACTGAAACTTGTTCATCTTTGTAAATGCACATTACAAATTACTGATTTCACATGAGTAATGGTTGAGATAAAGTTATTGCAGCTGAGAATAGTTTGCACATTTTCGAAGAAAAGAAAATCTGAAGAGAGTGTGAAAGCTAGCTGAGGCAGTCTCATCCCTTTTGGGTACATCAGTGGGTTAGGATGGGATAGATTTGTAAGAAAAAAGAATTGTTAATTCCTATGATACTGAAATAATACTCAGTTGCTGAACAGAATAGAATATAGCACTTGGGTAATATTTCAAAGACACGCTATTAGTTACTTATATTGCATGCTCCCATAAAGTGAGTACCTTGCTCCTCTAGTTTTGTTTGTATGCAGGTTAATTGTGACAAGACAGACACAGTGTTTAAAACCTGTGTTTGCAGAACCAATGTTTTGTATTTTAGCAGATACAAGTGGATGGTGAACATCATGGATTGTAAAGGAATATCCATGTTGCACCTAGCAGTTTGTAGGTCACTCTGTAAGATCTTCGTAACTTTTTTGAACCACTGCTAGCCCTGTCTGAAATTGAAGCTCAGGATTAGATTTTTAAGAAAACACTGGAAAAAATGAGTTCATCTTATAATAAAGATACAGGTAGTATGATGTTCTAGCCAGCTGCCTTTTCTTAATAGACTGGTGTTTAGGAGAAAAAACGGCTCCTGTTTTATATTCTTAGAACACATCTCTATCAATTGGATTTTTCTGTTGAATTAAATGCCACAATAGGTGTGAACTTTCAAACAAACTTACATAACCATGTAGCTGACAGAATGTTCCTGCATTACAAACTCCTTTTCCAGATTTTTCATCGTACAGATTAACCTGCAATACTTGCCCAGCCTGAGGGCCTAAAAATTGAATGTAACGAAAACTGAATGTTATGGTCTCATTTTGATCCCCTTTGGAATGCTTTGGGGCTAGTAACTCTTAGTTTTGTGATTTCAGTTGCCTTTTCAGAAAACCATGTCTGATTTATTTTAGTTTTTATTAAATATCAGGAAGCATGATCCTCTGCACTGGGAAAAAACTTCATTGCTCAGCAGGTCCCAACAGGTGCTTTACCCAAAAGTAAAATGATATGGTAAACCTCATCTTCAGTGTGTTTTGTTTGTATTTGGTTGCCTGAAGCAGTGAACACATGGTTGCCCAGTTCAATTACTGTGATTTTTTGCCAGATTTATTGTTAATGATCTGAGTGTAAACATACTTATTATGTAGGTGGGATACTGTCTTCATAGCAAGGATTTTAACAAGTTTTCAGTTTGAAATTTTCCTGCCAAACTGACATTACTGGTATTGTATTTTTACACACACACATACACACACACAGATACATATAAAAAAAAGTAGTGAAAAGGTTAGACTGGAACACTGCAGGGGTTTTTCCATAGGGTTCATCTTTCAGATTACTGTAATCGAGACCAGAAAACTGTCTCCTGGCTTAGCTTTTTAGTCAAATACTTGCAAGGAGTCTCTTCAGTACTAGGTTTTGAAACTTGGAGCTTAGTGATTTCTTATCAAGCAAGCACAGAAAGCAGACAAAAACGTCCAGTGGTGCTTCTCCCTTAACAACCATACCAGTTCTGCTTTGTGGCATTGAAGTTCTGTACATCAAGCCTCAGGACAAGGAGGAAGCAGAAGGGCCGTAAGACAAACAGAGGTTTAAAGAAACCCTGCAAAGAATTTGCTTGTCAACTTGGTATGTTATAGGTGCAGAAAGGGCAAAAGCAAATAGAAGATCACAGTGTAGGAAAACCTCAGAAGGTAGGGGGAAGAGGGTGCTCATTGAAATAAGAAGGGAATGCTGTATGTGGGGAAGACAACATGGAAAGGAAAATGTGGGCATTTTAGTCAGGGCAGGAACATATGACTAGGTAGAGGCAGAGAAATATTTTAAGAGAATATCTGTCTCATCCAGAATTCCACTTGCATGTTTGCCAGACAACCTTTTTCTTTTATCACCTAAAATAGAGCTGCTGGATTACTTATTGCTGCTATCACTCCCACATACTCACTTTATAGAACGAATGCTGTGCTCAGCTTAACGTGCAGCATCTGCCAGGGTCACAATCTCTACCAAGCTCCAAAATCAATGCGATTGGTTTACAATGCTCATTAAGCCTTTTCAATGCAATATTGTCTGCTTCTCTGATCATGGTGTATGTTCTTGGATATATAACTGTGTATTCATATCTGTACAACAGTGTAGATAGATACTTGTACCAGGTACAAGCTTATATCATCAAGAGCACCTTGAGCTGCTTTTTGTTCTCACATGCAAATCTTTTAGCTTGGTGCAAACACAGTCCAGTGCTTAAGCTCTGATTCTCTCAAAATACTACTCGGGAAGAGTATCCTGGCACTCTGTATAGTGCCATATGGATATGAAAATGTAGCAAGGACGGCAGGCTGAAGCAGGTGTATCTCATAATCATGTTTAGTTAGTCAAATATCAGTCCAAGAAACTAATCTTAAATCAAGCATCTATAGAACTACCTATTTTATCCTTTCACGCATCCCAAATTGTTTCATTTCCACAGTTTTGCTGATGCTCTGCTGATGCTCTTCTAGCCTGCTGAAGGCTGCAAGGAGAAAGATGGCATGTGTGGTCCACCCAGACAGTGAGGTGATGGAAACATGCCAACAAATGTGGGAAGGCAGCAGCCCTGAAAGAACAACAGGCTCAATATTTACTGGTGCTTATATTTTCCCCTTGAGTCAGAGCAGAGGGAAGGGGAAAGTGCTGTGGGCAACTTCCCTCCTCTGAGTTCCACCAGCTTCTGCACTGGCACCGTGACCTGCATCAAGCAGGAGGGCAAATCAGTGTGTTTGAAATGACAAGTTCTGCGCTAGCTGTCTTTGGTGTGTATGATGGGATGCCAAGTCAAGAGGAGCTTTGAACTGGTGCTGCTCAAGCATTCACCTTCATTATAAGTTCTCTGGACAAGGCTAAATGTATTTTAACCCTAAGAAGGTATGTTAGAGCATACCTGGAAAAATAATTACCTAACTAAGGTAGAGGGGGAACTTAGAACTGCTTTTATGAGACAAACTACAAATAAAAAAGGGATTTAAAAACATCTTCCACCCTCTGTGTTCTTACAGACAAATTCTATTCTCCAAGCATAGTTTCTGTCTACAGTCTATTGAACCCATCTTGTTCCTCTGGAAGTTGCCCTTGAGGCTTACCTGGACTTGCTCCCTTGAGTATTAACAGCCCCAGGTGTCTTAACGAATTCCAAACTCCCAGCTCCTTTCACGGTCCCTTTCATGTGCCCCCATGCTGTTATCCGGGGGATGACAGCAGGAGAGGTTGTTCCAAGGCCAGAGCCATCTTCCGCCTCCCCATAAGGCTCCACCTGACCCAGCATTTTGTCCTCAGACAAGCAGAATGTGCACCCACTTACATGTCTAGGAGGTGCTGTCCCACACTACATCTACACTGCAGACTTTTTTTCTACAGACTTGCAGGATTTGTATAGAAGAATTCAAATACATGTTATCCGAGGCGGAGGGTGGGGATGGGGTAAATGCCCAACTTCTTAGCTATTCATCGTGCAGGCAGAAGTGGAAAAAACTGTATTACTAATCCCACAATATTGCAGTGTAGATAAGCACAAGACAGAGGGTGAAACTGTGATTTGAGGGAATGGATATTGTGTCAAGATAGGTAGACTCAGTTGCTTCAAGCTGTTAAAGCCATGTTAGAGTATACCTTGGATGCAGACCACGTGTGCCTTTTTGTTTTTAAGCATCTGTGTTTTGATAGGTCCTTTTCCTGGTTTCTGCCCATGTTTTCAGACTATGACTATAGTCATGTCATCCTGATTCACCCAGTCATAACCTGGCACAGTAGTATCAATGGTGGTGTTACAGGTGGATCACTAGATGACAATATTTAGTGTTAAGAGCTAGCTGTCATTTGGTAGTTAATATATTTATTACCAGTGGTTAAGGGTCTAAAATCAGTTGGTAGGAACATGCTAGGGAAGCTATGCTTAAACTGGTTATTTTCAAATCAACTGGGCCCAAAGGAAATCACCCCAGAATACCTATAAAACTGCCTGAAATAATGTCATAGACATTAGTGCTTATCTTCTCCAAACTTGTGGAGGTTGGATGAGATTCTGGAGGCCTGGAACTCAACATCTACTTCTCAAAAGTGGGAAAGGATTAGCTAAGGGAGGATTATAGGTCAGCTAGTTTAACAAAATTCCCAGGAAAAATAGTGAAACAAGTAGATTATTAAACCTGAAAAGTGATGAGGAGAAGAGAAAAGGCTTACATAGATTAATTAAGTATAGCTTCCCATTGATAAATCCTGATTCTTCCTGACAAGGTAACAAGTCTTCTGGGTAGAGGTGAAAAAGCAGATGACATAATCTTCCTTCTATTAAAGCTTTTGGAATAGTTTAGTTCATTCTATCTGGCCCTGGCTTAGTATGCGAATGTAATATGAGACTACAGTACCATGAATGATAACTTGCTGGAAAACCATACTCAGTAATGAAAGTTTTACTAAGAGAGTCACTGGATTGGAAAACAGATTTCAAAATTTAAAAAAATATATCTGTAGAAGTCTGTATTTGGATACTAGTTCATGTTTTCAGTCAGAAAATTACATGGTAGAGTAGGGATTATGCTTTTAAATGTGAAGATAAAGGCAAAAGAAACTGGAAAAGGGATTTGAGTTCATCAGAAGACACTGGATTACAGTTCAAAATTATCTTGATGTATGGGAGAATTGTGCTGCAAGAAGGATATTAATTTTATTAGTGACAAATACAGAGCATGGTGTACTGGCAGGAATAATCAGCTGAACAAATACGCCACAGAGGTAATTACTGGCTGGGCAGCAGTTCCTTAGAAAAGTTACACAGATGACAGTGAATAACCTGAATTATGTCCAGCTTTACTTAGTACTTGAAAGATGTTGACTGAAGTCATGGTTATCAACTGGAGAGATCTTACAATAAAGCAGTGAGAAAAATAAGGCAACTGACTTCACATGGGATTGAAGAGACTGTGGTCAACAGGAGAAGATGAAACTAGAGGAAGGAATTGGGTAATGTTCTTGATGGAGAGAGGAGAGCGATAAACAAAGCTGATGCTAAGAGGGAGAAAACTAAGGGGTTTGGCTTGTGTTTTTTCAGTTTTTTTTCCTCCCAGTGTGGGCAGGAGAAATGAAATAAGCTGAAATGAAAGCAAGAAGGATTTGAGTGTTAGAAGAAGGAAGACTTGTGGTGATAAAAGCATCTGGTGGAAGATTGGGATTGGAGTCTTGAGTAACAAACAAGGCCCAGATCTTTCAGGAGGGGCCTTAAGGTTGCATGTTCCTGATGTTGGTAAGAGATGCACTAGGTGGCCTCCTGAGGCTCCTCCCCAGCCGGGGATTCTTCTGGTTTCAAGGACGTGTCAAGACACATTCTGAAAACTGAACATCTTTAAGCAACTAGAACACAGTCAATGGTCACATTTTTCACAACTTTAATATTCAGAATTGTTTGCTTACTTTTTACTAAGGTGCATATCCTCAATTTACATTATTGACACTGGCTTTTAGGCAAATATTGCTCGTAACTTGTTCCTGTTGTCCAGGTGACAGAAGTGATATTCAGAAACACAACCTTGTTCAGAGTGTAAACTGAAATCACAAGCATGTAGTAGTTGACTGAAAGATACAAATTGTCAACCAAGTGAAATTATAGTGAATGTCATTCTCTGTGTTCATTGAATATATAATTCACCATAAATATATCATTAATAAATTAATTAGTTATCAATTCCAGTACTACATGTGACCCTATGTGTGTGGTTTTTCCCTAGCAATGATGCCTTTCTTGCTGTTTGGCAGTGGAACTGCATATTTCATGGTCTTCTCCTTTGTTACAGGTTTTGGGCTGGATCCGAAATGGGGAGTCAATGTTAAACGCTGGGCTTATCACTGCTAGCTCTTTGCAGGAGGCAGAGCAGTTACAGAGGGAGCATGAGCAGTTTCAACATGCAATAGAGGTAAAAGCACAATTTCAGTGACCATAACCAGGTAGTCCTGTATTACAGTTCACGAGCCTCTGTAAATAACATTGTTGGGTTCACACTACAATATTTTGAATTTAGGAAAAGCTGTTGAAAGCATCTTATGGTAAAGACATAAAAACACTTACTGGGAAGGCGGGGGTTTTGTTCTTGTTCATTTGGAGCTGCAATTCCAGGTGAACACATCTCAGTACCTCTTTGCATTTTTGTAAAGTGATAGCTGTTCACAGCAATTTCACTGAAAATGGTGTTTCCCTTTGTTAGAATACAACACGTAATCCTCATTGTTGTAGTTTAGAATAAATGCAACAGCAAACATCAGTTTTGTGTATTCTGATATGGTCCTTTAATGTTTCCATTTTTGTTTGATAGTAGGTTTTACAGTAATTTTTGTGTGGTGGTGTGTCCATCCTCCTGCCATGACTTCAAACTAAACTTACCAGACTGGACATACCTCTGCAAAAAATTGACAGAGACCTTAAGACTGACTGAAATGCAGTATTACTAATAACTGATATGCACTATTGAGGAACTTAAGGTGATATTGATTATGTATAGCTTACATTTTTTAAGAATTTGACTTCTGTTGAAAGATTAACCAATGTTATAATTTGGGGAAACTTTTTTGACGTATTCTGTCTTGCAGTAACTCTTTCAGTTTATTTGCTATTTGGTGGTTTGGTGGAGTGTTGCTCTCGTTCCCACACACACGCACCTTTTTTTTTTTTTACAGTTTGCACTATATTTACCCTCATTTTGAGAGCTCCTAAGTATAAAAATTATCAGACCTTTAGGTGTTCGTCAGTTTAAGAATAAATTACTAGGAAGCTTGAATTGTTTTTCTGGATCATTCTGTACTCTGATAAGATAATACTTATTATAGTTAGGGGTTCCAGATTTTAGGCAAGTATATGTTTACACAGAGAATTACAGTTAAAAATTTGCTTACAGTGAATGGAGAGTTTTCTTTTGTTATTGGTCTGCATGCCTGCACCTTCATTTGCTCACTGTTGATGTGTAAAAGACTGCAGTAAAGCTGTGAGGATAGTAAAAGCAATCAAGCCAAAATAAGATACAACCCTTCCATCTTCCTTTTCCTCACCATGAAGGGAAAGAAAATTGACTTGAAATTCATAATTATAACAGTGTACTCCAACATAGATATGCTGTGTGTGGCTTACTGCTAGACAGTGGCCATTGCTTGCAAGCTGCTAGTCATTGTTGATTTGATGATAAATCTCTACAGGATTTATTTCCTTTGTATTTGCGTAGTCAAGTCATGCAGTGACTAATATTAGACAGTTCTTTTTAGCTGATGGGTGTTTGTGCATGTGTATAGAAGTGTCGTTGACACAGTGGAAATGTGAGCCTTTGAGGTCTTCAAGAAGGTGAAGTACTCCACTGACCTCCTGAATTTTCACCTCTTGCCAGAAAACACATCAAAGCGCCCTGCAGGTTCAGCAGAAGGCAGAGGCAATGCTGCAGGCTAATCACTATGATATGGATATGATCCGGGAGTGTGCGGAGAAGGTTGCCTCCCATTGGCAACAACTGATGCTGAAGATGGAGGACCGTCTCAAACTTGTGAATGCTTCTGTTGCCTTCTATAAAACTTCTGAACAGGTACAGAAATGCTACATAATCTGTGTCTGTCTTGGGTAATTCTTCAGTGTGGCACAAACCAGCATTCCCTAAAAAAAATGATTGACTAGGTTTGCTTCTATTTACTGATCTGATAATAATTGCAGTTATAAAAAAAAAATGCAAAAAGCAAATCCTCTTACCCAGCTGCCTTAGAAAGACAAATTATGTGTTGCAGCCTTTCAATATATAAAGTGGTCTTATAAGATGACTTTTTACTACGACCTGTACTGAGGGTGATGAGACACCAGAACAGGTTGCCCAGAGAAGTTGTGGGTGCTCTGGAAATACTCGAATATCCCTGGAAATACTCGAAGTCAGGTTGGACCGAATTTTGAGCAACCTGATCTAGTGAATGATGTTCCTGGCCATGGCAGGGGCATTGGACTACAGATGATCTGTAAAGGTTCCTTCCAACCCGAACAATTCTATGATAAATGAGTAGTAGCTAGATCACACTAACTACTAAGAGACTACAGTGTAACTGATCTGGATACACTCACTTCAGTTAGCGAACTTCCAAAGAAGGTACACTACCAAAGTGCAGTGATTATTGGTGAAGACTGAAATCTTCATCTGCCTCTTCTATCACCCTCCCCTTTTAATATTCCTCAGATTCTTATTTTTAGTAAAGAAAAGTCTTGTAGAACATTTTCAAGATGAAACATACATACAGCTGCTTAGTTGGATTTCGGCTTGTTTCAAGAAGTTTTGCTTAAACCATAAACAAGTTACACAGAAGTTTTAATGGAAGTACTTTAGATGGCTTATTCTGGTTTTTGGGGGGGGGGGAAGTCAGAGAAAAATCAGCTTCATCCTACTTGTCTGCAGAAAAGTTGGGGGAAGGTTGGCAGGGTTGCTTCCTGTGCAATCATATCTTAAGCCTATCCTGAATTATGCAGTCACAGAAGCAGATAAAGATGAGCAACTCTAGGAGGGATAGTCTTCTGAGAATTCCACTTAAGCAGGCCAATGCTTGCAAACCTTCAGTCAAAGTTTGTTGCTTTCTCTTAAGTCCCAGTCAAAACATGTCAAAAGCTAAGGAATATCTAAGGGGTGGATTCGTTTTCCATTTTTTTTTGGCTTGAATTTGAGATTTTTGTCTTTACTAAATTATATTTGAGTTGGACTCCTTTCTCCTGATAGGTGTGCAGTGTGCTGGAAAGCCTGGAGCAAGAATATAAACGAGAGGAAGACTGGTGTGGGGGAGCAGACAAACTGGGTCCCAACTCTGAAACAGATCATGTTACTCCCATGATAAGCAAACACCTGGAACAGAAGGAGGCGTTCCTAAAGGTAAGGTTTGCTTTTTTTTTTTTTTGTGGTCTTCTGTGTCTTGGAAAGCATGCAGTCAAATGCTTACTCTTACAGTGCTGAAATGTATGTGGAAAGCAGCAGTGCCCATTCAAAAGCTACAGGTATGTCCCAAACTGCAGAGATGTGGTAAGTGACATGTTAACTGCTTCTGACAGCAATTAGGAGAATACTGCCAAGTGCATAAAACTGTAGCCAGTTTTTATAAATATATTTCCTGTTGAACTTCAGTAAATGTCAGGTCTCCCGCTGTGACTGAAGAGGAATTGGGAATCACTGCTTTGAGCAGCTGTCATTCTAAAGAATGCTTAAAGGCTGCTGCTTTGGAAGAGGAGTGACAGTCACATAGTGCCTTTGCTGCCTGTGCATCAGGGCAGCTCTCAGATGTTCTTGGGACTACAGTAGAGTACAGAAGGAGGAAATTGCTAGACAAGCATGTGGGAGTAGTTGGGTTTGTATGGTAGTCTGCAGATAAATGAAAGGTTTCCATTCCAACTAGTGTCCTAGTGGAGAAGCTTGATTATAAATGTGTAACGGATGCTTGCAAAGCAGTGTAACTAACCCTGTAACCAAAAGCTTTTTCCAGCATCACCTTGAAAAACTACTAACAGTATAAATCTTATTTTTATTAAAAGCTGTTTTGTTCTCATGCACAGATGAGAACATTCAAAAATACATTAACATAGATCTGACTGTACTGTCAAATAGATCTTTCTGCAGCTGGCGTGTGAGTTACCAGTCTTTGTTTAAAAACAATTTGAGAAATTACTTCAAACCGTGCTAATTTATGTAACCTTTTACAGTAGCGTTTCATGTTCTGCTTATTAAAAATAAAGCAGCAAGCCCATGTGTAGTACTTGGTGTACATTAAGGTGAAGGCAGCTGAGCTGAGTCTTGGCAATACAGCAGCAAGGTCTGAAAGCTCTCAAGGCCTTGCCTTAATATATTAAGGGCATGTCTTAATATTTTAGCGCTTTTGGTTTCAGTTCAGTGAAGTGTTTACTTTTTTGTTTAAAGTACTGGTGGATGTTTTGGAGTATCCAGGTGAGTATGTAAGCATGTGCACTCTGTTTACACAGTAACTTCAGGTGGCCCGTGGCACATGGCACATATACAAAACAAACTTCTTTGTGAGTGGTGCTGAAAGCTCTAGAGCAGGCAGTTGCCTTTCAGGATCTTTGGATAAAAATGTATAGCATTTTGTTTGGGGTTTTTTGTTTTTGTTTGGAGCTGGTGGTTTTTTTCCCCACTGCTGGATGAGTAAGGATCAACTGCTATTTTTTGGGAAAACTATTTTAGCCATTGAGTTGGCTTACTTGTAGAAGGATTTAACAAGCAACCTTTTCTAAAATTGGAGAGGGTGGGAAATGCATAAAAAGGGGATGGGGGTGAGGAAGGTCCTTCCTCTCTTTCTGGATGTGTATTTGTGCATCTTCAAATAAAGTAATACTGCTGTCTCTCTAGGCTTGCACACTGGCTCGGAGGAATGCTGATGTCTTCCTGAAATACCTGCACAGGAACAGCGTAAACATGCCAGGGATGGTGACACATATCAAAGCACCTGAACAACAAGTGAAGAGTAAGGGGTTTCTCATCCTTTTTTTTCCCAAAGAATGTGATCGTCATATGCTGTGGTGTGTGTGATGATGGAGTGAAGCCTGCCTGCCCAAGTGGAAAGGGTTCTGTCAGACCTAACAGGAAATAATTAAAATTCCTCGCACACTTAGAAGGAGCTGCCAGTCATCACCTTCTCTTATACCCAAATGAAGTTGCTTTGAATTTATCTCCTGCTTACACTTAATCTTCTTTCAATTTGAGACTCAAATGTGCTACTTCTGTTGAGAAAATGAGATAGTAAACTTCCACGTGATAATGTTTGGTCTGAAGCCAAATGGGAGCTGATCACTGCAAGCTTACTCTGTTAGTGCGGTACATTCTGCGAGTTCCTTGGGTGTACCAGCGTGATACAAGATAATCCCTTGAATGATGCCCTTGGACCTTTCATGTAGTTGAATCAATATTAAGGAACTTTATGAAGTATAGGACTTCATGTTTAAATTAGATGCGTAGATAAGTAGTAGCTGAGGTGAGGCAGGAAAAAACTATTACATGGGGCTTTGCTTTTGCTGGGATTAGTTCAATATAGTACAGCTTTAAGGTGCAACGTGCACTGTGGGGAATGGAGTAGAGAGAGAAATCTGTAAGTCTTTCAGGGACAGAAGTACAGAAATTAGTAGTGTGTGCGTAACTGATGGGTGAGATAGGTGGAACAGAGATCAGAGAGATTCAGGAATAAATATTGCATTTTACTAATTTATTTGCCAGTCGTATTCTGCTCAATGAGTTTTGAAGCTGTGACTGAACACTCAGGCCATGCTACAGACTCAGTACCAGTGAAGTCTAATTGTCTGATTAATTGCTGTTTGCAGCTGCCCAAAGGGGAGTTATGCAGAGGATGGAGCCCAACTCAGAGGAACACAGCAATAGGACCAGAGGAAAAAGTTGCAGCAAGGGAAGTTCTGAATGGATATAAGGAGAAACTGTTACAACAAGAGTGAGAAAGCACTGAGTAGAACAGGTAGCCCAGAGAGGCCTTGGGAATTTTTAAAACTCAGTTGAACAAGCTCCTGAAAAACTTTGAAGTTAGTTCTGCTTTGAGGAGGAGATTGGAACAGATAGCCTCCAGAGGTCAATTCCACTCTAAATTACTTGATGACTCTATTAGAAAAGGACATGCTCACTGCTTCCCTTTACTATAAGGCAAAGACAGTTTGTGTTAAACTTACCCGTGTACCTGACAGTACTGAAATTGAAAATCAACCTTTGTTGAATTTTTTATGTCAGGAAGATAATAGCATGTTGACCATACTTTTAGCTCTAAGGAAATAATTGGATTTTGGCAGTTGGAAATGTTGAGCATGTAGAGCTGAGGGAAAGGATTTTTTTTTCCTCTGCCCCCAAGACGCCAACGTTTATAGAATTGTACATGACAAAATCTCAACACAAATGCTGGCGGTATCCATAACTGAAATGTTGCTGACATCTGTCACTTAGCTCTTCTCTTAGTATAGGACAAAGAAAACAAAGCAGGAGCAAGCAGGAAGTTTTGGTTACCACACTTGCAAGTTTAAGAGTATAAGAAAAATGTTAGGGCTTTTAGACAAACTTTTAAAAATTCAGTTTTGACATTTGTGTGGAAACAGTCATTCTGGGAAAGGTAAATGTGTTCAGATGAGGAAAATACAGAAATGTCTCAGCTAACGTCCTTAAGAATAATTATGTGTCAGAACCATAATGCTATACATGTTCTGTGTACATATAAAATCCTGGGTGAATGATATATGTTAAAAAAGCAACAAAAAACCCCACCAAAAATCCCCAAGCAGGAAAAAAATAAGTTATGTGCTCTAACGTAGTGAGTTAGTTGTTCCCACCATATGCCATATAATATATGCTTCTGAGAATTAAACATAAGTCAAGAAAAAATTAGTGAGGACTCCTTCCTTTGAGGTCTCAGTGGTATGGTGGTAACTGAGTAATTAAAAATCTCTGGTATTCTTGTTCAAATATGCATGTAAGAAAAAAAAACAATCTCTTTTCTAAATAGAGGAAAAAAATAGTGTGTTATTTCATTTTGGTGCAATCGAGGTTACATGTGTTCTGCTGGACTGTTACACACTCATACTCGGGTGTATGCTTGAAACTGTGTGTCTGTGATCAGTATATAGTATATAAATGAACACTTTCAAAACCTTGAGTAACCCTCAAGTTTCTGCAGAACTGCTGAATGTTTTTCGAAAGCCTTGTTCAATAGCATACTTGATGGTACTCCCAGCTGCAGATTATGATGTCTAGAAAAGCAATGTCTAAAAAAATCTAGGAAAAGTTTAGGTAAGCACGTGCCTCATGGGAAACAGTTATCACAATGGTACTGAACTCTGAGAAGTCCTTCTGTCTCTTTTTACCAGTGTAAGTAATTTCCTTGACTTGCAGCTCGGAGTATCCAAATACTGTCAGACACCATGCCAAAGCTATATTTTAGGAAGGAGTTGTGGCCTAAAACTAAAAGCAGGTGGATTCAGTTGTTGACAATAGTTGTAAGCTCAGAAATGGATCATCTTTGTGTTTGCTTCCGTTGCTAGTTTTGTGTGCTTCTTCGTAACCTGTCTGTGCTGTATGGGCTGTGACTGAACATACTGTGGAAGTTGCCTAGTGATGCTCGTATTTTTAGATTGGTTGTTAGAGAGCGCGTGGTGCATAGACACAGCTGAAAGCTCACCGAGCCTGGAGAATAAGCTGAAAGTTTAGGAAACAATTCTAACGAATGTTGGAATCAAAGAAAATAACAACATCAGGGACTTAGAGTTCAGGAGCCTTGAGACAGAGCTGCTCATCCAAACATAGTATTAAATACTGATGTTCTATATTTTCCTTCAAGTATTTTATATAATATTTTTGCTCTTCCTTGTCAGTCCAGGAAATTAATGACAGTAACACTAACAGTGCCCAGCCAAATATCTCTCACTGCCTTGCCATCTGTATCATGTCCTGACGGAACAAATGCTGTTCCAATTAGCTACACTCACCTTGCTTGCTCTTTGTCAGAACTACTTTGCTTGGGTCACTCTCGAGATGTCTCTTTTTATATGGTGTGTCCAGTTAGGTGTATTGCATTGTATAATGATAATTGTGTCCCACCCCAACCCTTGCCCCTCAAAATCTGGCATATATTCTGAGCAAATGTTTTGGAGGTGGTGTAAGGCAGAAATAAAGCTGAGAAGGCCGGTGAGGCTCATAGCAGATCAGCTCACAGCTTGGCTAGGGGACAGATCAGTTGAGGCATATTTGAGGGTAGCCTGCCCAGCAGGAAGAAAACCTTGGCCACAGTGACCAGATTCCAACCAAAAGCAAGTCCTGGGTGATCTCAGCACTCTGTGGCAACTGGGAATACGGTGCTTCCAAGCAGGAGGATGTTGGCAGCATTGCAGACAGGTTTCATAATCCTTAAGGAGGCTGTGACAGGCAGTTATAATTGGTCTAGATAGCTGATAGATGTTTTCTCCTCAGACTCCCTTTATTTGAGCTTCTCTGTCAAACTGTTTCTTGAAGTCGTTAGCCTTTGGGATGTAAGGCATGGTTGGACCCACACAGTGGGGCAGGGGAATGCAGAGGCCTGAAGTGGCCTAGCACCTGATAGCCTCCATTCATCATTATGAGGCGTATCTGGCTGTGGGTGTAAGTAGAAAAGCAAGTAAAGCGCCATCGTGAAGAATGAGCCTTTTTTGTGCTCTCTCCTGTTTTGTAGTAAACTTCCCCTTGAGTTCTGTGCACTTCCAACAGGGTCATCTGGCAGAGACAGTGAATGTCCCGGTCTCCGTGTGTGGGCAGCTTGCCACCAGGCTTTGCAGGAGCTACGAAGTCTGGTAGGGCTGCTGCTCTGGAAGAAGCAGCGGGTGAAGTCAGCTTCACAAGAAAGTGCTAGGATTTCTCTGAAGAAAAGAAAAAGAGTTAAAGGAGCAGAGTTCAGCAAAAATTTTGTGCATATTATAAGCAAAAGGTCTTTGCTGTCCAGGAAGAATTTATAAGCCAGATATGTGGAACTGCAGGTTAATAGTGGAATTTGGATGTGACTTTGCAGTGGCAGACAGTTTCTGATACTCAGGAATGGAATAACAAATTGTGGAGTTAATTATTTGATTACCTGTAAATTCTCTCAAGGCTCAAAGAACGCTCATTTCAACAAGTCAACTTTACTCAGTTACACTGCTGTTGGTTTGGGTTTTTTTATTACTTGGGTTTCTGTGCATTTCATATCTGCTTATGTTGCATCTGTTTGTGTAGCGACCTAAGGTTATGTATTTGCCCACATGTATTAAATTATTAAAATATTTTTTAGGAGACTGGTCTATACAGAAAAGGTGAGGGGTTTTTATTGCAATTAATAGGAGATGTTAAGCATGTTGTGATTACTTGCTCATGCTCGTTCTTTCTGAGGAAATGCCAAGAACCATCTTTATCAGGCTACATTTTCAGTTCTGTTATAAGCAGTGGCAAACCTTTGTATGAAAATATTTGAGAGTAAAAAGATGTCAGTAGTAAGTTTTAATTGCATCTCTAGTTTCTTTAACCAACATTTCTGTAAATAATAATGAAAAAGGAACACTGTGTCATGAATATCAGGGGAAAGAGCAATACAAAGAGTAACAGAAAGAGTAACTGGATTGTAAATTCTATAATATAAAGAACTGCTGATTAACGTGATATTTCAAAATTGGATGTCATAACATCTGTTGAAACTGTTTACATTTCTTCAGATATCTTGAATGAACTCTTCCAGAGGGAGAACCGTGTGCTGCATTATTGGACCATGCGTAAAAGACGTCTTGATCAATGCCAACAGTATGTGGTGTTTGAAAGAAGTGCCAAACAGGTGAGGCTTTTATATAAAAATCTTCTTCAGTTGTGATCAAGGTTTAACAAACACTGACTTGTCCCACAATAACAAATTTACCCTTGACTTTAGTATTTCAAATGGCAGAAAGATCAATGATTAAAATATAAAGTAAATTTGCTTTTCCTTTAATACAGAACAGCTAAATACACTGAGGCAGGGTGTCTTTACTGCTGTAACTTAAAGGTAGTGTTTTGCTTCTTCCAGCTTGATCTGGTACTGGTGAATCTCATTTCTGCAAACTTGCATTTGACAATTTGTTACACTTTTTAACTTCTACACACACACCTGATTTGACCAGGGAGATAACAGGCAGCAACATTTTACACAGATGTTGGGGGAAAAAAACTTCATATAATTAAGTCAGTTGGCAGGTCTAGGAAACTGACAAGCTGGATAGCTCGTTAAACAATAACTGAATGACTTTGGTTTTGCAATATGCATGTACTTTTTTGTGGTTTCTTGCATGGTACCACCTCTTTGTATTTTTTGTGTTTTGTTGAATTTATCAGCCTGGAAAGAGCTATTAAGTAACTAATACACACACAGAAATTTCCCTCACTAATTAAAACACAAGCCATAAAAATACGTAGGAGGTTCCGAGGCAGAATTGGTAACTGGAATGATCTGCAATGCTTTTTTACGACTTTTTTTTTTTTTTTTTTTTTTTAAACTGGATATAGGACAAAGAAAGGAAGCTATCTGTTCCGCTTCTACAGAAAAGGACACAACACCCATGGTGTGAAATATAGTTAGATCTACTGTACAGAACTCAAAAAACTAACTTTTTATTTCTTTCTGAGAGTCAGTATAGACAGTAGCTTAAATACTAGTGGTCTGTTCTGATCTCTTGAAAGATTCCTAAAGTCTGTCTTTCATGCTTTCATAAAGAAAGTAAAGTGAGATAAATTTTGGGAGTAAAGTTAAAGGTTAATACCTCTTTAAAATACCACCACCACCCCTTCCCTGCCCCCCACTCCACTTTTGAATAGCCTTAACTCCAGCCTCTGCCAAGCACATGACCTACTTGCTTTTGTATAGCAATTGCTAACAATCAAATACTGGAGATAAAGATCTGTCAGCGTTTTCATTGTAAATCCCATTTTTCAGCAATCACCAGTTCAGTCGTTGCAAAGGAAACCAAACCATATATGGACTCCACACTGATTAGCCAAAAAATGGAAATGTTGTCTTCATTTAGATTTTTGTTTGGAAGCTGGAAGAACCTATTCTTTGTGCTTTCAGAACTTGATGCCCTGCAGTGGGAGCAGATACCATAGTAGTTTGCAAGTGAAATGGCAGGCTCTCAACTCATTCCAGAGTTAAGGGCTCACCTGATCACTAAATTGATTGCTCCCGGTTTTTGTATGGAGATACTTGTCTTAAGCATGCAATCCTGAGCCTCACATGAAATGAGAGCTGATCTAAACTGTAGGAATTAACGTTAAGATGAACTTTCTGTCATTGTGGCTCTGGAGAGCTGCCAAAAATTTACAAAAAGGGGCAGCATTTGGGGAGGCAAAGTTTTTTGTTTATCATTCATTCCAGCATTGTGTAATAAATCCACCAAAAAGAGGTGGAGGTTAAAAAGTTGAAAGTGAGAAGTATCAAAATAAATGTAATTTGTAGTATCAACTGTGCTGTGCTGCTTGTCCTTGTCATTCTTTACTTGGAAAGATCAACATTAGAATGACAAGGAGTATCATACAGGTGGTTGGTTGAAATATCCCTTTTCTTGATAGTAGTCCAAAGGTTGTTAGTTTGTTTCCATCAGTGACTTTTGAAATGCGCAGGCCTATAGCAACAGGCTTGCATCTGCACAAGTATGTGACTAGGTAAATGGTACCCTAGCATTCATGTTCAGCATTGAATTTTGAAGGCTTTCTACTCACTTGCAGGTTTTTATACCAAGAGGCAAAAGCATCCGAAGTGGAAGGAAGAGAATCAATGTTGTCCTTGTTGAGCTTAAATTGTGGGTGCGATTATAATATGAACAATGCCTTTGCTGATTCAGTGTAAGGTTATGCTCTTGAAATAGACATATCTGTTGTCCGCCAACATAGAACTTTTCCTGTTCTTGGTAATGTGAATGGAGAAAAGGGTAACTGGAAGCATGAGAAAGAAAAGGAAGAAGGAGGACCTGCTAGCAATCTACTACTTTTTCTCTTGAAGTATTAAATTTTTGTCCAGTGCTGTATGTATTTACTAAAGACACAGAAGATACACATGCATTTAATAACAAGACAGTTCTAAACAAGCTGTATTAAACTCTCTGAACATCTGGTATCGGCTTTTTCAGAACCAAGAAGTTTCTAAGTTCATGTAGTTCTGCATACTGCTGTAGTAGCCTGTATGTAGAGCTGCAAAAAAACTTGATAATGTCAGTCTTTTGTTACATTTTTTTATTTTTACTCTTACGCTGCGGTTTGAGAAGACTCTTTTTTTTCCAGTAGCCAGAGAGTAGGATTCCTTGCAACCACTGAGTTATGCTTAAGAGGGCAGCAAATATTAATGTGGGCAGAACATAGATAATAACATGGATCAGCATGGTTCGTAATAGTGAGAGAGTAAGGTGCCAGGATGTGGAAGGAAAACTGTTTAAGTCTGCAGTTCTTAGTTAATTGTCTTTTACTACCTATACATACATTAATTGGTTTAACTGATATATCTCAACATTCCTCCGCTGCTGCAGGTTTAATTTCTAGGAGTACAGGTAACTACAGACCATACTTTGTGAGGCTGGAATACATGTCAACTACAGAGTGAAATGACAGTTGCATCTTATGTGCTTGGAAAGTTCAGCCTACACATTTGTCAGTCTTACATACAAATGTATGTAAGTTTTATTACAAGTTGTTTTACGGGTTGGACAATGTATATCTGAGTACAGCTGTCCTGTGTTGTACCAAGAAAGTGATTTTTGCTCGGTTGGGGAGTATACTAACAAAACTGTACACAAAGTCAGTTAGAACCTTTTATTAGTGTACTGCTGTAGTCCTGTAGTAGAGGACTGCTCTGAAGTTTTCAGATTCATGTGTCACTGAATTAAAGTGAATTATTTCAACCTGATGTTGTAGAGATATTAGAGATTGCCACAAGTGACATACAGTAGAATTTACTTGTGGGAAATCTGTGTTTGTGAAATACCGATTACAGATAGTTTCTATTGGCAAAAGTATGTTACCTTATCTGTTACTTTTCCTTCATCAATGCTTCATTTAGGCCCTGGAGTGGATTCATGACAATGGAGAGTTTTATTTATCCACACATACTTCCACTGGCTCCACTATCCAGCACACTCAAGAGCTGTTAAAAGAGCATGAAGAATTTCAGATCACTGCAAAGGTAAAAGAAATAAATAACATTATATAAGAACTAAAAAAAAAAAAAAGAAACCCACCAAAAAAACCACAAACCCACAAATTCTGCCCCCCTGCCAAAAAAATAAAACAAAAAACCCCAAAACATCCCCACAAAAAACCCAACCAAAATCAAACCCTCCTGAGGATGTGTCCATAAATATCTGTTTACTTGCAATAGCTTTCTCTTTGTATTTCTGCTGGGAACAGAATAAACCAAAAGATAATCGGAAGATAATCACTGTTACTGGAACTCTCTTAACCCTATGTGCTGTTGATTTTTCATGACAGAATCGTAGTGACATAGCTTTAAAACATTTTTGAAAAAAACCTACAAACCTTGCAGGGCCATTGATTTCCACTTTTGCATCCTCACGTCTGTGGATTACTGCACATTCAGTTAGGATTTAAAATACAACAAGGCGTTTTATTATTCAGCTGTGATTTAATTAGAAGATAGAAAAATCAGAGCTTTACTTGTTAGGTTACTCATTTTATTAAAGTATTCTGTAGTTCTGCTGTAACTTTTCGAGCCATGGCAGCATGACATTGTTCTGCATCTCTAGGGGCCTATACGGAGATGCAGATGTCACTGGGGAGGCTCACCAGTTTTCACGTGTGAAAGGCAACTAGTGCATGATTGAAGTACCAGAGCTAATGTAGCTGTGTCTGTTTCTGTGTTTCATTTTGTCGCATGTTCGAAGTGTCACTTATTTCTGTCTCTTGACTCTCCAGTCTTCTTAGAGAAATAATACAGTCTAAGAAAGTAAGCAAGCGTTCATTTGTCTGAAGGACTACCTTGGAAGAGAAGAGACTTGTAGATGGGACACATGGGAAGGGAGAGAAAAGAATCCAGAAGGAACAGAAATCACTTCTGGTTTTCAAACCTGGATTTTCTTCTTTCTGAGTTTTGCTCCAGCCTTTGTTCTGCTGGATCCCTTCCAGCATGCAGAGCACCACTGCCCCCCTTGTTTCCTCTGTCACTCAGCAGATGACGTGGGTGCCCGATTTGAAAGGATGTTGTTACTGTCACTCCCTTGGCGTTTCGCTACCTGTTGGGAGGATGTGTTAGCCCTTGCTAATTCCATAGAAAATAAAAATGCTCAGATGAGGGACCATTAGGAAAGAAAAAGAATTTATTTTTTTTTAAAAAAAGAGACAGACAAACACTGTTGATTTTCCAACTGACATGAGTCAAGTTTTTATTGGCTGTTTTGCTTAACTCCCTGTTACCAAGGGCCCTGACAGTGCACTTTGACATGGTATCAGAGAGAGAGAGGTGGAGGTATAAACTCATCCATTATGGATGATTTATTTACACAAAAGAAACTGCATAGTCTTACGCAGCTTGGTAATTGGGAAAAGTGCCTAGTTACAGATTTAGTGGTGGCTACTTGTTCTCTTAGTTTCTCTTAAACAACTGTATGACAACAAAACATAATATAAAAGTGATCTAAAGAATATAGTCTTGATCTGATAAAGTGTAAAGCATGTAACTAGATTTATCTCTGTATCGCCATTTCAGTGATGTCTAAATGAGGTAGATTCTTGAGATTGTGCGCTAGGTCCAATATGAGTGCTTCAGTGATAACGGACAAAATATCCTCTTTGGCATCAAACCCCCTTTGTATTGATGCAGGGAGAATACCCATGTTCTGAAAAGCTTGGCTACCAGAATTTAATCTCTGGCTTAGATACAGAGCAAATTTTTGAAAGAAAAATAAACAGCCTGCTTCTAGTCATGTAATAATAAAACCCAAGGAAACTAATATCCATCTTGTGCTAGTTTTGTTACAAAAAAAGGTATCAGTTTAGAGGAGTTCTGAAGAGAGAGGAGGAAGCTAGCTTCTTTGATGGCTTCTCCAGCTGCACTTAGTAGCAGGTTAAGTAAAATGACCCCCTTCATGACAGGTAGAGCTAGTAACTGTTCAATATTTTCCTGTTTTCATAGCAAACCAAAGAGAGGGTGAAGTTGTTGATACAGCTGGCTGATGGCTTTTGTGAAAAAGGGCATGCTCATGCAACAGAGATTAAAAAATGTGTCACAGCAGTGGATAAGAGGTACAGAGACTTTTCCCTGCGCATGGAGAAATACAGGACCTCTTTAGAGAAAGCCTTGGGTATTTCCTCAGATTCCAATAAATCGGTAAGAAAAATTTTACTGTGATGACAGACAAACAAGCTTTGCTTGCATTTGATTTACCTATTGTTTTCTACTGTCTCCTTCCTTAATCAAATCTATCTTTCTTTAATAAAGAGCAAAAGCTTGCAGCTGGATATAATCCCAGCCAGTGTCCCTGGGTCAGAGGTGAAACTGCGTGATGCTGCTCATGAGCTTAATGAAGAAAAACGAAAGTCTGCCCGCAGGAAAGAGTAATACATTTATTTTCTTATAATCAATGAGAATGCACAAATCAGTCCTGATAATGAAACAAATGTCATAGCTTGTCTGGCAGCTTAGGAATTGGATAAATGGTAAAAAGAGAGTGGTATTGCTCAATAGCTCCTATGGCTTGTTCTTATGGATAATTCTAGCATGTCAGAATCTTAAACATTCAAAACTACGTTAGACTTCTTTCAATATGCTTTTTTTCTTTTTAGAAATAATGTGAAATAAATGTGTAAGGGGAGGAGGGAAGACAACAGTTAAATGACTGTAGCAGGTGAAAAGCATTTGAGAAAAAATTCCATCTCCTTCCCTATTTCTTTTTGCACTGGTTAGTAATGGAGGGTGTTACCTCTTATGCTTCCTTCATCTGTTGTCTCTCTTCACATTTCAGTTCTCAGATTTTTCTTGCAGCAATAGAAAAAGCAAAAGTTGATGAGAAAGATGGATTCTTGTTATTATGCATTCATAATGATCTAACAGACTGAGATTTGATTATTCTTTCTGTTGTCACCTAAGGTTCATTATGGCTGAGCTAATTCAGACAGAAAAGGCTTACGTAAGAGACCTCCGGGAATGCATGGATGTAAGTTTTCTTTTTTTTTACTAATCTTTGAAGGCAGGATTCAAACCGTTGTTTTCTTTTTCTTCTGGTTTTAACAGCAGAGCATGATTAGTTTGCAGTTGTAGGACCAAATTAAGTATCTCTTCCGCTATTAAGAAGAAACTTAGATTTTCATCTGATAACAGCCACTTTGGAATTAATCCTGTATGTTTTGCTTTTGTCAGTACTGAGTTTCAGCATTTGCTCTTTTCCCAATTCATAAATATGGAGGGGTTTTAGTTTTAGAGAGGGGAGGGAAAAAGGAGGGGTTCACCGTATGTGCTTTGCTAGCAGTAGAGAAGAGCTTGTGTTAATTCTCTTATTATCTGTATCACATGTTCTGCTACTGGCTGATTTTTTGAATAGAAATTCAGAGAGGTTCTATGGAAAAGTGCCCAGTAATTGTCTCACTGAAGCAAGTAATGTTCAGTATTAGCTGTTGCACAAAACATGAACTTCTGGACTGCAGACGTGACCTTGATAAGGAATATCCTGAAGCATTAGAGGTTGTCAAGAACGCTATGCATTTTAAATGATGAAGTCTCAGGGACTATGTTAAATTGTCAGTTTTAGAACTTGGATCTTACTGTCAAAATCACAGCCTATATTTGACACAACAGGTACTGTCACAATTGGAGATGATGCTCTGAGATCGTTCCCCAATTTTTTCCAGGAGTGTATGCTTACAGATACCTGGGTGCTTCTGTTCAGAGTTTATCATGACTTCTTATGCATCTTTTTTGTTCTGGGCAGACATATCTATGGGAAATGACAAGCGGAGTCGAGGAGATCCCACCTGGTATTGTAAACAAAGAACACATTATCTTTGGAAACATGCAGGAAATCTATGAGTTCCACAATAAGTGAGTGACTTATCTTCCATTTCCATATTACTGCTAAATCCAAATGATGACCTGAGGGATTTCCTAATGAAAATACTGTGCATATGAATAATGGTCACGTTTCCATTAAAAAATCTAAAGGATTTCTTCTTGCATTGCTAAACTGTTGTTGCTCTTTGCAGCCAGGTAGGCACACCATTAGAAATGGTCGTTTTCAGTATCGGACATCTTTCAGCTTCTAAGAAATGATTTGAATACATTAAAATTTTGCTGTAGGTTTTCCAGTTGTTCTAAAGAGATGGAAACCACTGAACTCAGTAGAATACAGATATAGCACATCAGTTTAAGACTCTGCCATTTCTTCAGAACCCTCATTCCTGCTTTCCAAGTGTGACTGCTAGTAGGAAGGAGTAGGGCCCCCCACTCTTTCTTGGCTCTTTGAAGCTTCTGTGGAGATGCCCCACCATTGTTATATTTACTTGAGCATGGGGCATGAAAGAGGCTTGTCCACTGTGTTTCCTCTGAAATGGTTCCTAGGCAGATCGGTGTACAGAGGTCTTGCTCTGAGTCTTAACTCTTTGTTAATTCATTGGTGTTTGTATTGGGTTACGATTCTTTCAAGTAATATACCTAGCATATTCCAGAACCTGAATTTACAGTCCATTGTAGGCTTTGTGTTAACTTAAGCATCCAAAAAGCAGGTCATGTCCTTTCTGTCTTGAGATAAAAGCTAAACTTTTCTTGAAGCTGAAACAGTAGGAAACCCTAATGGAGAACAACAGCAGTTATTAAGTTTTTATGTGCTCTTATGTGTTAACTGGATGTCTGCTGGATCAATTTCTCATCTTCACATCACAACTTGTATTGAATTACTTTTTATATTCATTCTGTTTCTACACATTTTTATTCAATCTTGTTACTTTTATTTCTTCAACTTGTGCTGTTGGTATGAATTAATAGCAACTTTTCTAACCACCATTATTCACAGACAATAGATCAATATCAGCTGCTCTAATAAAAATCTTTCATGTACTGCATACTATTTGTTTCTTTTCTACCCATAGTATATTCCTCAAGGAGCTGGAAAAATATGAACAGTTACCAGAAGATGTTGGACACTGCTTTGTTACTTGGGTAATGAAGTCAGACTTATGTTTAGAAGTAACAAAAGAGATAGGAAGCATGAAAGGATGGATTCTTGCTCTCAGGTCCCTTTTAAAATTTGTAAAACTTGTAAAAGTACCTCTTCCTTCAAATTTGAGCAAAAATGTGTGTATCTTTAACTGGGGGTAAAAAAATTAAGGCACTGCTGTCAAATGCCAATGCGTAGCTGCTCTTGAAATTTATGCAGGTTGCCTAAAGCTGAATTCAGGTTTGGTATCTTTGTCTTAGCTATGAATAATCTCCTTTTGCATGCATTGCTGCTGTTTTCAGTCTTACTTGCCTGATGTATTTTCTTATGCTCCCAGTTTAAATGGGAGAATAATTCTATGTATTTCAATTTCTTGAGAGAGAAGATATGCTCTCTTATAACTGCAAAAACTTTGAGACATAAATGATGCTCTCTGATAACATGTGTAAATTTGCATTTTGTTCTGCAGGCGGATAAATTCCAAATGTATGTTACTTACTGTAAAAATAAGCCAGATTCTACCCAGCTGATATTAGAACATGCAGGAGCATACTTCGATGTAAGTTCTTCATGTTCATCTTAAAAGTGTGCCTTTGCAGTTTGAATCATGTACTTGCAGTTATGCTACATGCCTCTCTTCTTAGGAAAATGCAAGTTTCTTGGTACTAATCCTGCAATTTAGTGTCAGATTAAGAAAATCAATCTTGTATCTCACATGGTTAACTTTTATTGCTCAGTTGGTCTCATAAAGCTGTCAAATGTAAAAGTCACTGTCACATATCAGAGCAGTTCAGAACTGGAAGCAGGTTCTGGCAGCAACTACTGTGAGACATGAATTTTCAGCTCTCACAAGCACATTCTGCAAACCTTAACATTTTGATGTGCTTAGTTTGTGTTGTACGTAATAAAGATTGAAATCTTTGTTAAAATTTTGGAGCACCTTTGAATTGTAATTGTATATAGTGGTAAATCAGTTGACAGCCGTTGTTCAGAGCTGCTAAACCAACCACTTTGCTTACTCAGTCCCAAGGTTACTTGGTCTACGCGTAATAACTCTACTTAAGTAAGGACCAAAATGTAGCAGCTGTTAAGAGGTTTTGGGGAGGAATTTTGGCCACACTGAATGAATTTTGGAGGAACGTGTATTTGCAGATAATTTGATTAGAGTGCTCTTTACCCCTGTTTGTCTCCTCCTCCACTATTCTGAGTCACTAGCTGTGTACCGACACCACAAATGATTTTTAGAATTGTTTGTAGAAGTAGAGGGAAGGACGTAAGAGAAATCAAACAGGCAAAAAATCCCTGGATTTCCTGGGGTTAATTTCAAGAGCCTATCGTGGAGGAGATGGGGATTCTAAACATTGTAAGGTTAAGACTTTCTGTGAAGCCTCTGTTAAGTTTTCGGTGTTTGAAGAAGAGCAGGTAAATTACAGGAAATCAGACAGATACGATAAAAAATTTCAAAGAAACATTTAGTAAATACTATTTTAAAAAATAGCAAAGGACTGTTATAAAACTGTATTAGAAATTTCTTGCCACCACCTGCAAAGGGGCACACATTGATCCTTCTGTTTTACGAATGTATCAAGAGCTGTCCATCGTCTAATCCACCTAAAGTGGATTAGAAATGTGAAGACCTAACGGTTATGCACAGGTATCTTCAAGAGCCTCCATTGATGCCACCACTGGACCATGTGAAAACATCATGTATATCCCATCTTGGGAGCTTCTGATTCTGTAATCAGGGTTAGAAAGCACATAGCTGTGGTGCATAATTTGCTGTTTGAAATTGTGGTTAAAATATATCTGATACTGTGATAAATGGCAAACACTGGCTGTGAAGTTCAACCATGATCAGTACTTGAAATCTGTTATTATCTCGTCTAATTATCATCTAATTCTGTTTTCCTCCTTTAGCTTTATGGAGGTCATTCTGTTTTTTGATGTTAAGCGCCTGTTTTCTTTTTTAAATGTTTGGTACCTCTGGCGATCAGTTAGAAAATGTTAGTTCGTGCTCCCCCTTGTGGGGGAAAATGCTTCCCGTGAGTAGTAACAGTTAAACTAGCAGGTGATGCTAAGAAACCTCCACGTCAGCCTTCCTGTGAGAGTCCTGGCTGTTCCCCGGAACACTGAAATTCTTTTCTTTTCTGTCTTGCAAGTAGCAAAAGAAATACAGATTTTTTTTTTTTTTTTTTTTTTTTTTAAAGAGGTGTTTCCACATGTTTCCACATAATATCCCTAATTGTTGCTATTTGTATTTAGGTTTGTTAAAATGCTTCACAGATACCCTTGGAGGTAATATTTGTACAAAGTGAGCAGGCAGATGGACAACATCTGTACTGTAGTTGGAATATCTTGTCATCCTGTCTTTTTTTATTTCTCCTTGCTGAAATAGAATTTGTAGTTAATGTGTGTTATTGCATAGCCCTCAAAGTAGGCTATATCTGAGTATTGGTGCTCACAAACTTCAAATGTTTGCTTTTTTCATGTAGGAGATACAGCAGCGACATGGACTGGCCAACTCTATCTCCTCTTACCTTATCAAACCTGTCCAAAGGATAACAAAATACCAGCTTCTTTTAAAGGTCAGTGCTAACTGAGAGTTCTTCATCTGAATCTGCTTTTCTTAAGAAAGCAAAGCTCTTGCTGAAATCAGGAGGGCTGTTTTACTGTGCATTCCAAGACCACAGTATCCTGGCCAGCCTCAAAAATTGCTGTGATATTTTTTGGGAGACCATTGAAAATGAAAGAAGGCATAAATAAGCCACTTTTTGTCCAGATTCCTGTAAATCAAAAAAGATACCTCTCTACTAATGTTTACTTAGAAAATAAAATTTGCATTTCCAGAGTAAAAACAAATAAAATTTATGGCCACATAGACAGGCACATTTTTGTGATGGTTTCTGCAACAAATTTTGGTGAGCCGTTGGCTGTGTTTATGGTATTAAGTACTGTAAAATATGTAATTTTTTAATATCTGTAAAACTATAATGTATAAGATCTATAAAATATATAAATATATATATGTGCCTATATACACACACACTGAGTACAACTGTTGCACATTCTTGTTACTTACAATTTTGCCTGGAAATGTCAAGTAAATAATAGCTGTTAAACAAAACTTCTGGAAACCTGTAGTTAGAGCTTTCACTCAGTGGACACATCTTGTTGACTGAGCAGCGGTGTTCTTGAACTGCGCTGGGTCTCTGGTAGGTGACATTGCTTGTTTTGTAAGAGTTGCCTCCAAAAGCACTGTAACTGATCTGTCTCCCCTTTTTACCTGAGAACTGCCATGGTTGATTGTTTTTAAAAATTCTGAAAAACATTACAGGCTATTTCAAGTCAAGTTGGATATAAACAAGTCTGTTATTTTAAACTGAAACTTACTGTCTCTTCTCCCCTTGCAAAAAGGTGCAACTTGCTTAAGTTACAACTTACAGAAATACTTGCTGTTTCAGAGAGGTTGGGGTATTGATTCCAACAATTATTTCTTTTAAATCTAAATATGCCTTAGCTGCTACATTATTGAAATGGTGGGATAGATCAGTTTCACCAGTGGTGTTGTAGAGCCAGATGGCTTTGATACATAGTAAAATGGATTTATTTGGTAGTTGCTGGGGTTTTTTCCCACCCCTCACCCCCCAGCCCCCCATAAGAAGAGAGACATAAAACATGGAAGGATGGAGAGCCTGCAGCTTGAAGATAGCTGAAGCATTTTACGGTTCTAGAAGTTCTCTGCGTATTTTTCCAAATGGTATTGAAGCTGCTTGTCTTCTGTGCCTCCTGGAGGGTATTCAGTTACACTCGCTTTTGCGTGGAGTTGCCATGCAAAATCTAAGCGTGATCATGTAGTGTTTTGCTGTGATGGTGGTATTGACAGTTAAATAAAAATAGTGTAATTATGGTAATAGTAGGAATTGCCTGGCTTTCTCTTTAAAAAGGAAAAGGGAAATTAACCTGAGGGAATGAATTCATTTGGCCTTTTGAATAATAGAAGGAACATAATATGCCCTTTTGGTTACGTAAGCTACGTTTTATCTTGATACTGTTCAAATGCTTAAAGGATATGAGGAAATTTGAGTATCAGCTCAGGCACTGTTATGTTAGTATCTGTGGGATGTTGAATGGGCAGGGAACAGCATCGCCGTAAATTCCACTACAGTACTTAAGTGTATTCCATTCTCAGACTTCTTTCCATTAGTTAATGCTTGTTTGTATTAAAAAGTTTTGTCTGTAGGATGCTTTTAACTGTGTGAACACAGAGTAGAGTAATTAAGAGAATACTTAAAAGAATCTATATTGCTTCATTTTAGCAGCACTAGTACAGAGTAGGTCTTTGGTGCAGTGGAGCAAAGACTGACATGGGAGGCAGGGAGTCCTTTTGTGCTGTCCTGCTTTCCACTGTCTTCATAACTTGGCAGCTGTGGTGTTCTGAGCCTTGATGTCACACTGCATCTGATAGCTGTGTCTGTGCTTATCAGAAAAAATGTTTTATTTAATGTAACTTTTAAAGATTTCTTATTAAGCAGATGATTTTGTTTAAATTAGAGGTGGCTAGCTGAAAGCTGGGCTGCTCCTTGAAGAACAGAGCATGATACGTACAAAGTACGCTGTCGTGTCATTGGCAGAGTAACAAGTTCGAAAAGATTTTACATGCCAAAAATGATTCTTTGCTTGTTCGAAGTACTGTTTGGTTGCCTATCATATTACTCTAGAAATATATGATAGAGAGTACTCGTGTTTGCTCATCTTTTGCAGGAGCTGCTAACGTGCTGTGAAGAAGGTAAAGGTGAGATTAAGGATGGCCTGGAGGTGATGCTTAGTGTGCCAAAGCGAGCCAATGATGCCATGCACCTCAGCATGCTGGAAGGTAGGATTCAAAGTGACTTTCCAATTCAGTCATATGCTGTAAATGTTGAGAAGATCTGAAGAATGCAAATATTTCCTTATCTCTGGGTTTGTATTTTATATACTTTTTATTTGGAGGTATATAGAATGCAAACTAACTTAGGAAAATCAATTGTGACAAGACAACTGGTACAGTTTTGTTCATTTTTTAAATGCTTTTTTATCCTCATCTATAGCTCTGTCACTGCAGATTTGAAAAATATGTAAGCTAAGAAAGTTTTTCACTACTCACCTAAAATGTGATAGGTGAATGGTCAGATATGATTACTTCAGCTAAATTTTTCAACCAGTATCTTTGGCTTCTTTATATGAGGCATGGAAGTGTGTTAGAGGGGTTTTTGCTGATTTATATATCAAATAATTGTCTCCAAGAAGTTTGTAATTTTCACATCTGTTTGCTGCCTGTTCCATAACAGACTTCTGGTTGAAATTAAATGTATCTTCTGGCAGTAAAATGTCAGCATAAGCCAGTTTAGCCTGAGCCTTAGCCAGAACAGCATAATCATATTCATGGCAGACAGTGGAGGTTGGATGTAATTGCTTCTATGTGCTTAGAACAACTTTCTGACAAAATTTGTTTTGTAACTGGCATGTTTTCATGTATGTGATGGTGCCATCATATATGTAGTAATAAAAGTGGTTTTCTTTGGCATTTTTATGTTTTGAGATAAAAACAGAGCTGCCTTACCTTGCAGTTGCTGTATAAAGACTTACAGGTGCTTTTAGTTAATATTCCTTTTCTTCCTTTCTGCCTTCTGGTACTAAAATGAAGCTTGTCATGGAATTCCCAGTATTGTCCAAGTTACTATAAAGCTCAATGGTTTGCAGTGTGATCCTTGATCACATGAATGCTCAAAATCACCTCTCTCCCCCAATTTGAAACAATAGGGATGTTAATCAGATTACAGGACTGGTTCCAAATGCTTTGTTTGTGAGATGGTGTTAGTATAAATGCTGACCAGCTTTGGTAATAAACTTTTAGCACTGGGAATGCGACTCTGGAGAATATCCTAATCTTTTACATAAGTTGGTTTTATAACAAAGCATGCATGTATTGTTTCGTCATCTTATGTTAGACAAATACAGTGAGTGAGCACATTTCCTTTTTATGTCTCTGGAGGATTTTGAATGAATATCCTGATGCAACTTGCCTCTGATGCTCTCCATACTTTTGCCATGTTTAGAATTGTGAGAATGTTATTTTTTTGAGAAGGATGGTGCTCTTCTATTCAGAGAATATTGGCAAACGGAATCTGTTTAAAATGCAGTTTAATACCTCTTGGAAGAGTATGGTAGAGTAATTTCTGTTATCCTGCAACTCTAAAGCTGTGTATTAAACTGGGGAAAACTCTGTATCACTACAATGCAAGTAAAATTGTTGTTCTCAATCTTCATCTTTACATTATGTCTCAAGATAAGTAAACCAGCTGCTCTTTCTTTATTGTGGATCAGTGCTGGAGTGACTCAATGGCAAGCTGACCACATGGCAACAGCTCCAGGTTGCTATCTTTTTTTCATCCCCTATTGGAACATGTTGGCATGCACACTGCATGCATGGTAGGGAAGGTGTACACCAAAACAGGTTGCCTTTGGGAGCCTGCTGATGTCAGAACAACCTGACTTGCTTTCTCTGTCCTTGCAAGTTGCTCATTTTCTATAGTGGCAGAAAGTTTATGAAAGAAATCATTTTCATTATGGAAAAGGTTACCAGAATCTGACATAGACAGATCTGTTGTTTACTGGTGAAATGCTGCCAGAGATAATGATAAACTTCTTAACAGTTGGATCTCTAAATTTAGATGTAGACTTGAGCTACAGTTATATCTAGTATATTGCAATGTTCAAATCAAGTCTTGTTTTTAGTATTGCTTTCTTGGAATCCCATTTTCTGCAAGCTGGGGGGGGAAGCGGGCGGAATGAACGTCATATCGCTTAATAAACAGAAGGAATGCTTTTAATTTCCTCATATTATTAGCTTTTCGTTGTGAACCTTTCCTCTCCCTGGGTTTTTAGGCTTTGATGAAAATATAGAATCTCAGGGAGAGCTCATCCTTCAAGAATCCTTCCAAGTGTGGGACCCAAAAACTCTAATTCGAAAGGGAAGAGAGAGGCACCTTTTCCTTTTTGAGATGTCCTTGGTTTTCAGTAAAGAAGTAAAGGACTCCAGTGGAAGAAGCAAGTACATTTACAAGAGTAAACTGTTTGTAAGTATGGGAGAACGTGATTATATTTAGAAAACTGTCCAGATTACACTGCAACTAAGTTCAGATGATTTACATGTCCCTGAAGAACAACTATTAATATTGCACTGAAAGAACAGCCTCGGTATGTGTAGACTGAATCTTAAGTTTGCTGCTTTATTCCTGCTTTTGAGAAGAAAGAGTAGACTGTAACTACTGAAGGCTATGTGGCAGTCTTGGTGTGTCAGGACAAAGGAAAATCAAGATTGGGCTGGACTAATTTTTGTCTTAATTGTGTGTGTAATTGCTGTTTCTTTAAGGCTTATTTGTGTAAAGCAGAAGGGTGGAAGGAGTTGACAAACTGTCTTCATCTTGCTTGTTCACTATTGTTGTAGTAATATTCATGTTAAGGATTCATTTTGGTGGATATTCTACTCATACTGATCTGGAAAGGCAAGAACACCTTGTTATGGAAAAGTTCATTCCAGAATGTCCACTGAGACAAGCAGTCTTACAATAACATTTTGTAAATAAAAGGATAGCTTTTATGGTCTACTAAAAGAATGTAAAGATTGAGATGTTTCTCCTCCCATTTAAAAAAAAAAAAAATTAAAAACCTTCTCTTGCTTTCCTCATCTGTACATGTATGCTTGGCAAAATGTGACCCTGGAATTCATGTCCTTAACTTTCTGTCTCATCGGATGACTTGGGAGAGAGCAGTATTCACACTTGTAAGCTAAGGTAGCCAGGGGACAAGACAGTCTCCCATGGATTGCTCTGCATATGTTGGAGGCAAGACTAACTTTTCTGCTAGACAATTTAGAACAAGTACTTGAAATTACTTTAGAGTGTGATTCTGAGAAGGAAAAGATATTATTTATCTGTTGATCCTGTCAGGATATATGACTAGTTCTAGATGGTATAAATATTTTTCTCCCAGCTTCAGCTCCTTTTCCTTCATTCATTCCCTCTCCCACCTCTGTGTCCCAACTGGTAAAGCAGGTTGTTCATAAAACCTCTTTTTTTCTGGATCTTACCTTGCATATTCTGTCACTTAGTTGCCCACACTTGCTCTCCTTCCTGATACAAGGTACCTAGCCAGGTACACAGCTGCAGCTGTTTTGTTGATCACACCTTTCTTTGCTGCTCTCAAGAACCTGAAATACAAAAAACTTCTGGTGTACTGGAGGGTAACATCAGCTGCCAAGGCATTATGTGGGAGGGGAGACAGCTGAAAAATCAGTCACGTAGGCTTATCATGTCAGTTCCTCTGTCAGGAGTTTAGTAATAGCTTTGGGTCCTAGAAAAAGTACTGGAAATCTTGAAGACTCCCATTGTGCCTCATTTTTTAAATACAAGCATTCTTTTTGTCTTCAGATTCTGCTTGGCAAAACATCCTGTAGCGCAGCTTAATATTACAGCAATTCTTATAGTCTGATCTTTAGAAAAGGCATCCGTACAGATATTGAAAGCATGCGTCTTGACTCAAGCTAAAGATCTTTTTTGCACGTTACCCCTGTATCTTACCTCTGGAAGGTGGTTTTACGAAAGTGAAGTCCTTCTCTTTACTTCAGGCATGATGACCATCATGGTTTCCCCAGCACAGGAAACTCAGTGGCATGATTTGTGTAGTGGAAGAACGTGTTGATGAACTCGTTTGGCAAGAAATAAAGTATCCAAAAGCAAATGCCTAAGGAGGGCTATGGGAACAAGGCAAGCAGGTGTTACTTTGCCAGAACACTCTCCCAGCTACCAGTAACTGGCAGTTCAGGGGCTTCCTCACCTGAAGGTGGTTTCTATGCAGTAACCTGCAACAGGTTTATCTTCTGTGAGCTTGTCCTTGGATCTCACGCAGACTTTCAGCTTTTCCAGTGTCCTTTGCAAAGAGCCGTATTGCTCAGCTACATACTGGGCACAGGCCAGCCTCCCTGTGTCGGGTTTTGAACCTGACTCCCTCCCACGAGTTTCACTTGATGCCTCCCAGAATCATAAGGGACAGTGAACAGCGTCTGCTTTGCCACTTCCTAACCGTACAGACCTATACTGCATTTCCCCTCAGCTGTCCCTTGTAAAACTAACAATATTCAGAAGTGTACCAAGGCTTCTAAATTTACTAGGCTTTAAAAGACAAATGACACTAAAAATTTTACTGTCCCACCCATTCAGACTTTATATTGGGCAGCGCAGTAGTGTGTATTTTCTTTGAATTACATAATGTAGTGTTGGAGTAAGTATTTTACAAGCTTTTTAACACAGAAAGTTGTTAGTGAGTCAAGTTTAAAATGCATCACAGGCTTTTAAGTATTTCAATGAAGGAGAGTCCATTTTGCCAAAAAGAGATGACAAAGCTAAAAGGGTGAATGTGTTCAGTTGGGGTTTTTTTTAGGGATGCAGGGAAAAAAAACAGCAAAACAAGCTGTCAACCAAGTGAGACAAGAGAAAAATTACTTTTACTCAGGTACTGCATATCCAACATCTCTTGCAGTGAACTGTGTATGTGCTAGTGGTGATGTGTATGAGGGGAAAAATACAGCTTCTAATAATGTGAGAATGCTTAGCAGCTGTCTGTTGGAGTCAGGGCTCTTGTAGTTTTGAGCTCTGTTTCTTAGTTTGCAATTTTTTTTGGAGCAGAGCCTATATGAATTGTTTAACTGGGAGCCAATTCACATGATTGAGATGTTGTTCCAGTTGGAAAGTGAAAACATTTTGGATGATTATTAGCTATTAAGGTTTGACATTAGAACATTCACAGAGATGGATTGTTAATGTAGTTATCCCACAAAATTCTCCAAGGAAACTGTATTTCTGAATTATTTCATCTGTTTCAGAGGGAAGGAAACACACTATGAGAGGCTCCTTTGGCAGAAAAGAGATCAGAGGTTTAGAAGGTATCAAGAGAATTCTTGAGCATATTTTAGCTGAGAGAAAACATAAAAATCATGAAGTAGTGAGTGTTCCCTGATGAAAATTAACTAGAAGCCAACACGTTATTTTACCAAACACCTTTTTTTAGAGTTATAAGGCTTTTATTGTCAAGTCAAAAATGTAAAATTAGCAATTTGGTATTCAGATTATAAATGCTGTTATTTATTGTTATTTTACAGGAAAAACTGTTTGAAGTTTTCAGTTCTTTTTTTTTTTTTTTTTTTGAAGAAACCCTACTGCTGCCACCAGAACAAAGGATTCTCTCTAGCATATGAGTTAGCTTGAAGCTTCTAAAACTGTCTTTAAATAGCAGAGCTCAATTATTTATAATATTAGCATCCTTTTGTGGCTTCTGGGAAAAAAAAAAAGCCATATCACCCTAACAAATTTTTCTGAATTCCAGACTTCTGAACTGGGTGTCACAGAACATGTAGAAGGCGACCCCTGCAAGTTTGCTCTATGGGTTGGAAGGACACCAACTTCAGACAACAAAATTGTTCTCAAGGTAATTTTAGCAGATGTGCTTGTACAGTCTATATTAAATCTTGTTATTCATACTTGTTGGGAAGGCAACAGCCGATGACTTCCTACTTTCAGAGGGACAGCTGCTGACACTTAATTTTCCTTTGTGTGTAAAGGGTGTGGTGGGTGTTTAACTCGGTGGCTTGACAGCAGAGGGGAATCTGTGTGGTCTGCTGAAGGATTTAAACAAATTTGGTTTCACGGCTTTGGAGCAGGAAGGGGTTTAATCCCACAGACTTGTATAATTTGAAGACTTCAGCCACTAGCTGACAGAGCAACCAATATGCCACAAACAAATCACAACATCAGTGTGACATCTCACACTCAGGTTGTTGGTGTTTGGTGGTGATGCTGTTCTTCATGGCCCATATTTTTATGCAGAAATCAAAACACTTCAAAAGATTTTTTTTATCTTTCTGTGGGCTACCAGGTTTTCTGAGGATACTTGCCTTTGGGTGATAGTACATGCAGTGCCTATACGTTTTGTGTCCGGGGAAGTTACAGGTGTCAATAGTGTATTTTGTCTGTCTAGGAGAATGGCTAAATCATTTTTCCTGTGACTGTGACAAAAAGTGGAGAACTTTTTTGTAATACCACAAGCAGCTAATGAGTAATTTGACATATTTTGAGGACTCTGCCAGCTTTGAAACTTTTCTTTCGTAAATTTTAGCTGTGTTGAGCTGAAAAATGTTCATCTTACAGGTTAATACACCCACTATTAAACTTGTTCCTGTTTTCACATATATTTTTGGTAATTATTCAATGATGCCACTTAAAAATGGCCACTCAAATTTATATGTTTTCCTGGTAAATTACAGGCTTAGAAGAGCTCACATTAGTTTTCTGACAGCAGCCAACAAGTACAAGGAAATTAAATGTACATCACTGAATAATACTATCTGTTCAGTCCCAAGGTAGAGCAGTTTAAGGAGTTTTATTTAAACTCTCTTGACATAAGAACACTTTAAGGTGTTCATGATCTTTATTTATAGCATAGGACATTTAGATAACTTGCATGGTATGTGAAGCTTTCCAACAATTTTATTGGTTTTTTTAATTACTATTATTTGTTTGGTTTTGAAGTTTGGAAACTAGCACTTCTTTAGCTCATTAACATTGTAAGTAAATTTCATGAAAACCTAAATAAAAGATTTAACAAAACTGTGTTTGGCTTCTTTTCCTAAATGTTTTTGTTTGTAAAAGAAAAAAAAGATTATTTCTTAACTGTTCCATCTGTTCCTGCACCGTTCTCTATCCCTTTAGAATCTGTGGTTATTAAATATTTATAGTATATTAAATATTTATCATATATTCAGAGCAAATTATTTCAGGAGACAGTAATTAAGAGAAGTAGGAAGTTATACTTGATAATTTTTTTAGATCTGCAATAAAGTTTATATTTAATAGCATTTCAGGTGCGGGGTTAAATTGGATTCAAAATCATATTACAGGTTGGGCAGCTGGATATCAAGGCTTTTCCAGGGTATCTCAAAAATATAGATGATATGTTGCAGGCAGGTATTAAAATACACAATCCTTAAATTAGCTTTCTGCTTCCAGGTATGTTTCAAAATTGGGAAGAGTAATACCTTAAATGTATTGTAGAAGTGTATGTGCTGCGTATAAGTTGATTTTTCTTTCAGTGTTAGTAGGTTATTATGTAGAATTAGAGTTGACCTAAAATGTATCATGAGTTTAAAATACTAATGTTCAAGTTGTTATTACAGGAATTCTTTAATTCTGTCTCACATTAGAGTAAGCATACAGTGTTTTAGCCTTCAAGTTATAAAAGGATTCTGAATCTAAATTAAAATGTTTTTTAAACTAACAATATTAATAATGTTGAGAAGTGTAGTGTTGGCAATTCAAAATGAAGACAGCTAGCTTGAATTTCCTATTTTCTGATCAAGTTTTTAAAAATTATTCACAAAGTCATTTTTGTGCCTTCCTCTTTGTGTTTACTAGCTGAATGTATGTGTGGATCTTCTCAGCTATAATAGTCCATTGTGGGGGTTTTGTTTCTTTTGCATATCAAAGGCATCCAGTATAGAGAATAAACAGGACTGGATCAAACATATCCGGGAAGTGATACAAGAAAGGACCATTCATCTGAAAGGAGCATTGAAAGAGCCGATCCACATCCCCAAAACCGCACCAACAACAAAACAGAAAGGAAGAAGGTAAGTAGTATTTAAAATAATCAGCAATCTCTAAGTACACGACAGCACTCTTTTCCTCTGTAGTGATGAATTTCTAATAACGTTCAGTGAACTGGACAAAAGCACAAGTGATTTTGGCCAGCTTTATCTTACAATTAATTTCCAGTTTCCTGCAATGCTGAATTTGTTGAGATTTCTGCTCTGAACAGTCCTTGACTTGTGTCCATTCAGCTATTACAGAAGGGATTTGGAACTGCAGTATAGTTATACTGTGTGTATATATATATATACAGGATAGCTGTATATTTTAGATTTTTACAATTCTGCATGTGTTATTCAGGTCCTTGGTTTCCTTTCATGAAGCTTAAAATGTGTGACTGCACGTTCTGTTTGCTAACTTTAGCTAAGTGGCTGTGCAGGTTTCTTGCCATAGTTCTGTCTGGTTGGTTGTTGCCTTAATTCTACATGGTGTAGACTTCGAGCAAATGAATCTGTTCTCTTAAAGCGTAGAAGAAATTATTAAGTGCTGAATATTTAATTTTTGTATCAGGTAGTTTGGCTGGCTGGTGTCCATTGCCACAATGTCTAGATGCACCTTCTTTAGAGTTGGAAGTAGGGAACTAACATGTTACAAACACAGTGCTAATATTGTAATGAGAACTGAAATATTTGCAGAGACGGCGAGGACCTGGACAGTCAGGGAGATGGTAGCAGCCAACCTGATACTATTTCAATTGCCTCTCGAACCTCGCAGAACACGCTAGACAGCGATAAGGTAAGTTTCCCAGGTGTTACTTTGTTCTGAGAGCCGGTCACTCATTCCTTCGTGTGAGTTAGCACCCAAGATTAGCCCTTAGTACCTTCAGAGAAGAGGCAGAAATACTCAAATCTCTTAAAAATAGCTGTACGATAGCAAAAATATCTTGATACCATGGGGGAGCAGGGGTGGTGGTTTAAATAACAGGTCATGAAGGAATTGTTTGCTCCAAACTGAAACCATTTTGGTTCCCTTTGTTCTGCAGTTTGTTCAAAGATTTAATCCAGTTTGAAAAGGAAGTTTTATTTTCCGTAGAATTTGATACCCATGCACAGAAATCTTCTTGATGTCAGTCTCAGCCTTTCTGAAAGCATGCCATCTGCTTTTTATACTAGCTTGAGGTTGGTGGTTGCCACATGGTTACTTTTGTGAAGGAAAAATACTATCCAGTGTTCCTGGGTTAAAAAGTGTGTTCACATTCTGCATGAGAGCTGATGGAAATGACCTTATTTAAAGAGGAGTAATCCACAACAGTATCATATGATACTAGTGCTAGTGTCTCCTTTCCTCCGTTGCTGCCTGTAGATTCTGGCAGGGTTATCCCCTAAGGGTAACACAGCCAGAGTTTCTCATAGGTGGAAGAAAGATAAGCATTAATACCCATCTTTCATGCAGATTGATGCCAAGAATAAAAATTCTTATGAAACGTGTGTGTTACTTTGGAATTGAAAGAGGATTTCTGGCAAGTGAGAAGTGTTGCTCTTGTGTTTGTCAAAAATAGCCTATATTTTGATCTTGTGTATTTGTACTGAAGCTGGTCTGTAGTTTTGGTGGAGACTTCTTCTGAGGATATCTGTGGACAAAAAGTGGTTGGTTGGCAGAAAAAAAAAATCTTTTGACGACTTGTTTTGTTGTTTGCTTACTTATTTTATTTAGCAATTTACAAAAATTGTGTTGTGTATAACAGCAAACGGTTTAGATCTTTTTTTTTTTTTTTTTTTTTTTGATGTGTGTTCTTAGGAGTTTAGGTAATCTATCACGCTCAGAAGTAAGTCTTGCTCTCTCTGATTTCCCTGATCATTGGCTGAGACATTAAGCTGTGTGCAGTCAGCCTGGCTGGATTGTGTTTAGTTTCAAACAGAGGTGATGCAGTCCATCCCTCCATACACAACCATTGCCACTCTGCAGTTGTTTGTGATGTACTGTTTACTGGGGAATAGCATGGACTGTCTCCTGTTGCCCTTCACAGCAATATTTCATGCATCATGTGATAATTGCTAAGAACATTGGCCAAGCGAAATGCCCTCAGGATTGTCTTCAAATCTGACATGTGGAGGAGTCTTACCAACAACTTGTTCAACAGAAGCTATAAAAGGAGGAGAAATGAAAGGGAGGGAGGAATGGAGAGCAGTTCAGTATTTTCCTGAGAAACTAAGTTTTATATTTGGTTAGTGAGTGTACTGTTGTTTTTAAACTGTATGAACTTGTTAGACTCTTCCTTGACAAGAACAAACTGAAAAATGGAAGACTCCCTGGAACTTACTTGTGCTATATATTGTATATCCAAGGAAGGAATTTACTGTTTGTGCATTTCTTAGAAGTGTGTGAATTGGCAGAGTAACTTTGTTTAATGTTTCTATTGTATATTTTGGTTTGTTAAATACATTAGGAAGAGAAAAAAATTAATCTGTTTAAAAATACAAAATAAAAATTATTAAGGAACATTAACAGGCAGAAGGCTGGTGAAATCTGTAGGATGTCAACACTTGCTGAATCTGAAGTAATCTCTCACTTTGTATGTTAAAAATTCATTAGCTGTAGTCCATTCAGGGTCTAAAATTGACTGTGTTTTCTCAACCTAGAATCTTGAAGTATGTATGAATGTCTTACAGAGCTGAAGTAAACAGTTTTATGGATTTTAGGTGCTCTTGGTGTGGTTATCCAGGTGGAGCAGTGGAACTCCTCGGTTGAATTTGAAGCATGTTCCAAACTGAGCCAGGATTCCAAACTGAGAAGCATTAAAATATAAAGTAATTTAAATTAGTACTATTCAAGTGCTAAAAAAGTGTAGCACTGTATTATGTTGCTGATGAACATTTTTCTGTTGACAGTTATCCACTATTGTGATTAAGAAAAGACAACAAATAACAAACGTCATACTGATCGACAGCCAAGTAAAACCATTCTTATTTTCTCTAGTTATATGTTCAGACAGTTGATTCCTTTAAAATACAATTTTTTGTTAGAAGTGCTAAGCTGTTCTGTTATACAGGGAGAATATAAATAATTAAACCTTTACTCAAAACTCAATGCTTTTTCTCACTTCCTCAGAGATACGCTTTGAAAGAGCTAAAAATCCTTAGCCTTGGTAGTAAGTGGTTGCGTATTGTCCAGATGAGCTTTCTTTCCTTGCATCCTGGTTTATGGCATGTGGAAATGCATTAACAACAGAGAATAATTTCATGATTAGCTTTTTTCCTCTCCACCCTGGATTTTTGAGCTAGAATTGTAACTTCAGATTGTTGGCTCCACTGTTGCATGTTGCTTTTCAGTAGTGACTGGGATGATGCAATAGACCGTATGTTTATAATGCTGACATCCTTCCCAGCTTCATATCATCTGAAAACTGTATTTGAAGGCAGAGCTAGAAATCAAAATTGTCTTGGCAAATGGGAGAAATTGATTGGCAAAATACCGTGCAATGTAATAGGAACACATTTGAGCTAATGTGAATAGGTGGAAGTAGTTAACTACTAATGAGAACAGTGAGTGTGTTGAACAGTTTTTGAGAAAATGGTCTAGAAGCTATAGGCTTACAAGATGTTTATGGTTTTAACAGTGTGATATAGTCATTGTTGGGGAGGGGGAAGCAGTCCTACATTGGCTTTTAGAAATAGGATGGTGAGCTGCAGGACACGAAGTCCTCATTCTTTACTCAGCACTTGTAAGGCCTCTGTTAAGTACGCATGCAATTTTGAGTACAGAATTTTAGCAAATTAGTGGTCCGTTGGAAGAGTTCCAGGGGAAAGATGAAAAAAAAAAAAAAAAAGAAAAAAAGACTGATTAGGCATCTATCAAACATAACCTACGAGGCAAGCTAAAGAGTTGGGACTAATAAGCCTAAAGAAAAAAGGCAGGAGGAAGAACTCCAGGTCTTCAACTGTATAAAAAGCTACTACACAGAGTTACAGAACAGTATTTTACCTGTATTTTCAGTGGATGAGATGAGATCAAAGGACATATTTTTCATAAAAGTTTGCAATAATATTTTTTATGAGTATGAAAATGTGTGAAGCCCTAGAGCAGAGTAATTGTGAAGGCTGGCAATCTCCATAACTGGAGATCCTTGAGAAAGGTTTGGATAAATGTTAGTCATGATTCACACAGATGTAGTTGATCATGCTCTAGAGGAAGAGAAAGAAGTGGACTAGGTAACTTAAGATCCCTTTCCAGCCTGTTTTTAATAGCATGCATGGGGTGTATCTTCGTATTGCAAGACATGCTAAATGCATCCATAGCAGTGACCCATCCTGAAGTACTGGAAGGTAGAATGGAGTGCAGAGTGAAATACAGAATTTTTTGAGAGGAAGATTTCTTCTGCTCCATCAAAGCAACTCGGTTTTTGAATGAGTGCTCTTGTTGTACCCTTCTCAGTAAATACTTTGGCCTTCACCTTTAGCACTATTCCTTCTTTTCACCTTCTGTAGCTGTGTAGCCAGCATTTTAGGTGGCTAATGAATAAAAGAGATGACACTTGGCCCATTCATTCCACCTTTCACAGTTCCTAGCCTCAGAGCTTGATCTGATTTTATCATCTTTTGAACTTGATCCAATGCATAGGAAATGAAATGGGGAGGCTAAGGAAACAATGTAGGTCTGATAGGTCTTTTCATGCTTGTATTAAGTAGAAACGTGAAATAATCCAAACCACTGTTTTGGTAGCTGAGATGAGAGGCTTTTAGAAGAAGAGCTGTCATAGGGGTGTTACCCTAAATAGTAGGAATCACGCTAGCTGCTGTGGGTGGTCAGTGGAGCAATATTTTATTTTTAAGAAATTGTCTTTTGTGCCCAGCTGGTAACACTTTGTACTGCTGTCTATGTAAAGTTGTATTTCGTTCTCATGCTGCTTTAAGTTTGTGTGTAGTACTTCGGAAAACAGCGAAAGGACTGAAGCATCAGGAGATGACCAAGAAATTAGTTCTGCCAGCTGAGACTGCAGAAAAGAAAAGGGTCCCGTCAGTAGAAAAAATGCTAGTAAAAAACCCAGACATGGCTCCAGAGTATACGCCTCTTTTCAGGGTCAGAAACCAAGTCTGGGCAGCTACCTGGCCAAAGCAAAATACTCTGTATTTGAGACAGAACTTCTGTGTGTGTCTCATTTCTTTTCTCCCACGGTGCACTTGTTTCCATTTTAAAAGGGGATTAAAGATTTTCCATGCTTGTAATAATTGAGAAATCTTATTAGCTACTCTCCTTCCTTTCCCTTCTCCTTAATGTCAAATTACCATGGGACAGTAAATATAATTTGCAGTCCTGAGAGGATGTTATATGGCCTGATGTCAACCCTGTTGTACATGGCAAAACTGCCAGTGGTGATGCTCCTAGATACTGGTGGCAGATGAACTGTTGGTGTGGTGTCTCTGACTTCAGCAAACCTACACTAAGAATGCGTTGAGCCAGTGAAAGTGTGTTACGGTTTTATTTTTTTTCTCTCTACAAGCATCAGCGATTAAAAGGCCCCAGAGAGATGAACATAGATGGTTAACATTAATTTCAGCAACACCAAGACACTGTGTCTATGATAAGCTGTTTAATTAAACCTTGTGCCTTTTTTAATCTGCAGTTCCATTTCTGTCTGGCTTTTCCTTCTCATCTCATCCCTGTCTCTCCAGTTTCCATGTTTCAGACATAGGCTCATTTATTTTTATCATGCATGATTAATTCAGTTTACATAAAGGGTTTCTTGAGAAGGGTAAAGTATATAAAGTAATTGTTCAGCCTAAATTTGGATTTAGATGGTTTGCAACTCTCTTCAGTGCAAGTCAGTTTCCTGGTTCTGCTGTGCCTCTTTCTCTTCCCTCCAGCTAGCCTAGAGAGCCTTGCCAAAGCTGTCTAACAACAGCTGTTAAGCAGTGTGCATAATCACAAACACTCCTTGCTGTCCAACTGCATTTAATCAGTGCGAAAGACAAAACTGCTTTCAGAAAGTGTTACGGAGAGAAAATGAGCAATAAAACGAAGAGGAAAGCAGTGTTTCCTAACCGTTACAGTTGTGGGGAGAAGGAAGGGTTGTTATCCCAAAGGAGGGGAAAATCGGTAAATACTTTTTTTGGTCAGTTCTCCATAATGACGCAGATGCATTGGGTAGAGAACATCATTGATTTTGGCATCTTAGGCAGGAGTGAAGTCCTGCACTAAGTTGCATCTAACAGCATTAGTGCATGTTGGAGGATGGTGTGGCACTAGCAATTGCACACAGGAAGTCCCGTACACGCTGTACTGAGGTGTGATAGAATATTGCATTCAGTGGAATACTGACCAGCTAGGATATCTGATTCCCCCACAGTCTTAAAGACAAGGATTTTTTTGTACTTTAATAGTTTTTGGCATAGCCACTGACAGCTTTTGTTTGCTTTTGTCTTTAGCTTAATACTATATAAAATACTTAGTGAACATAAAATCTGAGATCTTACAACTTTTTTAAGGGAAGCAGGAGAAGGAACATCTATATTAAAGCCAAAAACATGGCCATTGCACTGGTAAACAAAATATATTTTAATCACTATTTTTAGGAAGTGAAGGGTCAGGAAAGCAAGCAGAGCACCAAAGCCATGCTTCTGTACGTGTTTAAGAGAAAATACAATGAGTAGATGCAGTTTCTGGAAGGTGTCAGCTTGTTACTGTCTTGGTGCTTGCACCGATTGGGATATGGACTCTCCAGAGAAAAATTTGGTCTGCATTGGAGACCTTATGAAGTCATACTTCATCAGCTTTTTTTGTTAGTCCCCATCAGGCATACAGATGGTTTCAATTGTTTGTCTGAAGAAGGCTGCAATGTAAATCAATACCAGAAAACAAGGGAAAGCTCTTTACTTTTTCCCCCTTTGGCATAGTTTTGCATGGACTAAAAACTAATAAAATATGGAGAAAGAGTGTAAGGAAACAGGAAACTTTTTTATGAGGGAGGAGGTAGCATGTTCTGAAGATGTACCCACCCACCCTCCACCCCCTTTAATTTGGGTGTTGGGGCTGTCTGGAGAGATGTAGTAGAAGCAATGTGATTAATTTTTAGCCTGGAACTAAATGGGTACAACCTGATTTATCTTTCTTAAACTTTAGATGTATGAGGGTTTTCTGCCCTTCTTGGCCCCTGCATTCCCCCAAGAAAACTTTTTCTTCTTTGTATGCATGCACAAGCAAGGGTAGCTGGCGAGATTAGCAAGCAGATAGCATGGGAAAACTCTGGAGTTACTGCAGACCATCTGCTAGGAGTTACGTCCTGTTGTTTGTTGCAGACTTGAATTGAAGAGAAGAATTAAGAGAAGGCTGGAATTAGCCTTTGAGTCTTACTGGAGTTTTGCTGGTTTTGTCATTTGCTCTAAAATTCTTGCTTGATAACAAATAGTGTTATCCTTCAAAGGTTTCTATCTGGTGCTTGCTTCAGTTCCTAGCTTGTAAGAAAACTAATAAATGAGTAACAATGCAGTCTCTTATCTCCTTTTCCTAAAGCTCATAGGATGTAGCTGACAGCCGTGTACATTATTATTAGGCTGGCAGCCTAAACATAATAGTCAAAAATAATGTGGCAGGAACTGTGCGCTATGTTGGTGTAGCACATGCAACTATATTTGCTGCAGTTGGAACTCCCACAGGGTATTTGTCCTCCTTTGTCAGCACAGAGCATTGCAGGATTATCTCGCTGAGTTGAAGGAGGCTACTGGCTTGGTCCGAAGTTAGTGAATTGACAGAAGTTGCTGAGATCTGATAGGCATGTTGCACTGAAGCAGCCTGAGCTGTAGAAATATTCCCACAGAAAAAGCTGAAATAACCTGGAATGCCATTGCTGTATGGAAGGAGAAGGAATTCCTGGGCTGTTTGCTTAAGTTGGATGGCTGCTCTGGCGCTGAGCAATCTTGGGAACTTTGCAAAGTTCTGATAATTTTCATTTCACATCAAAGCGCATGAAACAATCAAAGAGAGGAAACTTAGGCTTAGGCAAAGTGATTCTAATGAAGTGTTTCAAAGAGGGGGAGGAAAACCCTGAGCTTGCGTGCCTTTAGTTCATGTTTGTGTGGTTTTGTTTGGGGAATCAGCAAAAAGGTGAAAGCTGTATTTCTACTAAATAGTTCAGTATTTGTGAATCTTACGTGAAGAAATGTATCCTGGTTTTTATAATTATGTATGGTGTGTCCTGGACTGTTTTGTGACCTGCATATATGTAAACTGAGTTGGGTGGGAATAAGGCAGTAAGCTCATTCTAAAAAGGTTCCTCTTTCTGCCTTGAATTTGCAAGATAACAAAGCTTATGAGTGACTGTAGTAGTATCTGGCTTTCTGTTGCCCATTATTACCCATAAAATATATTCTGAAGTGACTGCTACTTCAGCTTTTGGGGTAAGGAGCAGTCTAGCAAGAAAAACTGCTTAAATCCTCCGCCCAGCACTGTCACAACTGGTGTGCTTTGAACGTAGACGGAGGCAAGCAGAGTTAGAAATCTGTTCTGAACTGCCTGATTTTGAAATGAGCTGCTCTTGATGTGGAAAGTCCCAGAAGCTTGCTATCTCATCCAAAATACGAATCCTGCCAGGAATCCTAAATAGGTAACGGTGCATGACGGACGGTTTGATAATGAGCATTCATCTGGCTTCTTGTTTTTCCCTTCACAGTTGTCTGGTGGGTGCGAGCTGACGGTGGTAATCCATGACTTCACTGCCTGCAACAGTAATGAGCTGACAATCCGCCGTGGGCAGACAGTGGAGGTCCTGGAGAGGCCCCATGACAAGCCCGACTGGTGTCTGGTTCGAACCACGGATCGGTCCCCAGCTGCAGAAGGCCTGGTCCCCTGCGGGTCCCTCTGCATTGCTCACTCTCGCAGCAGTATGGAGATGGAGGGGATTTTTAACCACAAAGGTAAGACATGATGGAAACCAAGTCTGTTTATCAGCAGCATGAGTTTTTGGGTAACGGGGAGTACTGTGCAAATGGGAATTCCGGTGTTCTTGCACTGTTTTGGTTTCTAGGTTTTATTATAGATAAAACAATGCTTTCAGCAACCTGCAGCCATGCTGTCTATTCCAAGACAAGCAGTCAGCAGTTCTCAGTGTTAAGTGAAAATGTGGCTGAAGACAGGGAAGAGATTTAAGCAAATTATGTTTTGGTGAACTGAGTTGATAAATCATGTTAGATCAAGCTGCCATGACAGGAGAATCTATACCTGTCGTGTGCTGAAAGGGGCGAGGGAAGAAAATCTCCAGTGTGCATTATCAGTGGTTCCTGAGAAACACTCCAGTAAGAAGTCATGACAGCATCAGGCTCAGCGATGGAAAAAGGTAATACATGCACCTATATGCCCTGGCACATGAATTGGCTATTTAGACTTACATATTTTACTGAACTGAGTGTTGCAGAGTAGCAGTGGCACACTCATCCCTTTTTCCTAGAGCAGCTCTGAAATCTTACTTTGTTTCTCCAGATGCATGAAAGAGTGTGCCCCTGAAGGGTGTAAGAAAAATCTGACAATTTTTTGAAAGTTTCTAAGGTGTGCTGTAGTCCTTTGACTCCATAAACTCCCTAGACTTGCAGAGTTTGTTACTAGAGAAAATGCTTGCTTGCTTCATTTGAAACTTACTTGAGTTTGCAGCCTGTGAACAGCAAGAAATGTGAATTGAAAAAAAAAAACACCAGAAAAACAGTCCATTAGAAGGTGTTTTATCACATGCTGGGGAAAAGTTTCATTTCCAAAATTGTTATTGCAAGTAACAAGATTAGCAGGAAAAGTGATGTTGGGGGAAACTTGTTATCCAAAACACAAAATTCTTGTTTTGGACAGTTTTTCATAAATATAACCACAAATTTTTCAATTATTCAGTCCATCCCCAATAGCACGTTACAATTTTTCCCAGGTTTTTCAGACATTGTATACATATGCTTGGCTAAAAAAAGGGAGTTTGTGTTTCTTACATTAGGAGCATGCACAGCAGGAACTTCCTGAATGCAGACTGATTGGCGGGGGTGGGGGTGAAGCCTGAAAGAGTCTGAGCTGTATAGCTGGCATACTTTTTTTGTCCTCTTGTGTCCTATAACAATTTGGATAGAGAAAGTTGAAAGTTTGCAGTTGTGCGGATGATAACATTGAAAAAAATCGTTAGGTATCACCAAAACATTTCTTCCTTTGACTAGGAAGTGAAATCATGGAATGTTACCACTGTTTTATTTGTTTGTTTTTAACACCATGCACAGAATTGATAAATCCAATTTGCTTTGGAGCTAGGGGAATTCATTTGAATTGCAATTTGAATGCAGAGAGTATTGTGAAGAGAGGCAGATTGTACTGGACAAGATACGTTATATGAGGAACGTTGACCCTGTCAGACTTCTGAGGGAGAGAGACAGTTTATATTGAGCTGGTTTCGCCTTTGCAGGTTACTTTTATTAATCAAACCAGTGAACATAACCTGTATTATGTTTTTTCTTTAGTGTTTGTTTGGGGAAGGTGGGGCAGAGCCTTGTAAAGTTACTTTAGTTTCTGCTTGACGTGTTGCTTTGAAATACAGAGCATTAATTAATTATGTTAATCATGGAGACTGAAGAAGAAAAGGCCATTGCTAGAACAAGCATGATTTGCAGGGCTGAATGCAGCCTGAGAAGTGACTTCTGTCCCTGCCTGTGCCACAGGCTGCCTGTGGGATGTTACGGCATGCCATCTAAACCCTAGCTGATAAGAAGCAGCTGCTAATTGTTTATTCCCACATTACTGGGTGTCAGGCTTTAGGAGCTGAATGTTTGATTTGTGAAGTTTCCCCGTGCATGTGACTGTGACCAAAGTCAGTGTGAGCAGTCTTGAACACGCATGCTATTATATAATGTTAAGTAATCTGGGGAGGGAAAAACAGAGCAAAAAAACCCAACTTCAGACTGGATACTTGAGACTACTGGATACATTTGACTTCAGTCTCTACCTCAACTTTATATTGCTTGAGTAGAATTGAAGTAGTTGATAATGTTCATTTCACAGAGGGACTACAAAAATTAAGCAAAATTAGTGGAGTGCTTTGATTTTATCGCTGCCCCCCCCCCCCCCCCCCCCCCCAGTGAAAAGTACCTCAGACAATCCCACAAAGCAATTACTCATTCTCAAGTGCTGCATTTGATTAAAGATCTTAAATAAAGCATTAGGGAATATGCTAATCGGAAGAATGGAAAAACAATTAGATGATCTTCTCAGAATTGTGAGCATTGATTGAGGTATGAATTCCTAACAAACAAAACAAAACCCACAACCCCCATAAACAAAGAACAAGTGAATAGCTGACATAATTTAAGGCAGTCTATGTACTTGAGTGGATAACTTTTAACTGTTGTATTTTCTAGATTGTTAGTGCTTGGTTCTGCAACTTTAGTCGTCTCATTAATACAGATTATTTTTTTCCTTTTTTTGACCATAATTCAGTAAACATCTGTTTTTGAATGATTCAACAAACTAGGATATTGCCCTCTGGAGTTCTTAGGTCTGAAAAGACATGTCATATGTTAGGCTCGCAGTGTGAGCATCAGGTCTGAGTAATTCTGTACAGTTTATGGGCTAAGCCACGTGCAGTAGACACGAGTCTGGAATTTGTGCATGTCTGGCATCGCAAGCTGTTGCGAGAGGCTTGGGGAGAGAGGTTTTATGTAATTCCAAAGGAAAAAGGAAGGTGATCACTGTCAGAAGTGGTGGTGGTGACTGCTTGGATGTTGAGTGCTTAACTAACACAAATGACTTGTTGAAGCAAGGAGTTCTGCACTCTTTTCAGTATCTGTGGGCCCTACAGTTTTCATCTTTTCAACAGTATTTGTCAATACTGTTCGCCAGCTAAACAAGTTAAAAAGCCACAGCATATCAGAGCTGAAGTGAGCTTCAAAGTTTTGAAATTCTTAAGTTTTGTAAAACCACATTTTATCAGAGTACAGAAACGTTGGGTGATACTTAATGCCTCAAAAAAATCTGAAATTATTATCCAAAGTAGGGTAACATGAAAGATTATTAAAGCAGAAAGTATGTTTAGCCTAGTTCTGACAGCTGATCACGGCTATTTCTTGTGTGTCCACATATTATCTGTCAAGCATGAAAGGTAATGTTTTATTTTCATGTAAGAAGACAGCCCCAAAAATGACCTTCCTTACTTGCCTACAAGTGTAGGTCTTACTTGTCCTCTCAGAACGTGTATTACTTTAAGTATCTAATCAGTATCAATGGGTTTAAAAAAAAAAAAGGCATTTACAGTATCTTCAGTCTCTAAAATTTTATAGTAGTTAACAAACGTTTTGTTAAGAGTATAGGGAAAGTATTACACAGAAAACAGACATTCACTAGGTGGATAGTCATTTAGGGGGAGGGTTGATTGCAGGTTACAGACCTCTTGCTTGCTCTGCTGGATATCAAATCTATTTTTGTAAATTATTTGGGTCATTTAATCAATTTGATGTGCAGTTTACAGATGAGTACATTTTTATAAAGTCTAAATCCCTTCTATAATGGGGGGGAAGAGACAAACAAGTGGGTAGTGAAGAGGTTGAATAACAGTTGGTGCACTCTACAAAAAATAAATTACTAGCTTTGGAAGAACATGTTTTTCACAAGTAATACATAAGGCTTTGCTTTTTTTTTTTTTTTTTTTTTTGGGGGGCAGTGATTTCTCACATGTTATTGGGTGTGGGGGAGAAAGAATATTCCTGGTTTATTTGGTGCTTCTCTCTCTTTTAACAAGGGTTTCTTTTCATTCTGTGGTACATCCTTTCTATATGTGCAGTTCTTTCCTTTGTTTGCAGGGCATTTACGCAGCCACAGAGCTCTGGGTGTAAAGGGCAGGGGACGGGATTCAGTATAATCAGTATAATGAAAGTGAACTTGTAAGCTCAGAAAAAGTGGCAGGTATTTAAAATGGTTTGTGAATATCTCTTGCCTGCCTAGGTCACAAGTTCACTGTCTTTTCCAACTTTGAGTACTTCTGAAGTCTGAAGAATTTGTGATAGTCCATCATATCCTTTCTGTAGGTGCTACTGCTCAGCAAGCTACAAAGGCTGCCACAGGCCTTTGCTCATGAGGCTTACATTTACATGTATTTAAGATACGGGGTTTCTTGTGACCACATCTATCTGCCGATTCATGCTACTATCTGTTTAGTTCAAAACTTGCCCGCAGATCTTTTATTTAGCTGGAGGTACAACATCTGCCTGTTTTATACATTCTTATATTGCAGGTATCCATATAGGTTTGTTCTGATCTGAAAGGTAGATTATACCTTAGTAACGTGGTGACGTGCCATGCACCACTACAATACTGAATACCGGCTTTTGATTTTACTCTCAGGATACTGTCCTGACTGGTGCCGTAAACAGAAAAATGTTATTTCAGCAGGTTTGTTTTTTTCTCCAACTGTAGTATCTCTCAAAGAATCTACCATAATAAAGAGTATCAAATGGCTGACGCTTTCCAAGACGGTTTAAAGAACTGTGTCGTAAGCCCTTTTCTACACCTGCAAGATGGGAAGGAGTGGTGTCAGGCAGGAATTGCAGGTGTCAGAGCTCTTCTTGAATTGGTATGGGGGCCTCCCATTCAGGAATTAAGAAAAAGAAAAATTGCACGGGTGATCTAGAAACATTTCCCCAGAAAAGACAGGCATTTTATAGTTGAGGCCACAGAATGGGATAAAACAAAGTCCTGAATTTGTTACATTAAGTAAGCTTGCTCTCGCACAGTGGGAGACCTTTTGTTCAGAATATTAATTTTAGATGAACGGGGAGGTGGGGAGAGTAAAGGTAAAATATCTGGCATATGTCTGAGAGCTTTGAAAACTGTGGTTGAGAAATGGAGTGTTTCCATGCTGAGTCCAAATACTGTTGTGTAGGAAGAGGAAGCTCTGGATGGCAGCAGAATTTGATCAAGTAAAACGGGGATCCAGTCTGAATAATTGAAGGAGGACTCCCTGTTTGTAGTGGATGAAAAGAAGGATGACCTGGGCAGCGATTCTTTGCTTACAAGCAGGGGGAGGCTGTAGAAGGGGAAGATTTGCTGGTTTGAGTCTGCAGGCGAGCAAAGCGTGGGCCATGTGTTAGGGAAAAGGATCCCCACCCGTGGCTTCGAGCCAGAGCGCTGCCTGTGAGATTGTCTGACCGCATTTGCAGCTGCAGGAAATGAGTTCCAGCCCAGGCCAGCAGGGAAAGTAACTCCTGACAGCGGGTAGGTAGGGTGCTGGCCTGGCCTTGGGGCCACCTGGCAAAAGGTGGGGACTGTCGTTTCCAGGGCACCGTACAAAAAGGGATCCGCGTCTGCTACACGGTGGGATGCGATCACGTGCAGAAAGTGATACTGAGGAATGTGTTGTACTTGTGTAGGACACTAGATGTTAATCTAAAAGTTCTGGGGTTTGATGAATCAATTCCCGCATAAAATTTGCAAATAACAGGCTGCCCATCCAGATATCCGGGTGGTAGAAAGCCTTATGAGGAGCTCGCAGGAGGCAAAGCGGAGCAGTCAGTTGGATTTCATGCTCTGCTCATCTAAATGAGCAAAAAATTGTAAAAGCCATGCTGCAGTGGCAGTTCAACTTGTTTATCGGGCAGACGAGCTTGAACAGAGGTGCAGGTGTTTTAATAACTAAAGTTCATCTTCACAATTATCAGTTGTTTTGAAAGCCTAATAAATCATAAATAATTTGCCAAAAAGCATTACTAGTCTAATAGCAGCAAAGATAGTTCGAATTTAGGGTTTGTGTGTGTGTGTGTGTGTGGTTTTTCAGACACGTTCTCATGCTTTAGTCCAGGTAAATAAAATAGCTGCAGTATGAAGTTAAACAAGAATTCTCTATCCTGACTTGCCCACCTTGTGGTTTTGGTTGAGTTTGCAGTTAAAAACATGGTTTGAGCATAAGTAAATTTAAATAAAACGTCAGCAATTGACTGTGGTCCATTAGATCATAATCTTTGCATTGAGTTTTATAACCAAACTATCAAATGGTCAGAATTAATAGCCAGATTATAATTCAGCCTTGAATAAACAGTGAAGTCTATATGAATTGCTTCCTTGGCATTGTGCGATCCTAAACTAGATAAGGAGAGTCAATTAATCTCACAGGTTTAATTTCTGGAGGAGTTCTCTCTAAATCAAGTTTATATGTGCTCGGAAACATCATAGGATTGATTCCTGCATAAACCTGCCTTTTAACGCCTGCACTATTCTTCCTGGGCTGGGTTACGATAAAAGATCTGTCGGATATATCTGTATTTCCCATGCTGACTCTCTTTGTGGGCATAAATATGTGGTTAATTTGTCTCCGGAATTTTTGTACATAGGTAATGAAAGCTTTCTGCCCTGCTTGGGAGCTCAGTATTACAGCTGAGAGAAAAGAAGAAACTTTATAATACTGGCTTGAATATACTTTTGGTCCCAGACAGCTGCCAAATACATTTCTCTCATAGCGTAGTTGGAAAGGAAGTAAGTGTGTAAAAACTATCTGCTTCGGAACAGATGTATTTGCACAGCTGATCTTTGGGAGGTAGAGGGTGGATATAAACCAGCAATTCTGATGGCTTTAGATTTCCCAAGAGTGCTGTTATTTTGCTTGCAATTAGGGTTTCTCTGACAGCAGTTTCTTTTTCTAACCCAGTTATTGAGGCAGAACAGAGTACAAACTAAAATCATATCCTGCAATAACTGACCCTCTTCAGGTGCAACAAACAATTGAAAAAGTTGCTTCAGTGTTAAGAATTACTTCTTGAGCGTGTCTTTGTTACCCATCTGGAGGTCACATGAGAACAACCCAAAGAGTTTTTCTTCCATTTCAATGCGTAAATAGTTTGGCAGAGTGGTGGGGGACAGGGAGAGCGGAGCTAGGGACACCTATTTGGACAGCAGAGTTCTAGAGACACAGAGTTGTCATGTGGTAGCTGCCTTGTTCATGATGGGTGACAAGGAGCTATTGGTGTATTTTTTTTCCCTGTAGCTGGAGTGGCTGTTCACGTCCAAGGACCACCTGGGTAATTTTACCTGATGCGTTTTCCTTCTGTCACAGAACTGTGTAATACTGACAGTGTCCATAAAGTCTTCTGTTCTTCTGACTCTCTAGTTTTTTGGCACTTACGCTGCTGTGGCTCAGATTCTTAAACTTGGTGTTGGGAGGAGCATTTATGTGTGTTGTGTTTAGTGGGGAGGAGAAAATCGTCGAGGACCAGGCTAGAGCCAATGTTCTTGTGTGCCTTTCAGGACTCGTCACATCACATCTGCTGTCATTGCGGCCTGCAGGTGGAAGTAGCAGGATTTAGCATTCCACTGACTTCCTCCAATTCTGTTTTTGTGAGGAAGCTGCTGAAAGTCCATGTCCCGTTGACTTCATTTCACTTTTCCTGCAAATAGTAAAATACTAGTCTCTGTTATGCATGCTAAATGAGAAATGTTGCACCACTTTTAATGCAGCTCTTATCAGAGGCTTTTTAGATGCCCTTGATGTCTCTTAATTTGTTGGCATTGGTTGTAAATCCCTGCTTCATTATGCAATGTTTTGCTACTATTCTGAGTGCATGTTCACTGATACAGGTATAGTTCCAGTTTGGGACATGCTTGTGCTTTCTCCTAGCTTTGAGTTGAGTACAATTAGCAAGACATTTTTCTGTTGTGGACATCTATTGAAATTAAATTCATCATTCTCTAACCTGGAAGTTACACAAGTAAGTGATGGAATTTGTTGAGCATACTATGAAAAAGAGGCTGTAGCACCATAAAAACATTTCATGATTGCAGGAAAAGTACTCGTAATGCTTCTCAGAAATTTGCAGTATGCATTTCCTAGGCTGGATGTATAATGTTAACCCCTATAGCAATATAAGACATTTACATAACTGACATGCAGGCGTAATAGTAAAGGCTATCTTAGGTAAGCTTCTTATCAAGTTGTCCTTGATGACCAGAATCCTGTAGTCACTCTCCCTGTGGTCAGAAACGAGCTGTGTCCAAACCTACTGTACTTTAAGCATTTACAGTGTGGCAGAAATAGTCCCTGTGACAAAATATGGTTAAAAGTATGTCAGGTTTTCAAGAGCAGGCTGGATAAAGCTCCAGATAATCTGGTCTGATCTCATAACTGACCCATCCTTTTGAGCAAAAGGTTGGACTGTATCAGTTTTTGAGGCCCCTTTCAGCTGAGTTATCCTGCAGTCCTACACTAAAACTTACAATTGGCAGCATGGACTTGATACAATCTAAGTGTTTCCTGGAGTCTTGCTCTCCTCTTAGTGTCTGTGGGGATGTCAGAAATGCTTAAGATTTTGCCTCAAAGTATATTAATTCCATGTAAGAAATGGAAAGGAACCGTAACAAGTATTTCTGCTCATGAGAAGTGCTAGTTATTCTTGTCGCGCCATGCTGGGTGTGATTTTAGCCTTACTATGCTTATGATCATTTGTTAACATAAGCTTTGAAGTAAGAGTGATACGGAGAGTCCCTAAACACAGAGTCTAGGGAAATCTAGTTGCGTGTAAGAACCTGCAGATATGCTGAAGGAAGGAAAGCTGCTAGGGGAGCCACCTGGAAAGAGGGACTTGTAAAGCGGAATGGTCATCGGTTGCTTTCCATAGAAGAGCTTAAGGGACATGGAAGTAAGTGGGGTTGTCAAGGTCTAAGTTCAGGCTGTTGCTCTTCCCCTTATGAACAGTAGCAGAGGAGTCTTAGAAATGTTAAATGTAGGGAATTTGTAGTGATGAAAAAGATCCTGTAAGAGAATGAGAAAGAAAGCAGGGTTCACTGGCAAAAATGTATATTAAGTGAAAATTTGAAAAAAAAAAGAAAAGACTGGTTGACTGGATTGAAGTATGCTTTAGGCAATATTCAACAGAAAAGCTTAGCTGGTGAAAACCAGCAAATTGCTAACAACATATCTTAACCTTTTTATGTCGGTAGCTAATCGCTTTTGAAGAGTTTATTTATTATGGACTGACTTGGTTGTTGGTCCGTCCTAGTGTGTTCTCTGTGTGTTTCTCATTGTCTCAGGGGTAGCAAAACACATGCAATCAAAATGCTGGTTGATTTTGGAAATGGAACAGGCTTAGGTGTGTTTGTCCTTTCACATCCTGAAGATGTGGCAGGACTAAAATGCAGTCGTACTAGAATCAGTTTGGAAACGACTGACCAGTGACTCTGGGCCTGTAACCAGAGCTGTATCTGAAGAAAAGGTGCTTACAGCAGATCATACCCTGGAGGTACGTGCTGTGCTCTCTTTGTGTCCTGGTTGCTTGCTTAAGTGAAAACCCAGGCTATGGGATCCAGTGCTCACTTGTGTCATCTTCACAAAACTGTGCTGAGATTACAATCCTCAGAACTGGAGTAAATTAATGGCGGTAGTATTTACTGTCGTCTTTTGCTGTTTGTGGAATCACAAAGCCTTACTCTTGTTATTGAAATTGTTGGGGCGGTAACAAGCGTTTAGATTTCTGTAATGATTTTTATTTGAAAAGAAGTGTTTTATCTATTTTGACAGTCTAATCTTTCTTAGCAGTATTTTATTAATTTTATAAAGCAAAACGCCATTATAAATTGCAGAAGGAGATAGCACTGTTCAGTCAGGTTGAGCTTTTGAAAGACAGTATTACCTTTTGGAAAAGTTTAAGTTCTTCAGAATACTAACCTCATATTTTTCTCAGCAAGTTGCATATGTATTAGGATATAGAGTCTGTTTAGATCTTTTTGTGCGTTTCAGGAAGTTAACATTATTACCAATCTGAAACTTCTTCCATGACAGCATGCTTTGTTCAGGAGGAACTAACTGGGAAAACAGAATGTGCAAAAATTTTGTGGCAATTAAATTTTTTTTCCTGCACCTAGATTTTAATTGCTGTCCCAAAGGACCATCATTGTCTTAACTGAGTGTAGTTGCCTTCTGAAATATCTGAAGCATAGAATTACAGTGGTGGGTATTTTGTAACTGCATTTTCACAATTCTAGTAAGGGGTGATGATGTAATTTCTGGAAAGTGTACCCTTTTCAATTTTGTGAACTGTGTGATACTGTTCTTTTTTTGGTTCAGAGCTAATATTATTTTAAATGGATGTAAAATGCATACTGTGTAACCCAAACAGAAATGTCTTCTCTTTTTCAGTCCTGAAATATTCTACATCTAAAATTCAGAGTAGATATAAAAAATGTTAATTACCATGCAGAAACAGTCACATTTGCAGAATTGTTTGGCAGTACAAATTTTCTATTGTTTATATGTTTTAACATCTGATAAGCAATGTAGACTAATAAAACCCTGTCCTGTGGATTTTTTGCTCCCTTCTTTCTCTTTTCCTAGGCAAAGCTAGCTTCCAAGTATACTTAAATCTGTGTAGTAACAAATCTGTTTTCATAATTTACAAAAATGCAGCATGTGAAATCCAGGCTGAGACAGAAAGCACCCATTTCTGATCTTGTTCTCCTGTGAGATGTAGCGCAGAGGAATGGCAGAGGTTGCTTCATTTTGCTGAAGTAGCTTTTAATATAATGAAGGAAGCTGTGAATGTGTGCAAGTTTTTTGGGGGTTTTTTTGTGTTGAATGCTAATATTTGAAACCCAGACAGATGCTCTCAGTGCCCATGTGCCTTTCCTGCTTCCAGCAGCAGCAGGGTGTTGAGTCATGACTGGGCTCCATCTGGCATATGTAGCAGCGCTGTGCAACTTAACGTGGTGTATTACATGGACATGACTTCTGTAGACAGTACTGAGCAAAGACCAAAGGAGAAGAGGTCTTGATGTAACCCCTTGTAACTCCAAAATGCATTTGCACAATTTGAACTTAGCAGAAGGGAAATAAGAAGTGTTTTGGTCAGTGATACCAACTAGCAGGTAGCCCACGCAGCTTGCGGAAGCAGTTCCTCCAGATGCATATGTATGGAACGTAAGCATCGGTATTTCATACAGGGAATGTGTGTCCAATTTTAAAAGCATTTCTTTTATTTGTAATGACCTAGTTTGGTTACTAGAATTTTCCTTTTAAGTGACATAAAAGAAAGTAATTTTAAGTCAAGAACATAATTCAGTATTCTGAACACTGCTGATGAATATATTCTTACCCTTTCCTTTTGTCTTTGACTGCATGCATTTCTAGTTAAGACAATTATCTATGAGAGATATGTTAAAAAGAATCCCAACTCCTGTATGTGCAGTTACAACTTGTTTGGAAAATTAAACCTTGTTTTAACCAGATATTTTTTCACACCAACAGGCTGATTCCTTTTTATTTTGGAGTGGGAAGGGAAGAGAAAGGGTGTTTTAAATACAGTTGAGGAGACTATGTCAGAAAATTCAAATTAAAACAAGAAAGGATGATTAAGGGTAACTGGGATAATGAAATTAGTGATAAAAAATGAGTGTTTCTTCAGTATATCTCATTAGGACAATACGTATTTCTTGCTTGGAACACTTTTTGTGTTTCCTCCAATGTAGAGACGAGGCAGGGCATATTTCTTCTCCCCTCCCACCCCTCGCTAAGTAGTGAATGTATGTGGAACAACATTCCTTACACTTATCCAAAAGATTTTGTTTGAATTATCTGAAGCTAGTTTGTTGTGGTTTTGCTGACAGTGGCTGGGATCCTTCAAGCTGATTTGGCATGCTGCAGTGGTGACTCTGTCTGAGGAGTCAGAATTTTCCCAAAGCCTTTCCAGATAAACAGAAGACCGGGGACACTGAACATCTCATCGCTTCTTTGAAAGGCCTCTTCATTCTTGGGAGTGGTATACAGGCTCCAGTTCCTTGGCTACAGAACAAAATTAAAACCTCAAGAAAATAATAGCCAAATTATTAATTCTGGGATTAGGATGTCACGTGCTTTTTTATATTCTTTCGTACTGTAGGCATGAGCAACAGCTAGGGCATGTTCTGCAAAGCTGGAGACAGGAAGGACTTGTTTAGATCCTGGCCTCGGTGACTGGATAGTTGGATAAATGGTTTGTTTCCCAGTATTTTTAATTAAAGCCTGAGTAATTAAGTGTCTTGATATCAGTTGCTCTAGACAAATGTTTTATCCAAGATGTAGAAGGGAAGGTTATTAATCACCCAGCTGAAAACAGCTCTTTACACTCAATCAGAAAATACTTTTCCCAGGTTTGCTAGCTAATTAGCTCTTTTCTAATTTCTAGATATTTTCTTAGAGGTGGTTGTCGGTTGGGTTTTTTGGTTTGTTTGGTGGTTGTTGGTTTTTTTTTTTGTTGATTTGGTTTTTGTTGTTTTGGGGTTTTTTTGGTTGAAACACCCGCGTTTTGAAAGGAGTTCTTGGAAATCTCAACTTAAGGATGTTCGCACGATTCATTGCAAAATACAGTTTCTGACTGATTCAATTTAAAGTGTCTCTGGCAGCTGGCAGCACTGGTAGTAAAGAACAGGAAACAACGCACTGAATGTAAGTCCAAAGAGCCACTGTTGTAATGATTCCGCTCCTTGCAGACTGGCAGTGTTATCTGCGAGACTGAGGAGCTGTAAGGCTATTTTTTGGGAACAGGATGATCTTTGTGTATGGAGCTGAAGAAACCAGATCCTACTGGTGCAGCTGTGCTCCAAGCAGTTAAACTGTAGATACATTGTACGCTGAAGAAAAGGCAAAGTTAGGCTCCTTTCAGAATTTTCATCGTAGTGTGGGAGCTCACCTTTGAAGAATCAACCTCAGGTTTATTGATTGATGCATTTTTGCTGTTCTACAATTTCTTGATTGTGCTAGAGTATTTGAGTGCGATGCAGAGCATCTAACTTGCCAAAGATAGCATTTCTGTGCAAAGTCTGCCTGATTTATTTGTTGTTTGGTGGGGTTTTTTAAGGGGAAATGGATATTGTAAATAAAATTCCTATTGGTTTGTGCAATGTTAATTTAGTTCAAGAATTTTAATAGTTATGAATTTGTGTCTAACTTGGGCTCCTAGGGCTGGGTGGTGTTTGGTCCAGCATGGTTTTGGAGAAGTCTGAATCTTTTCTCTCCCACATTCAGAAACATGACTTAAAATTGTAAGAACTGTGCACTCCTCGATGAAAGCATTTGTCTCATAGATTGCTTAAAAAATGGTTTTAGGTGCTGGTGCTGGCAGAACTGAATAAAGAATTCACTCTTCTATTAATTTCAACTATCCTGTGTACACTTCTCAGCTCTTAAGATAAACAAGAATTTTTAAAATAACTTCATAGTACTGATTTAAGAATATATGAATTGCTGAATTGCTTTTGTAAATGCAATGTCTGGAATAAAAGGGGGAAGATCCCGGAGAAGAATACAGATTTAGTTTTGCTTGAGAACAACATTAAATTTTGAAGCTGGTTTTTTTAATGGTATAATCTTTGAAACTTTTTTCTTTTTTACACATAACTTAGATATTAACGAAAAAAGGTTGACTCTTTAGCTTCTTTGTCAGGCTCTGGGACAATTCAAAATAGGTGTTTAAAAATGAAACTTCTGCATTTTTTTTCTTGTTCTGCTTGTTTTCCATAAGATGGTATAAAATGAAATGGGTCTTAAACAGCATCCCAACCTAATCTTTTTATCTTGTTTTATTATAAATTAAGGGTTTTTTTCCCAATACCATGCAAATCTTTTGGAGTATGAGAAATGCAGTCAGTTTAGTTGTCCTCTTCAGTGAAAGAAGGGATGAATATTTCCATTCTTACATGCAAGACTAGTAATAGTACCCTCAGGTGAGGTAGCACTTGCATGGGGAGGTTAATACAGTGGCAAATGATGGTTGTGGATGCTGCAGTTAGGAACTGGTACCTGTGAGAAGCTGAAGCTCTAGCAAGCTAATTTCTTGACTCTCAGTGTCAGAGACTAATGAGCTGTTCCTTCTGTGCTGGAGTGAGCTGGCAAAATGTTAGTGCTTTCAAATGGTTTGGGCGGTCTGATATTGTCCATCAATGAGCCCCAAGATTAATTGCAGAAAGTTGATCCCATTCCTTTACTGTCACAATAGATACGGGCGTGTGATGTTTTATTTATGTATATCATACAAAGTATGTGCTTGAGATTACACAGTGCTACTCTAGCGGATATTTTTTAAATTACTCACTGAGAAGTAGTCTTTCTTACAAAATGCTATCTTAAAAGTGAGAGAGCCTGGAATTTTAAAATCTTCATGAAATAGTCATTGACAAAATTTTCACCTGGACACTTATTTTGTGACAGGTTTAAATATTTGAGAAATGTCTTAAATTGCTAGGGGTATGAAGGGCCTTTCATCAGTACTTTGCTTTCAGAAATTAAGCTGATAACTGTCTACTTTTATAAAGGAAATTACATAAAATATATGGTCAAGAAAACTCATTTCTGCTTTACACAGGTAAGGTAAAAAAAAGAAAGGTAATTTTTACTTTAAAAACCCACTGTTTTAAGTGCTGCCAGATAGCATGGGTCAGTGTCTGAGCTTTTTTCTTTGCTAATTTGATCGAGTTTATTTCATTGGGCTGAGGTCTATGAATATTTAAGCGGTGAGTGAAGCAGGGGGCAGCTCAGTGCTGCTGTGCAACATGCCATGCAACCCAGCATCTTCTGTGCTGAGCTTGTGCTCTGTGCCCAGGCGCGGTTTTGCCTATTCTCCACGTTAGACATATTCTCACCTTCAGAATGGAGATTGACGGGTTCATTGTTACTGAGGATGAGTTCCTACAACAAATGGCTGCTAGGAGGAGCCACAGGAAGAGCTGTCTGGCAGACAGCGAGAGCTAATGCAGGGTAAGGCTCTGGAATACAGAAAACCTGATGGAGCTAAATGACAAAGAGACCGTTGTGGCAGAGCCTGAATTAAACTGTAGAAAGGCATTAATTGGCTACTTGTTTGGGCTTAAAATTACATATATTTATACAGGTCACTGTCTCAGATAGAAATGGAGAATTGTGATACGTCTTATATAAGATGACAGTGGTACTAAATAATGGCCCCTGCTTGTTAAATTAAGAAATGTTTTTGTGATGTAGAAATCATCTCCCTTTTGCTTATACTTCAGCACAAGGGTCTGAGCTTTCTGTCTTGGACCATAAGAAAGTTGTAGTTATTGTTTCAGTATATGCAGCAAGATGTTTTTCAAATTCTTACCTGATACCCACAGTGACTGCAGCACATTCCTGTGGAGTCTGCTGTCTCCACGCCAGTGTTGCTGTGCAGCAATTGCTTTTTACAACAAATGAGTATACGTCGAAGGCAACTGCATATTTGTGATCCTTTCTTTTTAATCATGTAACCTGTGAAATACACTTTATGTAGTGGTTCGTGTGGTTATTCTCAGTCCCCCACCACCTTGATCTACTTGTCAGAGTTGTCTTCTCAGAATAGAAAGGGCCAAAGCATAAGCTAAAAATAATGGTGTTTGATTTAAGTACAAACAGAAGAACTTTTTGCAATAGCAAGCTGCAAACGATGTAGTTCCCAGAGCATTTAAAATATATTCCTGCATATATTATTGGTGTTACAAGGTCAGTCTACATGCAGTTAAAAAGGAAAAGCAAACCAAACAAAAAATAGGTTTGTGTGTATTTTACTGTGTTTTAGTCAGATGATGTCTTACATATGGAAAACACTATTTCAAAGCTATATTGATAACTTCGCTATTTTTTTCTAAATGTTAGTTAAAGATGTGAGAGTTTAACTACAGTAAGAATGGCTGGATATTTTTTAGCATCTTCAACATGCGTGGGAACTGTTGGGGAGCAGAGGAAAAGGATCATTTAATTTATTTTTTTTTCTTGCTCAACTAGAAACTAGAATCATTTTCAGATGTTCTACAATTTCATGAAGAATAAACTAGCCTTAGTGGAAGTCTCACCGTAGGTGGCAAACTATAAAGATCACTTATCCTGCCCACCCCCACCCCTTAGGAATTCAGTGTCATTTGAAAGTTGTCTTGGGTCAGAAGAAAAACCTTCAGGAATCAGAATTAATGGTTTCAGTGCAGGAGGCTATGAAGGGGAAACTGACTCAGAATTTAGGGTGGCTTTCCTTAGGAACATGAAGAAAGCAAAACTTTTGCCTCAGCTGGAGGGGGAGCACAGCTCTTTAATAGCGTGAACAGGGTAATGTGTGTGTACCCGACTTGTGTTGAGTGCTAATGATAAGCCTTCCTTGACTCTGGAAACCCTGTATGCTATCAGTTCCACATAAAATTCATATTTATCCTTGCGTTACATGCATTTGTTTGTGCTGTTATCATTGGCAGTCCCCTCACTGCTTTATTTTCTTCTTTCTCACTATATACGATTGTGTATTTTACAGTACTGTTTGTTCAATCTTGTTTTAGGGCTCTTTTTTCATGACAATATGATGAAAGCATTTCATTTCTGTTTTTACAGCAATTCAATCCTTGCTTTGGCTTCATAGCTGTTTATCTAGTGAATGTAGCTTTTTGTATGTTCTTTAAAATAAGATGATGATGTGTTCGGGGGAAGAAACCAAACATCTTTTCTAGGTTTCTAAAGTTTTTAGCTAAAAAACCAAACACTTAAATGAATATTTATGGACAAATGGTTGTGTGGCATGCTAGATGAAGAATGTACAGATAAAAAATAAAATACACATAGTTTCAATTTACCGCACAGGAAGATAGCTTGATGAACTAGAAATTTATCTTGCAGAATATAAGCTTAGAAATGATCTGAAATGCAATTTAAACCAGGACAAGGTCTTAAATGAATTTATCAAAAGGTGTGAGTTTTCTAGTGTTTGGATTTTTTTCATTATTTTTCATAAGCAAGGCTCAAGAGCAGGTGAAGGTAAGGGCAGAATCTGTCATTTGGTGCAGATTTTGTCAGTGAAAATGGAAGTTCTAGGGCAAGTGCTGTGTGGTTTAGCTGACCAGAAAATGTCCCTCTTTTTTGTATTTATGGCTTTAGCTAAAGCATTAAAAACTAACTATGCACTGTAAAATAAAAACAGGTGTTAAAGGTTGGTGGTGTCACTGTAAAGCTTTGTAGAGGTACTAGACTGCATCTTTTCCGAAGGCTGAGAGGAAAAATAGCTGGTTTGCTGTATTTTGTTAAGATCTTCTTGAGCCTCAATTAGGGTAGTTACGGTAGAGTGTAATCTGCTGCATCTGGCTATTCCCACATGTGAATTTAAAGACTGGAACTGTGCTCAGTGAGTCAGAGGAGAGCATCCCTAGAAGAGAGGAGCTGCTCTAACGGGAGGGCAGGGGGCTAAACCAGACTGAGAAGATAACAGCAACTTCCTCAATCTGATGGCATTGCTTGTAATGTTACCTCAGTGAACATCTACTGGAGAAGCTGTCACATCCCTGGGGTGTGGGCAAGTAGATCATTTGTAAGCTGTGGGTATCGGAACAGCTGACTCCTCACCATGCCAAACAGGATTAAACAGATTGACACTCTGGAATCGCTTCGCTCAGTAAATCCTACCTGCTGCGGCAACGGGCAGCCGAGTGGCTGCAAATACTGGATTCTGGATTTAGGTACAAATACATGCAACAGAGAGATAATGGGCTGGGGAAAGAGGCTGGGTTGGTTGGTCAGGGGATGTTTTCAGATCATCGTTCAGTAGGATGCTTTCTTTTCTCCTTCTCTCTCTGCTCTGCTCTCTCCTCCCTCTGACCCCAGTCAAAAAATGCAGAGTATGACAGAAAGGACCTGTATGGGAAAGGGAGCAGTTACGGAATGAATCTACTCTGTAAACTACTAGGATGCTGTACAGTAAGCTCTTTCAGAAAAACCATTTAAAATGCATGCGCTACTTTATTATTATTTCTTTTTAGTTGAACTGTGGAAATGAGAAATGGTAACTCTTGCTCTGTGAAATGTTATTAAAGGTAGTGATTTGTTTTAAGAGCTTAGCAGAAATTTTCTTGGAATGTTGCTGCTAAACAAAAAAATCATAGCTTGTTTAATACCTATCACTTCTGTTAAATTGTTGTTGAGAAGTAATGTTTTACGGAATAGAGCTTGAAAAGAATGGGTGGTTGGGAAATAACTTGGTCTGTATGAAATTCATTTAGAAACATCGTTCTGAAATATAATATGGAGGAAAGCCGTGCTATTTCATCTCGACTGGAGTAGCACAGAGGTAAGGGTAGGGATGTTCACATTAAACTCTGTTGTTGTTGAGTCTTCTCCCCTTCTTCCTCTGCAATTTTAACAGGAAGCAATACTTGTGCTTGGCATTTGGACTGTTGCTGCAGAACAGGTTTGATTCTCATACATAATGGTCTGAAATATCTGCAGTACAGAACAGTGCTAACCTTCCGTGTCTGGAGCTGATGCAGCTGTCAGGATGCTTCCTTTTCAGGATGCAAGTTTTTTGTAGCTAGGTTCAGGTCTTACGTAACCTGTTGCTGTATGCATATACCTAAAATCAGCAGCAAAGAGGCAAGTTATAATCTGTTTTATTTTATAGTATCTAAAGTGCTGTTACAGATCGACTGAGAGGAGAGGGATTATGGTAGAAGGGTTGCCGACATGAAATCAAGGATGCAATAGAAAGTAATCTTATAGGAAGCATCTGAAGGTAGGGTCACATGTCAGTGTGGAAGAAACTCTCAGTAGTTCCTCAAAAGATAATGGGGTACCAGCCAGAGGGTGTTAATGTTAGCAGGCTATCAGCTCTGAGCCTAGCAGCTGTGTTCTCGGAAAGCTGCTCTGCAGCCCCCACTGCTGCACAATCACTTCCTAAAACAACAATTATTCCAGTTTTTAGAAGTAAACAAGTACTGAGTATCTTGGAGGGAGGTGGGGGTGAAAGCCGTCAATTACAAATGATAATTGATAGGCAGAATGTTTTGCAGCAAAACATTTTACAGCAGGTGCTCGCCCAGAGCTGTGACTACCTAGTCAGCTACAGGTCTGTTCATGGCACGGCAAGAGTCTTTACCCCTTTCTGTTGCTTGGCATTCTCCTGTCTTCACTGGAGCTCATTTGCTTCATTTTTGAACTCTTGTTGCTGCTGTGGTTAGTCAGGCTCAGATCTATCTGTTTTTTACGTCCAAAGAATTTTTAGCAAACATGTTTCATGAAGTGCTGGGTATAGTCAATCCTGATCAGCAAGATGCTTTCCATTATTACCATAAATTAAGATCATAGACATGTATGAAGTCTTGTTTGGCAAGCATACATGGTTTCACAAACATTCTTCATTGTTCTCTTTCTGTGTCTTAAAAACAGATGTCCGTGTGTACAGACCATGTTGTAAGGAGGCTCAATAGCCTTTCATAATAGATAATAGGGGAACAAAGCTTACTTGCATGCCCCAGTATAACTGTAGCTATGCCATCTCTTGAACTGGAAAGAGTAAAAATTGTGTCTCTAGTAGTTCTGGCCACTGCAAACTTAAAACTGGCAATTTGGGATTTAGGCCGAATGTTCAGAACGTACTCTAGTGCGTGATTTTATTCAAGAAGACTTTAACCAAGGCTTTGACTTTGCTTAAAGAATTCTTTAGGGAATTAAAAAGTTTGGTTTATTCTTCACTAAAATATTAAAGAGTACCTGTGCGATTAATAATTATGTACTGCTGATCAATTAAATGATCTGAGCTTTTTCCCCACTTATTCATGAAATTAAAGGAAAAAAAAGTATTCAGATCTAGAGAGAAAGAAAACAGGAGAATTGGCAAGAAACTAATGAAATTAATAAGTAAGTATTGTATTTTTGCCTTTATCTGACATCAGTTGGAAAAAGCAGCAGTGATGGTAGGAAAGCAATTCTCATGGTAAATCCACCCATTCCTGTAACTTAAAAATGCTCTGCATTTGAGACAAGTGTGGATGAATAGCAAAGTTGTTTATGGTTATCTGGCTGGAGAGAGTGTTGAGTAGTTTCAGTCTGGAACTGAATACTGGAAATAATAACATCTTTTTTCAGTTACCTTATGAGCTAGAAGAAACAATAGGATGTGTTTCAGTCCCTAAGTGTATCATGTGAGTCTGTATTTCACTTGGGAAATTTGAGAGGCAAATCTCATGGATAAAATCCAGGGAATAAATCTACAAACCCAAAATTTATCCTGAAGTTATTAACCATCTGGGGGCTGGGTTTTGGAGGAGGAAGGGTGTTTGTAGGAGTAGACGGAGTTCTCATTTGGCTTTGAAGAAATACATTTATTATATGTGCAGTAGATTGCTTAAAAGAATGATATGAATCAAAGTAGCATTCTTTTTCCTCTTTCATAACATTTTATGGTATATCAAGCCTCAGAAATAATTCATCCATAAAACAGGATGCTTTTACTATAGAGTAATTGTTAGCAAATGGTGTCCAAGAGAGGATAAGAGGTCTCTGAGGACTGGACTCAGAGGATGCAGTGGGGAGAGTCCAGTATTACTAATGGATTGGTGTAATTCTTGGCATAAATCCACCTCTGGGCTTTGAAAGTCTATTCTTTTAGAATACAGATGGAAGCTGTTAAGTATGTGCTGTGTGTGCTTTTCCATCTCCACAAAGAGCGTGCAACAAAAATCCTCCTGAAACTGAGCTCATGTATCAGCTATATAGTTACATATGCAAAGGTACTATTTTCCGGACCTCTATGGCCTTCCTCGCTGCTCTTACAACATGTCTTTTTTGAATTGTTAGGCTGCAGGACTTGCAAGAGAGTTAGCTGAAGGTGTTTTCTCATAAGTTAGTAAAAACTTAACTATGTGTCAGGTACTGCCAGCTTATTTACCCTGTTCTTGCACATGTGATCCAGCTGCTTCTCTTGCATCAACACTAGCAATCACGCAGGCAGCCAGACCAAGGAGTTGATCCGGCAGAAAATGCTATACCCCTGCCTTCCACCCCCAAAAAAATAAGTCTTCAGGACCTCATGCAAGAGAGAGACTAGTATCCTTTCATAACTGCCGTTCCTACCCGTAAACCTGAAGATTTGAGGCTCAGGGTTTTTTGCTCTGAGTGAGCTGATAAGATCCAGAGTTATCCATATTTTCATCTAACTACTCCTAATTTTTGTCCCTTATAATTCAGATCTATCTTTTCAGTGACTGGAAAATGCCATGTAGCTCTCAGGCAGGTTACCTGCATTGTGAAATAAGCCAGGACTGAGCAGCAATGTAGATCAGATGTGCGTATGCGGTTAGCCCCGGGCAGCCTTCTGCCTCTGATCCTTGGAAGTCTGCTCCCTCCCCTGCAGTACTTTCTGCTCTGACCTTGTATAAGTACTACATGAAAACGCAGTAATTTAAAATGGGTCTGTTAGCCCCAGCTCTTTGTCAAACTAGCGACTTGGCTCTGCCTTTCAAAGGGTTTTTGAAAGATATAAAACGAAAATGTATTCTCTTGTGAAGGAAATGCAGTCGGGTTTATAATGCAAACTTCATGTAATAAGGACTTGTAACTCCAAAATGAGTCGTCAATACCAAGAAGGTTTCCCAGAAAGAGAGGAGGGAAGGAATATTGATAAAGCTCTGAAGAGAAGGGTGGAGTTTGATTCCATACCAGAAAAAATGTGGCTGCCTCTTTATGTCCTAGTCACACCTCTCAGAGCGTAGCTGTAACTAAACTTTTGATGCATGCAGTTTTAAATGATGGTCAAAAGTCAGTATTGAACGGGTGGGCTTAACCTGAGCAAAGCAGAACTGTTTCAACTCGTATTACAACTTAATTTCCCTCTTGCTATGTTACGGCTCTATTTTAAATGAATTACTTCAGTGAGGCAGCAGCATAAGAATGAGCTATCACCTTACATAATGAAAGTTTCCTCTAGGTGCTCGTTGCGAGACTGGTAACGAACAATGAGCTTATGATCTGCCTTTGAACGTGGCTACACGCAGCTGTAACAATCCATCGAATTTGCTCATCTAGGCTTGCGGTGACCTTCTCTCCTTTAGTGGAGGTAATGAGAAGGACGGAACTTAGGTGGTGTAAGTAAATTCCATCCAGCTTTGAAAAGACCACATCAGTAATGTTAACAGCCCTTCCTCATAAAGGTTGGGTTTCCCCATAAAGAATAGTACAGTATGTTTATTAAACCACTTTTTTCTTTGTTTGTTTCTTGTTTCCTTGCATTTGGACATGGGATTGGGCACCTCCAGACAATCTTTTCTGTACAAGTGGTTAAAAAAACCCACAAACACCACGGCCCAACAGATCACCTGCATGGGGTAGTTTGTCCTAGGAAAAGAGCTTCATAGAGATCAGCTGTCTAGATGCATTGTATGAAATGCTGAGGACTTCATGAAAAGAAGAGATGTTTATTCAATCGAAAAAGGAATAGAAGCTAATTAAATTCCTTATCTTTTTTCCTCCAGGTAACTTATTTTGCCCCTAAATTTAGGTTTACATTTGAGTCTCTAACTTAAAAAAGGTGATTTACTGTAGCAGTAATTATCATTGTGTAGAAAATACTGATGCAGATCTCCGTCCCTCCCCCCACTTTGTGTTTAATTAAAGCAAATAGTAAGAATTCTGGTTTATTGCCTTTCAAAGTAAGTTTGTTTGCTTTTTTCCTTTACCTTTTTGTTTCCTTTTGATTCCTACTTCCAAACCAGTTCTGGACAGCTCTCCTGTGATCCTGTCACATCATTTTCCTGTGGCGACTTAGGTAATATTAGGTGGATGGGAACTAGGGAATGATTTGAGGAACCAAGATTTGGATGACCGGGTGGACAAGTCAGTGTACAACATCACCCTCCTCCTGAGGCTTTATTGGGAATAATTGAGGGAAAGAAAAGCAACAGAATAGTTGCGTGGCAGAATGAAGTGCTTTTTGTGTGTGCCTGTGAGATATGGGCTAGATCATACCAGAGAAAATTCATGTTCCTTATTCCTGAAGAGATTGTAATCAACTTAACGAACGTAGCAATGATGGATTCCATTTTTAGTACTCGGTGTATTTTAATTGCCCATTGAGATACAATGTCACTCCATTACTTTATAGTTTGCTTGTTTTAAAATACATCTATACCAAGGAGTTATCTTTTCCCTTTCAACTCAGTGGTTATTCAAGACTGAATTTTTGGAGGAGTATCTTCCCTTTCCTAATCCTTTAAAATAATTCATCCTGAAAAGGCATCTCTGCAGCAGTTTGCCATTATGACTTTCAATAGCTATCTGCTAGTCAACCTTGACTGTGAGTCTGTTTAAAAAAACCTTACATTTCCAGTGTGACTGCCCTTGATTAAAATCACGTGTGCTCTCGTTGCATTGCTCAGGTTACATTTCCATCTGAAGACAAAAAGTTTAAACCCAGTGCAGTTTCTAATCACTGTCATCTAAGTCTGCTCTTGATAATGTAGTTATTGAGGTGGGATTGAACTCAGAGGAAGTTGTCTGTCATCACCTACAGTCGGCTAGTTAGGCGGTGTGGAGACTGAAAGCAGTGGCGTGGCTGCAAGGGCTGACTCTGCTCATTAGTATTCCCAATAGTGCGTGCACTCAAAAGGTCAATGTTTTACAATGCAAAGCAGTGTTAGTACAATTAATTTCTATCACTATCACTAATAGCAATTAATTGGATGAGGGAGGAAACATTTTTTATATATATAGGAATTTTGGAGGACTTATTTTTATCACTGTTTTAGCCATTCCATCTTCCCTCCCAATTCCTTTAATTATTTTCTCAATTTATTTTTTGAGGGCTACAACAGTATAACATTTGGAAAGAGAAAATGACCAAAGTTATTGTAATAGCCCCAAAGCTAAACAGTATGAGTATATTATTATTAAGCTTATGGCAGAGTTCCTAACTTGAGATTGATGTGTTTGTACAGCTGTTGCTAAAGCTGTAGCTCCAAACAATCGCTAGTTGTTCTAATGAGCTCTTCTGCTTTGAATCAAGAGGATTGGGGGAAAACAAAAAAAGACTGTTCAAATTGCTGTTGGATTAGTATGTGTATTTAGGTTAACATGTAACTGCAGTAGGTGAAGAGGAAACAAGTATTTTTTTCAGTACAAGTAGTCTAGTAACTTGGGGTTTTTAAACAAATAAAATTTGATAAAGTCATCATTTCTTTTGTATCATTTGTTCCTGTAACTCAATACTAGCACTGAGTACTGTTCATATTTATGAACTTTACCGATACGCTTGAAGATACGCTTAGCAATTATTAATATCTACTCTGTGTGTTTCATAGTATGTTTATTGGCTCATCATATATTCCCTCAGTTTTACTAGAGAATTTTTGAAGGTTTTCTCATGTGTTGGAATTTTTTAAGGCTTTTGGAAAAGAGAATAAAATACATCTACTTTCATCTTTTCCTAGAGGCCACTCATTTGTAAAACACATGGCAGAAGTTGTACTTGCTCAAATTCTTTTTCAAATTTTTGGACAAAAGAAAAAAATATAATGCTGACTCACCGGTTTATGCTGACTTTTTTTTTTTTAATGTACAATTTTTTTTTTGTCTTCATAATTGTGAAGCTTGTTTTTACCACTTAAGATGGTGGAAGCTAATTTCCTCCCTATCAGTGTGTATAGTCTCAATTCCAAAAGTGTACCAGTAGAACTGTGCATCCCCAATTTCCTTTTGAGGTCAGATGTGCTTGGAATGTCTTAGTGAATATGCAGCCTTTTTGTTGGAGTAGCGGAGGATGTTTTAAAATCTGCATACGATAAATTTTTTCCATTGGAATGCTCTGCGTTGTTAAGCTTTTGCACAGGGCAGCATGGCAGGCATTGCTTTAAATAACGTCTAAGATTGTGATTCTTCCTAATGCAACTTCTGCAGACCTGCTTCTCCCTCCCTTCCCCCACGGCTTTCTCTGCCTTCAGTAGAGCTGAGGACTTGCTGAATGCATCTTTTTCTCCCTTTGCTTGGCCATGCTGTTACCTACATTGATATGGATGTTTTTGTTTCTTATGTGCTCATAATCTTCCTCTTCTGCACACGTGTCAGGTAGGTTGCTGTGCTGCTTCAGAGCAGTGTTTCTAGGACTGGAGATTATTTTTATCCATTTCTGAGCAAAAAATTATTTTGCAACACAAATCAAAGTGGCAGATGATAAAACCCTACAGCCCAGTAACAGATGAGCAGAAATGAATTGTGCAGCTGTCCCAATTAAAATCTGAGACTGCTTATCACAGATCTTGTCAGTAGTGGTTCCCAGTTGTAGCATGCGACATACAGCTCTCCAGCAAGAGCAGAGCTGCGTCTCTGCTGCTCACATCACACAGCATGGCTCTTCAAAAGTAGGTTGCACGCAGCATGCATGAGACAAATAGCTTGTCAACAGGCAGCAAAACTCTCTGTCTCGTGTCTTATGCAGCAGCTCTGCCTACAAGGCCCAAGCCCAAAGCTTCTGCCTCCACTCTTTTCCTTCTTTGGCTGAGACTCCGCTTGTCCCCACCAGCTCACTGCTTGGTTTTGTTGAAGGTGGGGAGTGCTGTAACTTGGAGCAGTTGGAAGGAAGCTAATGCTGCCAGCTCCCACTGCTTCAGGAGCTGCGTTGTGCCCTCCACCAGTTTCTTCTGCTGAGGTCTTAAACTGTTGAGCAGCAGTAGCGGGTAACAGGCTGGAGGCAAGGGCTGGGGGCAGCTCTTCCACAGCTCAGCGCAGCAGGGGGGCAGCAGCCCTGGGCTGGGACAGGGTCGTTCCTGGTATCTGCTGCTCCAGTTACATCCATTCTTCTGGAGGGAGGAGTGCATGGGCCATGCCTTCAGCTGATCTTCTGTTTTGGTCATTGTAAAGTAGTTGGATTTTGCTGATGCGAGACAGATGGCAAAAATAGCATATAGACTTTATTTCAAAATATGTGTGACTGCAGTGAAAGCTCCAAAACACCCACACTTTGAAAATGGGTTATGTAGTTGAGACTTGGTGAAATGTCTCAGTGCAAAATTGATCTTAAAATTTACCGTATTTAAAGGGAAATGGGGAAATTACATTGGGACTGTGGGAAAACTTGCTTTCTAGTAATAGAAAATCACCGTTTCTCTTATTTTCTTTCTCTGTTTGCACTGAAGAACTTTCACAACTATTTAATGAAAAAAAGATGTCCCCTTAATATTCTTAATTACATGGTATGTGTCCGCCTGTATGCGGGAATTAACTGTTAGTATGTAACTTAAATCTGTCAATGAAAATCTTGCCTGTTGCAGGCCCGCAAAGCAAATAATGTTATGTGCTCCTTCATGGTGATGTAAAATGATGTCGTATATCAGGAGGCACAGGAAAGTGCGAGAGATAAGTAACTAGCTGATGGCCCCAGTCAGCCCAAAGAAAACTTTGCCTGAAAATTAGGACGTCAGCTTCTCTGTTCATTAGCTCTTCTGTAGAAGCATGCAAGCCCCTGTGCAGTTAGTGGTTAGCAGAAAAACACACACCTCTTCCAGGGGGGGATAACTGTATTAAAATGATCAGGGCACTTGCTTTGATCTGTGAAACTTTGATCTGTGAATCAGGGTGACTCAGTGTACTGAAACAGAGCAAGAGCTTGGGTGGAGAACAGTGCTAAAGGACAAAATTTGTCCTTGGCATGTCTTGCCAGCGCGTGGATGTAGCTGTCTAAATTTGAGCAAACAGGTGGTCAAAAGAGTGGAGCTGAGATCAAGACATTGCCTTTTAAAATACAAGCTGCGTACAGGGAAGCTGAGATTTAATCTGTTAGAAGCTTGTGGTTTTCACAAACTGTGAAACAAAACTTTAGCAGTGTGAGTAACTTTTAATACTTCCTACTTGTGACAGAAAATATATTTCTCTCCAGAAATAGGAGAGAATAACAGTTTATTGCAAAAAATGAAATTCCCCACGAAGTCCACTCTTCCCTTCTGTAGTGCTGCCTTGCGCTTTTGGTAATACACAGCATTTAGATTTGGGGATTTGTATCCCTGTGGTCTGAATTCCAGGGAGCACAAACAGAACTATTTCTGTTAACCTGGAAAAGGATTTTTTCTGGCACAATATCAAGCCTTATTTAAAAGTTTGAGTGTAAAACCTTGATTTTACATTCACGGGGTAGGAAGACAGGAGAGGATATTAAAGGAAAAGACACAATAATAAAACACGTGTGTTAAACCCTTCAGGCATATGCCACTAATTTTCTAACTTCAATGAGCAATGTATTATTTTTTGCTCTTAATCAGAGATTTTCTTCATTCCTTTCTCTAGTGCTGTTGCAAATATGTCTATTGGATGACTTTTCTCAATTTCAGAAAGACCTTCAGAAGTATTAAAGTGACAGTGTCTGTCTTGGGGAGAGGGTGGGGTTTTTACTTGCAGACCTGCTTGTGAGGCAGTTTAGTATCTCATTCGGAGAAGCTGAAGAGTACGTAGCCTCAAGCTTAGAATTCCAGTTTGGCTGATACTAACACAATCAGCTTTTGATGACTTGGAGGACTTAATTGTTGAACACACTTAAATCCAAGTGTCATGGTCTAGTGTCTGTATCAGTCAAAATTAACATGGATAACTCGCTAATCAGGGAAGATATACTAAGGAGTTGAACTCTTAGTCTATCCACACACTGAAAATATTGCAAATTGTATTTCAGCATAATGTGTAACTTGAAATAACTCAGGAAAGGTTTGCTGACCAGAGATGAAGAGTGAGCGTGTTTTGTTCCACTCCCAACACGAATGTGATTGAAGGATTTTCTTTTATGTGTTAAGTACTAGCTTTTTGCATTTTGTGATTATTTTTAAGAAACTAATTTCATGAACATTATTGCACTGCCTGTATATCGTAAGTGAAACTCGTGCTTCCCAAAGGGCATGGTGGAAATTCTCCATTTGCAAGCCTGATAACACTCAAGCTGCATCATCTTTAAATGGTAACTGCTGTTTTGGTGGCTTGTTAAGAGTTGAAAGGCATCTAATGCCTTTTGAGGTATATACCACTATTGGTTTCCAAAAATACACAGTGAGCGTAGTCTAAAGAGGATACCCAGCAGGAAAGAAATAAAATTCCTGACACGTACAGAAGTATCTGGATGGTCTTGTATATGGCAGATTGATAGCCTCCCACTTCAAAAGCGGTTCCCAGGCAGAAACCATGTGCGTGTGTGTCCACAAATAAAATAAACCTCTCACTCTTTTTATCAACCTTTCCCCATCTCATCTAATAACAAATGATGGCTGTGTACACGGGCAGCATTTAATGGGCATTTGTCATTAGATGCTTGTAAACTATTTTTGCTTCCTCTGATGGCATGTTGATTTGGCTCAGACTGGGGCATGTTTGTAGGTAGCTGTGGGCTTGGCAGATCACTGAACTCAAGCTGTTTCCAATTCGCATATTAAAGTTTCACGTTCATCAGTGTAGATCGTGCTCCCATTTTGAACCAACGAGCAGCTCTTGTCCCCATATAATTTGTAATGTACCTGCATAAAATCTTACTGATCAGCTGGTTAATTGCTCTGTGTGATGGATATTTCTGGGCTTTTTGGTCCCTAGAGTTCATGGTAGATAGCAGCTCTGCAGTGGTGGTGTGACAAGCCAGTCAGAGTTACTAGGTTTGCTTTTCTTCATTTTTCACTCCTTGTCCCATTACTGTTTTGTAGTCCAGGCATGGTGAAATGTCTTATTTTGGGGTTTGGAGAATTTTGGGTTTAGGGATGCAGAGCAGACATCAAACAAACTTGGTGTGATTCCCTAGGTAAAGGAGTCAGGGTTTTTTTGTAGCCCCTTGCACTCCTTGTAAATACCAAAACTCTAAAAATGGCAATATGGAAATAGTTAATATGAAGCAGAGTCTTTCAAGTCATCAACTAGCTTAACATGGCTGATTTATTTTTTAGGGGAAAAAACCAGTTTATTAATCACAGATGTGCATGTTTCTAGTGTTAAGAAAGCTAGGACTAGAATGAAAATTCCCATTTCCCTTCTACTTTCAAAAATTTGCCAGTTCATTGGAGGTAATTTTATCTTCTAGTTTGAGGGGGTCAGAACCCATGCTGCCCGCTCTTTTTCTTTAGCTTCAAAAATATATTTATGGACTCTCAGTGAACAATGACCTCACCACCACAGCAACATACGTGATTTTTACTTTGAGGGAAATGGCAGTTAAATGCCTTATTTTCTTATTGTGACTATGAATTATAAAACGAAGTCCACCCGTTAGGTTTTTTAAAATACTTTACTGAATTATAAAGCTGTCTCCACTTGAGCAAATAGCAGTTTTATTAAATTTGATAGTTTCTTGTTGGATTGGTGTTGCTGTGTATGATCGTTATATGTGTGTTGGTTTGGGTTTTTTTTTTTTACTCTGAGATGGCCATCTGTTGCATTTATCTTTTTCTAAAAGGGTTTCTGACGCTCACTAGAAAGTTTACTGTACTTGAAAACACAGTTGGGGTTAGCATACCCCAAATTTATTCCATCTGGTTTGGTTTTAAAAGTCCATGTTGTTCTTGGTTTAATTTGGAATACTCCTTTTTCGTCTTAGCATGTTTTAGTGATAAAATATTCTTGAGCAACCCTAGAAAAACAATTTGCTGTGTAGTCATAAAGGAAACAAAGCCAATTTAGTGTAAACAATCCCAAGCATGGTAATCAATCAAACTGAGTCTGCATCCCTAATTATATAGATAGAAGTAGTATATAGTGAAGGGGGAGGGGAAAATGAGAGACACCTGTGTGGCTGTTCTCATACTGAAGGTGAAAGGTCTTTCTGTACTTTTGAAGATGCCTGTATTGGATGTTGATACTCCCTAATGCTTGGTTCTGGCAATGCCTCGAAATAAACAGATGAACTTGAGCACCTAGGTTTTTTCTTGATTGCGCTGTAGTATTGTAACTGGTCTCCTGAGGAAGTGGATGAGGGTGAGAAATGGAGAATCCAGACCTTTGTTCAGCTGGGATGGGATGGGAGAATGGATGGTAAATGGTCTCACTGGGAAAGTACTGGGATGGTATATTTGTAGTGAGTATTAGCACCGACCTCTGAGGCTGTAGGGATGTTTTCTGCAAATTTAAGGAAGGGCAAAAAATCGGATCTGACTTCTGAAAAGGCTAGTAGGTTGGTATTCATTTCAGGTTAACTCTGGTGATGTTAAACCTCTTCTGCTTGTTTACTCAATTTTTTAATTGTTTTTATTTTTTCTAATGCCTTTTTAAAATAAAATTTTATATTTAAGCTGATGTTATTATGGCAGTGCAGTATTTTTATTCATTTTAACCTTTTCCTTCTCACCCAGTGCTTTTCATGCTTTGAAGAGCAAAGCGGAACAGTGCTATCGTTTTGGTGTACTAATTACACTTTGCCCACTTTTATAATTCCCTGAAGCCCTAATAATACTTCAATAATATTTTGTATTAAATCATGCAGAAGAGAAGATGAGAAGCAGTTACATGCTGCATGCCAAATGAAAACTAATGCTGTGTGGGAGGATATGGCTAAAGTATGTGCTGCGAAAGATGTCTGGCTAACATTGTTTTTGTCTCTTAGATCCTCTCCACTTGAGCAGAGTACATGTATTTCTTCCTGCTCTGTTCCATCCTCCTGCCCCTAAACTCTTGGCCGACTTGGGTTAAGAGCAGGAGTGGTACAGCAGAAGTGCAGTCAGACAAAAATACCAGTCTTCCACGGTTTTAGGGGCTCTGGGCTGTACTGCTTGGTTTTACAAGGGATTCAGTAGTTGCAAAGTGCTGGTTGTCAAAAGGATGTGTGATAATTTGAGGAGGTGGAGCACAGGTTTTATAAAAACAAAAATGGGTTTATTAGCTGCAGGCACGTTACATGCTTAGGGATAGACATGTTTATGTGAAAGTAAATCTTGCACAATCAGTTACTGCACCACCACACCGCCTTTCTCTTAGAAAGGAGTAATTGTGAAAGTAAGAAATGCAACAGATGCAAAAATCAAAACAGTACATGGTAAACTTCTGTGAAGGCTTAGTTGCTTTTTTTTTTTCTTCTTTTTTTGTAAACAAGTGAACGTGCTCTATTTTATTTGTATGGAAGGAACTTGTATGAACCCTTATTGGGAGGAAAAATATATACAAATGAAAGAAAAACTTGGCTGAGGGATTTTAAACATCTTCAAGCTTGAGAGTCTTGAAGACAAAGCATTTAGTTTATGCTTTAAGAAACTTAGTTGTAAGAATACCAGCACTGTTCTCTCCTCTTCTGTGTTCCACTAGCAGAGTGACAGAAGGTTATTTATTGAAATACCCATCAGCCAGTGTTTGCTGTGATTTCTGAAACAAGACATTTGAAAAAAAAATTAAAATGCACGATACAATAAAGGTAATGTTAAGTTTGGTGAAAGAGCAGTCAAACTAACTTCTAACAGTTTTAATAGGAGATTGTTTGGATTCCAATGGAGACTCCAGCTTGCAGATGATTGTGAGTTTTGTTTGGAACTTTTTTAATAAGCAGACCACTTCCCCCCCCCCCGCCTTTTAAATAAAGTAAAAAAATGTGTCATGATGTGGATGCTGATGGCTAGTAGGCTTGTCTGTCTTACGGATGTGCTGAGAACCCTTAAGTAGTAATCCAGGGGCTTTGAGGGATACTCAGATTGCGAGTTGAAAACCATTGTTATAGATAATTAATTTCTTCCTTATGTTTCCTGCTTCAACAAGAAAATAATGTGGTAATTATGGGGCACTGCTATCTTTAGATTTAGAGGCGAAGCTGACTAGCGTAACTGTGTGTCTGCTTTTTGGTAGTACCCATTACTTAAAGCCTTGAAACCATGTTAATGGCATTGTAGGAAGTCTCCTTACCCAGGTGCAGCACAGCTGCAGCTGTGGCTAGAAGATAATTCTGCAGGTGAATCCCGATTCTGGGTGACTTGCTTTAAAGTTTTAGCAACCAGCTTGTAGGACTGAAGGTATGTTTTATGAAGTTTGTTTATCTTTTCTTAATGGAAACATGATGGAAGTGGAGGTTAATAGCAATTATTATGTGTGTGTATTCATACATTATAAGCTACAGGAGTTCGTGGCATCAGACCTGATGTGTCTTAATGGTTACATGCCACTTGGGTTTTATTAGAATAGAGAAAAATCCTCACAGAAAGCCTGATAGATCATAATTTTGGATGCCTTTTTTGGAACAGCTTGAACAGTGAAAGAAAAAAGAGTCCCAACTTAGTACATTCACATTTTATGTCTCCCCATCTCAGTTCAAAGTCGTAATTTGTACTTAATGCTTTATGGAAACAGAGCAGGCTCACATACTTGTGTGTGCATCTAAGGCATTTGAGTGTTTACAGTGAAGTGTATTGCTGCATAAATGTGACCATATTATTCTACAAAATTCAAACGGCTTCTGGTCAGACTGGCAATACGCCTCTTACAGAAAAGCGGCCAGAAGAGGTGACCTGAACATCTGTGTCAAGCTTCAAGAAGGAACACAAGCACTGCATTTAATTCCCAGCAGTAGAAACATTCAACAAAACATTACTTATGTCATCCTTATATAAACTACCCATCTACAAAAGTGCACACACATAGGGCGGGGCGCGGGGGTGGGGGTATGAACCTGCATTTGACAACCTAGGAGAGTCTTGTTAACACCCTAATGGTAGATGGTATTCATAGGAGAGGTGTTATGAGAACGTGTCCAAACAAAAAGTATGATTTCAGGAAAACAGAATTGCTAGGGAAAGAATAATTGTGCTGCTTGGGGGGGGGGCAACCCGATGTGGTCTCAAAACAGATAACCAGTAGGTGTTTATCATATGCATACAGTCCAGTTCAAGTGACAGGAGCCTCAGTGGGAAAGTAGTGTTGACCTCATGCACATACAACTATGGCTTGATGAAAGTGTGTCCTTTGTTTGACTACAGAACTTCAGGCATTGTCGTGCTGAGAAGTACTGCTGATCCTGAGAATTGAACAAATGGGCTTTTAAACTTTCATGTTCTGTGCCTTTTTAAAAACCAAACAAAACAACAGCCAAAAGTCTGAGAAGATTTAAGCAAAAGACAGACGTTTAGCTGTTTTCTGGATTCTTCTTCCCCTTTTCCCAAGGGCAGGGGAAATAAATAAAATAAACAAACTGGAGCATTGTAGTAGAATTTGGTGTTTGAAAAATAATTTACTTCTCTCATTGAGGCAATTATTTTTGCTCTTCATGTCCATGCTCAAACCAGTATACATTAAAAGATAAACCAAGCATATCCTTCCATGAAGTCAGATGACATATAGAACATATAATCTAATATCAAATAAATATCAGCAGTGGTAAGTATGCATTGTAGTTGAGGCAGGAGTGACTTAACGATGCTTGACTGTTGTAAGCATACATATAGTGTTTATGTGTGGGTGGCCACGGGCAGCATGAACACTGATAGTTGTGGTGTCATTAAAGCCAGGTTACTTAAAAATAATCTGGTCGATTCGTCCATAAATCCAATCTGATACCTGTGATTACACATGTCATTTGCCTTGTTTCTCGCTTACCGGTGTTTCAGCTTTAAAATGCTCCCCTTCTTCTTTTTCCAGACTCCCTTTCAGTCTCCAGCAATGATGCCAGTCCTCCTGCTTCGGTAACATCCCTTCAGCCCCACATGATCGGTGCACAGAGCTCTCCGGGCCCCAAGCGCCCAGGCAACACTTTGAGAAAATGGCTTACCAGTCCTGTGAGGCGTCTGAGCAGTGGGAAAGCAGATGGGCATGTCAAAAAACTGGCCCACAAGCATAAGAAGAGTAGAGAGGTTCGTAAAAGTGCCGATGCAGGCTCTCAGAAGGACTCTGATGATAGTGCAGCAACCCCACAAGATGAAACTGTTGAGGAGGTAAGTGTTCAGGGCAGCTTCCCGAGACTCGGTTTTTATGTTTTTCAAAGAACTACATGTTGTCAGGTGAAGGTTGTCTCCTCATTTGACTGTCCAGCAGCTGATCAAAGTGGCATGTGCCCAAGTGCTCATTCTTGATGACTGCTGTACTCTGTGTAAGTGCTGTGCCAGGCACAGTTTGCTCCCTTCTGCGTTGAGAGTGGTAGTATGATAGCTCCGTGGAGAAGGCTGTGTAGTTAAAAAGGAGAAATGGGAGAGTAAACAGTTGTTCTTTAGCTTTGCTTTCTTATCCCACTTAGGAAAGCGGCTTTGTGAGTAAAGGTGCTTCATGTTCTGGGAATAATCAGGTCATTTTGTATTTCCTTTCCTTTTCCTGTTGATGAATCAGGGAAAAAACAGGGAGAGCCGCTTAACTGCTTAAAGCTGTATGTACACCTTGAGCAAGAGTTAGAGCACAGAATTACTGGCCCTTCAAATCAAAAGGTAGATAAACACAGCAGTTTTCATTAGAGGGGAAAAAAAGCTGTGAACTATTTGAGATTTTGCCACCAAGGACATCTGCCGGAGGCCTCCCTTCCTCCCACAAACATGTGCCCATCCTTGGAAGCCTGGAACTGGTGTATGAGCAAAGCCTGCCTTCAGTTAGGTGCGGACAGAGTCGCATTCCCTTCTCTTATAAACCTGTGGTTCAGGCTGAAATGAACGGCATCTTACTGTTTCCAAGGGCACAGCAACTTGCATGCTGTACAGTTACTCCCTCCTACCAGGCTTGAATCTGAATAGTGGTTTTGGTAGTTATTGTACAGAAAAGTGGTCTTGGATGCCCAATTACTTATGTAGTACATCTTTTTTTTTTTTTTTTTTTTTTTTTTTCCTTGCTCCTGACATATTTTGCTGCAAGCTTGGAACATCAGTGAAGTTACACAGTAAATGTAGGAAAGAAAAGTACTAGAGACTTGGCAGCATGGTGAATTGGGAGATGTGGTTTGGGAAGGAATATTGGCCTCTGTCCTTGAATGGCAGGCTGTAGAAAAAGGCCCTCTGTGATGCAGTTGTAGTGGAAGTGTCTGTTAATTCTGCAGTTCTGTGAGTGAGGGAAAACCTAAGGCCAGTGCCTTAAAATCAGGAAAAAGCAATAACCGTCTATGCTGTCTTCCTTTAAAGATAGTTAAATCATTCTGTGAGGTCAGTTATATTAAACTTTGGCTAGTTGAAATTATATTCCTTATATAATTGGAAGGACTGTCTTTCGACACCACTGTAAAAATTACGCAAGCAGTCTACTCTTGCTGCTTAAAGGGGGAAGGGGCAGAAAGGACAATTGAGAAAATACTTGACGTTGTAATAGGGGGGAGTCATATCCTTTAGAGGTCTTGCTGTGAGGGTTGGTACTTCAGATACAAAGTTCTTGAGTTTCTGAAGTTAGAGGAATGTGGCTCTTCACAGAACTGAACTTGGAAAGCAAGCATGGCTTTGGTAACATTTTCCTGTAGTAAATTTCAAGCTGAATGTCTTGTTCTCAGTATCTCAATCCATCTGCTTTTACCAGACACTGAAAAATATTTTTGGCATCTGCTTTCCCCCCCCCGCCCCTCTGTTGAGCAGTTGCACTGCAGTTCGCAGTATCATCTTAACTTGTTGGGAGAGGGGTGAGATCTACAGAACAGACTTAAGACAAGCTTGTAATCCCAAGCTTTGTGCTGTTGAGGAGGTAACAAAGCTTGAATCTCTTGGTTTTATTTACAGAGAGGTCGGAATGAGGGGCTGAGCAGTGGCACTCTCTCCAAGTCATCCTCTTCGGGCATGCAGAGCTGTGGAGAGGAGGAAGGTGAGGAGGGAGCGGATGCTGTGCCACTCCCTCCTCCAATGGCAATTCAGCAGCACAGTCTTCTCCAGCCTGACTCGCAGGATGACAAGGTAGGAGGAGGAAGCAGGGAAGGCTTCACATGTTGATATAACCTGTGTTTGCACAATCTATGTTTGCACAAGTTTTTCTCCTGTTTCCACAAGTCTCTGTAATGTGTGTAATGCAGCTTTGTGGTTGACAGAAATAGTCCCTATGTCACTTTAGACAACATTAAAAGGGTTTCCTGTGGAAAGAGTATGAATTAAGTGCTTCTAAAATAGAGAAGCATTTAAAGCGCAGAAAATTTTCTGCAAGCACTTTAAATGTGGAAATGGGCCACTTTGCAGGCCTATTTACATCTGTGTGGATGATGCCATCTTTAGTGATCAGAATGTAATTGGTTTATAGTCATACCTTTTGGTACCGAGGTTAAAAAACAATTTGCAAATAAACTTTATTAGGAGAAATTAACAGTTGTACATAACCTTTCTAGGTCACAGGTTGTTCACCAAGCCCTACTAGTTTGGATTGCCTCAGTTCAGGGGGAAAAAATGTACATGCCTCAACAGAAGGAGGTGTTCATATCAAATCTGAGGTGTTGGGGGTTTTTCTTCCGGTTTTTTTTCCTTGTTTTTTTTGGATGTCTGAGAAAAAGGTGTTCCAAGATGTTAATATCCAAGTAAGGGTCATAATCCAGCTGTTTTTTTACAAAGCCATGTTAAAATTGAGGGTAAAAGACTTTGCATCAGTAAGGAAATTCTGGATGTATGTAGTAACTGCATGAAGGACATCTTCCTTGAATATAATCTGGTTTTCTTATGTTGATGCATTGAGAGGGTTTATTTCAATTTTCAACCTGGATCAAACATTTAGAGGGACAAGTATGAAGCCTGGACATGGAGATTTTAGAATGCAGTCTAGACGTGCAGCAAATACACTTATTACTGTTTTCTTCTGATTTTGCTGCTTAAAATTTTTAATCTGTGCCACTGAATGTTGTTAGTGAATTTTGTGGCTGGTTGCTTGCTGTTCTTCTCAGTGATGCAGATGTTTTTGATAGCTTTGGCTGATCTTACTTCTTTCTGTTTTTTTTTTTTTCTTCCTTTTAAAAACACTGCCTTTCAGTGGGGATTGCCCTCATCCCTGAAAATATTGTTTGTAAGATCAAAATGGCTGGCTGCTGTGCTCTATGTGTATTTAATTCCTATATGTTTTCTCAATCGAAAAAGTGTAATATACGAGTTGGGGAGTTAATATATTGGGAAATATTCCATAAGCAAAAATAGGCCAGCCTTTAGACCTGAGAGAATATTTTATTGCTAGAAAATAACAATCCCAGTTTGAGGCTTTGAAATAAAATTTTAAAAAAATGTTGGTGAAATACATTAAAGTTCCTGCTGATAAGCTGCCGTATTTGTATGTCTCTTCAGCGATATAAAAAAATTGATATGCGAGTCTTATAAAAAGTTCTCAAGATAAAAATGGATTTTGCTTAGCAAAAAACGGCAAGAACAGTTACGTGAAGGGCTATGCCTGTAAGGTAGCGTCCCCTCACTTTTGTATTTCTGGTGCCAAGTCAGACCCTTACCACAGCAGAGTAAGAGGCTTTGAGTAGCTTTCAATCCCCAGTAAATACTGCTTTCACTTCTTAAGAGGTTAACATGTATCCACTGCAGTAAACACATGTTGGGACAGTTTCTGAAGTAGCTTAAACTGCATTCTAAAGAAGACTTCTGAGAAGTTAAAATTTGGTAAAGTTAGTATCGTACCATAATTTTTCAAAACATGCCAATAGCAATTAATCTGTGGTGCATCGGTTTTGTGCAGTATCTGTCCTACTGCACAGTGGAAGGCAAAAAAAAGTCCCCTCATGTGGCAGCCTTCTAGGTTGTGTATGCCTCCCCGAACTTCACACACCAAGATGAACCACCACTTCCCAGTACCTAAAGCAAATGCTTTATTGGAACACAGAAGTGAGAAGCCAGAGCAGTTTTACCTAGCAGAAGTCAGTTGGCTCTATTGATGGAGTTACTGTTTAATAAAAGGCTTGCAAACAAATTCCCAGTTGGCTGCCTTCTGGGTGGAGTCCTCCTTCACATTCCTGCCACACTTGGTGGTTTCTTGGGTTGCTCAGCTCCTCTGGATCCCGAGGAATGTCTCCTCCTTTCCGTGACCTCAGAGGCTTGGCTTTCATCTGTGCTTCACTGTGAGCATTTCCTCCTCTCCAGGGATCGTGGTCTATGCTCTGTGCTGGAAACTCCCTGCTCTCTGGGTTTCTCCCTCCCTACCCAGCCCGCTGTGGGCTACAGCAGCATCTCGCACTTGCACGTGCTCAGTTGCTGCCTTTACCTTCCCTTGTTTTCTGGGCAAGAGATGTATTCTGCTCCCAGAGTACGTCAGCAGGCAGACTTCATCTCTACAGCTCCTTCTTTTTCAGATAGTATGTGATACAACCACATGAACTGGAAACAAACCAGTTCTGAAGTTTTACTAACAGTCACACCCCATATACTCCCCTAGAGCAATAACAGAGAGAAGGGACCTTGACCAGAGTCTGGTTCCAACACTGTCAGTGTTCTGTAAAGCTAAGCTGAACTCCGCAGCCGAAGTGAAAACCCACATACAGACGCAACTTTGGAAAACACGGTCAACATTCAGATGTCAGGAGCTTACAGTTGCTTAAAAGGCACACCATCTGTGGGATTGCTCAGGTTTTGGTGTGCATGCAATCGTCGTGTGTTTAAGCCATGCTGATTTGTCTAGTATCACTAAATAACACAACCATTTTCTCCCCTAAGGGCTCATCTGCACAGTATGCATTCTTCCATTCAGTAGAATCATTGCACACTTCATGGATTTGCATTTGATGGCAGTTTGCAAGTTGTTTGCATTTAATTTTTGGATAAGCAGTATTGAAGTTTCAAGAACAGTTGTGTTTAATATGAAACTAATTACTTTTGCTTTTTGTTTTCTCTTTTTATAAACTCTGATGCAGCATTATGTTGACTTGTGTTCTGTCTCTGCTTTGGCTCAGTTCCCATATCTTTCCATTTAAAGTTGTCTGTATTTCCTTTGCTTACCCAACCCCTGTTTTCCTTTCCGAATAAGGCAAATACAAGGCAAGCTACCTAAAATCTGTATATTCTTTTTTTTGTACTGATTTATGGTGAGCCTTGTTACACTCATGCTTGATTTGAGCAGAACCTCTTGTGTTAAGTCATTATATGTGCCATTTCTTTGTCCAGTTTGTTGATAACATTTGCAGGACAGCTTACCCTGTGCTACGTGATGTTCACTGTGCTGTTTGTAATATGAAGTAAGGTTCATATTACGCCCTGTTTCTACCTTCCAGTTATTTAATGATAAATGTAATATGCAAACGACACTGTTTGCAAATTACTGAGGCTGAACTTAATGGCCCTCTCCCAGAATCCTTTACTGTGAACACCTTTTACCTTCAGTTGTAGCTATAAACTGGCATTTTATAGCTTATGAGGCCAGAGATCTTCTGTGCTCTACACATACCATTGGGGAAAATGGATGGCACAAGGAATGGGTGAGCTCAATTTCCCCTCTGAATCTGGGCAATATACCCCAGCTCCTTTAGAAAAGTAAATGCCCCTGAGTTACTGGTGTATTTTTTCATAGCTCAGTGATGCTTGCCCCTTTATGTCAAGTCTTCTTGTTCCTGTTACTCTTCTGCAGTTGTTGCTTTGTTTAACCAGCAGTAAAATACATTAACAGTTCGTTGTCCATTGGGTCGACTCAGGTGATTTTTATAGCTATTTGTCAGGTATTATCATAGTCAGCAAGATGCAGGATACTTCCTTGACTTCTGTTGCATATGGGAACAGGAGTTTTTATCCCAGCACTTAACTTCTATGGGGGTTACTTAAAATTTGCAATTCCAGTTGCCCAAGTTGGAAGGGATGGTATTAGTGTTATATTACACTGACAGTTATTGTTGAGTACCTTTGTCTGACAGAGAAGTGAAGGAAGCCTCTTGATACTTGAGCATGTACCAGGCTAACTCTGGGATTCTCCTCCCTTTGTGTCATTGCACAGACCTCTTCTCGACTATTGGTGCGGCCAACAAGCTCCGAGACACCCAGTGCTGCAGAACTAGTCAGTGCAATTGAAGAACTCGTCAAAAGTAAAATGGTGAGGCTGACTTTGGCAGATGCATGCATTTAAAGCAGTTGTGTCTTCAAGTCCTGACTTGCTATTTAAAGAAAAGCTACGTGTGTTTGACTTTTAAAACTTGATGTCTGTTTCCAAAGTTGCTTTCTGGGTTGGTGTAAGGGTCATTTATATGCCCTCTTTTGTAAAAGCACTTACTGAATAGGTAAATGGCTATGTAGAAAAGAAAAAAACAATAAATAAGAGGGAAGGGAGATGGCAGGAAATTTATGTCCTGTTAGTACAAAGAAAGCGTCCTATCAGTAAAATGAATGTGAAGACCCAGTGTCTTAGCTTGGTAGACCTTTATGAGAAGGATCCCTGAAACAAAATTTATAGCAAACCTAATAAGGTGAAATGGTAAAGCAGATAACCCTCACACAGAAACATCTATGCTATCTAGCTGCTTTTTAGGTGTAATGTGATAATGAAGAAATAATTAAAAGAGTAAAAGGATCATTTTGTATGATGGTGCCTTCTTTCTTGCTTTTGTTGTTTGCTAACAAAATAAGTAGGAGGAATTTGTTTTAGCTTTTTTAAGTTTCTGTGTTTCTGAAGATGCTTATTGACAAAGGGTAGGGTGTATAGATAATTCCAGGCAGGACCTCCTTCATATTCAAAACCCAGCTTGACCCAGTCCTGGAAAAACTGCTATTGCTGACCCTGTTTGAGCAAGGAGGTTTGACTATATGGTCTCAAGAGGTCCCTCAGCAATTCTGACTCCCTCAAAACCTTTTAAGTCTTGCTTTTGCAACATAGACCCTGTTGGTCTTAGTAGAAGTGCTGCTGTGAAAACTACAGAGAATTGCAGCATGGCAGCCCCATGTTACCAGAGGCTGATATTTCCCAAGATCATTCTAAACTTAAGCAGCTTTGAATTTCAGAATAAGAAAATTGAGTTTCTGTTTTATCTTTCCTCATTCAGAAAGACTTACACTTCACGTAACTACATGAAATAATTTCTGCGCTCTCTTTAGAATATTAACTTTGCTTTTTACTACTTTTGCACCAGAAGGGTGAATAACCAGTAATCTGTGGCAAAACTCAACATAGTCTTTTGCAAATTGAAAGTTTGATAACCCATGTGTCTTTCAGGCAGCCTAGCAGTGGATATAACTTAATGATCCATGCATATAGTCCCTGATGGAGATGTTCTCATTTCACAGTTTTAGCCAAGGATCAGCTTCCTCTGTTTTCTGGGCCAGTCATATCGTTATTGTTTTTTTACTTTTTGTAGGGAAAGGAAAAAGATTACAGCTGAACCCCACCCTGGTGAAGTAAATGTGTCTTCCATTAAAGGCTGTATCACATGCAAGGAAAATGTGATATGTAACTGTAGCTTGATCCAATGTTATGGGCTTGAATCAAAGTCGTCCAGTAAATACTTCACAGAAGCTTGTTGATATTGTTTTTCCCATGGCTTCTCCACCTTTTATACAAATAAAAGCCTGTGTAGTCTATACAAGGGAGACAGTGTATCTGGCAGAAGAGAGAGGGACTGTTTCTTAGGATCTGAACTGTCATGAAGCTCAAGAGCAACATTGATAGCGTAGAAGTCGTTAATTTCTTCAATGAGTCAATATATTGGCTAGTTATTATGATAAAATGTCTTGACAAAGAATGTCACTTCTGTTGTGTTAAAAAAATATAACATCAAAATAATTTCCTTTAAAGATGTCCTATTTATTATTGATAGTAACTTCCATATGCCAGAATCAAAAGTACAACAAATGCAGTGTAGTCCCTGGCAATAAGCACATATCTGTGTAGCTTCCACTACAGAAGTATTTACATCCCGAGCAGGTTAGTCTGACTTTCAGCCCTTCCTGATGAAACCAGCTGAACTCTGTTCTTTTCCTGTGCAGGAAAGACTGACATATCTGAAATGTGCTTCTGTACAGTTAGGTTATCTGTCCTGGAAAGCCAAGTTGTTGGCTGATTTCCTAGAAGCTTGAGACCTCCTTTGCTGAGATACATTACAATAATGGATCTCCCATAGGTTCCCGTATACAGCTGCGTGTAAGTGTGTCTTGTCAACAAAGGGGAAATAAATCGTTGTTGCTCTCTGTCTTGAAAACCTTCTCAGGCCCTGGAGGACCGTCCAAGTTCCTTGTTGGTAGATCAAGGTGACAGTAGCAGTCCATCCTTCAACCCTTCAGATAATTCTCTTCTGTCCTCCTCATCACCCATAGATGAGATGGAAGAAAGAAAATCCAGCTCCTTAAAAAGGCGACAGTAAGACCACATTTTCATTCTGTTTTTCACAGTGTTTTGAGAAGTGAAATGTTTAAAGGAAGTCCATTTTCAACTGGAAGGAGAAACTGTTAGTCTGAAAGGGGGAGGACGTGTTAGGTGTCAAGCATGTAGTCACATTATGCAAAGAAAAAATTTTTTCTCAAACATTAGTTACAGTTTAAATTTCCTGAGATGTTGAATTTCATTCATACTGGTGTTTGATTTCTGTCACATGTCAATCTCGGAGTCACTCAGGAGGATGCTGATCTTTAAGTGTTCAGAGGGCTATTAGGCTTAAAAAAACTGGTCATTCCCCTTGTTCTGTTTCACCACGCTCTTAATTTCTTTACGTAGCAGTAAACTGTTACCATGGTAGAACAAAAACATGCCTGGCTTCAAAATTATTTAAATCTGTGGGTAGAAATAACAAGTCATATACTTAAGTCTCCAGACCAGAGACATAATAGCATTTTATTTTAAACAATAGTTCAATGTTTAATTTTAATGACACATGTAAGAAAACACCTGACTTGAGATAAACAAAAGTAAGCCTGCTCCAGTTCCAGAGTCAAAGCAGCATCTTGCTTAGAAAGAATGTGCATTAATTCTTCTGTTCCAGCTCTGTTTATCAAACACATGACTGCAAATGTGTAGAAAGGTCTATGCTATTAATGCTTTTTAAGAATCTCTTTTGGTTTTTGGTGAAATATATGTTCACCATTTTCTTTCCATTATAGCTACGTCTTACAGGAATTAGTGGAGACAGAGCGAGATTATGTACGAGATCTGGGCTATGTAGTTGAGGTATGATGTTTTTGATTCTCTTGCTTTTTCTTTTTTTTTTTTTTTTTTTAAATGTGGTACTGACCAGCTGTGTAACTTGAACCTCACAATTTTTTTCACAAGGCAAAGGAAGAAACTGAAAATGTGAGTGCTTGCATTCCGAGTTTTCCTTCCTGCAGACTTTTAACATATTAGAAATACTGCGTCAAATCATAGTCTCTTCTTTCTTCCTGTTATTGTGTGAAACCTCAGTGCTCTTCTGAAGAGTGTAGTTTTGTCATTTTTTAAGATCACTACCTCTGTTCTAATGATATCTTAGACTATATGGTTTTATTTAGCACAACTGAATTTAAAAAGTGTTGTAGCTCAGCATAGAGAGCAACTATCCTGGTTTTGAAAGCCCTGCTTCCTTTCCTACTGCTAGGCTTCTCTTAGACTTCATAGTTTCCCCTTCTGTTAAATGAGACAACATCACACATTTCCCTTCAGTCTTCAGCTAGCAACAAGATGCATTTGGAAGAATAGAGAGAATGAGCATGACAGTGAATTTCAGCCTAACAAGGTTCAATTCTTAAACTCTGTTTTAAAGGGAGGGGGGGAAAGAAAGATCAGTATTTAAATACTTCTTACAGTATTTAAAGGGTGCATTAGAAGGCTATGAACAGATGTATTTTTGTAAACTAACAAAATAATTCCTGGTGAAAATGCTAGACATGGAAACCTAAACTTGGAAACTAAAACCAGGCCTGACTAATTAGGAATAGGAGTATTGGGAAAAAATAGAAGGAATAGAGTTGCATGAATAATACAAAACTTAAAGACTCCCAGCTCTGTGTGATAGAATTGCACAGTGAAATGACTATATACAAAAGAGAAGATGGGAGTATGGGAAGATGTAAAAGGAACGTTATTGCAGCCAGAATGCTTGCTAATAGAATTGATGTTCAGATTTTTTGGCGTTCTGTTTGCTCATACTGCAAGTAGTAGTCCGTGCAGTGCAGTCCCATATGCAGTGTGGTTGCTGTCTTCCTCAACACATTTTGGGGGAGGGTTAGTGTGGATGGCTGAAATAAGAAACACTGAGCAAAGGAGCACAGAAGCCAGTTCAGTGGCTCTGACATGTATTTGGTAACAGCTCTACCTGGCAAAGCATTGAAGCTGCTTCGGACAATAAGGAAAAGGGCTGTAGAAGTTTCCTCTATGCTTTCAGCCTGTCACATGGCTAAATTAGCTCGAGTGAATTCATCTTGCTAGCACTGGGCAGTGTTGTGTAGACAACCTCAAGCCAATTTGTGATATTTTTATGCCTATGCTCTATGTTATGTTATAGAGCAGGTTTTTGGTTTATTTTTGTGTCTCAAGCGTGCTGTTGTAATGAGCAATTTGGACAGCTGCTGGGAAAAGGGGGATTAAAAGACAACTCACCTTTTTTCTTTTTTTCTTTTTTTTTTTTTTTTTAAAGTTGAAACGTTCACAGTGAATTTCCTTGGACTGTTGCAGGGTTACATGGCACTTATGAAGGAAGATGGTGTACCTGATGACATGAAAGGCAAAGACAAGATTGTATTCGGAAACATTCACCAGATTTATGACTGGCACAGAGAGTATGTATTAACTTGAAAACCATCTGCTGAACAATTCTACCTAAAAATACTTGATTGACTTGAGATTTTTTCCCTCGAATATTCAGATACTAAATAAATACAATTGCTCTTGTGCTTTGAGTTCTAGGTACTGTAGATTCAGCTTACAAATGTTGGTATGAAGATTTGATTTAAACAAGGATGCTTATATATAGCAAGTGCTTCAGCTGAGTCTTCAGTATGGATAGTATTATGTAAAGAAGTTTGTACGTTGTTTTGTTTTAAAAAATGTTTTCTCTAAGAATACAGTGTAAAGAATTTGTTGGGATTAGCATGGCAATGTGAGCACCTCGGGCATTCAGACTAGGAAAGAGAAAAAGTGTCAACCAATATATGAAATTAAAGGATTTTATTAATGAACACCAGTATTTTTTCATCTTGGCATGGATTCAGTGCATCCTTTTGGAAATCTGTAATAAAATATTACACTGTTAACATTGTCGTTTTGGATATACATTAATAGCCAGAGCTACTGATGGGGCACACAAAGTGGACCTTGCAGTAAGACCACTTTGCTTTGCAACTACATGTTGCTATGGTGTGTGCTATCAGAAAAAAGTACTTACTCTGTTTATGTTCAGCTTCTTTTTAGGAGAGTTGGAGAAGTGCCTTGAAGATCCAGAAAAGCTGGGATCCCTGTTTGTTAAGCATGTAAGTGCAAACATTGTCATTGGAAAACCCTTATCGTTGGTACATGTTTGATTATTAAGGATTTATCTATAGTACAACATGGTTAAGAAAGTGCTGTAAAACATTCTTCACTGTAAGAGGTGAAGAGAGAGCTTATAAGAGTTTATAAATAGATTAAGTAAATGCTCTAGTTTTTGTCCCCAGTATCTTCCTGTGGAGAAGAAATATGAATGAAGGCCTCATTTCTCGATTCAGTTCCAGTTCTGTGCAAAGGAATTGTCATTTCGTATGACACCTGCCTTCTAATCCCCAGTATCCATGTAGTACCATGGAACATAGGAAACAAAAATAGGAAAGGGGCTCATTCTTCTTTCTGGTTTCAATGCATCCTTATTCTGTATCCTTTCCTCTCCTGAGAATCACAGTAGTGGTGGAGATTCCTCCCTCTTCACTTGCGGAAGCAACTGAGAGGGCCAGAAATTCATGATGTTAAATTCTAGTCCAGCACGGTGCCCTTTATAGCTTTACACAAGTCCCTGGTTTTCCACTTTTCATTTATTAAAAGGAATGATCATGTGATGCATGCGGATATTGTAACACTTCAGAAGGAAATCGGATGAAGTCTAGTTATCTGGAAACTAGATACCAAAAGTCAGGACGCATCAAACGTGCTGCTAATCAGTCCTTTTGCAGTTTCCTTGTGTAGAAATACAATTTAGTATCTGTTTGAGGTGAGGTCTCAAGATACTCCAAATCACACAAGACAGCAGAAGGGAAATTGCCTGCTAAATATGATTGTTTGCGCAAGTGTGCAAAGACTCAAGGCAGACTGGATTAAAGCAGATTTAACGGGTTTCAGATTTTCCCTGGAGCCTGTGTTTAAAGTGAATACCAGGGTACCAAAAGAGTGCAGAACCAAACATTAATCAAACAGTAACACTGGAAGCCTGGACTAATAATGAGGAATGAGCTGTTACATTTCTGAGGGATTATTTTATAAAAAGAAAGTATGCGGAGAGGGGAGAATTCTGGCACTGGGAAAATGGGAAACCTGGAGGAAGTAACTCTCCCTGTTTCTGATTGCTGGTTTACTTTCTTCTGCTATATTTGTAACTGACTTGACTATGAAAGGCACGCTTACCACTCCAGATGGAAAGGCAAGCTGTGATGCTATTACAGCATCCTCTAGAAAAACTGTGACTACCAGCTAGAACATGACGATTCAGTTCCTGATCTTAGTCTGTGTTCTGCATCCTTTTCAATCTCCATCTTGCTTGGTTTTTGCTTTCCATTTGTCCTCGCTGGTCAGTACTTCCTAAGTTTTTGAGCAGCAAAGCCTCTAACAGCAAACCAATCCTAGTAAAATGATAAAGATTTTGAAGTAGGTAATACTCACATATGGTAAGTATGTGTTTCTTAACCAGCAAGGTCAATAGTCAAGAATAAATCTTAAAGGCTGAAGTTATGCTCTCTCTCTTTTTCATTGTTGCCTTGGTGTTGAAAGCACATGCACAAAATACAGAATCAGAGTTAAAAAAATACTATGCTACCGTTTCCAGCTACATACTCTACATCCCCTCTCAAACTCCAGTAGGACAGCTGATATTAAATAGAAGACTGCAGAGGGTTCTCCTGACTACTCTGTACAGCTTAACAGGAAGAGGTCATTATTCTAATACATTAGAATAATAATGAGATTATTAAAATTAAAGAAAAAATGTTTTTCAAAGACTCCATCCATTGCTCTTGCTAAAAGATAAAGATAACCATTTTCATACTTAATTTTGTTGTGGGACCTGCTGAGCTATCATCTCTAAACACCTGGGGTTTAGGAGTATTTGTAACTGTAGCAATTTTTGGACTTGTGTTGCCTTTCTAAAATCATGGTGATAATCCCAAATAAATGTGCTTTCAGATCTGTAATTTGTGCATATGTAACGGCTTTTTTGCTCAGAAGGACCCTTTTAAGTTCATACTTTCGAACAGCTGTACTTATTAAAATAATACTCTAGTTCAGTCTGGCTTGTGTTTTTTCTTGATGATGATGATGTATCGTTCTGTATCTTTGTTCCTCTAGGAGAGAAGGTTGCACATGTACATAGTTTACTGCCAGAACAAACCAAAGTCTGAGCACATTGTCTCAGAATACATTGATACATTTTTTGAGGTAAGCTCCTGAGAGAGGATGTATGCAAGGTGAAGGGTGTGTATAAATCATATACCAGATATGTTGACAAAAAAAAAAAAAAAAAAAAAAAAAAAAGTCAGCACATACCATTGTTACTGCTTCAAGTTATAATTTATTGCCATTTCTGTTCTGATTTCTCAAGTCTGATACAGACTCCTAGAGATTCGTAAAGCTCTGGGGGAAGACAGCTAAAGTTTAGGTGTAAGATATTAATTAATCAGTAGAGTCTCATCTTTACTAGCCCTAGCCCAGGCACTTAACAGTGCATATTATATGAAGAGGCAATTTTTGGATGAGCAAGGATCACTGTCAAAAATAGACTGTATACAACTTACGATTGAATAATTACATTTCACTATACAATCTTTTCAAAAAAAGATACAGAAGAAGGGGAATACTTTGGAAACAAAGCTTATACAGATAAGGGGAAGAACTCCAGCTGTTGCAAACTGAAGGTTAGATTCGGCTCTGACTTGTGCCAATTCCTGCTTGATAGCCATTAAAAATCCTGCTGTGTTTCTAACTCAACAAAACAAAGTTGTTTCTAACTGAATGAACAAAAAAAATAAATGTTTGTTTTACAACCCTCAGGATCTAAAGCAACGCTTGGGCCACAGACTTCAACTCACAGATTTGCTAATAAAACCTGTGCAGAGAATTATGAAATACCAGCTGTTACTAAAGGTAAACTGGTGTAGAGGTGAATGATTTAATATCTGTGTAAATAGTTACATTTTCTTTTTTTAAATGCTGCTGATGCTTTTCCACGCTCCTCCCAAACAGAAACCAGATTAGTAAGCAATGTCATAGGATTATCTTCTGAGCATATTCAGATAGTTATAAAAATTGGAGTAAATAGCTTGGTCAGAATTCTGCTTTTTCTTTTAACAGTTAAAAGACTAGATGAACTCAAGTCATGCAATGTCATATGAAGGGGAGAGGGATCTCACAGCTTTTCAAGTGTAAATGTGATACAAGTTGTTTGGACTCATCCTAACTTTTCTGTCTACATCTACAACCATTTTAATATCACATAAATGTTTACCAAAGAGCAACCTTGTGTATTGCCTTAATACATGTTCTTACACGAGTTAAATCAAAATAGTGAATAAATCTTAAAAAATAAGAGGGGAAAGCACTGCAGCAAGAAGCTTTAAAAAGAAATTTTTTCTATGTGTCTTCTGCAGTCTGTCATTCTTTGACAGAGGATATCAAATTCAAATTTTCTAAGATTTCTCTTTGCTGATTAATGAGAAAAGAACTCTTATTACTGTTTTTTCCCTTTTTCAGGACTTCCTCAAATACTCTAAAAAAGCTAATCTTGACACAACAGAACTAGAGGTACATGAGACATTTTCTCTTGGTGATTTGAATGCTCCTTACTCTGAACTTGTTTTGATAGAAACACTTTCTGATCTTCTTAAGAAATTGATTATAAGTGTTTGCTTTTCACATTTCTGTTTTAAAACAACCAATAGCAAATGAAACAAAATGTTATGTTGCTACCTCATTTGGAAAGTAAAGCTTTGACTTTCTATTTGTCTTGAACAGAGAGCTGTAGAGGTCATGTGTATAGTACCAAAACGGTGTAATGACATGATGAATGTTGGTCGCCTGCAAGGATTTGATGTAAGTTGGCTGGGATTTTGCTTAGTTTTTGTCAGATTCTCTAGAAATTAACCATTAATGTTGTGGGGAGAAATGAGATAGGGTGCTCCCTCACCACCTGGTTAGCTGGTGCAAATAGTGAATGAAAAATCAAGTCATAGCCCTACCAAGGACTTTTTCCTGGAAAACTTTACCTGTTGTGTTAGTCACGCTACGTAAGTCCTGCAAAACGACTTGCAAAATAGTAAAGTAATCCGTTTTAAGCAGGTAAGCAGACCTGACCTCAGTAGTCTAGATGAAGGAGGAATGGCTAAGGTCAGTGAAGTGCCTGAGGCAACTGTAAGCCCTTCTTGTTTTGCTAAGTCTAGAAGAGATGGAAATCGGCTTTTGAAGCAGCATGCATCAGCCAGACCGTAGTCACATGGTCTATTTGCAAAGCCCTTTCTGTTCTGTGGTGCATGTGTGAACTTGAATTCTTCCCCTTTTTGGCACCCTGGAAGACATTGGAAGAATATATGAGTTACTGTGGGAGTTACTTAGACCAGAGAGATAAAAGCCTTTTGTTACAAGCCTCAAACTGGACTATGAATTGAAAAGGATGGAGTGAATTTTGTGGTTTGTTGGGTTTTTTTCCTTGATTATGTTTGTATTTTGAAAAAGGGCATAAGAATGTCTTGTGTTTAGGAGGATCAATGAATATATATAATGGTCAGTGACACTTAGAAATTGGAAAATACACAAAGCTATTTTGGTATGAGCATCTACTCGAAAAGGTTGATTGGGGAAAGAAATGAAGAACTGCACTAAATGTGTTTCTGCTTCCTTCTGTGTTTAGGGTAAAATTGTAGCCCAGGGTAAGCTCCTGCTCCAGGACACATTCTTGGTTACAGACCAGGACACAGGACTTCTGCCACGCTGCAAGGAGAGACGGGTCTTCCTGTTTGAGCAGATTGTAATTTTCAGTGAGCTGCTAGATAAAAAGAAAGGTTTCTCCATGCCCGGATTCTTGTTTAAAAACAGTATCAAGGTAACTGTTGTGTGTGAGTCTTTGTGTCCCCTGCTCAAACTCTGCTAAGGTAACAGTTTCTGATTCAGTGTGGAGTCACTAGTGACATCTAGATGTGCAATCATAAAGGACAGTGAGGTGTCAGTCATTTCCTGAAATTACTTCCTATTGAATTTCTACTCACTCTGATAAATGGAAATCTTTGGATCCCAGTGCTCTGATGGTTCCCACTTGAAGCACCAAAACAGATGTTCTTGTACAAAGCTGGACAAGCATTCACAAAGAGTTCAGTCTTCGGCTCTGTACTATGTGTACATCCCATTGCAAAGTCATTGCAAGTAAAGATAATAACTCTTTATGTATCCCTTCTTTTGAGTTTCAGCTGAAATCAGTCCAAATGCGTAGATAACGTTTGTAAGTAGCGTCACCTTCTTTGACATGTCAGCTCTTCCTCAAGCAAGAAAGAAGTATTCACCCCCGCTTCAAGCTTTCCCTGAAACAAAAACTAATATTAGGGCCCACCTGCCCTCCTCGTGAGATGTTCTGTGTGGATGGTGCTTCCCTTAATTCACCTCAGTTCTCTGCCTACCGGCTGGACAGCCTATTCCAAGACGTCGCTGTATCTGCTACAGAAGCCTTTGGTGTGGGCAGGTGGTGGAGCTCCTTTGCAGGCTCACCTGTATACTAATCCTTTGTTTACTGTAATCCTTCATTTTACGGTTTTGTTTTACTGAGGTGAAGAGTGGTCATTATTTGAACATATGACTCCGCTCCTGAGAAGGAGATTTTAGAGGTATGTTTCTCATAAAATACATGAAGTAAATTATCTTCTTTTTTTGTTGTTGTGAAGGTGAGTTGCCTTTCCCTGGAGGAAAATGTGGACAGCGATCCATGTAAATTTGCACTAACATCAAGAACGGGCGATGTCACGGAGACCTTTATTTTGCATTCTGCCAGTCCAGGAGTCCGCCAGTTATGGATCCATGAAATTAACCAAATTTTGGAAAACCAGCGCAACTTTTTAAATGGTAAATTATTTCCTCTCACTGAAAGTTCGTAATTGAATGACTTCTTTCTTACCCGTTTTTTCTTGGCTTTGAAATGTTTTGCAAGTTCCCTTTTTCCTGAGCTAATACAGAACAGTTGGGGGAAATGTACGCATTTCTGCTTCAGAACAGATGCTAGCGTTTATTATAAGAGGGGTAATCAATTTACATGGTGTTCTCTTGGTAAAATTTTCCAACTGTCTTGTAGGAGTGAATCAAGATCGGCACCATCCGTTGAGGTGGAGAACTTATGTACCACTTCTAAGCAAATGTAAGCCTTTAAAGGCTAAACCCAAGTAGATTTTTAAGCATCTATTCAGAATATGTTTTGCTTGTGTTACTTCAGTGGCTATTGTCACACTTTACTGTGGCAACAACATTCAGGTTCTGCAGGAGAAATGTAGAAGACAGTAATGTCTGCTGTGATACCAGAAGATTCTGGCTGTGTTTTTGTATCCATTGGTTGTTGCTGCAATCTAGATTTTTAAATTTTTTTTTGAGTTATAATGGATGGAACAACAAGCTGAGTGTTCAGTGTCAGGCCTGGTTTTTTCCTAGCTCGGCTGCTGACCAGCAGTGTGATCCTAGAAGGAACTATTTCTCCCTGGTTTCAGGTTTTTCATTTTTAATAGAGGTACATATAGCAGGTCATGAAGGTGTGATATAGAAAAGTGACTTGAGGTCTGTGGCATGACCAGCATTGCGAAGTTTATCTTATGATTTATCTTACTTGAACAGCACTCCCCTTTTGACAGTAAACATGTCTGTTTTAAACTGTTCCTTTTCCATTCCCTGCCCTCCTTTCCCCATTCGCCCTCCCTCCCACCCCCATTGCAGCCTTGACGTCCCCAATCGAGTACCAGAGGAACCACAGCAGTGGTGGAGGCGGCAGCGGGAGCAGCAGTGGTAACAGCAGCGGCCCCAGCAGCTGTAGTGGCATCCCCAGCTCCAGCCGTAGCCGGCCATCCCGGATCCCCCAGCCTGTCAGACACCATTCCCCAGTCCTGGTCTCCTCTGCAGCCTCGGCCCAAGCAGAGGCAGACAAGATTTCAGGTATGTCCATTCACAATCTCTCCCTGCCACACTACAACACCTCCTTAGAAACTGGCCTGAGCCAGCCAGACAGGCACCCTCCCCATGCAGAACCAGACGGTCCTCAGAGAGAAGCTGAGCAGATTCCCAAGATGAAAGTGATTGAAAGTCCCAGGAAGACAGCAGGAAACATTTCTGGCTCAGCTGATGGAGCCCAGAAAGACTCACGTGGAAGCTCAGAGGATGGTCGATCAAGAAACAGCATAGGATCACTGACGCTTGGGAAGCCAAGGCCAGGAGCCATCTCACCAATGAACTCTCCTCTCTCCACGACTTTCCCTTCTCCTTTTGGCAAAGAAACCTTTCCACCCAGCAGCCCCCTGCAGAAGGGCTCCTTTTGGAGCTCCATCCCAGCATCCCCTGCCAGCCGCCCTGGCTCCTTCACTTTCCCTGGGGATAATGACTCCCTGCAGCGGCAGGTCCACCGCCACTCTTCACACAGCAAGGACACAGACCGCATGAGCACATGCTCCTCGACCAGCGAGCAATCAGTTCACTCCACCCAGAGTAATGGGGTAAGAGCGGAGCACCTCTGTCCTGCGAGCTCTTCTAAAACCTTACCATGCTGCCTTTCTGTGCGTTACCATCACTCTCCGTACTAACTTCTGGCTCTCCGGTGCTGTACCTCTCTGAAATAATCAACTGTTCGAATATCTTCTGCACATTAAAAAAAAAAAAAAGATTGTCTACTTTCTGTGTATGTATACATACGAACATGGATATGTATACAGACACAAAAGCAACTGCTAACATTAGATGCAATTTCTGCCTCTGCTGAAAACATAGATCACTAGGCTGATACTTACTAACTTGCTCTTCTTGCTTTTTTTGTGTCTAATTTGAAGGCACATAATTAACATGCTGAAGCGTGGCAGCCAGAGCACCTTGGGGTATGCATTGCGGCCAGCACTTAAATCTGACTTGGAGATTTTGGCATATTGCCTTGGGGCTTTTTTCCCTTTCACGCACCAATCCACCACCATTGTCCTGTTGAGTTTTAACTTCGTGGAGACATCTACAGTACATTCCCTGGGCTTCTTGATTTTTATTTTTTATTAATTTATTTTTTCCCCCCCTCTCCTTTCAGCCGTAGTTGATGTACAACATTCTCTTTGTAAATGCTGTGCCTGATCAAAGAAGCTTCCTGCAATCCACTCAGAGTAGTCAACAAAACCTACCTAGCTAAAATAATCCTCCTACTACAACCAAAACAAGTAGCGGCTCCACTTGTCTTTTCTGCTTTGTAAGAAGAAATGGTTTAGGGCATCTGGAGATTCAACCTTTTAGTATGCAGTTGGTGTGTTTGTTCGGACAGAATCCACATTCTCTGTAACAACATCCACCAGGAAATGCAACACAGCAATCACAGGGGCACGTGCAAATAAAAAGCACAAATTTCAAGGCACTTGTCATGGATGTGGTAGGCAGGCTATAGTGCCTTTCCTTTTAAACTCACATTTGATTTCTCTCTCACTAAGTGTTGTGTTCACAAATGTTTGTTTTTCTACTTTCTCACAAATAGTATGCAATACCAGTGTTGCAAATCAGCTAACTCGCTGGACCTTTTTTAAATGCATGCATTTCTTTATAGAACTGTTTAACACACAGAGCTTTCTTGACTTCTTAGTTCTTACACTTACTTTTATAATAGCTTCAGAAAGAAAAATTATGCTTTGCATGTATCGTATTTTTATCCCAATCTTCCTTCAGCTTTTCATTTGGTTTAGCTCTGTCTTGTGTTTATCTTCAGTCTAGCAAAATGCGATGATAATATATCTGGGGTAATTTGAGTATTTCACAGTTACTGCACAGTATGTGAATCAAGATGGTGTACTTTTTATATGCAGAGAAGACTTGCATAATAATAACTGATGTTGTTCCATTAAAAAAAGAGGGAGGGAGGAACGGGATGGCACTGAGTTTTTAAAACATTTGAATTTTGACGCTATCTCAGCAAAGACACCATTGCTTGTTTTTATCTTACTATAAAACATAGTATCTGAATGCATGCCTTCTGCTTCACAGCTGCTTCTTTTAGTTTGGTAATTGAGATAGGTAATAATTCTTTATTTATAACCTAATTTCTAGACAATATTTTAACAGGATTTCACACCACATTCAAGAGACTAGAGAAAATGGGCTGTGAAGGTTTATTTTGATTTAACCATTTCTGTGTGAATTTGTATGCGCATATGGTTAAGATTGGTTACTTATGGAAAAGTTACTTTTAAGAAGAAGAAAAAGGAGTTGGTTTTGCTGGGATTTCAGCAATATGGGAGGAATTTTTCATATTTTGTTTGTAAATCCTCCTCTAATTCTGTAATTGAGGTCAGTGATGACCAGCAGAACTTGCAGTAGAAAAACATTACCTGTACAAGAATAATTACTCCTCACAAGGCAAAAGAAAAGGCTATCTTTCTGTGGTGAGAATAAGTTCTGATATAAACCCATTCACAAGAACGTTTGTCACTTTGTAGTTACCAGACACTTGTCTGTTTAACAGATTTAACAGATTTATCTGTCCTTGTTGAAAATAAGAAATATTGATTTTACTATGATCCTTCAAGACTTAAAACTGAAAAATAAATGTTATGTTACAGGAAGGTCAGTCCTGCAGTTATACAAATTCTGCTGCATGCTAAGAAACAGTACGTTCAGGAATAGTGTGTGGGGCAAGGTTTGGGACTTAGGTTGGTTTTGCAGCTTCAGCCTTCCCTTCATCTCCCCCTGTAAGTCTAACAGAAAGAGTTAAAAAAAGCAGCTTTCTCTGAATACAGTCGTTTTTCATCTAGCTAAAAGACTGTAGCAAGTTGTCAACAATGACTGAAAATGAGCCTTTTTTTGCTTCTACTATTCCTGATTTGCCTGAATCATGGAAAGGGCTTGCTAATACAAAAGACCATGCAGACAGTCCTCTAAGCCAGACAAAATGAGCTCTTCCACTAGAAAACAGCATCTGGAATTGACATAAATAACCTTTAGTAGAGGTACAGTCCAGAGTGAGATCTTTCTCTGTGGTAGCATTTGCTTCATTGTCCTAATAGGGGGAAAAAGACAGAATGGGCTTGAATCACCCAGCTGAACAAAATAGTCCAGCTAGAATAAAATGTACAAACTCACTGGAAACCCAAGCATCGATGTGCTGAACATGCTATGAATGAGTAATCTGAGACTGTTCATTTCCAAATGTCACCGTTTCTAAGCCAAAGCACTACTGGGGAAGCACAGGCACCGAGAAACGGGAGTGACTTGTTCGAGGCCGTCAGCAGATTGGAAGAGAACGCGAGTTTCAGGGCTCCCGTGCTCTCCACTGACACCTGCTGCATCTCCTCAACACTAAGGGGAGAAATATTTGAGTTTTGAGGAAAAAAGGTGGCAGTGCTGTAATCCTGTGTGCCGAACTTCCCACTCGCTGCTAGCACATACGTGGTGCTAACATGTGGTTGTGCTATGTAAAGCAATAGTAGTCTCCAGCTGCAGCTGGGTACTGATTTCCTCCTTCAGCTCAGTTACTACTAAGCAACAGTGAGCCCTCCCTGGTAGTGACCTCAAACAGTTTGAAGTAAGAACAAAAGGCAGGCACACACACATACGTGCCTCGTGCCACATCATTAATAAACCATCCACTTTGTTTTCAACTTGTTTCAAGAAGTTTTTAACTTATTTCAGGTAGTAGGTTGCATGGTCTGATAATAGATTTCACACTTCCATTTATGAAACCTCATATGAGAAATGCATGCAAATGGACAAGATGAGTCTTTCTTTTAAAAAATAATAATGTCCAGTGGATTCGTGGCCAGGAGAAGAGGTTTTGTTCTGAAAAGTAGTATGACTTCATGGACGCCTGATCAGCCATAATTAGCTTTCTGCAAATGCTTGGTGGGGAAACGAACAACATTAATGAATACTGGTTGAAAGTGTATGATAAACTCCTAGTAACACTCAGCTATCATAATCACTAATCAATTAGAAGTGAGATTTCCTGCTTTATTCTGATAGTTCAGTGGGCCTATTTTGCTCAAGAAATGAATAACTTCTTATTTCAGTAACTTACCTCATCCTGTGCGTTTAAAGTACTAAACCTAATCATACAGATTCAACCACAGACAGTCATGTTTTGTGTGCAGAAGGCTGGTGTCTGAGATCTGACAAATAGTGAAGACTATATGTATTTTTCGTTGTAGGAATTTCTAGTGTTTGAGGTAATGATTATGATTTTGAAACTGCCCCTATAAGACCATGAAAAACTGTCCTATGTGCTGTGCTGTAGTTTTGTTGCCTGATAGAAATGCAAGGTTCATTGTCTGAGCTCGAAAGGAAGACCAGCTGAGATCTACGTATAAACTGACTCTTAGTTAAGGGAAGTAATCTTGAGTACAAGTAACGGGAATAAATTTCTGCAGCAGCTGTACGTGAAGATATTCAAAGATCAAACTAATTTGCACAAGATATAGTCACAGGTGGCTTTGAAAGAGAAATCGTAGCTCTCTGACTGCAGCGTAAGTTATGTAGATTATGCAGGTAATGTAGCAGGCCAAGAGCAGCCTGTCTTTTCATCTTTGTGAATTTTAAACTTGGTTCTTTTTTTCCTCCCTTCTTTCTGCTTCCGATTGACACTTGCAGAGTGAAAGTAGCAGCAGTAGCAATATCTCCACCATGCTGGTGACACACGATTACACGGCAGTGAAGGAGGATGAGATAAATGTCTACCAAGGAGAGGTCGTGCAGATTCTAGCCAGCAACCAACAGAACATGTTTTTGGTGTTCAGAGCCGCCACTGATCAGTGCCCTGCAGCCGAGGGCTGGATTCCCGGCTATGTCTTGGGGCATACCAGTGCAGTCATCATTGACAACCCTGATGGAACCATCAAGTGAGTGTCTTGGGTGTGTGTAGAAGGGGAGAAAGAAGAAAAACTTCCAATTTAGACAAGGCTTTGAACCTTTTAAGCCAAAAGTTGATAGGATCTTTGAGAAGTAAATAAACATCAAGCCGAGCGAGTACTTGGAAGATCCCTTAGCAAATTTCAAAATACAAGCTAGTAAGAAAGAGCCCAGAAGCACGTATTCTTTATTAAAAAGCTATAGGAGTGCAATCTTCTGGGAATAGACAATGAAGGAATACCTGATCTAAGAGCAGCGATAGTTACTGGTTTATTTAATAGAATGAGTTACCAGGCTAGACACCATTGTTTAGGGCAACAGTAAGGGAATGTTTGTTCCAAGTGTAACGAGATTTCAGAGTTCGTAGATCTCCATTTTGAGCCACAAACTTATTGAAAATCACCAGTTGTACTAGGAAGGTCTCTCAGATCTGCAATGGGAGAAATTGTATCAAAGTTCTTAGCACTAGAGCTTTATGTAAAGCCTCTGTAGGCTGTATTTGATACAGATTTCATACTGATCGTTGCTCAATTTGATTGACAGTTTGTATTTTCGTATAGAAAGTTTACCATTGGAGCAATGATTTCAAGAAATACTGTACTACAGACTAACCTTACTAGCTTAGCTTGCTTACGGTTTTCACCAAGGGCCGCATCTCTTATGAATACTTCATGTATTTTAATTCAGTATACTTTAATGCAATGAAATAACATTGTAACATACTTTTCCAATGCTGTTTGCGACTAGAGAGCATAGCACACAACCTGGACTTGAAAAAAAAAAATGATCACTTTCATGTTCTGTATTCAGGAAGTCAACGTCTTGGCACACAGCACTCCGTTTAAGGAAGAAATCTGAGAAAAAAGATAAAGACGGCAAAAGGGAAGGCAAGCTAGAAAATGGTTACCGCAAATCCCGAGAAGGACTTGCTAATAAGGTTTCTGTAAAGGTAAGTATTACAAAGATGTAGTAGTTTCCAAAAGAAGTTGTGTTGGCATTTCTTTAAAAGTAGCTTCTGTCAGAATTTCACATGAAGGAATTACAGGCAACAGTAGTTTCAATGGACAGCGTTTTTCAAATTTGTAAACAGGAACAGATAATCTTTGAGCCCACAAGTGTGATACAGCATAAGGATACTACAGGAAGAATAGAATGGTGCAGAATTTCTGGTGTTCAGATGTTTCTTGGATCTTAGTGGGTACCACTAACTTTGACACATCACTGTGCTTTGTTTTCTATCATTCTTTAAGTTACTGTAAGGTTATCAGGACATTAATTCTTTAATTTCTCCTTTCCAGCTTCTCAACCCCAATTACATTTATGATGGTAAGTTGCTTTAATTTTTAAAAGTCGCAGTAAATATAATTTGTTTAAAATATTATTTACTTTGTTTGAATTTGCTTGATACAAATCATTTTAGGAACTGAGTGTTTTCTGTCAAAATATACATAGGCTTTTTTTGGATAAGGGAGAGAGTTAATGAAATGTCGTATTTATTTTTCAAGATGCGAGGAATGCATTTCTGTTAACAAGTCCAAAACAGCATAAAACACAAGGACCATACGAAATGTTCTCTATGGAGATTGTATGGAAGTTGGGCCTTGCTGAATTTGCAAAATAACAAGGCCAGGAGTTGGATCTGCTTCATTTTTAACCTTGCACCCTAGGGAACATTCAGGGCCTCTCCAGTGCAGAGGCTGATCAGGACAAAGATAGTGGTTCTCTGGGGTCAGAGGCAAACTTAATACACAACCAAACTTTTTGAGTTTCAACTGCGTGAAAGTGAAACCACTACGGTGCCTCAGTGGATGACTGAGGTGTTTTGTGTTCCCTTTTATAAACTTAGCTGGATATAATGATAGCCTAGTTGAGCATGTCAAATACTTCTTACTGCAGTGTTTCCTCAACTTGCCGTAAAGACGGCGTTCAGTTCCCCGTGGTAGGCTTCAGGGTTATCCATAGCATAGCAGTAGTGTTGTGTCCAGGCTCGTGTGGAGAAAAATTCACTAGCTCTGCAAGCGGCATGACCATGGATGTGCTCCAAGGGTAGAGGGATAGAGACATCTTGGAAATTTAAAGTACTCTACTACTTTGCCTGATAAAAAAGGAGAATGCAAGGAATAGAAAAGCAAATTTATTGATTTCAATTGACCTAATGCCATTAACTTCCTTTTTCCAGTTCCCCCAGAGTTTATAATACCATTGAGTGAGGTAACATGTGAGACAGGAGAGACCATCGTGCTTAGGTGTAAAGTCTGTGGTCGCCCCAAGGCTTCGGTTACTTGGAAAGGTCCTGATCATAACACACTGAGCAATGACGGTCATCACAGCATTTCGTACAGGTACGGTGATTTGTGTAGTGTTCAACAGGGACTGCTGAAACTGTTACATTCTATTTGCACCTTTGGTGCAAGATAGCTTTTGGCTTTGAGGCATAAAAATAGGGTTGCCCTTTGACAGAAATACTTCACGGCTGAGATTTTTCTGGAAATGTTGTGTAACTTCTCCGTATTGCTGGGGTACTCCAGTGTTATATTCAGATTTTTTTAAAAACAAGAAAATTCAGCTCGTATTTCTGACCAACTGTTGCAGAAGCCGTTGTGGTTCTGTCACACTGACCGAGTGATTGAACCAGAACAGTATGTTGTGGCTTGCCAATGTTGTGTCATGCCATCCTGCCAATCCCTTGTTTCCACTAGCAGCATACCATCGTTTTTTAGGAAAATTACTGCTTTCAGGTGACGCTACAGCATTTCGCAAAGAAAAGCCTCTGGTTCCTACTGACATGACACTGTCTTCGCTGTTGAAGCACAGCAATTAACATTTTTGCCTGATTTTAGCTTTGCTGTGATAGAACTTAACAGGCTACCTGGTAACTCAAAACGCCTGATTAATAAGAACAACTGCTGTATTTTGGAATGTGAAACCGCATGGTGGAAAAGAGGGTATTCTTCTGAAAGAGCATTCTTTTATATACAGAAAATGTTGCTTAATTAGTAACTTCAGTGTGTCACCTTTATGAATTATGCTCTCAATTCACAATGATGAGATTTTTTGTGAAGACTTTCTCATTACTAGGTAGAAGTGTATGTCTTCTTCTTAGAGGTTGTACGGTATAGCCCAACTTACCTGCAAACTTGATTGATGGCACGTTATACTGTTCTTTTTTACTTCCTGCTGCTGCTACTTTTTCCTTTTCAATGGGTATATTTTATTTTTTTTTTTATGGGGAGACAGAGGCATTGTAGCAGTTTTGCTAGTGCATCCAGCACTCTTGTGAGATGAGTAAGAGGTAGATTCACTAGGCTGAATTCACTGTGAGTCATTACTGTTACAGAATTATAGTCAGTAAATCATGTTGGCTGTGGCTGACATTTTCTTTTTTTTTTTTTAGAAATAATAGTCATGAAATGTTCTTTAAGATGGGGTGGGGGGTCATCTTCCAATATTCCTGAATTATTTTTTTTTTCTTCCCTTGAAATTGTGTGGTGAAGACTATGGCAAATAGTTATTGGTTCAGTCAGTCAAATGGCTTGCATTTACTGGCATGAATCCAAAGGAAAACAGTAAGAATGATAGAAAATCTTGAAAATATGCCTTATTGTGAAAGAATAACACAATGTTAAGGTTTTTTTAAGCCTAGAGGTGAAAAGTGTAGGGAGGACTTGCCAAGTATTCACATTGGTAAGAGACTTTTACAAAGAAAATTATCTGCTGTTCATGTCCATGACAGATGGTTAAAAAAAGACTAGGAGTGAATTGAACGGAAGAAGATTTAAGGAGAGATTTAAAGACAAACCGTTAAACAAAAGGGGTGGCTGGGCAGTGAAAAAGATTAAGGAAGAGTCTGCAGAATCTTTCTCCTGTGGCCGTACCTAACTTATTGCTGTCTCTGCCCTGAAACAGAGAGAAAACTTAAGTCCTTTCCGGTTTCCTCCCATCCTTGTTCTTCCAGATTCTGAGGTCTCCAAAGCTGTGGTGTGAGGTGCACCTTTTGTGTAGCAGGGAGATCCCTCTCTTACAAGGAATGAATGCTCTAAAGTACAAATGTTAGATCAGCTTCTGTACGCTGGGAGTCAAGGAGGAAAACTAACCTTGCAGAAAGAGCAATGATGGATGGCTGTCTCGATATGATGACTTATAATTTGAAGGAAGTAGAGAAAGCACGAAGAAACAGGGGAAGCCTTTGATATTATTTTTTTTTTTAACACAATGGAGCCTGGGACATGCTGAGGCAGAGTGTCAGTGAGGTTTTTTTTTCTAATAACCTAGGGCATTCCAAGATACCTGATGGACACAGAATGCTCAAATTCTGGTAGACGCTTCTGAAATGGCAGGGACAGGGTTAGTAATGTTTGTCCAGAGAGAGACAGGGGCTGTAGAATAAGAAATATTAAGTGTCAATCTAACTGTCTGATTTCCATAGCTTAAGGTCTGTAAAATGAATACCAAGTTAACGGATGCCATTGTGTTTCCCAGTGACTTAGGAGAGGCTTCACTGAAAATCATTGGCGTCACTGCAGAAGACGATGGTATTTATACATGTATAGCTGCAAACGATATGGGTTTGGTTTCATCTTCTGCCAGTCTACGAGTTTTAGGTAGGCCTGTCTCTTTGCTGTTTTGTTTTTTTTTTTTAATTATTACATCCAAAGTGTCTGGTACCTGTAGTACAGGAAGAAGAAAACCCTGGCTTTCGGGCATCCCTCTGTTAAAGGGGTATTACAACAAACCTTTTCACCTGTGATGTATTACTTGTTTCAGCAAGATTAGATGCACTTCTAGAATGTAACTAATTAGAGGTTCATACAGACAAGATGCCTACACAGTACTGCTCAGTGTGTGTTTACCTTGTCTGTCAACACTTGTTCAAAAGTACTATGATAAAATCATATTTTATCATCGTACTTACTCTAGTTTCAGGGAACGTTACTATACTAACAGAAAGAAACGCTAAGAAAGAGTAGCATTGTTCTGTATTTTCATAGCTCCTTTGCTTGAAACGTAAAGCCACAGTGTTTAGGAGAACATACAACTTTTTCTTGTCCTTGCATCATGGATCTGCATTTAAATTACATTATTTCAGTACCTGAAGTGAGGCAACCTGAATGTTTGTGAGAGGACAAAAAGGAAACCTGCAGAGATTAAAATGTCTGTGTTTTGGAGGCAGACAGCAAAGGAAAAAAAAATGTTACTTGATGTGTTTGGTGGCATAGTAATAAGTTTCAGTGTATGTTTGTACATTCAGTTTTCTTAAATGTTCAGGATCCTCCATTTCAGGGAAAACACAGGGAAACAGCAGGATAGCAGGCTTTCTCAGATGCAGTTTATAACAATTGATGCTATCGGGGTCCTTTAATCTATTGAGAGGCCCATATAGTTATCCATTGGTGAGAATTAATTAATAGATTTTAGGTGGAGTGCCTGTGTCTCAAATTGATTCTTATATAAAAGAAAACAAGATATGAAGTGTGGCAATTCTGCCTTTGTACGTCTGTCCCAGCTGATATGGGGACTTGTACAGTTGTCCCGAACCTCTCCGAAATACATTATTTCTTCCTTTTTATTCCAAAAACTTTGCCATTTTCCTGGAATCTTGAAACCAGACTGTGAAAGGTGTGTCCCTTGTAAAACCTCATCTGAAATTTTTTGGGGTTTATTATCAGTGCTGCCACTTTGAGCTCTGCCTGTTGGCAACCGTAGTACATGCCTTTTGGCCAACATATTGAGGCAGTAATTATTCCTGACACGTCCTGCTCACTGAACTAGACGCTCAGTAGTTAAGCCCTAGGATTGGGCTTATATATAAAGAGGCAGAAAATAAAATGTTGTTCTTTACACCAATGTTTCCTGACAAGTAGAGCTTTTTTTTCAAGTAGCTGTTACGTTGTCTGATCAGTTCCCCCACCCCTCCAGTGGGAGATGTATTGTTGATAATGGGACATAATGTAAGATACCTATTCTTTTTGCTGTTTCCTTCAACTTGGCAAGCTTACTCATTCATGTACAGAGGGTTTCCACCACAATTGAACTATAGAATTTGTTCTGCTGCATTGGCCAGGCTGCTTTGGTGTGTAATCCAGTTTGTCTTGCTGCCACCGTGTGTTATACGGGGATTAACAGGATGGGGTGATTCCACTGATAGTATCTCAGCCAAGGAAGCTTTCTAGCCAGGGGATTAAAAAGCTCTTGATGGACCAGAATCAGTGTGAAACTGTGCGCTTTAAGGAACTAGTGTTAACAAGTCTCCTTCCTACAGCAGTACAGAAGCCCCAAACTGTAATTTGGCCAGAATCAGAGCCACAGAGTTCCTGTAGACTGAACTACTGTCTTTCAGCCGCAGTCCTTGGTCTTACTGACCTTGTCCAAAAGCAAGTGTTACACTTCTCACTCAAAACTAAACCAGAATTTAGTATGTCTTGGTTACTCTGCAACTGGACTCCAAAAGACAGTCACTTGAATTTTGCTAGCCCTTCTACTAAGCTCTACCAATACTTTTACAAAGAAGTTCTGGCCCCAGTTTTTCTGGGACCATCCTACCCTTCATTTCCCCAGTCTATAAGAGCAAGGTGAAAACTCAAAGGCTGTAGCACAAAATAAGGTTTCAGCATCAAACTACTGCGAGTCCTTTTCAGTCCTTCAGACTTGATGGACTTGACATTTTGTTGTAGTCAATTCTTGTGCATTATCTTGTACAACGAGCAAAGAATACTCTTTGCCTCCTATTGCTGTAGTAGTCTTTGTAAACCGTCAATGAAGTAGTTGATTACAGAAGTAATTTTCTTTCTGAGCTGCAAGAGAATGGAAAATATGAGGCCGTGTGTTGCTTTTCAATATGGAGAAACTCAGCTTCCAAAGAAAGATGATTGGGGCCTGTCTAACTGAAGCAAATTGTATTCCCAAGCTAAATATGAAGTCCAAATATGTTGCCTTCTGCAAGCATCTGAAACAATACATTGGTTGTAATGACAACAATTTAGTTGTGCAGAGGATCTGAGTATATTAAATTTTGGCTACACTGTCTTTTTTGTAGGTCCTGGAAGTGATGGGATCATGGTGATCTGGAAAGACAACTTTGATTCCCTCTACAGTGAAGTGGCTGAGCTTGGCAGGTGTGTTCTGTATTCTGATCTCCAAAGCTGTCTATTTGAAAATATTAATTTCTGTCTCAAAAAATGAAATTCACTTTGAAAAATACTTACGTGGACCTAAAAGGCTAGAATGAAATTGGATTAAATAGAACGGAGGAAGCAAAAAATTTACCAGCACTAGATGGCACTGCATAAACAGAATGTATTTAGGCTGAAGCGGCGTCATAGGTTAAGGGCTTGTATTTTTTTATTAAGCATGCCTTAGTGACTGATGCTGCTTCTGTAGCGAAGCTCTCCTAAACCTTTTTATTAGGGTATGAAAATTACAGACAGAAAAAGTATGAAATTGGGCAAGATGACTAACATATGGTGGTCCAGCTTAACGATGACCTTTGAAAGCGGGATACCACTCCAAGCTGAGTTCTCCACAAATGCAGATTTCTGTTAGGAGATGATAATTTATACAGAATAGAAGATGCATGCACTGAAAACTCTCGTTTATGTCCAGAAACTGCTCCGCAAGGGTGGCTTATTAAAGATTTAAAATTGGATCTCTCCCATGATATCTTTCAAGGTAAAAGTCAGTCCTTAGTGTATCTCTCCGTTAATTCTTTCCTTTCAATATTGTATTCCAGGGGCAGATTTTCTGTCGTTAAGAAGTGTGACCAGAAGGGAACCAAGCGAGCAGTAGCCACTAAGTTTGTGAATAAGAAGTTGATGAAGCGAGACCAGGTTACCCATGAACTTGGAGTCATGCAGAATCTCCAGCATCCCCAGCTCATTGGCCTTCTCGATACCTTTGAGACCTCCACCAACTACATACTAGTGTTAGAAATGTGTGTAGACTCTACCATTACCTGTAAAGTGCTATCTCTGCAGGTGGCTTCCTGGGGCATTTATAGTGGTTTATGAATAAGGAACTTTAAGATTTCATGGAACTTTTAAAACACCTAAGTAAATTAATGCAGTTATCTAGTGCTGTTACTAAAATGTTGAAGGTAACAATCAGAAGGAAACAACTTAGGATATTAAACCGATATATGGATGATTGTCTTAGTCTGAAGGTTCAGGAATTATTTTATATCAAATGGTTTCACAAGTGAATTAGGAATTGTGATCAGGTAGCTTGATAGCGAGTCTCCTCTTTCGTACCCTGTTCCTCTGTCTTCTAGGTGCTGAAGGCTACAGTTATTCCTGTAGTTTATGGCCTGTTAGGGTTTTCTTTCAGTTCAGAGATGTGAATTAATCCAAAATATAACCTTTGTAATTCCAATAGGGCTGACCAGGGTCGCCTTCTAGACTATGTCGTGCGATGGGGAAACCTCACGGAAGGGAAGATCAGACTCTACCTGGGAGAGATTCTGGAAGCTGTGCAGTATCTTCACAACTGCAGAATAGCACATTTGGACCTAAAGGTGAGCAGTGAATGGGATTCCTGGCGGTGTGAGCCATTCCAGGCATAAACACCTCCATCTTCTAGGAAACTTGCAGCTGGGAACATAGAACTGTGAAGTGCTTTGAGACTGTATGAAGGGTATGGGTTGGGGCTCCATCCTCAAACGCTTTAGATCAGGAGTCCTCAAACTACAGCCCACGGGCCAGATACGGCCCGCCAGGGTCCTCAGTCCGGCCCCCGGTATTTACAGAACACCCCGTGTCCCCCCCCGCCGGGGTTGGGGGGGAACCAAGCAGCCGCAGATGACTGCCTGCCACTGCATCCGCGCGCCGGCCCCCTGGTTAAAAGTTTGAGGACCCCTGGTTTAGATCACTCATAGCCAGCAAAGCAGAAACTTTGAATTCCCTGTGCTTTCTCCATAAAGCTTGCTGGCCCTGTGTGGTCCTTTGTGCTGGAAATAATTGCTGACAGGAACAGCTTTGTTTGATTTTTGTTGATTTATTTGTTTATTTATTTAATTTCTGAGAAACTTGCAGCAGAAATCCACTTCTTAAGAAGCGTAGTTTCTTGTGAAAGACGCTGCTTTTCCTCTCTTCCTGCCAATCTTTCTCATCTTTGCATTTTGAAGGCTGTAATAACTATGTGAATGGTACTTCTTTGAGTCTCTGCTTTACCCTTTGAATTTTACTTGAGCCACAAGAATTTGATGTGTTCTTGTAGGAAAAACTATATAAGAAGGTCTTAATCTGAATATTAAGAACTTATTCTTTACACCTTTTTTTCCACCTGTACGTGAATAATAATGAATTTTAGCATTGACAAGTCATCTTTGTAGGCGAAGTCTCTTTAGGCAGAAGGGGTTAGTGGTGAGAGAAAGCAAAAAGAGCCTGCATCTTCCCTCCACATACTCGTGTTTTCCAAGCAGAACCAGTCTGGTCTGCATATTGTGGAGACCCAAAATTTAAGTTTTTCTACTGCTATGTGGAGTTTTATCAGTACTTTTTCCAGTCTCGGGGTACATACAGGTGAGCTAATGAAAAACTAGTTGTACATAAGTCACTCTTATTTCTGGAGCTACTGCTGCTGTAGCTGTGATCTTAGCAAAATAAAACCATAAATGTAATTCCACTTTCAGCTCAACAGTAGCGGGGCAATTCTCTTGAAGCCACGTGCATACAGCAGGATCTTCTGCTGCCATAGTCTCATAACGGTGCTGGACTTCCATCTGTACAGCTGCGTTACGTTAAAGGTTCACCAAGTAAAGCTGAATTCTGTTGAAAGCATCGTGAAAATTCTGACAGGGTCTTCCAGTCTGTCATAAAGCAAATACAGCAGTCGCTTTATTCACACTCTGTTTGTAGTTGTTCTTTCAGTTTAAGCTCCCAAACACAGGTTCCTCTGAAACTTTGCAGAGCTGCAGTTGTGAACCTCTGCGGTATTATCTGACAGAACTGTAGTTCCTACGCAAGTTACAGTGCTGGCAGCTAAAATACAGTCATCGCATACTGTAGTTGGCAAAAAACTGCCTGCCAGTTGGTCTGGGGGAAACCTTGGTAGAACTGCCTAGGACCTTTGCAGAGCCAGCCTTCAGCAGTAACCCCTGTGGCTTGCAGCTGGTTGTTATGTTCCTGAGCTGGCAGGCGCTGGCTGGGAAATACTAATGTTGGAGCATTAAGTGTATGTTAGACTGACTTGACAAAAGAAATTTTAACTTTTGCTTTTATGTTTTCTAGCCTGAAAATATTTTGGTGGACCAGAGTTCCACTAAGCCAACAATAAAACTGGCCGACTTTGGAGACGCAGTCCAGCTCAATACCACATATTATATCCATCAGTTACTTGGAAACCCAGAGTTTGCAGCTCCTGAAATTATACTTGGAAATCCTGTTTCCCTCACTTCAGATGTTTGGAGCATTGGAGTGCTCACTTATGTCCTTCTTAGTGGCGTCTCTCCTTTCCTGGATGAAAGTGTAGAGGAAACTTGCCTGAATATTTGCCGCTTAGACTTTAGTTTCCCAGATGACTACTTCAAAGGAGTTAGCCAGAAGGCCAAAGATTTTGTATGCTTCCTACTTCAGGACGACCCAGCTAAGCGTCCCTCGGCTGCACTGGCCCTCCAGGAGCAATGGCTGCAGCTGGGGAATAGCAAAAGTGCTGACAGCATTGACATATCCAGACTGACTTCATTCATTGAGCGGCGAAAACACCAGAATGATGTTCGACCCATCCGTAGCATTAAAAACTTCTTACAGAGCAGGCTCTTGCCAAGAGTTTGACCTTGCTTGAAGTTCTCTCTCATTCTCTTTCACCTGCCAATCAATCAGACTGGAGATAGACTCCTCCTGCCAATCGATCAGACTGGAGATAAACTCCTGGCAATCAGCTGTTGACTTGAATTTTGAGGAAAGTGAACCCCGAGCCAACCAGCTGCTAGCGAATGTTCGTGTGCAAACGCATTCCAGGGGGACCCGCGCAGGGTGGCGCGGGGGACTGGCGATGCAGACTTCACTGGGGTGGAGGATGATAGCACTGTACTCTGCAAAAAAAGCAGTCACGAGCGATACAGTAACAGTATTTTATTCAGGTTTCTGCAAAAAAAAAATAAAAAAAAATAGTTTTTTTAATAAACCAAGAGTTGAATTTTGCAAGTGAACTTAACTACCGTTTTCAAGATTTATTCAAGGAAGAAATGCCTATGTTCAAAGCACTGGTGTTAAACAAAAACAAAATTATGCCTGGAGAAGACTCACCAAAATGGCTGCCCGTTGGTACGGTCTCCATTTATAACATCCGATTTTCACTTGGTCCTAGAGCTTTCCAGTTGCCTCGCCTGTATGTATCTCACGTAGCAGTGCACTGAGATCAGACTCTGCTTTTAAGTGCATCCAACCTCAAAGTTTTTGCATACAAATAGAATGAATTGTTTTGCTCTGATAAAATGTAGGCCTTACTTGTATATAGACTGTTACCTGCCTTCGGTCTGTAATTTTTTTTTCCCCCCTCCCCTTATCCTTCCCCTCCCCCCCCCTCCTTCCTAAATGGTGGTATGCCACTGTGCGGGTCTTCAGTTTGGGTCAGTACTCACTGGCCCCTTAGAAAAGGACTTCGGGTTGGTGCCCAGCTTGCTGACCCGATTGTCAAGCAGTATACAGCAGGATGGAAATACTGTAAATGCACTCATTTGGGATTTTGTTTTCTTTCATATCATGTGCAATGTTGTGGCTTTAACATTTTATGCAACTATTTATGAGGACCTCCGTTGTAACTGTAATAAATATATAGAAAAAGCACATACTTAGTATGGCGAGCTTTATGGTTTTGTTTGTGTGTTTGGGGTTTCTGGGGGGGCAGGGGTGGGTGTGTTGTGCCACACTGTCATTATTAGTTTAAGATGAAGGTTAGCATAGAATTTAGTCGACTAGTCGGTTTTAAGGATTGTTTGAGAGAGAGAGAGAGAGAGAGATTCGTATCCCAAATCTCAAACTGGTTAAGAAGTAGGGTGACACTTTTAAAAATGTATTATTATATTCAAAATGCCAAAGTCTGACTTTCCCAAAATCAGTCTCAACGCTTACTACTTTTTAGAATTTTCAAATCTATGTTTACTTCTTTCTGTGAAACGAACAAATGAATTTTGTGCTCTTTGGTGAAGAATACATTCAGAAAGTAGTGGTCAGAGGACGAGAATCTGACACGTAATGTAATTGTCTTAGTAACTGTTTTTAAGGTTAAAGTAATATTAACGTGAGCTATTTAAAGAGACAGAGATGGGTTTCTGTGCATCAGTGAGTTCATAAGGGTGTGTTGTCATCTATGTTTGTGTGAAATGCCATGTTTAAAAGAAACCAAGCTGACATCCCACGGTAGTTAGATATATGGGTCTTAAGCCATAACCTAGCTTGGGTTAGTTTAGAGCTTTGCGGCTTCCACTGTATTCTATTTATTCCTTTTTTGGTTTTTGGCTTTTTTGTAAAGTTGTACAGAAACTTTTTAAAAGAAAACAACTGACTTTGGAACTGGATGTGTATTCGTACCAACCTCATATCATTATGTTTGTGTATTATTTTCCTTTATTGTTTTAGTTAAATTTTTGCTTTATTTTGCATGTATATTTTTTTGTACAGTGACGTTACATGTTTACACAGTATGACGTGATGTAAATATTTTATTTTGCCATCAGTTATTTTGAAAAAAATTAAACATATTTGACATATTTGTCTGATCTCTTGCTTTAAGGAGTTTGGAAGTTTAGGTTTGGTTATATTTTGATTCGGCTCTGTATTTAAAAAGAAAAAAAGTACGTTATTTTATTGCCATAAAACTAATTTTAAATTGCAATGATGTATCTTTCTTCCATGCCTTACAAAATAATATTTGCCTTTGCTCTGTGTTGAGTGCTTTGTAGTGTCATGATTGCTTTTATATAAAACATGCATAACTCTCTAACTGTGGAAATTCATTATAGTCTTTATTAGCTAGTAGGTTTTGACCAGCAGAGTCTTCTACCAGATGTTCCCAGTTAAAGACCAAAGGATCATATTTCAGTTGAATATTAAACTGGGCAACAGATTTCCCACATCTTTTAGGCATTCCAGATTCATTATGAGGAAAAGTTACTTCCAACTGTAAAGGCTTGGGGTTTGCAGCGAAACTCTGTTTGCATCGTGTAAGAGATGAATGAGAAAAGTTTTTTATTGTGCACGTTTATCTCTCCCATTTCTGTTATCATTAATCCATTTGCAATTCAAAATGAAGTGAAAGGTCAGGGAACGATACGGAGCGTTTATGCTTGTCACTGCGTTGTATATGTGATTTTTTTTCCCACTTTTTTTCTCTGCTGTTACCTGTCAGGTGATGAAACAGTCCCTTTGTTCCTCACAATGTGCTACTGAGACAGACAATTGAGAGGGGCAGAGACTATTCAGGAAGGATGTACTGCCAAGGATAAGCCATTGGAAGCTTTTGCCATGACAGGGAAATAGATGGCAACATGCTCCATGGAACGGTTTGTGTCCTTGAATTGGCTAAAATACTTGGTTTTGACTGAAGATACACTAAACTGGGGAGAAGCTACCCAAATGCTATACAGAGAAATACTGCATTTGTAGATGTTTTAAGTAGCAGAGGGATGTTCCACTCGTATTTAAATGAGACTGCACTCTTTCTGGCCCTCTCTGTGAGCCCTGTCTCTTGGGAAACTTAACATCTTGACAGAGTGAGGTTTTGCACCAAAAGCTGCTGTTCCATGCAAGAGCTTCCAGCTGAAGAAAGCGTGAATGATGGGCTCCTCAGCTTTGATGTCTCTTCACATGCTTTGAAGAGGTTATGTGTAAGGTCCTTTTGATCCGCTAAATTGCGTAGTCAGGGAATTTAATGCCACTTGGACTCAACCTGGGCACAGTTCTTGTTGGCTGTCCTGCACACAACAAACCAGCGCCGCAGGCTGATGGAGAGTGAAAACTAACAGCACGGATCAGAGCAGCTGGTGTGAGGTCTCTGATCCAGGAATGTTGTAGAGCGTAGGGAATGGCAGTCAAGCAGGGTTTGGGAGCGCAGGAGATTGTACATTTCATGACACAGCTTAACTTGAAAACCATTGTGCCAACTGCTAAGCAGAAAGCCTGGCTAGATATTTCCATGGTCAGGGAAGCAACCTACATGGTCTTCCTAATGGGAAGACCTAACGCATACCTGCCTGTGCTCCTGAGGAGTGGGAGAGTCTGGTGTTCTCTTGTGTGAAGGTCAATTATCTATGTCATCCTCATTCTCAGATGGGACTATTAATGTGCTGATGAATAGAAGAAAAAAATAATCGTTTTTTTTTTTTCTTCAAACCCAAAAGCGTGTTCAGGCCAGGGCACAACAGAGATCCTCCAGACTGACACAGCAAAAGCATCTGGCTTCCTGAAGATTTCAGGACCTGTGCAGATCTGATCAGTAGTAGAAGATGCCTGAAAATATAATGGGATGGTCTTTCCATGTAACGTGCTGATTGTACAGTCCACCCTACACGGGCTTCCTCAGCAGTGGGGCGTCATGGAGGACTCCATCAAACAGAGGGGCTAGCGAGTGAGAAACGAATGTTACCAAAGGGAAAACCGATGTCTGACTTGAGGCTAAGCCCCATGGATCCCAAAATCTCAAGAGAAACGATGACAGTAATATACTTAACCAGTGCCTGTGGGTAGTGAGATCTATGAGTATTTGGTGAAGTATTTGGACAGCCGGTCTTCGCGGTGAACAGCAGTGTTATTTGTGTGCTAGAGATTAGTGTGCAGGGAGCGCTGCCACGTCTGCTCCGCTCCACAAGATGAGCTAGGCTTAATTTATATAGCCTTTCCACGCGTGTGTGGGTGTGTTACTAGTTGTGCTGCTGTAGGGATTCAGCTGCACGTGGAGGTGGGTAGAACCAGGTAAGATCAAGTTTCTGTATTTGTTTAAACCAGCTTCGGGTATTGTGGTGTTTTTGTCAATACCAGTGGAAAAACTTCCGAATTTATTTCTGAAATTGAATCTTGATGGGGCTTATATTGGAGATTAACAGGTAGGTTTTGCATCTGTAGAGGTTGTACTTCCAGTACTTTTTGCACATTCCCATCTGCCCAAACGATCAAGGCAAAAGGCTTTTTCTGTGTGCATTGAGATGCAAGAGCATATGATCTCTCATCGCTGCAAAGGAGCTAGTGCTTGCTGTTCCCTCTCCTTCCTGGCAAGCAAAGGTTCATACTCAACACCTCAGGCTTCATGTGCTTAGCGGTCACCTCAGCATTTCCCAAATAAATGCACTCAGTGGCCCTCTGTGCCATGCCGGAATGCTGAGCATCAGTACCAGCATGAGATCTGTTCTGCTGGCCTGCCACAGGGACTAAGAGCCTGATGTGCAGGAACAGGAGAATATGCTGCTCTCATGATGTCTTTGTCCTCAGATCAGGAACACTTACCATCTCCCCTAAATCGCTTCCCTTAGCCTTATCCAAAAAGTTCCATGGGAATGAGAGCGGAGGGGCAGTTGGAGTTACTGAGGAGAGCACTCTGATCCCCTCCCATTTCCCTAGCAGTGTCAGGAGAGCCAGCACCAAGCCTGCTAATAATAAACTCCCATCGGCAAATCTGTGCCTTCCAGTAACAGAAGCCATTACGAACCCTGGTATTAGAGAAGAGCACTGAGCGTCCTGTTTTCCCTACTAGTTGTAGGTTAAAATGATGAAATGTGCTAGAGATGCATCTGAGGTTTAATACATGAACTCTTTGAGCTATCTTCAGGAAAGAAGGTACTCGTGATGTCTTCATTGTCTAATTGTTGAGAGCAGTAATCTGAAAGCTGCTTTTTTTTAGTGAGTTTTCTGCTTAACATGTGTGTGTGGATGTTCAGCCTGGAGAAAAGGAGGCTCAGGGGAGACCTTACTGCTCTCTACAACTATCTGAAAGGAGGTTGTAGCAGGATGGGTGTTGCTGTCCTCTCCCAAGTAACAGGATGAGAAGAAAATGCCTCAGATTGCGCTAGGGGAGGTTTAGATTGGATATTAGGAAAAATTTCTTCACTGAAAGGGTGGTCAAGCATTGGAACAGGCTGCCCAGGGAGGTGGTGGAATCACCATCCCTGGAGGTGTTTTTAAAAAACACATAGATGTGGTGCTCAGGGCCATGGTTTAGTGATGGACTTGGCAGTCCTGGCTTAACGGTTGGACTTGATCTCAAAGGTCTATGATTCTGCTCTTGACTGCTGGAGAGACTCTTCATCCTTGTTTGAGGAAGTGAGGTATTTGAAACTGTACTGGTTGCAGCAGATGTAGCTTCAGATTCCATCCTGGTGCCTGTGGTAATGTACTGGTTCTTACTGCTTGAAATTTCTGGGTTTCTGAAGGAAAACACACTCCACCCAAAGAGGATGAATATATTGAGCTACGAAAAGGATGAAACCTTAACACCAAAGCAACACTTTAATCTTTACAAACTCAATTTCCAGCCTCCCAAAGATATTCTGTCCGTTACTGCCCCAGCATATTCTCCTCTGTCATACTAAATGGCCTTCCTGATGAACTGATCTCATGGAAGAGAAGTCTACTGACGATTACTTAATTATTGTTTTAGAATGGCAGTAAGTCATAACTTTGTGTAGCAACCGGCTGTGCAGTTGAACTCTATACTGTGTGAAGAACCCACTGACATCTTCCTCTGAGGTCTCTGAAGCTTTGTGTAAAAGTCAATGAGCAGTTCCTCTCCCCAGCTTTTGTCCCTTACCTTTGCTTGTACAGTCTTCTGCCTCGCTTTTATTTTGGTCACCTGTTTACCAGGCTAAAGAATACTAGCCTGTTATTCTTCATGGGGAAACTATTTATCATCTTAATTGCCTTCCTCTGAACCTTCCCCAAGTTCTTCCAAGCTGTGTATTTTCTGTGATGGGAGGAGGCAAAGCTCACACAATATTCATGATACAGGTGCATCATGAGTTACACAGCTCTAAAACAGCACTTTGTTCTCTGTTCCTTTTCTAAAAATTCCAAGAGTTCACCTTGCTTTGACTTCTTTTGAGCTGATAATTCTTAGAATATGAAATCTTGAGTTCGTGTTTCCAAGTTGAGCGTCAGTGGTCGATTTAGAGCCCATGATCATACATGGAAAACCTGGATTCCCCCTTTCAGCACAGCCCCCATGAACATTCATTTTTTCTCATTTAATTTTTTTCAGCTGCTCTATTTTCCAGACAAACCTGAAGTCTGAACCATTACGATCGCCTTAGGGAGAGATTGTTCTGCTAAAACCGCAGATCTCTTATATTAAACAAATAGAAGCTGACTACTGCTAGCCTTCATTTCACTACTCAGATAGTCAGCATAGCTCCCCTGACTTTCTCAAGAACTGCTTTTGCGGTTTTCTTGCCAGCTCCTGGAACCATCAAACTCTTTCCTCTCATCCTGAGGAAGGAAATTGTAACCTGCCTTGGACTTGATTAGGCTGAAACTCTTCACTTCCAACTTAAATTTCAGGCACCGATTTTAGTGACCACCCTCACTTCAACAAAAGGATTTACTTGTGTCAAGCAGGAGGCTCGTTGCCACACCAAAATCACACATCAGGAGTATCTCCAACGATTACTTGCAGAAATTTCCTATTAAGCTTCCTGAAGACTCACCTGGCAGTAGCCACCACCAGGAATTCACTTGCACATCCTGAACTCAGCCTCTACAAGGGTTTGCTATCCCAAGCGTTACTCAAATACTGAGGAAGAGCTGAAAGTTTGCCCTGTTGTACTGTTGGGAATCTGCCTAATCCCTTCTGGTCAAATAGCAATGAACATCACTTATCTTGCCTGTTTTTAGACATCTTGCCTGTGTGTTGCTGAAGACCATGTGATCCCTTGAGGTGAATGGTTCTTCAAGCTCTCAGACTTTCCCTTCAGTGATGCCAAGATCCACAGAGTGTTTGCAGAATGATGTCATTTAATTTGCCATCTCTCAAGACTGATGGTGAGAGTGTGCTTCCTTCTTTGGTGATGGAGCACTCTCCTGGGACTTGGAGGGTTCTGGACTCTTCGCTTGCCAGGAAAACTCAAAGCTGAGGATCTGAGCTTGTTACAGGAGTTAACGCCTCCATCAGTTTGTTCAGCTTTTGTTGCTGTTGTTGGAAGCTTTACATGCTAGTGGACAGTCCTGACTGGTTCACACTGACGGAAAAAGAATGTCATGATACATCGTGAAGTATTAAGGGGAGGCTTTTAGGATGGGGTGTCCTGAGAATCAACTTGATCGCCACCAAAACATGCCTGAACATGAAAATTATTCACTGCTTTTGGAGTTTGATGGAAGCCTAAACTCATTTCTTTCAAGGCTCTTTCACAAAGACAGGGGGTAAATCTGGTGGTAATTGCTGCTTTTGTCGTGGTTAAGGGTTGTAGGTGATAACTGGGGATCTTGCCTCACTTTTCAGCCCTGCTTGCAAAGAATGGAAAGCTTGCTGGTTTACTCCATCCTACAGGTTGGGCGTTAAATGGTTCTCAAGTCTAAAGTGAGTCTAGTCTTTGCCTTTTTGGATTAAGTACTAATTTTTTGCTGATTTTTTTGCTTCATGTTCAGCTATTCGTTTCCTTTTGGAGGCCTCCACCTGCTTGTACTCTGTTACTTTTTCTCTATTTGATGAAGTGCAGATACAGTATAAATATGTGATGCACGATTAAGTATAAGATTGCAATAGGGGTCAGCACCTCTACTGGGGGAGTAATCTCCTTGCTGTAAGAGGCTCTCTGTCTCCTCTCATCCCACTCTCTAGGGAATTTCTGGGTATGAAAATACTGGCTGAATTCCTGTTACACTGGTGGTCATGGTATGGATGAGGCAATCATCTGAGCTTGTAACAGCTTCACCTTTTGAGAAACTTCCCCCCCCCAGGGGTATTTGAGAGATTAATAACTGTTTCCTCTAATGTTGTTTTCTTCCAGGTAATTTAATGGGTTTTTTAAAAGAGTTTATGCCGGGCCAATAGCCGTGTGTTTCTGCCAGAAGTCAAGAAATCAATGTCATTGTTTTCGTTTCCACCTAGCACATTTCTGTGGTCAAGAGGTTGCTTCATAACTCACAGAAAACTTCAGCTTTGTCCTTTGTTCTGCAGAAAATCAAACCTTCCAGGGCAATCTTCATACATGGTAGCTGTCAAAACTAAATGATCTAATGGTGTGACCCTGGGGAATTAATCTCACTGGTTACCTGGCAGTTGCAGGACCTGGTAACAGCATGAGCTTGTTCTGCCTGATGTCTTGGAGAAGCCAAGGGTCCTATGCCCAATTTAAGACAGTCAGCAATTCAAAAAGTACATAGGGAGGCCAAGACAGATGGAGATTGGGGAGAAATGAGACTACAGAGAGAAACAAGGGAAAAATGGAAGGCAAACACAGAAAAGGGGTGACTTGCCCATGTTTTACTAGGATGCCAATGATAATTTACCCTCCTTAGGAGTAGGCACGGACAATGCTTGACTTTAACTGTGCATCTGATCCCTGCCCCCACCTCACAGTCTGACCGAGGGAAGGATGGTGCACTCACAGAAACCGTGGCACGGCTGCCTGTGCCTGTTCTGCTTTTTGGTATGGAGCTTTACAACCAGTATCTGAAGTTAACGTCTCTTTCTCCACGTTGATACAGTGCTATTTACTGCCGCTTTGTACTGGCTGTAAGTTGCCTGTTGCTAGACCGTGGCTGGCTTTAGAGAGTGCGCTGCCATCCAGCAGTTCAGCCACGAGAAATACGTTGCAGCCAACCTTCAGCATCTCTGGAGCAGGATGGGAGAAATGCTGAAGAGGATGGTAATCCCTGGAGATGGGAAAGAGGAGGATTGGCTTGGAAACATGTTCAAATATGCAAAATAGTAATCAAGATTTTTACTCTAAAAAGTATTTCCAGTAATTTGGGATCAACTAATGGATCTAGTGGAGGCAGGATAAGAGTATACTGGGAATAGATGGCATCCTTTCAAAATAATCTGCTGTGCAAGTTAAAAGCATTCCCCTAGAAGTATCTGCTGCTTGTCTTGGAAGCTAATATTCCAAAGAGACCGCAGAGATAAAGTTCAGAGAAACAAAAATATTTGGTATTTAATAAAGATATTATAAGTAACTTTGAGTAAGAATGTTCTGGGATAGTCAGTACATGGCTGATAGGACTATGATTCCTTTTAATCCTCCGAATGGATGGGCAGGGATGGCATTTGTTTGTGAAAGCAAACATCTGTTTCTGTTTGCATGCTGTGACTTTTCCAGTTGTGCGTGGTTAGGTAAGTAATGCAGGTGCTTGATCAAAGCTGAATCTTCCTCTTGAGTCTGTAATGTTTGGTTTGACAAATAATCAGGAAACTTAACGATTCTCTGTTAGTCAACTGTAAGAGTTGAGAGGGGTAACCTTCTACAAGGCCTAAACACCATCTGTCGGTTTGAAAAAAATAAAGAGGAAATGGTAATGCTCTTTTCCATTAGTTCAGATGTGAACTGTTCTCTACTTCAGTGTGCCCCGGAAACTCTTTATGTGCTTTGCACATCTATTCCCGGATAACCTGAGTATTTTTTTCTAACAATCTTGCTTTTCTAGTTTATAATTTCTATCACACATCAGACCCTGTGTTAGCAAGCAAACATTGTGACAATCTGTCTATATTTGAAGTGTTTTGTTTGTTTGTTTGTTTGTTTTCCAGAAGAGAAGTATTGAAGCTACATGTGCATGCTGTGGAATCTAATAGCGTGAAAGCTGCAGCCGAAGTTGTAAAGTTGGGGTTTTTTTTCAGGACCTTGGTATTACTGTCTGATGTAATGCAGGATTTAATTTTCCATGGTTAAGTCGGCTTGATGTCAAATGTTGACTTCTTGCCCAAGTCAGGCAGAGAAATATCAACTTCTACCATGTTACTTGAGCTTCCACCTCTGTTGTATTTTAGAGGTGCAAGGAAAAAGCTTTCCCAGTGGATAAAGGGGGTATTAGATGAAGAATACATCTCTCTGTAAATGCTGGAGGTCTTCTAGAACGAAGTAGTATAAGGGTGGGTTGTCTTAAGTATCAACAGCTGTTGTATTTCTCTTTTATGCTGTGGTGTTGTCCTGGGGTATCTGCCACGCTGCCTTATTGCAGCTATTTTTTGTCATCAAGGGTTTTTTTTTTGTTTTGTTTTGGGGTTTTTTAGTAGCATTTTGAGTTATTTTGAGTTTCTCCAGCCACTGGGTGAAAATGATGTTATTTCATTGTAGAGAAGCGTTACACTGAAAGCCGTTAGCTTTAGCAGGGATTGTTGTTCTAATCTTTCTGCTGGAGGACACCATCCCCAGAGCTCTGTTTGTACCACTCTGGGGAGCTCTGCTGGAGCTGGTGCCCCGAGACGTCTACTTGTATTTCTCCAGGTTCTTCCCTTCTGTACATACTTACAGCTTTCCTAGACCAGGAAAGAGGTGAGAGGAAAGGCAAATGGGCTCTTTGCTAATTATGGAACAGTTAAAAAGGTCTTTCCTAGGTGCTCTTGGCCGTGGGGGACGTAGAAACGCTTGTGTCGGGAGAAAAAAAGGAGACACAAATGGCAAATCGTGAGAGCTGTGTGGGAATTCACGCTCTTCTGCTGACCGCCTGTCCTCAGTTCTGGTGGTGGGCGTGAAGACGGGCAGGAGGGCTGTACGCACCACAAGGACACAGCTTTGTGTCCAAAGTACCCTGCCTTATGGACAAAGCACTCAGGTGTTGAGAGCAGCTTTGTTGAGAACAATCTGTATGCATGGAGAATCCAGCAGGTGAACAAGTTTTGTATAAAAATTTGTATGGACTAGTGTCGTCACCATTGTGTTTTAAAGCGGACTGCATGTCCTGGCCTACCTTTGAGGTGACCAAGCAGCCATTACATCCTAAATCTGTCATGGCAATGGGCAGGCTGCAGCTTCCAGTTTCTAGTCAGACAGTTGACTCCGCACTGTGGAGCTCCTATATAAAAAGCCAAAACTGCTTTAACTGTTGGTGACAGCGCTGCTTGCTTTAGCAAGGCTATCACAGCAGTCAGGCGATGGAGAAGACAGTAGCAGAGGTCTCTGCACTGTGAAATCCCGTCCTTGGTTCTGTTGAGGAAAATGGGAGGTATGGAAGCTAGCTAGCATGTATTTGCCATTCCCTCAGCCATACCCGGGCTGCTTTTTTTCAAATGTTTTGATTAATTCCATTAAAAAGACAAATCTAATGTTACATTTGGGGGCGGAGGGGTGCTTTCAAAAACGATGGGTGCATGTATGGAGACCCAGGCTGTTCAGTTTGCAAAACCTGCCACCATCAGCAGCCTTAACTTTGGTATTTTAGGCCTCCTACTAGTTTGACTATACAAATGTATCAGCTTCTGTTGAGTTGCTCATTTGCAGCTGACAGTGCCGCTTAAAAGCGGTGGCTCATTTCTGGCTGATCTCCATGTTGGACTTTATGACAGGTCTCTCTATTTGTTTATTGAGCACAAATTTTACTATTGGGTGTAGCTTTTTATGAAGTCTGTCTCCTGGAAATGCTGCCAGTGGAAAGAAGTATAACTATATGATATTTACCTTACCATGAGGCTGTTGTAGTCTTACTGTTTGACTCACGGTAGTACAACTCATGCTAGTACATTTTGTGTTAGAAATAATACTTGAAGGTCAGTGGAGGAAGGACTGTGCCTGCGTTTGCTTGGAAAAAACAAATGTAGCAAAGCGTAAAGAATTGTCGGCTTGAATTTTTGAACTTGTAATACACAGCTGATGGCAGAAGAGAGTTGTGTGTTTTACGATTGTTAGAACTAATTAAAAACTTTAACAAAATATATAAATCCAGCAACATTTTACTTGTATGACCTGTAGAGAAGCGCTCCAGCACCTTCCGGAATAACTTCCAGTAGCTAGAGAAAGTGGCAGAATACCCCATCTGATTCAATTCTTTGAAATTTCCTGAAGATGAGGTGTCTCTGAGACATGAGGCACTTGTTAGCAGAAGAGACCCCAAGAGCAAGGCTCTTCAGCGCCTCAGAGCTGAGGATGATCTATATTTAACAGCAGCAATGGTTGTACATTCTGTTCCTCATTGGTTTCCTGCTGTGCCTCCAGCATGTGAGATCCCTTCCCTCACAAAAATGGAAGTTTAGGTGGTCTCCCTTTCATTTCTCCTCCCAATTTGTCATGCACTTATGCTCTAAGTGCTAAAACAAGTTTATGAAGATATGTGGAAACCATTTGAGCTTCTCAAACACAACCTGTGACATGAGAATCCAATTACGTGACTGTATAGTTAATGATCCTTTTAAATGCAAAACTCCCCATAAAAATTTGGTGGCAGCTTTGAGTACCTTCGAACTGTCAAACTGAAGTGCCACAGAAAGTAGCTTTATTCTGATGTAATGTAAATCCAGATTGTTCGGAGGATATGATTAAATATAGAAGTAATTTTGAGGCAATAAAGACAGAATCCAAGATGCAGTCCTCCTCCTCCAAAACTTAGGAGCAAGTTCTTCTAGTGCTACTCAAAATCCACACCTTCCTGGTGTAAAATGGATGCAAGAGTCTGAAATGAAACACCAGCTCCTGGCTCCTGTAAGTTGTAGCGATGATGTTTGGAGACCAGCCTGCCGGGCATGGATCAGACCTTGAACCTAGGCTGCACAGGCTGCTTTGTGCATACCCACGGGTGGCAGCTGGGACCTCTGCACACCCGACGTGCTGAGGGAACAACCAGTCTTGCAGGGCCAGGGGGGTGTCTGGAAATCCTATAAACACCCAAAGCCAGAGACAAAATTCACTGAGACAAAATTTCTGTGGTGGAAGGTGGGTGCAGGGAAAAGTGTGTGTGTATGTATATATTTGAGAAGAAGCCACATGGGAACAGCCAGGAATTTTCATTTTTACCTTCTCAACACTGACTGTTTTTTAAAGAAAATTTATGTCATTTACTTGCCAGAAAAGTAGGAATCCTAATACTTGCAGTCTAAATAGAATGTTGAAGGCGATAAGATTGATTAAAAAAATAGAGAAAAAGAAATCATCGAATCCTTTGTGAGGAAGGTGCTGACATCCCTTGCAAACAGGAGAATTCTGCCTTTATTGTCAGTGACTGCAAAGGGAGATGAGAGTGCTGCTTCTCTTCACAGCGGGTCTTGTACGTTCAGCTGAAGAGTCTCCATCACCATGGTATTTTCACCATCTCTCAATTTTAATCATCAGGCTTTGCTTTACAGATGGAGAAAGCTTCTTACTTCCTTTCCCCTTTTTTTAACAGGTGGTAAAAGGATTTTCTGAGGATGCATAAGATTTTGGCAGCTGCAAAAATAGTTTCATCCTCTGAATTTCTGTCTCATATCCTAACTAGAAAAAACTTAATGTCATCCTTCCTTTTGTGTTGTGAAATCTATAAAGTATAGCATATATTAGCTTAGCAGTAGGTTGTTTTGACCTGCTGAATGAAGAAACATATACATTAGTTTCAGCTGTCAGCGTGGATGGTGGTTCTGTTAGGAAATGGGGAAAAGGCAATGGAAAATAGAACCTTTGCAATTCAGAATGAGCAAACTGTTAGCTGCACAAAGCATCTTTCAGAAAAGAACATCTTCTGTTACTGTTTCTATTAATCTAAAAGTCATTTTGATCAATAAGGTGCATATGAAAAGGGTCATGTACATGCTCAAGCCCTTGCCTCTCCATACTTCTCCATCAGCATTGTTGCTCTTCTGTGTACAGGCTACTGATTACCCTTAACGACCTTGGTTTTTACATCTGTTTCACTTTCCTGCTTGTTGCAGACTTCCTCTGAAGAAACTGTGTTCTTTTCGCTGATGGCATTTAATGTTTTGAATTGAGGTGACTCCTTCCTCCTAAAAGGAGTAGCTCCCTTCTTCCCCTTCATGATCCTGTTCTGCTGTTTCAGTACAAAACAAGCCGCCACTGATGACTTCTGCGGTTCTTCATGGAGCCAGAAGAAAGCGGCTCACTCCTTTTCCTTAAGAGGAGAAGCCCAGGGAAGGGGGTGCTCAGATCTGCAGATCTGTAGCCTCAGCGAGTCACAGCACCCAGGTCTTAAAATGCTTACTTTGAGTTGCTGCTATGCACTTTTGACAGCAAAACATAAATATTTAGTCACTATTCCAAAGCCAGACACTGACACTAGACACACAAAAAAAGAACAGCCCACAAAAAAAAACAAAAAAACCCAACAAAACAAAACAACAAAACCCTAACTGCCTACAAATAAGCTGTCTTGTTTCTTCTGGCAGTAACATCTTACAGCCTGAAGGAGAAACAGCTGATTTCCGAGTCTTTTCATGTTCATTTCTAAAGACAAAGGAGCCATAATATTGGATCTTATTCTCAGTATGAAGTACCTGATTTACAAAGAATTATCCAAAAGCAAGGCCTGTCACAGATTTTTAGCAGGGATTCCTTTTCCCAAAGATGTTGATCTCCTGTGCCCAAGCTCAGGCACTAGGAGGAGGCAACTCTGCACCAACAGCTTGCTTGGTGCTTCTGAAATGCAAATCTATCCAGAAAGTAGATTGTATTGATGCTAGTCCCCTTACTAGTCTTCAGAAGGAAAAGGATAACATGTTGACCCACCAAGTAACCCTTTGTGCACCTGCATAGGACAGCACCTCTCCTGCTCCCAGCCGATCCAGCTGCAGCAGAAAGTTGCCAACGGTAAGAATAATTGTTCTTAAAAGGGTGATTTTCTTCTGGGTAACAGACAAGAGGGTAGGACAACTTGTTACAGCAGAACCAAAGTGACTACATGCAATCAGAACTTGGGGGTATTTGTCTCTGTAACCTCAGTCTGCTTCTGGTAGAAAGGGAGAAAGCTGGAAGAAAGGAAGAAGTTGGCTCTAGAGCTCAGTAATGGAGATGAAACTGCCCGCAACTGTGGGACACAGGCAGCCATCGCATCTCTAAAGCATTTGTGCTTAAAGCTTTCAGCTGGCTGGATGATGGTCGTGCCGTATCATGTTTCGGTTTCCCAACGGCTGTTGAAGACCAACAGTTCTCCTATCATTGGCAAACAGGGAAACAAACGTGTCGAGCTGTGGCGAAGTCAAATGCAGACCTCATTTTGTACATCTCACAGAACCACAAGGGAATGTCGTGGGTAGGAGAGGCCGTCTGATAACGCCCACCACAGAAGCATGGGGGTGGACAAAGGAAATTTCCTCGTCAGCCTGTGAGTGCGATAAAGAGTGCAAACAGGCAGGCGTGCAAACACTAGCTACTTGGTAAAACATGGCTATTAGTTTGCAGACGATGTCAGCCCAGGTGGTCACCGCCTCTGGCACACCAAACTCATCACCTTCCATTTTAGGTTTGTCTATCTCTTCCCCCCATGACCTTGCAAAAAACTCGTGGCTGTTTCTACTTTAAAAAAAGGCACATGGTGTAGGGGGAGGAATTTTTTTTTTTTTTTTTTTTTTTTTTTAGCTTAGTCCAGTTCCAAAGCTCAGCTGAGGTTTTCTTGCAAGGAAGGGGTGCAGAAGGTCCTAGTCTGTCTTGTTCTCCCTTTTGGAGTCCTTTTTGGCCTGTCACCCGATCCTGTTGGAGCAAAGATGACATCACTTTCCAAAACTCCTCAAAGTTCCTAGATCACTACCACACAGAGTGTTCAGATGTCCCAGCATTTTCACCATGCCCTAAAGATGCTCACATGGCCGTGGAAGAAATGCAGAGCTCAGGCAAATATTAATGCCCCAGCACAGCAGGGAAGTGAGGTAATCCATGCTCTTCCTGCTTAGATAAAGCCTAAAGAATTATTAAAGACTTATCCAGGTGAACCAGCTATGCTTGGTTGGGAAACATGGGTTAAAGAATGTGGAAACTCCAAGAAAAGCAGATGAGTAGGGAGTGCTAGACATTCAGAACTGTTTCTGGCCACAGCAAACCAACCTACCAGGCGAAAGTGGGTTGAGAAGTCCAACAGAGTAACGTAAAAGGATGAAAGGGAATTTAATGCAGTGAAGACAGTTAATTTTCACTGCATAATTTAAACTAAACAGCTTACTTTTTTCCTTTATTAAAAAAAAAAAAAAACAAACCCCAAACCCCCCAAAAAACCCTCAACAAACCACAAACAAACAAATAAAAATGATAAGCAAGTAAAGCAACAGAGGGCATGTGCAGTGTATCTTTCTTCTCTCCTACTAATTTTCTTTCCAAATCTCCCCTTGGAGATGCACTGGTTCTGTAGCCAGCCCGCAATTTTTCCCCTCTCAGAACTATCTTGTTCTGCTAATGGAAACTGAACACAGACAAAAATATCCCATGCATGTGTACATATAAATGTGTGCATAGCATGAGAGCAGCCAAAGGCAGCAAGTAAACACCTAAAGACAGAAAATTCTTTATTGTTCCCCTCCTCCTTCCCCCACAGTAAATGGTGAAATAAGAAGTGTTTGCAGGCTTGTAGTCACGGGTCCCAAGCCTTGGACTGGAGCAGGGAGAGCAGATTTCACCTTCGGCTCCTGAGGTGAACAAACAGAAAGCATAATGTAACATAAGTAACGGCTATCCCCCCTCAACCCCACCTTTCCAAATTTCCTTTATTTTTGCTTTAGTAAATGCTCCTAATCCAAGGGTGATAATGGAGAAGTAGCATTTTAAAACTAGTTTTAATGTAATAAAAGATATAGAAAGGGAAATCAACATTCCAATGAAACAGAAATGTGAATCAGTAACCACACAAGTTCCAGCAATTTTTTTCAAAATCCGTCTGTAACATGGAGCGACAGTCAACAGAAGAGGAATCTGGCAGGGCAAATGGTTGCTTCTGCCTCTGAAACAAGAACTTGTGGGTATTTTCAGAGCGGGAGTCTGAATTTAGTGAACTTGTAAGCTATGGTATTGAGATATATCTTCGAAAAGTGTAATTAAGAAGCAATTAGTAGTCTTAGACTGTAGAGAAACCGCTGGTTTCATTTAACTTAAAATGATGAGTGAGGAGGGGAAAGCAAGGAATCTCTTGAGGGACCCTTTGCTTGCTCTTGTTAAAAATCCTGTATTTATGGAGGGATTTTATCATGTTTGTGTAAACTTTACATTTACATAGTACAGTCCGTATCTTAATAGAGAAGGGACGCTTGCGTGGACCACCTGCTTCCTTTTCACGGTCAGCGTGTTTCTCCAGAAAGCGCATTGATTGTGTGATAAGCAATGTTAAACGCGAAGCAATCAGACATGACATTGGAGTTGAAGAGAAGAGGCTGTGACTCTCTGAGGACTACCGCCAAGATAAAACCCACATACAGGTGGTACATCAGTTTGAAAATCACCCTGCCATCTCCAGCCCTCAAACGACGTGAAAGACGCAGAGGGAGGTAGTAATGTGACCTTTATAAATAGCTGATTTATGCTTGATTATTTTTTTTTTTCTTGTGGCTTGGATATGGAGAAGCATACACAGCCTGTGTGACTTTGAAAACTTTAACGGAAATGAAACAGGAAGCCAGATCCTTTCACGGCTTGTTGATCTGCAAAGACGAGCCGAGTCTGTAGAGACTCTTTTTCTACCCCCAACAAAAGAAGTCAGGGGAAAGAAAGCCAGCTGGGGGATACTCTGGAGAGGACATGCAGAGGCGACATGATGGAAAGGCAAGTAAGAACAGAGACTGGTTCACTGAGCAAGAAAAACGAAGCAGAATTAACCACTCAAAGAGGAGTGTTGGTAAGTTCATAGAGCTGTGCTCTAAATTCGGCATCTCATGGTGATCAGCTTTAGAAAGCTCCTGTGCTGCAGATCACAGTGCATGGGCACTACTTTTACCTGTGAGTTGGACTATACCTGACCTTGGTAATAGTAATAAATGATGATAAACGGGGAAGTTGCTCCTGACTTAACAATGGACTTGAAAAACTGAAGAGTGAAGCTCTCTTGAGTTCTGCACCCAGGTTTCCTACTTTTACTGCATTGGATGCTGTAGCCTTTGTCTCAGCAGAGCCTTTTCGCACTCCTTTTGAATTATATTCTTTTGGGCTGTGGTTATAATCCTGCTGCTCACCTGCAAGTGAGAGCAAGAAGACAGCAGTTGCTTCTTCTGCTCATTTGTGGGTTTAAACAGAGACAGTTATGTCTTCACACTTGCTTAGCAATGTTTTCAGCATAAGCTTTTGCTGCAATTGCTATGCAGTTTCCTGTGGGTACAAGCAGAGGGAGGCAGTCACAGTCATGCCAGCAGCTTGGAGAGGCCGTGACCTGCAGAAAATCCTGGAGGTCCACGTTATAGGCAAGTTCATAATGCTCCCCTAAAGGAAAGAAATATCGTAAGTATTCTTAACAGTAGAAGTTTGCTGTCAGCACATAGCCTTGTCTGAGCATCACAAAAGTCTGCAAAATGCCATGACCAGAAAGTCTAGAGGAAAAGAATCGGGCTGCTTCCAGCTTCAGCTCCCTGGAGCTCTCCTGTTGTCTCCACAGAGGTGCTGCCCACTCAGAGGCGAAGAAGGGGAGACATTAACTTCTGCAGAAACGTTGAACGCATACTCTAAGTAAGGCCTCCTCTAGCTCACTATATGGATTTCCAAGATATTTTGGGGAAGTTCGCACTTCCTGAAGCTTTCTGAACCCTAGTAGCATCATGTTTCTACTTCTGCCCCGTCTGTAACAGAAACTGCCTTCCAGTTAGCGGATATTCCCCTTTCTGCAGTTGAGCCCAGCTCAGACCTAGACCTTGCTTGCTCTCCTTAGGATTATCCTAACTCGTATTCAGCTGACAGGAATGGCACACTCTGACCGGTCCAACACAGAGTGCAGGAGGCCTGTGTGTTACCTGGCTCAATCCCACCAGAGCTGTCCGCATCCCAGGCCAAGGAGGGGCTTCCAGAGGACGGAGGTGGGTACAGGCTGTCCCGTCTCGGCAGCTTGCAAGGAGAAGAGTCAACATGCTCCTGCCGAAGCCTACAAGTGGCAAAAGGTAGTAGAGGGAGCTCTCCCTCTCTCTACTCAGGGAAGAGGTCCAGAAGGAGCTTAAGGAGGAAGAAAAGGCACATGGACAGTGTTCATTAAAAAAACACCTCAAGGTTTCAAGAAAGTGTTCTCTGCTTCATTGTCGCAGGGCGTATTCCCCCTAAGAGCCCGTGCAGAAGGGCGCAGGGTATTACTCTTTAGATTGCACTGAGGTGCTGAATAAATGCCGCGAGAAGAGGGCAGAGAGGGGAAGCGGGAAGGACTCGCCGACACAGGGGTTGACCTGCAGTGTTTGTGCTAGGCGTGTTTCATCTCTCTTCTCTAATGAGTCAGCAACCAGATAAACATTAACTTCCAGGTCTGTCTGCACACGGAAATTACCTATTAAATCCTAAAATCTTAACACAGGTTAGAGAGGGTAGAAAGAGGCGGATTTGGAGTTGGCTGGAATGCTAAACCATCAAGCAGCACCGACAGTGGTTTGGCCAAGGCAAGAAGAAAGCTGGTTTATAAGCCCAGATTTTCTTTTCCTTGGATAAATGTGTTCGTGACATTCTGTGAGTGCCCCTAAGTGAGATCTCGGCACACCGGGGCACACGGGTATTTAACAGCTCCTGTCTATTTTATTCCTTGCCCAGATTAACTGAGATGGACGGAGAAACAATGTGATATCCATGCCAGACAGTGCAAATCTCTTCACTGTTTTATGAAAAGTGTTGATTTTCTATCTCCAACCATTTTGATATATTTTTTTGGGGAAAAAAAACCAAAACAACAAACAAACCATGAAAAACCGAAACCAACCAAAACCCAATGCTGTAAGTTTGTCCTAGCTCTGTGCTGGAGCAAAGTGCTTGTAACTCTGTAAAAAGATTTAAGTCTGCGTCACTTGTTCAGACCATTACAATTCCCTTCTGTTTTTCCTGCAAAGTCCCTAGGGAGGTAGAAGAAAATTTTTCTTTAATGTGTAACCAGAAAAGGAATTACACCAGTCTATGCAAATTCTCTACCTACAGCTGGGACAAATCACACCCGAAAGACTGCTATAAGGGAAGGTACCCGGTAAGGGTGAACTTCTTTTTGGATCAATGCATTTAATCTTGCTAATGAGGGAGTGTGTGAGGAAATCAACATTTAATAACTGGGGGGGGGGGGGGGGACGACGACACAGGGGACAGGGGATGGAGGGGGGGGGACGACGACGGGGACAGACCCCAACAACCGCGAAGTCACCGGGTTCCGTTTATGGTTCATGGCTGGGTTTCAGACAGATGCTGATGGCATTACGGGTACCGCTGCTGTAAAATGTAAAATAACATCGCGTGACACGGCGCGGCGGTGTCCGGCTGCCGCAGGAGCTGCGGGGACAGCTGGGGCGACGGAGAGCCCCGCTGCTTTCCGCGGCCGGGGGCAGGCCGGGAGATGGGGGACAGCCCCTCGCCCTCCTCCCCGACACGGGCTCGCCGTCCCCGGGGGCAGCCGGGCGGCCTCGGGCCGTGCCGGGGCAGCGGGGGGCGGCGGGGGGCCGCGGGCGGGGGGCGGCCCCGCGGGATCCCCGCCCCGGGCGGTGCCGGCGCTGCGGCCGCAGCCGGGGTTCGGTGCCGGGGAGGCGCCGGCGGGGAGCGGCGGAGCGGGTGAGGCGTGGGGGGGGGGGCGGGCTGGAGGGGTCCCCGCGGCGGGGCGTTTGGGTTTATTTGTTGCTGCTTTATTTTTGAATGTATTTTCCGCTTGACTCTTTTTGGGGCAGTTTTACGGGAATGGCAACGCCCGGAAAGCTGCCCCGAAGGTTGCCGCGGCGGGACCGCCTCGGTGCGACCCCCCCGCGGGGCCGGGCGGGAGGCACCTGCCGCGGGGCCGGGCCACCTGGGGCCGGGCCGGGACCAGCTGGCAGCTCCGGGGGGTGGGGGGGTGTCGATGTATTTGAGGTGGGTTTGGGCTTCCCTGGGGGGCTGCGGGGCTGGGCGCGCTCCCGGCGGACGGGGGGGGCGGTGGGTGTCGAGCGGCACCGTGTGTGCGTCGGGTGGGGGTCGCTGCTGCTCGGGGGGGGGGGGGGGCGTTTGGTTTGGGTCTGGTTTTGTTTGGTGGGGCGTTGTTTTTTTCGTGGGTTTGTTGTTTTTTTTTTTGTTGTTGTTGTTTGGTTTTGGTTTGGGTGTTGTTTTATTTTTCTGTGTGGAATCTGAATCGAAGTGCTGCAGTCTGGCCTGTGGTCCTGTCGGAAAGGTGATGGCTTAGGGAAAAGGAGATTAGAGGTCAGCGCGTGATTCGGGAAGGTGTACGGGCACCCCTGCTTGACCTCCTTGCCTGGCTGAGCACGAGCCAGCAGTGCCCAGGTGGCCAAGAAGGCCAACAGCACCCTGGCTGGTGTCAGAGACAGTGTGGCCAGCAGGACAAGGGAAGGGATTGTCCCCTGTACTCGGCACGGGTGAGGCTGCACCTCCAATGCAGTGGTCAGTGTTGGGCCCCTCACTGCAAGAGGGACGTTGGGGTGCGGGAGCGTGTCCAGAGACGGGCAATGGGGCTGGGGAAGGGTCTGGAGCACAAGTCTTGTGAGGAGCTGCTGAGGGAGCTGGGGTTGTTCAGCCTGGAGAAGAGGAGGCTCAGGGGGGACCTTATTGCTCTCGACAGCTCCCTGAAAGGAGGTTGTAGGCAGGTGGGGGTTGGCCTCTTCTCCCAAGTAAAAGTGACAGGACGAGAGGAAACAGCCTCAAGTTGCACCAGGGGAGGTTTAGGTTGGATACTAGGAAAAAATTTCTTCATGGAAATGGTGGTCAGGCACTGGAACAGGCTGCCCAGGGAGGCGGTTGAGTCACTGTCCCTGGAGGTATTTAAAAAAACGTTTATATGTGGCACTTAGGGACACGGTTAAGTGGTGGGCTTGGCAGTGCTAGGTTGATCGTAGGACTTGATGATCTTAAAGTTTGTTTTTTCCAACCTAAATGATTCTATGATTTCATACATCACTGTGAAGTGGTCTTTTATCGTGACGCTATCATGAAGACACCGTGCCCTACAAGCTTGTTTTTCTGCTGTACAGTTTAGGATACATTTCTGCTTTGATGGTTGCTGATCCAGCTCTCCTTTTGCACCGCCTTTCATACTAACCAACTGGTCTGTTCTTTGGAGGAGCTGTACCAATTGCATTCAGCTATACTTTCATTTTCTGCAGTGGAGAAAAAAACCGGTTTGTGTGGTGTTTGCTAGGTGAGTCTTATGCTAGTGTGGTGCTAACTGCTCTATCGCTGATAAGTGCAAGTACAGTTTTTTCCACTTCTGTCTTTCGGACCTCTCCAGTTTCTGCAAGGGATGAAATAAAAGAGGTAAATTGTGTGAAACAGGAAGAAGTGACCCATTTTGATTTTAAGGCTCAGAGAACTTCCTTGTAGTCACTGAAGTGTGCTCTCTTAAGAATTCTATTTCTTTACTGCTGGACAGATAATTTAGTTAGATATCGAGGGGAACACCATACAGTGAGAGGAAACGCTGCAGTTTTGCATAGCTATAAAAAATCCTACTAGGTGAAGGATGTTAGAATTGATTTTGAAGGGCAAAAGCAGCGTTAAAATGCTGGTCAGCATATTAAATACAAATGCTTTTATGGATAAGTATCTGCACTTGGATTTGGAATTCTGAAAAAAATATTTCATTTTTGTAGTTCTGAGTTTTTTTGTCATTGGGATATTAGTTTTTTTTTTCATTTTTTTAAACTTTTTGGACTAGACTGCCTGACTAGATAGAGATAGGTGTGGATTTCCCATTCAGCATCAGGACTTTCACTTCACCTTGTTGCCCAGATAGAGCTTCCAGGTTAAATCCTCACATCCTATCTACCGAGGCTGTAACAACAAACATTAAAGGGCTTTTTAGTAATGTCTGCAGTTTTTCTTGAGCTTAATGTGTGAAAATGATTGCCTTTACATGATTACCCAGGCAAATGAGTTTGAGATTTCAGAAATACCTCTGTGCTGTATGCCCTGACCCTGCTCAGCTGAATCACAGTGCCAAACTACGTTAGGGGAGATGAGTATGGTTTTAATTTAGTTGTTTTGAAAACACAATGGAATAGACAGTGCTCAGGAGTCAAAAGGTTGTATAAATATGCTGCTTTCATTGCACTTTTATAACTACATTTGTGGGTGCGATCAGAATTGCATTAACTTTACCTTAAGGAGCTTCTTAATTTTCTCTTGTTTTAGGCTGTGAAATTATTTTTGTAAAAATTACCATTGGCCCGTATTAGTCCTATTCTAATGACATTATTATTCAGGCATTCTGATGTCTAAAGGAGTTGTAGTGCTCCTTAAAATCAAATGCTCATCTGAGTTGCAGTCTGATACGTGACCCTGAATTACTTTGGGAGAGCACGGTGGACACACAGCATCCTTTCTGCACTCCTGGATTGATGCAGCTGGCGCGGTGCTGGCACGTAGCAGTGATGGGCAGCTTTGCCACTGTGCTCTTTTGCTGGGATTCCCGGCATGGCAAACACTGGGTCCTCTGTGCATGGTTGCAGCACCGGGGATCAGACACAACAACGTTGTGCCTTTCAGAAGGACAGAGAAATAGCTATTTATCAACTAAAATGTCAGTGTTTCATGAAAGACAACTGCCAGGACTTGTGTACTTCAGCCACCGCAACGTAGAAGTGGTCCATGACAGTTTTAAGAGCAGAGTTTGTAGTTACGGATCTCGCACCAGCTCTGGGGCTCTAGAAAGCGTGTTTCTCTATTACAAGATTTGGTTTCGTGGAGTTTGGTTTTTTTCCCCCCATGAACAGTATTACTCGTGTTTGGGCTATTGGTGGCCTGGTAGTGTAAAATGAAGTCAAAGTTTTGACCCAGTGTAACTGAGGAAAAAAAGGAGATAAGGATGTCCATTTCTGGAGAAGGCTCCAGTGAAGGCAAACATGTAAAATGCTCCAGAACTGCTGCAGGCTACTTCATGAATTTTCTGAGAAATTTCTAAGTCAGCAGCTTTCAGTTTCTTTTCAGCTTTATTCCGTCTTTGTGGCTTTTCCCCACTTTTTCACTGCTCAGGAGTGATACTGTGCATTTTTAGCATCCTCAGGATCCAGACCCCAGTGCTTGGAATTTCTCTGTAGCCTGTGCAGAGGTGCTGGAGGCTCCTGACAGAGAGAGGAGGTGTGTGTCTAGCTCCTGTCCCCATGTCACATAGATGCCCCTTACACCACGTACCCGTGTAGAGGGATGTGGCTCGCAAGGCAGCTTGTGCTGCCCACGCATTTCTTTCGGCAAACATTTCTCTGAGGAGAAGGCTCTGTACCGAGCAGAAGAGTTTGTGTTCAGTTGAGCCACACCACGTTGAGATGGAGGGCTAGAAATACGGGATGGTGTGACGGTATATGCTCAGTCTCTAGTCTTGTTGTTAGCTCCAGATGTGGTCTCGGGCAAGACCCCACCTCAGATTCCTTGTCCATAATATGTTGCCGAGATTTTGCAGATCTTTTTGAGTGTGTAGCATTTATGTTTCCAGGGTGGGGTGGTCATGTTGGGTGAACGGTGATATGAAAGTGGGAAATGTGTACCTTGGCTTCAAAGTAGTGCCTTGATACGGTGTGGTGTACCTGGGGCTTTGACTGTGGTCAAGTTTGCCCTGGCGTTTGTGCGGCAGAGAAGCATCATGGCAAGGTGCTTGGCACTGCCTGCAGGTCGGCCGCCACCAGGGCAATGCTGGCAAGTTTTTAATTGCCGAGTTGGTGCAGAATCAGTCTTTCTGTGAACTTCAATAGTTTCAGGTCAGCCCGTGTGGCCAAGAGACATCCTACCGGTTTCCCCCTGTTTTGCGCTGAGCACAGCTCCGCACCGTGTGTGTGCCTGCTGCGTTTGTCTGGGAGCCACCCGCAGGTGTGCTCGCCATCCTTCAGCTCTGGTTTCATTTCATGTCACTTCCTGTGCCTGAATTTCAGATGTGACATGCTTGCCAAAGGTTGAGATCGTAAAAACGAGGATGTCATAGCATTGCAGATAGTTAAAAATGACGCTGCCAGGTTCCAAGGTTAGAAACTGTCCGGTACTCTGTATTTCATTTTCTTAGTGTACAAGTGACAGTAAGTTGTGCCTCTGCCAAGTGGCAGCCCCTCAAGGAGAGCTTGATATGCAGGGTCACACTTAACCGTATTTTACAGGGCTGCCTAATTTTTGTTTTGTGTAGACCTTGCCGTGTAACTGTCCAGTTTTTAGGCAGTTTTTGCTAATGCAGAGGTGCCGGGGAACCCTGCTCTCTCGGTCTCTGTGACCGATGTCTGGAGTGCTTTGCTTGAAGCTTCTCTTGGCATCCAAATGTCTGTAAAATACCCGACGTGAATTAGCAGTAATAATAACAATAATGTGTTTTTACAAGCAGAGATCTTCCACACAGCATATTCTGGGTTCTTGAATCAAATTTTTTTTGAAATGTTTGTACTAGCTATGACTTTGTTATTACACTGAGCGATAGTAACTGAAAATTAAGTTACCTTGATGCAGTCAGTTTTTCTTTCCAACATGTTTTGTTTGTTTTTGTTGTTTTTTGTTTTTTTTTTTTTTTTGCTTAAGATTTTAGGCAAGAAGTGCCTGGCAACACTGTGTTTAAAAAAGGGGAGAGGAATCCTATGTGCGTGAGCTAAAAACATGCCAGTTTGAAACTGCTGCCCTTTAAAAGATGGGGAGAGCAGGGTTTAAACACCCCAGCTGCATCCATACTAATAGCATTAACTCTGCAGAACAAAGCTGAAGTTTTGACTTTCATCAGGCTGGACGTTGAGAGGTGGGGGCAAGAAATACCAGACACTTTCAGAGTGATGGCTTTGATATTTTGCTTTCTGTTGCCTTTCCCTTCTGCCTCAAATCTGTCTTGGAAAGAGGGAGAGAGACAAGTAAAACTCCCAAGTAAACAAATAACACAGCTGGAATATCTATGCACATACCTAGCAGGAAAGCACAGGCTTTTTGATCTGATGCACCACCAGATGTGAATTATTTGAGATTATTAATCATAAATTATATGTGATTATTGATCCATATGAAGAATGCACAGCTCTGCATGGCCTGCACACGGTCTGGTGCACTTTTGGAGAGGGCTGCAGTCTGAAGAGTGACATAAAATCTGTGTCATGCGGGTGCAGCAGTCGGGCCCTGCACAGAGGCGGGGATGCTGGCTGGCTTTCCCAGCTGTGTCTTTACCTGATGGCAGATGTACGCACCGCCTGTAAGAATTAACAGCTGCGACTGATAACTGCCTAGGCAGTAGATAAGCTCAGATGAGTTGATACTTTTTTTGCTTTTCTTGGATTACTTGATGCTGCTGTTTTCCTGGCTATCACTTGGGTTGCCTCTTCATCAACAGGTAGAAACTTAAATTTCCTTGGGCTGTCCTGCAGCGCATGCCCACCAAGCTGACTGGCACTTCTTGCTTTCTCCTCTGGGCTGCAGCGTTTCAGTGAAGGGTGCCTCAAGGTGTCAAACAGCTGTTTAGGAATGAGCCAGCTGGTGACCTCCGAGGGGTTGGGGAGTCCCCCGGGGCTGTCCAGCGGATGTGTTGTCCCAGGAGCACTGCTGGTGGAGTCCGATAAGCAGCTTGGTTTCCTCTATGCTGCTCGCATAGAGATCTTTTCCATGTGGGTTTCCATTGACATTCCTTCTTCCTCAATCTAGGTGTTTTTCACCCCTCTTCGTGTGCAGCTGGGGGGCTCCTCTGCTTTGCCACTTGCACCCCTCCCCTGGTGCTGATGTGGCGGCCACTGCGGTGGGTCACGCTGGAGTTGCAGGTCCCACCAGTCCCTTCCTTTGGGGCAACGGGTGGCAGGTGCGAGAAGGCCCTGCTCGCCGGGGGTGGCAGTGACCCTGCGCTGCGGGGGGCCGGGTGTGCATCCAGGCAGGTCCGGCCGGGCAGCCCAGGGGAGGGGGCAGCTGCTGCTGCTGGACCTCTGCCTGCAGAGACCGGGAGGGATGCCTCCTGTGGTACCACCCAGCCTCATTAGTGCCTAATGACTGTGCATCCTTAGAGCGTTGGGCTGCACGTACAAGTCTTGCACTGTGTGTCAAACCAAATTTTAAAAAAGAAGGAGGAAAGTAATTCTTACTGCGAAGTAAGACTTCAACTTTTTTTTCCCCCATAACCAAAGCTTCGATTACATAGACAAACCAACAGAAAATCCCGTTATTTATACCACTTAGCCTATCCGTTAAACTTAAGTGTAAGAGGATGTTCAGGCAGAAGATGCTTTCTTTACTCTGTCAGTTTGGATTCAGCATAGGAAAAAAATTTATATATATATATGCATGTATAAAAAAAGGCATTTTTAAAGTTGTGTTTGCAAATAGATAAATCAGAAGCAAACATGAGTGGCATTAGGGATGACTCAACATGCAGCTCAGCAGCAGGCATAAGAGTCCTAAGCGTGGGCTTCTGTCAAATAATAATTCAGTGCATTTACGTAAATTCTATTTGAAGTGTACAGGCATTAAATAGCAATTCTGAATGAGGATGGATTTTTTTCCACATTAAAAAAAAATTACAGTAGCAGGAATTTCAGAGGCTCCTTCTTTAAAAGGGGTTTATTTTATTTTTTCTCTCCTTTTTTATTCACACTTAGCAATTAAGGAGCTTTAAGGAGATACTTGCTTTTTGTGGCATGAAATGCTTTTCATCTATTGCTCTGGACTGTAAATTCTCTGAAGGCTTCTCATTTTTTCTTACATAAATGGAAGTGTAGCTGAGCTTTTTTCATCTGGAAGTCCTGGCACCCTGTGCCTTAAAATGGAAGCTGAATTATACAGGAGATCAAGAACTGAACTTTCCTTTTCTTCTAGTAGACATTTGGAGAGAGGGAAACAGTATGTGCGGTCTAGGGCATGTATTAATAGCTTGATTATATAGATGAAATTGGTTTTGTAACGGTAACTCTAACGGTGTATTTTTTTATAATCACATGCTAGGTAAGAACACATTATGCTTGTTGCTACGGAGTAGGATACATTAACACCAGCCGTTTGGGTCCTGTTGACGATCAGGGAGTCCAACGAAGGCTGCCAGCCTTTCTACTGTGTGTTTTGCTGAAAGCAAAAGGACAAGGGCTGAGAGAGCACTTGGGACTCCCTGCACAGGACAGCTGTGTAAATAAAGCTTTTCTTGCAAGTGATGGGCCTCAGTGCTACCAAAGCTATTTCGTTTTCTAGGTAATTGCACGATTCTGGTTACAGTTTGGGGCTGGGATTTTGTTTTGTTGGTTTTTTTTAGTAGAAGTTAAGATCTGATCAGCAGACATGGCTGAAGTGTTGATAAGTCACTGATGATTACCATCTTTGCCTGTAAATAATTCTCTTTTTTCTTCTTATACCAAGGAGACATCCTCATCTCTGGTTGTTATGTTAGAACAGGTGAAGGTTTGGTTAACAAGTTGACATTGCTTTGCTCTCTAAAGGAAGGGTTTTGTGATGAAGTAGTTATTGAATCAAGCAGTGCTTCCCACGTATCTTGGTGTGTGTTTGATCTGTTCTGTTTTCGGTAGTTTTTCATTTTTTTTGGTGTGGCACTGATAATAAACTGGGAAATAAAAACCTTTGTAATCACTTGGCACTACTTAAAAAGGCATCTTTCTCTCTTCTAAGCTGTTATGGAGTGTAATCTGTTGTAGGTATTGAATTTGTATAATTCATGGCTCTTTGTGTCTCTTTGGCTCAGTCAGTTGAGGTGTATGGGCCCACGTGTGCATTACGCTGATGCCGGCTCTGTAAGGCTAAATCTCCGTGTTTTCCCTTAAAAGAGGGACTTGGCCTATTCTGTAACATGCCTTGGTAACCTATAGTACGTGGTCTGGAAAAAAAAACGATGTGCAGCTGTGAGGACAGCTCTGCAGGCACACACTGGGTGCAGGCAGACTTGGACCTCCGTGCTAAGGTTTGCATTGCTCAGTTGAGGGGCCTCTCTCCCTATAGCTCTGGGTCCAGGAGAGGAGGGAGGAGGAGGTGTACAGGTGGGCAGCAGAAGGTTTGGAACGGAGGGATCCCAAATTCTGTCTCCCTCTTTGAAGGAGGGGATACCTGCTTTTTAAGAACTGGGAACGTAGTGGTGTGTGACAACAGTATCAAACTTGGCCACTTTATGGTAACAAGTACCATGTCCTGCTGTCAGTGCCAAAAAGACGGTGAAGAGAAGTGTCCTGAACAGAAGTCACAAAGTCAGGTTTTAATTTTGAAAGACACTCCGTTGATGGCCTTGTTACAAGGAGGGAGGAAAAAAGTAAAAGGGTGAAGGTGCCATCAGACACGCTGGAATATTGCATTGTGCTTCAGCACTGCGTACAGTGCTGCGTGCTGCCTCCCAGGCTGATCTCTTCTTACATTTGTACATCAGTTACACGTTTTTAAGGTGGCAGCCTCCAACAGGCTGTGAGGCTGTCAGATGTGGAGCTAATCCTTTAGAGACTTTTCTTGAGTTACTCGTGAAAGACGCAGATGTTGCAGATGTCTCTTACTCATCTTTTCTTTCTGGCCTTTTTGGTTGTTTTTTTGTTTGGTTTTCTTCTGCCTGTCTCCTGCTGACTTTGCAGGGGGGTAAAACCTTCAGGTTTTGGCACTAGGAGGAAGTTGATGTGGCACGAAAAGGAAATGCCGTGTCCTACCTGCATTGCAAGGTAAACACTGCTACCAGCTCCTACTTCAGCGCTGTTCAACCTCTGTTCATCCCGATTTCTGCTAGGAGTTGTCTTATAAGTCCCAGGGCTCTGTTCCCCTGCACGGGAGAAGGGTCAGGCCTCCCTGTCCTCACAGGGATGCTCGCAGACAGTCCTCAAACAGCTGTGAGCCCGGCAGCTGGTTGCAGCACCGATGGGTTGCCACTGTCTCCTGAGCAACAGCAAAAATCGTCTCCGTATCCCAGGGAACAGATTGGGTTTAAAAATCTGTGGGCTTATTTTACTCCCCCCACCGGTGTGTTATTAACATAATTGCTTTTTGGTTTCTGAACAGTTTTGGAGAGGGCAGAGAGGGGGTGGAAGGATCTATTTTAAACTGCCGCCTTCTCTTATTCATGTCTTGTTCGTGATGTGTTTTTACCAGCAGCGTTTTGCAATCCAGCTGCCACTTCTAAATGTCATTTACTTGAATAAAAAAAATGTAATTACATTTCTAAGCGTGACATAAGCACTGAAAGTAGTTACTGAATCACAAAGTGCTGTTTGAACAGCAGCTTTCCTATGATGGGAGGGAAAGTTTATGAGGTCCTGGGTATGCTGTAATACAAGTGTAGCAAAAATACTCAAAATAACTTGTTTTCAGGTCTCCCCATCTTCCGTTAGGCTTTTTATTGGGGAAATACATATTTATAAATCCCTCTTATTAAATAAAAATAGGTGGACAATATTTGGTTATCTCACGTTCTCTGACACAGGTTTGTGTTTTTGACTGAAATCAGTAAGACAGTGCCTCCCAGCACTCCTTGAAGAACAGTGGCTCATGCACCTGTTAACTGTATGTCTTGAGAGAGGGTTTGTTGCATTCCAGTCAGGATTAATACCATCAAAAGCTTTTTCAAAAGATTGCTTGATGCAATTTAAAAGCTGATGCAGACCTCCCATCTTTTTGCCTGTAAAAGGGGTCAAGGAAGAAATTTTGCATTCACATGTATTTCTGGTGCCCCATAAAGCAAAGTATGTCATTTTAATAGATGGACCAGCTCTCACTTTTTATAGTCCCAGTTTGTTCAAAATCTAAAGAGGGGCCATACAGTCATTTTAGGTAATTAAGTGAAAGTCAGCTGCATCTTCCTTTTGATACTGTATGTTTAAATTGCTGTTAACAAAATTCATTTCAATCATCGTTAGTTTCGGTACAACAGCACGACAAGATAAATCCAAAATACCTGCAATATCATAACCCAAATATCCATGGCCTGGACAATATTTGTAAGCCTTCAGGTTCCATTCTAGTTAGCAGAAGGTTCAGTTATTTACAGCCTACTGAGATTTTTCCAATGCTAATGCCTTTATCCTAAAGAAGAGAGAGAAAAAACTGGTGGCTTCGTTCTGCCAGGACCGTCATCTTGTTACTAATTCTGAGTTGTTGTTCTCTAGGTAGCAATTTGGGTGCTTACTGAGAACGTGCCTGTTGGTGTCCATCAGCAGTAAGTGTGTGAGCATGTGCTGTTAAGTGGGAGTGTCCCGGTGTTTCCATGAGCTATGCCATTTTCGAACTTTACAGCTGCTGTTTTGCTGTTTCTTACTTGGCATCTGTAAGAATAATTTCCTGAAGCTTCAGATTTTTAGTCTTTTTGGCTGTGCATGAATGCATGTCTTGCTTTTTCCTGCTCAGCATGGGCAGGTATAACCCCCAGTCGTGCCAGGTACACACATGTTAGTGCAGCCGACAAGTAGAAGCTAACAGAAGACCTGCCCATCATCTTGAATGTTCAGAGCATACGGGTTTTCTGTGAATTGGAACTAGCACTCCAAAAGCTTCCCTGGTTACCTCTTTGAAGTTTACGAACACCTTCTCATCCACAGCTTTTAACCTGCCTTTTGCTCGTGGGAGATATGAAGTCTGGGTCTTGTCTCCGGACAACTTGTATGTGACATCCTGTAATAAAACTTCTTCAAACAACAGAATAGTGGAAAAGGCGAAACATCAACAGTACTCTTGTATATCCAGCAGTGCTTGTAAAAATGTGTGCGTAGCTGTTTATCTCATTCCCAAGGATGGGATTCATATGTAACTCTTCAACTGGGTAGTTGTCCACGGTGCATGGACTTAACTTCCTTGGAAAACTTAAGCCCCTCTTAAATTTCCTGTTGAAGCGAGGAGGGGCAGAAGTTCAGCTGACATAAAAATATGCTGAATGAGTAATTCCCTTTGTGGAGTCTCTGGAGGAGGATCTTTTCAGCCTTCTCTGGGATGCCTTTATAAAAAGTTGGGTTCTCTTGAAGTTTTGTACTAAATGAATAAATAAGAATAGAGCAGCTGTTGATCATAAACTCTGGGGATTTCCTTTACTCAACTTTCAGCCAGAAGATAAATTTTTCACTTAGGGAGCGGATGCTGCCTTTGTCAACTGTTTAGTCTCGAGGCCCTCTCTGAATTCTAGGTTTTGTTATCAACAAAAGACAACCAGACCCTTCCCTAACCCTGCCTGTAATGCCAAGAGAGTGACAGAAATGTGTCCTGGTTTATGTCTGCGAAGAACAGTAGAGCGCACCCTCTTTGTGGTGATCTCCTGAGCTTTCTTCGGAGTTTTAAATTGACCCTAAACCTGCCCAAATTGAGGCAGGAGCATTCCTTTAATTCCCTGGGTAGTCATATGATGCTTAGTTGGCTAATGCTGCCTCATATGGCCCATTTGTAGACCAGAACTCCCAGGAACCCCTGGTCTTTAAAACCTTGACTTAATGACGGGACAGGTCCCCTAGAAACTTGAAAAACTAAGTATATAATATACAGGATATTTATGAAGTATATAAAAATATACTTGCCTTTTACATTTCATGTTTGGTGTTTCATTTGGAGTGGTATTGTTCTTGAACGTTCTTTTTGTAAGAAAACAAATAGAAACAAGTATTGCAAAACAGTGACGAGATTTTTTTCCCCCTCTCTTTTTATCCCTGTTTTAGGAAGGCATGAGGTGCAGTCCTGGACAACAGCTACCAAGCAATCCTTGTGTCTCGTGTGGCAAAAAGTGAAAGTGAAGCTAATGCTAAGCATGTCTTTCCTCATTGCTGTCCTTTGGTATTGCAGAAGGCTGTACAGTTTTTTAGCACAGCTACTGAAACGGTAGGTTTTTACCGTGCAGGCTTGAATCTTCCACAGTGTGGCTTATTTGAGCAAATACTGACCTTTGACAGCTCCTCACTGACACCTGTTTTATCGTTCGGATTTCAGGTGGAGCAACTACCTTCAGAGAAAACTCATAAGTAAGCTTTTCGTTGTCGTTCCATATCCATTAATCCCTTCCACTTCCCCACCGCAAGTACCCTTTAGATGCAGAACAGCAGAAGGTAACTAATCTGTAAATTAATGTCAATTTAGGGAATCTCAGTGTGCTGACAGAAGTTGATCTACTTGGTTACAGTGCGAGAGAATGGAATGGAGAAACAAAGCAGGCCAAACACATGAGGGAGGTAAGAGTTAAATTTTAATCTCTGCATGAGGATGGGGGAAAAAAGGAACAGCACTGCCAGCTCGAGCAGCCCAGTGAGCAGAGCCTGTCAGATGAAGAGCAAAAGGGACACTTTGCGTCTAAATAAAGGCTGTAGCAGAGCGGGTCAAAATGTAGATCAGATTTTGCATCTTGCGTCTTCTCCAAATTCCCCTCTGGACCACCCATGACCCACGCAGCAGCTTTAACAGGAAAAATAATCCTCAGCGCTACAGCCCCAATAACTTGGTCTTAGGTGCAGTCTCTTGGCCGGCCTTCGATTTAAGGTAAAAACTCTCATTTCAGGGGGGAATGAAACACCACAGCCATTTCTCTTTCAGGCTCTGGAGGTCCATGGGACAGCAGCCAGTGCCTGGCAGCCTCCCCGCTGCGACTCCCTGCCCGGCTGCATCAGCTGCAGGGTAGGGCAGGAGCTCCCATCTGACCTGTGCCCAGGTTCGGTGGTGCTCAGCAGGCGAGGAGGTGGCGTGCTGGATGCGGCCATCCCTGCCTTCGCACAGTGTCCCTCTGCTCCAGCGCAGCCGTGGTGCTCCCAGGCTGGTGCCCTTCTGAGGCGTCTGCCACTGCTGCAAGCAGGACGCGCGCAACTTAACTGCACCTGGCAGTTCCTGCTGCCTCACACCACACATAGCTAGGACTAACAAGCTACTCATCTCACAGTTAATGTTCTCGTTGTCCTCAGCACCCCAAGCAGCTGCTGAGGGGTGGCTGGAGGCAGCCCTGGGCTCTGTGCGGAGGTGGCAGCCTCTGCTGCTTGCGGGCATCAGCTAATCCTCAGTGCTGCTCTTTTCTGATCCTCTTTTTTCTTCTTCTTCCTTCTATGGTTTTTGTGCCTTCCCATGTAAGTTCTTCTGTGTTGTTTTTTGTAAAAATTTGTTTTCCTCTTTTATCTTCAAGCTGCTAGCTTGAAGATAAATAATAATAAATATTATTCAATAATAATATTTATTATTATAAATAAACAATAATTATACTTCTCCCTGGGTTTTTATTTCTCTTACCGTACATCATTTTACCTGAAATAGTTTCTTGCAGCTTAGTGACTTTTCTTCATAACTGTAAGTCAAGGTGACAAGAGTTGTGCAGCAAAAAACCAGGCTTTGGGTCATAGATAACTGAACTTGTGAGCCAAGGACCTCCTAAATTCATGCATGGTCTACTGTGGCAAGAGACACCGTTCTCTGTCAGCTCACCGACATGTTTTTCAGTTGTGTACATTGTGTGTACGTGCTTACACTTGATAGGCAGCAATGGCAGCTGCCGTTGTTAGTGCACATGCGGTGGGCTGTTGGCAGCTATATCTTGGTGGCCGTTCATGAAGGCAGCGTGGCACGAGGCGTGGCGGGAGCAGCGGTGCCCTCCCAGGGGTCCTGACCACGTGCTTGGAGTTCAAACAGCACTACGGTATCCAAACTTGTGATAGGGATGGGCCTCCAGGAGCAACATGTGGTTTATGGCTCTCTTTCAGCTATGGTCAGCCTTAATCACCAAGGTAGGCTCAAACACCGTGGCCTGGACCTTTACTTTTCCCATAAAACTTGTACCTAAAATAGGTTTAGCGATGTAGAGTAGTAGTATCTGTTGAAGCAAGCTTAGACTCAAATCCAGTTAATCAGCTAATCTTATATAATATGTGACATTACATCCTAGCATCCTCATGGTGTGGCATTTCAGACCGACACAGGACGAATGCAGCATCAGGTCTGTATTTCTGATTATCAGATGATGATGGAAACACTGTCCATGATAAGCAGAGAGAGATCAAAAAAGCAGAGGGGGCAAGATACGCAGTAGTAATGAGAGACACCAGCTAGCCATCTGCACTGGGAACAGCCATGGGGTTGAACTTCCAGGTGGTGCCAATGCCTGTTTCATCGATCAGCTTTTCAGAGAGCCTTCAAGAAAGGAAGTAACCCTTACCTCGGTCCTGAGTAGTGTGCAAGTTCTGCCTCAAAATATTGCTTTCTAATTTCTGTTGTTCTCTGGAACAGGCGATGGCACATATTTTCATTCAACATCCTTGCAAGAACAACAAAGCAAAAAAAAATTATTACAATTGCATCCACCTTCAGAAAGGGACACTGCATAAAAACAAGGAAGTACATTAGGAAGAAGCTAAAAGCTAAGAGACGAGTATTTACAGTCAGCTTGTTTGACATACATTTGGTCATGGTACTGGAATCACAGAGCAAATACATGCCAAGGACTTAAGAAAGGGTAAAAGGAAGCTCGTAATGCTGAACAGCAGCATAAGGGAGTTATGAGAAAAAAGAACGTATTTTTCAAAAAGCTGGAGTTGTGTCCAAATGGTGAACAGAGAAAAGATCCAACTTTGTCATGTTAAATGCAGAAATGCAGCAATGCCGAAAGTGCACAGAGCAACACAGTAAGGCCAAAAGTGATTTGGAGGAGCAAGTAACAAAAGATAGCAAAACTTTTAATAAATTTGCAAACACTTACTGGGCACCAAGCCTTTCAGAAAATCCATGAGCCTTCCAGATGATCAGACCTGAAGAAGAGTTTCCTTTACATAGAGCAGCCACTGTATGGCTGGTTATATCAAGTAGAAGTGGTCACAGGCAAGAAGAACATTCTAGGATGAAGTCTTGTGAGATCCAGAACCAGCCTAACCTGCCCAAAAGGGGCAGTTCCTTGCTTGTCCTGCTCCCTTTTTCTCACCTCATTCTAGCTAAGCATTCCTTCTCCTTCTTATGTGCTGGCTTTTACGTCTTCTGTTGGATGTTGTTCACCGAGATGATGATGAGGTCATCCTGAAAGGACCTTCTCTAAGCCGCCTGAACTTGCTGAAGCAGCAGGACACTCTCCCAGCAGGATGGATTCAGTAGACTTACTATCACAGCCAGGGCAAAGTAAGAGTAGGGGAGACTGCAGCTGAGAAGTGGTGTTGGGATGGGGCCGGGAAGCAACAGAGATGAAAGAGGACCAGGGATTGAGACCATGTTCCTGCCCCCTTCAGGAAGCAAACTGTGAGACTGGTGCAGCAGCCTGTGGAACTGCAGGGTCCTCTCATTCCCTGCCAGTTTATTGCTCTGAATTGGCTCAGCAAGGGCCCAGATGAGAGCCAGAGGTAATGCAGAGGGAATACAAGGAGCGTAAAGCTGGAAGAAGGGCCACCGGCTTCAGCACAGGGCTGCCAGATCTGCTCAGTCTCAGGTCACTGTTGCACAATGGATTCAGGTCAGTGTAAGGAGATGGTTTTGCCCAAAGGAATTTTCTCCAGATGCCAGTTTCTGCCCTTCTGCTGCTCCATCCCATGTATCAGCAAAAATTGTGAAGTGGCTGGTGTTAAAACTATTATGGCAAAGAAGCCTTCACTGACCTGCTCTGATTTGGTTGACCATGTGAATGTTTACACTAGCAGCAGCGTAGAGACTGAGGCAAGTTGCTGGGTTTGGAGAGAGTTCCGGATCACTCTTAAAGGGCCAGTGCCAGTTCAAGGTGTTTACCAAAAAACCATGGTGTTGGAACATTTTTATGCCTGCAAAACTTACAAATATACTCTCTCGTTCCCCTAGCTTGCTCTTATGAGTAGTTTGGAACTGGACTCCAGTCAACATGGGTTTTATCCAAGATTTAAAATTTTTATAGCTTTTTTTTTTTTTTTTTTTGTCTTTTTCTAGGCATATGAAGAATTGTTTTGGAGCTGTCATATCAAATACCTGCGACAGGTCAGGAGAGACAACTATTGTGTACTAAGAGCGGTGCTTTTTCAGGTATTCAGCCAAGGCATTCCTTTTCCGTCATGGATGAAAGAGAGAGATATATTGAAGGTAAAACTAATTTCCTGAATGAACATGATTCAGATAACCCTGCACTGCAGATGGAAGCTTTGTTCCATGTGAACGCTGACGTGTCTGCTATGGAAGTAGAGGAGAATCACTATCAGAATTTAAAGAGAAGTTTTTTTTAAACTCTTTGAACTATACTTAATTGAAAAAGTGTCCCAGATCTAAACATACCCATGTGAACATGTGTCTTAAGTGGTAAAAAAATAAAGTGGATGGACAAATGTTACTGCTGCCCTGCTAGACGTCACTCCCTTAACACAAAAGGGTATTTGAATCCTCTTCGTCCGCATCTGTGCAAAGTCCAGTGGCTCACTTGGGAGCTGCTGAGTGTGCTGCTGGAGCAGCAGGAATCCTGCCCTGAGCTGCAGGAGCTCTGGCAGGAGGGATCGGTGAGGAGGTGGGGAGCTGTGGGTGCCTGTAGGGGCATGTGTGTGAGCTGCGGGAGGTGTCTCTGATCCCGAGTACCTCACCGAGTGCAGATGTATCCAGCTTTTCCAGGGTGTGGATTATATATTTTGCTGAGAGCGTATTTTCGTCTTTTTTGGCTGGCCCTCTTTTATTTTCTTACAGACTTGGCAGTCAAACGAAGCCTCCTTCTTAACATTTAAGTTGTTCTGAGGCCCATCTTTTTGTTGTTGTTTGAACTGTACAACCAGAGGCTAGAACCACATTGTAAATTAAATATGTAGACAAGTGTATATAACTTTATATTCTACTTCTTGTTACGGTTATGATGGTTTTGATTAGCATTATTTACTTTTTTTCCCCCTCCCAGCTCCCTGAAAAGCTTTTGTATTCTCAAGGTTGCAACTGGATTCAGCAATACAGTTTTGGGCCAGAAAGGTACACGGGTCCCAATGCCTTTGGTAAATTGCGCAAATGTATGGAGACGTTAAAGACAAATGTGAGTATCGAGGAAATGGTTGGGAGGAATAAAAGCACTGAGAAGTGGGTTGAGGCAGAGTTAGGGAACCGCTCCTGGTTACGTATGTCTATGACAGTCAGCCTTCCTCCTGGGTTCAGAGAGCTGAGCTGCTGAGAAGGTCATCAGCTCTCCTGCAGGGGAATCCAGCGTCCGGGGATCCACTAGGCTAAGTACTCGGGATCCCCCTGCAAGTTAGGGAGGCCATCCTCCCCGCAGCTGTTACTGTTGTGACTAGTTGCCCTTGCCGTCAAGTGGCTCCTGCAGTATCTCAAAATTTTGGTCAAAAATAACAACGTGCGGTATGAAATCCTCCTGCATTCCCTCCCCATATGGGAGGGAACAAAGGAACAGTGCGTTTTCTTCTGTTGTCTTTCCTTTGCTCCCATCTTTGTGAAATGTTTTATTTATCCAGTTGTACTATAATTTCTCTCTGTAAGCTGAAGCACTTGATTACAAAGACCTATCAGCCTCACTGCCCCCGTCTGCTCAGCATAGCCAGATTGCCTGCATTCCCAACCAGGAATATTTCTTACTTATGTATTTAAAACTTGGGGAGTTTTAGTAGCCCCAAAGCCTACTGAAACAGAGATAAAAAAATCAGCCCGAGAAGACCTTGCACCTTCCTTGCGCTCCTCTGAGGGTCACAGCCATCAAGTGAATACTGGTATTTGCTGGACTCCGGGGTTTGGGCTAATTAAGTTGAAACGCTTCTCTGCAGCATATCAGATCTTAAACTGACGTTTTGAATTCTACAATACACTGTGGTTCTGGGTTGTCTTAACTACAGTCACAACAGCTTATTTTACTGGTAAACATTTAAACTAGTTCCTTTTACGTGTCCCTGTGCATACGAACCACAACTCTGTATTTTTAAATGCTGTTATCAGTGATGATAATTGTGACTTAAGGAAAAACAACAAACCACAAACAGATCTATTTAGCTCTAGAAACAAAGCATTAGTAATAAAAAAAGGGAATTAAACCAGAGATCTGTTCCTTGTCCCTTGCCTGCACTCTTGCTGTGCCACGGTGGCCACTGCCTGTCTGCTTGAGATGTGCCTGGTGGTTCACTTGTGCAGTTTATCGTGTTGTTCTGGTCGCTCTTTACATTTGCCAGTGTTGGGTTGTTCAGCTTTCCACTTGTAGTTCTTTTTAAGTTGATGTTAGTCCCTTCGCATGAAGCGTTTGCACTGAATGCTTGTATGGAAAACTGTTTCAGGTCAGCACGGTGAACAAATCATACAATTAGCAAATTGTTGCAGAGTAGCTGCAGGATGCATTATGCTGTTACCAGGCATGAGGTGTAGCTCCCAACTTCATTTTATTTTTATAAAGATGCTGTTTGACCAGTGAGATGGATTTTTGCCTATTTTCCTAACAGGGTTGTCTGTGGCCTTTCCCAGCTCCGTTGTCACCTTGTGGGCTGCTGCTTGCCGATGCTGTTGTGCCTGGGCTGTGTTGGTTAACAGGTGCTTTACACTTAGGACAGGTTTTTCACTTAGGTATTAGAGGTCCCCTAGCAAAGGGACGTTAGTGGTTCATCAGCTTGGTCTCATTTTTAACCTGTAAGGAAAATCTTCAGGAACGCATGAGGAGATGGGGGAATCTGTTTCTCAATTTAATGTTCATGGGTAGGTTAGATTTTTGAAAAATTTTTTTAATTGAAATTCACAGTTTATGGCCACTTCAACATACAAATGTTACAAGCACAGAATTAACTGAAATTCACTTCAATCCCAGTTATTGAGCATCATCTCTTATGGTGGTCCAAAAAGCCTCTCGGTTTTGGTACTTAGTGGTCCTTAGTTGCTGGGTGGGGTTAAAGCCATCTTACCTTGACATCACGAAGCAGAGCACGCCGAAGACATACAAATGCGCACCGTTCATAATACCATTCTGGCTTGTCCAGTTTGTATAGGTTCCTTTTAATTGACACGCTTCTGAATTGGTCTCAGCATCTAAAGAATTCAGGCTAGGACAACTTTAATGTAAAAGGTACTATAGAGGAAAATCACTAAATGTTGGAAGCTGTAAGTTAAAAATAGGTCAGGAGTCATCACTTAATCTAACATTTGTTTATGGCTTAGTGTGTATGCCTGATGCCACAGAGATTTCCTGTAACTTTCTGGGGTCCTTTTGGTGGTTACACTCCTTTTAGACTCTTTACCAGCAACGATACCTGTTTTCCCTATAGTGGTGGTGGGTGGCTTTTGTGTAGGGGAATTGTATTTGCTTTCTCCTAGACTATCATTAGCATCCAGATGCTTGGAGCTGTCTGTGGCAGATAGGTTCAACTGGATTAGTGGAAACCGAAATGTGTAAGGCTTCAGATTTCGCTGTGGATCTGAAAGAGCCACTTGCTTATTTGCACCATCATTTGGCCACAATAATAGTATATTACAGACTGGCAGTTCTTCCTGTATTGGAATATTTTATATTAAATAGAATTCTTTATAATTTGACTAATACTCTTCCGTGTGCTTTCCAGTGGACTGAAATAATTGCTACTAAAGATCCTGAAGAGAGAGGAAACATGTGTAATACACTCTTTTCTGATGAGAGCAAGGAACACAAACTATACGAGGCCATAAAATTCATCATGCTCTACGAAGTTATTGAAGCCTATGAGCAGATGAAGAACAGGGAAGAACCCCCACACAACCTTTTTAGCCTTCTCCTAGCTCGTGATTCTTCGTCCGACCCTTTGAGTTTCATGATGAATCATCTGAACTCCATAGGTGACACTATTTGCCTAGACCAGGTAAGGATATAAATGAAAAATAAATCTCAAAACTTACTCCATCTCTGATGCGATTAGATGAATACATCATACGTCATCCATGGTAGCTGGCCCGTTTCTTTTCTTTGGGATGTGGGGAAGTGGACTGAGGATAGTCATTGATCTCCCAGGAAAAAACCTGTAGTAGAGTAAAATGGGGTGGACAGTTTTCTTGCTGGGCCAGAAATAAATGTTGTAAGCTATCACTGAGACATAGTTCAGAACAATGATTCCTTTATATGTAAAATAATTTTAGATTATGCAGGTTTTACATGTTTTTTTTGCTTTTCCTATCTGTTCCACCATGCCAAACCCTCTATCATCACCCTGGTTTTCCCCCCTCTTTGTTTCCCATTAGATCTGATGTCTTTTAAGAGTAGATAATGAGAAGTCTGCTAACTGTTCACCTTGATATGTTAAGATATTTTTTTTATTTAGTGCAGATTTAAGTACTGACATCTAAACTCCACACTTCCACGCTGTAAACAGTTTCACTTTCCAATACGTGAAATTATTTTTCATAATCAATTTGAATTATCAAGTCAACTGTTACATGTTGCAGTCACCTTCAGAAGCAGTTTGATTATAACTGGACAAGTTCTGCTCTGCCTGGCTATGCTCAAGGATATGAGCTTTTTCCAAAGCATTCTTCCAGATTAAGCAATCCTTTGCAAGAAACATCAATGAAGACGCCAGTTCTCCGGTTTTGTATGCATGTCATACAAGGAAATATTTTTCCTTTCACCTATTATGTTTCCTCACGTTGCAAGTGATCGCAGGGTGGCAGGCTTCCCATTGTTCAAGGTGTATCAATCTTTTAACAATAGCTAGTCCTTTCCTGCTCCCCGCTGACCTGCATGGTCTGGCTTTGGGAGCAGGTTATGTAGTCTGTCAGGTGGAGGAGGGATGTTTCCAGCGTGTCAGGCATTAACCAGAATATCCGCTACATGCAAAAGAGCAGTGGGAGGACTGCTGGGACATTGAGAATACCCTCAAACTTTTAATTTTCTTACTCCACTTACAGAAGGGCCCCTTTTATTCCTTGTCTACTGTTTTGAAGCCAGATGACTTGCCTTAACTTGGGTTATCTTGGTTTAGTTTTCTAAGTCTAGAAATAAATGTCTTACAGACTTCTTTCATCTTTAGGTTGATCTGTTTCTTCTTGGATATTTACTTGAAGTAAAGATAAGAGTTTACAGACTGCATAGGTTTAATACTGAGGAATTTCAAGTAAACTATCCAGATGAATACCGAAGGGAATGGAATGAGATTTCTCTTCTGACCGAGGATGACCACTACTATCACATCCCCCTCTTCAGAACATGAAGGACCTGTGACTTTTTTTCCTTTGTGTAATACAGTGAGTGACCAGTTCCAGTGAATTAGGTTTCTAATCGGCAGCAGGAAGATTTTGAGAATGCTCGTTAATGATTACAAAATGATTTATGGGTTTATTGTGTAAACATTTTGCTTTCCCATTGCAGCTCAATTCACCATCAGTCAGCCATAAAAGCCATAAAATATATTTCTGTACTGTCTGGGGGAAAAAAAAATGTTGTATTTGAGAGCTGTCAGATAAAAATGATTGGACTGCATGACAAAGGTAATGCTGGGGTTTCCATTGCTAGACTAGGGGTTTACTCTGACATTTAAACTCCAGTTCCTAAAGCAATTACTGCCTTTCTCTTGTCTGTCTCTAGCTAGGGAGAACGAATCACAGAGGAAGCAACTCCCAGGGCCCCGCAGTTTATACTCCAGGCTATTAAAGTTGCATTGACTTGGGGCTACCTAGGATGGGGGGATGTAAACTGGGGCCTCTGTGTCACTGCTTCAGGTCTTACGTGGCTCCTTGGCTTTCTGGAATGCCTCCCTGCAGGGATGGGCAGAGTAGGCTGTACTTACTTCAGATGTGAAATGTCAGCTCTTAGCGCTGCTATCTGAAGGTGAGGAAGTGTTACACGGGGGAAAATACCCCAACACACACGCGCACAAGACTGCTGTGCCAGATGAACAGAAGATCTGCTTTGTAACTGATGAAAGTACGCAAGCTTTCTCAAAGCTAAAAAAGGCAGTATTAATTTATCAGTGACATGCGACAGAGTTAGACCCGTAGCTGCCTATGGTTTTTGTCAACTTGTAAACCCTTTAAGGGCTGATTTCAGCATTACCTGCCAAGATTTCCTTTGCGATTCATCTGAGAAAGCTATGCACAGAACACATTCACAAACACTGCATTTTCAGAAAATAGTAGCTTTCTATGCATTATGTGAATTCAGCAGTGTGTATACACCTGTCATCCTCTGAGCATATATTGATCTCCTTGCCTAAGATTTCTGTCTTTAGTTTAGACCTCAATGTTTGAGGAAGTCTGTCCAGGACAACTAAATGAGATTTACCTTACTGCGTGGAACATTTTTCCTGGTTCTGTTTTCTAAAAGAACCAGTTGTGTTTTGATTATTTAAAAAATAAGGGACCTTAATTTGAAGAAATACTGAAACGATACAGCAGATCTAGCAAAATATTTTTTAAAAGCTTACAATTGCATAGGCATGCAGTTGTATTGAAGAAAGTGGGATATATTAAGAAAGCAAGCCTCTCCTTTCCTTACTCTAGAGATACGAGGGCAGGTAGGTTTGATTTTTAATTCCTGCAGGAGAAAATACAAGCCGGTAACAGGGCCTGCAGGAGCTAAAGCAGTTCCGTGAGGTAACAAAATGGTAATGCTTGGAGTGCATGGAGAGTGCTCAGTTCCTTTGTGTAAAGGAAAGCAATTTTATCCCTTACAGTCCTCTTATTTGTATGTATATGTATATATATTTATAAACACAAACACTTGAGTTCTGTATTGTAAATTCTGTTTCCTGAAAGTTTTTCTGAGATCAGTTTTGTTCAATAATTTGTAGCTTTGAACTGAGAAGGCTTGATACTTATAATAATTTCATCGCATCAAAACCTGCATATCAGATACTTTATTTATTAACCCCCCCCTTTTTTTTCCACTGAATGAAATAATTTGCCTACTTTAGATTTTTTTCTGCTCTGTATGGAGAAATGTTAGAATGCCTGATAGTATGGTATTGTTCTCTTTTGCATCAACGGTAACATTTACAGCTATCAATAAACATGTCTGTATTTTATTCTTGTTTTGGTACAAGCAGACATACAAAAAAAGGGTGTATTTTTATAGCGGGCTTTTTAATGGTTTGCATATTATTTATGAATAGGAATACAAAAGCATTACAGCTGAAAGCATTAAATTGTCAAAATGTGCGTTCTTGTAATCTTGAGCATATTAATAGGAGGGGGTTAATAAAGATCTAACACAGACAGTGGAATTTATCTCGCCAATTTGGATGTTTGCATCTGAACTAGGTCCCCCTGGGCGCTCTGCCTTGTCAGTGGAAGGCAAGGGCATGTAGTCAGCCAGAGGAGTGGGTCTCAGCAAGGGTCTGGTTCTGCTCACTGACTGTAGTGGGAACCGGCAGTGATCAGCATATATCTCTGCTCTAGGTGTTTGAAGTTAGGTGAGATTAATTGTGTCCCAAGAATTCAGAAAGGACATGTTGAAACAGATCTGTTGGCTTATCAGATGTGAGAGGTGCTAGTGGAATCGTGACGGCAACAGAAATTGGATGTGAAGAAAGAGGAGCTTCAGGTGAGGATAATCACAGGTCTTAGAGATAAATGCAGAGTGTGCTCTATATAGGATCTGAAGAAACACTGAGACAGGTCTGGGGCTGCGCTGAGTTTTAATCAGGGTCTCTGGTAATTTATTTTACATATGTATAAAGCAAAAATACATTTTTTGTACAAATAAAGAAATATATGTATATACATATATGTGTGTGTGTGTGTGTATACATGTGAAAGAAACATAAATAAAAAAGAAAACGATTCTGAATAAAGTGCATCTGGAACTAACTGGTACTATGGAAGTGACAGGTGCTGCAGCATCTTTTCCAATCAGTGGCACAGGCAAGATTGCTATACAAATCCAGAAGTGCACAGTTGTTGCCAATTATTGTTTTGACTGCAGTGTTGTAGGCAGCTAAAGTTGCAAGTCAGGGTGTGTTTATTATTTATTGCTGCCAATTTAGCAAAAAAAACCCCATACTGAAACCTCGGAAGTGGGTGCTGATTTTTCCCCACGCTTGAAAATGTGTGTTAAGAATGCAATAGAGCAGCTGAAGAAACCTGTTTTGTTATGATGGAGGAAAAAGATGTTTTTAAAATGTCATCTTTTTTAAAAATTGCATCTCAAAAAATGTGTGAACCATGGTCCATATTTCATTTTATCTCCAAAGAAAAATACTGTCAATCTTGATTCTTCAACTCTAATACTGAAATTACTTTTTGTCTAGGTTGTGGCTACTAAGTTGAAGCGAATTAACAATCACCCAGTGTAGTAGGTTGTTGCCGGTAAGTCTGCCTGCTTACTCTCAGAGTATTGAGTTTAACATCTCGGATATAGTTTTGAAATGCAGTTTGTAACTTGCCTAAAGCTCAGGTTGAAGGTGCATTAGTTTCGTTGTCCAGAAAAATAAAAATATGTCCATTCTCTTCAAAGCACTGAAATGACCGGCGCAGGTTTTTTTGCCAGCCGTTTGATTTCACTGTCCCTCTGTACTTCAGCAGTCTCACCTGTGACCCTGTTGTGTCAGTGCCATTACAGCACTAGTGTTCTTTGGAGTCTTCATTTTTTGCAAAGCTCCTGATTCTGAAGAAAAGGTAAACTTGGGGTTTTGGTGCCACAGAAGTCCTGGTCCTTCCCTCTTGATTTGTGAGCGTTTCGGGGTGCTTGAAGGCCTCCCGGGCAGGAGAGAAACTTTCATTTTGGACTTGATTTCATGAGAGGGCAGGATTCAGCAATTTGAGGATCCCTTGAAATCATTTGGGAGTGGGGCCTGGCATGGCAGCTGGGCTGGAGGGGTGCTGCCGCCTCCCCAAGCAGCATTTGTTCCCGTTCACAGCATCCTGCACGGTGTCAGTCCAAGCCTGGACAGCTGGGCCAGGGACGGAGCAGGCAGCTTTGCAGAGGTTTGCTTAAGAGATTTGTCAGAAAATTTCCAAGGAAATCCACGCACCCCAGAGACCAGGAGGTGATGTACCTAGTGGAGACAGGAGATGAATGCAGAAAACTTGCCTCCCTGGGGCTTGGCTGATTTGCATCTCTCTTCATGAGCCGCAGAGCTCTGTGTCAGCCGGGGCTGGTAGGTGAGGAGGGTGGCTGGGGCATTGCTGCGACTCCTGGCACAGGGTTGTGCATGCTGGCCAGTGCTGGTGGGAGGGAAAAATGGAAAACATGAAAGAAATAGGGTGGGTCCTGGATGTTTTCTTCATCCAGCACATCCCAATTTTGCATAATTGAAAGGTTAATGCTTTGGACGGGGAGGGCATTTAACCAAAACATCTTCCTCTTTAGTGAAGCGCTTGGTGATAAATCAACACTTCATTGAAATGTGGAGACAGTCAAGTTGAATCCACTTGTGCAAGTCTGTGTGCAGCAGCTTCTGAAGTCTGTAGCCCAGAGGAGCTAACAGCTCCCTGTGTCCTTGTCCTGGTTTCAGCTGGGATGGAGTCGATTTTCTTCTTGGTGGTTAGTGCAGGGCTGTGTTTTGGTTATGATGTGAGAACAAGGTTGACAGCACACTGATGTTCTAGGTTGTTGCTGGGTGATGTTTATACTGAATAAAGGACTTTTCAGTTCCTTGGGCCCTGCCAGCGAGAGGGCTGGCGGACACGGGAAATTGGGAGGGGACACAGCCAGGAGAGGTGACCACAACTGGCCAACGGGATGTTCCATACCATGTGACATCATGCTCAGTATATAAACTGGGGGAAAGAGAAGGAAGGGGGGACATCTGACATTATGGTGTTTGTCTTCCCGAGTAACCGTTACATGTGACGGAGCCCTGCTGTCCTGGGGATGGCCGAGCACCTGCCTGCCCATGGGGAGTGGTGAGTGGATTCCTTGCTTTGCTTTGCTTGTGTGCGTGGCTTTTGCTTTCCCTATTAAATTGTTCTTACCTCAACCCCTGAGTTTTACATTCCTTTCCGATCCTCCTCCCCATCCCTCTGGGTGAGGGGCAGTGAGCGAGTGGCTGCGTGGGGCTTGGTTGCCGGCCGGGGTTAAACCATGGCAGTTCTTAACAAGTTCTCTTGTTAAGCTGAGTGTTTTCTCCATGGTAGTAATTTCCAGGATTGTGATACACTGCGTCTTACACATGTTGGAAATGATCAGCCTTTGAGTTTCAGATGCCAAATACGACATTTAGCTGTGAAGGATTTTCTGTTCTTTTTACCTATCCGGTAGATGGCTTCCAAGCATCAGGAAATGTAGTTCAATAAGCTCAATTCTCCTGGCAATTCTTTGATTGTCATGCTTGCCCAGATGATAGTGGTGAGTTGCTGACGGTGCCCTGGCCAACAGCCAGGCACCCACAGCTGTTCGCTGTCTCCCTCCCCCACCACCAGGCTGGGGAGAAAATGGGAAGAACAGGAGAAAAGAAAGCTTTTTGGCTAAGAGAAAAACAGGGAAATCGCTTACCACACACTGTCAGGGGCAAAACAGAGTCGTCGTGGGGAATTTCACAATTTATTGGCAATTAGTATGAGTATTTAATTACAGATTTGGGTGTTGGGAAACAAAACAAGACAAATGTTAGAACACAGGGGGAAAAAACAACCCTCCTTTCCCAGGCTCAGCTTCACTCCAGGCTTTTCTCCACCTCCTTGTTATCACCGCAGGTCACACTGAGTCCCAGCAGTGAGCAGCGTGGGGCTGGGGATGCGTGTGTGCGGGTGGGATGCGGTGATTTCCCTCTGCCCCTCCCCATTTCTCACTCCTTTGCCTCAGTACCAGTCTCCCCCTTCAAGGGTGTACCTGCCCCAGTGTTGGTTTGGGTTAAGCTGTACAACTCTTGGCAAGTGACATGTTAATTTTATAAAAGTCTGTTCAGCTTAATACAACTTTGAGCCATGCTACTGGAAGGGAAAACAAGGAAAAAGTAAGTCTGTGGGGTTTTTGTCTTCCCTTTTTGTTTCTTCAATGTGCTGTCACACCACCATCCCCCACCCCCACCCCCCGTATTTCTACAGGACATAGATCAGAACAGAGCAAACGGGTCTGGAGGAAGAGGCTCAGAAGGTAAGGGTTTAAAATCAGTCCTGGAATGATTTGGACCTAACACAGGAGATACGTGGGAGCTCAAGCAATGACCTAATGGTGAAGGAAAACCAGGATGGCAGCAGTGTGAGGAAGAAGGTATGGAAGAGATGTGGCTAAAAGTTAGCAAATTCATGGAGGAAAACTTAGCAAGTCCATGGATACCTTCTAACTACGTGTGAACCGCCAGTCTATGACTATGACTGGAGATGGGAAAATTTTCCAGTGTGGTATCCACAGAAGGTGTACTTGCAGCTGTTCTTGTCCCGCTGCCTAAAACATGATATATGAATAGATCATGCCTGCTGTAATTGAAGCATCTCTCGGCTACCCTTTCAAAGTAGAGGACTTGGTGCTGTGAGTGTTCTCCAGAAGTGCAGAGGTGTTTCTTTCCTTTCCTTTATTGATGTCTTCACTTAAGTCTTCCTCTCTTTTTGTGGGTCGTGTCCTCACATCTGGCTGGCATTTACGGTGCTTCTGTTGCTGCAGCAGCAAGGGCGATACGGCCAAGAAACACTTCAGCCACCTTTGCTGAAGTTTTGAATGATACATGAGTGAAACCACTTGCTCTTGTTTAACAGGCCATGGAAAGCCCATCTCATCAGGGAGTGTGGCTGATCAAATCGGACCGTATATCTGTCTTCAAGGTCACCAAAGGTATGTTCAGGGAAATGTTGCTGAACTTCCTCATTAGTCTTCTCAAGTTAGCTTTGAGCATGGGAGCTTGTGTGTCCTCAGTGATGGACATCTAGATGACAATATATTAGCTAAATAAGGAGAAAAGTGGGAGTCAAAGTTTAGACCCTGAGCATGCCCCACAAGTTGAACTGCTTCACATCTTACAGGTGCCACAGCATTTGATGTGAGCATAACTCGAGAAAGCTGCAGATGTAAGTATCTGGAATGAGACATTCCTTAGAGTTCCACCAAAATCATGTGCACACAAGCAAAACTGTGCAGTAACCACCATGTGATGCTCTACCTGGTTTAGTAGCACAAGGCATCCATGGGTATTGGACAAAAGATGTAAGCAGATCATGCTGGCTATTTAAAAAAAAACATGTAAACTGCACAAAGTTTTAGTTCTCTTCTGGGCAGTTCCAGAAATGTTTCTACATAGAAGTGCTCTTTGAATTACTTAAAGGAAAGAAAAAAAAAAAAAAAAAAAAAAAAAAGGTGTGACAGTTCAAAACAGTAGAAATGTTATTACAGAGGTATTTGAAAAAGGGATCAAAGACATTTTTTCAGACTGCAGCTTAATTAAGGGACTTCACAGCAGCATTAGTCAGAAAAGCTGGTTGTAACATTTAGTCCCCCAAGTGTAATTAATCTAAGGATACAGAGTACTGCACAGAATAAATATTATACATTCAGGAATCAAATTATAGCTGTGTGAGTTACAGCTGCTGGTAGCCCAGGACTTTGAAAATGCAAGGAGAGGTGAAGAAAGGAAGGAACGTGATTTTAATAAGAAGAAAAGAACACCCTTTGTGTGGAAAGCCACCAGCCTATTTATTGGTGGATATTTTATTGCACTTTTTTAAAAAAAGACATAAACCTGAATCAAACTCCAGCACAATTAAGTGCATGAAATACCAATTTTGATGAGTATTCTCTGTTCTTTTCTCTGCCACCTAGGTAATATCAAGTAGATCAAGATGCGTCACATAGTAGGCAAAATGTACTTCTTTTTTTTTTCTTTGCTTAAAGGAGGATAGATGGAATTCTGTGGGAGAAGGTATCACTAAAATCTCTTCATACCATAGTCCTGAAATTCCTACTAACTCCATACACGTGGCAGCTCTGCTCTGGAAATTTGCTGGGAAGAGGGAGGGATGCTACCAGCTGTGAAGGTATGTAAAGGAAAAACAAAGTCACTTCTATTTCACCTCTCTGTGGAAACACAATGACTGGAATAGAGGTGCACAGCAAGCCTGGGGGAGCATGGGGTGGAATTAGGCTTGAGTCATGCAGAGCAAGGGGTAAAGCAAGCAGCACAAATGCCACCATACAGTGATAATGTGGTTGCCTAATATTGTTCAGTAAATATGAAAATACTTGATATTTGATCCTGCGTGCCCAGCCTTCTTTATGGCTTGCTTTATTGAAGAGTGCTGGGGGATGAGAGATCACTGCTTTATTCTCATCTGACCAATGAGCATCCTTTTCTGTCCCTTAACTTGCAGTCCCAATGCCCTCCCGCTGCCTGACACCGTTTCTCACAGTGAGCGATAAGCTCAGGAAACTGTGGTCAAATTCCTTGTACAAGAGCACGTAACACAAATTCACACATTATTTATTGGCATCCTGATGACTTTAAATAATCACTTCTTAGGTTCTTTATGATCTCTGCCTTCATTGTTAGCTCCCAGGTCCCTTCCAAAATGTCTGCGTGTAGGGGTGGCTCTGTTTGGCATCTGAGAGGCTATGTTCTAAGCAGCACCTTTTCCAAGGTGATGAGTACTTTGGGATGCTGGGAAGTCTGCCTAGCTGCCAGGCTAGTATCTGTCCTAAACTGAAGATTATTCTGGTCAACTTGGTCAAAACTCAATGGTAATCCATGCATACTCACGTCACAGAGACTCACTATTACGTAAATGAATATCAGTATGTTGACTGTACCTTTGTGACCCCTAAATGTGAAATATTCATAGAAAAGTACATGGATATTAACAGGGAAGTTTCATGACAACTATATTTTTGAAGCTGTTGAAAAAAAAAAAAAGATAGTGGTAGATAATTTTAGTGCCCTAGATGCATGTAATTTAGTAACAAAGCAAACGATTCCTCTGAGATGCTGCCAGCAATTATAAATTCCCAGTTTCTTGCCAAGCATTAAAATCTGCAGCCCTCAAGTGGAGCCACTTTGCCTCCTGCTCTTACAAATTCAGTTAAGACAGCTGACCTCTTTGGGTTTTGGTTTGTTGGGTTTTTTTTTCTTTTCAGTTTTGAGGCGGCCGATTGGAAAGAGGAGTGCAGTGGCTACCCTCTGGCCTCAGCTTATATCAAGGGCACGAACAGCAGAGAGAATCCCAAGTATTTCTCCGATCTCTCTCTGCAAGGTGCAAGATTCCTGGTGCTGTATTTCAGTCTTGGCATATGACCTGGGAGTCCTATTTTGTATTTATTTTTTTTTACTAACAAAAGCTACATAGAGCTAGGACTTGACACTGTCAGTCTCATCTCTCATCCTGGGCTGCTTGATGTGCACCAGGTCATCACAGATATTTGAATTTAAAGCTGTGGTTCAAAACACAGTTTAACTGGCACCTAGACTCTCTGTGCATGGAAGTTGTACTGGGTCTTAAGAGAAGGTGGGTTATTTGCTGGAAACTGGGATCTCAGCTGTTCAACCTGCTTGATACTCTTAAACAAAACTAAGCAACTGATACTTTGATAGCAGTAGGATTGTTTAGATTATGGAGTTACATTAGTAGGTTAATATTTCACCATTTTCGGCAGTTTAGAACAGTAATGCAAAGTAATTTGGAGACTTTTTATTAGAAAATAGGAGTTCTTGAATGGGAAAGAAAGAGTTTGGTCCCGTATCTCAGGTCCAGCACACATTCCATATATATGCCATCATCTCCTAGGCGGTACATGTCCAGATTTAGTAGTGCCTAGTCTCTTGATGTACCCCTGCTGAACATAGCACCTGGCGTGCCTGGGTGAGCTCTTCTGACGGGGATCAGATGAGAACTGCAATCCCAGAACCTGCAACCAGATGGGAATCCATGACATTAGTTTCAGGCCTGTTGCCTGAGGAAGGCATGCATCAAGACAGCAAATGCCGCTCAAGCTTCTTCTGCAGACCTGAACTAAGAAAAGGTAGGATGCTACAGGATTATGTCAGTAGTATAAAACGCAAGTGAAAAATGAGGTTTCTATCTGGAAATGCCTCTTTTGCCAGGCAGGAAAGCACCTAGTTCAGAGTTTACCAACTGTTCCACCTGTTCTTTTCCCAGCATTTGAGTCTCCGTGTGCTTAAATTCATTGGTGTTTGAACAGTGAGACTTAAAGGTTAAGTATGGACATTGGGCTGGACTTGCATAATTTTATTCTAGTTCAAAGGACAACATGTTTTTCAGAAAAGGTATTAAATTCAACCTACTGCTGAATTATCTATACTTTCAAGAGCATATGACGTTTTTCAGCTGTATGACTACGTCTACCAGTCACTGAACCCTGATACACCTTTTTCTGTTAAACTGGAAGGCCAAACAGCAAGCACTGATTTTCTTAACAGAATGCGATCAAATCACCCCTAACTTTTCCTTGGTTAAACTGAACAGATACCACTCATTGTAAGGTTCATCTTTGGTCTTTTCATCTCTCCCATGATGTGATTATGAACTCCTTCTTCTTGTATTCCAAGTACTACGCAGGGCTTAGCATTTGAATCAGTCTTGCGTGAGCACTGTATAAGGAGAAAATAATAGAAAAATTCCATTTCTGCCTTGGATTTCTCTGTCTCCACGCCCAACAGCAGCATCCTGTTTTTTAGCTGAAATGTAGACAAGCGTTTTCCACACTCCAAGGCAAACCTGTCTCTAACTGCAAGGTTGGTCTGAGATGCAGCCAGCCAGTGTTGTCAGAGGCTGATAAGATGGGCAGGGAAGCACCAGATAGTGACAGCATTTTAGGTCTGGGATCCCACAAAGCCTATGGCTGCTTCTCTCTGCACATGTTCAGCTGCAAACCATTGGGGACTGAGGGACTTTACTGGGTCCTAAGGATTATGGCTATTTTTAAGCATGACAGCAGTACATATACAGGTAGCTTATGTACTTGGTACGTTTTATGTCTCCAGATGATGTGTGTTACCATAGAATGTTGCATATAAATGACTGCAGAACTTTGGACCGGGTAAATTAAGGTCAGCTAAACAGAAGCAGGATTTGCATGTCCTGGGTGTGACAGAGCAAATCAGGACCATAAACGCGGTTTAGCTTTTTCTGTGATCTAAACAAGGGGGTCACACCGTAGGCTTGTGTTTGGATTTTTATGATTGACTGATTCCGATAAAGATACAAATAAGCCTAAGATAGAAAAATGGTCTGGCAGTGGTCATCAAAAACCAAATACCCTAAAAGTCTAGAGAGACAAATGCAGAATCCAGACAAAGAAACAGAAGAAGAATGTAAAAACAACACCAGATCAGTTATCTATTGCCAGAATGGAGCATCACCCCAGACGACTAGTTTTCCCAAAGGCAAAGAAAAACAGCAGCCCACTGTTACTGTACCACTCATCCTAGGCATGTAAATTCTGCCCTGAAAAGAGATGGAAAGGATTTGCTCCAATGCTACAGAATTACCAGCATCTTTCAAGTCTTTGCACTCTCTGCATTTCGAGTGTTGACAGGCTACTGGAGCGCTACACTGTTCAGGCTCAGTCTAGTGAATCAATCTCAAATTACAAGCGGAGTCCTCACATTAACCCAGGAGATTTAAGAAAGGAATAAATATCTTTTAACTGGAAAAGCTTCTCTACAAGCGTACAGATAAAGTTTTCCAGGTCTTTCTACAGGACCTTGCAAGTCTTGCTCCAGAGCGATTTGTCAGCAATGAAAACTGTAGACAAGAGGTGAGGGCGTCTCTCTGACCGGACTGAACTCCTTGTTGTGAGCTGGTGTTCACCAAGAGGCAGGGGGTTAAGATTTAAGAATGGATGACCAGAAGGTAACAGCATCCGAGTCTGGCAGTGCCAAATATTTGCAGATGTTACCGGAAAACAACTGGCAGAAACATCCTGCAACTTCTTCCTTTCCTGAGTTACCATCAAGTTGTTCTACCTGTACAGGCTTTGGACATTCGTTTCAGAATGTACTAGGAAGATCAGGTGCACGAAATAACGGGGATCTTACCTTTAGAGATTGTCTGCATATATATTCACATAATGTACATACACCCGAAGCGAAGAACTGGGCGAGGCGCGTGGGTGGACCAGCAATGCAGGCATGCAGTGCCTGGGTGCCTGCCCCTGCCTTGGCTGCTCGCAGCTGCCTGGCTGGAGCGGACTTTCCCTTTACCCCTTCCGTAAGCAATGACTCACAGCTGCTTTGAGGCTTGTTCTCTGCTGATGTGAAATCTTGCCCTTCCGTTTAATTTCTTTTGTTTGATGTAGCTTATCTGAATAACCCAAGAACTTTAAAATAAAACCTGTCTTGCAGGGAATGTTTCCTTATTATTTGTGCGTGGTAGGTGTGTCTCTTCTGCCCATAAAATATTGAATTCATAGCAACTTCTAAACCTAAAGTGAGGGATGGGAGAGGGTACAACAACTACTTGCTAGGCAGATAGACATGCTCAAACATTCACTATCTTCTGGATGAAAGCGCTAAGCCCACAATTCTATTGTTGCAAAAATCCACAAAAAGCACTAGTGTTTCAGAGAGAAGTATGGAAGGCTTTGGCTTTATGTGGAGAATAATAAAGCGTACAGAAAACATCAAATTAGGAACTAGTGAGTTCCACTGCCCACAGTAAATCGTGACTGTAAATACAATCTCTGTTCAGATACTACATGGATCCACTGGAGCACAACAGGAACTGCAATATACTTCATGTAAAGGACCTGAAGGTATTTCTTGGGGTATCATCTCCTTTACACTGTCATTTTTGCTTGCTTGACATTTTGACGATAGGATTGGAGGAAAATTCACCCTTTAAAGACAACGCTAAGATTAATTTAGCACTTTTCTCAGGACAGGATGAACAGCTCCAGAAAAAAACCACGTAAATCCTATGTCTGGTCTTCTGCTGTGCTGAGTTTCCAGAAGACTCACTTCTTAGATACACTCTTCCTTGAGAGAGAAAAGGCTTAAGGACTTTTCCCGTCATAAAATCTCCAAATACAAGCAGGCCACTAAGCCTCAGATCCAGCCACCAAGTGGATCAGAATTGGGTAAGGGTTTCCAATACTGTCGTGCTCAGTGCTGCTAGCTCATCCCTGAAAAAAAGCTTCAAAGGAAACCTGTATGAGGAGCATCTCAGTCACCCTTCTGTGCCCCAGGAACCTCAGACCAGCCAGCCCCTCACTGCGGAAGGCTCTGATGGGCTAAATCCATCCCACAAACAGTATAATGCGAGCAGCTTCCCTCAATTACTACCTGAGGCCACCGATACTCTGTGTTCACTTTGCATTACATATGGAATGGCAAGGACACTCCATTTTCCTCTCCAGGAGAGCGTACGTGAATCTGTCACTTCTAGGGATTCTCAATCTATCAGTGAAATGGTCACGAACCTAGCTGGAGCGGTGAGGCAGCCTCCAGCTCTAGTGGTGCCAGCTCCAAACATGCAGACAAACACGTAGACAAGAAATAGTAGATCTCATGGGGATTCACATCAGTTGGGGCGGGGGTGGTGGTGTTTAAATTCACTTATCTTCAGAGGTAGTCGTTGGTATTGAGAGAAGCAGATAAAGCAAGGATTGTTTTTAAAGATGGTGATGAACGCATATGAACTGGTCATAGCGTGGTTCAACTTCTTGAACTGTCTGGTTCAAATTGCAAGATAAATCTGGAGTATCTTCAGATGCTTGTCTTCTCTGTTTTTCCCCTTTTTTTCTTCAATGCTAACTGAACAATATGTGAGAATTTTGAGCTTTTAATGCCACTTTGAGAACGTCTGTTTATTTATTACACTGCATTTCAGTTACAGGATCAGTTTGGCCTCTAAGTGGAAGGACACACTTTTGTTTACAGCAGACTCCTTGTGCTGGGCAAAGGATCACAGAGAAATTTTATACTCACTTGGAATATGCCCCTGCCATGGTTTAACCCCGGCCGGCAACCAAGCCCCACGCAGCCACTCGCTCACTGCCCCTCACCCAGAGGGATGGGGAGGAGGATCGGAAAGGAATGTAAAACTCAGGGGTTGAGGTAAGAACAATTTAATAGGGAAAGCAAAAGCCACGCACACAAGCAAAGCAAAGCAAGGAATCCACTCACCACTCCCCATGGGCAGGCAGGTGCTCGGCCATCCCCAGGACAGCAGGGCTCTGTCACACATAACGGTTACTCGGGAAGACAAACACCATAATGTCAGATGTCCCCCCTTCCTTCTCTTTCCCCCAGTTTATATACTGAGCATGATGTCACATGGTATGGAACATCCCTTTGGGCAGTTGGGGTCACCTCTCCTGGCTGTGTCCCCTCCCAATTTCTCGTGTCCCTTCAGCCCTCTCGCTGGCAGGGCCCAAGGAACTGAAAAGTCCTTGATTTAGCATAAACATCACCCAGCCACAACCTAGAACATCAGTGTGCTGTCAACATTGTTCTCAAGCCAAATCCAAGCCAGAGCCCTGCACCAGCTGCTAAGAAGAAAATTAACTCTGTCCCAGCTGAAACCAGGACAGCGCCGCATTTTCTTCTGCCCTGTGGCAGTTCAGCCACCAAGTGCTCACAGTTCTTCAGTTTTGCTTATCTGAGGATTCCTGATTTTTCCTCTGCAAAAATGGAAAGAAACCACAAAAAAAAGGAAAGGGAAGAAGTTTACTCTAAGCAGAGGCAGAGTTGTGTACTAGCCAGTTAAGTGTAAGAAATAACTCTTAATTAAAAAAAAAATAAAATATATATTTACCTATGAAAAAGGGAGAAAATCTTTATTTTAATTGGGAATGGCCAGACTGCCTCCTGGAGAAAATACAGAGAAATTCAAGCTAAAAACCTGGAAGCCCTGGAGGATTCTGAAGGGGAGATCAGCTACAAGGATTTATGTTCTCCACCAATAACATAGGAGCAATGTGTGATAAAAATCGTGAGGGGGTGCTCACAAAGGTTTTCTCTGCTGGAAGCTCTCTAAGCCATATCCTTTCCCATGGAACACTTGTCTGTTAATGCCTTCCAAGCAGATGCAATGTGAAGCACAAGATATAAGAAAAGCTCATTATATTGACCTCCAAAACAGCTAATAATTAATAGAGAGAAAGTGTTTCACAGGACAGTGGTAACTTTCTGCACATAGCTGATCAAGAAACCAATACAACACACAGCAATCACCGCTGTCATGGTTTAACCCCAGCCAGCAACTAAGTACCCCACAGCTGCTCACTCACTGCTCCCCACCCCTGCCCAGTGGGATGGGGAGGAGAACTGGGAAAAAGGCAAAACCCGTGGGTTTAAATAAAAGCAATTTAATAACTGAAGTAAAATAAAATAATAATAACAACAACAATTGTAATAAAAAGGAGAGAGAAGAACAGAGGAATAAAACCCAAAGGGAAAAAAACCCCACAAGTGATGCACAATACAGTTGCTCACCACCAGCTGACCGATGCCCAGCCAGTCCCCCAGCAAGGATCGGCAGCCCCAGCAAACTCCCCCCAAATTATATACTGAACACAATATTCTATGGTATGGAATTCGGTTCATTCAGGTCAGCTGTCCTGGCTCCGCTCCCTCCCAGCTTCTTGTGCTCCTCACTGTCAGAGCACGGAAAACTTGAGAAGTCCTTGATTTAGAGTGAGCACTACTTAGCAACAACTAAAACATCAGTGTGTTATCAACATTATTCTCATACTAAATCCAAGACACAGCACGTACCAGCTACTAGGAAGAAAATTAACTCTATCCCAGCTGAAACCAGGACAACCTCATGCCCAGTTTATTTTTTCCCCCACTATTTTCTGTGCAACCACCACAGAAACATTGAAGTGAAGACTTTCTGTAAACTTGTTACACATTATAGGTTTCAAATTAGATGCTAGTATTTCTTTGAAGGGGAGGAGTTAGCATTAGGAGATATACAAAAGAGAGTTTTTGATCATATCTAAAGACCAGAAATAATTTCATAACAGCCTTTAAAGTGTGCAGGTCCTTCATGAAGGAATGCAGGGGATGGAGACAAAACTTGACATGAAGTTAAACACTCATATTCACTGCCATAGTAAACTACATGAAAATCAACAGATAAAACGGTATTGAGGAATTTCACCTAACAGGTTAAATTCCTTACTCCTGTTTTATTCTGTTATTTTCTATATTTCTGTATATAAGTTATTTCCTGAGTGTGCATGTTAGTACCTAGTTGTATAAATGCAGTAGCAGCAAGCTGTTTTTTACAATATCAGGTTGCATTTTAGAGCACCATTGCATTTTATTGTTCCTTGTTAACACTGGCAACATTCACACTTTGTCTACCTATATGTAGGTTCAATATTGTATTTCCAGTCTTTGGAATCATTTAAGGTAAAACTATAGATGGAAAACCTCAGTATAAAATTCTCAAGCACCTAGAAACTTGGTTACCTCTTCCTTTCTTCCTGTATTGGTCCTGAGTGAATTTTTATCACAACATTTAGTCTGTTTAGACATCATCTCCCACCCTTGTGTCTTTTTCTTTTGTTACCAACTTTATTGACATTTCTCAGATTTAACATTCCCCTTCAACGGTCTTGATTTTTAAACATGGAGCTAGCTGAAATATCAATTTACTCACACAAGTGGACAGTAGAAATCCACTTGAACAACTTCACCACATCCCTGTGCAAAAGTGGCAGAACACTATATGCATTAGTCTATTTTCTCCTTAGAAGTGTATCACCCTACTTGCTGGTCACATTGCATGAGGTACTTTCACTATCTCTCTTAAACAGAAATAGAAGACACGGGTGACCCCTTAGCTTATTTTCTTTTTCCCTTTGCACTTTATGAAAGTTTTGCTCTAGTAGGAAGGAATTCACTTCCTCTGTGAAAACATAAAAGTATATCAGACATGCAATTTAAATTCAAAGAACAGACAAAAATAAGGAAAGCAGGTAAACAAATGCTTAAAAATTGCGTGTCAGTGACTTTCCTTTTTTTTTTTTCAGCCAGTAAGTGTTCATTAATTTGCATTTTGTCCATTTTAATGGCCTTAGTGAAGTCCTGAATACTTTGAACTTGTGTCCTCTCTGCCGTATTAACCAAAGGTTGGATGGCACATGGCATTAAACCCCAGTTTGAGTATCAAGATAGATACTCACCAGCTCTCTTAAACATGAGTTTCAAAAGGGCTTACTGTCTCAGTCTAAAGCCAAGTACCCACCTGAAGCACTGCTGGCGCTCTGCAAAACTCTCTGCCATTGCTGTGGGTGAGTCATCTCCCAAGCAGCATTCTCCTTCCACGCTGGTATGCTGCCATATGGCTGGAAACCTGGTAGAGCTGGGAACCAGCCACTTTCTGAACGTAGATGATCTTCTGAAGAAGTGGTATTTCTCAGTAGCTGGAAGTTCACTGAGATGATGTCTCTGTGCTCTTCACCACCCAGCTGCATTCCCCTTTACTCCAGAGCCTGCCTGGACCCCACCATGAGACTCTCAGGAATGGATGGACCAAGGGCACCTGCGGCTCGTTCAGGCCCATGCACGCAAGGAGAAGGATGAGGAAAAGCCCTTCTAAAACTAAAGAGGGTGACTTACGCTCTTGAAATTACAAGCTCTTTGTTCAGTTTTTCTGACTACAAGATAATCACCATAGGTTAATTTTAAACACCCACAAGGAAATTGTCTTTTAAAAGAGCAGTTCAATTTCTTAATAAATTCAGATGCTATTGCCTCCAAAATCCATTTAGAATGCAATTTGCTACCATTATTCCATAGTGACTAGTGTGTACTCTAATAAAAAACTTTGCTGTTTGGTGCTTGGACCATGTAACTGTTGTGCCTATGTAAGCTAGAGTGCAGATCCTGCCCAAACCTACGTTCCAAGATGACAGCCTTCTCAGATATGTCAAAGATCATTTTGAATCAGAACAGCTTTTTCCCCAGCCGTCAAACTAATTTTGGTCAGTCACTGAAGCAGAACAGGAATCCTTAGTCTTTGAACCCAGTGAGAGGGACCACGACCACGAGATTTGAGGCCAAAAGTAATTTCAGACAATGGTCATGTCATTTTAAAATAAGGGCAGAGACAGCTGCAAATCCTGATATTATCAGATTGGCACATCAAAGAAGAGTTTATCCACTAAACCACACAAATAATGCAGGAGGAGATGACCAATGACAGCAGGCGATAACAACGATACTTTAGAATTTCATTCAGCATTAGCCCTGCAAACACTCCCTAAATCACTGAGGTGTCTTTGGTAGTAGCCTGGGATCATTAAAATTACTCGTAACTTTGCTGTTGGTATCTGTTGGACTGAGACTGAGACATAACTCCTGCCAGGTGAATTCACATGTGTGAATTTAATCCAGGGCAACTCATTTCCAAATGACCTTGTCTCCCCAGAGTTAGTTCTCCCCGCTTTCTTTATGGGACTTCAAATGTTCAGAGCTCCGGAGCTTTAAAATGGCACGTTGGCCCTCTGTAAACTCTGTAAAATGTGGAAAATTAGGTGCCATTGAGCAGCAGTCAGAAAGTTTAACATTCAGCAGGGTCTTACACTGCAGGGAGCCTTGCCAAAGCCACATTATTCAGAAACAGCTTTGCTCTGCTTACTCCTCCTTGTTCCAATGCATATATCTGACATTGGATTTGGGTGGCTACAGTGAGGGGACTTCACTGTCTTCCCTGTTATTTTAGGGTCAAGAATTCTCAGCAATAGTGGAGTAAACCACGCTGCCAAAGGGAGTTACCCCAACACCTCCCAAGAGAAGTGCCATAGCAAAATAAGACAGGGAGAGGAAAGTGAAGACAGGGAAGATGTTAGACAATACTTAGGATTTACCACCAAGGCAAAGCAGTGAGTGAAAAATATACACAAATCAGCTTTGTATTAGACTGACTCTGGCTCAAAGCAATGCAGGCTGCTAAAAGCCTATGCAGAAGCAAAAGTGTAGAAGAAACAAGGTTAAAAAATGCTTCTTTTTTTTTTTTTTTTTTATACTCAGTAATGTGAGAAATACACACAATTTTTTGTTTTTTAATCAGATGCCAAATTGCATTCAACTGACTTGACTAGGAAATGCAAAAGTAGATGGTATTAATCCAGGGTGGGGGACGGACACAAATGAACTGAAATCACAGCTAGCTGTTTGCCTGCTACAAGTTCACTGTGGCATTAAGGCTTGTTAAACACTTGTTAAAAGCAAACTATTCTAGCATCAACTAAGAAATGAACTAGTGATATTTTTGAGCTTTCTTGTACTTGAAACAGCAGCAACAGCTACATATCCTAATAAAAGTAGGTATTTGGGAAACATTATAAATATAGGAAAATACTATTTTACAATGGTGGCAAGTAATTTATAATCTAAATGCATGTGTAGCTTTCTACATGAGATCTTCAGTAAAGAAATCCATAACTTCAAAAAATAATTGAATCAAGAATTAACAAAGTTCATCCATCAGAATTATGGAGGAACTATTAGCTATAAAGAGATAGATATATGAAAGACATGTAAGTCAAAATATGCAACCACTTTTCTTTAGGAATATTCTTGCTAGGTCTCTTGTCTCTTTCATTAAAGTTAAACATTATACTGATCTTATTTATCTTCTGTCTCTTTTCTACACTGCTTGAGGAGATGGCTTGGAAGAATCCAGGTCCTGTTCTGTTTGGGTGGTGGTTTTTTTTTTTTTTTTCTCCTTCTGTCACAGAGGATGTTCTGATTTACTTGTTTAATTTGGTAGTGGATGTCATTACTACTTACTGTAATATGGGCTTCTTTGTGTTTCTGGCATTCCTTTGCTATTCCTCACTTGTGTGTGTGTGTAAGGCAGTGAGCTGCTGCTCAGAGACTTAATCCTACTGTTACAAACCCGCACAGGATCTCTATTTTGGTTCAGCATATCTCATGGATCAGCTCAGCCCTTCTATAGAAATACTATGTTTTTAACCAAAAGCTTTCTGTATGAATTAAGAAGGTTTAAGAACAGTACCACAGTAAAGAGTTTATGCTGTGGCTGAGATTTACAGTCTACTTCTTGGTGGAAGCCAGTGTAGGTTGCCAGCTGCACTCAGAGAAAAAAACAGGTTTACACCATCCACAAAGCCAATTCTAGTACCACAGCCGGCAGAGGGGTAACGGGCAAGGGCTTCAGTAGCCCTGGTCTTCCTCAGTGAGGAAGGCTGATGCAAGGTCAAGGCAGAAATGGAGAGCTGTATCTTGTCAGGAGGCAAGAACCAAACACAAAAGACAGGAACCAGCATCAACAAGTAGGAGTCCAAGAAGCTGGAGAGTAGCTGCAGAGCAGGCATAAATACATTCCTTGTTTCAAGCGTTTGCAAGAGCAGCCACATCTAAGCACCTCCAAAGGCTTGTTCATTAGGTAGACTTAATGAACATCAGCTGAGAGGGATTTCTGCCAAATTAATGGATCTAGGTCTTTTGATTAATGAACTAAAAAAGATCTTGAGGCTGATCTGTTGACTCATTAGAGTAAAATGCCACTTTTTCATTTATAGAACAGTAAAGGGGACTCATGAATTTCAGTGCTGTAGCAAAAGTCACTTAGTTTCTTCATTTTTGACAGTAAATTACAATTTTTATGGTGGAGCTTGCATACTCTGAGAGGTCTTTGGGATGTGTCATTCTTTCAACTCAGCTGAAGGCTGCTTCTCTTGATGCCTTGACCTTAATGGCACACTACTTCACCAAATACATCTGACTACAAAAGACACCGCTCCTTAGTTGGAGCCAGGCTTGCAGGTTTGCCATCAACACAGCTGATGAGGGTGCTATCTCTGTGCTCCTTGGTGGGTGCGCTGGTGAGCGTTTATCACATATCCTAGCCAATGTGACGGATGCAGATGTGTCAGACTCACTAGGCAGAATGCTGCAACTCACCACTTCATCTTGATCACTTCTCTTGGCAACTCCATACAGCCATTTTGCTTCTCACTGTTGGTCTTTCATCTGCCTTATTACTCTCAGGTGGTCAGGCAGGTTCATGATCTTCCTCACTCAAGAGGAGGTCACAGCATTTCAAAGGAGAAGCTGGTAGCCTTGCCACCAACTGCATGCTTCTCAACTGAGACCTGTGTCAACAAACCCTACTAGCAGAAATTTTCCCCGGGGAAAAAAACAGCCTGATGTTGCAGGTCAGAAGCTGTTGTGTAGCTCACAGCCCAAGTGCTTTCCCTAGACATGCAATCCAGCTCACAGGCTGTTTCACAGCTGCATTCAGGTAACTTCAGAAGTCTACTGATAGCAATGAATTCATTCACACTAACAGGGAGTCAGTTTTAGCAGCAGCAGTGACCACACTCTTTTATACAAGCAAAAAGCTCCTTTTTTTCCTGCTATCTTATGAAAAAAATACCCAGTTGTTTTCTTCTTTACAGTAGAAGAAGAATGCATACATCTTTTGCAGATTGAATGTGAGACCTGGAGCAGTAACTCTTAATGCTAAACCTTCTCTGCAAGCTGAAAGAAAACTGAATATTCAAGCAATCAATAAAGGAAATATATATTTGATACTATGGGTGGAGAAGATGGGGCTACCTCCATATGTATGTTTCTCCAATTTTTGTCTCATAAAAATGCTGGCATTTTGCACTCAGTATCATGATTTGGTTTTTGCAGACCTCCCTTTCCTCTCCTTTTTTTCAAATGTGGAAACTGGAAATGAAAAAAGGAATGAAAGACACAAATTGTTCAGGGAGCTTTAGTTAATTAATTGAGCCACTACCAGTGTTCTTGGTCTGGGCAACAGTCAGTAGGAAGTATTACTGGCTTACTCTGACAAACCAATTATACTGACAGTATTCTAAAAAAAATATTTCTGTGTGTATTTTCCAATTAGGGGACATGAGCTGTTCTTTGTTTAAAAATGAAAAAAATTAGCTACCTCATATTGCAATTTCTTTAAATAGTATTTTTGTCAAATACTTAGACAATATATTTATTCATTTTAATCTTCATGCATTTTCAAATGTGCAAACTAAGCTTGTTCAGAAAACCCATGAAGCAGGTTTTTAAAGGTGACTTTTCTTTTTGTGAAGGCTTGTTATTTTAATTGTTCAGACTGGTGCATCACAAAAAATAGTGACAGTTTGTACAGGTTATATTAATTTGATTCACACATGCTCCATTTTCTGTTGAGGGGACTGAAAAAAACCACCCACTGCACCAAAGCCACAACCTACATATTTTTCTCAGTCATTTAGAAAAGGATCACAGCGTGCTGGAACTGCCTTTTTGCTTGACAGACAGCAGCATGCCAGTTTAGAGCTCACTTAATAAAATATAAAACTGAAAACTGTGAAAGCGGAAAGCAGCATGTATATATACCTGTCTTCATGTACAAGGTAGGAGACAGTATTTCTAAGACTACTTCTTCAAAAACTCCAACATGGGGAAAAAAAAAAGAATAAAAAGAGGACAAAACCCCACACAAGTAACATGTAATTACAGAAGTATGTCACGGATTTTGTATTGCCCATTTGACTTTTACCGCTGGGTTTCCCCATCTATTTTCTTCTGAATGGTATTCCCCTATAGTCACAAGCAGAACGGATCACAGAAAGGTTTCTAATTGTACTCCTGAAAACTTTGGAGTAATTTTCAAGTTAGTGCACTGTAATTAGTTTAGCAAAGAAGATGACAACTGCTGGCAAGCACCAACATGCATAAAATCAGGTAAAACCACAGTATTTTTTCATGGTGTCTGATGGGTTCTTTTTGTCGCAAGACCTCAGTTGCTAGCATCCCTTACCATAAAGTACCAAGTACAAAAATATTTCAGACGTACAAAATATGATCTCTTGTATTACACCAAATGTCTTTGTTGTCTGTTTTCATGAATTTTTAAAAGTATGGTAAAGCTGCTTCAGATAAAATGATTAAAAAATGAATCCAAATGAAACTATACATAGAAAGTTCTTATTTGTAAACTTACATTAAAAAGACCAAACATTCCAAGCAACCCTGAACACTCCACCTCCTCCTCACAGACACTACTAATAAAATAAAGTCTTTTTAGAAGAGAATAATATGCATGTCAGTCAGCAATCAAGGTCTGGTTTCCCATACAAAGCTGTATGCAATGAACACTGATGCATTTTGTCATTCCATGTAACTCCTTTAGAGTCTTGCAGGTGGAAAGGTTTGCCTTGCAAAGATCCTTAACTCTCCTGAGCTGAGGAAGTCAGAATCCCAAAATACCATGTGCTGCTGCTGCTGCTTCACTGTGTGCTTTGCAATCCTTTCAGCATCTCAGCCTGAAAATAGGAAAAAATTAGTTAGAGAATTACAAGCATTTTGGGCAAAAGTATATTAGGCAATATTTTCTTCAGTTTTGGTATCTACTAATTGATTTTTTGCTGTTGTTTTTATGTGGGATTTTGTGTGTGTGTGTGTGTGTGTGTTTTGTTGTTTTTTTTTTTTTTTTTTTTTTTTTAATCTATTTCGGGATATATGCTTTTACCCATAATGGCAAAATTGAAGAATTGTACTTTAGACTTAGAAAAGGATATGGCCAACTTCCAGCAGTAAGTAAACCCTGTGGAACTCATTCCAGATTGAATCAGCATCCCATAGACATGTTCTTGCAAAACTATGAGTTATTCATATAACACAGAATTGCATTATACTAAAAGTAGTGCTCACTGATCTTCTTCATTCATGTTCACACGATTTGGGGTTGACCTTGGTACCTTGGCGCTGAGAACTGAAATCTCAATTTTGTTTTCAGCTAGGAGGTTGAATCTCACCTCTATAGGAGCTATACAGCCTTCCCATTGGAAATCATGGCAACAGAAGAATTAGATTTCTAAGTGAAACAATCTGAGCTATTCATAGATCACATACAGGACAACAGGCATGGCTTTGGGTTTTTACTGTAGACTTCAGTGATAATTAGTTATCTGCCAATTTTGCAGATGGAAGTTTGAAAATACAAGTTTTAGGTGCTTGGGGAGTAATACAAAGATCTTGGGTTTACACGTGTAAATTCTGCTTAAACCCCATTCTCAAGAAAAAAACCCCAACAAACTCTTAAAGTGAAACGAGTATTTTGATATCTTCAACAAAAGTAAACAGCTGCTGCATTTTTTTCTGTATAGGTACATCTATCTAGCTTGACCTTAATATACAGTTGACTTTTTTCTGAGTATGTCAATGTTGTTCTCTCAAACTAACTTCCAAAATTCAACAGAATCCTGTGGACCTCCTTCTTAGCATCTGTAATTTCAGTATTTTTGTAATCCATGCACATATATCTATTATCTATAAAAGCAAGATGCTACCTCTGCCCTGAAGACTTTGCAAAGGCCAATTGTCTGTTGGAAAATACAGCATTGTCAATGGATACGGGTGACCACCTATGGCCCAAGCTCTAAATTAAAGTAATTATGACTAACATTAGTCTTGAATGTCAATGCAAAATACTGGAAGCAGCTGTGTACAAAAAAAACCCATAAACACTGCGTTGTTGTTTTATGTAACACACTTAATATTTTATGTATATCTGCTGCTCAGAAATGTTACATACTTTGAGCAAATGAGACTAATTTTTTAAATTAAACATACCTATTAGAATATAGAACTGAATATACAAATAACAAAAGGGGTCTGTCTGTTGTGAGGCATCTGTTTGTTTAAAAACAGATCATCTGAGAAAACAACAGTTCATCATTTCCATAGTCTTTTGAAAGCAAACTTCAGGACTTTATACTCAAGTCCTTTTGTCTTTTGAACTTGATAGCACTTGTAAAAAAAAAAAAAAAAAAAGGTGTTTTGCTTTGTTTCATCTACAGTACTCTAGACATATCTGTATAAATTCTTATTGCACTGTCATTATACCTGTTTCTTCTTCCTTATCATTAAATTATTTACTGTTGTTACAGGCTCTTTGACAGCTAGTGCATTCAGCCCCTAAGACACTGGTTTTTATTTGCAAGCTGAAAATATTCTTTGAATATCTGCAACCTGGGAAGCAATGATTAATACACAACTCTTTTGCCACACTTGATCTTGCGAAACGTGTCAAGGAACTTTCCATTATTTCCAGATACCATATATCTGGTATGCCTACTATATATAAACAGTAAACCCCAAAATACTCCTTGCTAAAAAAAAATAGACTTCACATATGCTTGCAATATATTGTTTACATGAGGCAGAGAAAACCCTAATTTTTAAAAGGAGTTTATATAAAGGCTGAACTGATTAATATTCCCTTGAATCATCTTTATCAATTCAACTATGTGATATATCCAATTTGAAGATTATGAACTTTTTCCAGTTTTTCTTGTGGGGGTAGCATTGGGCAAAGAGTGTGGAGTATCCTGTTGAATTTATTTATTCAGCCAATGACACTTGGAATATTTTTTTTTTCAGTTAATGTGAACACAAGGTTTTATCAGGAAAAATCAGGCAAAAAAATTGAGTATTTAGTTTTGGTCTTTTTGTGATGAAGAGAAAAAAAAATTAGTCATGTGATTGACATAAGCCCCATCTGTAAGCAGACAGATACCAAATAAAAAAAGACTACACCCATTTTTTTCATGTTCACATGGCAAGCATTACTGTAAAGCAGCACAACATCATAGAATGGTTTTCATTTAATGATTTTTGAGAAAGGAAATATAATTTCCTGTTTAGGAACTTTGTTACAAGGAAGCAGTTCCAAATAGAGCAAGCACAGAATTTTCAAATTTCATTTCAGGGCTCAGGTACGGTTCATGTATTTTACAGCATCTTTTTGTAATACTCATAATTTTGCTCATCATGAAGAATTAGATCTGGGTTGCAACTTCACCTACATTTAAAGGTGGGCAACAAACAAGTAAACAAATAAAAAAACCTAATCTTAAAAAGCAGGCAACTTTAAAGATTCTTAAATGCTAATCAATCTAAATTATTTTAATTATAGGAACACAGGAAACAGTTGGGTATATTTTAAGTGGACTAGGTGTTTGAGCCCGAGTAGTTCTGAAGTGGCCGATGTGAAACAAGGATGCATTTTGAAACAATCCTCTTGGTCAAACAGTTGTTCAAAGATTTTTTTCAAAGGAGGTGTCATTGTCAAGAGCAATCCAACAAAGATTTAATCCACAAGAAAAGCAGTGATTAAGAAAAATTAAGGTAATGCTTTTTTTCAAACATTTGTGATGATACTTCCTTCTGTCTCAAGAATAAACAGAAAAAACTTGTATACAAAAATGTCCATCAATTTTAAGCGACTTAAAAGTTTCACGATGTTGCAAATTACTTACCATTGCCATTTGAACCTTTTATAGGTTTTACTACCAGACCCCCACCTTCAAAATGTTCTCCCTAATAAATGGATTTTAAAAAAATCGTATTAATTCAATTCCTTTACTATCAGCATATTTGCAAGTTATTTTCCACCAGTCTTCACATCACTCGTATTACTTAGAGAAAGTGTATTCTTATGAGTAGAATTCTGGTACGAAGACTACTTTTTCTTCCATTTTCAGGCCCAATTTCAAGTGAACACTCTCCAAAACGCTCGGACATCAGTGGACTTCTTTCTACAACACAGCTTTCCTACTTTTTACTGTCCTCAATATTACATTTTTAATAGTACTGGGTATGCTTCACCCTGAGTAGCATGTCATTTTGAAAAGGTTTATAATTTACTCTCTGTGTAGGTTTCTATCCTGTAATAAAGGTGCATCGGAATTTGCTGACGTCTTTGAGATTTTTTGCTCCTGGAAGACTTCCAGCCCCTGAGAAGCGCCGCACGATGGCTGTCCCATATATCCATGCATCCTGAGAGTACGGGGCTTCCCCACGAGTGTTTGTGTACGGAGCATCTCTACCGAAAAGCAACTCCGCTTCCCCCCGTTCCTATATTGACGAGAACGCTGTCGCCTCGGCGTTTGGGGGCTTTCATTGAAACCCTTTTATGCCACGTGGATCCCAAGCACCGGCCGCGCTCCGGGAGGCCCGCCGCCCTGCCGCACGCCACCGCAGCACGCGCCAAACCAGAAGCGACCCCCGGAGCACAACGCACCCCACCGAAGCCCCGCCGCCGCGCGGGGCGAGCACAGCCCAGCGGCCCCTCCGCGAGCGCCACGGCCCCGCTCCCCGCAGCTGCGGCGGGGACGCCACGCCCCCCCCCCCCCGCCCCGGGGACGCCACGCCCCCCCCCCCCCGCCCCGGGGACGCCACGCCCCGCCCCGCCCCGGGGACGCCCCGCCCCCACCCGCCCCGGGGACGCCTCCCCCTCCCGGACCCGCCCGCAGCCGCAGCGACGGGCGGGTCCCCCTGTCTTCGCCCACGCGCCTGCACCGGAGACCAGCCCCGCCCCCGCGCCCCGGCGCTCGCCGCCGGACGGCCGCCGGGCGGAAGGAAGCGCGGGCGCGTCCGAGCGCTGCTTCCGGCGTGATGACGCGCGGGCGGAAGATGCCGGCGGCCGGCGAAGCGGAAGCGGCTGCGGAGCCGCGTAAGGGGCGGGCGCGTTCTCGCTCGCGGCGGGCCGCGGCCATGGGCACGCGGGGCCCGTGCGGTCGGCCCCGGTAGCCGGCCCCGGCGCGAGCCTGCGGGCGGGCGCTCGGCGGGGCCCGCGCGGTTGACCGGCGGCCTCGGCCCCGCGCCATGAGCGGCCGGCGGCGGGCGGCGGGGGGCGCGGCAGGGGGCGGCCCGCCGCCCGCCCCACACAGCCCCGGCCAGCGGGCGGCTGGAGCGGGGGCGGCCCCCTGCGCTCGGCGGGGAGCGGCTGCGGCGGGCGGCGCCCAGCGGTGCCGGGTAGGACGCGGGGCGCCGGGCAGGTGAGGCCTGGGCGGCCCGGCGGGGGGGCGGGGCCGGCCCTGTGCTGCGCAGAGCCTGGGCCGCGCCGTCCCAGGGGAGCGGCGCTGGGAGCGGTCGGGGCCAGGTGCGCGGCTCTCGTCCCGGGCCCCGTCCCACGGACGGGTGGTGCGCGGCAGGGCTCGGTGGCGAAGGGACAGTGACATCTGGGAAAGAAGGGCGTGTGGCAGGTGGGAGGCGTTAACCTGGAGCTAGAAACGCGTTGTACGTGTGTAGGCCTATAGCGTTATTAAGTTATTCTAGGGTGTACAACTCTAGTTATTAATGCTGTCAGTTTTGGGGTGACCGGCCTGGGCAGCAATGGTAAGAATCGTCTAGACCGTGAATGTGGCCACTGCAAAGCAACCCATAATTTTTTGAGAGGGTTATGTATCAATTTAAGGTAAATTATCACTGACAATTTACTGTACGGGTGCATTCTAAGCCTTCGGAGAACTTGCTAGAATGGATTGTAGAAAGTCCCGTCTTAACTAAATAAATCATATTCAAAGAAACCAAAGATCAGAATTGATTGCGTTAAGCAATAATCCTGCTGCAATGGGAGGTCTCACGGAGCACGTGGTGAGTTTGTAAAAATCCTCTTGCTGGACTGAAATTTGTTTTATTGGGCTATCCCTTAATCCTCAGGGCTCTGAGCGGTACTGCCCCTTGAGAAGAGCAAGTGTTCGCTCGGGCACTGACTTTAGCGTGGGTTGCGTTTGAGGAACTGGCACAGATTAGCCTTAGTAAGAAATGAAACTGTCTTGCCGAGGAGATCAGTTTGAAAATACCTTACCAAACTTCTGGATTTTGTTCCTGCTTTTGAATAAGTTAAGCGCCCTCTGAATCCTCAGAATATAACATAACTATTAAAATGCTGTCGTTTTCTTAAAACCGTGTGCTTTTGCTCTTCCCTGAGAGGTACTCTTCATGTGTTTCTTCCATTCTTCAAAGTCAGGATAATTTTCAAGTGTGGATGACAGAACCAGCCAGCCTTTCAGCGGGTGCAGAACAGGCACAGAAAAAAGAGAGTGTTGCCATCCACTTGGTGAAGCATGAAATGGAAGTTGTGGCTCCTTGTGACGAACTTGGCTCAGCAAATGCAGCTGCTGACCAGAAAGAGCAATCTACATCGGAAATAAGAAAAGACGACGTATACGGAAGTACTGGGAGACCTGAGAAGGCAGATATGATTCAATCACTTCTGACAGCTCAGGATGCAGCTAGAAAGTGTGAACTGTATCTGCCTGTGTCTAGTAATTGTTCAGCAGTGGAGTCATCTGAAGACAGGCAAGGATTTGTTTTTTTTTTTAAATATATCAACAGCTTTTCTGTAGAAAGGGAGGCGTACATTCAGTTCATGAAAGTGAATTTCTTGGCAAAATTTCGTATATGTTAGTGTTTTAGTGAAGTAGGTCTAAATGTCAAATCTTAAACTTTGAAGGCCACCTTCGCCCTTTAGATAAATTATTATTATAGTTTAATAGTGGTGGTCTTTCGCTCTATCGAAGGGAATAACTGATGTGACATGAAGCTCTTAAGGGTAGCGTGCAGAGCATGGGAAAGTAAGAGTTGAAGGCAGATAGTCTTCTGCTAGCTTGGTTTTAACTGTGAATGCTTTGTTAGCTGCAGTGCTGACAATCATGGAAGGCTTTTTTTAATCCTAATGTTTAAGCTTTTTGTTTGTTTTCTGTAAAGCTTGTGCTTTACAAGCTGAAGTAAAAATTCAGTTGTGCGATTCCTGTTTGGCAGTAGAAGTCTTTACAAGAATATTTGGAGGAAGAAATAAATATGAATGTTTTTTTTAAAAAAATATATTCCAGACTTCTGAAAAGTAAATTAATGCACATTGAGTGACTTTATATTGTTGAAGAATTCATTAATAAAGTAAGAGAAGAAAGTGGTTTCTAATTAATCCTCTTTCTATAGGTAGCCAGTGAACTGTTTTAGACAACATCCAAAAATCTACAAGAAGTGCTGACTTAGTGGAAAAGTCACTAAAATAAGTACATGTTTTCAAGGATGCTTTTAAATTCTTATTTCGTGCTTAAATTACTCTGTGATTTGAGCATAACCTAATATGAGGGGGTTTTAATATTAACACATTTATCATTAATACACAGATTCATATAAATATGTATGACATGTATTCTGTATGTTGGCAAAAGTGTGGTACGTAAGGATCTCTATCCTTCTGGATTTTTAAATTAATTGCTATGTAGCATACTAATTCTAGTTGACCTAATATGTCTTTAGATGAATTATTAATAGTAATGGGTTTAATCTGACGTAAAAAAATTTAAATATTCATCTCTTTGTGATAATAAATGGAAGACTTTAAGCATTGGTTTTGCTTTTGTATGATATCCTCAATACTGGGAGTTCTAGTCCTGCAAATTTATTAGTATAAAACTGTTTATATTTTGCCCAAAATCCTTTCCTTTCTCTCCAGCTTGGTTTTGCTTGCTGTCATCTTAACTTGTTGGGGTTTATTTGTTTTGGTGGTGTGGGGCTTTTTTTGTTTGTTTTTAAAATTGCAAAGCCCAGGATACCCTAAGTAAAACCTGACATCCTGGGTTTTGTTTTTTTTTGGTCTTGGTATCTTTGATTCAGCAGAATCTGATTTACTAGTTCAGCAATTTAAATGTTTACACACAACACTCTACACTTTTTTTCTTTTGTAAATGCATGTTTTCATTTAATTGTTTTTCCACCTGTTGTTTTCACTCTATGGCTAGACATTAATGTGAAGGTTAGTAGGGAAAGGCTTTAGTTTCCACATTCTTGTTTCCACAAATTTATTTAATGGTTTCTATGCTAGAACAATGTTAAGATCTGCTTTCAACTCTGAAATGAGTGACTGTACGTATAGATTGCATCTTTTAGCTACCTTGATTTCAAAACAACTGTTAAATTGCAGTACTTTGTTTACAATCTTGTTTACAATACAATACAATGTTGTTAATCTCTCAGGTTCTGAATCTATGGGTCCTATTTCATCAACTCCTAGAAAGAAGATGGGGTAATATCTGTGGAAGGAACACTTCTTTTTTTGAGTGACTTCACTAGTTTACTAAGCTGAGAACTTTATCTCTTTGTGCATTGTAACCTAAATGTATTTGAGGATGTATCCCAAAGAAAGGCTTCCCCCTGCCCTGCCACCTCCCGTGGGATCCCTTGTAGAAACGGGTTTGTTCATGCTCATAGGGGGAATTTGTTGTTTTGTTTTAAATACTTTGGTTATAGATAAGCTAGGCTAGAGATCACTGCTGTCGGATACCAAGTTGTTTGGATTTTTTGTTTTCCACAGTATTTTCAAGGTTAAGTATTCTTGAAGTTCTTCGCAAACCTTAATGGACCTTAATCTCTGTTAAGAAGTAAGATTATGCATGGAAATTAGGGTTTGTCCAGTGCCACACTGTGACAAGGATAAGGACTTTAGGTAATTATTTCTATGATTTTTCTTCTCAGCAGGTAGTACTCCTTACGGAATAGTGTGTTTAATATCTACTGCATCTATTGTTTCTCTTTTCATTAATATTTATGTAATATTGTTATGAATCAGATTTCAAGCAGCTATTTGAGCACCTGGGAAACCTAGTTGGAAGGTTAAAGGTTTGAAATTTGAGTAAAACTGAACAGTAGTTTCATATGACTGCACAGTAGGTGACAGTTTACAGGTATATATTTGTCTTTAATTTTTTTTTTTTGTTGTTCTTAAGGGAAATACATGCAAATGGGTTAGAAATGTTACTTTTTTTAGGTAAGCTGGTTTGGATATAAAGAAAAAGAAATAACAAAGACATAAGTTACCAGTGTATTTTTTCAAGTTTAATTACCAGCTGGCTGCATTAAACCTTTTCTCGGTCTTCCTAACTGCTTGTCCTCTCCGAGTAGCGTAAGATGGGGCAGGGTCACTGCCTTAATTTCTTTCTGGTCTTTTGCAAGCATGCTGTGGTTTGGGCTGCTAATAGTACAGTTTTTTTCTGCACATGTACTTTCTGCAAAATACAAACAAAAAATAATAATAATAATAATAAAAAAGTCGATGTAACCTCTTTAGTGGTAAGCCTAAATGATTTATGAGTAAGTTTGGTGATATATGGGGTTTTTTTTAAAGTATTTTAGCTGTGAAATTGTTTTTTTTAAAGTTTATTTGCTAGATGTATTTGTATGACAAATGCCACCCAGAGTCATATTTAAAGGAATGTGCAATTTATTGCCTGTTTCTTGGATGCTGTATGAACCTCTATTCCCAATGGTAATGTTCACACCCTACCTTTGAGATCTCTTCTTGATAATGCTAGGCTATACATAGAAACAGTATCCTTCTAGGCCATCATTTCCTCCTTCATGGTTATAACTTGATGTCAGAATGTCTGTATGCAGGTTCAGATGGAGACATTTGACTCTTAAGACTGTACCTTGACCAAAAAGCCTGTATCATTCAAGAAAGAAATGTGTGTCTGGATTTCAGTTGGCCTGCAGGCTGCAGTTTGGATCACGCTTAGAATTTTGTTTCCTTTGAGTTTGTAACATTCAAACCCGCTGCAGATGGCTGGCTACTTTTCATCATGATACTCTGTGGTGCATTCTGCTCATCTATGAGGCAGGTTGCTCAGCTCCAGCGGAGCGTAGATACAAAGCTGGTGGTGAATCATGTGTTCTTGGTTGCGTGCGTAGGTTGTAGCATCCATATGCTCAGCAAATAGGCATTTTGGCTTGTGCCTTTTGCAAATTTATCCTGTAAAATTTACAAATACAAAGGGACCTTAGTTCTGTAGTCTTCATACAACCAGCAGAAGAGAAATAGAGGCAGTTATTTGTTACCAACGTAAGTGTCATAGATAAGGGAGGGGAACAACTGAGAGTTTTTTTTAAACTTTTTTTTTTTTCCCCCTGAGAACTCTTGCTGTTTTATGAAAATGTGTAAGATGGAAAGGAAATCGACTTAAAAAATAATTGGAAAAAGTCTTAAGTACTTCTTAAGTACTTGCCTGTGGTTGTAAACTGGGGAATTACTGTAAGATTTGTGCTGTTACATGAAGCATGTGTTGGTTTTTATTGCAGTGAGGAGGACATGTATCGCGATGCAGAAGAAATAGAGCGAGATAAGATATTGCGTAGTGAGACAAGCTCTTCAGGTACATTAGAACTTTGTGTGACATTTCAAATACAGTATCACAATTCATTGTAGCACTAGTTTGTGATGATTTGACACCCTCGTTTCCAAGGATCTTTGTGCACAGATGTCTCTGTGTACAATAGAAGTTACTTATCATGACAGAGTACATTGTGCAGGTTAATTCATGAAAAGATAGATCTTATATAAAACTGGTTGCTCTTAATAGATTTTTTTCCCCATGTTTCTATAGTTGCTTTACAAGAGAACGCAAATCCTTTGGAAAAACAGTCATGTAGCCTGTTACAAGACTTACGCTGATTTATACTGATCTATAGTCATTATAGTTGCATCTGTTGCTGGGATCCCTTGATAACTTTAGTGCTATCAGATTTCAAACAAAGGCTGTTGAGATTCCAACAGAAAACTGTAATTCTTCTTTCTGTTATGGTTTCTGACTTACTCGGAAAGATCCATCATCTTTATCCTTTATAGTCTGGCTGCTGAAAGAAGAGAAACTTGTCAGATATTTTTCTGATTGCTAAGAAAACGAAGAATACTAATTCCTACTCTTTGCCAATTAATATTGTGCAGAAAAGAGGATGTCGATTTTGTTGGATTACATAGTTATTTGTCTTCACTTGTCATTTTCAGAGCAAGCTTTTTCCGCCCCGCCCCCCCTCTGATACTAATAATTACTTAGTAGCTGTAGGTTGTGCTGCCAGTCTCCTTTGGCACCAATGTTATTTTAAAGTGATAGAGTGTATTTAACAATTCGATGCTTTTTCTATGTTGTTCTGTTTCACCTCTTCCGTATAATGTTACGTATTCTATTTTGACAGAATATAAACTAAGTGTTGCACCTGAAATGGATGTCATGGAGTATTGCAGCAAAGAATGGAGAGGAAATACACCAGTAGCAAAAAGGATGAGAAAGGTATCAGTTCTGTGTTTGTTGAATTTTGTTGGGCTTTTTGTTTTCATTTGTATGTTTAGTGGGTGATTTCCTATGGGAACACTCTTTAAAGCAGGAAATGCAATAGCAGTGGTTTCCAGTGTCTGGTCTTAGAAGTGGCTGACAACTGAAAGATGGTTTTGTTTTGTACTCGTTCAAAATGTGTTTTTTAGTAAGGCTGCTTGTTGATAGTGTAGCCTTGTGATTAATACTATTCTTCAGTGCAGTTTTCAATTCAAGTTTTAAATATGGTTTATTGCCATAAAATGGTAATTTTGGGGGTTGTTGAAATGTAAGAACGGATAACCATACTTGGTAGCAGAAGGCAAATAACTGAAGGTGGTGAATTGCATCGTTTTTAAGATGGGGAGCTTTAATGAATAGGCTCAGTTTTTCTTAAATTCTTCCTGAATTCTTATTTTTTGTAGGTTTTGGACTAGTTTTATTATATTAATCTTGAGCTAGAATGGCAGAAAGTAAAGTATAAGGTTGGTTGGGCTTTTTCAGTTTCAGTTTTTGGGTTTGTTTTTTTTTCAATATAACTTAAAAATATAGTGGTATGTATGAGTAAATTTAAAAAAATACTTTCCATAAATCAGAAGATTTGTGTGTCACCTTCAAGAGGTTAGTAAGAGAAATACAGATGCACAGGCACTGGGTCTTGCTAGCTTAGTTGAAGAGGTGTGCTGAGCTTCAGGAGTTACAATTCAACATTGCTGCTCTGCTAAAAGTGTAGGTATAGGAACAGCAGGGAGGGGACAGATGTGCTGAGGCATGTGTCAGGAAACCTCAGTGTGAACTCAAATTTTCCCTGAGGCAGAAACTAGACATGCTATGTATTGGGTAAATAGTGTGAACTGTTGCTGAAACTTCTTGTAAGCATGATATATTTTTAGATTTATATTCTTGTGTGTGCATGTTTATATGTTTAGATTTTTTTGAAACTGAGTTAGCTACACACATTTCAATGATAGTTGTGCTCTGTCATCAAGTAAATACCACAACCAGTTATCTACTTGATTTCTTTGGTTTCTTGTTTGTTATTCAGTAGAACTAAGGAAGTTTTTTTTCACAGCATAATTTGTGACGTAAAAGCATTTGAACTCCCAAAATGGGCAGTTTTTGAACTAGTTTAAGTCCTTTAGAACTCCCCCCTCCCATTTTTCTTTTTTAAATAAGATTACCATTTGGATGCTGATATGTCAGTGTCTTTTACAATACCAATGCATGACCTTAAAATGTTTTATTAATGCTTTGATGTTGTTTGGATGTTGTGTTTTTCTAGGGATATGAAGCAGTTGCGCAGAAGTTTGCATCTATAAGGAGAGTACGAGGTGATAACTATTGTGCTTTCAGAGCAACTCTTTTCCAGGCACTAAGCCAAGCTACCCAGTTACCAAGCTGGCTGCAGAGTGAGGATTTTACTATGGTATGTGTCAAGGTTTGATCTTCTGACAGTAGAAGAATGTTGATTCTAACCTATTTGAATATTTTTATGTTTTCCTTTCTCTGTTATGCTATATATGCTCACTTCTCAATATCCCTTGAACTGAAAAGTGATGGTGCTCAATTTTGTTCAATTAGAGTGATTCTTTCGACTTGGAATTGAGTCCAGATCTCCTTAATTTCTGGTTTATAATGTATGAAAGGTACTGTAGTGCTGATTGTAATATAACTTGTCTGTCTTCATCTTAGAATCGTAGAATTATTTAGGTTGGAAAAGACCTTTGAGGTCATCAAGTCCAACCATTAACGCAGGATTGCCAAGTCCATCACTAAACCATGTCCCTAAGCACCGCATCTATGCATTTTTGTAAACACCTTCAGGGATGGTGATTCCACCATCTCCCTGGGCAGCCTGTTCCAGTGCTTAACCACTCTTTCAGTGCAGAGCTTTTTCCTATTATCCAAACTAAACCTCCCCTGGTGCAGCTTGAGGCCATTTGCTCTCATCCTATCACTTGTTATCTGGGAGAAGAGACTGACACCCACCTGTCTACAACCTCCTTTCAGGTAGTTGTAGAGAGCAATAAGATCCCCCTTGAGTCTTCTCTTCTCCAGAGTAAACAACCCCGGTTCCCTCAACCACTCTGTATAGGACTTCTACTCCAGACCCTTCTCCAGCCTCCTTGCCCTTCTCTGGACACACTGCGGCATCTCTTCATCCCTCATGAAATGAGGGAGCCAAAACTGAACACAGTATTTAAGGTGCAGCCTCACTGGTACCGAGTACAGGGGGATGATCCCTTCCCTTGTCCTGCTGGTGAAACTATTTTGGATACATTCCAGGATGCTGTTGACCTTCTTGGCCATCTGGGCATGCTGCCAGGCTCATGCTCAGTTGGTTTTCAGCCAGCACATCCAGGGCCTTTTCCCCCAGGGAGCTTTCCAGCTGCTCTTCCCCAAGCCTGTAGTGTTGTGTGGGATTCATGTGACCCAGGTGCAGGACTCGGCACTTCTTGCTGAACCTCATACAGTTGGCCTTGGCCCATCAGTCCAGCCTGTCCAGACCCCTCCGCAGAGCTTCCTGCCCTCCAGCAGAATAACACTCCTCCCTAACTTGGTGTTGTCTGTAGATTTACTGAGGGTGCACTCAGTTCCCTTGTCCAAGTTGTTGATAACAGGAGCCTGGGGAACACCACTTGTGACCAGCCGTCAGCAGGTTGTAACTGTTTACTACCACTCTTTGGACTTGGCCATCCAGCCAGCTTTTACCCAATGTAGAGTACACCCATCTAAACCATGAGCAGTCTCCTTCTCCAGGAGAATGCTGTAGGAGATGATGTTAAAGGCTTTACTAAGGTCCAGGTAGACAGCATCCACAGCCTTTCCCTCACCCACTAGATGGGTCATCTTGTAGATCAGGTTTGTTGAGCAGGACCTGCCTTTTATAAACCAGTGCTGGCTGGGCCCAGTCCCCTGATTGTTCTGTATGTGTTGTGTGATGGCGCTCAGGATGATTGCTCCATAACCTTCCCCATCACCAAGGTTAGACTAACAGGCCTGTACTTCCCCAGATCCTCCTTCCTCCCCTTCTTGTAGTTGGGCATCACGCTGGCTAACCTCCAGTCTTCTGGGACCTCCCTGGTTATCCAGGACTGTTGATAAATGATGGAGAGCGGCTTGGTGAGCCGCTCCACCAGCTCCCTCAGTACCCTTGGGTGGATCCCATCCGGACCCATAGATTTGTGTGAGTCTAAGTGGAGCAGCAGGTCACTAACAGTTTCCTCCTGGACTGTGGGGACTTCGCTTTGCTGCTCCTCGTCCCTGTCTTCCAGCTCAGGGGGGTGGGTACCTTGAAGGTAACTGGTCTTACTATTAAAGACTGAGGCAAAGAAGGCATTAAGCACCCCAGCCTTTTCCTCATCCTTTGTGGCAACATTCCCCCCTGCATCCAATAAAGAGTACAGATTATCCTTGGCCCTCCTTTTGTTTCTAACATATTTATATAAATATTTTTTGTTATCTTGCTTTCTTGGTTTCTTCTTACTACATGTAATATGGCAGTAAAAGGTTTCCCACAAAACAGCTGGTAGTAACAAAAAATATAGACAAGCTGTTCTAAGCACATTTGGAAAAAAACCCCAGCTTTTCAAAATTGTTGTATGTATTCTTGTGTGTCATATATGGTTTCTCTAGAAAGTGGTTTAACAAATTGGATGCTGTGGGCTTTTTGGAATGTATTACCTGTGTCTTAAATGTTACGTAAAGTAAGCCTAAGAGCAACGTCAACCTGACAGAAAGAACAGTTCTTATGGGGCATTGATGGGTAAGTAAACAACATGTCTTCATAAGAAGTAGAAGAATATTCCAGAAATGGTCTTGTGTCAACAAAGTCCATTTGGTGATATCTGTGAACGTGGAAGAAGCTGCCTATACAAAAGTGGCCCACTCCAGTGGGGAGTAAGGTTCAGGTTGTGCAGGTTGCTGCTGGAAATGTAAATGATGGGTGTTTGATGCAGACTGTGTAGGCTATCAGTCGAGGTAGGTCACACTGCTCTGACTGTCTTTCTGTATAACTTCAGAGGCTATCTTAAAATTTCTTATTGTGGTCACTGTCATTAAGTGAAATTCTATTCACAAGTTTTTGTAATTACTAATAAAAGACTTTGCTTGAAATATTTCTTACTGCTGCAGCATATTGTAAAAAAATGTCTTTTTTATAAAAAAAATTCTGCCAGCTGACAACCATCTCCACGTTATCAAACTGTAGAACATAGTTTCCTAGTGCTCCTTTAAAGAATGTGCAAACTTTTTAAAATGGTGTTCTTCACAGTTTTTAATGATGTTCACCTGTTTTTCTTCCTATGGATTGACAGAGGAAAACATGTCGTATGGTAATGAACATTTTTTTGAAAAAGGTGTACAACTATAAAATGAACTAATTGATAAACTGTTAATGCATCAAAGCAAAGGCATGTTAAAAGAAATGTGTGTGGTGACAGCTAGCAAATACAACTTGTAACGAAGATTTATTTTTTTTCTTTAATTAGAACAGTGTTTACGTGCACATTTCTAGTTGTGGAAGTTATTGGTATGTAATCTTTGATTATTTAGTTCTATATGTCCAGTTAGCATAGGATGCCAGGCTGGTGTGAAGGTCTGTGTATATCTGACAAATACTTGGTTGCAATTAAAGAGAACATATCACTGGTTTGGAGTCCTGATAAAATGAAAACTGACTGGTAATGGCTGACGGTTTATGTGTTGCTGTAGCCAAAAATTTAATTCATTGAGAGACAAAAGTTGTTTTTCCAGTTCTAGCAGTAAAATGGGTTAATAAATGAGGGTAAAAATCTGGGCATGCAACTGCCAACATGTCCTTCAAGAGAAGTGTAAAAGCTCTTAACTGATCAAGTGTAGCATGTGAGTAGTAAAAGAGGCAGTTCTGAGGCTGCAGTATGATATGATGCATCAACTAATCCCGAGGTTGTTTTCTTCTTTATAAGAAAACCTGTCTAGTAGTGCTGTAATTATGTTTCCTCAAAAAAACAAACCCCACAGTTTGTGTCTTCTGGACAAAGTAGTTTGCACTCCACCAAGACTTCTAGATTATCTGGTGGATGTCATCACATCTTTAACCTTTTCTTCTGTTGGTTCAGGGACACTTTCAAACACGATCACTGTCATCTGCTGCTGGCTTATTTTAATTAAAAAAAAAAAAAAAGTTAGAGTTACTTGGAGTGATTAATTTTTCCAGTGCTTGTGTATTAGTTAGATCTGGAATTCATAATAGCCCAGTATTCTGACTGTTACCTGGCAAGTATTATAAAGAGCCGGTTGTGTCCAGTTATGTTCATCTTACTATGACATCTGTTCATATAAGGGATTGCTTTAAGGTGTGAAATGATTTTTTTTTTAAAAATAATGAATAAAATACTAATCTGGAAGTTAGTGAGTTTTCCTGTCAAGATTTTTGACTTAAGCTGCCTTTTCTTCTCTCAACTTCCAGCTTCCTGAAAACTTGCTGAGCAAATATGACTGGATCAAGCAGTGGCAGCTGAAACATAAACTGGGCAGGAAGATGGGAGAAATAAGTGATGAAATTAAAGAATATTTAATACTTCTAAGGGAAAAGGTTGGAAAAGTATTTGTTTATTCTTGGTTGCTTGCAAAGAAGGAAAATGACAGATTCTTGGATATGATGAATTTAGCATAAGGATGCTTTCACTAGTGAAAGTCACTTTTCTGTATATATACTGCAGAAAAATCAAGGCAAGAATGCCTGTTCAGACCTGTGGCAGTTTTCACTTGCATTAGCCTGATGCTGGAATTAATTTTTAACCAGCTCAGCAGAAAACTGCTACAGGTTTCTGTGAAGAAATTAATGTAACAGAGTAACATTTTGCCCTATTATTTCTTGTATTTATTTGAAGGAGTGATGTATGCTATGCATAAATGCTGTTGCTACCTTGAAGAGGTCACAGAAAGAAAACCAATACAGAATAATGCAGAAGCAATTTCAAAGGAGTAGTTTCTGTTCAACGTTTATATGTTTTTGTTCTAGGTTAATGTAACAGGAAAGTCATTGTGCCCCTTTAGTTTGTACTATATAACCTAGCCCTTTCCTCCCATGAAACTCTGGAACCTATTTAAAATCTCTTCAGTTGTTTCTTTCTTACTGTGTATGCGTATTCTCTTTTTTTTGAAGGCTTTTAAGAATATTTTAAAGGCTGCATTCAAGCAGTTTGAGGGCTGACATGAAATAATCATTCAGAGTAAGTGAAATGTAAAGAATATGAAGGATAGAAGATTTATGATACAGGAAACAATTTTATTACCTTCTTGCTTATTGTCCCATGACAATGGTTTTTTTTCCACCTTGCAACATTTTCAGCATCCTCTTCTTTTGCTTTGCTTAAGGACTAATTTAAGTGAAATCAGACTAACTCACCTTGACCTTGATAGAACTACAGCTGTGGAAAAATTCTTGATTGTTTTTAAAAAGACACAAAACCCTTCATAAATTAAATTCCGAGTGCCTGTGCTGAACGTCTGACAATTCACAAGTGGCTTTTTGCAGCTCTTGCATGATGATGGCTGTTGATACATGTTGTATGTTTTATTTTTTTATAGTGGAAGAGTATAAGTGAAATCAAGGGTCCTTTTGAGAAACAAGAAGCTTGTGATAAATTGTTTAAAAATGAAGAGGAAGAGTATAGTCTCTATGAAGCGCTGAAATTTTTGATGCTTAACACTGCCATCAAATTATACAATGATGATAAAGATGGAAGGAGAGTTCCTGTCTTCGCATGGTTGCTGTTTGCACGAGATACGTCTAGCAACCCTTGTCAGTTAATGCATAATCACTTGAATCATGTTGGTCACAGTGGAGGCCTTGAACAAGTAAGGAGCGATCATTCTTAGAGTGTTACTTTCCTGTTTTGGAGATTTTGGTTTCAAGTGATTTAAGAAATCACCCAGCTTTTGTTGGTCTGGCTAAATTTAATGGTGTAGTGTCTGGTCTTTTATTGGGAAAAATATGGGAGAACCGCTTGCTTATGTAAGAGTCTAAAGCTTCCTCTTAAACATCAGTTTTTGTCTGGCAGCTGACACTTGGGTAGCATTCTTTGGTAGTATGGCCTTGTGATAATGGTAACTTTTGGTTTAGTCTCTTAATTATTAGCTTTTAAAAAAATAAAAGCTAATACTCAAATTATGCAGAGAAGGTCATGTATAGTACATATACTTGGTGAATTCTGGTAAACTAATAGTAATTACTGCCTTATGCGTTGCAGAAATGGTATACGTATTACAAAAAAGCCCCAAAACAAAACATAGTAGTTAATGAGCTGAATAGTCCAAAAGGTTTTAGGAACATCCATTTAAAAAAAAAAATAATCCCATTGAATGTGAAGTGTGGTACTGCAGTTGAATTCACTTCTTACTTCCATGTTTCTGTAATTATTACGTTTTGTTTCTGTTTATTGGCTTAAAAATCCTACAACTGTTGTATAGATGAGGCAGGTTGCTTTTACTGTTAATTAGATGATTCACTGATGACTTTTTTGCTGCCCAGTTTAGTCAGTAAGTAATGTTGCTTATTTTTGTGCTGACTAGATTTATTTATTTCATTTATATTCTTTGTAAATTGTTACTTAGAAGAGGATAGGCTTGCCACTGTAGTAGACAAGATAGATTTTCTAGGTTCTTTCTCTGAATTCCTTCTGATATCAATGGGCTTTGTAAAGGCTTTCTGTCTTTTTTTTTTCTTTTTTTTTTTTCTTTGGTTTTGTTTTGGCTAGAGAGCTTGGAGTTCCCCCTAATGGGGAAAGGATCATTGCTTGAAACCCATTCTTGTCTGGTTTAGTGACATAACAGGATGAATACAGCTACAAGAGAATGTCATTCCTACCTGTTTGTGGCAGTAGGGAAGTGGGATTCTCTGTATAAAGTAGCTTTTCTTTAGGACTGGTTTAGTTCCTTTTTGTTGGGTCCGAAGAGCTTCATGTTGAAGGCATGGTATCTTAGAGGTATATGATTGAGATACTGAACTAGAGATGCTCGTGTATATGCCTTTCACTTTTTTCTTTCAAAAATTGCTTCTGATAGGTATTTAGTATTTTTATGAGAAAAATCTTACAAAAGGTATGTTTAATTTTGCACGTTGCATTTCTGCTTTTTTTCCAATGTAGGTGGAAATGTTTCTCCTTGCTTATGCTCTGCAGTATACCATCCAAGTGTATCGACTGTATAAGTATAGTACTGATGAATTCATCACACTTTATCCCAATGACCCGGAGGAGGACTGGCCTGTGGTGACTCTCATAACTGAAGATGACAGACACTATAATATTCCAGTCAGAATGTGCCAAGAGACTACGCTGTAAACAACTGATCTTAGCAGACAAACCTCTGCTGCTTGTTGAAGTTTCCAGTGCTATTTTGAAACAGGATGATGATGAAAGAAGCATTATTGACTCTACAACAACTTGAAATCCATGGTTTAGAGCTTAAAGAGTAAGAGTTTTGTAAGTATGGCTTCTGTTGCCCATTAAAAAAAAAAAAAACAAAACCACAACAAAACCTTCTGCAATCTTTTCTTTGAAAGGCCTGCTCTGAATAGGAATGCAAAACCTGTAGATCTACTTCATTTAAAACAGGTGAGGCTCTGTGGTAAGGCATGAGCTGGCCTTCTGCTTCTTGAAATAACAAGATAATGAGTTGAAATTTCTGGAGAAGTAAGCTGGCAGTGTCCTGACTTATTTGTGGTGCTGCTTGGAAACAATTTGTACAAATTTTGGGTCTCAGGAAGCAATGTAATTCTTTTGTGGTTGGAATCTAATGCCTGCCATGGTTTATGCCGTGAGAGATGTTACTGAAAGTTTTCCAGTGCTTTGGGGTTTTTTCCCCAACATGAGTATCTCGTATTTGGAAACCAGTTGTCTGTTCTACTGAAGATGAAGAGCTCTTTCCCTTTCAACCCCTTGAGAGGATTATGGCAAAGAGACTTGATAATAAGTGAGTATAAAACTTGTTAGTTAGTAGGTCACAAATTCAAAACGGCACAGAATTGCTTCTTTGGTTGTGATAGCCAAGCTGAGCTAACCACGTGCCCATTAACTCCCATGTCTGTTCATACTGCTGTACCTGTAACCTTAATCCTCGCTGGTAGTTGCTGTGAAGAACATCAGGATTTTAATTTGTCTAGGGAGTGCAGTAGATGGAAGTAAACTTCTGGTGCAGCTCTTCCGTACTTGGGAGGAATATGTGGGAGGTCCTGTTTCTTCTGAGTATTTTTCATTATGCTTTAAATTGAAGGAATACTGAATATATCGGATGCTGGGAGTGCTGAGACATACCCCCCAAAATAATTAAATAGTAAACCCTTTACCTTTTAGCTTGAAGTGGAAGTATGCCCTACAGATGAGTGAAAGTTTATTTAAATGAAATGCTGGTGCTACACAGATCACTTGGCTTCTCTTAGAAGCCCCTCTTGTATAAAAGGGATAAGATTATAAAGCTACTCTTCATTCAGATATTCTAGAGGAAATTGCATGCAAAGCTTCTGGCATGCCAAACTTCAAATTCTGGTTTGTTCTACTTAAAGTCAATTTTTAAACTTTTGTTGTGAAAGGTAATTACACAAAGAGAATGTGTGTTCACTGTGTTCTAAAATGTGTCTTAGACACGCCTTAATGAGGTCTATCATGTACTCAGTGTTATATTTATCATGTTGTCTTTGGCTTTTAAAACAACTAGATTGATCTGTTACTGAAAATTTCTCAGAGCTACAAGGGAATAAAAATAAACCAATTAATCTGGCAATATTGTGTTTCTTGTTTTATGTCCTGTTTTCTCTCTAGCTTTATATTTTTGAGTATTTTTGACATCCTTGTTCAAGTTATTTCTTGAAAGCTGCAAAGCATAGTAATTATGTAAAACAAGCTGGATTGCACAGACGGGGAAAAAAAAATAATCCCTGAATTACTGTTCTCCAAGTAGTGCTGAGGGGGAAAGAAAAATAAATTAACTTTTGCAACTCATTGAACTCTGATAGAAAAAACATAGTTATGAATTAAATAATCAAAATTATTGAAATCCTGATGTATTCTGATTGCAATGTATTGTTGAGATTAAAACTTTACATCTCTTTGAAAAAGAAGTCTTTGTCATACATCCAGAGCCACTGCTGTGAATGTACAACAGAAGCCTCTAAAGCAGGGGCTTTTTAGGGGCTGTGCTGACAGCCGTGAGGTGTATAAACAATTCACAGAATTGACTTGTATGGTGAGCTGAGCAGTGCGGGACTGAGCACAGGGTGCCCGAGTCACGTATTGTTCCTGCAGAAGTTGAGTGACAGTAGAAAATCTGATGTTGTTTTGTGTTCTCTGTTTTAGACACAAGCAATGAGTCTGCACTGTGGTGTGCAGTATATTGATTTAACTTAAATTTAAAGTTGACAGCTGATGGTTTTTAATCTAGACTTACACAATGAATAAATACTGCTTTTCTGTTGGGTCTCCACTCCCCCATATGCTACTTAATAAACTGAGAGTCAGTAAATTATATGGAAGTGAGGGATGGAAAAAGAAGAGGAATAGAGAGCAAATAATTTATGCCCCTCCCCCGATGTCCATGAGTCTTACATGTCAATAAATTTAAAATAGCTGCTGTGCTTCAAGATCAGTGTACTAAAGGAAGCAGAGGCTTTACTCAGCGCCTGGCACACTGTTTGGTACAGTCCTGATTTTTAATACGTTTTTTAAAAATAATATGTGAGCTCTTAGGGGTTAGTAGAGATGATGAAAGTTCACTCTGTTGCAGTTAGCGTGCTTTTTGTGCAAAAGATACTTCATCTGTGTTGAGTCCCTTTTTTTTTTTTTAAAAAAAAAAAAAATCCCTACTTGGACATCCTTGTTAGGCCTGACTTATGCCCCCTGTGTGCTTTTGGAGAAGGAGGTTTGTGTTCATTGTGTTCTTCAGAACCATTTTAGCGTGCTTTCAGGTATTAAAAAGAAACATCCTGCTTTCTATCGTAGCACTTTGACTTGGGTTATCTGATTGCTTTTTAAAAAGCATTTATGTGTGTATTTTTCACTAGAAACAGTTGTGGTCTACACGAAGTTTTTATTTTGCCTTTTTTTGGTCTTTGGTAAGAAAGATGTTATAAAGTTAATGGGTACTTACTCTCCAGCTTCCTTTCTGTTGGTGGAGGTGTAGAGCAGGAGTCCTTTGTGTGAAGGAAAAGAGAGGTTCTGGTGATCTTGCTGGGCTGGGAGGAGGGGAACAAAATTGCGTTGTACCATGTGGGAGCTCACCCCACAGCCTGGCTCTCGGGGGAGAGTGGCTGTGTGTGGTTCAGGTAGTTGAGCCAAACCTTGGCCAAGTTTATTTTCGTGTGACAGTGACAACCCTATCATCAAAAACTGGTGAAGGAGGGTGAAGGGCAAGGAGGGAACTTGCATCTCACTGGAATGGTGGATGCGGTCACGTATCCCGTTTGAGGTGTGAGAGGAAGCGGGGAGAGGGAGCTCTTGCATCGTGTATCAAGTGCAGGGCTCCATTAGTGATCTCATGTCCCTAATATTTAACAGTGTCCCTGCATCTTGTTGTCTTCTTGGACATAATTGTGTGTGTTCTCCCAGTATGCTAGCTGGCAGGACAGGACTGGGAATGTTTGAAGATGGCCAAATGTACTTTATGAATGCTCCCGTTTTTGGTAACGGTGGAGGTCGACAGGCAGCACAGTCTGGAAGATTGCCGCTAGATCAATAGTTGTACTATGACATCAAATAATGTGTTTCAAGCCACACTCAAAGAATATTTCCATTTATAAATTTCTTGAGGAGGAGAACCTCAGCCTCTGAGAAATGGGAGAGAGAGCATTAATTCCACAGAGCTGAAAGTGCAGCAGGGACGTTCCGTGGTAGAGGTCTCAAGGAAGGCGGCTCTCTAGTCCTTTTTCCCCAGAGACTTATTTCTGTGTGGGTGCTGATGAGTTGCCCTTCTGTTTGTGACTTCTACTGAAGTCGACAGGATGGCAAAAAATCATCCTGAGATGTACTGAGCTATTGAACTAGTTGGTGCTGACTAAAAGCTGTCCTGTTGGGAGAATAGTGTGGCATGCTGAGGAGGGAGCGGCACAAGGAGTGTCATCACTAGCTGTCTTCTCCAGAGGATCGTTTGCCAGATTTTCCTCTTTTTGGAATTAGGCGTTTTGGGCTTGTGGCTTTTTTATTTTTAGATGCCTGCCTATCACGTGTTTGACATGATTTATTTTTCCTTCGGGCTGCTGCAGCGGACAGCTGCTGCAGGGTCTGTAGCAGGAGTAGCTTCTGCAAGTGCTCTTTGATGGCAAGCTTTCAGTGTGACATTTTTTTTTTTTAATTGAAAAAAACCTCGTAGAAAGTATGTCATCATGTAGGCTGAATGTGGTAGGTACTTCCTCCCCCACCCCCCCTTACCTTTCTAGAATCATAATTCTGCAAGTGTTTGTGGCTCACTAGAATGGGACAGATTTAGACACTGCTCTTGTTAGACCTGTTGTGCACCCACCCATCTTTTATCTGAAAAATAAGAGAAAAAAAGGGAAACGGCTACAATAATTACAAAACTGGTATCGTCCTTCTCCAACAGCCTCGTTGTTTCACAGAACACTGGCTGGAAACGTTCACTCCCAGCCCAGAGCTGCCCGCCAGTATGTGCTCTGGCTGTTCAAGTGGCTTTGCAGGGGGGACCCAGTGGGGCAGGCAGCTGTGGGCTGGCAGGGTCGTCCCCCCCCTCCCCCCGCTGGGGGCACCTCTGGGTGCCTCGCCACACCTTGGTACGCCAGCGAGCGCAGCATGTGCTTAGGGCACACGCATACCAATTGCGCTTAGTGAACTGCGCCAAAATGCTTTTTCCTTCTGACCTGGAGATCTCAAAAGATCATGGTGTAGCGGCATCAGCTTACCACTTGTGTGACAGGATATACTAGTTAAAAGCAGTAGTGCACTGGTAGGTGAAAGCCATTTTGAAGATGTGCAGAACAGTGAAATAAAGCGGTAAGACTTGACGGGTTTTTTATTTCTTTAATTTTTTAATAATTTTGAATGTCAGATAGCTCACCTGTTTATGTCTTGAGTAAGAACCAGCTAGTAGGGGTTGACATTTGTAACAAGCCCCTCTCTTTGGTTTCTGAAGTATCTGCTTTTGCTTATGTATTCATCCAAACCTTCTAGGTGATGTATTGATGCATTTGAGTCTTCATAGCCAGAATAATTCCATAAGAAATAGAAGCCTAGCCGAGACATGCTGTGTGACTCCTGAGCAGTGTTTCTAGGGCAGCTTACTCTCTTTGCACAAACACAGGGCTATACAGTGTCAAGAATAATGTATATTGAGAAAATGGTGAGGTTGGATTCTCAGACTGTCCAAGAGCAAATCAAATAACTTGTAAAATGTAGAAACCTGTCAGTTTACAACCACATTTGCAGGTGCACAAGGCATATTCTATTTTCACTGTCCTTATTATAGAGGGCAAAACCCCAGATGTTTCATAAGATTTAGATGTTTCATAAAGATTTAGACCACTTAGAAAAATAGAATAAACATGATAATAATCTTCTAGTACTGCCTATACTGTTGTTCTGAATTGCTTACAAAAATTATTTCCAGCTGAAAGAATTTGATTCAGTGCAACACACTGCACCCATACACCAATGGATGTAACTATAACAGCTTGGTGGAATGCTACTCTTTTCATGTTTCAGAATGTTTTCTGCATCGTGTTTGTTTTGGTTTTAGTTTTGGGGTTTTTTGCATGAAAAGTTAAGAGAAATAAGAAATCGTATTGAGCGAGGAGGATGTACTGCAGCTGTTTCACTCAGACTTTTTCTAGAGCCTCATTCTTTGAGTGGATTTCTTGTTGTTTCTTTTTTTGTTAAAGTATTGTCTAACATACTGGCCTTTGTTTTATGGCAGATGATCTGGGTGGTTTGCTCCAAGAGTGGTTCTGCAGAGCTGAAAGTAAGAGCTTGGGGTGAGAGCCTGCTTCTTGCCACTTCTAGCCAGGTCCATGTCTTGCTGCCAAAGTTCAACTTCTGTGCCAGGGTGTAACGAACTGCATTGTGAGTGCACTTGTATTTTGGAGGTTTGTGTTCTTTTTAGCAAGCCAGCAAGCAGGAATTAACAGCAGTTCCTGTTCTCTCACCTGAATGTGTCTTTTGAATCTATATTGTTGAGGGGGGCAGAAGGATCAATAATAAAACTTCTTCTCTGGGTTCATCGTTGAGCTGCTTGGCTAATAGGGTTGGAAAGAAAGAGGGAAGGGGATTTTCACAACGAAAACAAGAACAAACTCAGACTTCAGAGAGTTAACGGTTTATTTCCCTTGTGTTAAATAATACTTGCACAGTGACAGGCTGTGCTGTCTCCTGCTGTGACCCTCAGACTCTCATCTTCCATTCAAGCCCCCTAAGATTGTCCCCAGAAAACACCCAGCTGGATGCCACTGGCCTCCTGCACCTCCTGCAGGTATTGCCACAGGGGGCTGGCACACAGTGCTTATGTACTAGCTTTTAGTAGCTAACATTAATGTTACTTATAGACTATCAAGTGTTTCCATGGTGTTCATAATGCTCTGAAGAGCTCTGTCAGATGTGCTGTGTTTTGTCTCATCCAACCGTGCTACAAACAAAAAAATTAAACAAAATAAATGACTGCCTTTTAAAAGGTCATAGGTGATTTCAAATATTATTAAAAAAAATAATTGTCAAGTTGGAGCAATGCTTAGGGCTGTTTAAAGTTCATCTGTGATGGCTTCCACAATAACCTAGTCTGTAAGACATCCAGATTAAAGGTCCAGGTGTTACTACATCCTCGCATCACCCCATCCTGTTGCTGCGCCATTCTGATGTGTCTGCCTTCTCAGCAAGAAGATGGAAAACAGCAACATGGACAATTCAAAGGAAGTAACGGTGTGAAATTTCCTTTGAGGAACTAGTATAAAAGGTATAAAAGCTGCGATTCTGAGGCAGTCCTGTTGTACTGTGGGAGCTATATTGCCATTGGTGGGGCTTGCTGCTGAAACACCCGGTTCTTCAAAGAAATGCTGCACTGGAGGATGTGTGAATTACCTACCTGCTCATGGTAGGATGTGTGAATTACCTACCTGCACAGAGCAGTTCGTTTTGGCTGTAGGTTTGAGGAACACTGACTACAGTTGCCGGGAAAATGCTCCTCTGCTCATGAGGCACGGGATAATGCTGCGCCTTTTAGGTCATTTAGAAGAAGGAGGCTTGCTTCTCATAGCTACAGAACAGCCTGTGTAGAGAGTTAATTACTGCTTGGCTTTCTTCTGGGTAGTATCTTCCTCAGCAGCCACTCCTAGACTTTGGGTTTCTCCCTGTAGGTCTCCTTGCCATGTTGCAGGGATGGGGAGAACATTGGCTGTGGTAATCTGATGCCTCACTCAGAAGTGCTGTTACAGGTAAGCCCAGCTGCAAGATGGCGGTGGTGCTTCTGCTCTCTGTGCCGTACCTCCATTAGTTTCGGGATTTTTTTCGCCTGCCTGTGGTTAGGAGCCCTTTTCTGTTCCTCAGCATGGAGAAGATCTTCCCTCAGCAGAGCACATATGCTACAGATCTCCAGTGGAGCTGTGTTTTCCCCTGCCTCCCTCCCCACCATTACCATTATTAGACACTAAAGCAAACGCGCTGCAGGACCATGTCTGAGCAGGAGGGTTTCTGTCTGTGGTGGAGCACTCTATCTGATGTCTATGTGTGCCCCCTGGGGAAATAAACTAGATTATATTTCAGCATACCTCATCGAGGGAAGAGCAAATTGTCCTCATTACTGATGGAGGAAGAGTTAGAGGAGGGTCTGCTGTTGGCAGGGAGGGAAGGGGGGGAGGGAGGGAGAGCAGACTTTCAAGACTCCAAGCAAAGAAGGTGAATTAATAATGCTAGTTTGCCATCGTACTGCATGTCTTTCTTTTTACCCTGCTTGCAGTCTGGCCCTTTCTTGCTTGGGGAGAGGGAAATAAAGCCTATGTGGTCCCTGTAAGACAAAGCTCAGTTTGAGAAAGTCAGCCTCGTCGCTATGTGACTCCGTCTGCACTTTCTGGCCTCGCTCAACCTGCCCCAAATGAAGCAGCATGGCAGCAAATCCTTCGCCTGTTCCAAGCAGGCCCTGGCCCTCCCAGCTGCGGGGATGCAGGCTGGCTGGGCTCTGCCATCACGAGCGGGTGCGGAGGCCTGGCAGGCACAAAGGCACAGTCTTGTTCTGGGCCTGATCTGAGCCTTTTTTTTTTTTTTTTTTTTTTTTTTTTTCTTCCCTTGTGGCCTCTTGCCAGGCCAGGCCTCTCTACAGGGAGAGCAGGACAAGGTCAGGCCACGCTCTGCGAGCAGCCAGGGCAGGCGGCGGTGGGTGCCAGCTGCTAACGGGCCTGGCCTGGGAGCTACGGCAGGCCTATGGCGGCGCTCGGCCCCGCTCAGCACTTCTCCTTTTGGGCAGGATTGTCACCACACAGGAGGCAATCCTTTCTCCAGCCACAGCCGGAGAGCGGGAAGGGGGAGCTCAGGGGTCTCCAAAGGCCCCCTGGGCAGCCCTGCACCGAGGGCTGGGACAAACAGAGCTGTGGCCCCCCACCTCGCTGCAGGGGAGATGGGCCACAGCCGGTGGGGGCTGGGGGCTGCAGCGCTGCCGGGGGGGAGAGGGTGGTCGGGGAGCCCCAAGGAGAGGAGGCAAGACGAGGCGGGCAGGAATTGAAGGGCTGGCCAGGCACGGGGGACCCCTAAGGCAGGCCAGGCTGCCCAAGATTGTGAACAGAAAACCGTACGTGTGGCAGTCATTTTGTGGGCTGGAGGAGCTGGGCTTCTCTCCGAGAGCATCATCTGGTTCTCTGCCGTGGGCTAGTGTGAGGAGAGCTGAGGCAGCAGAGTCCCGGGGCATCAGGCACAGGTATGAGCGAAGCCCTACCACTGTACCTCTGCAAGGGCTTTTTAAAAACAGTGGCTGCCCAAGTGTCACATCAGGAGAGACATTTAAGGCTGTGGTCTCATAGTCAGCCTTCCCCCTGGCTCTGGGTGGCTCAGATCTGGTCATTCAGGAGTACCCAAGGGACACATTGTTCGGAATCAAACACAAAACATTTTTGGTTAAAGAACGTTTTCACAGCTTCGAGAACAGCTTTGGTGGCTTGCCAGATGGGTGGATGAAGCGTCTTCTCATGACTTTTGAGTTTGCCCTGGCCTGATTAGAATAACACTCTGCCTTTAAGTACTAAGTGTCTCTCGAACAGGAATGATAAAATTTTTACATTTGGTGGGGGAAAAGTATTCTGACCACAGTAGTTCCACATCAACAACACTCGGAGGCTTTGTAGAAATAAAGAGCTTGCCTTGCATCATTTTATGGATACCCTTGGATTTCATTAACTTCAAGTTAAGACCTTGCAGTTGGCAGCATCATGCTCATAATTAAAAAAAATTTGTGTGTTGGATTGATTCTCACCAGGAGGTATATTTTGCCTGTTCAGATGAGAAGAGCACTTTAGACCGCGTCAGATGATCAGAATTAATAAAACAGAAGCAATCAGAATCATGAATCATATGCAAACTGTTAGAACTTTACTTAAAGTAATTAGAATATGAAAGCTATTGGACAATATTGGAGCACAGATTCCCACCCCAAAGAAAGCATAGGTCATTCTTTTTAACAATGCAAAAACATACATCTGTTAAATACATAAACAGCACTCAGTTTTAATGCAACACATACTTTTATACTTCTGACCTTAGCAGTCACTTTAAAAATATACAAAGTTTTAACCTTCGCTGATTTAAAAGAAAACCCATGTTTAAAGCAAAGCAAAATGGTCATTAAAAAAAAATAAAACCAGTAGCTTCAGCATGTGTACGAATTACAGAAAGCAACATTTTGAGAGAAATCAACTGGAATTTTACAAGTATAACAGAAAATGATGCATGAGGTAACATTTCATTTAAAATCTAGGATCCCTGTACTGTAGTCCCAAACGGTGCTCTGGCTTGACACCTACAGTCCTTGCAAAATTGACTTGTTTAAGTAGTTGAGGATGGCTATTAGGCACGCAGCTTTGCATAAAGACACCCTTATCCTGAAAGAAAGATTCCGAATCCAATACTGAAAGATATTCTGAAAGTAATGAAAAACAACTGATACCTCTCAGGTGAAATATGCATTTGCCTAGTTCTCAGATTTACCTTCAAATTACAGAAATTAACTGAAAAAATGGGGCTTTTTCTCTGCAGAAGGGTGTTTAGTGAATTGACCTTAATCCCAATGCAACTGCAGTATGCCCTAAAGTGCGGCCAACTACTGCTCTTGCCTCTTTCAGTGTTGTAAGCCTACTGAGAACAGAACAAGATGTTGTCTTGCAGACTAGTCCATGGTCGGAGCCAGGTCAGGAAAAGACAAGGCCCTCAAACATCCTTTCCCCTCTTTCCCAAGCAAGAGTCTTCAGACTCTGGGCTGCCCTTTTTCAGGATGCTGCTTCCAGACACTATTTCCCACTTCCAATTGTAAAAGTATTTCCACGAAACTAAAAACAAGTCAATTTTAGAGAACCCAAAGGCACAATTAGAACATGCAAATATGAATTCAGTATTTTTAGGCATTTCTGTGGCGCTGTTCCCTGTAGTATCCAAGCATCTTTCACCAGCATTAGTGAATTTTATCCTTATAGCACCTCTCAGATTGGAGAACCTGCTATCCTTGTAGTATTACTCTACAAATGGCGCAGTCTGACCTCACACAATACGGTCAAAGCTATCTTGAACCTCTGTTCAGAAACTGCATCTCCTTTGAGAGACTTTCTGGGGGTTACCTCTACACACCTTGCTTCTCCTCCATGATGGTTTCCTGCTGTGAAGACAAAATAGTCCTCATCTTCTGTTCTGCTGTTTAGGTTTTGCTCAACCTTTGTAGTTTCTTTCTAGAGTGACCTTGTGGTTGGCCCTGCTCACTATGCAAAGATGGAGAGAGCAGGATGTGTGAAGCTTGCTTATTCCTCCATTGCAAAAGGTGTGACAAAGTTTGCCATCTTTTATGCTCATAGAACTAGAACATTCAGCTTTGTCTACTAACTAGTGGCTAGTAACACTGCCCCATAACCTTTAAAGGCCAGTGAACCTTTCACTAAAGATGATAAATGAAGGGGTTACAGTTCTTTCTGCCCACTGGTATGGTTCTTGCAGGGTAAGGCAGTGTGGGGTGCTTGCAAAAGACACTCCAACTCATTCATCTGCGGCCATCTCTCCCCACATACACACACTCACTCCACCACACTCACTTGCTCGCATGTGCTCCTCTCTGAGCACTCCCAGAAGCTTTCTGTCCAGTATAGATGAAACAAGGCTTTCTCAAAGCTTGGGAACACTGTCAGGCTGTGCCGCCCAAGCACCATTAAACACTTTTCAGTCATTCTGCCATGCAGAGTCAAGTCCTTGGTCTCCAGTTTGGATTTCTGTGGCCTGTGGTAGTAACATGCTCTGCCAGCGTTGCAGAACAAATAACACAAGCAGTGTAGGGGCCTCTGACACTGAAATCTCAACTTCAAGTCCACCAGTAACAGGCAAAGTCTGCTTTTTTCTCCTCCTCTGAGCAGCCATCTCTGGGCAGGGTCACTGCCACCAGCTCATGCCCAGTGGTGGAGGGACAAGCCATCAAACTGCATCTTTCTAAAGGAGCTCTGTGCTTCCTGCCTGAAGCCATCCTCCCTCTCAGCAGATGAGCTCTGGGGTCCTCCAGCCATGCCTGTGCCTCTTACCACAAACCCTCCATAGGCTCCTGGCCTCAAGAAACAAAGGCAGAAGCAGCAACACCAAAAGCTGATCTAAAATAACAGAGCAGTGAGAGCAATGTTCTAAGCCTGACAAGAGGTAAGCTTGATTGCTATTATGATGGTGGTGGCTGTTTCTGCCCAGTTTAAAACACAGGTTGAATTCCGCATCTTGTGCGTTTGCTTTTTAAAAATATACAAGATACTGCAGGTAGATTTTTATTAAACCTAAAGTAAATGAAGTGCACTTTGAACTATGTTGCTTAAAGAGTGATTTATTTTAAAAAGCTTGTCGATGGTAATAAGCAAGGGTATGTCATCTACAAAAACACCTATGTACCTTCAACTTTTTTGCAGGTTTTGCTTTTGCAATTCTGTGATGCTTGCAAACTCTGTGGATGAAATCCAGTTGATCTAAATAACCACTAAACTTACTGCCTGAAGCTTTCCAATCGCTTCATTGTAGCTGAGGAAGGATTTTTTGTTTATCATAATAAGGACACAAAAGCAGAGAAGCAGAGTTATGTTACTGCTGCTTTAGAGAGCAAACTATAAAGTTGAGCAACGTTAGTTCCAGGCTCTGTTGTTACTGCATGTGTACATACAGTCCTTTCCACCTAGGCAGTATTCGCATTAAAAGTTAATGCAATTAAATATTTTTTTTTCAGTTCCGCAATTTTTTCTTTGCTTTTCTGTTGTGTTTTTGCTGAATTATGGATGAAGCTTTTGTTCCAGTATTAAAATGCATCCTTTCCTAAGAGGGGATTTATGTGCTGTCATTTGTAGATAGGCCAAGCGGTTCTATTATGTAAATGTAAGTATTTACTTTGCATTACCTTGATTACAAAGGAGAGTTATCAGAAAGGGTAACTTTTTTTTTTTTTTTTTTTTTAAAATGCTGAATGACGCACAGGAAGAGACATGGGAAGAAGCAGGTAGCAGATGTAATTGCTTGCTGTTTTCAGGCATTTTTGCTTAGGGAGTTAATCGAAAAAGTGCAGTGCAGTACTCAATTATTTTATCTGCAGATACAATAGCTTATTTTTGCTTTGCCCTTGTTGTGGGATCTGAGGGCACAAGGGTGGGAGGGTACTTACAGCTGGCTCTGCACCATGAAAGTTTTGCCATCAGCAAAAGAATCTGTGCAGCTCAGATTTTTGCTCAGATGTCTGTGTTGTAGAGCCCTAGTAGGCACTGTCTCTCAACCCTGAACTGGAAGCTTAAAAAAGGCAAACAGTCTCAAGTCTCTTAAGATGAAGGAATCTCTCTAGGTTCCTGACTGAATCAGGGAACAATGTAGGCCAGAAGGGGACCGCAGGCAGTCATCTTATCCAGCCCCTGCTGCTCAAAGCTGGGCCACCTTAGACACTGGATCAGGCTGCTCATGTCCAGCTGAATGTTAAAACTTAATGGATTGTACCTGTTAATCAGGTGCTCCAACTCGTTAAGTTACACATTCAGTTGTGAAATATCTGAAGCGTCATGTTTCCCAGGCCTTGGACGTATTCTGGGCTGCTCTGGGGATGTAGCGCTAACTTTGCTAGAAAAGCTGGGGTTGTGGTCTTATGGATCATTAGAAAGTCTCAAAGTGGCTGGGGTTAAGTAATGAACTTGAATTAATTCTTTTCATTCTTGATTTTAAATAAAGACACCCCCCAGTTCCTTCTACTTCTTGACTCTTCAGCTTAGCAAATGAAAAGTAAAAAGCAGTCTGTCAAAGAAGAGTTTTGTTGCAACTGACTTTTTAATCATGTCATTACTTGACATTCAGTCAGTGTGACTATTACATTTTCCTTCTCAAAATGCCAACAGACAAAATAAACCTAGCGGGAGCCTTCAGAAAAAAATAAGGAAAAGTCTGAAGAAATCGAACTAGGAATGACAGAAAATAATGACAAGGTAAAACTAATAAATTGATCTGAGCAGTCACAAGTCTTGGTAATACTAAGGAAAACTTTCCCCTCAGGGTTACAAAGACAAAAGAGCACCTAAAATTATATCACAATTCTTCTGTTTTACTGAGATAGAGTGGATATCGTGATCATGAAATGCTGAGACTGAAGTTCACTCTCTAACCGTACAATCAACTTGCAGAAGCTGCAGCCAAAATGCCCTTCTGTGCCAGTACGCGCTCCAAGCTGAGCTTAAAGCTCCATCTCTCTGCCCCCGTATTTTGTCTTTAGCCTTTTTGTTCAGAAGGTGCCAATTACTGAGAAGTCTGGCAGTGTTTTTGCTGAGGAGTGCATCTATGCACCGACAATTGAACTTGGCTCTCTAAAGCAAATCCATGCAAGCTGTCCAAAGCCGAGCGGAGAGCCAGGGCTGCCCCTGCACCCCACACCCTCCCGCTGCTCCTGCAGCACTGCTGCAGGCCAGCACCACACGTTGGACCGCTGGACCGAGTTTGCCGCTAAGCTAACAATTGTGTCTCGTTTCATGATGCTGTCAGCCTGCAATTGAATACAGCGTGCTGCAGGGCACAGGATAAATTTGGAGCTCCTCCTTCCACCAGGGCTCTGCCACGAGCCCCACAGCCTGCTCTGCACCGTACCCCCCTCGTCGGGAGCTTGCTCCCTTCAAAAGGTATGGTATTCTGCACTTGAATTCCAGTAAAAAAGCAAACATGAACAAGGGGAGGGAACCCTAACATTTCATGGTTAAGTTGGTAGCTCCTCCACTCAGAAACCAAAATACTTAGGAGTGGTGCCTTGCAGATGCACACTGCTCCTCACCCTTCAGTCCCTCTCCAAGGCAGCTGAAAAGCAAATGGCAGCAGCCAGAGCTCTGGTGTTTTCTGCCCTCTGATTCACTCATCTCCATGCCATGCTGTTGTCTTTAGGCTGGGTATACAATATCTATAAGCTTTTCAACATGTCCTCTTTCTTGCCCATTCCAGCTTACTGTTCTAAATCATGCTTTAGCTTACTGGTTTAAGGTCTGCTGAAAGGGCGTTCTGTTTACTCTTTTATGTAGGTTTCAATTGCAATTTCTTTTAAACATCTTAGTATTAGTCCCACATTAAGATCATGTTTAGACTTGAATCCTTGTTCCAATTAATTATATAAAGGCTGTAATAAAAATGCCTGTGCAACACTCTCATATGCACACCCATACACATGGTGTGGTTACACACACCCATACGCACGCATGGCTTTCCAATACACTAATGGCTACAGCAACTATGCCCACTTAACACCCAGCTGCACTCAAATCCATGCTGATCATGCCACAACCACAAAACCTCAGTGAGAGTCAAGAGCCGACACCACTGTCTCGCCACCCACTGCACTGGGCAGAGCTGGAACGCTGGAGCTGCAGGATGCCCTGTTCCCACTGCCACCTTGCAGCCCAACGCACAACTATGCCTGGCGACTCTGGGCACCGGGGCCTGAAAGCATCCTTTCTCCCTTCTTTTTAAGCATGAGGCGCCATCCCACAAAAGAAGGCGCTCTCGCCTTCAAAAGGTTTCTGTTCATGTGTCGTGGCCTGCCTTGAAACGGCTGCATTCATCAGCTCACCCTCCGTCTCAGGCTGGTCCTTCTCTGGCTGCGGATTCGGCAAAACACTGAGCAAGAGCCAGATATAAATCTCTCCCTCTCAAAGGAAATATTTAGCAGCAAAATGAGTGGAAAACAAAAGACTTCTCTGTTACTCACCCAATCCTCTCACTCAGGGTGGGTCTATCTAACAAGCAGGCAACTGAGCACTCTGGCCTGGAACGGCTGTGCCAGGGTGATGGGGAGCGGGGCTGCCCCACGCCTGGGAACCCGCCGGTGTGCCCAAATGGCCTCAAGCACTGGCTGGGAAATGTAGAGCTTTTTCCATCAAGTTCACTGCTTGGTAAGTTGAAGAGGCCTGCTTAGGGCAGTGAGGGGGAAAATAACCCAATGTTTCCTGTTGATTCTGCAAAAGGAAAACTCAAGACAAGTGAACACAATTTTACACACATATTAAAAGACAAGGAACATTCATCCACAGCCGATCAATGTTCTGCTCTTATTTTCTGCTGTGTGAGCTGTTCTGAAATCTAGGATGTAGAATGCAGATCATCTTTGTTCCTCTTTTTATTGTGACTTAATTGTGTAGTTCAGTAATTCTCAAGAAAGTCTAGAAAGGCCAGGTCTCCATGTGAATTCTCTGAGATGACTGCCCTCTGGCTCTCCAACACAGAAACTTAACAGGTTTCTACTGTAAAATATTTTTCACAGAGATAGATAGCCATGTCATCAGCAATAACACAAGAGGGACAGCTAAGCCATTTTACTGGAACTCAGGAGTCATTTGGGGAAGGAAGTGGTGCAGGAGAGGGTCTGCATCAGCATCTGCCTGACAGAGAAACTGGAACCATTAATGCTCTGGCTGGGGCTTCAGCAGAGGACAGCTGCCCATCCCCAGCATGTAACCCATCAGACTGGCTGCTTCACCAGCCCAGCTGAATTTGCCACTGGCTGGGAGTTGGAGCAGTGAGGTTTTCAGGTGGTTGCTGAAGCTTCTGACAACAGCACCCAGAAGCAGAAGCAGAGGCTGCAGGGGACAGGGCACTCCTTGGACAGATGCCTTCCCGCTGAGCACCCTGCCTGCCGCGCAGCCGGTACCCCAGCCAGCACGCGGGCTGCTTTGGACTTGCAGAACATCGCAGAAATGTCAGTGTGCCTTGTTAATCCGGCACAGCAAAGTAAAGAAACACACAACCTGCAGGAAGCAGAAAGAGATGCGATGCATGCATCCTCATGTCACTGCTTGAATTCTTGCCCAAATCCCACCACTCCTGTGCTCATTTGGTATTTTGCAAATAAAGGACTATTATTACCCACACAACTGAAAATTTATCTTTTACAATACCGTGTGACCAATAATTCAGTTCTTTTCTGTTTGTTCATCTGCAAAAGCTTCAGTGTATAATTTAATTTGTTTTCAAATTCTTACTTTTTGATGGAATTATTACCTTGAAACCTACATCAGCAATGCTCAAAAGTCTTCAAAAATACTGCTGTTTGAATTTTAGTCATGTAGCAAAAGAAATACTACACAAAAATATTTTCTTGCTTTGTCTCTTCAGCTCCTGAAAAACTGTGTCTTGTAGATCTGGATACAAACGTACTGAGAAACTAAAACTACATGAATAGAGATGACCTCAAATGGCCACTGTGACCTGTAACAGTCTATATACATGTTATATACATACGACTGTTTGAGAGCCCGTATTCATGAATCTGTACAGTCTACATCCTGCACAAAACTAATTTGTCTGAGGGTTTTTTGTTTTTTTTTTTCAGCTACTGTTAAAACCAAACAGAAAAAACTTGTGGTAGCAGAGAAGGTGTGTGGTTACTGGACTTAGCCTTACCCTCCTAGTGCCACTGCTCCTTAACCGTGAACTGATTTTGCAAATCTGTCAACACAATAATTTCTATGTTTTTTCTTATTGCATTTGTACATGTAACAGACTGGTAAATGTTTACAATAAAACGTAAAGTTCATTGATACAATGCCTTTCATGACGGCCATAACTAGTTACTAGCAACTCTCTAGTTTTTTAGAGACATTTTTAGCTGAACTTGGAAAAATAGGAAATGTATTGTAGCTTAAAATAAATTTACATAATATACAATATATGTATTTATACACACGTGTATGTCTACACACACATGTATTGATAAAAGATTTAAAGTAATGTTTAGTTTTGATCAGTTCTCTGAGTGCTGGGAGTATCTGGCAAAAAAATCTAAAATGGGAATTTGTCCACAATTAAATAATCATTTCCACAACTTAGAAAAATATACTTTTACTAAATAAAGTTTAAATTAACTGATTTATGGATATAACGTGAAGGATAACTGTTTCCAGACTCTGGCATGACTAAATTTGAAAGAACCCGAGCTACTACAAACTGGTAACGAACGCTGCCCTGCAGCCAAACACACAAGAGCACAGAAACAGAAGCTGCTGCTGCAGCCATCACCGGTGGCACCCAAACCCTCTCTGGTTCGGTCATCTCTTACACAGGTTTCCTTTCCACTGATACAAGTCACCCGCCTGACCTCACGCTCTGTTTTTTAAGGCCCACTGCAGCCACAACCACACAGCCAGCGCCTGCCACCTTCTCCAAGCACAGCACTTGCTGACTGATGTGAGCAGTTAGTTCCCCACTTCCACACAGCTCTTGCCTTGAGAGCTAACATATGATCAGGGTCCCTAATTAGCAACTTGGAGGACCATCAGTACTTGAGCTTCACCATACGGATTTTGATCTACTGCATAGGTAAATATATCATAGCAAAACATACATCTGTCTGTGTGTGTGTGTGCGTGTGTGTATAAGTATATATACATACACACGTGTGTGTGAGTATATGTACCTCTTTATATAAAAATTTCATGGAACTATGTGTAGTAACATGATATACCATGGTATCCTGCATACGTTATTTGATTTTTTTTTTAAATATATAGGCACCAGAAATAAGTATATAGAGCAAATCAACCTTTAAAAATTAAAGTTAAATCAGTGGACAAGAACTTTGGTAAAGCTTGTCGATATTTATTTTTTTTAAAATTCAAATACAGTCAAAGTCTTATCAGTTGCCATCACCCTCTTCACAAGAGGAAAGTGCATGGATTTTTTTTTCTAAATAAAATTATATGTAAAGTGGTGCTTAATGATTCAAGAAAATTCTGAATTAAATGTTGACATTTTTCAAATGATTACTATCTTTCCAATGGAATGAAAGCTATATAGAGTTCTTGTCCCGTGTGTATTTTATTTATTGTATGCATATATATATATAAAAATATATATATATGTATGTCTCTGTTTATGTACCTGTGTGTGTATATACACATCCACACACTTTTAACATGAGAGAGGAACCTGTTTTTCTCCACTTTGCATACGGAGACTTACACGTTCCTCACTGTCTTGTACCCTGTGCAGTATAAGCTCTAGTGATGAGGCCAAACAAAAAGATATAGTTCACCATAGTATATTAGTTTATGTAGCAAAGTCATTTTCAAGCAAGTAAAATAAAGCTCTGTATTCCAAACTTCTTTTCCTTTACATTTCTCATAAAGAAAAGGAAGGAAAAGGAAAGAGGGGAGGGGGTAGGATTATGGCAGTAGCATCGAGCCAGTGGCACGTGTGCATGTGCGAGTGTGCAAGTGCATGCACGCAGACACACACACACATGCACAGAGAGCAGGGCTTTGGTTGACAAACGCAGATTGTCCAGAGAAGGTGGATGCATAAGTAAGGAAGACTCTACAGTGATGCAATTGTATCTTTTATGTTTGCATGGAGTGAGAAAACAAATTCAATTGGGGGGGACAAAAAAAAAAAAAGCAAAGACCTCTTTTTAGGTCCCTCATCAATGAGAGCATACTCAGTATGCTAGAGAATTTATCTGAAACCTTTTAAATCAAGGCCTCTTTATTACAAAAATAAAAACGAACAAACAAAAAAGTATGAGAGACGACAAGATGCTGAAGTGTCACTCCAATCGTCCCTGCAGAGAACAATTGCATCCCATTTATTATTCATTCTCTTCTCTCATTTCTACGATGTCTGTCATTTCCTCTGTGTGAGGCATGTCGGTCATTGCGGAGTCTTCACCTTCTGTAGCTGTTTCATTCTCATTCCGCTTCTTTTTCTAGATTGAAACAAGCATTCAGAAACCTATCAGTAAGTTGTGCATGAACACAGCCTGACAAACTTTGGGCACTGGGAGAAGCGAGGTGGGAATAATGTTTTTTTTTTTAGAGTATATTATTAAAAGCTAGAATGTTTGTGTCATATTTGTGGCTCGTCACTAATTACTTGGCTTAACTTAAAAGTTTCCATAATCCTTCTGGGGCTCAGCTTTCTCCTTTCTAACGTAAATGCAATAATAGAGGCATTTCTTATGCTAAGCAACATCCAAAACAGGCTGCAGCATGACCAGAGGGAAAAGAGCATCTGGAATCTTTTACCTCACAGACTTTTTATTTAAAAAAAAAAAAAAAAAGAGAAAAAAAGAAATGCAAACAAAATATGAGAGAAGATAAGCTGCTCTAGAGGGGGGAGACAGAGGTGGCTACTTAACTTCTCAAATGTCAAACTTCAGGATTTTTACAAGATCGGAGCATTCTGGCTTTTCTTGGTATTGCTGATCCACAGTGATCCCACACCCCACCAAGGCCAAGTAATATTAAGAGTATTTTTGGCCAGCGGGAGCAGAAGGGCATTTAAGAGTCCTACGATTCATCCAGGATGTCCTGGATTAGTAAAGCTAAGAAGCATTCAGCCCCACTACAAAACAAGTTGAAGCATCTGTTCCTTATTATCTGTTTCTCAGCAGGCTGACTAGTTTTACAGAAAACACTTGTACAGCTGACAAAAAATCCCCCACAGGTATTACTGATTCAGCTGAGTTGGGCATATCAGAGTTTCAAAATTTCAGAGGTGTCTACACAACACTTGATTTGGAGCTCTGAGATGCTACCCGCTTATTATCACTGTAGGTGAAAACAAGTTGGTGTATACAGCTACTGGTTTGCTCTGCCACTTCATATTGGCTGTTGAGATGATGCTGTCAACTACATACTAATTCTGGTAAGGGAATAAATTAGGCTGGCACAATTATTATTACTACTACCCGCACTCATCACTGCAAAAAATTGAAGTGCCATGTCCCTGGCCAGAAACAGCCAACGAGCTACTACTGGAACAGACAAGCAATAAGGAGGTTAGTCCAGACAGTTACATGTTGTAAAACCACAGGCCAAGAACACCCATTTCAGTGTCTACAGGTTTTCCTCTTTGGTTCTCAAGAAACACATGACAGACTAATCATGACAGGGATCAAGGTCTTCTATTTTCTTTGGTCTATTGCCATGGCCCGCACTAACGCGTATCAAAACTGCTTGGAGTTTGTTCCAACATAAGGCTCTTAGATATTCCATCTTCTGGGTTTCTTTTTTTTTGCTAAAAATAGAAGTGGTGGGCATCTTCACTTGATCCTTAGTAAGAAGTCTAATTTAAAAAAAAAAAAAAAGTAAACACATAGACTATATTTTATGCTCCCATCCACAGAGTCCTTCTGCACTATGGAATGATGTACACACCATGCCATTTCTGCTTGGAGTTGGAGCTGGTGCCCTACACAGTGCCTTCAATACGTAACTGGAAGGACACATCATGTCAGTACCGCTATGTACCCAGTAACCCAGCCAGTATTTATCCTGTCTTTGACTCCATTTAATGGAATATTATTTGAAATCCATGTATCACTACTACTCTGTACATGCAGGACTGTAGCGTGTGAAATATGTAAAAGTATGCCTACAAGAAATCCTCGCCTGTTTAAGTATATGTAAAGCTCTTATCCTCTACTGCTGCAGGAGCATATCTTGATTTAAGCAACTTCTGTAGATGGCAAAAAAAAAAAAGCAACTGTACTTTTTGTCCATTTTCAGCAGAGCTGGTTTTATAAAGAAATAAAAGTATACCTATATACACAAACACATATGCATATGCATATACATATACATATAATAAGCCTGGATGAGTAGTTCCTATGTCTACATAAAGAAGCTCTGTCGTAGTGTAGAAGCAGATCTACAGTGCAAAATAGGTGCCAGTAAGGACATGATATCCATGAACATGCGTTTTGAGGAGTAAGAAGTTTACCTCAGACCAGCACGCCCCATGGCCTGAATGCCTTCTAGCAGTTGGAGGGCACCTTTTGGTTTTATTTCAAGCCAAAGCATTCCCAAGTTGCACACATTTGAGACCACATGGAGAAGCAAACCAGATTCAGTTAAGTGGGGACGCTGGAGAGTTACATTTCGAAAGTGTACTCTTAATCTGAACTAAAGTCCACTCCATTCGTCAGCAACTTTCATCAGATCCTGAAGAGACTAATTCTTACCTGTTTCCGGTAGACATAACAGGCCGCTATCGCAACCATGGTGGATTCACCTACAAAACCAGCTAGAAGGGATCCTACTCCAAGAGTGGCTCCATGAACTCTGTGGGTGGCATAAAAAGAAAGTAGTCATGGTTGTGTAAGAACGCATGATTTGTCATTATATTTTCACTGGCATATAGAACCAATCTGTTAATAGAAATATTTCCTTCAGCGTATACTACACTGGCAAAAAGAACGATGCGTATTTCAAAGGACCCTTCTGTTTCTTAATGGCTTCACTGTTTAGTGAAAGAACAACGTTCTAGTCAAATTATGGACTAAGAATTTAAAGTCTTGTACAGAGTGCTGTAGAATAGATTATTTAACTTATAAACAAGATATTCTTTCATGAGCTCTCTTAACAGTGCATTTAATAACATGGAAATACATTCCCCTTAGGACACGATTTTGCCTCTGACGTGTGTTTTTTCAAAAGAGACATCGCTATTGTGCCTGCCTAGAACAGTCACACTTGTAAATTTGTAAATATTTCTTCTCCAGATATTGACACTATTTAGGCTTTATATTATGGTTAGTATTTGGGGAAAATGTTCTGAGCTATGCAAATTCAGCTACCAAGTGACAGGGAACAGGAATGAAGAGAAAAGCAAACCCATCAGCTCTATGGAGAATAAGGATTTACCCCAAGTAAGGCAGCACAATGAGACTAGTGATGAGGACGATAATCCGCAGCACTGAGCTGGGTGCCAACACAAATGTCTTCTTCAGAGTCATCAGCCAACCCGTCAAGTGCGCTCTGACAGTCACTGTTCATAAACAGGGGAAGGGGAGGCGATGGGAAGAAAGGGAGGCAAGAGTAGTAAAAAACAAAAGTCCACCATCTCATATGAAACTTTCTCATGTAGAGAGCACCGTTCAGAAATAACCATGGTAAAACTTGTTTCTAGTAACTTTGCACAGTGGGAAACCTTAATAGAAATGAAGTAGATCTTGTATCCAAATTGCTTTAATATACTGATATTAATTTTTTTTTGGTGGGGGTGGGGTGGGGAAAGCATGTTACGGGCAGCAAGCTTTCCTAAGACCAATTTATTAGATGGTCCATGCTGTTTTCTTCATTAAAAAATACTATCCCCTCCCCTAAAGATAAACAGTATCAAGGAAAGTTTTCCCTATAGCTCCTGTGTGGTACATGGTGTAACACCTAGGCACAAGAAAAGATATCAACATGTACCTATTCTTAGATTTTTAGTGTATTACAAAACTGTCTTGTCATATAAACAGAAAACACTACATGATGCAGCATTTAATTATGGAAGTGAGAATTTTTTAAGGGGAAACCTTTTGATTATTGCTGTCAAGCTTGTCTCTCTCTTGAATAAGGGCATTAACTTTTATTTTATATTGTTTATGCTCTGATATCTGAAAGAGCCACCGAGTCTGGCAGTAGAAGGGGAGGGTAATGGAGGTGATGTTACTGTGGAGGTGGTCCTAACTGCTATTCCAAATAGTTAATTTCAGTCTTGGCCCACATGTATTGCTACTGCCATTCATGTGTGTGTTCTTGGTCAACTAAAATAGACAGAATCTGGGCTTTACTTTTGACAGTCAGAAATCTGTGTAATGACAAACTGCTCTTACTGCAACATTTGTATCTTGACTACCATTGTAAATAGTTCTGGTTTACACCAGCTTCAATAAAAAGTGTTACTTCTGCTAGGCATGCATTTAGCCACTCTTGTACGTACAGCCATGCCAGACTCTATGACCACACCTCACAGCTGGCTTGGTTTTGAGATTAGATTTTTTATCTTCTTTTTTCTTACCTGGAACTGGGAAGAAGGAGAAAATGCGCAAAGGAACAACACACAGCTCTGCAAAAGCAAAGTCTACTCCAATTATGTCAACTAAAATCTTCTCTGACACGTTTGGTGTCCAAAACATCACAAAACAGAGCTAGAAAGAACAAAATGAAGAAATGTTTGTATTTCATAAAGGAAGCACAACAAAAGATGGTCCCTCCTGGTCTAAAAAATGTATTTGGTCCACTGATGGGTAGATTACTGGCAATAAATACACATATGGTATGTTTATACTTCGCTTGCATTCAAATACACAAAGTACACACACGTACATAAGAGAGCATGTTAACTTCAGAAGCAATTCCTACTCTTCATGTTCCTCACATACCAGGACTGACACATATAGAAAGAATTTTTATGGTGCCTGCAAATAAGCGTTACGAAAACAGTACAAAACTTTATTATTACAGCACTTGCTCTGGTTAAGACACCCATATTCCTAAACAGATTATCAAACATTTTACTAACTAAAGATTTCAAGTACTCCAAGACCTAGAGATATGACTTAAATCTAAGACTAGGGGTTTAAATGTACTGCTGATACTAGTCCTGTTGGTATGTAATACGCCTGATAGCAAGGCAAAGGTGTTCAGCATAGCCCTACAGACAGAGCGCCCTCGGGCCACAAATCCCCTAAGTCTTGTTATTTTTATTACAGTGTGCTGTTTAGTCCATACATGAAAGGAAAACTTCCATAAAAAGCCTGCAATACATGGTACAGCATTTGTACATGTTGTTTAATTTTTTGGTCAATACTGAGGCAGGGCTTCAGTCCAAGCTGAGGGGGCTGCTGGCAGCTGGCAGGTCCAGCTTCGCTTCAAGGCACTCACTCAAGAATACAGCTGACAGCCCTTCCAGGACTTTTCCTGTAAGAAGGGGTACATGACATCCTTTCAGGTATAACTACTTTGCTATTTAACCTGGTTTTGTGATTAAAAAAGTTATTTCTTCCTGTTATTCTTGCATTAAAGCAGATGTTAAGGAAGCAAGCTGACTGAACAGGGCAAAACTTGGGACCTTAAATGCTCTGGCATTTCTCTCGTCAGGTTACAAACCAGTGTACCAGGTAAACGATGCGCACTGGCTGTACCGTCTGATGGCTCTGTAAGACTCTGTAACCACTCTGATAATTTAGCCTACAAGCTAGTATCATAGTATCTAGCTCTTCTCCTTTTTATCCCATTGTCACATCTCTACATGTTCAGATGGCTTTTAAAGCCAGTCTTTGAAGTCCCACTCCCTCTAAGACTGCTGGGATTTCACTCTCATTCGCTGGTTGTGTGCCAGAGATTGTCCTTTCTGTTTAGCCTACAAGTACCCATACTGCAGAAGTTTCCCCGGGCCTGTGACCGAGTGGCCTGTGGGAGGTCTCACGTTCTGACTGCCTGCGCAGCAAACAAAACATTTCACCTTCCTGCACAAAGGCTCATCTTCAGTTTTCTTTTCCACTTCTTAGGTTAGGAACCATTACTTATTTTTCACAATTGGATGTTTTACTTGACTAATTTGATGTTGTCTTGCAGTATATCTCTTATCACCTACACAGAGAACAGTAAGTAGAGGAAGGTATGAGCAGAAAACAAATGAACTGAGCACGGATTTTTTTCTGATTTCGCCAGCACTTCTCTCTCCTTGCCAAACTACTTGTACAGGGTACAGCTGAAGCAGAGGGGAAAATCGAGCAGGGAAGGTGGTGTGGTTGAGAATCCAGTTATTAAAAAGTAACTGTAGAGTGACGGAGCAAATTGTTTCATTGTCACAGACACCATTAGGCAGACTGCAGCAATTTGTACTCCCACTGCAAATGACCTGTAAATCAACCCTACCAGGCGGATTTTGTCAAATCTTTCTTCGAAGACCAATAAACAAAGTAAGATGCAAAGATGTCCACTCTTCAACTATAATTTGCTGGTTTCATGAAAGCAAAGACCTTTACATTGCTTGTACTGCACAATGCCATTAGCATCCAATGAGCAGTTCAGTTACTGCTGCTGCAAGATTCCATACGTTTATGCTAACAGCAGAGTCTGTTCACTGCTAGCACAAGGCAAATACAGCAGTCATTCCTTCTTCAACTGCCTTTTGAAAGAGTACTCCAACACGGTTAGACAGGCAAGGAAGTAAGTGACCAAAAGCATTGTTCTCAATCCTGTTCTCTTTGAAGTTAAAGTTTGTTTCTGGCCTTAATAAGAACAGACTCAATCTTCATCCAGTTTCTACAGAGGAAAGTCAGTTTGCAAATCAGGGGTAATGACTTATGCCCATGTGGCATTCCTTCCCAGCTGTTGCAAACTGCAATCTGCCCCACTCCCTGCCCTGCTGATCAGCAGAGTCAGTGCGGATAAATGGCTTCCAAGAGCACGTCTTATACAGCAGCTGGTTGGTAAAGACAACAGTGACTGCTAAGCTCAAGAATAAGCAGTATGAGGAGGTGAGCCATGGCAACAGAAGGACCTTCTATTTCTGTCTCAGCACGCTTCCATCTTCTTGGTTGCAATATTGATAGCTAGTTTCATTTTGCTAAGAGACTCCTCTTTGTCATCTTATGAGCAGATAATAGTCTCATTGCCCACAGGGAACGAAGCTTCAGGAAAAGAAATTAATCCTTCGCATCATGCAAGCCCTCTGCAATTTAATTTCTAGAGTGCCTGTAACTTGGGAAATTTCCATATTATTTCAAAGACACAATCAAAATACAGTGGAAGAAAACAGGCTCTAGTTTGGGGAAACAGTAACACTAAACGTGCAAAAGAGGGAAGGCATTTTGGCTACTGATTTTATTACAGATGAGTTATATTGAAAATAGGAGGAAATCTTAGCTTTTTTGTGATGCTGAGTGGTCTGTATGCTGTTTGTGATCACGCTGGTAAAGCATGAAGACTGACCAGAAAGGAGACTGGAGAAGATGGGAACAGGTGGAACGATGCAAGCAGTCCAGTGAAATAGGGAACACGGGACACGCAATTAGAGATGGGATCCACTGGAGTAAGTGCTGCTAACTTCCTGGGGCTCAGATCAGGAAGTATTTTAGGAAATAGATTTACCTATATTATGTTTCCTGTATTTCTTTTAGTTAAACACTGGTTCTCCCTCCCCCTTATGTCTTTCTGTGTGTCTGCAAGGTTAAAAATAGAATAAATAGGCTTGGGTAGACTTACAGTTATACGTTCATTTAATCTAATCAAGAGGTAAAGATAAAACAGTAAAAGCTCTTACATAGGCTAGCAATGCGCATGTCTAATGGCACTGCAGCCTCAGGTTACAATTGTAGTTGGCTGCAATGGCTTTATACAATAATAAATATTATGCTTGGCAACTCCACTGAGGCTGAAGTGTTTTAATGCTTCGGGAGTAAGGCTTTTGCTTGTGAGATTCTAGCAACAGAGTTGATTTCATTAGTACTGCCTCCCTGCTAAAGGTTACTGGGCGTTGCCTAAGGAGAGAGCACAAAGAGCAGAGCAAGTGCAGAGCAAGAGATGCTCTTCCCTGGCTGCACGTACTGGGCTGCTGGAAATTATGGCTTCAGGAGTTCAATAACTGTGATGTACCTTCATCCCATGCAGCATTATGTTGTGCATACAACGTATATTCGCGCTGGGCTTTTTTTCCCCAATTCAGTTGTGGATTAAAAAAAAGTCAAAAGCCTTCTCACTGATTGTTTAGTAAGGTGAGTGCTTGCTATCATGTGGAACAATGCTATTCTCAGCTAGCAAGTTCAGCGTCTAGGCATATTAAAATGTTACACATCAAAAACCCCTGCTGTCAGCAAGCCTGAGAGAACGCACCAAATCTTTGTTTCAGTAGGAAAAGTATCAAACTGCGAGTGCTCAGTCCAGCTTCTCCTTAATCTCTTTTCTTAACGATGTCACGCATGTGACTTTCACAAATAATCGCAACAAAAGTCTGTTCATCAGATTTTGTTTCAGATGCTGCATGTGTGAGCTTGAATGCTCGTAGTTCTTAAAAACTAACCGTCTTTTCATAGACTCTGCATCTCCTGGAAGATACTTCCGTTTATTCTGGTTGCTGACAGGGATTACTAAACCTCAGACCCACTACATGATGCATTATAATACAGTAACAAGAGCTATTGTCATGTGTATAGCAATCTGTAGGGCGCTAAACTGATTTGCTTTTTGACGTTTGTAGAAAGCTGCCTATCTTTTGGGACATTCATTGATAAACGGACAGCCCAAAAGAGTATTCCAGTGAGCTATGAACAACAATACAGCATTTCTAGACTTCAGTGCAGGCTCCAGTTAGAAGAAACACTGCCTGATGACAAAGACATGAGATGGCTCTATGTTCCTCAGAAAGATGCTATGGAATCCAAAATGGATATTTTTAAATATAGGTTAGAGCTATACCAGCTTGCAATGAGACTGGAGTAACAGATTTTTACCACAGGGAAGAATACCGTTAACCTGTTAAAGGTTCTTCTGTGGTGAAATGCAGTTCATATTCTGCAAAACAACTCTCAGCAGCTGTTTCCCATCATTTGTTGAACTTGCTATATTTGCAGAAGTATGGCTGCCCCAAGAGAGGTGTTTTACCTTTAAAATATTGTTCTGTGTATGTATTGAGGATTGCATCTTAATTAATTTAACCTGTGTCCTGTTCATAACCTGCCTATCCCATTCATGCTACAGTTATGAAGGTGTTCCCAAGAAGGAAAGTTTTTTCAGAACCTTAGGGTGTCCAGTGGAAAGAGGTAAAGGAAATCTACTTTAGACCTGATTACACATCTCAGCTTTGAACTGCACCTCAGATACAGATCTTTGGGATTGTATCAGTTAAGTTTATCACTTCTATTAATATGGAAGAATGTAAATCATATGATTTTGCCTTTTGAAGTGTGCAATCAACGAATCAAAAAGTAGTCTGAACCTTATCTGGGCCAAGTATCTCCATGGTCTCCTTCTTTCTCACATAAACAGAACTTTCCTAGTTCTATCTCCTTTCAGAGCTTGTATCACACTTACAAGATGAGCTGACCTTGCAGATATGTTTGTAAGTCAAAAGAATATCTTCTTCTAACTTGCATCGGTATGAAAAACTGAATTGGACTCTGCTGTTCAGCGTTCCATTTTGCAAGATATTGGAAAAGGAAAAAATAGTTGAATTTGTAGTGCTGTTCTAATGGCTATTCTAAACCCATACCTTCAATGACCTTGAAAATACAGTTCTCTAAATGACTATGTAGTACTGGGACTTGTCACTCAAAAATTTACTCTAGCATCTTAATGTTAAAGGAAACTGCACTTCTATGTTTTTATGACGAAGAATAAAAGTAACTATCCTTTTGAACTGTTAACTGCTAGTACCAAAACTAAACAAGCTGTTAGTTACTCCTCTTTTCAGACTACTGCTGGAATGTGTTTCCATGTGGAGTACAGCTATGCAACAGAATACAAACTCCTCGTACCTCCTGAGCACTCATTCCACTATGCAGTCCCCCAAGTAGCTGAACAACGTGGGAAATGTTCTACAGCGTTCTTACAAAGGAAGGAGATCCAACTACTCATCAGTTTACACTAATAAGGGATTTTGTGTTTTACTGTGGACCAAGAAATCAAAAAGTCTAGGGTTTATATAAAGACTTATTTCCTGTGATAGGAAATAATGTGTGAGTTTAACATGAAAATAATCATGTGAAAAACTTGGTATCTTTAAAGGGGGGTGGTGATGTTAGACGGTTTTATTTTTTTTTTAAGCACACTGCTATAAACAATCATACAGTTCTTTGGAAGCTGTGGAGGAATTGCTGGGTATGGTACAACACTAGAGGCCAGTGTCACCGGCTTGCTATGCATACCACCAGAACGGACCTGCAGAGTCCTGTGCTTTGCTGTAAATCATGTCAGAGAGCAGTCTTTGCACAGTCCATCCCAGTTTTGGCAGTTTTGAGGAGGTTTTGATATACAATTTTTAAGCAAAAAAAAATAAAAAATTGATCAGCCCAAACAGAGGTTTTGAAGGTTCCGACAGTCTGATGCTCTGTTGGGATATATCATGATGATACGCTCACATGCCCTGTAACTCTGATGCATGCAGAGAGTGGGTCCTTTTCTTGTGTGGGAAATGTAAGGTTTTCAAGACCAGACCAGGCTGGCCAAAGCCCCAGGGAACCTGCCCTGATCTCACAGCTGACCCTGCTCTGAGCCTGAGGCTGGACCTGACGAACTCGAGGCCCTTCCAACCTGTACAATCCTGTGATCCTATGAAGCAAACAGTCCTGGATCTGTGTGTAGTAAAAATGTCAGACCTCAGTCGTATTTGGAAGTGGTTTATCATACCGCTGATGACTTGAATCACAAGGACGTTCTTTTATAGCAATTATCCCTCAGGCGCATGCAAGTCAGTATAGATTTCTGTGAACGTTGTGTTCCGCGAAGGGTGCTGTGAGGCTGAAAACAGCCGCCATAAAATCTGCCAAGCAGCAGGGGGAGCAGAAGAAACCAGAGCCTGCCTGCGGGAAAACTCCCTAACCACATCTGAAATAATTGGTTCCTACAGATCTAAGTCTTCCCCCACCTCCCCCAGATTTCCTTATAGTTTAGAGTGACAGAATATGACATTCTTCCGAAATAAAGCTAGGTCCAGCAGCTGTGCAATACCCTGACTCTCTGACAGCATTAACATGATGCCACATCTGCTTTCCTCCTAGTTGCTGCTCAAAATACTTAGGCGGCATTTTTCGGGCTGGTTTGGGTCACTAAATGCTTTAAGACATTACACCTCCCCACCGAATGATGCTGTTTTATTTCTTACAGAAAGCAGGTTATTTTATGGTGTACAGCTTCACTTTTAAAAAGCTCAAATAAACCAAAGCTGGCAGATTCCTAAGCTCTCTTTGAAAATTGTCGACTTCTTCTGTCCTGAGTTTTCTGCAGCCCTTCCTGCTTCCTATTGCGATTATGGAGTTAGAGTAGAAACATGCCGCAGTGACAATTTTTGACCCTTCCTTTTCTGCTTGCTCCAGCCACCCATGCAGAATAGACCCTTTGTGTGAAACCTGAACAATCATGAAGGAGACATTAGTCTCCACCTCACTGGAATAAACAGAAATCCTTTGTTCTGGGACAAAGGCTCAGTGCAGTACCACGGATGGGACAAGGCCCTCGTGAGGTTTTCATAAAGTCAGCCTCTGGTGGTCTAGCATCTTCCTGAGCAGGCAAGAATGCTTCCACTCATGTCTGAAATAATTTTTACTGAAGCGGGAACTGAACCTGACTTCGAAAGGGTAAAAAGCTTGAGTGATTGTCTGCCAATATGCCATTTTTCAATTGTTATTTTTGTGCCAGCAGCCTGAAGGAAAAAAAACAAAACAATCCCAGAGTTCAGAGATGGGCAAAATCAAAGCAGGGAAAACACACCCATACGTTGGATGGGTGGTATTATTCAAAAGCTGTCCTTGGCATCCAAATAGTGTATGACAGTAAAGTCAAAAGAAAGTGGATTTAGTCTTAAAAGTTAATGCTGTTTTTTAAAATGTGAATATCCTAGACAGGACTTGTGAACAATCCTTAATACAGTGAGGCTGTAATGAAACCATTGATGAAATAAGGCTGGGGAGTGTGGGGGAGATCTGTCCCTCTGTTTATTTCTTTTCTTTGTATACTCACAAGAGATAATGACACTGCACTCAGTCACTCAGGAAATTTCAGATACTGGCACTGTCAGCAGCTGGGGTTAGGTCCTCTGAGACAGACTGGTTTCTTGATGTGACATTTCTTCCTGTGTATTTTACTGCCTCTCAGTCCTATTATCCCAGTTGTATTCTGGGATATTAAAGCCCAGTTGTAACCTTTGATAATAAAGCAATGCAAACATGTAAAATAAAGACAGCAAATAAAAGATAGGAAAAAATGAATGAACCTTGAACATAAATTCAGTGGCCTTCACAATGGTTTAAACTTTTGGCTGCTTTTTGACTTGTGACATGTACTTTGGTTCTGAAGAAAATGCAGTTTGTACTGTTTCTTAAAGCCAGTTACTAGCCATGCCTAAGGTATCCTTTGTTATAAAAAGGTATTCCTGAAAGCAAACAGCGAATACCAGGAATGGAGAGATACACTGCAGTAGCTACTCTGACTCTGAAGCTCTTCAGCACTACTCAGGGGGACTGAATTATTCTCACAAGCAGAAGTGGAGATATTCAGGAACAATCTGTTGAGGAGAGCTGTAAGCATGACCTTAGACAGGGGAGAATGAACTACTGCTTTAATCTGGATGAACTGTAAAATGTACTATAAAGTATGATTGCTTTAAAGTTGGTGGAAGAGGAATGAGGATAGGCAGTATTAATCTATGATTTGATGTTGTGTGATGCACTGAAAAAATTCAATTATTATTCAAACTCTAAAGTTCACTAGTTAGATTTAACTTCATTAAAAAACAAGCAAAAAGCCACACAAAAATCATATAACCTTGGTCAGCTTTAGGAAAAAAACAAAGGCTTTCCTAGTTGATGTAGTAACACAAGCCAACTTTCTAAAAGTTGGCTCTTAAGTAGTCTTCAGTTTATAAATTCTGGTGCAGTGACTGGTAACTGATGTGCTGGAACTACAATGCTGCAAAACTCTGGCTCATGTCCCTGGCCACATTTGTTAAAACACAAGCATCTCAAAAACTGAAAAGTGTTATTGCCATCACAAGTCATGTTACCTTTCTGATCTAGAACTCCAGTTTTTTATTTCTACAGAGTAACTTAGTCTGTGCAATGTTATAGTTTGAGCACATGAACACTGACAAACTCACAGATTTCACTGTTTACATGAAAGAAATCACCATTATGAATCCTGTTTTCTATGTTGTGGCTGTTTCTTCTAGTAAGGTAGAAATGCTACAGTAGCCAAATCCTCAAGATAGATTAATGAGATTTTAGAACTGTGTGTCATATTGCATTCCCCTTTTGCAGAAAAGATGTAAAGCATCTGAAGGGCCAAGGAAGTTAAAAGTATGGCTTCTCTTTTTCAGACCCTGTTGCTGTTCCCTCGACCATGAGCGACAAATTCATGAAAAAATGATTCTTTGTCAACTTGTAACTACTTCTTTAGCTGCTGGGCTCTTCTGCACCATCACTGCACAAAGAAAACATCACTGCACGTCTTTGGCTCTCTCTTTATTAGTAAATACTCCCATATTTCACCACACCACCCTCTAATCCCTCCCCCTTTCCCAATTCCCAGTTTGGCCCTGGTGAGCCATGTTCTGAATGCCTGCTATCAGTCATCTATGTAAGAGTTGAGATGGGCAAGTGGAATGGTTCCAGCATTGCGTGCAGGTTACGTGTAAAGCACAGAGAGGAATGCCTAAATTAAGGACCTCAGAAACGACCACTTTGCTGGAAATGCGTTCTTCAGCTTGTGAATGAAGAACTAGCATTAGCAGCCTGGACTGCGTACAGCTATCGAAGCTATACAGGTTGTAATAACTGGGTGATTTTCTCTGGTAGCAAACCTCTCTCGATACACAGAGGAAAACTGTGGCATCAGTCACAAGGAAACAGAAACAATTTTTTTCTTGCTCTCCTTCCCAGCGTCTGAACCAAAACCATAGAGATGAGGAGGCAGATACTTGGCTAAAGAACTTTCAAGTGAGAGTAAAGGAGGAATAATGGAGTAAAAGTCCTGATAGTCTCTTGCATTGGTCAGAATTTCCAAATAATTTTGCTTTACTCTAGGTTGATCTTTACCAAAGTTAATCACATGTGTACACAGAAACCTTCTCACTGTGTTTGCTCAAATGCATGAAGGTGATAGCATAAATTCTAGCATTCCTGTGTTTTCTTGGTACCTGACAGTCTCATGGTCACTTCACAGTAGTAGTGGTAACTGACCTTATTTTCTTTAGGAAAGGGGGAAAAAAACAACTGCATTTTTGTGGAAGTATGTTCACATATACTGCTTGTGGCAAATTCTATTTTAAAATACTTCTTTGCACACCCTCTGGCTACAGGGAAGCTGCCTAAGGCATCTAAAAATTAAAGCTGATCTCCTGTCAGGTTCTGAATGCGATTCACTGTCTCTCAGCCTTGAAGTAAGACCCTTGAAGTGTTCTGTCTCCAAAGATGGAAACAAAGTGAAGTGCATGATACTTCTGTAGGCATCGCAGCTCATTAAGTGCATTCATGGTGGCTAAATGTCACCCTGTGTGGGACTCCAGGCACCAACCTGCTGACACCCAGTGAGAGCTGCACGCTGCAGCAAACTGCTGTGCAGTTATTTCACGCTATGGACACTCCTCTTCTGCTTTCACAAGGTTTCATCAGTGAAACAGGAACATGTTTCTTTGATGTTTCTCAACATGCAAGCCTAACTCATAGCACCTTGAATGCAAGCTAAGGATACCTAGTGAGACAGCAGTCAGTCTTGCTGCAGAGATGCAAAGAATTCTTTAACTTCTGTCCTTTACTAATAGTTGCTGTATGTCTCATTGTTCAGCAGGACAGCATAGCTGAAAACATCAAATAAATCAGTGTCTTACGTATGTAAGAGCCTTACTTGGGATACTTTATCATGTGGAAAATGAAATTATTGGTAAATGCAGAAAGTGATATAAAATGGCATATTTATTAGACTAGAGATTGAAAATTTGAAAGCAAATGGGTCTACTGAAAACTGGATAGTCTTTGGTGCCCCTCATGGGAAAAATCAGCTGCTGGACTGATGGCTAGGAAATAAGATTTGCTGATGTTTAATTTGGAAATTAAACAGCTGTTGAGTATAAAATGTTTGCGTAGCATCAGGGAATACGTCAATAAAGCAATGCTATTGCAATAATATACTGAGCTGGTATGAATATTCTGTCTTCACTCATGCAGGCTCCAATTTTATTTGCCAGTGCCTACATCAACAGGACAGGAGAGTTGGCAGATGGTATGCACTTGGCAGTCCCTAGTTTGGCATAACTAAATCCAAAGCACAGCACAAAAGCTTGGGCATCTGGACTTGCCTTTTAAACAGACAAGGCTTCTCAGCCTGAATGAAACACAGCTGCTTCTCTTCCACAGTGACTGGCTCTAGCTCTTACAGAATTAAGTAGAAAGCAGCAACTACCGAGTTCTGTATTCTGTAGCTGTACAAATACTTTAGTTCTTTCATATAGGGAATTTTCCCTGTTACACTGGCTTCCTTGCTCTTGATCAGGGTTTTCTTCTTATCTCCTAGGTGCTTGATGATTAATTATAGAAGATAATCAAGCAGATGATGACTGAAGATCAGGCAAATGATGGGATGGCTTACAGTAAACTGTCATCAAAATGAACAAAGACTTTTCTCCTCCCCTCTTCAGGCTGAAACTGAATTATCCCATCACAGGGACCCAGCAAAAAAACCCCTATTACTCTGGAGCCCTCTTTTCTGTTTTAAAACTTTGAGGGGGTCCCTCTATTCAATCTCGCAAGATCAGTTAAAGAGCCTGCGGTCCCCAGCAGTCTTTTTGTCCCACTTTTCTGCCCATGGTTGGGGGAAATAAGAGATGCACAGGCGAGCATGTTAAATGCTGCAGCTTAAAACTTCTGATCGTTGTAATACAATACAACCCCCCCCACTTATAATTACATATAATAACACTCTGCGTATTATACACTTATCAGATATATATTTATAATTACATACACTATATGTTAATATATAAGGTAACTGCCAACTGATGGTAGCTTATGCTGCTGTGCTATAAGATGTGAGTGCTAGAAAGCTGACACGATGCCCATGTGCTGCTCTTCCTAAGGGGCTGATAACCTCCAGCAAATGAAAGAAATGAGACAGTTGCCAATAGTAACTCCTTAAACTACAAAAGCTCATCAGCAGGAGCCCTTAGAAATCAGTATGTGTTTCTTCCCCTGTGAAAAAGTTCAGACATTAATCTAATTATTACATTCTATCTAAAAAAGCTGTAATATTTTATTACAGAATATAAAAAGTGGTCTAATTAGAATATACAAAGTAATATTGTCAGGATCAGAAACATTTTAAAGCTATCATTAGACTCCTCAATCACCTGACTATAAAGCAGATGACATTTTGACATATATTGACACACACATATTCAACTCTCAGGCCCAAACATATAAACTAGTAAACTGACCAGATGTTTGCTCGTAAGTACATTAAATGTAAACTTTCACTGAGATTTAAATCCAGTGCAGGTTACCTGGCATTCGAATTTGGTTATCACAACACAACTGATGCATATCAGTTTGCTGAGCTTCAGTGCCTGAGCATTCATTGTAGTTGAAACTTCACGGAACGATTGTTTTTTATAAAAGTGTTTTACAGTTACTACCAGTCTGTCGTTTGTAACAAGTAAATCTAAAATTGGTAAGCCTTGCATAACCCATACACATATCTGAGCATAAATGTGAACCTTTCCCTCCACTTCATCTTTCAGTCTCCTTTTGGAATAGAAAGGAATGAAAAATCACAAGGCAAACTTGAACATCTGAATTTTGTTTCTTAAGTGGTGTCCACTGATTAAATATAAGATAGCATTCTACACAGTTAGCTCCTCCCCTTAATCAGTCTGTTTATTCATGGAAACTGCTACTTTTCCTGTTTGTCCGTAACTATGTGTCCATTTACAAAAAAAGCAAAACCGCATTGAAGTGCCTTTTATAATAGCACTGGTACTACTACACTTAAAAGCCGGAAAGAGCTTTCAGCTGTTTCTAATAGAACATGTGTTAATATTGAGGAGTACTGTGCAAGTCTCCTGCTGTGCGTTAACTTGGTGACAGACAGATGAACGTGACATGGTACGCACAGCATGTCCACCTTGCCACCTTGAGCCTGTCTTATTGGTAAGGGAAAATCTGTTGTAATACATAAAGCACTCAAGAATACGAAGATACCACAGGTCACGTGTCTTGGTGACGCTTTAGTTAACGGGAACCGTGCCACTAACAGGAGTGGGTGTTTGGAAATGTATCCCTAAAGCACCGTGGTCTGTCCCACCTGAGGATGCTTGAAGAGGAAGCTGAACTGAATAGCACAGTTCACTAACTACTGCTATAAGAACTGATTGCTCCTTCCCTGGTATAAACAAACAAGTAATTACAGACCACTCTTAGTGATGATGAGCTAGGGAACTTTCACAGTGGTCTCTGAGAAGCTGCTTTCTGTGATCGGCATCGTGTATGCTCCTCATGCAATGATCTTGCTTCAGCCAGCCACGCTTTTACCCCAGTGGCAGTCACTTATATGAGGGTGCTCACATCTCTTGTAAGACATCGCTTGCCTTCCAAGCTGACTGAGATATGAACAGATGCCACCACGTGCAGTCCCCTCAGAGTTAAATGTCCCACTTTCCCTATAGCTGCTTGCACCATCGATGGCCTGCTTTCACCTCAGGGCACTCAGCTTCACTGACTTGCACAGGGTACGCACACAGACATGTGCATGAGGGCATGGCTATGACTGCCACATGGAGTGGGCAGCAGCAGGTGCAGCGACGGAGCCTGTGCCCTCCCAAAGGAGCCCTCTGCTCATCAATTCCTGATAGCAGGCACTAACTAACATGAAATCAGCCTGGAAAGCCTTGTAGCTCAGAGGCAGATGAGCAAATGCTAATCACATGGCTGCCAGAAGCTAACATTAGCCAGGGGAAAGGAACTTAACTGACTGCAACTTCTGTATCATCGCAGAAGACTTAAGGAAGAGCTCAACTAGAGAATGGAGACAGAATGAAGGGAAAACAAAAAAAAAAAAAAAAAAAAAAGGAAAGAAAGAGAAAGGTAATTTGGCAGTAGCTGTGCCCTACAGGCTGCCTTGGAAACCCCCTGAATTCAGCACTGTCTATACTTGTCTACATGTCTGAGCTCAGAGACACTACCACTATTCTAAAAATAAACCTGCTGAAGTGCAGCCTATTTGTTGTTACTCCTGCTGGGTAAGGCAGGGTTCCCTTGAGTAGCTCACTCCTTGCACAGCCCGCCTCTCTGTGCACGGCTGACAAGCAAGGGAATGCCCTCCTTGACAAAGTAAACCTTTGCTGCAATGGAGAAATGCAGTAATTTAGCACCCAGACAAATTATTTTGGGATTTCTTCACTATACTGAGGCTGACACATCCCACAACCAAAGGGATGTGTGCTAGAAATGCAGCAGTTTTCCTTCTCATCAGTCTGTGTCTTCACTTAGTTTACAAGTATGCAGTGATCTCAGGGCTGAATTGTAAGGTCATCTGAACAGGTCTAGCATTGAACCAAAGGAGTTTAGTTCTTCAACAGCCTTCTCTGGCAATGGCAGGAAGTCTTGTAGTCAAAGCATTATCTCTACTTATATATAAAATGAAGCATTTTTTCCTGAAGTGCCTAATGGCAGTAAATTAGCAAATAACTGCAAGCAGCTTTATGCACACTCTTTAAGCTGAGATTTTTTTTTATTTTATTTTACCAAGCATGCCTTATTTTTTAAAATCAGAACCAGTCTCTTAATTGTATGGGGAAAATTCTTCAGCTGAGACCCTTCCTTCTGCTATATAAAGTTTACATTCAGTTACATAGCCACAAAATAGGGCTGTTGGAAGGAGTCACTGCTTCCTTACAACCAGAGCTGTGTCAATATGACTAATCACATCAGCTCTCTTACGCATTGGGAGTCCAATGGCTTCTATTTACAGCCTTTAAATAAAAGAGCTTGTCTACATGTTTTTCACTAAACAATACAACCAATTCCCAGTTTCCGAAGAAGCAGCTTTGATACCTGCCTGATGCTTCAGAGCCGTAAGACAGTACTTATGATTACACTTGGCAGAACCTATTTGCATGCTCTCCAGTCAGCCTGGGAAGGCTCAAGTGCAGCCTTTCAGATCCCATGAAGATTTAAACCCCACCAAACTTATGTTTCTTAACAGAACTGTGCCTTTTTTTCTACTCTGACCCAATACTGCCACTACCAACAAGAGTGAAAAAGGGCTTCTGCTGCACTAGTAGGTTTACAGCACTTCTTGTGCAGGTATGACTGGTCTGTGGAAGCAGGTAGGACATTTTTCTTCCAACTCTATGAAAAAGCATGTCTTCAATGATTGAGAGGTTTTCCAGAATTTTACACTGGAAGGGTACTTTCCTGCATGGTTGCTGCTCATACTAGAAGTTTCACTGTTATTTTTTCCAGTGGTTAATGGACTTACTTTATCTTTCCATCTTCCTGAATCCTCCTATAGATCATCCACTGGAGAATGCATTCACATGATGTGTCTAAGTATTTGACTTGTTTTGATCTCTCCGTCAGCCTGGGTGCCTGTTTCCCGCTTTCTCACTGATCCCCAAGAACAAGGTGTTAGCAATGGTGATGCCACTCATTGCAGTAGAGTCCCTCCAGAAAAACACAGCAATCACCAATGACTGCGAAAGCTCAGCTACAGTGGCCATCTGAGCTGGCTGCGAGAGAGACAAATTTGAAGTCCAGTTCCTTAGAATGTGTGGCACGTGATAAATTGACTCGTACCGACATCTACTGAACTTGTGTGCTGAACCATTTGCAGGCTCAGGCCCTTGAACCAAACTGAGGTTTTAGAGCTCACGTGTCTATTTTTCTGCTCTGTCTGTTGACAAGCAATCCTAAGAATCTGTCACTAGTAGGCAAAAATAGAAACAGGACAGGAAAAGCTATGGACCTCAAAAGTGTTTCTGGAATTGCAGTGTGGATAAATCTCTCATGATGAGCTTATGAAAGAACTGCCCTTGAAAGTACTATGGAGAATTTTGGGGAAAAAAATATCCTGTGAAGTTGCAAAAAAAACAAACAAAAAAAAGGCTGTTGAAGTAATTAAAAATTACTCTGCAGAAGATGGTGATAGTAATGTGAGAAGTTCATGATCAGAACTCCAGTAAGCTGACAAATGCCTAAAAGGGTTAAGAAAATGATCAGTTCAGAGAAAGCTTTCAGAGTGAAACTATTCTCAGAACAGTTTATAAAGAGGAAAGCTGTTCCCTTCACGCGTCTGTAACAACACTGACAGACTTCAAGGGAGGTTCCAGCTGTACAGAACATAACCTCAGCCTGGCACAGCACACAAGAGAAAACCTCAGTGTGTGTGATGGTAAGTAACGTGTGAGCTGTGGAAAGTCTCCAGACAATGGCCAGTTCAGTGGAGGGGTATGTGTCTCCATTACATGCTGTAGGAAATCCAAGTTAGAACCAGAGCTGTTGGTCTCTAAGCCACATGAAAATTGTTCAAGCTTAAGTCTAGGAAATTAATAGAAGACATGCCACATTGGCTCATGCAATTCTGTGTTTGATGGTGGCCAGTTGTAACTGTTTAGGGAAAAAGTATATGAAATAAAGAGCTGAGGAAATCTAGTTCAGTTCTGTATGGATGGAATCGCTTAATTTTCAATTGTGAAGTAAGACAGAGTACCACATCCCGCTTTCTCAGGATGTGACAAGTGGTGGGGGATGGTTACAAATACTTCAGGCTTGTGTACTGCAAGATTTCCTTTGATGTAAATTAGTTTCTCCTCGTGTATAGGCCACGTGCAACTAAATCAGAAAGTCTCTACACTAAAATGAAGGGGAGTGAGAAATTATGTCAGCCCTCCGATACTCAACAGGAAATTTGTGAACATGGGGAGAAGAGAGTTATAAAGCAGCCAGCCACTCCACGGAAAGTGCTCAACACTGGGGATAAAGCTCCTGGCTGGGGGTGGGACCGGCCCTGGCTGCCAGCCCCTGCCATGACTGACCCTGGTGGTCCTGGTGCCTGGTGGTGCCATCACAGGAGCCAGCCCAGGACTCCTTAGGACACCACGGACAGATCACAAATCTGCTAATGACTGTCATGGACAGAGCTACGGTTGCTAATGCAAGTCCACCTCAAGTGGAAACAGGGCCGGTTGACCAGCTCCAAGCACTAATGTAAATCCATCCTGTGTAGAAACATGAGTTGGATTTACCCTGGTCATCTGCTCCATTATTTGCTATGATCCTCACCACCTGCATGAGTTTTCTTCAACAACTGCCTGTTTGTTGCTAAGAAGACTTGTGCAGAAACAGTTTTCTTGGGGAAGACGCACTGTATGTTTGTGCAAGCTGGCCATTTTGAGACGCTGCAGCAAAATTTCTCCCTGAATGTCAGCCCCTTGCAATGCCTCCCAGCACAGGCGAGGCTTTAGATCCTTTTGCCAGTGTCAGCACCACCTCTGAGATTGCCCTTTTTAGCTCATTTTGAGAGTAAACGAAACCAACAAGCATGAACGTAACCCCAGCATGGAAAGCCAGTGCTGTGTGAGGGGCAGGGAATAGCTATGGCCGTTCCCACGTGTGCTGCCTTTCCCACCATCCACAGCAGCTGACGGACGCCTGGGTACAGGCTGCACGTGAGACAAACGTGGTCTTTCATTTCCCTGACGTGCTGGTTACCAGCGGTTTTGTTCATTTAAAAAAAAAAAAAAAAAAAAGATCTCTGATAGATCTCCTTGCATGTGGAGACCGACTTGAAATGAAAAGTACTGAGAATGAAATAAAATAATTCTAGCCCTTAAGATATCCAGCCTGAGTTAATGATAGCTTATTTTCCTAGTGCTCCAGTGTTATGATCACACTTCCTCCTCCAGATAAATGCAACAGAGCTCCGTAAGAAAAGACAACTCACCTTTCTTGAACCGCTAGTGCTTTTAGCATTAGGTAGAGGACATAATTTTCTGGTTGAGTTGAAAGCCAAAGGGTTGAACAAAGGTTTCTTACCGTTAAGGATAATGCCATGCACACAAAAGTGAACTTCTTGATATGTGTCGCTGTGACGGTGCTGTTGGTGTTCACCAATTTATTGCTGGGGTTATTCTAGGGTAAGAGAAAGAGATAATGAGCATTAGCTTGGCTCCAGACTACTGGGACGCTGACGGCACCAGGGTCACGGGTTGGGCCTGACTGTCTGTGCTCTTGCATGTCCGCCTTTGCTTGTCTGCTTTTTAACCTCGTGCCTTCTGAGTACTTTGTACCACCACAGAATATCTTCCGCTTAAACTGACAGCAACTGCTCCTATGGTCACCGAATGCTGAGTAACCTCCCTACTTTTCTAAGGAGTGAGTCCTATTTAACAAATTCAGCTTTGAAAAAGGGTGGTGGCTCTTTCTAAGGAAACTCCATGTGATTTTTTTTAACCTCAGTTTAAAGCCTGTAGCGTGTTTTCACAGGAAAAAGAGGATTGCATTCCGTTTTACCAGAGTGGTAGCAAATCCATACACCAATGCCAGCACCCTTACTGATACAATTAGACAAGTAGGTAATATAAACAAAGTTCCTGGAACAGCTGGCTCTGTTAATGCAGCTTAATGAACAGAACATAATTAGGACTATTAGATGTTCTACCTTGAACATGGGCCCTGTACTCACATGGCAGCCAAGTTTTATTTAAAACAACAACAAAAGCCCTCTTCCAAATGTCCAATATAGCAAATGAAGCTGAAGATTTAAAATTGCCCTCAGGGAACACAAAAACAAACTAAATGGTCTGTGAAAGGAGAGGATGGGATATCAAAAGCAGGGTGCCATTAGGAGCCCTGTAGCAATAGGCTGTTGGGTCACCTATTGCATTTACCCTGGAGCTGCTTGAAATACACAAGTGTGCGCCCATGCTGACAAAACCTGCACCTTGAGATGTGGTACAACATTTATTCATCCTTGATGTAACTCAGGTAGAACAGCAGTATCTGTCACATGGTCAGCCTCCTTTACTGAAGTTGCTCATAAGAGAAACAGAAACTTATGCAAATACATCTTGGGAGTGGACAAACCAAACGTGAGGTCTGTGAAGAGTACACCATTTCACATTCCACTAGTTGATGGAATTTTGCAGTTTAAAGCTTTTGTGGAGATCGGTGAAGCAACAGACAGCCCCACAGTCCTGCCTAAATATCTGCTTGGAAGTTTGGGTTCATGACAATCCACGTAGACAACCCAGACCCTAAAGAAGGAAGCAACTCCCATATCTGCTGGTTTTGGGAACACGTGTTGAAAACTCTCTGCAAACATTTTATTCATGCATCTATTGTTATTTCTTGTGTTTCTGAAGAAATACTTTGTTACTGTTAGCTTTTACATATGTGAGGACAGGCCTCACATATATAAGGATGAGAATGAGAATCGCTTGCAAGTGTTTGAACAAACTCTGTTGCATGGCTCAACTTTCTAACAAGGCTAAAATAACAGAGAGCACACACAAATCCAGCCATCCAAAAGGGCTGTGAATAAAAAGGACTCTCGTTCGGTCCTACCTTGCTGCTGCTAACTCTGCCCTTGCTTTATTCTGCCCTTTGCTCTAACTCTTGACCACATACTCTTTATTCCTATCTCTTGCACACCATCTAGTTCTTGGATCAAAACACTATGCAGATTACGGAGCAAAAAGAGTATCCATTCTCATTTATTAATCAGATAAATATCATTCACAAGTCCTCTCACAGTCAGTATTCTTGGTCTGAATCAGATGGCACAGGCCATTAAGAGTAAAGGCATCATCACCATATAAAACAGCAGAAAGAGCACAGAACTAGAATATGCCTGTTGTCTTTCAGAAAATCAGCAGTAACCCTCAACCTGAGTGTAACTGCTAGGCTATGAAGTTGCTCTGGACACAGAGTCTTATAAAAGACTGAAGCAGGACCCTGCGTGCCTCTTACAAATGTGAACAGAGGCAACAATTTCCCTTTGAAGACAAGAAGCAGACTTCTCCAGTAGAGCCACTGAAGAGGGGCACACTATCTGGATCCCAAGTACCATCAGTTAGCTAAGGCATAGCAGTGTGCTTCTGATGATCACCAGCATTGCCAGCTTTCTGAGTTTGCACGCATGCAAATTGTTTCAGCATCTGAAAATCACAATGGAAGCTTTACAGAGTCCAGAAATAAAATGTGCTTCTACCTGGACTCCTCTGAGAAAGCTTTAGCTTAAGGAAACAAAGCTTTTGAAAGGCACGGTGACATGCGAATGACATGGGACCTGACATGGGACCAAGAGTAAAGCAATTCTCACAGCAATATAAAAAAAACCCCACTGTGGGTTTCTGGTTTGGTGGAGGCATTTGCACACAAGGCTGCCAGGATGAGACCCTTTATGCTGCTGCTACCTTAGCTAGCACATTTTATGCCAAACTGCTCTTAAAACAGGCAACTAAAATCCCCATTATATACTTTTCTGGCAATTAGATAAACTGTACCTATCTACGTCTTATCCTGGCTTTTTCTTCCTCACTTTTTTTCCACAAGGGCTCTATGAGAAGCCTTTTAACTGAAATCAGCAAGCAGACAAATCATGGTCTAATCCTGTCACCACTAAAGTTGTCAGCACGTCTTCCACCAGCTAAACGAGACCTGAATTTAGGAGTCTTAATAGCTGCTAATTTTGCTTGGCAATAGTGCTTTTGATTGTGGCTCTAACAGATGAGGTTAGCAGCCCTTGTGTTTCCTGTTCCAAAACATTTTTAACTTGCAGGTTATTGTTTTTTCATCTGCAGTTCCTTTTCAGTAGCATGACCTCTGAGAAAGCCTGCATGTAACATTTTATCTGACAGGTCAATTTAGTTGCACACAGGCAAGTTAGGAAGTTACGACTGATTTTACTTTCTTTGTTTTGTTTTTAAATACTCAGAAATATGGTGTGTCGTATCAAACAGGGTTTGCTTCAGTTAAGTACATCCCACAGCAAGCAAACATTTTTTTTCATCGGTACTTGGAACCAGAAAGTTCAGTTACTAATTGGTAAATAAAGGGAAGGAGGGGATCTGGCATTTGAATTAAGACGGTCACAGGACACAAATGTTCTTCACACAACATATGGGCTAGTGAGTACCAGTTCTAAAACCGAGCAAAAAAAGTGTCTAAACAAAATTAATTTTGGTTATATATTTACTCTGTGCTCAATTCCAGGAGCAGTCCTACTATGCTTATGTAATTACATGACTTGCCAACAAAAATTTTCATAGTCTTGGTCAGCTAAACCAGTGCTACTGAAAAAAATTGTTATCTGTGTTACTGTCAGTCTATGAAACAACCTTTGCTAAATACTGAGCAAATGAACCCAAACCCATTTGAGAGATACTGCAGAATCTGCAGCAGAGACGTGAGCTTGCTCACTCACTGATGGACACTTTGTGAGCAATCGTTTCATTAGCTAAGTAGCTACATCATAGTGAGTAAGTGAGGACTTTTTTTTTTAATCCTAAAAAATACAGCACCTATCTATTCAAAAGGTAGCTTAATACCTTGTAACATGGAGCTAAGGTTAAAACCATAAATCAGACCACAGCTTGAAGCCACCAAAATGCAATTCATTTTAACTAGGATTTTAAGGAAACCTTATCAGTGGGACAAGGAACAATAGGCAGCAAAAGCAAAAGTAAAGAGAAGCAAGACAATAGATGGCCATTAATAGAGCCCTATGTAATCTTTGGTTGGTTTATTTTTAAAATAATCTGTTACACTTGATTATGGAGCCATGAACTAATTTTCTTCACATTTGTTTGGCAGAAATTCCTCTGACATCACTGAAGCCACCCCTAGATTAAAATGTAACAGAGAGAAAGAGCAGGACCATGCATGCGAAAATAGAAAAAAGGTATTTATTATACCTCCAGCATGGGCACTCACCTTGTCAAAAGCAGGGTATACTGCTCTGATCTCTGTCAGCCAGCCATACGGCATGTGTCCCACAGGATACGTAGCTGTCAGGATCGCCACTGCCTATGAAGACAGACAGGGAAACACGAACTTCAAATCTTTGAACAGAGCAGTTAAACTAACACAGGATGCCACTTCCTACCAATATCACCACATTGACCTTGACACAGCAAGAAACCAGTCAGGTAAATGGAAGCTTTTTGTTTCAGAAAGGCCATCAGAGTGGCCATCATTTGTTTAAAACTAGGCCCTTTTGTACTTTCACAAGTGCAGTCCAAGAGGTGCATCAAAGATATAACACACACCCCCCTGCCCCGCATATTAATATATGAAAGATTTTGCTGATATTTCCTATTTCTAAAGAAAAAGTCCAAATACATGTACTTCATGTCTTTCACATAGGAAGGGTGTTTAGGGAGCTCTTCCTGTAGCTGCCTGGAATCTGTGGTCACCCCAAGTTTTCTAGTCCTCAGAGACTAAGTGTGCATCTGTACAGAACTGCCTGACTCTTAATTCCAGAAATCAAAGTGTTTGATGGCCTTTTGTTTGCAGGTTCAGATCTGACACAATCCACTTCAAGTCAGGTTCATTTTACATCTGGCAATGGTAGCATTAAGAAAGACTTTTTTAAAGTAATGATGTCTCTGTTTCACTCCTAAACTTTTGATGCACTCTTTCTTGGTTATATCTGAACCCGTTTTCTCATTACAAATGCAATTGCTGTCCTTGCTTGGTTAAAAGGTCTATACAAACATGGGACCGTGTAGCAAGCTAATTTGTTCCGTGTGCTGTTTAAAAAGGAGGAAAGTAGTGATATCCACAGAGAGGAAGAGAGTGGGATAGATTATTCCATGTTAATAATAGCTTTAATAATGTTTAATGTACCTTGAAAGAGTAATTGGTTCAAAGAAAACAAACTGGAATTTTAAGACAGCACCCCTTTTTAATTGCAATCCCACTCCCATTATTGTATTTTCAGCAGAACTTCCATCTCTATGCAATCTAACTAGGTTAAATCGAATAACGAATATAAAAGATACTTTGCTTATTTTCTTGATGAAATCCAAAAAGACTGCAAAGACACAGTAACTGTTAAAGAAAACAGTATTTCACTAACACATTTGGTATGCTAGATTCCACTTAAACTATCAAAGTTTTTAGCAGTGATTTTTCTTCCAGTATTTTTCCCCAGTTGGTGGAATCCCCAAAAACGGCATGAAAGCTTTCCTAAATGTCTAGAACCTGTATTTGACAGATGAAAAAGTCCCCCATCAAAGGCAACACCAAAAAAAGGTACCCCAATCACCATGACTGTGCTGGCAGTCCAGACAGAAGCAGTGGGAGCTGGTCATGCAAGTGGACTTGTCCTCACGAACATGCTACAGCCTAGCCCTTCACAGGGACCTCCTGTCCACACCTGAAGTTGCTGATATTATTGAACAGGGGACCTATGAAATTCCTGTGTACACTGATGTTCCAGAAATGTACGTTATCTGTGTTGCCAGTACCTCCCTTTTCAGAGGCAATTATTTCAGAAATCAGAGGAAGTTGAAATGGGACCATTACTGTTACTGTAAAAAGGCCAGCAGACCACCAGATATGACAGGTTTGGAGTCATCCTAATAGCAACACAACGCAATTGTCTAGCTGTCAAATGTGATATATCTAAAATCAAAAGTTACCAAGAAATGCAAAACTTATCTCTGCTAACCCACTCTGGCTCCTCTTTTTCTGAGACTGATATTGACATATAGACTGATTCCTGATTTACACATGTAAAAGCATTACATTTCCTAAATTGTCTCTCCACCACTGATTATTTGCAGTCACTGGCAACTCCTGGGTGAGTGAAGTACACAGTATCAAATATGTCAACCTAGCAGTGCTGACAGAACTTTTGTTAGACATCAGCTGTTTGAATTTTCCTTTCCATGTAGTATCTTACAGCTTTATTTTTTCTATAGAAAGAACATGAGAGATTTGCTAACGACTGCATGGACCTAGACATCCTCCCACTGAAACTGGCAGCAAAGGTCCCCCTGACTTCTTAAAAGAACAGGTCAGCTGATGGTGAGCATTGGTGAAGTCTCTGCATTAAAATCAAAGTCCATCTCCCATCACCTGTAGGTGACTACTGGAGTAATGTGAAATTCCTCAAAAGAAACAGAGTGCATTTCATATCGCAATCAGGAGACAAATTTTTTTTACGTGCTTCCTTCAGCCTCTACCCAATTCCGTGTGATGCACTGACTTCTAATAGTAGCTTCACATCAGTTTGCACAGCCATAAATACACATGACAGGAAACAGAGGAACATGGGACTGCTGATAAGTCCTAAAATGTCTGGGATATGAATGATCAGGAGCATATGTACTTATATGTAAAGCATGAAAACCTGGGATGCACAAACTGCTCAGTGAAAAAATTCTACTGCTCTTGTTGAGGGTGAGGTCCCACTAGGCCTGGCAGAAACCCTCATGGTAAGAATCCAAGCACTCTCTTCAAGGATAAAGAGACAAGGCATTTTTTTCTTGTCAGCATGGCTGAGAAAAGAAACACGGAGGTAACTCCATGTAAATGATCATTTGCAGTAATAGAGAGCAACGAATCTCTTACCTCTGTGGCTGAAGAACTGCCACCGAGGTCCCGGGAGACAAAAAGGTTGACAATGGGCCTACTTATTCGCTGAGTTGCCAAAATTAATGCCAAAGGCCACCAGAAACTCAGCATCTTCCTTATCGTAGCCTCTCCCTGCAACACATAGGAAAAAGCAAAAAAAAAAAAAAAAAAAGAAGGGGGTTTGGAAAAGAACATGGCAGAACTGAATCAAAAGCACAGAGAATGGATTTTTGCTTTTCCCACCCATTGTCAGTCTGGTACATTCATTACAATAGTTTTCAATATGAGGAACCTAAAATATTTTCACTCTTTAGCAATACTGATTCAAAAGAAGCTGTGTCATGGATCTCAATAAATAATGCATAAGGTATCTATCTGCATAATTTGTTCTGGCTGCCAGACAAAGATACGTGAAAACCAATATGACATTCGGGGAAAATGAGGAATTTTGAGACCCTATTCCCTGTGAAATAAGGTGTCCAGTACACAGTTGCTGGAATATTTTCTACCATGCCTCTTTAAGTGAAAATGGTTTTTTCCTGCAGAATAGAGAGGAGGCCCTTCATGCACAGTAATTTAATACAGTTTTATAACACAAAAAGCAACTTCAAGATTATTGAATTTGAAAAAGCACGAAGTATTAAGACATACCCCCATTTCAGGCCCACTTCTGTCAGGAATTACATCATGTATGTTCCTGTAGTATCCGAGGCATAACGTGGTACATCGGACAAGTGCTCCCATGTATAAGGACAAGATTGGGATCAAGAGAGGTTCCCTGCACTCCAAGTGACTGTGAAGCAAAATGGCTACAAAAACAACCTGTAGGACAAACAAATAAATGATCAGTAGTTTGTGTGTTTCTTAGGACCAATGTATCTCCTGTCTGACTCCAAGCTAGTCTGTCTGAACAACCGACCATGTGTGACTACATTATCTATCTGACTTTGAGTTTGTGGCATTTGAAACTTTAGGCAGAACCCCCCCTGCAATTGGTCACACAAAAGAGAAAAACAAGAGTTAACATCATACAGAAGCTCTATTAAACAGTACTTGAAGATATGGGCAGGTGTCAGACTAGGAGCCATATATAGGAGAAGGTTAGCATGACAATCTGGCAAGGTTTCACAGCAAGCATGTGGCTGAGTGTCACCCCTCCCAGGAGAACGTGCCTATTCTGATATACGCTGAGGCTGCAGACATGCTTCTACGGTCAGCTTCTAAAGTCCTACTTTTTTTTTTTTTTTTTTTTTTTTTTTCGGGGGGTGGTGGGGGTGGTGGGGGTAGGCCAGTGGCAATTAAAAAGCCAGATGTTTTCAAGTATTCACTTCAGCATTTAGAAGCAGGAAGTGTTATGTCATCCTCATTTTCTACTTTTCTGAGTGAAATTTCAGTATTTCGTCATTGTCTCTTCAGCTGAGTGCCACATTGATGTAAATGAAATGGAAACTTTCGGGCTAACGAACAACTTGTAATTCAGTCTAGTAAGATTAAATGTTCAATCCAGAAAATGCAAAGCACATGATTAATATGCTATTATTCTCTTCATTAACTACAGAGCTGATGGCATGCCTGTTACATTCCAAACATCTCTGGATGGGGAGCACAACTCAAAAGCCAACTGTGAGCTGGTGCTGTGAACAGCAAAATTGAAGACAACCCAGCTAGGACATGCTGGCCTTCAAGTGAGTTACAAAAACCACAAAACACATTGTTCAGGGGCACGTTCTCCTCTTCATTGCTAGAGCTCGAGAAACACTTAAGAAAAATCACAGTGTGCAAATGTTTATTAGGCAAGCCACACTGCTTATAAGGGTTTGCAAAACTGCTCTTTTGAACCCTCTTTGGCAACAAAAGAATCTTCAGTAAACAGAAGCAAAGGCAGTCACAAGGAGTTTGTATATGAAGCTACCGATGGAGAATTAGCTACTACCAGCGCACCTATTGCTTGTGTAGTGAGCAGATGTAGGTGTAGAGAGTTCTGGGGTATGGAAAGTCACAACTTTTTGTCTTCCAGATTTGCTCTTGCTCTGTGCAATATTTTGTTGAGAGAAGATGACAGGTGTCCTACTCTTCACAATCCTGGCACCCCACTCACCAACCATTGTGGAAAGGGCATGTGTATCATGGCCAAAATAAGAATTTGTTTCTGTATTTAGCTGTATATGACCTGACATGCAGCTAGGGCTAGCAAACTTTGTAGGTCACATCAGAACGAGAGCAGATCCTGAGGGTTAAGGTCATTTACAGTAATTGGTGTTATCTTCAGGGATTTAGTGCAGTACTGTAGAGGGGCAGGCCTGCCAAACACAGAACAGCAGCTGACTGAATGGTTCAACCTGCTTTATGGTTTACTCATATTTAGTGGGAGGGAAATGCTATGGAAAATTGAACTAAGTGCTGCTGACTTCATATTTCCTTTGATGATGTACTGTTATTACTGTCTTTCTTACCCAGTCATTACACCATTCAGCTGGTAATGGGACATTACACAACTGTTTTACAAGTGCTGGACTCTCCATTTCGTAATATTTTTATATATGCTTTAAAAAGAGGGCTGTATATTGGTTCTCAATATAAATGCCACAACACTGGCCACCAGCAATGTGTATTAATGTTGGTTTTTAAGTGTGTCTAGTACAAAGCAATAGGATAGTTAACACCCCTCTTGTAAATGAAAGTTCAAACAACATTTGGTCTTTTCTGTATCACCCAGGGGCTACCACACAGATAGATCCCTTCTGCTGCAGTTCTCAGCCTTCACCCTTTGAACCAGTAAGAAGAACAGTGTCATACTGGCCCTCAGAAGATGGCTTACACTACTGGATTTCACTGGATTAGACAGCATGTGCAAAACTGACAGGTGAACTGGAGAATCAGGCCTTCACTTCTCCACCTACAAGCCCCACGCAGGATTTCAGTGCAACTGTGCGAAGCATGGGGGAGAATGCGCAGGAGGGAGAAAGGTCTCTCTGTCAGCCTCAGAACTGGTAGCAGCATTTGGTCCCTTTGCCTGACCTTTCATTTTCCCAGCTGTACACATGTATATATAACTTCTTTCTCAGCCATTCTGAAACAAGGTTGTGGAGGTGCTGGAAGACATGGCCCTAGCTCAAACAATCCTGATTCTCTTCTCCTGACATTGGTTTGGGACTGACTTGATTCAGTCGGCTGAGTCCAGCCTAAACCACAACAGTCAGTAAACAGCCAGTGAACAGCACACAGAATCACTTCCACCAGTGTGTTCGTGATAGAGAGAGAAGACAGCCTCTGTGCAGGAGTTCCTGCTTAGTAAAGCATCTAGCCCATAGCACAATGGAAACTGACTGCTAAGGGGAGTCATTACCTGAGCTATGACATCTGAGATGGAGGCACATCCCACTAGGAAACTGTACTTGTGTTTCAGCAGAATTCCAGCATGGGTCCATGCCTGAAAAAAGGGAGAGAAGAGTTTGGGAAGTGATTGTGATATTTGTGGTCCAGAATGCTGTTTTGTGCTTACACTGTACACAAGCAACTTGCAAAGCTCCTTTGTACCAGCAATCCCTGGTGTGAACCTGGGCAAATATTAAGCCAGTAATGCAGAGAATGCACTGCTGCATTCAGTTCTTCATTGCCAGGGCTGACAGGGAGAATGGGAATTTTATAGACTGTATAAACATTTCTGAGCAGATCTAATATGAAACTGCCCTTTCTTCATAAAACAGATGCTACACGGGATGGATTATCACACTAAATAATCCGAGAGAAAAAATGTTTATTCTCATTCACCAGCTGGAAGCACATTTGAAGCATAATATTCATTGGCCCACTGAGTTATAGTCAGTCCTGTCTGGAAAATAAAACTTAATGATCCAACTTCTTTTTATTGTCAGCTACTGTTTCAAGCAAAAGTGGTAGAAAAAGTGGTGGAGGCATGCCATGAGAAGGTTATCCTTTACCAGTTTTACACAGAAGTAGAGGCATTAAAGACAGCTTCCATATTTTTATGTTGTGCAGGCCACAGGCAGTAAGTCTGGTGAACTGGGAAGCAGCAGCCCACCCCATTTGTGGCTCTCTTGCCCAAGCATTTGAGATATACTGGACTTAGCTGTGCTTGTAAAAATTCCTGGTAAGAAATATCTTTTGAACAAATTTGCTTTGGGAAAACATTGAGCTTATTCCTTGTGAGGTCTGCAAGTGATCTGGGAATGCACGGCAAATCCAACTCTCTCACTACAAACTGGAATGAGAGGACACATACAGACAACCAGTGCAGCTCATCACAAGATGACCGGTGCTTTCCAGCATGCACATACAGCAACTGTTAACAAGGCAACTGAGGTTCTTTTACATTTGTCATGATCTCTGGATGTTCAAAGTCCACCCAGATGCTTTTTCCAGGTAGCAGGAGATGATGCGTCCAGGTATATCCAGAGCTACTGCTTGCAAAGGACATACTTTCCTTCTGCACACCTTGAGTTTCCCACCAGGTAACAGACTTTGTGAACTAAAGCCATCAAAGAAAAAAAATAACATAAATATTAAAAATCAGTTCTGAATGAGGCACTCACCATGGCATCCATAAAAGGGAAGGCAGCAAGATAAAGGAAGGCCCTCCGAGTTTTACTTCCCACTGATTCATCCACATGATGCAGCTTATTAATAATGTAATACCCCAAATCACTATATGCTGTAGAGACACAAGAATAGAAGTGAATAGTAAAGGTTACATATGGACTCTGGGTGACACACTCAGAAGTACCTGAAAGCCTGTGATGCCTAGGAGCTCAGACATGCATCTACTTAGCAAACAGCTGCAGGGGCCTCAGTATATTAGAGCCTCACCAGCTGCTGCTCATGACTAAGGAGTGCTCTCATGGTTCTTTTGCAAGTAACCTTTGGCAGAGGAGTGGTAACAAATGGCTGGGTTGGGAGATGGGTAGAGTAAGTGCCAAATCTGTTTGCTAAATGAACACATGGGTACTCCAGAAAATCTACTGCTCTTTCATTAACTCAAGGCTCTTTGTTAGAAAAGCTGTTTTACACCAGGCATTGTGTGTTTCATGGGATGTAGTACCTTATAAATGCTGAAACTATTTATTATCATCACATTCTCATGACATTACCTGTAAACATTTCCAAAGCTGTAAAAGGATACTATGAATTGCAAAAGCATGCAACAAATCACATTCATTATGCTTCTCCCTTACTTCGCCTAATGATCACCTCTGCTGGGACCTGTCAGGGCGCTGCACCCTTCACTGCACAGTCTCTGGGCAGCCTCCACCAGCCTTAGTTTCCTTCCTTATTCATCTAAAGCTGGCATCTCAGGAGCCACAAGTTGGAAAAGGGCACCACTGGAAATCAGGGGGTTGCCATTTCCGATGGACAGCCTGTTATTTCACTGTCCTGTTTCAAGCCAAGATAGGAATTTTCACTGTTGGGCAACACACTTCTTGCCAAGCCTCTCTTCTCAAGGTACTGGGTCGAAGACCGCATAAATACAGGGACTCACCACACAGTTCTCTAAAGAATGGCTTATGTCTCTGTTAGTACCCATGTTATCCAGCTGTTTTAATAACCCCAGAGTCCTCTGAATGAGCAGGAATAAGGAAGAGCTAGCTACGACTGGGGTCTCTGAATTATGGGGATTTACATAATATGCACACTTAAATAATCCAAATAGTTTTTAACCTTTCATAAACTATGTTCTAGACCTGCATACTATTACTTAGTTTCCTCTATACACTTGTAATAGCTGTTAAAAGAACTACTAAGTTGTAAAGTCAACCTCCCAACACGAGTAATGGCAGAATTACTTGTGCCTGGGGAATCGTACCTCAGTTCTCTTCCACTCACGTCTTTTCTAAAATAATTACTGCAAATGTGAACATCTATATGATTTCCCCTTTATAACAACTCTATTATCATTGTACAGATCTTCATATACGGTATTTTAGGAAAGTTATCCTTTTCATGCATGCAGGTCACATAATCAGATTGACAAATGCAACACGAGTCATCCAATTCTATCTTTTTAGCCTAAAACTCTCTCTCATAACTTCAGAACAGTGTTTGGAAACAATTACAGAATCATATGAGTTATCAGGGTTTCGTGATGGCTTAGGGATACAGCAGCTAAATGGTTAACAGGACTGAAAAGACTTTTTCAGTCTGAACACCACAGTGTAAACAAGGTTGTAAAACTAGCAGTGGGAACAGGCAAGAGCCTCATTCCGGACAACCAGGACTGCCCCAAAGATGCTAAAATGTTAAAAACTCCCCCTTTGCCTATGCTGGTCCCCAGCTACATATCTTTCATCTGAGCTATAACTGTTACTGTCGCAGTCTCCTAGTTCACCCAGCAATCCCCAGGTTGCTTAGCCATCCTCTTGAGGCACTCCCCAGCCTTGTTTCCTTTTGAAGGGAGTTAGGCAAGAAATCTAAACCAGGACTCCAACCTTTCCTCAGTTCAGGCAGGCCAGTTTAGCTCTTTCAGTGTTCCTGTGCTTCCTGCAATCCAGTCACACATCAAGCACAGCCTCTTTTTGATTTTGTAGGAATACCCATACACCGTTTTCACTAGTATTTTGAAAACTCTGTTATGCATGGATTTTTTTTTTTTTGGTGTTAAGTCCTCATGGAAAACTGTCTTTATGGCAGGGCAGTACATAGATGTTCCTGAATCAACATTATTTGAATAAGGAGAAGTTGTTTGGAAGGCACACGAGGCAAACCACCTGTGAGGGTCAGATGCACTGAGTTGCCTGTTAGGTTCCATTGAAGTTGCTTTACACTTCTTCTATACAAAAACTTTAAAAATGCTGCAGGAAACACACCAGCCTTATCCCCCACATGGGGACTAATAGCATCAGAGTCCAGGTGCTGAGGAACCTGCTTCTGTGGAGGGCCCTCCACCAGCAGCGCGGTGCTGGGAAGACAGCACGCCGCAGCAGTCACCCTCCATGCTCTCCATGCACTTCACCTGCTTTAAATAAGACTTTGAAAGTGTTTAAAAAGTGAGTAATAAGCAACTTTTTTGGCTCTAAAAGCCACTGAGATGGTGGGGGTTTTTTGTTCGTTTGTTTGGTTTTTTTAAGTTTACTAGCACAGAAAAATTCACAGAATCAGAGGGGTCAGAGGCTGATGACTCACTTCTAGGAACAGACAGTTCACCACAGGGCTGTAGTTCATTAGCAGGGCACTCCCAAGGGGCTTATACCACCACAGCCCACAGTACCACAGTTGTAAGATTTCTAGTGATATCAGCACTGTGGTCTGTATGCTTTAAGATTTTTTTTCTCTCTCCCATCCAAAGCCAAAAAAGTCTAACTGCACTTTTTAAATGTGGTGGTGATTTTAAAATTGCAATGGCTAAGCCTAAAAGCTAGTTTTAAAATAGTCAACCATTCCACATGTCAGTGAAGGCACACAATCGCTTCTGCTGATGTCCATGAATGTTTCCATCCTCAGAAAGTAGGACTCAGCAAGCTGAGATTTACTGACAAATACACAGACATGTGTCCCTGAGCTGTGAATAAAGCAATTGCTGATGCAATTAGAGCTTAACCTTGGCCAACCTTACAAACTTATTATGAAGCATGGTAGAAAATTAATAACACAGACAACAGAGCTGAAGAGTATTGCATGAATGTAAAGCAGATGGCTCTTCCCATTCCTTGCATCATTTCAACCAAAACAGAGAAGTCCAACTCCAAGACAAGCTGCCTGTTTGTCTCCTCTAATACCTCATTTATTTTGATGTCTACGGATTAGTTTTGCTACAGAATTTAAGCAGGAATTCTTGCTGTTGGCTTTTGCACTTGAGTTTTAAGGCCCAAGAGCTTAAGAAATGACACTCAAAACTGCATACCTAATTGGATCTCCCCTTCCTTACACTGATTTCCCTAACAAGCCAACTACCAGCACATAAACTTCAGATGTTCTTAAAACAACTGAACACACTCTTAATGATGCCAGAGTCTCAAGCAAATAGCTGTACCATAGCCATTTTGGAGCTGTCTTCTACCCAGCATGTTATTATACTCATATCATAAAGAAAACATAAAGAAACCCTCACAGGAAGCGATACCATTTACTTCTAAACACAGAACTACATATGTAAATATTAGCTTTACTGCAGGAAAAAAAAAATCCAAAAAAGTTTTTGGGTTAAATTTTGTTCTTTTTAGATGCATTCCAGTTTCATACTTCACTGCTAGTTTTAAAAATGAACTTGGAGACTTGAGAAGTAAAAATCTATTCTGGTGCTCTTCAGAATGATGGCTCACATGGCCAAAACTGGTGCTGGTCACGAGTTTGCTCAGCTAAGTGATTTGGGCAGATGGGAAAATGCCAATTTGAAAAAATAAATAAAATAATCTCAACGGCAAATCTTCATTTAGAGATGGGCACAGGGTACATAGATTTCTTTATGTCTTCAATTAGCCTGACTTAAAGCAGAAGCAAAAGCCTGTGTCCCCCTTGTGAAAGCCCAGATGATCAGTGTTTTAGGCTTTGTGACTTTTTTGCTCATAGTAATACATGAATTCAAAAAACCCCAACAGCTTAGGGGCATCTCAATGCAGACTGATTACTGCAATCATCTTTTTCTGTGCTCAGCTCTAGTTCCAAAATCGCATTAGCTTATTCTCCCAAATACATCAATGACTGTTGGTCTCTGAAATACCTTTAGGTAGGCCATCATCTCATAAATCTCAAAATTAGCCTGTTTTAACTAAAAATTGATCATTGCTATCCTAAATTCCAAAAATGCTTCAGTCGTAGGCTTTCTTCCTTCTTCCTTTGCCTTGAATACCTTGCTGATAATAAACTGCTCCTGCTGTGGGAGAAAGATTGGGACAGCTGGGTTTGCATGTTACTGCTTTAGCAATGGCCATCTGAAGATGCTGAAGCAGGATGCATTTTTAATGAATAATATTTTATCATCTTTTAGAAAGAAAGAAAAAAAAGCAAGCCTGGATTATATTCTGATTTGTATTCATGTGCTATCATCTTTTTCCAGGGCAAAATGTTGAGTACAAGCCAGTACAGCGGGCACATCATAACAAGACTGACTGGAAAAAAACCCTCAGATTGTCACAAACCACTCTGTAACTCCTAGTCTCTAGAAAATTCCAGTAATGAAAATTCCATGCTGGAAGTGGTGGGATTACACCTGTTTCACTCTGTATGCAGGTCTTCTATGCAATGCAGTGACTATGCATGTGGGAAGTTCGAAAGAATCAGTGGAATTACTAGCAACTGCTAAATTTTTGCCCTGTGCAATATGTGCAGGGAGTGGCCCATGCCCACTAGCCTGTCAGTAATAAACTGGCACAAAACAAATCACTCGCATGTCTTGACCATCCAGTCTGCTACTGGATGTAGTTGGAGTAGCCAGTTGCCTGGCTACTGAAGTTCCAACATTTTTTCCCTGGTGATGGCAAATGATCACTCATGTAGTTTTTAATCAGATGTAGTGGGCACCAGTTAAGGAACTCTCCTTAAACAAAGAGGATGTTTCCCCAAAGTAACTTCTGCTTTGTCATTTCCAGAACCTCAGAGAGCTGTGGAAAGGAATATTAATATGCAAAAGGAAATAAACTTTCTCGGTATACTCTTTCTCAGTAAACTAGTGAAAGGCTGAATAATTCTGTTCTATTGCCAAAGAAAATGTGCACGTCTTTCATGACACTGGTGTTAAAAGGACCCACTTAGTATGGAGGGCTTATCAGCAACACCATGAAATGCATTATGTTAGCATAATGTTATATAAATTATTTTTCTCTGTCAAGCTGGCAATTTAGTAAGATGTCAAAAATATGCACAGAGAGGCTTAGCATCTTCAATCCCTTCTCTTACAGCCCAATATTCCCACCAAAAGCCAATCTGTGAAATAACATGATGCTTTATACCCTGGCTACATAGGAAACCACCATCAGGAAACCCTAACTGGTGGCAGTAGCTGCCCCCAAAATAGCATAAGGGAAGGAAGGCAACATACTATCTTGTATTTCCAGATTGCAACTGAAACAGAAAATCCAGGAATACTGTACTGACCGACGTTTGCAGCAGCATTATCAGTGGGACGTGAATATGGTTTCAAATCTCTATAGTCAAGGTCAACTTATTTCTTGGTTCTTACTGCTACCTGTACAGGAGTGTGGTAAGAACTGTTGGTGAGGACTTTGCGGACATTCATGGGAATGTGCGTGGGGGTGATGACTTGGGGACCCAGAGCTTGCAACTGTGAGTTAGAGTGGTTTGGCTCAGCCAGTCACTTCCGCGGATGACTGCATTAGCTCTGGTGGGGAAGCAGTAGCGGGGAGCTGGTGCTGAAGCAATGAAGTGTGAGTCAGGTGGGTGAAACGGTCTGTTTTGATGTTTTAAACAAGCAGAGGCTGCTGTTTGTGAGGAGCTGTGTCTGCAGACTGCAAATAGTCTCTATCACAGTTAGAAATGTGGCGATTCATTGTGGTCACTGTGTACTCCTTATTTCACCGGGCTTTTTGTTCCCTGTTCCTTCCTGGGCTTTGACAGTCATGTCATCTTCCTTAGCCCCATACATGCAGCACGTGGAAGAAACTCGGTCCTCTGAGTGCTGTTTCTTTCTCTTTTTCATCTGCTGAGCATCAGTAACCTGTATTTGTCTCCTGTAGATAGCCTGTCACAGGCTTACAGCTGCTGGGGAGTAGCTGCAGGTCCTAGGACACTGCCTGTCTGTCACTGGACTCCTCTTCCTCCTGCTAGGCAGGTTGTGCACCTGTGGGTCAGAGAAGAATAATTAGGATTTGAAACAGGTTCAAAGGAAACTTGGAACATAAAACTTGGCAACATTACCCAGGCAATTGGTGCTAGAATCTGACTAACTCCGTCATCTCAGGCACTCTGCCAGTCTCTGCTGTGGCCTTTGCATATTTTCAGGCACAGACAAGTTAAAATACTAAAAAATATTTTGCAGTCTGCCATCATAAGCAGCTGAAAGATTGTGTGAAGCCCTTTAATTCGGGACTGTAAAGTATGGTGAGTACAGCCTTCTTTCTTCTTCCACCCTCCTCCCTGCCCCATTATCTGCAGAGAGGGCATTTCAGAGGTTCTGAACTCATCAGGGATTTACTTCCAGGCAAAGGCAAGAACCTTATCTGGCATGCTTTGCAATGGTTGTCCCAGACACTTCCCTACAAGAAGTCCCACATGGAAAATTTAGCTATGTATTTCACCTGGAAATTCGATGGTTATACTTCAACTTTTTCTTAAAATCTATTGTAGCTTAAAATAAAATATTGGATGACTAGCAAATATTTATTTATCCAGCTGGCAAAGCCAAAAACTTTGACCAGCATTGGCAGGAAAACAAGTGAGCAACTAGACGAGCAGCTCTGGGCGCTGAAGAAATATTCCAAGCAAAGACACGGAGAGCCAAACATACAAACAGCCCAAAGTTTACAATACCGACTCAATAAAGCAGCCTCATCTGTAAACATATTGAGGAAGTGACCAATCCATACCACTGAATTAAATTAACTTGAACGCATGGATTCAGCTTCTAAAATTAGCAACAGCTTATCCCTGGCACAGAGCTGCCACGGCTAGTGAGCCACTACAGAAAGCATTTATTATGACCATAACATGGGGTAAAAGTAAACAGCACAGGGCTGCCATATCAGCGGTGGGATGAGACATGATGGTCAAACACACTGGAGTGCTTGGGAGGCACATGAAGCTGGTACATACAGCTGGCAGGCTGTTAAAGGATAAAAGCGGGGGCCATTCGTATTTACCATCTGGCTCTTGTACCCATTCGGGCAGGAACTGAAATAGTCTATTCTATTCTATTCTATTCTATTCTATTCATTTCTATTCATTTCTATTCTATTCTATTCTGTTCTGTTCTGTTCTATTCTATATGCTGAGCAGCAGCACATGCTGCTCTTAAGATACTAACAACTGATAATGAATGATGCCTCGCTTCTGGGCCACGCTGTAATTTCGCAATTCTGGATACTGCCATCACACTCTCATTTCCCATCCTTCTGTGATGGAATGACATCCTACTGCTCGTCGTCTTATTCAGCCCTATTGCCTGTCAAGCCTCCTTAGGCTATTGCATTACCTCCCTCCTCCCATCCCTTATAGAGCTCCTAGCTTTCAGGATTTTACCTGTTGAAAGCAATGCACTCGCTGCTTCTTCCTCCAGCGTCCCTCCTTGCTGGGGTCCACAGGTTTTGACTCTGTAGAATGAGCCAGAAGGAGTGGAGAATCTGGTGCAGTTCTTGGAGAGGATGAAGTTAGTCTTCTGGGTCACATGGCTTTTTATTGCTGTGGCTGATGCTTGGGCTGATATCCCATTTCTTCATGTCTCAGAAACTGGCAAATCCTGTGACTGCGTTACTTATGTGCAGTTCGTATCTGCTTATGTATTTTATTTGTTTCAGAGTACACTCAAGGAGCTGGTCTCAGTCTGGCATAAAGTCCTCTTAGTAACTACTTCTTCTCTTATAGATTAATTGTTCAACAGAAGTGGATGATGACTAGCACTAGCAGAGAGTAATACTCAATGTTCTAATGAGAATGCTGGCACCTACTTGCTTAGAGCTTTTTACCATGAGGTAAGTAGCAAAGCGATAGGTGCAGAGGGAGTACACCAACAATGCCACCATGTTCTGACGAACAGCCCTAGCAAGCACACCTTGAAGTCCTGCTAAACCCATCCGGGCAGATACTGCTAGCTGATCATCACGACCTAACAGTAAGACTGATCTATCAGCTTCATGCAACCTGTCAACCTTGGCAAAGTTTTGCTCACACACCTGACTGAAAGAGATGAGCAGCACGTTTTGCTGCCAGGGAGGAGAGCCCTGGGTGTGGAACCTGCCACTCAACAACCTGTTTGAAAAGTAATAAAAATTGCGTGGATGGGCACAAAACCAGCCCAAGAGACTTAATCTCTTTTGCACCTCCTGTTGCACTTACAAATGAAATCTTAAGCCTACAGATTAATCAGTTTGAAGAACAGGCAAGGGAAGAAAATTAAGACATACTAATTAGATGTGAAGTGACCTTACCTATTAAGGTATGAAATACAGCAGCTACTGCGCCAGCCACAACCATGCACAAAACTGCTTTGGTCCTGTCTCTCTTGCTGTTCACAAACACCAGACCTACATTTTTGAAGTCACTCATTGGACCCGTGAAGAACTTCATCAGGGAGTACGCCAGCCCATAGCTGGCCAGCATTTCCACAGCATCTTCCTTGACAGCAGCGATGCCCCTATTCAAGGCCTGTGGAAACACAGAAACAACAAACAATGTAGGACATGTGGAAGCGTACCGAACCCAATCTTCTGCAGCTGGTTTCTGAAGGAACAAGCAAGTTCAGCTCTCAGTGTTTTCACCCCTAGCTGGATTTATTTCTTTGGATTCAGCAGTAGTAACTTGTGACTTGTGACAAGGCAACTTCACAGTTTCATATGGACAGTAAATTCAAGTAAAGCAGACTTGAAGATAAGGTAAATACCTATTTCTAAAGTATATAATGGAACTCCTGCTACACCCAAACTCAGTGTCTTCCCTTTTTAGAGTAATTTTATGACCTGCTAACAATCATGGACGACACGAGACCATTTAAATGCCGCTTTGAGTCCTCAGGCCTGAATTGAACAAGACATAGCCCTTTGAGGCCATCTTTATGGGTAAAAACTCTTGACATTATCACATGCTGAAAGTTCAGGAGATCAAACTTTTTTTTCAGCGTAATGAGCTTCACTACATCCTATGTAAATGTTGTGAATAGCTTATATTGTCCTATGACATTTATTATGAAACTAGGCCAAATATGCAAGTGACTAAATGTAACTGTTCTTTCATGTATTTCACAAGGTTCTGATGCTATATTCATTTATACCTCCCTACGGCATATTTAAAAGGAAATACAGCACGTGTATTTCAAGACATACTCAGGTTCAACTAACCTATTAATTCATTCTAGGTCCATATTTAGGAAATCATGAATCATTGAGAATTAGACAGATTATTTTTATAACTAAGGTGAACCAGAGCAAAAATGTGTAACAAAGCTTCAGATTCCAGCTTGCACCAAAATGCTTCTAAAATACTGAATAAAAAAGACAGAAGGATAAAATTCATCTGCAGTGTGACAGCATCAATCATCTGGTACACCCAGAAAACTGCTAAACCAAGATTTGATTCAAAAAGCATGAAGGATGAAACACGACTTGTTTTCACAAGTATTTAGTTCCTATGGGTTACAGCTGATGTGTGGTGACAGGACCATGGCAAGAGGGCCAGCTAGGAACATCTCGCCAACCCACCTTCCAAACCAGAGTCTATCCACTTACACAGCAGCTCTAATACCACTTTTCCTGAATGAAGAAACCAGGCAGAGTATCATCAAGTAACTGTGGTGAAGTCCTTCCATTTCAAATGCAAGCATAGTCTGTTTTTTGCAGTCTTTTGACTTTATTTTTCCCCCTTCCAAAGACCGTATAAGCAAGCAACTCCCCAGACTTCAAAAGAGACCGCATTCCCATAGCAGAAATGAGCATTTTTCCTACTGTTCTTTTCCACTCTTTCTGTCAGACGTGCTTTGTTTTTGAAACTAAAGCTGCACTGTCAACACAGGAAAAAGCTGTAGAAAATACCAACTTCTCCATCCTTCATATCTGCCCAATCTCTCTCTGGCAATGTGCTCTGACCTGAACACTTTAGGTTCCAAACGTTTTCAACTGTCTTGCTCCAGTTTGTCCCTTGCTGAAAATACCATGTGTTAGGTATGGAGGATCTGCAGCTGCCTTATGCAATCTTTTCTGGGGTACGGATAATTCCGTCTATTTCATCGATAAGAGTTCAAATTATATTTAATCTGCAAATGCCAAAACCACTAGTGGGTGCACAAAACTGTACTCAAACAATTCATGGAGAAGACTGGCCTCTGAATTGAATAATCAAGTTTAGCTGTCTTTTGTGATGACGCATGCGATGAATGTTGTAATAGATATCAAGGTGTATACAGAGTTATAATCTTTTCATTTAAACTTCCTAAAGATGCTGAATCTCCCTTTTGCTGTTGCCAGTAGTAGGCAAATAGCCTTAGATTATGCCATATAAAGGGTTCCTTGATCATGGCTCTTCCCCCCTCTTTTATTTTGTCAACAGTGAAATATTTATGGCAGATTCAATTTAAAGAGAAACAGCTAACCAATTTCAGGTAGTCTGGTTTAAAAGCTCCTTGTCACATGTAAAAAGCTGATTTATTTCCACCACAAGTTTCACAAGCGCAAGTGCTTCCTTCCTGGGTTGGACAACTACTGAATACCAGAGTGTGTGCAGGACGGTGATCTGCTTCTGACAAGGTCCCCCAGATAAACAGCATCTTTAAGAATCACACTCTGTCAAGAGGCACAGCACTATGATCTCTCTGCAGAGAAACAAATCCTTGCTGAGCACAGTCCTCAAGCCAGTGAAAATAGCTCCATGTGAATTTGGCCCCAGGGTAACTAAGTTTTCCACCTAAGTAGGACAGATGGAAAGACTCGATTACTCCTCTTTCTCTCCCTGTCTGGTTTTACAGGCTGATTTTTGATCCCTTTTGTATGAACAAGTAACAGACAAGTAGATACTTGTGAGTAGTCTTCCCCAGAGACACACTTTGTACCAGGTAAGGTAAACCGGCAAAATCCAAAAGGGACTTTTTTAAAGAGATACGCTGCCATTAATTTATACTCCTGTGGAACGGTTGGCTAACAAGATGAAGTAATATAGAGGCTAGTCCTGAAAAAGCAATTGTCCTAAATGCTTCTTTGGAAAGATCCTTTGGAAATGAACAGTCAATAGGACCGTGTACAGAGGGTTTAACTTCTGTAGCTTCCTTTTTCCTTTTTCACTTTAAGATGACAATGCAAAAGGTTCTTTATCCTCAACTTCCAAACACTGTATGAGACCATGTTTACCTCTTCTATTCCATGTACCTTAGAATATTTTTGCTACTAAAGCTGATGATGTCGTATTTGGTATCCTTAAATCCCCAAGAAAACCAAGATACTTGATAAAGCTGCTTTGGGGTGCAATATGAAAGCCACAGGCATGCCAACCATACAGTCGGTAATCTTCCAGTCTAATTTCCTGCTAGATTTCCAATTACATTTCTCATAAAGGGAAAAAAAAAAAAAACAAACCAGGGCAAGGTCTCAATTTTTTTTATCTGACTCTATTTTGTACACTTTTTGTGTGAACAAAAATCAGTAACAAATCTTCATTAGTAGCATCTGTATTCTATGTTTGTTTCACTCAAAACACAGCATATCTCTACAAAGATTTGTGTAGCTTGTCAACAAAACGTCACAGAACTAGGTAGTAATAATAATGACAATATTTAATACAAGAAGTTAGCCTGATCATACATATTTCTGATGTCAGCCTTCTTTCAGCTGGCTTATTCACACCAAACCTCAAGGGAGAGCTAGAAATCCAGATGCTGGAATAAAGACTATTGGTGATGGCACCTTCTGCTGAGTTTTTAATGAACAACTAACCTAATACTGTAGTACGTGAAAATGTCACAGCAACTTCCTATTCATCAAACATGTTTAAAACAAAGCCACTGACATTGCTGACCTTTCTTTTAGAAATAACAGAAAAAAGCACAGAGTACTTCCAGGCTGAGCATGATCTGGTAGGTACATGAACAGGTTAGTTGAAGTAAGTCATATTCCTAAAACACTTCTCAAAAAGGCAGGCTCCAAGATCTACAGAACCTTCTATGCAATGTCTTCTATAACACATTATGTTAACACTAGAAAGATTAAATCTTACCTAGAGGACCTGGTAACAGCCCCTTGAGCCTTCTTTTATGAATAATTGTATGCTGTCTCTCTAATGTTGACTAAAATCAGAGAAGACTAGCACATTTAAATTCCCATCCAAAAGCTTCAATTCAGAGGAACACCAAACAATAAACTTTACGACATTTCAAGCCTGTAACCACATCTTTACAATTGGGTACTGCAGCTGGCTTTATTCTCTTAGAAGGAACATACGAGACCTCTATCAAACTTCTAGGACGTGCATAATGGATGAATCCAACCAACTTTTGCGTGCAAAGGCTGCAATTTCAAAAGCAGCAGTTGTTAGAAAAATGTCAAAGGTCTAGCTTGCCCTACTTTGCATGAGCTTTCAGCACTATTCACTAACGTTGGCAGAAAAGGTTTGATTCCAATCTACAGCTACACACCTCTGTTGCCAGAAATTCAAAGTCCGTCTCTTAAGCTGGTTCTGTACAGATTGACCATTTCTTACATGACCATCCCCTCCCAGAGACTACTGGATGACTGATGCTGTATTTTGTATTGGATTAGACATATAAAAACATTTTTAAAAATCTACTGAGAAAGACACTTCTATTGTACACATTTTCTTCTGCGTTTAAAAAAACATTTTATTTCTTACGTACTGCTCAAAATTTCAATAGTCTTTATCTAACTAGAAGGGTGCGTTTTCTACTTAATTTGGAGTTAACTATTGACTATGAAGTCAATACTTGTCCAGTGCCATGTGTTTCAAATAAGAGCAAGTAAAATCCAATAAATGAAATTCTTGTCAGTCCTCTGTTTTGCTTATGCTGGAAAAATCAAGACTGTGACCTAGTGGAAGCTGGCATGTTTGTTTGAAGCTGGGATTCTACCTGAGAAGTTTTAAAGTCTGTTCTAGTTGGTTACCTACCTAAGGATGACATCAAAAACCTGCTCAATTTGGCAGTAACTTGGCCATGTGCATGTTCGGTTCAGTGATCGTTTGTAATGTGTCCCCCCTCGCCCTACGTCTTTCTTCCTACCTGCCCTCCCCTAAGGAAATGGAAAAGAGCCAAAGGATTCAGTTAAAGAGCAAGCTGACAGAGGGGACAGTCTTTCTTCTGTGTCAAATAATCTCTCTCCTGATGATTGTTGGCTGAGTTTTCATTTACTAAATCCTGTCACATTGAAATCTTCAGTATCAAATGCACCAGCTGGCTCTGGCTATTCTGCCTCCCCCCATCCCCGCAGCAGAAGCTGCACTGCCAGAAGGACACCTGACAGATCCGATGCTCAGTAAGCACGGCATAATCAGACCACTGTGTCAGTGCTACCTGAATGTTATCACGTCTCTGCTTCTGGCTGCGTTTCTCGTAACGGCAGAAGCCAGTGGTGGGCAATTTGAGGGGAACAGCTACTGCTCTGACACAGGTCTGGGCAAGATTCCCATGGACATAGACATAGAAGTGGGAGAAAATGAGATGAAAATAGCTCGTGTACATTTATTCTGGCTTGAACACCAAACATGATGTATGAAAAGGCAGCCCTGAAGGGTTAGGAGTCTGACCTTGTAGCCTGAACACGATGACCAAGGACTGTTCATTGTTTTGGGTCATTTTTGTTGTTTGTGGTTTGTTTTGTTTTGCAACACTTTTACCCTAATTCAGCATCTCTGATTTTGGGTCAGCATCTGTTGTAGATCATGTGTCAGATGACTGAAATGCCGTCTGAAGTCAGTTCCTATTAGCCCACTACTGCAGTATGTTATTTCCCCCTTGCCCCCTTGCTAAAGGTGCCTGTAAGTGAACCGCCAGTCCCCCTGCCCACCGTGGTGCAAATGCTCACACTGGTTCAACCCACTGAAATAACCCCAGTCCCCAGCAAGAGACCACAGCTCCAAACCCTGGTCTGAAAGAAGAAGATGCCTGTCCTGAGAGAGGGACACCTAGACACCCCCTGGTACATGGCCTGTCTCTGGAGAGCACTCTGGGAGCTCTATCCCTTGGAAGAGCACTAGGACTGCCCTGAAAATGACAGCTGAAGTTCTGTCTCTCGCTACTTTGTAATTCAAAAGAAACTGCAAATGCAGGGCAGGTGTCGTGGTTTTACCTTAAGAAAAAATTAGCATCCCACAATTTCAATCAAATTTACTCTGTTTGCTTAAGTAACGAGAATATGGCCTAGAAGACCCTGTGAAACAAAAAACAAGCCATGAAAACTAGAATGCCATCAGTAGCCATTTCTTCCCCATTCACCTTCCTGAGCAGCAATGAAAAGCAAGGATTTTGCAAGATTCCTACTCTTACGTGAAATGCCTATTGCGCTGTGCCCATGATCAGGATCTCAACGCTGTGTGAAAGTGTGTCCCGGGGGAAATTTAAATAAAGACTCCTAACTCAAAAATAACGTAATTTTAGAGGACTCACAGCTTTCACTTGACCTGGGATATATCAGGGAACAGCGCTTTTTAACGGGCACAGCCAGGAGGCGTAGGAATAACTAGGGTAGCAGTGGCAACAGTGAAGTCAGTGAAAATGGGAAATCTTTCCCTCTGCAAAAATAAGGTAGAGGAGGACGTGTCGGGGAGGTGGAAGAGTAGGTATGGCACACTACCCTATGGCACCTACTGTCTGCGGGTAGATTTTGTGAACAACAACCAGCACAAGGCGCAGACTCATACAAAACCCACATGAAGACTGCAGAAGATAATGCTGCAGGACCACAGGAAAGAAACCAGACTCTGTGAAGCCAAAACACGTCTCATTTAAAACTACATTTGATGAAGTGTCAGCATGTTTACGACAGGGAGCAGTCTTGGAGGGGTGAATCAGTTGCTGCAGATGGCTGCCTCCCCATGGGATGGGGAGAATGCTGATCCTGAAGTCAAGAGACCTACGAGCCATGATCATGGGAAGCCCTTCAGGACACGTTCCCCAGGTTGTGTCTATTGAACAGGGATGGCTGACACCTCTGTAAAGGAGACCTAAACCACTGCTATTTCCACTGATGGCTTCAAAGAAATCTGTCCACTGAGGTGAGACCATAACCATTAACTTTTCCTGGTCTTTTTTAGGCGAGCAGTGTTTGTAGGGGCACAGGACAGAAGCAAAATTAACGTGTCAGAGATACTCTCCTGCATTATGACTTTCCTGGTATCCTCTGGCTGATGCTAATACATCCAGAAAGTATTTAAGGTGAAACCTGCAAGGGAATGGTTTGCCCTCAAAGCAAAGCAGTATGTGAGCTTTTCATTCTGGCTTCCCTGGGGCTCATCCGCAAAGGTGAGAAGCATTTGTCATTACGTTACAGAAGTACGACAAACTCCTGACGGAGGATATTTGTCTTCAGATCTTCTTCATATGGAGGCCAGAGACTAATTTTTTCTCAAAAGCTATTTCTGTTTGTAAGTCTATGAGTACAGACAAATAAAACTGAGACATAAATTGAGACACATAAAACTAGAAGGTTGGCTCCCTGACTCTTCAAAATGCCCTGTGGAATAGCTATAATTTCTTCACCAAATTCCATTTTGATTACTTTTAAGTGCTAGAAAACACTGGGGAGGATACAAATGCATATCATATGTTATCTACACACAAAGAATATTTGCCTTAATCACAAATGATACAGTATCTGCAGCAGTATTCCTTCTTTTGTTTTTAATTTCTCAAAGTCTCTGTCGTCTTCCTCACATTATACCCCCGAAGTAAAAAGTAAGCTAATTTACTATCAGTTGTGTATTTCATGAAAATCACATTTTCTTATGTTTATAAATTAAATCTCTGCAAGGACTGTTATAAGACTTGTTTGTATGCACACAGAAAATTTAATCTGCATAGGTCCCACCATACCTGTCAGTCTCTCATAACTCTGACATACTGCTTTTTTATTAGCATTAGCTCCGTCTCTGCTGAAATACTCTTTGTGGTTCTCTCCTCCTGAAATGCAGATTGCCACTTTCACATGATCGTCTGATCTTCCTTATCTTCTCACTAGGCTCCGAAGCGCAGACGGGTTTGGGTCGGAAGGGGCACTTGGGGGTCAGCTCAGAGCACTGCCCTGGGCTGAACGTGTTGGAGATGTTGTGGAGGAGACCCCACACCTTGCCTGGGCAACCGCCCTGAAGAGGCCACCCTCACCCTGAACCTTAACACGTAACCAGAACTGGCATCTGAAGATCCATGGCCATCTCCCTTGAATATTAAAACACGCCCTCCTGCCAGTGAAGGCCATGCTGCTAGTATTGGCCTGAATCTCCATTTCCCACATTTCTCCTGCCTTTCCTGAAGGATCTTTTGCTTCATCATTGTGTACCACTTCCCCTTGCTGCTCCAAAGACCTGCTCTGTACCACTTCTCACTTTTACCAAAGATCTTGTCCTTGACAATAACTCACGTATATTTTCACCCCATGGCAAGAAATTATTTAGCTCCACGTGCATTCCAATTTTTACCCTTCTCATTCTGCTGTTATTGGCTTTTTCATAGATACAACTTACAGTAGAACAGTATTTGCCATTTTCAGTAATTTAACTGTTGCATTTCTTTCTTTTGTATTTCTAAGTTCATGCGTTGCATATGAAACCAGGCTTCTGCCTTCTCGTTTTTTCACATAAGGTCACCTGACACTCCTAATGACAAGACCCTGTATCTAGTGTAAGTCCATTTTTTCCCCTTAAAAAAAAAAAACCAGCCTAGGCAAAGACCCAAATTGAAATAAATAAATAAATAAAAATAATCCAAGCAAATACTTTAATGTATCTGCAAAAAGGCTTTTGCCAGCTGCAAAAATAGGGAAAATTAATGAGGTTTGTCCCTGGCTTTCTAGATATTTTTTTTAGCCCTTTGCCTTAAACTTTTAATGTTAAAAAAATCTCAATGCATACAGCATTTGGTGAAAACTTCTGAAATTTGGCAGAGGCTATCAGAAGTGCTTTTAAAGCAGTCCAAAACTTGGCCAAGGATCTGCAAAATACACAAATTGTACAGGTTCAGTACAACTTGTTAAACTACCTTAACTGCACAGAAATCCTGTCCTTATTTCAGCTGTGCTGGGCATGCTCCTGGGCGCTGAGCTCAGAGCAGTGAAGGTCAAGGACCACACAACAGAGACCACGTAAGTTCAAGTCCTTAAGGTACAAGAAGACAAGGAAATGCCACCTGTATCATTTGCTTGAAGCAAAAGGGAGAGCATTGCTCCTTCCATAGACTGAAGCTGCAGTACCCTACTACAACTTCTTTCTCTCAGGAATGGTGATGTGGTTTATTCTCCTATCTTGGCTCTTGTAGAACAGACCCTGGAAGCTAGATCTGTAAAATTTAATTTTACCACTTCAGGTCTCTTATTTCTGTCCCCTTTCCACTCTTTGTTAAAGATCCCATGTCCTCCTACTTGGAAGACAAATAATTGGCATTTCCTGTCAATTCCCTTTCCACATGGAATTTAAGGGATGTCATAATTATACATAGCAAATCGAGAGCCAACAATCAAATTCCAGATGGTCAATACTGCAGCAAAATATTTTAGTATCATCGCACATACTATCCTATCACTTCAAGGCTCCCCTAGAGATTACCCTGCTGCTGCTTTCGGAGTTACTAATTCTGCCACAGCCAGAACGAGTAGTCAGCTGGCAGAGGTGGGTTACTTCACCGGAGCATGGCCATGCAAACAGCTATCTTGGGGTTTGGCGTCATGAAGAAGCGAAAGCCTCACAAGATGGATGTCCTGTGAGGGAAACTTTCTGTTAAATCAGCAGCTGATCTCTTTGGAAAATAAATCCCTGAGACACGTAGCTCCGTGGTAGATGTCCAGGCTGCTTTGACTGCAGAAGATGGTGAAGTTCAGCCTCAGTGCCAATGTGCAGGTGGGACCAAAATGGTTTCAGATAATGGGGCTATAAGGGAAGACACTATGCAAAAATAAGATTTTTTCCTTAAATCACTTTCAGATGTGACTAAAGTGCAAGTTAGTTACTTAAAAGTTGAAAAAGGCAGAATTGGGGGCAGGGGGCTGCCTTTTGTTGTCTGTCCCTTGCTCCCTCCATCCCCCAATGCAGTTCAAATTCACCAGCAGCCAGCAGCAGACCAAACCCAGTATATCTTGCAAACTGCGACCCCTCTGTTGTCAGTGGAGCTCCCCTAACCATTAAGAGCTCCCTGGAAGTGTCACTGCACGTGTCTGCCAGGTAAAATATGTAAAGCGACCAAGTCTCTGCCATTTAATGAACATTACTTGCACATGATGAAAGCCTAAACAAACTGAAGCAAGTGTCTGCAGGTTTTGTTCACTCAGCTTGGCTAAATGTTCTCTCTCATTGCAGAGAGGAGAGGTAAGGAGCCTGCTGAGCAAACGCATAAAATTCTTGACTTGTCGTATGGCTGGGCTTATGAAGACCAAAGGCAAATAATTGCAGCTTGGTCTTTCATCCTCCTCAGTACTGCACTATGTGGGGGAAAAAAAAATAATCATCTATAAAGTACATGTCAAAGCTACTATGATTACCAAAAAATACACATAACCCTCAAATAAGGTTTCTCTGCCTGACTTGAGAGAAGTGGGAGCTTGCCCAGCTGTCCCTGAATGTATAGTACAGCCCCACCTTTATGTGTACTTAGTGCACTATGCAATTATCTGCTGTCCATTAGCTTGCTCTTAAAGCCTTTAACTCCCCATGTGGCCCAGCATGGACTTGTTACTTACATTCTAGGGCTTTGCCCAACTTCAGCAGAGCAGAACGTATTTGAGGTCTGTGATTTTCATCAGCTGTTCTATCAGGAGAGGGAGCCCGTTAAGGTCCGTCATCAAGCAGCTGTTCCCTCCAGCAGGCTGCTGGCTAGGCAAAGCACAGTTTGGGCGACACAAAGCAGAGTTTGTTGGGTGTGAGTGCCTGCGACTGCAAGTACAGAGCTGCCAGATTACCTCATGTCTTAACTGCTCAGAAGTGACGAATAGAGGGCACCCACATCATCAGCCTAGATACAAGCTTGGTGTTTCCGCTCCTGGAAACACCCGTCATAAACAAAGTCCATAACATCAGTAAGAAACCCTTCCATTTGTATCTGTTTTTCTTTCCCTTCGATTCTTATTCCTTGTACCAGCTTCATTAGGATGAAATTGAAGTTATTCGGTCAAACTAGAAACAGACTGTGGATAGTAACAGTGATTTCCTTTCTCTAGGGCTGGTGAACTTATTACAAAACACACCTTGAAGCACTTCCCGTTATTACAGCTCTTTCCAATACTCTGATACCTGCAGAAAGCAATGGTCTTACTAAACAAGTAATTCTGTGTCTAGAATTCGACCTCATGTATCTGTTTAAAATAAATGAGGAGTGGTAAAGACATGGGAGTGGAGGAAGACAGAATGGAGAAACGGGTAGACTTTCTCCAAAGTAAAATTTTTCTCTCGGAAAATCTAATCTTCTATGCCCTCAGCCCAAGTTTTGAGAACCTTGAACTTCTCTGCCAGTTCTTGCAGGTGGTGTTGACAGGATTGGCTAACATTTCCTTTTAAAAATAGCTCAACGGGTTCTCTTGGTATCCAATGTCATGAAGTCAACAAGTCAACTCACAGCGAAATTGCTGCACATGTTGTTTTCCAGGCAGTGGGTGTTCAGAGCAGAGATAAAGAAGTTTCTCTTGAAACCATGAAGTCTTTCTGAAAGCCCGATCTTTCAAAAGGGGAAGCATAGTTGTATTTCTACGTAAGTAAGGCTGAAAATACTGTCTCTTGTCCCAGAAGAGCAGAAGGCCACGGGAGAACCTGATTACTGTGTATGTGAGCTCATGGCAGCTGGGAGCCCAACTGCTGCTGTTACAATAAATGGCCTTCTGTGATAATGGAAATACAGGGAAAATACCAATTAATCTGAAATGCAGTCAGGCTAGATACGCTCTGTCCTTACTGGATTTGATAATAAAGGGGAGAACTGGAAAATGTATCCATGCTTCAAGCTTTTCCTCTATACCTCTTGGGAACACAGAAGTCATGGAGGGAGAGAGAAAAGCATTCTTTCTAAATATACTGGGATATAGAAACCCTAGAGCCAGGGGTTCACTAGTGTAACCTCTAAATGCCTGGCAATTAGTCCTGTTACACCTTCATCAAGTCCTTGGTTAATGCTTCTACTCGGAATTCCTTAAGCAGTACCCAGGCAGCCTTCCCTTCAGGGAAGAAGACCTGGAAATGCCCACGGAGTTGCAGCAAGCCTTGCAACTCTGTGTCTGGCAGGGGTGAATCGTAACCTGAAGTTCAGTCACAGTGACTTTGTGAGTGTTCTTGATCATGCCAAATATATGGTATAATTTGATGCTTAATTTAGCTTCAGCAGCGTCTACCCATGGGTTCACAACATCCAAATAAGAATATATACTTTTAAATCTTCAAGCTGAGGTGATCAGGCACACAGTGGATGGGTTCCTCCACTAACTGAGGAACTGTAAATGGTGCCACAGTAATTCTTAAATGGGTTCTGCTGTCTAACGGCATCTCTAGAGACACCTTCAGCAAGAGAGCACCTGCAATCACAAGACTCTTGATGTATCAAGCTCAGTGCTCTCTTAGCCTTAACTCCAAGCTTAAAACTATCTTTACTGACATCCTTCCTCATTCTTGCATTCCTTATAACCTGATGCAACAATCCCTTCTTATAAAAGTGATTCTTTCAATATCTTGAAAAATGATGAACATTTTTCTCCTAACCCACTCCCTCCAATTCTTCCATTTGAATTGCACAGTTAAAACTTACTAGCTTGTTTCATTTGTTTTATACAAGCAAAAGACCGTAACTTAAGTTCAGAAAAAACACTCAAGGATTCCCAAAAGCTTAAGTGAAACTGATGCTGAAACATTGTAGCACAACAGGGAATTTTGCCTAGCAGGTTTTCTGTCTGAGTCACTGGCTTTACATAATGGATTTCCTTACTCCTGCATATTGAAAATGGTAAGAAGCGCAATGACGACAGACTATTTGCCATTCTTTCAAAGTAGGGCTTTACATTGTGCAGAGGTTTCACTGGGAGAAAAGCCTCCCATCACTGTCCCCCCACCCCCAGACCAGTCTTGTTCTGCTTTTTGAGTCATTTAACACCCTATTTCCACAAAGTCAGAGAGAGGCATCTCCTTTCTATCTTCCCTGTACCTGGGGTTTTTCACCCTCTTGCTCCTGTGCAAGATACTTCTTGCTTCCCATACTCGCAGGGAAGTACGCAGTATGTTAATTCAGCACAGCTAAAATGTATCTCTGAGCTGCTTTAATATGAAATACAACACTGGCTTCAGATGGGCATCCTGCCAAGATTCTTACCAAGGGGGAGAGGGTTGAATTGAGTGTCACACTAATGCTGTTGTGGGGGTCGAAAAATTGAGCTGGCTTGCTTTGGTAGCGTAGTATGGCCTATAAGCTAGTTTTTTTTACTCAGTAAATCCTTCACTACACTTCTCTGTCTACAAGATCAATAGATTACCATTTAACCTGTTCTTCTATCTCCTGATCTTCAATGCTAGAGGACAAAATATAATACAAGGTACAAGGCTGGAAAAACCCAGAAGAATAAAAGACTCTCATCTGCCAAGCTCTGGATGCACAGGTAATAAAAGGACCAATATTACTATGGACAAGTGGATGATCCCTCTGCCTAGCTGTATTTTGCTTTTACAAAACTTGAAAACTTGCAGGTGGGACACAAACCCAAACACGGTATTTTTCTATGATAGTCTACTCAAACCACCTGCATTCTGTCTGACTACTGAAAACTCTGGTAGGGCTTAGCAGTAAAGCAGGACACAAAGGACACATTTCAGCTCGTGGGTGTAAATAGCTTGTATCATATTTTCAGGTCCTCAGAAAAATGTAGCACATGAAACTCCAAAGGCTTCATCCTTGGGGCTTAACAACAGAGTTAAAAAAATTTCTTGCACACATATTCTATCCTCATTCATCTGTTTATTTAGAAGCATTGCTTTCCTACTGAAAATTATATCCATAGTGGATACTTCCTTTCTAAAGCATGATGAGATGTACTGACAGAAAGCACTGGATGCTACTCATCATCATGCTTCCAAGAACTACAGCTTCTGTGCTGGTGAAACTCTAGCCCTTAGAGGTTGCTGGACTTTCTTTGTCAGGCTTGCAGCACAGTCAGGCAAGACCATTAAATGCTCCCGTAACAGCTTCTGAAATGTGATGATGCTAAGGCCACCAGCTTGGACTGCAACGGGCACACCATCTTAGAGTAAATACAATGCTGAAGCTCTTGTAGAGGTGGTGTATACTTGTAGAATACAAACACTGCAGATGCATGCATGAAGCGAACAGTGATGCTGACAGAACAGTTTTTTTACTTGCATGGTAGAAAAACTGAAATGAGGATTTCCACAGCCACCGTGGAACACTTCTGAGAAGTAAGTGCCAGGAAGGCACAAAGGTTACTGTCTCCAGGTGCAGGTCAGGAACAAATTAGTCTACACAGATCTTAATAAATTCTTTTGGGCATCAGTGGAATAAGGTCCTGGAACAGATGTTCTAAAGTGGTAGTGGGAGCAAACATCTGAAATATTTTGAGGCAGTCAATGCCGGTTGATGTCTTACAACAAAAGCTGGAACGTATGGTTGCAAAGAAAATGGAAATTTGAGATAATGTCATGTGATGGTTGTAATCGCTACTCCCTCTGGTCATGTTCCTGCTGATAATCTAATGTGTTTGTTCTGAGCAGGCTGGAATAAGAAATTTGTTCATACTAGTCACAGGTCTCAAAGGAAAATTTATAACTGGAGCTAAACCCAGGTTATACTCTGTTGGAAAGCAAGAACTGCTCTAGCTTAGGAACTGCAGTCTAAGAGCTGCAGGAGTATTGCAGGATGGTCCTCCAAAGCACTGTCATTTGGAAGTGCTTGTCCTAAAGGGACAGATGTTCAAAACCAGCTTACCGAAACTGTAAAGGCATAGTTCTGTACTCCAGGTATTTATAAGACTTTAGCAATGCTGCACAGCATGTATCTCTTCTAAACTTTTCTGTTTGAAACTCTTTGTCCCAAAAAGTCAAAACCATGACTGTGATAAGAGCAAAGCCACAATAAAGTGACCGTGATAAGAGCAAAGTCACGACACTTCTCTTGAATAGTCTAACCTGAAGGTTAGATGATCCAAAAAGAGCCTTTCCCTTGCGTCACTCCAAATTTACTGCAGGCAGTGGATTTTCCAAAAGTGGTTACTCTATTGAGACAACAGTGTAGGGCAGGACTCCTAACCCCCAGCGAGTTCTGGAGCCCATTCCCCAGGGAAATCCCTTTACGCCTGTTGCTTGTGGTAACATACAAACCCCAATGGATTTTTTCCTTGTGGGGCTGACCTAACAGCAACAGATTGATCTTTCTTTAGGTCACTGTTCACTTCACCAAAGAGCTTCTCACCTCTGTCCACCCTCAGACACTTCAGACCTTCTTCACATTTTCCTCTCACCCTCTCTGTCCTGGGCTGCCTCCCTGGCAGCTCTGTACAGGCTCCCCACCTGCCAGCCGAGCAAGTTGCCTCCTTCCCTGCCATGAGGTAAGGCCAAATTGCCTTAAACATAAGAAAAGGACTGTATATTCATAAACTTACATAGAGAAAATATATCTCTCAATGCATATTTCATTGTCTATGAAGCAACTCCCTTCCTACTTCTGTGTTCTCCTTTTGGAAGGCCTGACTTTATGTTTCAACTTCATTTTAGTGTTTGATATTGGAGAAAAACCCTTTGTTGAGGTTATAGTAGAGGAGAACTGTTCTTGTCACTGCAAATCTAAGCTACCGCTGTGACCAATTTGTCAACTCCAGGCAAGAGTGCCAAAATCTTATTTTATAGTAGAAACTGAGTTGCAATAATTTTGTAACTCAATTAGCAATCTCTTCTTAAGTTAAACCCAGGTGAAGAATTTATTTTTTTTAGCTATACGATTTATTTCACTCTGAACAAGAGATAGGCCTACTCAATTAAATATTCAAATACTATATATTCTTTTTTGCAGCCAGTAACAAAGCTGCTGCTGTTGATCAAAAGGCTTTAAGGGAAATAAGGTATCTCTTTTTATTACAGAGCTTTCGTGATGTCTTTCCCCCAGGAGGCTATCTTGATTCCTTTTAATAAAGATATCTTTGAGAAAGCAGATGCTTGTCACAGCGGTATCTAGTGGATTAAGCCTTTTCTCCCTGAAACTGGGAGGATTTATAACTGAAGATCCTTGAATTATAGGCATTGTAAAATTAAAAGACAATTCTACTCTGAAGCTCTGTTGCATGCTTACCTTGAAACCCAAATAGCATAAGACAAAGAATAGTTCAAACCTCTTTCAGTCCTGGTATTTATATGACCCCCAGTTTGGGGATGAACTCTTGAGCCCCACTTTGGGCTAGCACAACTCTGTTCCCCCTCCGCTCTCAGACTTCTGGAGAAAGACTGACAGCACTAATGGATGTACTGTTGATGACAGTAAAGCCCAAAGTTTTCTGCTAAACCCTAGACAGCTGTGTCAGGATGAACTGGTATGCCCTTCATGCTTGTGTAACGAGACTCTCAATGCAAACACTCAGCCTAGACCAGGTCCCAGCCCTGCACAAGCACTTCAGTGACAGAGGACCCCTCCTAACAGACCTGCCAGCCTTTAATTCAAACTAGCAGTGAAGCTGAGGGTGCAGGAAAACACACCCCATTCTGCTGACTTACTGCAGTCAGTATTCATTTCTTGGGAAAGGGAAGCCGTAGGGTGGTCTCTCAGCCAGGAGCATCCCTGCCGCCTGCAGTGGGGCAGCACTCGCCCTTGCAGCCAGCACAGAGGCAGGTGCCAGCTGATGGGCACAGAGGGCTCTTGGAGCAGTCAATGGAGCTGCATTACAGGTCAGGCCATGTTGTGAGAAGCATCTCGGGGAAAGAGACAAGGGCTATAAAGTAAAAAACAAAGGGAAAAAATTAAAGGACTTCGAGAAATGCCATTGTATTTTTGGTTAGAATTTTATAATAGTCACAAGGACTTTCTGAGGTGATGCTCCAACCAGTAGATGATAATAACCTGAAACATAAGCTTCTTATTTCAAACTCATGTTTCATGAATGGTAAGTAAACATACTTAAAATGCTATTTTATGCTACTGAACCAGTAGCCTCTGAATTCAGTGCAACTCAAAAAAAGTGGTTTTTGCTTGAGGAATAACTTTCCTTGAGTGCTTTTGCTTCTCTAGGTGTCTTACCAAAAGACACGGAAGGATGTAACGAGTGTTGAGAACTCCCCCTCTCATCTCTTCCAGCCTCACAAACTTAAGCAGATGAAATTATGTCAGCAATGGGAAGAAGGAATGGTACAGTTCTACACGAAGTGGTGATGCTAAGCTTGGCTCTGTCGAATTTAATATTGCTTTTAATATTTCAAAGGTGATGTCTTTTAAAGGGTGCTATTGACTCTCAACCCTGCTACCTATGATCATGACAGAAGCCACGTCTGGTTTTGTATGATTTGGACATGTTTCTCTTACAGCTGTTAGGTGAAACAGTCTTAAAGTTTCAGTTAAGTAACAGCCTTTGCTTTCTGTCCTAAATTCCTACGCTGGACATTTGAGGGCTGTTCACAAAGGTGCCATAATCTTCCAGGCAAGTGCACATTTCAGAGCAATGTTTATTTGGAGTATTTCACAGTATGCATTGTCCTATGATGAAAGAATTGTATAAATGCCATTTTAAAATGTATTTAATTTTAAAAATACTGGCTCTGATTAGTATTATCATACTTCTCCGGAGACTGGAAGAACTAAAGTGGCTTAAAGCACCCAGTAACTCAAAAAGCCTTTGTACCATGTGACTGTACACTGTGTGAAGCAAGCCAAGGTGCCCCAGCTACAGTGGGGTGGGCCACTGTCCCTGTGACTCTGGAAGCCCTCACCAAGGGACTTTCCAACTTTCTGATTCCAGGCTGGGTTGTCTGCCTACAGCAAATTAATAAACTGCAAACCAAGCCTACAGTGGACCTAGACAAAAATTCCTTAATCCTATTTGCACTAGAGGGCATTTCACTAAGTCGCCTTTAACCAGAAGCCTTTTCTTTTTCCTGCTCCTAGAGAACCTGATCATAAGACCACAGAATCACAGAATGGTTTGGGTTGGAAGGGACCTTGAAGATCATCTAGTTCCAACCCCCTGCCATGGGTGGGGACATGACCACCAGGTTGCTCAAAGCCCCATTCAACCTGGCCTTGAACGCTTCCAGGGATGGAGCATCCACAACTTCTCTGGGAAACCTGTTCTAGTGTCTCACCATCCTCACTGTAAATATTTTCTTCCTGATATCTAATCTAAACCTACCCTCTTTTAGTTATGTTAACAATACCATACATTTGTTTGTTAATTTCAGTGCCAGCATTATGTCATGCCATAGAAGATTATGACCTCCCATCAGGACAAATTAGTTTGGAATAAATAGATTTTAAAAGAAGAAAGCAAAATCCAGGTCAGTGCAAGAAAGGATATTCCAATTTGAAGCGGTACATACAGTCTAAGTCCTTACATTTGACGACATTAAAAACATTTTTGGATGCTAAGGTGTATTAATTTGGTAACAAGTCAGCAAGTTCTTTGGGATGCTCAGCAACGGGAATTCAGCACGCTTACCGAGCTTGCCCGCACACCAGGAAGCCTGCCATAGGAAAGCAACTTGTTGCTAGCGGGAGGCAGCAAGCCATACGGAAACATACAGGCACTCATGCCTGCACTGGTGGATGTGGAACAGAGGGAGAAGGTAGGTTTGGAAGATGCTGTGAGAAAAGGTTTATTAGGTTTACAGGGGAAGAGACTTGAAGACTTCAGACCAAAAAATACTTGCGAGGGACGGCTTTGGCAGAGAGTCATTATCTTTCCCTTTTCCACTGCAGCAGACTTCTCTGCCTCTGCATATCTACCAACTCACTGCTATTCAGTGATGACAGAGGAGACCATGAAGTCAACTGGGGTAAAACAAAGCTGCATGCCTATTGCAAATGCTCTTCTGACAAGCCTGTTTGGCTGTACACTCACATTTTACTTTCGAGGCGATGGTGGATCTCATGGTGAAATGCTACCAAGTCAGTGGGAAGCAGGACTGCTGGTTTCAGCTCACAAAAAATCCCAGTCTGCTGCAGACGCCTTTGCACAGGTCTGTGGGAGTACTGCTGGCGCTGGTACACCAGTGCATTCTGACCACGTTACATACTTTGCCCACATCAAGTAAATAACCAAGCTTGCATATTGCAGCAGTGAAAACAAAAAAAACCCAAACAAAAAAAAAAACCCAAAACCCAAAAACACCCCAAAAAACCCACAACCAAACCAAAAAGGGAAGAAATCTTCAAGTGGTGCTTGCATGGGAGAAAAAGTAATGATGAACACTTCAGAAAATGGCCAATGAAGTAGAACTTTCTCCTCCTATTATTATTACTTGAAATGGTACAAACAGTGAATCATTCCAAAATCAAAAGTCTATCTCACCAGTGTATTTTCAACAAACACAGCGATGCTGAACACAGGCAAAGCTGAGGATTGAAGCTATACTCAGTAAGCTTAATGCAGAGTCCAGGCAACAACAGCTAGACAGTCCACACCGCAAACCTTTGAAAGAACCAGTGCATGAAATTGTAGGGGGGTTAATTAATTTGTCATGCTGGTGTTTGTACAATCTGATTAGGTAACAGCATCTGATATGGTATCACATAGGAGAGGATTCATCAGACTGAATAATTACATGGATTAAAAGAGGACCTCTGAAATGCTTAAGGGGCTGTCTCAAAGAAAAATGCAATCAGCAATGCTGAAAGGAGATGCAGCAGCCTTAAAGGAATTTACTGGTAGAGCTCCTGAAGATCAAGCTGATATTCTTTAGCATTTTCATTAATTTTCATTCACCACATCACAAAGACTGTGAATATGCAAATTACATATGCTTAAGGATGTAAATCTAGTAAGCACCACCGGCGCAGATGACTTTGAGACTTGCGTAATAAAAATGGGATGAAAAAAAGTAGAAAACATCAAGCTAAATACTGAGGACTAATAACAAAAATTTCTGCCACGAGCCAGGAACTCATCAGTTAGACTGGGTGTACTAACACATTGCCAAACGACTGACCGGCAGTGCAATGCAGCCATGGAAAAAGGCAAATGCAACTGGAGAACAGGTCTGGTGAGGCATTTCGGGTACAAACTGAGAAATATCTTTTGCCATTTTAAGGCCTTGTCAAGACGACAGCCGGAATAAGTCTGCATCAGCTCAAGGAGGCTTTCAGAGCATCCCCAGTTCAGTGGAAGGTTACTAAGCTGATCCAGGGGTACAGGGAAACCTGATAAAGTGAGAGGAAACCAGAAGAGCTTGTTTTCCATAGCTAAGAGAAAGCTGACAGGCTGCTCTGTTTCAATATAACCATGATGGAAAAAACAGGGAAGAAGAGCCATTTAATTCAGATGACGGTGCTGGCATTAGAACAAATGGGTATAAACAGCACTTGGATACGTTTTGGCTGCAGTTTAGAAGGCAGCTCTCTAACCAATGAAACACAAAACTGTTTTTTCTCCAGAGGTAACAAGGGCAAAGATATGTGGCATGATCTCCCTCAGTAATATATATCTCGTGCGCTTGAAGGTAGGGAAAGCTGGAAACCCAAAGGGGTGCCTGCATTTTATTTTTCAATTATTTCCACAGGCACTAATGTTGCCTGGATCTCTCATCCCATTTCACCCCTTCCCTCAGTACAACATGCTGCATGAGGATGAGAAAACACCCCCAAAAGCCAGCTCTCAGCCAAGGGGGGCTCACCTCCTTTTGCGGAGAATGTTCCCCAGGGCAGCTTCAGCAAAGGGCTCTGGCTTAGGTGCTCCAGGTCCTGTTTTCCTGGTGCTCCCAGCAGTGTTTTCCCCTCCTTCTCCAGCTGCTTTCTAACACGAAACATCTGGGCCAGCCTCTGAGGCAGCAAGTTCCAGTGCTGCTGAGAGCCCGGGATGTGTGTGCAACAGCTCTGTTACATAGCGGGAGGTTGTTGGGCTTTTCTTTTTTTTTTTTTTTTTTCTTTTAATAGTCCTGCTTTTTTCTGCCTGACACCCCAGACACGCTATAGTTACAGCTGCCTCTCTGCCTCCCCCTTTCCTCTTTCTCTTAAACAAGTGACAGGGCAAATTTATAATCTTTCAAAAGAAGCCTGTAAGGGAAGGGATGGGTCACAACCACACCGCCCCTACTTTCCTGTGCTCTCAACCACCACAGCACCTGGCTCCTCTCTCTCTGCGCACCGCGTTCGCATGGCACCAGCCTGCCAGCACCACTCAATACTGTTATACTTACAGGTATCGCCTCCTTTTTTCTTCAGTCATGCTGGCTTCAGCTTTTATTAGCCTTGCCCCAAGTTATCTCCTTTAGCATCAGTTAAACCAATATTTTATCAGCATCACTGCTTTCACTTCACTGCATTTGCAAACAGAAGAGATGAATATATATTAAAAGATATAATGGAGATAACTGTGTGTGCACTGTAAGCCCAGATAATGAGAAATTTGATTAAGGACTTTTTGTTGTATTTTTTAGAAGTGAAATATCTTGAGGACTCTGCACTCCATCCGTCGCTTGGGCTCGGAAGGGTGCAGGCTCTGAAGTTTATCTTGGTAAGAGCGTGACAGGATCGGTGTCCTCCTCCTGCTTAAATCTCAGAAAGACTTTAAGTGGGTACAAGCCAGGGGGAGGTGAGAGACCTCCTACCCCCACTAAGTATAGCAGCCGGCTGCTGTGCCTCAAAATGGTTTGAGGCTTGCTCAGAATCACTCGTTAGGCCAGGAACTAAAAAAACCACCTGGTTAGTTTGGTACCTCAGTCCACTGGAAAGAAATCCTTTTCCTGAACACGCCCCTCCCCTTTTTCTCTTCATTATTCGGTTTTGCTTGACTTTCTTTTGTTTGCATGACACTTTTCGATCTTCGAGGGCTACAGAACCTGCTCACCCTAAGCCGCAGTCCCTTCCAATGCATTTACCTGCTCTAAAGGATTATTTTTAGAAAACATATATACTGGGACAAACTTAGCCAAAATGCCGGATCATGGAAGTGGCTGTGTTTGTTTCCTGGAGCAGCTGCAGAGGCTTCAAAGGTGAATCCCAAGCGTCCTCCCTGACTTCAGAAACCCCTCCCAACAAGCTTCCGCACGAAGAACACTGCAGGAGAAATCTTCAGGGAGGATTCTTTACTGCCTTCTACTTTTTATAGGTATTTGCATCTGGATAAACTGAAAAGAAGGAACTCTCCTCCTGAGACTGTAAGATGGAGGAGAACTGATGTGGAAAATAAAATAAATCTTTCTGTTTTGACTTGTGAGTAATAACTGATGAAGCCAACCTTTCCACACAAAATGCTCCATTGGTTTATGTGGCCAGGATGTTTTGCCACCAAAATCTAGGTGGAGTCAATTGAAATCTGTCCTGTGGGTTTTGCGGTACGTTAATATGTTTTCTAAATTTAATATACTCCAGGGCAGAAGGCTTGAATTCCTGAAGATAGCAACCCCTGTATTATTTTCCTTTTTCTTTCTTGCTAAATTGACCTAGATGGAAAGGTTTCTTCCAGTTTTCTCTTCTTCCTACCACAGGCTAGTCAATGAACCAAAGTTTACTCACTTTGCCCCTTCGGGAGTGGTGTTCATCTGTATGTCTGAGAGAGTGAATGACTGCTAAAGTCTAATTTACAGGATAAACATCCTGTAAATGTCTGGAAGACAGAGGAGCAAACTTGGACATCTTTTGAGTAATTAAAAACTGAGTGTATCTATCTCCTCCATTTTTTCAATCCTTTGAAGAAATATGATGAGCAGTTCACAGTTGACTGGGAACCGTGAACTTTATTCCCCTGCATTCATTGCTGAAAAACACATCAGCACATGAACAGTTCAAAGAATGGTACTAAAAAGTGACAACAGGAAAGGCAGAGCTATGATTTGTCTGGCAGTGTACTTCCTGATGACTAACTACTTGCAGCACACGAGTGGAAAAATCTGATACTACACTTGAAGGCCAGAGGCCATAGTCCAAAAAAACAATCTCCTATAACAAGGAAAAGGTCATCAAAACTAAGATTTCATTTATCCTATGAAAGTGTCTTCAGTTTTTCATGGGCACGAGGGCAGGCATGATTTCAAATGCCAGACCTGAAATTTTGATACAGCCAGTTTGGCAAAGGATGAATGAAAACCTATCATTCAATTCCCTAGAGATGTAAAGCCTAAATAGCTTTAAAAGACATCTGATAGAAAGAAGAGAATATTCACTTCTTCAAAGTGAAAAGAATATAATGATCTAAGTAGTCATGTGGGCTCTACGGAAAAAAAAAAAACGCTTCCCCCTTTGGCTAGAGAATTTTAATGTTGCTTGTCTTCTGTTCAGATGTGGCTCTGTAATGTACTAATAGCCAAGAAAGAACGGACAACAGTAATTAAAAAAAAATAAAAATCTATTCACATTTAAGTAGAAGTAGAAACCCACAAACAGAATTATACTATGGATTCTAACAACTCTTTCAAAATCCTCATCTGGGAGCCAAACCAAACAGTGGGGCTTAAACCACTGCGCTGAAGTTTTGTTTAACTAAGGCTGAAATTCAACTGAACGATTTGAGCAGATCTGAAGTGGAAAATTGAGGTGGTTTGCCTCCTTCCCTAATGAACAGTCATACCTTCACAGACCTTTCTGTTAGAGGTTAACCTCTCAAACCTCTCTTCCTTATTTGCCAAAGAGTGAGGATACAAGCAGTTCCCTAGAAAGCTAGAAACTTCTCCAGGATGGTGAACAGTAAATAATGCATATACACCATGGAACTCGAAGGAACTGGAAGCCAGACCACAGCCTTATTTACAAATACTGCAGTGTTTTCTTCTAATCTCCTTGCTCCTGGAGGACCAGACCTGTTAGGATTGGGAGCGCCTCCTCTATGTTTGAACACGGCTTAACACCACTGCACATATTTATTTTTAATAAAGACATCGCGATAACTGACAATATGGTTCCCAGTCTTTTCTGATGATGGAAAGGAGAGAAAATAAACTAAGAGCTGAAACGCACTGACTGAAATTTGGATTTGTGACAGTGGTGATCCTACGAGCAGAGATGTATCTGAATGGTTTCATGTGCATCAGAAGCCCTTTTCAACTGCTATATTTAAAGTATTTGTTGGTTCAACCCCTATCATGACTTTTCCAGCATTTACTATTTACCTCACCTTGAAACAGGAGCAAAAAAGCTCTCAAATAAAAAACTGGAGACACTATAGCTTTAAAAGGTATCTTCACGTTCTTTTTCAAGAAAGCTTACCTGTCACTTGCCTACTACCCTATTCTACAGTGAAGTGTAACAGATAACGTGATGCTTCCTTAAGGCAGCAATGAACGATCGAGCTCATTTTATTTCTCCAATACCGCATGATTAAAACAAAGCGCCAATAGATGCTATGTTTAAAGTTTAGCACACTGATGCAGCAGATACCAAGCCCTTCCATGTAAAGTACCTTAACTGAATTATCAGGCATTCCTTGCCCAGTGATAAAGAGGGCACCTGCCAATGAAACTGCCCTTTTACTCGCTCGTTGCTCTCCTGCGCAGCTAGCTCTGGTAAGAAAGCTGGAGGCAAAGAAAGGGGAAATGAGTTTTTTTTTATTGACAAGCTTAGCCAGGCATGGAAGAAGTAGTTTTGTCAAGTTTTTTTCCACTTTCTCTTTCAAATCCAAGAAATTCTTTCAACCAGCATAACCTAAAAACTTGACATACCTGAGTTAAAAGCAAAAACCCGAAACATGTCAGCCCTAGTGCTTTAGAAGCACTGAAGCAGTAAGAAAAAAATCTTGATATGATCTAAAAATACCTGTTGATTAGCTTAAACAATTAAAGTTTGCATTTTTTTAACCCTTTGAAGTGCACGTTTTCCATTTTTTAATCTGTGTTGTCAACTATTGTTTAATGAGTGCTGTCAACTTTGAAAAGCTGAAGTGTTGGAAAAATGACAAAAAACAAGAATCAGCATTTTAGGAAATGCCAAATATAATAAAATCTGATTACAGTGGATGCCTAAGCAATTCTTTTGTTTTTTACTTTTTGTCAACAAGCCTAAGTATGACATATCCCTGTACTTATTAATTTAATCAGATTACTTCACCATATTACTTCCCTGAAGAACTGAACTCCAGTGCTAGAATAACTGTATACCTTCGTACTGTGCAAAGACATTTCACTTCTGTATTTGTATTTAACTGAACCGGCTCACTCGGTCTAAGCCAAGTCCTCTCTTTCAATCTGCACATCACCTGAAAACGGACGCATATGCTCCGATGCTTTATTAACTTTATTGACTGGAAATAGGTCTGGAAAGGCACATATAGTTTTCACAGGCTTCTTGTTCGGCTGGCTTCTTACGGAGCTTCTCAGCCATCAGCCATCTAACTGGTTCCAAAGGTGTCTAGCAGTGATTAGGAAATCTGACCTAATGCGTTTTAAGCTGACTCCTTTGATGTGTTTCTTAGCAATGTGTTCAGCTGGGACTTCGTAGTAAGAAAATAATTACTTCCCCCCCTCCCCCCCCAGCTTATAGCTTAGATGTTTGTTAGAGGCAGATCATTAATAATAATTTGGCAGCGTTTTTCCTTGCTGCTGGCTCACTAGGTGGTTCAGCTACCTTACCAGAAGAAGACAAACCAAAGGATATAATCATGTGATGTTAATTCCCTTCAGTGAGCCAGGTAAAATGCAGAGGTTGAAAGGGAGCAGCTTTGGGAAGTGGCAGCTATCCAAACCGCTACCACTGCTGCCTTGTTCAGAATTCTTTAAAACTACTGCCTTGGCAGAAGGCAATGTCCTGAGCAATTCCTCCAAAGCTACTGAACGTGCTCCACGAGGTATTGTGCAGCGCACGTCTGTATGGTGGATATAAATTTTCCTCCTGAAAGGAATAAATCTTTCACAAGTAAAGGAAAGAGGAGAAGGAGATATGGTTTCTAAATGAATGATTCATTGTTGGAGGGCACCGTCTTGATTTGCTGGAGTTGCTACGATACCGCAGCAGCAATGCCAACTTGTCATAGCCCTTAATGCTCTCTGGAAGCTCAGCAAGCTGAAAAGGCATTGCTGAGAGAAATTATTTATTTTTAAACGGGACCTGTGTATTTACCACAAAACTACATTCAGTCTCCCACCTTTCTCCATAGGATGGCTTGAAATTACTTGTAGCGTTTTTTCTCCCCCTCATGGGTTCTGGGGGAGTGAAGGGCATAAACAGGAAGGCAGTGTACACTGAGAAAGATGGCAGGGTGCCCCAAAATGGTAATTTAAAAAACTCTCTTGCTGTGCCTGCCAATACTTGGGCTTGGGCCTTTTTTTGACAAAAAGAGAAAAATATTGTCAACAATTTTCTGTCGCATTGAAAGCGTATGTGACTTTTCTGATTCATGTTTATCTAGCAAAAGTATGAAAGCATACAGCATATATTCTTTGTGAGAAAGCAGAGCAGGGCTATGTAAGAATAAAGTTAGATTTTTGGGGGGGGAGTTCTCATGATTAAAATGGTACCTGTTGTAACACCAAATCTGTCTTTCAGCAGCATAAACCCCTGCATTTTATGCAAGCTGACACCTCAAACTGTTAGCAAGCTAACAGTACAGAACAGGGAACTGGCACTAACTAAACACCAGAGCATCTTACTAACAAAAATAGCTAACGGAGATGGGAGAGAGGTTACAGGCAGGGAGAAAGACATTAAGTACCAGCATGCAAACTTCTGATGCAGCAAACTGCAGGGAAAACATGGAACTGAATTGCTACTGTTGCTGAAGGAAAATTGGCTCCTATTGCAGAAGAGCCTGTGACTGTCCTGGGAAGATGAAAGCTTTGGAAGAGGAAAGACTTATGTCACATCCTCCCCATGGGCTGCAGACATTCAGAGAAAGTGAAACAACACAATTAATTTAAGAAGAGCTACATAACGGCAGCGAGTCATTTCATAAGGATCATAATGACAAAAAGATGACAGCCTCTAGGTAAAGATTACCTAAGCATGTTTCTTCCGTTGCAAAACCATTTCGATTTTCTGCAAAGAGCTGTAGCACATGCTGCCTCCTCCTTTCTTTCAAAGTTCTCATTAGTCCTCTTAAATTCAGAAAATAGAGAGTACTACAAATGTGGGAAGTCAGAGAGGACAGCTATTAAAAAGTCTTCTGCTCCTATACCTTGCCTCTGCCAAGTCACAAAGCACAAATAAAGTGGTATAAAACCAAAGTAACAAAATTGCTTGTAAAGAAGGGACTAGTGCAGGGAACGGACACCCAGACTCTACTACCAAAAGGAAATTAAGCGATTTTTAGCGTAGCTTTTTTTGTAGTCAGAAAAACTAAATTTTTTACTTTGTTTTTAAAGAAAGGATAGGTTTCTTTCTGAATTCATGATTGAACTTGTATGAGAACCATCTCTGGGTGGTTTACAAAACAGAGTACTTTCTTGCTCTAGACGCTTAGGAGCATCACTCTTCCCTGCTGAAGTTTGGTAAGTGGTGTCTGCTTTTAAAGAGGCTGTGCTCCTTGACTGACAGCTCTGTCATATTTTGCTTTCAGTGCATGCTGAGAAATGACCCAGATTGGTTTTGTAGCAGGATAAAGCTCCATTTCAGTGATTTTTTTCTTAAATAAAATATAAACATAAAATCGCCACTAAATCTTCATATCGCAATTCAAAAATCTCACCAAGTTACAGTACCGGGCCCAAAAGACACACATGAGCTTATTTAGGTAAATGACTTCTCAAAAAGTAATTCACAGTGCCTGTTCCTTTCTGGTTGTTCTGTAAGAGCATCTGTGCTGATTTCTGTTAAGAGATGTTAGCTATGCTGACCAATACTGGCTTATCACACACAAATACCTATGAAGTTAATAATATAACCATTAATGTCTCCATAGGATTCTTGTCTTTAATTCTGTGGGACATTCCTGAGCCCTAATCTTACTGTATTTTGTTCAAAATAAGAGGCTTTTCTCCCTTTATTGCTGTTTTCTACCAGTGACTGATTGTTCAAAAATATCTAATTAAAGTTTACAAAATGACTCAACTATAGCATACCTCTGGCATGGCACTGAACACACACGCTTGAATCTAAATATATGGAACCTGCTGCTGACTTGGCTTGTCATTTTGTAGTTTGCTTCTAAAGCTGGACAGGCAGATGTTTCATTGTTGGGCTGAAGGAGGATATACCTTTTAAGTCCTGTTACTTCTGTCTTCCCCCCTTCGTATTGCAATTTCTGAAGAAACTGCCGAGACTTCCTATTCCTTTGCTGCTTGATAGTAGCAGAAAAAACAGGAAGGTTAAAAGAGCGATAATATTGAAAGGGACTTAAAAGGATACTTAAAAGAACTTGAAAGGAAGTACCAGCAACGTTCGGAGGAAAGCATGCTCTCTGAACGAACGCACTGCTTCCCTACGGCGCCTCCAGCCTTTGATTAGGCTCAGCCCTGTGGAGACTCCTAGAAGGATCCTAAGGGCTAATTAGAAAAATGACATGAAATGATGAGAGTCTTCCCAGCTGGTCTTTACCCTTTGCTTTCTAAGGGGGGTGTGTGTGGCGGGGGTGGTGGTGGAGTGGGGAGAGGCAAAAGAGCCAAAAGGAAGGAATACTTTACACACCAGTAACAGCACAAATGGAGCTATGTTTGTTATGGTGGTTATTCTGCAACACTGTGATCCTTGTGTTGCGGTCCCAGGGACTGAGCTGCATGAAAGGAGGCCACAAAGGGTCATTCCTTAGAAGCCATCCCTTGGAGTGTGTGTGAAAGGCTATAGGGTCTCTGGCAAGGCTGTGATGTTGCTACACCTTTTCTAATACAGCTGGGGGGGTGGGGGGGGGTGGTGGTAACGGCATGAATAATTCACCCGAGACTTGCCAGATTGAAGTGGGAGAAAAAGTGAATTTCCTTCCTTTGCTGCCAGTATTCACAAACCGTACTTTCCTTTAGTCTCCCTTGTTGGTAATTCTTACTGCTCTCCTCTGACACTGGATTAATTATGAGTTTGGCACAATGTCTGAAAAACAGAGAGCAATGCAGTGACACAGCAAAAAAAAATAAAAATTAAAAAAAAATCAGGAGCCAAAATTGATCTGCCTGCACCAGCAGCTGAAATAAAAATTATAATGGAAAAAAACAACAGCACCTTCCACGCAAGCTGCTCGGGCTGTGGAGTTTATACCTAATGGTAGCTCTACCTAGAAATAGCTACTGCTGTAATTTATTATGTTACACCTAGCTTAACAGGAACATCCTCTGACAACAGCGGAGGTTAAGAATTGATTTTCCTTGGCCCAGCATTTCTGTGCAGTCAGATTGTGGCTGTCAGCTAACTAAGCCTTGTTACTGGGTACATGACAAAGGAGGACAGAAAATAAATGACAACACCCATGACACAGCTGTCCTGGAGGAAAGAGCTGCACCTTTCAGCCAAGCATTTTAAATCACTTCTGCATACACTGCAACCAACAGCTTAGAAGCGTTAACATTACATGAAAGACAAATGGTAAGATGCTAGTGGTGGCTGTGACAACTAAAAGCTTTAGCATGATGTGCCCCCACATTACTGATCCAAACCCTGAATACCACAAGGGTCACCATCATATAACTGAACTAGGCCCCATGTGCACAAGAGATCTGCATGTAAGGACTGTTCTCCACCAGAAAGTGAGATCTGCTTTCTTAAATATTATTTCAACGCTGTTTTAATAGGTAAAGGACTTTGTAGCTCTTTCACTGCTGAGAGAAACACAAGTCTCAAATAGAGGCCCACAGATAATACAGGTGTAATAGACACAGACACATGTATTTGTAGGGATGCGCCCATTCAGTCAGCAGAAGGAAGAAGGAAAGGCTATTAAAAAGATCAGCAAGTGACAGTATCTTGCTGAAGGATGAGCTGTTTAACAGACAGAAAACATGGCCAGGAGTTTTTAAGGACATGGCCAGAAGTGAAGAAGGTGGGTCCTGTTTCTTGTCCTGCCACGGACTTCATTATAATAGTGTCTTTGCAATGTGCACTGAGAATTTAAGTATGTAGAAACCACACATCGGAAAATGCAAAAGTAGTATAGAAATAAAGGATGCCCCATGCTGACCTTCACTGTGTGGATTTGGATATCCGTTTTCTAAATGCAAAAGCTATGATTTTCAGAGAATGATAGGAGGCTTTGCACCCTGGCAGGAGGAACGAGGCACCTACACGAGGAAAGACAGCTAAGTGCAGCTGACAGAAAAAAAAAAAGGTCTGTGCAAGCCTCTGCATAATACAAGTTTAACAAAACTGGAGGTCATCAAATCTGAATCCTAAAAATCTTTTTTTTTAAATTATTATTATTTTACAGAATAAAATAAAACTGATGATAAGCAATATGAGAGCTTTTACAGAAATGGGATGATCCTCCTTGTCAATGTGGGGGCATGTGAGGCCCCACGTCCACTGTAGTGCCACTGCCGAAGACAGACAAAACTTCCCCAGTGGACAGGTTATTGCACAAGCATCCCTCAGCACCACCTTCTGACAATGTCAGCAACCGTCAGGAGGAGTTGCTAGACTAGATGGACAACTGAGTGGACACTGATGGACAGCTAGAGGGACAGTGGCTGCCCTGGTGTTAATAACATAAATTTACTCCTTATTCATACTATTTGAAATGCTACTAACTTACCCCAGAGGGTATTTACCAATATTTGAGGTATGTTTTCAGATAAGAGTCCTACGTACAAAATACGTACCTAAGTTTATGGGAAGTAATCTGTCTTCCGTGAACGTATTTGAAAGAAGAAAACCTATACATGGAATGACATTCTGCTTAAAAACAATGCTGACAAGAAAAATGACAAGCCCAGATCATTCAGCATTTGCAGGGTTAAGTTTTTTGGTTAAAATGACATTAAGTCACAATCTTACATCTGCAAAGCTTCAGATACTTTCTGAGCTGGCCAACCAAATAATAATGATATGCATATGGAAATTAATAAATTGACATCAAACAAATTGCACTAATTGATCTAGTTTTTTAATGTATACTTGAGCTGACACTCCAGTTGGTATTTTTCCTCAGTGCAATTAGGATAGAGAGGTTTTCTTCCAAAACCCCCCAGAGAACAAGGCACCCAGCTGCTACAGGCTCACAGCAGCAGCAGGCAACCTAAATCCCTCAGCTGATGCCAGGTCTGGGTATTTTATTACCTTCCCAACCTTCTCCTTATTGCTGTGCTGTTGAACCCAGGTGTGGTGGGTTGTTCTCCTTCAGCAGGCATAAGCACCGGGTTCATTTTGGTCTCTCCTAAAAAGCTGGCTTCCCATCCCACCAAGCTGTCCATCATTACTTTTGCTTATCTGTCCTTTCAGCTCCTAGTGATCTCCTATGGGAAGTGCAGCAGGCACACCAGCTAAAAATATGGCATGGGCAAGTAGTCCAGAAAGTTCAGGACAAGGAGCTACCTGATAGGAACAAGCTTAAAAATAAGCTGGGTCCCAAGGGTAGGGGAGACATCTCACAGTCTGTGTCCCAAGAGCCAGGTCTTTACCCGTGGATTATGTTTTGCTGCGTACCCAATTGGGACAGCTTGCAGCAAAAAACTTCACAGCGAAATAAATGTCATGATTTGCTCCATAGCTTTTTTTTTGGCAAATTGCAGTGTCGTAGATGAACAACCATTGCTCTTTTCTTTAAAATGCAGATTGAAAACCCTAACGCTGGAGATGCTGGAAGCCGCACAGCCGAAGGCAAGGCAGCTGCCTGATGGAGCCGCTGCCGTGTCAGCCTCCCTGGCACTCCTCCTCCTCCAACCCAACCTCCACTTCAGTCAACGGAAACATTTCTCTGGCTTCAGTCGATACTGGACCAGGTCCTCCATCAGCGAGCAAACTTGTTTGTTTTCTTCTGGAGAGGCTACTGCCCTTGCAGAAAAAGTGATGGCAATAAACATAAATTCAGGTGGAAAAAATAGTAACAAGCATGCAGGGTGCTCACACCCTGTCAGGCTGCGGGCTGCTGGGAGCTGCCTGCCCCGGCACCACTGCCACCAAGCTGGGGGGAGATGCTGCCCCTCCACACGCCTGGGCCCGTGCGAGAGGCGGCCAAGCACAACAACCCAGCCTGCCCGGAGGAGGGAAGGAAGCCATCTGAGACGGAACACCATAACGTGGACGCCGTAATCAGCTTTGGTCCAAACCCGGTCATGTCTACAGGGGTTAAAGAGCAAGACTGGAAAAACACATTACGGAGCTATGCTGTAAAGAATTTGTACTAAATCAATCCTAATGCACTCCGTAAAAATAGTAACTCAAGCGGGCTGAGTGTGGCTTAAGAAGCATATATAAATATGTACATATCTGAATGAGGAAATGAAAAATGCTCTCAATGTCCCAAAAAGCTCTCTTTAGTCTAAATTTGCTAATAGACTGCTATTATAATCTGTTCCTAAATTGTGTGGACATGTAGTTAACCTATTAGCATGGTTGCATGCTCCTACAGTATTTCATTAAAACTTTTCTTTTTTTTTTAATCTTTTTGAAGTATTTTCATTAATAGAAATGTCAGAATGTTTCGGGTCCTCCGGGGGAATTTATGGCTTCTTATTATGCAGCTTTAATAATTTAAATGCCAATTTAACAATCCAGGAATAGAAATAGTATGTTACAGGAATGCTGCAGTGAATTAGTAATCATAATCTGCTTGTAATTGCTGATTATCCCTGTGAACTTTACCCTGACTAGTAGAGTGAATTTTACAGTTTACTGACAAAAATAAACTTGGGAAGAGTGTTAACAAAATGCAAATAAACAGCCACTTACCTTGTTTCAAACAAGGTTTTGACTCTCTTTCTCAATTTTGACTCTTTTTATCAATCATATAAATAACTGCAAAGGCTCAGTGTCTGGAGCAAGAGCCCCTACTCCTAGACCAGGGCCAGAGCAAGAGCCATGTACCACGGTACATGGAAATCTGGGATCCTGTTACCAGGCTCTGCCATTGCAATGTCAACACAAATACCGTCGCTAGGGGAAGGAGAACAGCCAGCAGGGCTGGAGAGGCTGTCAGCTGGACAGAAGGCAAGGTAGCAGAGCCATGTGTCCCAGGTGGTTTTTGCATACGCCAAAAAATACTTGAATGATATATGGAACACGCTGCAAAGAATGTATGTTCATTCGGATGTGTGTTTCCTACTGACTGTTGCATTCAGTCTTGTTTCTCCTTGGACAATATTTGTTTTGAGGAAGGAATCTGTGGTTAGGAGAGGGTAATAAAATACCGCACCGGCATGGCATGGATTTGAATGAGCAGATGCTGGGCTGAGAGGTCAGATGTGTAGTCACCAGGCAGTACCAATAAGGAAGCTTGGGAGAACAGGTACGATTACAAAGAAAAATGCTCGAGGAGGAATCTGAGATAACTGATGGTTACGATAAAATAGAAAATGAATAAAGAAAAGTTTGGAAGGAAACTAACAAGGGATAGGGTATGCAGTAAAGAGTGGTGAGCTCTGACACAGATTAAAGGAAAGAAAAAGGTAAGAGGAAAGCAAAGGCTTTAAGCTTTGCCAGGGTCAACGCCAGTAGTCAATGCAGATGATTAAATTAATTTCACTGAAACGAAACTACGTCAATAGTGAATTCAAGAGATTATTCATGACCTGATGACCTTAGTAAAGCCTTTGACACTGTCTCCCACAGCATTCTCCTGGAGAAACTGGCTGCTCATGGCTTGTATGGGTATACTCTGCACTGGGTAAGAAGCTGGCTGGATGGCAAATCCCAAGGAGCGATAGTAAATGGAGTTACATCCAGTTGGTGGCCAGTCACAAGTGGTGTTCCCCAGGGCTCAGTATTCCCCAGGGCCAGTCCTGTTTAATATCTTTGTCAATGGTCTGAAGGAAGGGAATGAGTGCAACCTCAGTAAATTTGCAGATGACACCAAGTTGTGGGGGAGCGTTGACCTGCTTGAGGGCAGGCAGGGTCTGCAGAGGGGTCTGAACAGGCTGGACCGATGGGCTGAGGCCAGTTTTATGAGGCTCAACAGGAAGAAGTGCCGGGTCCTGCCCTTGGGTCACAACAGCCCCATGCAATGTGACAGGCCTGGGGCAGAGCGGCTGGAAAGCTGCCTGGGGGAAAAGGCCCTGGGGGTGCTGGCTGATGGCTGGGGGGACATGAGCCAGCAGTGCCCAGGTGGCCAAGGAGGCCAACAGCACCCTGGCTGGTATCAGAGACAGTGTGGCCAGCAGGACAAGGGAAGGGATTGTCCCCTGTACTCGGCACTGGTGAGGCTGCACCTCGAATACTGTGATCAGTTTTGGGCCTCTAATTTCACGAGGGATGTAGAGATGCTGCAGTGTGGCCAGAGAAGGGCAACGAAGCTGGAGAAGGGTCTGGAGTAGAAGTCTTATGAGGAGCGGTTGAGGGAACTGGTTTTTTTTTAATCTGGAGAAAAGGAGACCTTACTGCTCTCTACACCTGAAAGGAGGTTGTAGGCAGGTGGGGGAAGGTCTCTTCTCCCAGGAAACTAGAGACAGGACAAGAGGAAATGGCCTCAAGTTATGCCAGGGGAGGTTTAGATTGGATATTAGGAACAATTTCTGCACTGAAAGCATGGTCATGCATTGGAAGAGGCTGCCCAGGGAGGTGGTGGAATTGCCATCCCTGGAGGTGTTTAAAAAATGCGTAGATGTGGTGCTTAGGGACATGGTTTGGTGATGGACTTGGCAGTGCTGGGTTAATGGTTGGACTTGATGATATCAAAGGTCTTTTCCAACCTAAATGACTCTATGATTCTATGATTAGACAAGTCAGGTCTTACAAATGAGCAGTTCAGAGCACTGGCCTGCCAGCAGCCTGTAAAAAAGTTGATACCATCAGGAAGGAAGGGCCATCAGGAAGATGGGAAAGGTAAGTGAAGATTCTGACGGAAGGTGAACAGAAGCACAGACAAGTAGAAAGTGCTGTGGGCAAGGCTGTACGGAAAAAGGAAAGATGACTTCAGTAAAACTCACTCCAGATCTTGCTGGACAAAATATGCATTTTGACATTCCTGGCTGTGACGCTAGGACACTCTCACCTGAGACTGGATCTGTAAACCACAGTCGGTGACTTTTGCTATTCTACCTCTGAGCCACATTCAACCACACTTGAGTGGTAACAAGGGTCTTCAAGCCTCGCCACGAAATGATCTCAAGGCATGCACAAAGCTACTTTGAAGTCAGTGGAGCGCTACAAGAGTCTGCTCGTATGCATCATGCCAGGACCAGACTGACACTGACCATGACAATTATTACTTGCAGATTACTTGTAAGACACTGGTCAAGCACATAGCGCATTTTGGCTTTCTATTTTTAAATTGATATAAGGAAAATCTAAGTAATTTGTGAAATTTATGGTTATTACACTGTGTGGAGAAAGTTGTGGACTTGATAGACTCCACTGTTCTTTTAGAAGTATTTATGCTCTCATTTTCACTTCATGGCTGCTGCTGAAATCAGCAGTGCATTGGTTATTAGCTGGGGTAAAAGAGAGAAAAGTGGCTCCATAGGTGTTTTTTAAATGACAACAGAAAATATTAAGACTACACAGAATGCTTATTCCTGCATTGTGAAATTATGAACCTTGCTTTCCTCTTTTCCTCCATATGAAAAGCACTAACACCAAGTGAGGCTATTCCCACACCTTTCCAAACTACCATGGAAGTGAAAAAGTTATCTGTAGAACATCCATGCTCACAAATGATGAAGTCTGTATGTTTAACTCAGTTTGTGCTGCCACTCACAGCTAGTCTGGCAATCACACAAGCAGAAGACCTTTGTCTTTCCCTTGTTCTGTTATGCAACTCAACCTGTTTGCCTGATCCGCTGCTCATTCACATCACTGAAGAGGTACAAAATGTTCGATAGGACTAGGAAGACACTTTTATCCCGGTGCATACTTCCAAGTGTGCTAGTCACATAACCGTTTCTATGCACATTTCCCCTAAAGTATCAATGAGAGAAATTGGTGTCCTCTAAAGCGTAATAATGTCTGGCTCACCCCAGAACTGAAATGAGGCAAAAACCAAGAACCATATTCTTCCTTTGCCACTTTTCCCATCTTCTTCAGAACTTTAGATGGGGACATGGCATATGACAATAACATCTACAAGTATAGCTACTATGAAGTAAGGGGTGGCATGGAACAAGGAGCTTTCTCCTCCTTGTAAGGAAGAGACTGAATTGACAAAAAAATAGGTGAGGCCAGAGGAAACTGTCCACAAGAAAGGCAGGAAAAAACACTCCAGAAGGAGACATGGGGCAGGATGGATTTGATGCCTGGGAGTTAAAAGGGAGAAATGTCACAAAATTCATCGGAATAGACTTTCTTGGCAATGTTAGGAGGTTCCAGCTGAATATTCTTATGTTTCTATGATTGCAAGTGTTTTCCTCACTTGAATGGAGGTACCCAATGGTATCAAATCTGCTGGTGGCTTTGAGGCAGGAATCCAAACACCTCACAAATGAGAAAGCTTCTAAATTCTTGGAGCTGAAACTCTTATGTTTATGCTGAATGGGAAGTTTTCAGAGTCCTAGAAGAGTATGAAAAATTGTGTAACCTTGCCTGACAGACACTGGCAAGCTGTAATTAAGCTGTAGGTTGTCCAAAGAGATAAAGGCAAACCAAGGTCTCATGAAAATCCGCTTAAGATAAGATGGAATAGGAATAAAGGTGAAATTGAAGAAATACTGTAGGTAATGTCTCTACCTCTGGAAACAAAGTTTCACTAGAGGGAGCAGAGGTGATCATCCTTAAGTGATGTTAACACTTCATAAGTCATGCCATGCTAAGAACTAGTTTAACTGTTGAAAATGACTTGTTATTTGAACTTGTAGGTTTACATATTAACAAATACCTAAAATCTGACTCTCAAGTATCAGCCAACATTGATAACATCAGCATGTGAAAGAGAGAACGAATGAGCAAACAGGCTTTCAAATTTGGATCCGATATTGCTGCCACCCCAGAGCTCCTGTGCGTCCCGTCAACTTCAGTGTATCCATATTTTTTTGTGTTAGATGATGATACACACTTACAGCTTCCAGAGTTTTACACTCGCCAGAAAACTGAGTTTGGATGTGGACCTGTATATCTTTACTTTCCCTTGGCCTGGGGCAGCTCTATGGGTGAACTTTTTACCCTCTCCCCAGTAGCCCCAAGACATATTTCTTTCACACAGATTCAGTCTGTTAACATATAAGAAAGTAGAACTTCATGGTCCAAATGTCCAGTCAGAGCTATTCCTAACGCCACCCAATGCCACATGCCTGCCTTTACATACACACACACGCATAGCCATCCTCACCTGCTGAAGCGCTAGACTTTCCATTTTCTATGCATTTGCAGGGTGGTGGTTTGTAAGTGGAGGAGCAGATATGGTTGAGATATAACAGAGATTTTGCAACAGTTTCTGTTACAGTTGCACAAGAAATAAACAGAGTTAGACAAAACAAAAAATTCTGTTTGCATTTCCCAGCTTTGGAAATTTTTCCTTTTGATCATTGTTTGCTAGGGAATTTGGGGGCCTTTAAATTATTCAGGGATCTTCACTGACATAGCTTTGCCTTCTGCATCTCTTCTCTTGAAAATGGCTGGCAAGATAAGTTCTTCCTGATAACCAAGGGTCATCAAGGTTTAGTGACCTTCTATGGTCACCCTTGCGACATCACTGCTTGCGACTGCAGCCAAATGGGGATTGTGAAAGTAATTAAGATAGCAGAAGGAGAGACTGGGCTTACAAACAAAATGGAGCTTGCTGTACGATAAAGGTGCTTACACAGAGCTCATAATCTCTGAAATGCAGCTCACAAGTTGCACTGTCCCCACACAGCCACAAGTGAGAAATCCTTTCTCCGGTCCGCAATGCCAGCGCTCGTGCTCGTCATGAGGAAAGCACAGAAGCAGCAACGGTGCAACAACACGTTCACCTGCCACAGCCAGCCTCAGCAACGCAAACACCGATCTTCCTTTCCAGTGTGGTAGAGAAATGGGGAAGGGAGGTATTTTAACTTCACATATTACTGCGTGAGTTTTCACTTTAGTTTGAATGAGCCCTTCAACAGTATCACCAGGTGCTGGACAACGGCTCCAGAGCTAGCTCGTTGTACCAGGTTTGGTATGGCACGCCCGTAGTGATCTCCGCAGCATCAGATGCACAGCTCCCAGGCTCCACGGGAGCCTCCGTGACTCCTGCCACCACAAGACCGTCAGGACCAAGTGCCTGCTACTGAACTACCACATCCACAGCAGGCCATCTGTTTTCAAGGTGACACATTTTCTTGATTCACTTCGTTTCTTCAGTTCAAAAACACCAACTTGAATTTTGGCACAGGGCAGTTCTCACTGTTTCAGTGAAAAGCAGGAGGTTGGCTGTCACAAACCATAAAGTGAAACTTGAGGGGAAAAAGGAGGAAGCAAGACTCATCTCCCTGGGCACATTCCAAATACCTTGTTTATATTCTGCCTTTTAAAGTCCACTGCTGTTGTCAGATACAGCCCCGTTCTGCTAGCAGCAGCCACAAATACAAAACGGCCTAGAGTTCAAAGCAGGAAAAAATCAATGCACAGATTGCATTTTACCACACATACACAGCGATGGCTGAATTTGCTTCTACCTAACAGCCTGCAGCTCAAGGACAGTGTTTACGAGTTTGTATTTATTTTTAGATCAGGTAAGCATTCACTGAACAGGGAGGAAGAAACTGAGCAAAGTAGCAAGTGACTTGCATGGTACAACCCCATGTATTAGACACAACAGGTGAAATGGTGACAGTCACTAACAGTTAAGAAGAATCTGAAAGCAGAGTTCTTAATTGTGACAAATGTTCAGCACTAAATTACAATTTTATTTGTTTACAGCACTTCTGTCCCTAACATTTGCTTTCTCAGCTCATGACTTAACAAATAAACCAATTATTTAAGCAAAAATTAGTTTTAACACTGTGCTTTTTCCCTGCAAGAAAGCAGCTGCAGGGGGCTGTGCTGTCACTATGTCCTCATTTGTCCCTGCTCCCCAGTCCACAGGTGATCTCAGGTCTGGCTTGGTTAGCTGCACACATGCTGAAGTTGCCAGAGATAGCTGTGGGACACAGGTGAGAGCAAGAGCTGGATGTTTACCCTTAGAGGTTGCCGGTGGTGGCTGGGGAAGGGAAGGAAAGGAACTTCAGTGCTGTTTGAGTAAGAGGTCCCAAGATCTGGCAAAGCGGGGGTGGGGGTGGTGTGCTGGTTTTGGCTGAGGTAGGTTAATTTTCCTCGTAGCAGCGAGTATGGGGCTACGTTTTGGATTTGTGCTGGAAGCAGTGCTGACAGCACAGAGATGATTTGGTTATGGCTGAAGCAGTGCTCACACACAGCCAAGGAATTTTCTGCTCCTCACCCCACCCCACTACCAAGTAGGCTGGGGGTGCACGAGAAGTTGGGAGGGGGCACAGCTGAGACAGCTGACCCCAAGTGACCAAAGGGATATTCCACACCATATGACATCACGCTTAGCAATATAAAACTGCGGGGAGAAGGAAGGGGAGGATGTTTGCTGTGATACCGTTTTGTCTTCCCAAGTAACTTACACGTGACGTAGCCCTGCCTCCCTGGGGATGGCCGAACACCTGCCTGCTGATGGGAAGTGCTGAATTCCTTGTTTTGCTTTGCTTGTGTGTGTGGCTTTTGCCTTACCTATTAAACTGTCTTTATCTCAACCCATGAGTTTTCTCACCTTTACCCTTCTGATTCCCTCCCCCATTCCTCTGCAGGGGGGGGGTCAGCAGTTGTGTGGTGCTTAGTTGCCAGCTGGGGTTAAACCACAACAGGTGGCTTTTGGCGCCCAATGTGGGGCTCAAAGGGTTTGAGATAACAACAGATTTGATTAGAATGTGCTAGATCAAATTTATAGCTGTTATTGCTGTTCAGCTATTAATTGGCAGGCTTCTATGCTTGCCATGGGGCTTGCTTGCCTTACTGTGTATTAGAGTCTAGTGCTCGTTAGTGGCTGCTTTTTGCTTTCGGTGCTTGCTGCACTGCTGCACTGCTTATCATCTTACTGTGCTCTGCCTGGGAACATTTTGATAACGGCAATGGTGATGCACCTACAGTGGCAGACGGCCAGGGCATGGCTGCTGTTTCTGTGCTGCTGTACTGGTCAGGCTGTAAGCCTAGAGTAAACTCAAGTCAAAGGGACTGCGACCTGTGGATGAGTCCATGTGGGAGCAGGACACCCCAAAGCATCTGTGGCTGTGGATAAATCCATGCCAGAGCAGTTACATCTGTGGCCATGGTCACACCTGTACCACAGCAGGTATACCTCTGAAGGGACTGTGGCCCAAGGACAAGTCCGTGTTGGAGAAGGTACACCTCGAAGCATCTGTGGCTGTGAAAAAGTCTCTGCTGCAGCAGGTACACCCTGAAGCATCAGTGGCTGTACCTGAGGTTACGCTGGAGCCTCAAAGCATGTGGCAATAGACAGGCCCACGACAAAGCAGGTACAACCCTGGAAGGACTGCAGGCATAGGTAAGGCCATGTTGGAGCAGGCTTACTTCTGAAGGGACTGCAACTGCGGTCAAGGCCATGCTGGAGCAGGTAGATCTCTGAAGGCATTGTGTCCCATGGATAAGGTCACACTGGAACAGGGGCACCTCAAAGCGACTGTAGCTGTGGATAAGTCTATGTTGCAGAAGGTACATCCCTGAAGAGACTATGGCTCATAGATAAGGCTCTACTTGGAGTAGGTACCAACCTAAGGGACTGCAGTCTGTCAGTAAGTCCAAGCTGGAGCAAGGGTAACGGGAGGAGTTCATCACAATGTTAAACCCTGTGATCTGGTCTAAAGGGACCGGGGTGGCAACTGTAATGGAAATACCTTTAAATCGTTGTAACCTGGTATTTGAGTTGCATATTATGGGGATTACTATAGCAGGAACCCCTTGCTGCTAGCCAGGCTAGAAGCAAGGGGAGGAGTTCATTGCAATGTTAAACCCTGTGACTTGGCCCAAAGACACCAGGGGTGGAGACTGTAATGGATACACCTTTACATTGTTTTAACCCATGATTTGAGTTGCATGTTACAAGAATTACTGCAGCAGGAACCACCCAAAACAGTGGAGGACAAGTCTTACAAGAAGCAGTGCAAATGCAGCAGCAACATGACCTGAGCTGGCTTTGGTGCCCAGTAACTCCATGCAACACACCACCTCTCCTGTCCGCAGTGACCACCGTAACAGTGGAGCCCAAATCCATGGACTAAATGAACTCGGTGGACATTCTATAGACTTTTGCGGACATTTTATGGGTATTTTACAGGGTAGTCCGTAGGAAAAGGGATTGATATTTGTGTATTATATCAAAGGATGGGAAGAGGGGTGGTGATTATTGAGGATGTATTGGAAAATGTGAGGCTGGATCATGACATAAATGGCACGGGATAAGGTATATAGAATGTGCTGGTTTTGGCTGAGGTAGGTTAATTTTTTCGTAGTAGCGAGTATGGGGCTACGTTTTGGATTTGTGCTGGAAACAGTGTTGATAACACAGGGATGATTTGGTTATGGCTGAGCAGTCCTTAAACAGTGTGGCTTTTGCCTTTCCTAGTAAACTGTCTTTATCTCAACCCACGAGTTTTCTCACCTTTACCCTTCTGATTCTCTCCCGCATCCCACCACCGGGAGTGAGTGATCAGCTAGTGAAAGGCTAAAACAGGCTCCCTAAATGTAGATGAATCACGTAAATAAACTTGTACTGTGGTGGATTTTCCCCTTTTTATTTATATTTTTTTCCCCTTTTTTTTTTTTTTTTTTTTTTTTTCAGTATGACTGTACATTTGTACAGGTTTGTATCATCTTAGCATTTGCAACTTTTTTCTCTAATTGTTTTTTCTGAAACATGATACTGCAAATGATGCTGCTTGCTCTCCACAGCTGTTGTATAGCCTTCCCAGTTTTGAGCTGTCTGAGGTTTCTTCGCTACCTGTTGGGGAATTTGGCTAGCCTAATGCTGTTTTCTGTCCCTGCTATTAGTTTTATAAATAAAATAGAGACAATAAGATATCAAAATATTGCTTCTTTGTTCATCTGCAAAACAGAAGTGAAATCTGTTGGCTGTAGCTTCAGAGCAGCCCATTACACAGCTCTAACTGGCATTCCTCCTTTTTTAAACCATGTTAAGAATAGGTATAGTCAGCTGTATATGTTGTTGCTCTTCTGTAAGTAATATAAACATTTATCTGTATAGAAAATTGTGGAAAACAGAACTATTCATGTAGAGTAGTTCTCAATTTAGTGTTTCAAACAGAAACTACGTGCTTGCCTGAATCACTGACTTAAGTTTCATTTTCACAGAACTAGCATAATGAGAGGTCAGCTTTACCTGAGCTTTACTCCCAGAAAACATCTCACGCTTCTGTACAGCGAGAATCAACTTTTTGCTTGTTCAGGTCTGAGCTTGTTCTTCTCAGCAGCTACCATTCAGCTTTGCCAGTGGGCAAAAATTACTTTCCATGGAGGCATCACAGACAACACTCCTTGGGTACCCAGCGAATGCACAGGCAGTGGTTTTTTCATCTCTTCTGGGAGCCTGCATCTTACTATAACAATATTAATGTTTTCTTCTCAGAAGTACCCTCCAGTTACAAATAAAGACCAGGCTATTGGAGCAGTAAAAGAAAAGACCATCTTTTGCCTCATTTTGTCAGTTTTATTAAAATGGGTGTGAGATTTGGCTACTGCTTTCCACAACTGGCACCCTGCAGCCTCATTAGGATTATCTGTCAAAAGTTTGTAAGTAAAGATGCTTTCTCCCACATTCCTGCTGTCACTTTTTCTGTCAATGATGACTGCCATCTACCTTCTCCTTCATTGCTGACTTCTTGGTCTATGGCAAACAAGTCCTGCCGATACAGTTAGTACAAAACAAAGGTATTTTCAAGGCAGTAATACAATAACAAGTGTTTCAACTACTAAATTCTCTATTCTTTCCTCTCTTTCTCTTCTGAAACACCATTAATACGCAATAAACAACAGTGATTTCAGTGCCGCGTTACTGGAAGCAAAAGAAGCTGAATCATGTTATATGAATAAGCAGATACCCTTACTTTTACAACAGCACAAACTTCTGATAGAGCCACCAGCTTTGACGTTACAAGAGAAACTGCAAGGGCACAGGTGGTGTCATTCCCTGTAGATAAAAAAACTGGTGGACCTTCATCTTAAATCCACATTGGTCTGACGGGTTAACAGACTGCTGTTTGAAGCCTTGCGTTTGTTCCTCTCTCCTGATCTTTTATTTTATTGTCTGAGTAAAGGGAGATTTGCTTATTGGCATATCCCAGGCTCCTGAGTTTTTTTTCTGCTTTTTACATAGTACGTTCTTTGTCCAGAAAGCAAAGCAATGTGATGACTATAGCTTTTGTTCCAAGGTCTGGGCTGAGTTTTGGACCATTAAGACTCTTTCCAATTGTAAGATCTCGTTCCCTCAGGCTTTTTATGTAATGGGTGATAAAGAAGTTGGAAAGCAATTTTATTGCCTCTTTTTCTTAAAGGCTTTCCTTTTCATCCTTGACAGTGGTAACAGGACCTTTACCGCTGATGCTATTGGGTTTCTCCTGAGTGTCTTATTCTTTGGTGTCATTAACAAGATAAGTTATCCTTTCTTAAATCTCCTCCTCCTGTTCACTTTCAGGGGTCATGTTTTTGCATGGCTTCAGTGTTATTGTGCAGAAAGTTCCCACTGAGCATATGGAAACTCTACAGGCTGTCTTGGATTAGGACTGCATTTATTGGTCATGGATCTTCAGGTATCTCTTCTGTGGGTATCAGATATTACAGACAGCCAAAAACTTCCAGTGAGCCAAAAAGAACTGGAGCCACTTTTATGTCATGTGATATTTCTCTTCTTTCTTTTTCCCAGACTTCAGTCTCTCTATTTTCAGTTTGGAAACCCACCATTGTGCCTGATATTCATGTTCCCAGTGAGGATTATTTCTGATGACTTCACAGTTTCACAATGACACCCAGCAACAGCTGACATCTCTCTGCACAGGCTGCAGCAATTTCTATTTCCAGACTATCTTTATTCTGCTTAGTTAACAATGACACAGCAAATTTCTAATTCACTACCAACAGTGAATGAAAAAGATCAGTTTTTTAAAAAAGATTGGGTAAGAAAAAAAATCACTTTTCCACTTTTAAAGAACACTTCTACCTACCTATGGCTACAGCAAGCACAATGACTATTCAAGCAGTGAACACATTCAGGGAAATGCCAAATCTGCACCTATTTTCCTATGCATTAGTTTAGCAATGAAGAGTGACCATTAGAGATGAAAAGGGAATAGCTATGCTGCAGAAAGATTTCAACCTTTCCGAGTCTATGACGTAAGTATAAACACATCCACCACTTTATCTGTGAAAGAATGAACTCTGCCTTGATTAAAAAAGAAGAAAAAAGGGTCAACAGCCTTTATAAAGGCCAGAGGATTCACCTCTCTGCATGTATGGCAGTGGCAGTGAGACAAATCTTTTGCCTCCCGCTCTTGCTGGCCATCCCTCCTCTGCATGGCTGAACAAGGAGTAAGGCCAGCTGATGGCTGCAGGTCAAAGTAGGTATGACACACCTCATGGTCTGGCCATTTGCTTCCATCTGCTGTCAGCAGACTAATTAGACTGTGCTCAATCAGCTCTTGGACTCTCGCGCATACATGGTGTAACTAAAAAGAACGTAGCAGCCCCCAAGTTGAAAAAAATTCCTTCTTCCCTCAACTTCAGCTCAACCAGATGAAAATGCTTAACCTCTCAGACACAGAAGTAAGCCCCTCACGTTTCAGTATTTGCTCTCCTTACAGGATGGATGTTCTAGTCACATCATGAAAACACTTTAAAATCACATTTTTAATTAACTAGAGCAACACAAATATGGCTTCTTAGTCACCATATTTATGCAAAGGCCAACGAATTTAATGCCCACACTTCCATAATGCCGTATTTCTGAAGGTAGCATGTCTTATGAAACTTGTGATAGATTTTTTCTTTTAATATCTCATTACCGTAATAATGGTTGCTTTGCTTTCAGCAGGCTAATTCAACCTAATTCAAACGGATGGAAATACACAGATTGAGACTTTCAAACAGGAGTTAAGCTTTTCTCTCCCAGCGCTCTCAGTGCAGCCTGGGTGCTTCCATCTCTGGCATACTTTTGGCAGTCTTGTCTTTTACTAAGAATACGCTACAGCAACAATGTTTAAAACGATTTTCAAATCACAGTGCCAGCCTGTTATTTGGAACTCTGGAAGAAGACGTAAGCATTGAGAAAATGGGAAGGTATTTTGTGTTTTGAGATTGTCCTAAATCAGGGTCAATGGCAACGACAAAACAAGCACTGATGCTTGACTCTGATTTATCATTAGCATGCAAAACAGAAAAAATGAACAGATAAGCTGTCCTGTGAAGAGCAATAAAAGGGCATTGCCAAACCCTTCCAAACTGTGTTTAACATATTATCATTGAAAGCACTTCTTTATGAACCTGAATATACATTCCCTTCCCTCACTATATTTTTCCTCATTCGATTGAGCAAGCTCCATCCCCAAGCTCATCCTTCTTCTGTCCCGTCCCCCGCCCCCTGCTCATTCTGCTGGAGCAGAAAATGAACAGAGCTTTGTTTGTTCGCTGGTGCCAGCAGCAGCAGCAGCAGCAGCAGCAGCAGCAGCAGCAATGTCAGCCCCGCAGAAGCTGCCGCCCTGCCTCTGTGGCACCGGGTGAGGGGACACCTCGTGTTTTGGGGAACTGTGCATCCCAATCCACTGCTGTTCCTCTGGGAGAACAGGGGTTGTAGAGGCCTCAAGTAAGCAATGATTTTGTTCTTTTAAAAAAAAAGAAAGCAAGAATCAAAGATAGGTATTTTAGAATGACAGCATGTTCAGAGAGATAAAAAAATTAGCCATGAGAAGAGAAAAGCATTCAGAATTAGGGCTTAAACAGCAACAGCAAGTTCTCTTAGGTAATCACTAGACAATGTAAGCTGAAGTCAAAGCATCCTGCAGCTCCACTCAGAGCCTCTCATTCCTTTTTGTGTGTATATGAGATATACATATTCAAAATAACAGTTGTCTGTACCAAGTTCTACTTTCTTCCTATCACAGAGGTAAATGGAAACAACTTTCAAGGGCGTAGGCTTTGGTCCTTTGCTGTGCTCCAGGCACACATACAATAGCATGACTTTCATTAACACAATTTTAAAAACAAGTAGTACAGCTTTCCTGTCCTTGCTCTTTCCAGTGCCTCATTCTTCTGGTAGCCTGGAGCCTTCCTCATTTCCAAGCGCTTAAAAACACTCGTTGTCTGTTTACAGTCAGATGTTGCTACGCAGTGTGCTCTTGTTTGCAGGAGGGCTAACATCTTCTCTTATCTCCTTACAAAGAACAACCTTATTCACGATCTACCCACCTTCGCCGGGATACAGAAATCAAAATCTTTCAGTTTCTCCTTGTCAGGCAGGACGATAAAACAAATGGAGAAACTAAAAGCTGGGGTTTCTTTTGCCTGATCTTTTGAACAAGCTTGAATTGACTTGCCTTAGGTATGTATGGCCAGAACTGAGCAAACTATCCCAGGTGAAATTTCACTTAGGGCATTTATTATCTCTACTGGGAGACAGGTCATCAGATAAATCATCGAAGATCTCTTATCTTCTCATCTTTATGTCACCCTCATGTATTCCATATTATTCTCTCTGCCCCCCCAGAAAACAGGAACTCTTTGTGTTAATATTTCAGGCAGCCATTCATATTTGTTAGGAGACAACTCTGCTTTGGTAAATTTAAGAGATTTGCAATCTAAACTCATGAGAGTGCTAGGCAAGCCAAAAGCTGTCTGCTGCTGAAGCTGTTATTTCACGAGCTTGTTTATTCAGAATAATTTCTCCTAGCTGCATGTTTTGTTTCTTCCCGTCATAAAGTCAGCTTGTTGCTTCCTTACTCTCCTCCATCCTCTGCTTTATTTTTTTCTTCATTATCAACTGCTGTAGAAACACTATCAGGAATTTCTGTAAGGTGGGGAAGATTTTCAAAGAATCTGAAGATCAATGTTGGCTCAGCACAAGTTTATTTTAGAGCATGTGATGGGTCTGGCTCACAAAGTGCTATTCATGCCATCCATCCCAGATTTGGAACAAGCCTACCAGTTTAGTTATGACCTAGAAATGTCTGAAGCCAAATTATATATAGCAATTTGGAAGTATTTATAATGTTAAGAATGGTTATAAACATCTTCAAAGTCTCTCAAGTGATGCACAGGTTCGCAATGGACATGTTTCTGTCTGAAGCCTACAGTGAACACCTGAGTTCATAATGCCTGGACCTCTGCGCACAAGGCATTCATGCCCATGTACAAGTGACTGAGCTTGACGTGCCTCTCCCAGGTTTCCTCAAAGGATTTCTTTGCAAAAACACACCAAAGAGCAGAAGTACTCTCTGATTCAAAAGAGATTTAGCTGAGATTAGATTCTTTCAGCACTCCAACATCTTTATCTCTGACCTTGCAGGTAAGAAAACATCACTGGTCAGCTACAGCAATGAGACCTATAAGGCAGGATGAACAGGCATGTGAGGAATGCAAGCAATGCTATTCTCGCCTGCGATCCAGAAATTGGCTTTAAGACTTAGCGAGAGAATAATCACCCTGACCTTCGTTTGCAACATCTTAAAAAAAACCACCAGTGAGGGCAGCAGGCATTTACAACGTGCCATCAGACGCCAGCACGCAGGGAGAAAAATTTCACTGCTTCTACACAGCATCTTGCTGAGCAGGAATTCAGAACAAGGCACTGGCGTGAGGACGAGAGGGAGCCACAGGTCACCGGCAGTGGCAGAGCAGTCACAGCCATGTCCCGCCAGCACTGCGACATGCCTGGTCCTAAAGAAAAAGTATCTGAACCAGCCTGACCCAGAGCTGACCTGACACAGTGGGATGTGAAAGGAGGAACAGAGACAGCTGGGTAGCACGTTCCCTGGTACCACAACTGCATGTCTGGAGGAAGAAGAGGCAAGTACGGACGCTTTGCTAGATAAAGTCTTGCAGCTTTACAAAGCTCACATTCTTCACTTGAAGCCTGGCTGCCTCTTAAGAGATAAATACCTGTGCATGAGCTTAACCCAGGCCTGAACGTAAAGCCCACAAACATCAGAAAGATTTCTAGTTAAGCATTTCCCTTGCTGAACCGGGCCTCTTGTTTGCAAGGAAGGAATCTGCTGGGGCCAGGCGGTGGGCACCTTGCTGTCATGATTGCGGTGGGCTGCTTGCCTGCAAACAGCTTTGGGATGTGCTCTGGAGGCAGCCCCTGGACAGGCACAGAAAAGGAGAAGTAGAGAAGACAGAAGGGAAGCAGATATTTGAAGATTACAGACTACTCTGGAGAAAAGAAAGGACTGCAAATGGGTGGCAGGGTGACAAGGAGCAGGCAGGGAAGGAGGGTCAGAAGCTGTCCAGGGCCACAAACCACTGCAGCGGCATGGGAAGCCCCAACCCAGGGCTGAAACCAAAAAAATCCTCAGTTTTAAACAAGTACGTATAAACAAAGTGCCAAAAAAAAAGACAGTAAGAGATGACATTTATGATGCTCAATCCTTTTGGGTTCAGCTTGGCAGGCTGCAGACGCCAGACTGTTGCTTATGGTGCTGCATCGCAGCACCACTGCGTGCTGCCATGCAGGCATTCAGTGGAAGGAAAGTGAAGGATTGAATTGTGCACTGCGCCCCATTTTTATATCCTGTTTCTCTCCTTCTCAATGGGATGTTGTCGTTCTTTCACAAAGGGATCACAAAACAAAGGGGTATACACAGAAGATTAGAGGTTACAGAATCTTACCTGGCCAAAACAGAAAGAAGAAAAGTGTAGAGGTATTTGATGCTAAATGTCACAAGACTATAGAGGCACTATTCTTTACAGAGCACAAATGAGAGACACTCATGCTTGTAGTTGCCTTTGACACCAACTCCCAGAAGCTGCAATAATAACCTCTTGCAAAACGGCTACTAATCCTTTTTTGTAACCGCTCCAAGCTGTCTGTGCATCCCTCACCCCTATGCTGTGTCAACAGCAAACTGAAACAGTGCTTAGGGTCCCTAACGCTATAAGCAAGTTAAAAATAAAAAAAAAGTAGTAATTCAAATATCCTTTGTTCTTCTGGCCGTACACATAACTACCTCCCTGTCCAGCCAATTTGCTTATATCTTGCCATAGCAGACCATACTGAGCTCTCAAGAGATAAGGCAAACTCATCTAGAAATCACTGTATTCATATCTAATGGTTTCAGGTGCTGCTACTATTCTTATCTGCTCTTGAAAAAAGGTCAAGGATATTAGTAAGTCATGTTTCTTCCTCCATTTATTTCTACAGTTCAGCGCAGGTTATCCTGTGTCGCCACTGGATGAGTATTGCTTTAACATTCTTCTTGGTGCTGGTCACAGAGAACCTGATTGCCTTCTCATTAAGCTAAATTTACACTGGCACGCCTCCTTTGTATACTCTAGACTTCCAGCGGGACAAAGGAGGAAAAAATACCTAGTTTGTTACTTAGCCAGGTATCAGTGATGAAATTACGGCCCTGCAGCCACTGTGTCTGTAAGCATCTCAGCCCTTCTAGTGTGAGGAAAAGCTTTCATGACCCGAGAGGCACTTGCTGGACAGTGGGACTTCTGGGATGTGCTGGTACTTCCAAAGCCAAAGCTGTCAGGCTCTACCCTTTCAGGCAGCTTCCCTCTTGACCTAACCCCTCTCTCTTACCACTCATTTCCCCTTTCAAATCAGCGGATGCACACAGAATACAAACAGTCTTCACATCTGCAGATTACTGCAAGCACAAGCAAACCCTTGGCGCTCAAGTCACAAATATGTAACTTAACATGAGGTTTTCTTCACGAAGTCCCGAGGCAATGATTGTGCCTTTGCTAGCTATTTTCTCCTTAGTGATGCAACCACCCACAATGCGGTAAGAGCTTGCAGCTGACAAAAAAGGCATGCTGCAATTTTGAAAATCTAGCCCACAACTATACCGGCCTTTTCCGGACAGCGATTCAAAGCTCACCAACAGGTCAAGCCTACAGTAAGAAAATGTCAAGCAGGTTACCTGCTGTGATTTCTCATAAATTTATTAAAGAGAGAAATGTTGGCCTCTGCACAGTATTAGTAGAAAAAAAACACACTACTTACACATTAGATCCAGAAGGCACTGCTGACGAAAGCTCTTCCCAAGACTATTATAATGCTGGAGCATGTCCTAACCAGTAGACCATTGATTGAATCTCAGAACACTCATATAAGAACAAGACTGTGAATGCTAAAAGGTCGTCATGCTTTCATGCTTTGAAATGAAACACTCTGAAGCAAAATGACTGCCCGCAAAAGTATATAAAGAACAGTGATGCAGTGATGAGGGGTGCTCTCAAGGTCACATTGTGTACAGATGAAAACCATGTACAACGCCATTGATTCAAAAATAAAACAGCATTTGCACATGCGACCACTGTAATAGCATGTAACCAGAGGCAACTTAAACTGTGACACATCAGGCGCACGTGCGATTACCTAAGCAGCCCTATGCACACCTCTTGCCCTTATTTCCTTAACCATTTTGCTTTGCATAGAAGCCAGTAAGTAATCCAAGACTGTACATTAGCACCACTCAGTGTATAATTCTTCTATAAAGGCAATCTCCTGCTCACAACACAGTATGTACATGTGCATGTGTATGACAGAAGTACCTGAAAAATGTATATATCTGTGGCAAACGGAAACCTTTTTGTGGACGACTACCTTTGGTGTCTTGAGGAGCTGAAAAATGTTTTGTGGTTTGGAGTTTCTTTCTCTTCCAAAGCACACGCTTAAGATCGTGAAGTTGTTATGTTCCAACATAAATACAGGGGAAGCTGACAGTGCTGTCATACTGAGTTTGGAGCCCCACATTACCAGTTGTTTTATACTACTGAAGTGCAGAGAAGAAACAGCAGACACGTCCCTGTGACTGTACAAAACCAAGGACAGCCGGGGTTATTTTGACAGGCTTCAAAAAACTATGAACAAGAGAGGGCAAAAAATCAAAATTTCATGAAGAGGATGTTCCAGATACTCAGATTGGAAGATTTATTCCCCACCACCTCAGGCCACACAAATAGGGAAGACCAGCAACCCTTCCAAGTACATCACCTGGTATGTCCACTTCTGCTGGGCAGAGCTGGTGGCAGGTTTGAAGCCACCTCCTTAACTGGCCTCTTGGGCTCAGCGGGTTGCAAATAATCCTAATGTTCAAAGTCATCTCCAAAATCCCATGGTGGGGGAGGAAGTGGGATGGACTGATGGAGTAAGTTACCAAAGCAAATAACAGGACAAGGGTGAAATAGATGGGCTCCCTGGTAGCAATTAGGGTGAGGAGCTGCCACTGCAGGCTCCAGCCTGGTGACAAAGCCACACAGATGTCTGCATAACTAAACCGCTCCAGCACCCACAACCAAGCAAATCAAAGGACCTGCAGAACTGAATTAGAAAGACAGTAAGGGTGCAGGGCTGGGCAGGCATTGCACAGTACCACAGAACCTGCAACGTCCCCTGTGCTTGTTGAATTTTTTCTCGCGGCAGCTGTGCCTTTAAGCCCTTCAAAAAACTCAGCAAGCCTCCAGTTTAAAACCAGAGCTAAGATCTCGCATACTTCCAGACTGAGAACATCTCAAAACTCCACTTCTCTCATACTGGAAAGGTCCCCGTATTTTTTGGTACGGTCATTTTGTTTGGATTTGTTGCGCTCAGCTCTGCTGGGGAGACCCCAGCGGTGCATATTGCTCACCCAGGCAGCAAGGGGCACGCCACTTCCACTGCACACTTCTGCAAGGAACAAGACAGGGGTTCACAGTCGGTATGTCTATTGGTAGCTCCGGTTTCTCTCCCTAGCAAGTGCTCTGTACGCTGCATCTGGGAGGTGTCGTGTGAAAGAGTGCTGTAAGAAAACTCTATCATGATCAGTAATCCTTGATAATAGAAATTCTGCACCTCCTGAGATCCAGTTTTTGTGTATTTTACCTTAGTGTGTACAATTTCATAGGAAGAGGCCACACTAACAGCCCGTAACTACATGACCCTTCTGGACTGCACTGAGTATCTTTGAGGAGTGTCTGGTTCCCAAGCTGCCTGTCTCCCTCACCAGGAGACGTGGTCTTCAGGTTTGACCCACCATATCCAGCATTTTACAGTGACCACAGCACTCTTTGCTCTTGGTGACGCACTGAATTTGAGCCTACATAACATGCCACCACCACCACCCACCACCCAACACCGTCCAAAGCACAGCGCTCTTCATGCCACATTTTAGAAGGAACTGATGTGTGAAAGGGAACAAGTCCTGCTTTTTACTTGTAAAATGATCTGGTGAACTTTTCAGTCTAAATTGTGTGCAGCTCCCCCAGTTTCTCTCAGTGCTCCTCGCTACGTTCTCCCCATGGCAGTGACCTAGCTAACCCTGTCTCCTCTCCTTCATAACCACACTGTGGTTCATACAACCGTAGATGGTTACTGAATTCCCTTTTTTGCCCAAGCTATAAATGCTTCGTTTCTATAATTCTTCCTCTTACCTAACTCACATTTTCCCCCCCTCTCACCTGAACCAAAAATGTGAACCGTCTTCCTGCCCTGTAATGCCGCTAACTATTAATTTTCTTTTCAAATGGGCTAAATGCTTTTTAATTGGTAACACGCTGACAGAGGAAATGGTAACGATGGACTTGTGCGGGAGCCTGCCTTTCATCTGCAGGACGGCAGATTTGAGATCAAAGGCTGCCAAGTTCTTGGAGCAGGTTGGTATGCTGCGGCAAGGAAAGTGTTTGCAATGAGGAGGGACCTGCTGGAGGTGGATCAGAGCTACCTCACCGTGGCTGGCCATGGCTGCAGGAACTGCAGCTGCTGCTCGCTGACAGGGAGGTTATAAAAATAAGATACTGTTCGCCGATACGCAACAGAATGAAGGAGACGTAACGCGGTGTAAGTAAGAAATGAACAGGAAAAACAGCCCAATAAAATCTAAACATAAATCCTGTATTTTCAAAGAAGAGGATGGCAAACACCACAATTAAAAGAAACAAGGGAAGAACAGTGGGTGCCGTGCAGTTATGCCCCTTATACATACACACACTGCCTGTCTGACTAGAAGAAGGAAAAAAAAATCAGTCCAGGCTGGCACGTGCACACCTGCTTTGGCCAGGGTAGGTGGTGAAAGCTGTGCAGGCACACAGTTCAAAGGCCAGCACGTGAAAGCTCAGGTATGGCCTGCATCCGACTTCATTCACTAATTTAAGTACAAAACACAGGCAAGAAGGCCAGAAGACAGACCACCTCCTAGCCAAAAGCCTTCCAAATTATCTGTCAGCAAATGTGCTGGCACATGCTTTGGTGAGGTGAGCTTTCAGCCCCACAGAACCCTCTGCTTTAAGGAATATTTACAAGGAGTAGGAGACAGGTAACTAAAAAAATATGTAAACATAAATAAGCTCTCCAGCTTGTACAGATGTGAATTTTCTCTGCATCTCCACTGGAAAATTTTCTGAGCTCTGCAAATTGAAAAAGGTTGGAAACAACTGCCTTAGCAATCCAACAGCACTGCAAAAAAAAGCTATGTGAAGCAAATCACTTGAAAATAAGTTGCGTCTTGCAGTTTGTTTGCTTCCCACGCTAAAAGCTGAACTCTTGCTGAACTACTACATCAGTAAAGCAAACTGAGCATTCTGGACAACAGTGACCACCCTTTCTCCAACAGTAACACTCCTGCCAAATCAGAAACAGTGACTTTTTTGCATCATCTTGAGGAAAAACAACTCCCAGAAGCTGCAGTAATAACCTCTTGCAAACAGCTACTAATGAATTGGCACTTGAGACTTCATGCCACTGCAGCACTTATTTTTTAATAAACTGGTCTTAACTCTCCAGTATTTTTCCTTTGTCCTTTCCTAGAATGCTCTTGAAAAGGCTACAGAAATCAACTGTGGTTTTGCAAATAAAAATGCTGCACTTCAGCCCTCTTTAGAAAAAAACGCGTGTTTACACCTGCAATTATTCTTAGTTAATGTTTCATGCAGGCACTTTTATTCTGCACTACATCAAAAAGGAATTAATCAAGAAAAACTGCATATGCGGACATACTCCAAAGCAAGGTAGCAAAGTTCTGTGGGAATTCTGAAAGAGAAACAATATCATAGAGGAGACAGAAGACAGGAGAACAGCAGAGCTTTACTGTTTCAGACACCAAAGTTCATGGGTCATGTAGGTCTCCTGTTCTTACAGTGGTTCTTTTTTAATTCCCTGGCTAATGGTTATCTGAAAAGGCAGCAGCAGTGTCTAAAACCATAGCTACAGCACTACCATGTCAGTAGAAAATCAAGCAAGCAGAAGGAAGTGTAATCTGATGATCTAATTGCATATTAACACTCCTGTTTCCCTCTCCCCCAAATCCACAGGTTTCCCAAGTACAAATAGGATGAGGCACCAATAGTTAGTTAGATTAGTTTGTTGAAATCTAAGCTCATGACAAATTTTCCATAATTTTTTCTAAGAAACACATGTTCTGATATGCCATTTTCACTGGAACTGAGCTCAGCAGTAATAGATATGTTACTTAAAAACATCACAGATTTCTCAAAGTAGCTACAAAGCAAAAGCTGTTTGGAATTGCTCAATTTTATGCACGGAGGTTTCTGCATGAGCTGGCAGATATATTTAAATTTTCTATTTATACAGCAACTTACATCCATGTTTTACAAACATGAAGGACTAAACTTTGTAAATGCCTTGTGAAACACATCACTACTTTAGAACCGACAAAACTCACATAAAGAAAGAGACAAATTTCTTGCCTACGATCAAGATGGGAAGTCAATTAACAGCTAGAATCTGCACTTTCAGAGCTGGAGCCTTGCGTACATGCCTTCTTTGCATATAAAAAGTCACTTGTCTTCAAATGGTCATAAGATTGGTCATGTCATCTAAGCCTCTGTATAAAACCACATTCTCTGTGCAGCAGCAAAATGATCGAAGATTAAAGATAAATCAGTTCAGACCAAATCAAATGCGAAGAGAGATCAGCTTTCTGGGTTTTGTGAAAATGAAACCAAAAGAAAAATGAACAAAAACCCCCTGAAACAAATCAAATGGTCTGTTGAACTCAAACCCAAAAGTTTTACTTTGGGGATTTCTCTCCATGAAGCAGAAAGTGGTTCAAACCCCTCTCAGAACTTCAGTTTTCAACCCATGTTTTAACATAGGCTCAGGGTATTTTTATCCCTTCTTTCTGATGCTGTCTTCGTCTACTACATTTTTCACTGGCACAGAAGAGAACCCAATTCTCCCGTCTCTGAAATACCCACCAGAAGTATTTGGCCACCCCATAATGCTTTTTCAGTGAATATCCAGTGATATTGTGACTGGAGTATCTCCAGAGAAGGCTCTCCACCCCAGAGACTAGGACTTGGGACTGCTTGGCAAAGTGGTAAACGTACACAGGTCTCCCACTCCATCGGTTACTCTTCTGGTAGGGAGAATTGTTTCTAGCCCACAGACCTGAAAGTTTTACTTTCCAGCAACCTGGTGGGCAAATATCTGAATTCACAGGTTTGGGATGAATTAAACTACTTCAGAAACAAGTAAGTGGCTAGTTGGTGCTGCAAGGGGTTGTTTCTCCCTCCCTCCCTCCTTGGAAACAGGCTCTCTGCAGCTATCCAGCTAGCCAACTGCTTCAGCATGCTTCATGGGTAGCATCAAGTACAAAACCTCCCAGTTCTTAACAGTGAAGGGTATGAAAAGTCCGGAGAAGTCCTCAGAGCCAAGGTGACACAGCCATGGGAGGTGGGAAGCAATGTGAACGGGAAGCAGGGAACCGGAGGGTTTTATGAAGAAAGGAGAGGGTAGGATGAAAAAGGAGAAGGTACTGACAAATGAAGCATAACACAGCTCCTAGCTGTAGATTATGTATTTTACACTATGGCGACATGGAGCACTGCAGGGGATGGACACCTTGTTTGTAGGTTCATTCTCATAATTTCTAGTATCATCTGCAGTCTTCAGCAGTGACAGCCCCACTGCTCTCCATAACCTGTTCATTTGGTACCTTATGTGCTATAAAATGCAAATACATATTGTTTTAGCTGCGAGGAGTATGTGCCTCTTTTCTCCTTGCTGTGAAACTCCACCAAATGCTCTGCATGACCGGTGAATGCAATGTCTGGTATCTAATGCGCGCTGCAACTAATGTAGACATATAAGCCTAATTAATCACTCGTGTAGTCCCAAGAATCGTCTGTGTGGTCTACAGACCACTTAGCACTGGCTTGAAAAGCTCCAGTGCTTGGCAGACGACTATTTAGGAGTTAAGGCTGTAGGGCTCAGGCTGGCATGCAAAAGTAAGGAGAGCTGCGCTGCTTGGAAGAACCTCTCTGAATTCAGTACTGAGGTACAAATTCTGAAAATTACTGCTTCAGGTGTGTGTGGTTTGGGTTTTGATCCTTCATACAAGGTCTCTCACTTGGATTTTCTCACTCCAAACAGGGAAGTTAGATGCACTTCACCGATCTTCCCTAGCCACAAGACTATTTGGCTTGTGAATCCTGCAGGAGAAACGAATTCCTTCAAAATGTTACCATGGAAAACTAAAAAAAAAATATAATAATAATAAAAAAATTAAAAATATTCTGTTCATAGTATACTCTGTAGGTGTTTGCTTCTTCAACACAAGTTCATCTAAAATTAATTTAAAATGCTGTGTAGTTCACATTAATTTTAAAAAATAGGGCATTTCCATCACCGTACCCTACTAATACTATGTTTGTGGTAATAACACAGTCATGGTCTACACCAGTTATAAGACCTTATTAGCTTTCTTGTTTATATGGTATTTAAGTCCTACGTGATTTAAATGAGTCCCTGACCTCTCACAACAGCACTAACAGGAGTACTTTGCACTCATATAGCACCTTTCATCTCGCGGCGCTTCTGACACATGAATTTTCCTTACACCCCTGTGACACACAGGTAGGTGCCTAGGCACACTTCAAAGGCAGGGGAACGGTGCCACAGAAAGGTTACACAACTTGGCCCACATCCCCGGTGAACAGCTGGGAATGTGACCTCTCCCATTGCTTGTTCTGAACGTCCAGACAATAACACCTACCCCAAAAACGAGCTTCAGAAAGCATCAATCAGAATGTTTAACCCCCTACTAAGTTTGCAAATGGCATGGGCAGACAATAAGCTCACTAATTCTTTTTGATACATTATTCATGACTTGTTCTCCTTTTCTGGCAACACTTTTTTTTATTAAGCAAAACCAGAAAACATTCAAATACAAGAAAAAAAGTTTGTTTTTCAAGCAATTATTGCAGAATAACTCAGAATCCAAAATGTTTAGCGCTTCCTTTACAGCTCGCCTATTTGATCCCAACCACTACTCTATGCGCGATGTACGGCCATTTTTCTGCAGGACCAGAGCTTGTGAGTGACCTCAAGAGAAAGCGGCAGCAGGACTCTGCTTGCTCAATTTTAGTTTCCAAGGCCCCACAAGCCACTGAACAACATTACGTCTGTATACTTAACAGTTATGTTGGCACGTAAAACTGCCCAACCAACAGCAAAGGCCAGCAATTGAAAGACATGATTCAGGGGCTGGGTATGTGATAGCCAGAAAAAAAAAAACCCTCCCACTGTTGCCGCTGATAATTGAGGGGCTACTGCAGACAGGCCCCGAGTTCAATATATTGCTCTCTGCCTGGCCTTGTGAGCAGCAGAGAGTTACCAGTGACATTTGCAAAATGTATTTAACACTGCCTAGGGCTGGTTCTGCGCTCCTGAGAAAGTTACTGAACTAACGCGCACCTCAGTCTTCTCCCTTTACGCTAAGGCTAATGCAAATGTACACATACATTACAAATCAGGCCACCACAACGTATGTGAGCAGCTCTGAAACTGTTAAAAAGAAAACTGACGTGGGTGGTGACACAAAGGGTAACGGTGGTATTATTTACTGAGTGAGTTGTTTGAGGTTGTGTTGTGCTCCACCACACAGGAGCAGTTTATTTCCAAGCAAGTACATCCAACAGCATTTTTCACAGGAGCTGGGATTTTTTAATGCAAACTCTGCCCCCCAACAGCTGAGCTCTAACTAAAACACTAATTATTGTGCATCTCAGGATAAGATGCTGAGAGTCGAATGCTCTCACCAGCAGACTGCAAAGGGAGAATCGCTCTTCTGGTGGTGTTAAGCTCTTGGGATGAAGAAGCTCTGTTGTGTATATTCGTGTGTGTGTGCATATAGCTAGGGAAAAATAATTGAATACATGCATGCACACACACACTCACACACAGACACGTATTTGTGTGGAGAAGGAACGTTCAGCCAAAATATTTAGGACTATATTCTTGAAGGCCTTACGCTAAGAAAAAAGCTATATAGTATTTTATTTCATAAAAGCTATGTAGTACTGTAAATAAATTGTAAGGGAAACCGGTTGCAGAAGTAAATCATGGAAAGTTAGAAATGGTTTATTTCTCAAATCTTCTGGGAACTTACCTGTCTATGCATCAAGAGTACCTTTTTTAGGGGTGGGGTGGTGTCAGGTCTTTGTCTAAGAAGATTTCATGAGGTGAACTGATGAGGTTAGCTCACTAGATTGGAGTAACTCTCTAATATAGCCTTGTCCTAAAGCGTTAGTGGATTAGGATCCAAGGGTCAACAGGAGGCTCTTCACCGGCTATAGCAGCTCTGGAAGTGACTGCAGAAGCTCAGCTTATTAGTTCTTATGAGCGTTGCTCCAGCACTTTTTACTTCCTACAAAGTAAACACACTTGTCATAGCAAACATCTTATATGGGGCAATGGTATGGGCCAGTCATGAACTATGTTCTGGAAATATTCTCTAACCTTACTATAAATTTCCCTTGAAGTAGCAAGAAATCTAGAGACAGCCACATATCAAGGACCCGGCAATTTCCTAGTGATGTTTACCATTGAATGAAACTATTCAACACCCAGAAAAGCCTCTCAAGGTAAAAAGAAAGAAAGAAAGAAAAAAAAAAAAAAAAAGAGTGAGATTCTCTTTGTTTCTCACTTTTCAATATCAGGTACCTAATGGTACTAGGTTTTGTTAAAAAGGCTCTGCTTTGAACATTCTGCTTCCAAATACTCTCCTCGCCTGACAGAACAATGTATGAACATGACACATCAAAAAGATTTATGACTTAGAGCATTTCTTAGACATCTTTTCTTCCCTGGTCAGGCAAGGTCCGTTCTCTCCCTAATTATTTACAGTCATCTCTCACTTCTGACCTATAGTTCTGATGTCTCTTTTACAGTATTGTCCAGAGCGGGTAACATTACTTCATGCAAATTTTACTTCCCTTATCATTCTTAGAAATCTTTTTTTTTATCTGCCACATACATTCACAGAAGGAGGTATGGCAGCCTATTCAGAGCTGGCACACCCATTCTATGTTGCTTCAATTCAGCCCTGTCATTAAAATTATTACAATTTTGTAGAGCAGAAAAGTGACTGGCTCAGCCAGTCAGCATATTTCCAGCCACAGGAGCGCAACAGTAATGTCCTATAAGCATAAAAAAGTTCATTTATTATATACAGGAAAATAAAATCCCTGTCCTTTTTTCTGTAAGAGGATCTCTTCAGACCCGGAGTAACTTCCTCCCTGCCTCAGGTTCCTGATTTCCAGGCAGGTTAAGTCTCTTGCTAGGCTGGTACAAAAAACATCCTTCCAGCTTCCACTCCTGAGCTGGGGTTTTCTGCAGGAGTCTCCTTGCTCGCTAGATTTCTCCCTTTTCAATTAAACACCTCCTCAGGCTGCCATCTGAGACAGGGGATAACTCCAACTCTCCTGGACGGCCAATCCCATGACAGCTATCAAATAAAACACATTTTCTGACATATTTTGTCCCTAACACTGTCAAAGTTGCTTAGATAAGTGCTTCCATGTATCATCCACATGTTAACATCCCTACCGTGTCACCAGTACCCAGCCAGCCAGAAGGCCCTCACTTATAAAGCTGTAACCTCTTGCTTGCTAATTTTTGAAATCCTGGTCCAGAGCACACTGAAGCCAGGGGGCTGTTTATTATGGGTTGACATTGATTTTGAATCAAGCTAACCTTGTATGAAGCAAATTGTACACATGCATCTGTCTCAGTTTGCTGAGAGAACTGCTTTCAATTTGACTTCTGCTGTATGTTATTAACGTGGTACAGTTATTAGCATTTAAATCACCTTTTCCCTTGTCATTTCTATCTCTAGTTCCCCCCCCTCCCCAAGTACAATTTATAGAACACTGAGTTAGCAGGAAAGTATGTAGTCGTTAGACAAGGATGGAATTGCATTTTTTAGTATCGTGGTTTATTTAAATTTGAAAGACAAGGAAGCAAAATGCGATTAACAGACACAGGCGTGACAAACATTTTATTAATGTTAGCTATTTTTTTTCCCACTGTAATATTTTTCCTATCACTTTCTTCTTTACAAACGGTGAAGGTACCCACTAATTTTCTGGTAGATTTGCTCAAGGAGCATGGGAACAAGTGCCTATCCTGCTTAGAAAACAGGAGCTTCTCAGCAAAACGGAGCGACTCAGGACAAGGATAAAAGCTATTTGAGGTGCAATACTTGACGTGGCTGCCCAGCTTAACGCTTGTAAGTATTAGTGTATACTGTTCTACTAAAAATGTAATGATAGGCTCTATATAGTGCAGCCTGACATGAGACCTGGGCTCTACCTGTCATAAATACTGAAACAAGAGAGCAGGTATTTCCCCACCCCACAGTGCTGTGGCAAACAAGCACCCTGGGTGGAAAGCTCGGGCAGCGGAGGAATGAGTAAGTCAAGCACAAAACATGTTTTCAGTGCAAACGCAAGTGGGGATTAGGGGGGGCGAAGCAGCAGGGCTGCGTGCGAGGGAGCCGGCCGGCCCGTCAGGGCACGCCGGGGTGTTTTCTCGCTGCCCCAGCGCGGGGACAGCCTGAGGTCACCAGCCCCGCTGGAGAATTTGAGCACGGCCGAGCGCAGCGATCTGTTCACGGCTGGAGTGTGGCGGCAGCCGCTCCTCTCGCTGTGCCCCGACCTGCTGCCCTGCGCCCATCACCGCGGGCTGCCGGCTCACAACACACGGGCGGAGGAGGGGGCGCAGAGGCTCACCTGCCCGGAGCCCCCCGCGCTGCCGCCCTCCCACCGGGACAGCGGCGGCGGGGGCTGCTGGCGGCGGGGCGGGGGGGGCCGAGCCGCTGCGGCAGCGGCAGCGGCTGCGGGAGCGGCAGCGGCGCGGGGCGGGGGCGCGGGCGGGGGGGCCGCGGCGGCCCTGGGCAGCGGGCGGCGGCAGCCGGGCCTGCCTCCCCGCGCCCCCCAGCTCGCCGGGTCCCGGGGCCGAGCCGGCCTCCGCCGCCGAGCGGCGCTGCACTGCGCTAGGGGCTGCTGCACCTGAGCAGCCGTGTCAGCGGGGGGAAACAACCGGCCCCCGGCGAGTGCATTATGTAATTTCAGATTATATAATCCTGAAATACAAGGCGGGGGGGGGGGGAGAGAAAAAACGACCCCGACCCCGCCGACCCCCGCCCTGGGCGCCCAGCGGGGGTGCGGAGCAGCCCGCGCTCTCCAGCCGCCGGGGCACGCACGGCGGCACCGGCCGCCCGCCGCCCCAACGGCGCAGGGGCCGCCGTCCCCGCCCGCCGCGATGCGTCGGGGGAGGACGGCGGGGCCCGGCCCGGCACAGCCCGATCCGCCTCCCCTTCCCTTCCCCGCGGAGGCGCCGAACCCCGCCGGTACGGCCCTGCGGAAGGGCGGGCGAGGGTCACCCCCGGGGGAGGCGCTGCCTTACCTGCTCCCCGAAGTCGATCGCGATGTTGGTGATGCCGAGAGGGACCAGGAACCGGATCAGGGGCCAGTAGTTAGTGAGCGCTGGAAATTTCACCATAGTCCCAGCTGCGCGGTGACCCCCGGCGCATCTGCCGCGGCAGGAGACGGCGCGGGAGGACGGCGGGGGGGAAGGATGAAAGGGCAAAGGAGGAGGGTGCGTGCGTGTCCCTGTGCGTGTGTGCGAGCGGGGAGGGGGGTAGGGGGGGATAAGGGCGAGGGAGAGGAGCGGTGGAGCCCCCTAAAAATAAAGCAGCAGGGGGAGCGGGCGGGGGGCTGGTCCCTCCCTGCCCGGCGCGGCTCGGCCCTGGCGGGTGCTGGCGCGGCGGCGGGGCGCGCTGTGCTGCCGCCTTAGCAGGAGACCCGGCAGATCAAGTCCATCCCCGCCGCCCTCCTCCCACACAACAATGATCCGCCGCTGCCGCCGCCGCTGCCGCCGCCGCCGCCGGAAAAAAAAAGAGGAGGGACACCGCCGCCAGCCACTCGTGCGGGCAGCGCTGCCATCCTCGGGGCGCGGGGGCCAGGGGAAGGGCCGGGCCGGGGCCTCCCCCCCGCCTGACGCTCGCCGGCGGCGCCGCGCAGGAAAACACCGCCCTCCTCCCCGCCGCGGGGCCGGTGCAGGCCGCGGGGCCGCGGTGCGGGGCCGGCCGCCGGCGGAGGTCCCCGTGCGGGGCGAGGCCGGCGGCGGTGCGGCGGGGCCCGGCCGCTGGGCGCCGCTCCCCGGCGCGGGCTGCCGGAGCACGTGGGTTTGACACACGCTCGGCAGACGGGCCGGCGGGCGGCGGCGGCGGCGGCGGCGGGGGAAAGAGCGGCACCGAGCGGCTCCTCCTCACGCCGGAGCGGCCGCGCCGCGCCCCGAGGGGCCGAGGGGCGGCGGGGCCGAGGGGCGGCGGCCGGGCCGGGCCGGGCACCTGTCCGAGCCCCCCGCCCCGGGTCCCGCCGGGCGCCTGAGCGCCCCTCGCCCACCTGCGGCGGCCGGGGGCTCGGGCCTCGTGCAGGGGCGCTCGCGGAGCTGCAGCGGGGTGCGGGTCCTGAACGGGGCGCTAACCGAGATGTCTGACCCGCGGCTTGTCTTCTGCTCAAGCACCTGACATAAAGTGATGGCGAACGTTTGCCCGCGCAGCCTCTTCGCTCCTCCGGGTCCCTGCCGAGCCCCGGGCGAGGGAACGTGCTTGTGGCGCCGGGGCAGCGCGCAGGAGGCTCCCGCCGGCGGGGAGCGCTGGGGACCTTCGTACGCACGGCCCCGGCACCCGCGGGGCTCTGTCGGGCCGAGGGGTGGGGGGAGGAAGGGCAAGCAGCCCCCTTCTGAACGCGTTGCGGGAGTTTCTCAGCGTTTTCAAACTCGCCGTGGGAGTTTCAGGGTTTTGTTGCAGCCGAGTTTCTCTGGCACACGTAGGTCTGTGGTGTCACCTTCACCTTGCCACCTTCAAGGGGGGCTGACACGTAGTTCAGGAAGGTGGAAGCCCTGTGAGGAATCGGGTACTACCTGTGTCTGGTTCTGAGAGCAGCAGTGGATAGCGGAGGAGTGGCGGGCAGCCTTCCTCACCCAAAGACTCCTGTACTAAAATGCTCCTGTGACCAAGAGCCATTCCATGTATTTTGGAGAGTCAACGGGAGGTGAGGTCTGAAAATCCCAGACAGGCAGAGGACAGACTGTGGGGTGGGGTTGGAGTGGGAGAGCCCCTGGCTCCCAAGGTGACTCGGCAAGGTCAGCCCCAGCTCACTGGAGGTTTTTTCCCTCCTGCAGCTGGAGTTTGGCTCACCTAGTAGCCCTTAAACTGGTACAAGCCTTCCTTGTGGGCACACAGGAGCAAACTCAAATGCTTACAGGACTGCAAACCTGCCTTCATCCTGTAGCTGACTTCAGATGCCATGGGCATGGTCTCCTGGGGACGATGGAGCAGAGCAGTGCAAGGCAGAAGAGGACAATGAACTGAGAAGAGGGAAGGAAGGCTTGTTTGTGAATGCCTAAGCGTGTCTTTGAATTAACAGCACTGAATTTTCATCACCCTAAGGAAGATCTAACCATCTCCAGATGGACCAGTGGTTGGTCCACTGGACAGCTTCACACCACATCCACAATGGGCAACATTCAGGTTCCAACCAACCAGACTGAAGTTGGACTGAAGCAAAAACTCTCATAAAGATGCAGGGGCCTTATGCCAGCTGCCTTGTTTTACTTGTTCGCTTGCATTGAGCTGGATTACCTGCCAATTTAGATATAGCCTGTGCGTAAGCTTATGTGTAAGTTGTAGAAGATCTGCGTAGTAAGTCACTCTCTTTGAAGCAAGTCTCATGGCTTTTGATGACAAGGCTGGATATATTTCAAAGTGTTAATTCAATATTAAATTCTGTCTTCCTGAGACTGTATTTAGTTTTAGATAACTAATAGCCAGTAACTAATTTCCTCCCAATAGGACTGGATTTCACGGGGAGGGGGGTGGTGGAGGTGGGGTGGAGGTCATTCCTCCTTGTCATGGATCTGAGAACAACTTGTAGCTGAAATTATGCAAGAATATTACTTACAGCTCTGTATTTTTGCATATTTTCTTGGTGAAGTGTCACTATTTTGTGTCAGTTTAGAGGGATAATTTATTTTTTTTATGGGAAAGAAACCTTTAGTGTTGTTCTTGAGTCAGAGAAAAGTAAAAGTGAAGCCCCAAAGCCACTTGTAAAGACACGGGTTTAACTTTCTATTTGAAATTTTCAGGTGGGTTCATGTTTGAGGGCTACCTCCTTTCACTCCTGGCAAAAACAAGCCACCACAAAATTTAAGCTTCCCGAATCAAAACATTTGGACATTGAGCATGTGGCTCACAGTGCTACCTATAAAGCATACATAGTGATTAATTACATTGTCAGAAAGTTATGTTCAGTCCTGGAAAAACTGAGACACGCGAGTAGTTTAATGGGGTAAAAGAGAAGCATACCCATGTAGGGATTTCTTATGTGTTCATAAGGTAGTTCATACTTTTGAACTCCAGTAGGTGAAGAATCAGGCCCCTTACATCTGTAATTAGTTTCCATCTGATTAACTTTTTCTCTTCCTGCTGCCCAAAGCAATAGCACAGTTTATTTTAAGAGCAGTTTACATTTTACTTCCTATCGTGTACTGGAATGTCTTGGGCAAACATTAACCTAACCGATGCTCTCTTGAGTCCCCTGTATTAAAATCATTAAACTTACTTAATAAACTGTAGGCTATGCTTTAGATTTGTCTGTTTGCTTCCCATTCATGTCTTCTGTTTATGGAATGAATGTAGTTCTTGTGTGCTGCTTTTTCAACCCAGGTCATATTTTCTCCATGAATTCCTTACAGAAACAAAATTATGTTTGGAACCACAGAACAAGAATGGTTTCTCACATCTTGAAGTCAGTAGTTTGCTCAGCTGATGAGCTGAGGAAATAGGTCATTTTAGCTGTCTTGGGCAAAAAGCAGTGATTAGTAATCATTTCCTTTCTAGCATATTTTCTGTTATACTACATTTCTTACTCATATACCAAACACTGTCTGTTTGTTTAATGGAATAAAAAAGACACAGAAAGGACAGCAGGAAATAATTAGCCATAATCTCTCTGCTTTTGGTAGAGAAATGATCTGGTCCAGGAGTATCTCGAATGGAGCATCTCACTGGAGAAGTCCATGTAAATCAAGTACAGAGCTGTAATATGTTATAGTATAAATGGTGAAATGTATCAGAAAACCCCCTTGTGCCTGGTAACAAAATGTGTCTGTAATTGCTACTTAAGCAACATGGTCAAAGTCTGAAGGTGTCGCCAGCAGCAGATCGTATCAGGTTAGTGCATGTTAGCTTTACTCATGCAGTCAGAAAGCCAACATACAGATCAGCACATGAGCTTGATGATGTGTTAAGAGACCCAGTCCTTTCCTGAGCTTAAAGGAGGCCCCTCACCACAACTACATGATGAGCATCTTGAGAGGACCCTGCTGTGGTATTGCCTTGCTTCAGAAAGGTGCCTCTATTTCCTTGTTGAGGCTACTGCTAATTACCTACAAGACAAAGATCTTGGGGTTTTTTTTTGGTTTGTTTTTGTTCTTTGAATTTTTATTTTTTTTTAATCACTGTGATTGGTCTTTCCATCCCCAAGTGGCTATTTAGCCGTCACCTCTGCTTTTTGGAGCTGCTGCCTGTCTTCCAAACCTTATCTTCTACATAGGATTTATTTTTATCTTCTTATAGTCTAGCATTTGAGAAGCATTCATTGTATAAGGAATTCAAAGTAGTGGATAAAATTTTTGAGTCAGTTCTGTAAGAGAACTGATGAACTGGATTTCCTGGCCTACAGAATGGCCAGTGATTCTGGTCTCTGAATGGCCTTGGGCTGGGAGAGAGCAAAGGACAATTGTCTTTTCCTATCTGTTGTCTGCCAAAGTAGAAGGACATCTCCACAGTCATATTCTGCTTCTATCTTAAATAATTCCCTTGTCCCCACCCACCCACCCCACCCCCAAAACAGCTGCCTCTTGCAGACGTAAGTTTTAAGTTGGAACTGGGCCTGATGCATATTTCCAGTTCTTTATACAACGGTAATTAAAACAATAAGATTTTCCTCTGAAAATGTTGTCAAACTATGACTGAATGTTACTGCAGGAATGCTCAGAATGTGGGTCTTGTGAACTTAATGGAAAAAATACTCATTCCTATTCAGTATTGAGGAATAAAACGCAAAAACCATCTACCCATTAAATTTTTAGGGGACTGGCTAGACAAAAGCTCTATTTTAAGGAATCTTTCTGACCCAACTGAAGGTTTCCTTCTTTCCCTGGGACCCCAGTTCTGCAGAAAGCGTGTTCCTAGGAAAGATGTATGCTCAGCCTCTTCTTTTGCTGCAGGGCAAAGGAGAGCTGTACGCACATTTTCTCTTCCTAGGTGTAAACTAGGCCTATGTCGCTACAATCACTGTGGGTTGTGCAGAAAGCCTTCATCTCAAAGGGCTGTTGGAACTCTTTGTTTTACTCCTCATGCATCATCCTTAGGATTAAGGGGCACTGTGTTCTTGGGCTGTGTGGCTGGCCATGACTTCTAGGCTATCACAGTTCGTAACTGGAAAGACTACAGAAATGCTGCAGGAGAAGTCTGTATGCTTATATAATATTTTATTCTGTGAATGGGTAGAGCTGAATTAAAAGATCAGAAAACAGCCAAAGGAATTGGGGTTATCAGTCAGACAAGTGTCCAACTAATCCAATTCCAATTTAGCCACAGCTCTGTAGGAAGAATAAAAATGGTCTTTACAATTGACTTATGTCCCCTCCCTAAGGCCAGTCTGCTGCAGCCACAGCTGGCTTGTCAAGTGTGATAAGGATGGTGCCCCTGCAGGAAACCCATGTCTGGTCTTTTTTGGCTAGCACTGACACACTGGCAGCTTCAGGCAAAACTGTTCCCCAGATGATGAAGCAGCGAAGCTTCTTATTAATGCTTAATAGACCAAGATAAAAAGAATGTCAGGTTTCAGTGGCACAAGGAGATCCAGGTCACTCAGAAGTGCTTGACTCACTTTTCAGGTGAGAATCAAAGTGCTGTCTTTGGTCACCTGCAGAAGGGGACCAGTCTTCAACATCCCTTCTGTCACAGGGCATCTGGGAGTGTTGGCTCTTTACCCTCCCATCTTCATAGCCATGCTTGCTCCACCACTCGCTCAAGCTCATGGCCTGGGGTAATCCCAGCTGTATGTATGACTTGTGGTCCTGGACTCAGTAACCTTATTTGTCTTTCAGGCTTGTGTTCCAAGTCCAAAACTGTTGTCTCCTGTTTCTGAGGCAACCCAGGGCATATGGGTCTGTAGCAGCTCTAAAATGATGGAGCTGGTGGGAGCAGCTGCTTTCAAGCTGCAGGCAGGGAGAGGTGGTGATGCTGAACTGCAGCTCCACTCACTCAGGTGACACTGTGCCATTTCTTAGGAGATTCATCCCAACAGCTCCTTCATCAGCGCTGGAGTTGCATAAATGTAAATACTGCCTTGCAGGAGGCCGACTGGACCGGGCTCTGCCTGAGTTAAAGACCTCTCTTTCAAGTGCTTGTTAGCATGGCGTCTGCGATCCTGAGGGACTTGACTGCTTATGAACCTTGTACGCTGCAGAGGGGGATGCATTGTCCTCACATCAGGCCCGAGCTCTGGCTTTGTTTCATGATCAGAGGGAAAGAAGCATTCTCATCATCAAAGCAAACATATACAAGTGTTGTGTTACCTCAGCACGGAGAGATTAACTCTTAAAACATAAGGGATTTTTGTGTTGTGTGTAGGGCTTACACTGCACTCCCACCCACCCTACCTACCCCCCAATTTCTAAGTTGCAGTTTATTTAATGATTATAACATATGCATTCAGTCATCCTGAAAGAAGTACAAGTAATAATTTAAAATATTCTCCAGAATTTTATTTCTCGTTAATAAGATAAAATGTATTTATATGCTTAATAAGTTTTGATTTGCCTGGAAATCGGAATCGATTGTTTTTACGTACATTTGGCATCTCTGCTCTAAGCATTAGGAACTACTACCTTAGTACATTATTGTTGTAGATGAATGCCACAAAACTCTCAAAACAGCTGCAACAAGGTCTTTTACCATCACATACCAAGTTAACTTCAATAAGTAGCTAGCACGCCTCGCCCCAGCATGGCCACCAATCCCCCACAAGGTTTCTAAGGTCCACTACTGTTTGTGCCGTTCCTTCGTACGCTTCGGGCCAGTCCCTCAGCTTCTCACCTCTGCTGCCTTCTCCTTGTCTCTCCTCATCTAAGGTGCTCTCTCTCCTCCCTTTCCAGGTCTCTCTCCACTGTGAGCTTTTAAAAAATATTTCCTTTTTTGAATGAGCGTTCTGTAAATTTATGATAAGGATGTTATTCAAGAGGATGCAAGGAAATGTTAAGGTACCAGGGCAGCCAATTTATGAAACTATATAAAACCACTTTTCAACACTTTCATTGCCCTTGCTCCCTGCTAGACTCGAAGTGCTTTAGAAATCAGAGTTGTCCTCGTGATACGAGCTGCAATACCAGAAGTACCACGGGCAAGAAATGCCCCTATTTTACAGATGGGCAAAACTGAGGGAAGCAAATGGCTTGTGCAGGTTAGGCAGAGAGAGACATCTATCTCAGACCTGTCACTGACCCTTTTGCATCTTCTGATTTACTCAAGTTTTTTCTGCTGAACGTAAATGAAGAAAAAAAGAAAAATAATTGGTTCATAGGGAGTCTAATCTGTTTAGATAGTTTATAAGTATTTAGAGAACAAGCAGAACTTTAAAACCAAGTATAGACTGTTATTTGTGTATGGATAATGCCCTTATCCAAGGTTTCAGACATTTATTGTTCTTTTATAGATAAAATTATATCATTGTCTTCACTTACAAGGAACTACAAGAACTAGAAAAGAACCAGCTTCAGCTGAAAGTTGAAAACACTTCCTCCAAAGCCTGGATATTTTGGATTCTCAGGAAAAAAAAAAAAGTAAAAAAAAAGCAAAAAAAAAAAGCAGCCTGTGTAACTGATAGAAGAATACAAGCTGTTCTCACAACCTAGTTAGTATCCTACATGACTTCAAAATGCTTGCCCCTGAAAAATGGATTGGCCCTTGATCATCTCTCTCTGTCCCTGCAAGATGTTAATCTCTTCTAATAAAGGAAGGATAGATTCTGGATAACTGAAGGAAGTCTGTTCAATTTTTGTTCCCTTGTTAGAGGGACCAAGTCAGTATTGGCCTATCCAAATTAAGGCAGTTGGTAGATTGATTAAAAATAAATGCTAAAAATCTAAAAGCAATTAAGTCCAGCAATACAAAAATTTCTCTTTGTATAGTATTTATAACTACACAAAAAGGCAGGATGGTCAGATGCTCTGAAAAAGGAAGTAGGGATGGAAAGATGAAAGAGAATTCAATTTACATGATCCTTTAATACTGGAATTGCTTAATAGCCCATAAATTTCAGCAGAAGATCTCTCAGTGATAACTTTTGCTATTTTGATCAAAGGCATTCTGTCATATACAGATGAGTTTGAGATTTAAAAAAATCTCAAGTACTTCCTTGCACTTACATTCAAATCTGGTATGAGAGCACCTGCAAACCTGTTAAAGGAGTGTAGAAATCTTTTATTTCATGAAGGATGCTGAATGACATACCTATTGACATTTTTCTTTCTCCCAAAACTTTTGCTCTTTTTTTCCTCTGGTTTCTAAACAGGATTATGAAGGGACAGAAGAGACCAGGAACAGTACTGACTGTCATTTGCATGTGGACATGAAATATTCTAGGTGTGATTCTCTCAAAATCCCTTTGTTTTCCCTTGTAGAGATTTTATTAACAGGATTCACATTTTTCCTAGGATATGAAAACCTAAATGTTTTGAGTAAGGTTATCAAACTTTTCAATTGTTTTCTTATTTTTCAGGTACAGTGCAATCAGTTTAATAATCCCCTCAGACTCCAGATTTATACTTACTGTCCAAACCAGGTGTATTTGTATCTGGATATAGTCAAAGAATTGTTTCTTGCATGCGGGTGGAATGAGACTCATTAGCTGAACCACATTGTGCTAAAATAAGCCTAAAAAAAGAGCACTATGGCATAGTCTTTTCTGCCTATGGGAATTCAGATTAACATGTTATTATCTTAAATTGCAAGAAAGATCTGTCATATCCAATGGAATAAAACAGAGTTGATCTAGTCAGTTACTACTCAAAATTGTGTGCTGAATGGGTTCCTTACTAAAACAAGTGTGTTGTCTCAGTTTGTGATGAACCACAGGGGATTTGGTGTAGACAATCTCCAGATCCACCAATGTATTCAGCAGTTGATCACATTTTTCTTTTCCTTTCTAGAAAAAAAGCCTTCCAGAAATAAATAAATACTTTGAGTAGAACTGCATTAGACCTGGGGCAATCTTGCTCAAAGACTGATTTGATGAATAAAATCCCATAGAGGTAATCGATCTCCCTCACATCCAAACCACATCGCACTCGTCGTTCAAAGTACCACAATATGAAGTAAGTTCTGTGCATCAGAGCTCCTCCAACCAGAATTAACAAGTCTGAGCTGCCAAGGCCTCGTCTAGAAGAGGGTGGTTCAAGTTGCCCTAGCCTGGCAGGTATGAGGGAGCAAGAAAGAGGGGGAGACCCACTGTCCCCTTTCGGTCGTGCATTGCTCTTTCTGACATGCCAGCATCTTTTAGGAGACTGGACAGGGCTTTCATCTTTAAAAGTGCAGGACAGATTTTTATTCGTCCTCCATCCAGCAGCCATGCTATGGATTGGTGGGAAAAGCAGGCAAAAGGAGGTAATAAACCACATGTGTAAGGCTGGGCTTAGTGTGTTTGGGAAACCCTTGTTGTCATGGAAGGGGGGTGGGGGTGGCCCCCTCTTGCAGTTCGGCAGCTGGATCAGACTGGCCAGATGCATCCCACCCTGTGGCACCAGAGAACTTCCCGGAGAGCAAGCACTCTGCTTTGGGTGCAGGGGAATGGGGACCTGCTGGAAGTGGCAGAAGGGAGCATGGGGGAGCCAAATCAAGCCTCACACTTATGGCAGGGCTTGTTGGGTCAGCTGCAGTGACGGCAGAGGGCTGACCTCATCTTCTGCCTGTGCAGGTGGAGCTCTGCAGTGAAAACAGCCTGTGCTGTGCTGCTTTGCTTCTTCTTTAGGAGGTACTGGTCTAATGGGCTGTGAATTTAAGAGCAGAACACCAGGGTAAATCTTTGATTTTCCTCAAAGGCTCTGTCCTTTATTGGATGTAATGGCATTGCCTCACAGGGTCTGGGAGCTGAACCTCAGCAGATGATGAGGCTTAAGGCCTGAGACTTGGCAGGGCATGGGAGCAGCATCTCACAGGGATGTAGGGAAAGTCATTTGTGGGCATCTGTGCAAGAACATGTGTGAAAGCATCTGCGGGCGGCCAGGCTTGCTTTGGTCATGGGTAGTGGATTGGGACTTTGCTGTTTAAGATCAGCCCTGCTGAGAAGAATAGATGTAAATTTGCTGAAGGAAGTTGTGGTGCTTGCTGTAGCCTGCAGTTTAAAATGGTAGGGTTTTGTTGGTTGTGGGAAGTTTTTTTTTCCTTGTTTGTTAAAGGACAGGAAAAGATTCCATGTGAAGGTTCTGTGTTTTGAAATACAGATTCTGGGAGAACAATATCTGCCCTCAGTCTCCTGATGAAAGAGCTGTTTGTCACTGCAGGGGTTGCTGTAACAAATAGCCAGCGGTGAATGCAGTTAGCAAGGATGGCTGTTGATCAGTACAGGCAGCAGATGTCCCAGGCACCAGGGTTTGGTACCTGAATTGTATGGAGGCCTCTCTTCCCAGATGGCTTAGACAGTGAAGTCCTCAAAAGCAAATACCTATCAAAGGCAACAGATTTACCTCCCCTTCACCTGCGATCTCCTGAGTCTGATCTCCCTAGGCCTGGTCCCACCAGAAGGGGGAATACCCTTCTGGCTACTCAGCGTAGATGGTGGTAGACTAGGTCAGGACTTTTGCCAGTCTCTGAAAGATGTCAGTCTCATCTGCTGTTATTTTTTTAAGGTTTTTCCAAGTCTGTGTTTTCCCAGTAAAGTCTGGTTTTCTTGCAAGCAGGAGGCTGTTTGTCATTTTTGAATACCCAGGTAAAATTTGATTTCTCAGATGCTCTTACAATCCCCAAATGCCTAATTGCCGATCCTTGGAGAGCTCAGAACATTTTCTGAGACTTTTTCTCCTCTGGCAAAAATTAGTTGAAGACGGTCAGATGGCTTAAATAGTGTCAAGTAAGGACACAAGTGGCAGACTGTCTCATGTGCTTAGGAAACACTTGTTCATGCTAAATATGACCTGTAACAACTATGCCTTGAGCCTGAAAGTTTTATTGGCCAATAAAATAGAGGGGAAAAAAAAAGATAGTGTCTATTTTTTTCATTTTTATCAGATATTTTATCTCTACTTATTAACTTACACAAAAGCCATTGGAAAGTGTAAGTTAGGTTTTCATAAAGGTGTAATGGACCCCTATGACCCATTAGCGCAGATGAAAGGCACTTAGGAAAAAAACCCCATGAACATTGTTTGGCTTACATGAAGCCCTGGGAATACAAAGTTAGAATCAGTGCTATTTGCCTAAAGATTAATCTCCCTGTTAAGTGTAAGCATTCTTTGTTCCACAGCGTGCCAACTGCCCAAACAATTTCTTTTAACTCAGGCCTTTGGTTGTGGAAGATGTTGCAAATACTATGAGGTAATTTGCTAGCCCCAGGTTCCTGCCATGTGATCTTCTTGAGTTCCTGGGGGTTCAAATATCCTTTGGGAAAAGTGACAAGGTTCTGTTATGTGCACTGAGCTGAAACTGTGAATAATGCACAGTCTTTAATGTTGTAGAGTGCTGTACTTATGTATTTTGACAAATGTAGTTGAATCTTAATTATTTGTATAGCTCCAGAAGATAAAGTGATTTGGTTTTTTTGCAAAAATAATTGCTTTTGTAGCATGGGAGTGAACACATCACTGTGCTGCTCTGTGACAAATTAAGACCTGTCACCAAGCCAGCAATTGCTGCTTGTTTCCGCTGGGGGGTATCCTAGTTTTTATACTCAACTTCTGAGTTTTAGCGTAGAAAAATCACTCTTTTTATCTTATTTTATCATACATTTTTGTAATGCATGCGACATTTTAATTATTCACTTAATAGTTACCATGCTGCAGTAATTTCTCTGTGTGTGAATTAGCATCAGTGGAGGAAAGCAATGCAGAGCTGTGGGATTCCTCTGTCACTGTGTGTTAGTGTCCTGCTGCTGGAGGGGGATCTGGTGGCATCAGCGAGGATCAGGATGAGCAGAGTGAGTGTTTCTTCCTGTGCTTTTGTAGCATAGATTTGCTAGGTTTTGAGCATTTCTCCTGGACATGAAAATAAGGACTAAACTGGGCAAGGGGTGTGCTGCACTATGGAACAGCAGTTCTTCACTGTTTGATAGCTCTAATGTGACAGAAAAATATCTCTGGGAGCTTTGTGCTGAGCTTCTAGGTTGATGAGAAGCGGTTATACTCAGTGTTAAATTTGGGGCTGATCACTTGATCATAATGGTCAGATGCCCAGAATCTGTTTTTGGATTCTAGCTGATGATACAGCTCAATGGAGGCTAGTTTAGCTATTGGGAGGAACATTATGAAGGTTTGGTATTTGTGTTTGTATAGGTAATTCTCAGACAGACTAGCTGCTTGACTACAGAACTTACCTTTAACTTTTATTATTTTTAATTTCTATTTTTTAAATGATTGATCCTGGACTCTTTATGTACAGAACATATTATCATTGAGGTCATTGGAGATACGAGTGTGCAAATGCTCTGAAGAGGCAGAGCTGAGATATATTTTCTGAGTTTTTCCTTCTTACAACCACCCTTACCACTCTAACTATGTCATTTTTCAGAAATGGATCTTTATTTTGTTATTCTATCAAGCAGTACTTCTGTAAAAAAATAACATGTATTTAAGATTTCCTTGTCAATAGTAAATAAGTTGAAGCTGATAACCAGTTCTCTATTAACTGACTGCAAACTCTTGGTTTTGTTTTCAGTGTTTACTAACACATACCAAACCACTCCATCTGATGGGGTTCCCACTTCTTCCAGATGTGGACGTTGAACTGGTAAGGTCATGCAGGGATGCCGGATTAAAGGAAAAAGTCTTTATTGAAACTCCATGTGAAACTTGACTGAACTTTTTTGTGTATTTTTCAATAGGTCTGACACTTCCAATCCTACCATAATTCATTGAACAAATCTTGATACTCTTCCTAACATTTCATTATCCCTCATGCACACCCAGACATCTCTGGAATGCAGGAGTAAACAAAAAAAAACCCACCCAGAATATTTTATTTTTATTATTACATATGTATAGAATTGAATTCCTTCTGGTACTTCTGGTATTTAAGCAATAGCACAGATTAACTGTGGTTTCTGTTCAATTGTTGAATGACAAAATACAAATGAAGATGTTTACAAGTTTCCCCCTGAGGGATGCTTTTGTTTTGTTAATATTAAGTTAAGGCTTGATTCTGCTATGACCAGCAGTTATCTTGATGGTGTCAGTGTTTTTGCAGCATAACCAGCTATAAAGTATTTCAAAAAGAGCTTCTCTTTTTCATTGTTAAATTTGTTTCATGTCGAGGACAAACTTGATTTGATGAAAGCTAAATACATTTCTAGTTCAGTTTGCTAATGTAGCATATGGGAAATTCTGTGATAACTGTTAATGGTAGTAATCTTCCAATTTTGGTTGCAGCCCTGGCTATGACTGGAGGCTTGACCTCTTGTGGCTGTCTGGACCAAAGATGGTAAACTTTCCAGGATATGGGTGAACACAAGAGGTGTGGTCTTTCAAGTCCATGAAATTGTTCATTCATCCAGGAAACACCATGGGCTGTTAAAACTGCCATGAGGACATTTGACCTGGTGTTGTCCTTTAAGTGCTGAAGCTATTCCAAGTTTTTTTTCCGTCTAGTTGTTGCTTGTAAAGTGTCAGAAAGCCCTGCATTTCCCAGTCACTTCTGCAGTAAAGCAGGCGATACCTTTTGTTTAAAGATAGTGGAGTCCAGTGGACAGGACACAGAGGTGCTTCCCCGAGGCACGTTCCTCTGTAGTTTCGGAAAATGGAAGTCCTTCTTCACAGTCACAAAAGTGGCCCCCAAAACTGATGAGTTAGTGGAAACTTGGTCTAAGTGAGATCTGTAAACATTTTGTACTGTACAAAGAAAGTCCACAGTTACTGCCATTTCTCAGGGCAAGCTTGTCATGCTTCCAGAGCAAACAGGTATGGGATTTGGGGAAGAATAGGCAATATCCATCTGGGGTTTAATGCAGATATGTGCAATATGACCTCAGATACACAGCAAAGGGACTGCAGCAGCTAAATTCAGGGTAGGTGGATGAGTGCAATTGCATACTTCATTGCCAGTTTTCTTTCAGCCCGAGGCCATCCTGCACACAGCGAGCTTCAGCCGGTCAGACATAGTGCTCCTCTGCCAGCTGCAGTTTGTGCAGTGGTGGGTTTTCTAGGTTTGTTCTTTGGCTTGTGAGGTTATTAAGCTGCCTGTGCCCTTTTTCAGCACCTGGTTCTAGTTCAGCAGATCCCTTGTTGCAAGTTGGCATATGCCAAGAGTAATTTATTTATTTCACATCTCATAATAAGTGAAAATAGTAATTTTTCTGGATGCAGAGTGAAATGTAATGCATTCATTAGTGATGGACAGCCTGCAGCTGTGCTGGCCTTCAGCCCTGGGGAGCCAAACCTCCAGGCAGGGCCCCAGGACAGGACTGTTCCCTTGACGCTGCTTTTTCAAAGGTAGATAATCTGAGATTTGCTAGTTGCTGAAAATGCTTTGTGAATATCAATTAATTCAATAGAGAATTAAATGTGATGCTCATTTTTAATCTTTTGCAGATTGCTATTACTCCATCCTATTTAGACTTCCACACTCTAAGCAGGATCAATTCATATTAATCAATACACCGATTTGCTGTTTCACCAAGGAAGGAAGCAAGGGTTTACTGCCTGCATGCTTTATGCATAGGGATACCACTGCTGGAATCCCACCAGCCTGCATCAGAAAGAGTCTGATCAGAGGGAGCTGGAGAGGCCTTGCAGTTAAGCAGATTAACAGTGATTTCTTTTCTTCAGTCTGGCTGCAGGAGCCTGTAACTGACTCTGTGCTTTGCAAGATGATACTTCGTCGAATAAATGCACTGTCAAAGTTAATTAGTTACATTTTATTTTGCAATTCACCCCCATGATGACATCCTGCCAGCAGTGAAAAGTGCTCAAAATAAAAAGATCATTTGTGCTCTAGCCGGTGGATTTTATGAACACATGAAAATGAAGTTTTAGAAAAGGAATATGAAGGCTTCAGGTTTGATTTTACTTTATTGGTTGGTGTAGACAATATAAATGCTGTTTAAAACTTCTGGAGATTTTGACCAAGCTGGCAAGTTTCAGGAGTCTGTCTGTACTTAATCATGTCCCCTGCTCTTGTAGTGAAGCCATGAACACATGAAAACCTCTGAACTGTGATCGAACTGCGATCATCACAGGAGTGGCCATTGTTTCATGTATCACTTGCGATGGTAGAGAGGAAAACTGTTCTTCAGAACAATCAGTGAAGCTTGTCAGAGTGCTTACCTCTTATTTTGTGAAACTGTATAAAAAATTTGGGCTGAAGCAATGTTAGTGAATGAAGTTGAGGTGCTCATCCTTCTGCCAGTTACCATTTCTAACAAAAACAGCACACTGACCATTTATTTCGTAGCTGCCAAACAGCTTGGCAAGGGGTTCAGGATAAACAACCGCATATTCACAACACTTTGGGCCATCTTTCTAGGGATGGGGACCCCGTCAGCTCAAGGAATAAGATGGATAGGTAATGTCCATAGGAGAATTCTCACTAATGAAGCAGGGTGATTTTTGACTTCCTGCCCCAGATGCTGACTGAAGACAGCATTCATTGAAATATTCAACAACAAAATGCAAGAGATGGCAAAAACATGGCAGTAATTATAAAAACAACTGTAGCATTATAAGGATTATGCCATTTGTTGCTTATCTCTCAGCAAAATAAAAACAATGTAGAAATGTCTTCTTTTTAGATGGCAGATATAGTACAAATCAAGTAGGACAGGAAAATTGGTTCATTTTTTTTAGAAGTCTGAAAAGTAGCCTATACTAATAATCATCATGAGCTAAATTGTCAAAGAATTGTGTTGTACTTTTATCTGCAGCTAAAATCCAATGTGCCATTTTACAGTTATGAAATCTGGATTCTATGTAAGCTGCCAGCAAAGGCTTTTTAATAGTGCAAGGCCGTGGGGTTATTCTATGACAAGACAGCATCACATTGATGTAGGTGATGGCAAATGATAATAGATTTTAGGGTGTCTTGTATGTGTTGGCTTCTTTCCCTTTATTCCAGTGGCAGCAAACACCTAGGCTAATGAATGCCTTACTAATAGAATAAGAGGATTAATTGCAAGTTGGGTGCTTAGCTCTCTCAGGATCCTTTAAATATTCTGGTCAGAAAATTTCAGCATTATCAAGGTGTTTTTTGAAACAGCACTGTTCCAGGAGGCATCTGTGCCAAAATATGTCATGTGCCACTGGCACTCAGATTTAAAAGCAATTGGGAAGAGAATATAGCCAGGGCGTGGCTGTGGTATCAACATGGTAGATCAACTTCTATCCTCCTGAGAGGCCTGTCTTCAGATGAAAATTGTTTTACCCTTCTCCTCAGAAAGCAGGAGATTTGCAGTTTCAAGATATGGCTGTGAGGGGCTGAATCACCTTTCTGAGGTTGATGCTTCACCCTGGTGATGATCCAGATAAGGGAGTCTAGCTGTGTTAATCATCAAGGGTGCAGTCACACCTTTCTGTTTGTAGTGGGGCATTAAACCTACATTCAAAATCTGGCTTTATTTTTATTTCTGTTCTTAATCAGCAAGTTCTTACTCTACCATGGGAGGAAAATTGGTTGGGGAGAGGATGAGGATGGCACTTCATACCTGCCAATTCTGTGAGGGAAATAAACTGGGCTCTATGGTGAATCTCAGCAGTTTGTCACTGCTTCTGGAAGCACCCTCAGTCAAGCGGACAGCTTCCCACTGCCTGGTTTTCTAATGGGGTGGCCACATCCTCCCCATCTACCATCCACTGTCTTTGTCCCTTGCAAAACTGCTGTGACAGTGTAACCCGCAATTACCAGAAGCAAAGACCCATCATTACATTTCCATCAGACCGTGCAAATACTAATTTTAAAACACAGGAAGTCCTTGCATTGTTGCCTAACTATGTTCTTTAGGAAGGAAACAGCCAGGCAGGGGTTAAAATCTAGGTGGCTGATGCTACCACCTTGACAGGCTTGGTTTCTGTACCAGTAAATTTCAAAATGCAGTACCACTGTATCCTCCTGCCTCTCCCGAGACAGTGAGGTAACTGTCATGAAGATCAACATTCAGTAAGAAATAATGGGGCTTTTTCAAAACAAGCTGCAAATTTTATTTTGTAGTTTCAGTATTAAAAAAAAAATGCATTTATAGATCCTAGCAGGTCCATTTCTTTGCTTATGATTGCTGTCTACACATACCATTAATGTTCAGCACTAAAATACTGAGTCAATAGCTTGCAGTTAAAGTGAATGCTTTCTCAGTGCAGTCAAACGTTTATTTCGCCACTAATCCCTTTGGGTTTTTTTTTTTGCAAAAATCTTCCTTTACAGGTCTTTCACTCATCAACATATGGCTATAAATAGCTGTTTATTTAGTCAGCATTGATGGGTGGCTTCAACCAAGCTTTAAGAAGCTTCAACCTTATAGCTAGGGCCAGAATCTGGACTGATAGGTGGCTAGATGCATGTAATTGTAGAAATTTTATGACAGATTAAATGTGCAAGCACTGACATGCATGCTTCATGTTCTATCCCACAATGGCTAGAAATAGGAATTCCCAAAGACACTGACCTTCAAGTGTTAAGAGTATTTAAGCTGAAAAAGTAAAGCATGTATTTTAAATTGATTATTGTCTAACAGAGGAGGTGTTTTTTTCTTGTTGGTATATTCAATAGTTGGGTTTTTTAAATTAAAAATAGTTAGGAATTCTATCCATCCTATCAAGTCTGTGAGATACTCAGCTACTTAGTGCCTGTGGATGCATGCTCCATACCTAAGAGCTCCATAAGTTGCAATCATAATGAAAGGTTAATAGTATAAGGTGACTAATCAGGGGACCAGGTGGGACAGAACAGTCTTCCCTGAGCTTGGCATCTGAGAAGTTTTGGGGTTTTTTTTTTCCCCATTTTGATTAGAATCATTAGTCTAAACTTACTATTGGTCTAAGCATATACGTTCTCTGAAAAATCCGTGAAAAAGTTTTTTTTGTGTTTTTTCAGTGATGAATTTTCTCCAAGACTAAAAGCCAGCAAGGAAAGCAATCCAGACCAGAACAATAGAGTGGCTGGGGCAGTTGGTAGAGCTCTGTGATCAGTAGGTTGAATATTATTTTCCTTTGGGGTGTAGGCGTGGAAGAAGGGTAAACTACTTTGTTTTTCTGTTGTGATAAATTTTCGGGAAGACCTAGGCTCCTGGAACTTCTTTTTTTCACAGTCACTTTTTGGGATTTACGGTAAATTTAGCAATCAGGAAGTGGAGTCATCCTTCCTGACTTATGATGAAGTGCAAATATCAGCTCTTTATTCTCCTGAAGGTCATATGACTTGAGAATTGCTATGAATGTTGGCTTCTCACACCAAAGAAGAACAGACTGTTTTCAACTGAAAGACCACTAGGTTCACAAGGCACTTAAGCTCAATACAGAGTAAAACCTGTTGCAGTCTCTGCACAACTGGATGTCTCACATGGTCTCTTAACACTTTGAACACAGATTTTATCAGCTGTGAGTAGCATGACCATATTTATTTTTCCTTTATTAATACAGACATTATAATAATCTAGTGCTTTTAGTTATGTTCTGGTTAAATTTTTAGGTTCAAACAAAGTTGCTAACTTGGAGACAATTGAGGAAGTCTGATGCAAAGATTTGGTATCCATGCGGGGTATGAGAGAGTCATAGTCAATGCTGGTATACCAGTATGAAATGTCCATCAAGGAGTCTTGATATATGGCAGCACTTCTGTAGTTCCCAATGTCTGGAATAAGAAGTAATGGCAGTATATCTGGTAGAATCTGCTAAATAAATGTTGAGTTCTTAATGATTACTAGCATACAATCTACTTAAGATCAAAACCTGTGACCTTGTTGACAACCAAACTTCTAGGAGGATCAAATGTGCAGCTCTCTTCAGTAGAGGAAGCAAAGTTTGGTGGTAACTTGATTGCTGTGTAAATGCCTGGCATTTCCTTCTGTTCGAGGAAAATTGTATGGTACACATTTACTCTCAAGTCAATCCATCAAAAGGCCTGCATAAGCCACGGAGTGTATGCTCATGTCAAATACTTCACCCATAATTCTTACTTTTTCATCCTGAAGCTTGCTTAAGAGTAGCACCAAGTGGGTATGTGTGGGTGTGTAGGGGAGGGGAAGGCTTTCCTAGCTGAGACCCACACATCTGGAATTCTCTCTCCATAGTTATCAACTGGCTGAGTAAATATCCTGTGTGGGATCCTTCACAGAAAAACTCAAGATCTCTTCCTTTTCTCTTTGTCATGGTTTCCCTATAATTGTTGTTCTGTGTGGTTTTGACGTAAGGGAAAAAAAGGACGGTGTTTTGTGTTCAGAATGTCTTTCAGGTGCCACTGTGAAGTCTCCTAATGTAATTATTTTTATGTTATGCTGTTCAATTGTTTGTTGATTAAATTATAGCCAGTAGTTACTAAGGAAAGAGGAGTTTTCCAAGAAGGGTTGCTGTTAACTATTTGAAGGAAACTGCAACAGTCTGAACCTTCACTAAGTTTGGCATGGGCATCTCAGTAACGTCTCTTGCATTCTGGAGGGTGTCAGTTGGTCATGTGAGGTCCTCTGCTTCTGCTGACAGAGACCTGGGGTGCAGTTGCTGAAGTCACTGTGTATCTGTGCAGCTTGTGCTGTTTAGATTCTGTTTCTAAACCCTGCATTCCATATATATTTGCTTTGAAGAGGAATGCAATGAGAACAAAACCTTATTCTTCTATATGCTTTCCTTCTGTTGTGTGAATGATACTAAGATTTGGAGTTCAACTACTGACCTGGGGTTGGCTGTGTTGTTTTTCCTCTTGTGATTCAGTTGCAAGGTGAGTTTGTATTGCCAGAAGCATAGCTGCAACACAGCGAATGGACTGAGACAGACTAAGAGTTTTGTTTTGCAAACAGGCCAGACTTATTTTTGGTGGCTTTGGCTTGGTCATGTTTCAGAAACCTCATTCCATAAGGGTTTTTCCTGCCTTCAAAACCTCAGTTGTTTTAACAATAGCAATAACAAATTATAAATGTCTCCATCTGTAAGAGAGCTAACTTGATCAAATTGAAAGGCTCATGTTACCCACGTCGTGGGGAACAGTGTGCTAGAGTGCTCTGCAGACATCGTCTGGAGACACTGCCCTTAAGGCCCTGTGGAGCTTTCTGGACAGCAGAGTACCTGCGGGTTCAGAATATCACAAAATAGCCATCTTTACGAGTAATGTAGAAGTAGGATGGATTCTAGGCTGGCTTCTAGGCTGCTGTTCTTGGTTTCCTTGCAGATGGGTAGGTAGCTTAAATACAAACCTAACATTTCACTGGTATGGCAGAAAGGCTGAAGAGTAGACCATACCAGTATTTATAGTATGCTTCCAAAACTGGTCCGTAATTAATTCTGTAGTTCTGTAGTTTCTTTTTTGTGTATTTTTATCTGGCTAGTCCCTGTCAGAACCTGAGTTATGTGATATAAGGTGACTTAAGCCCTCAACAGCTTATTTTCTCTCCTTTACAGTAGCCTGCAGCGAAGCCCTGTTTGCTTATGGGGCAGGAAGAACGCCCACTGCTGACTTGAGGCATAGTGACTAGTATACCTTAATGAACAGAACCCTTCCAGTGGCTTAAAAAAAAACAAAGGCCTTCGGGCTTAAAACCAGTCAATCTGATATTCCTTTATAATGAAAAAAAAATAGAATTTTGCCTATGTTTGTTACAGAAATGACAACTACAACAATGTAGCTGGTAGGGAAGGAAGAGAGACAAGGTATATTTCATATTAGAATAATAACTTTAAAAATACTGCAAAAGCTACTTAATTCTAGAGCTCTGTTTTCTTTGTATTTTACTGTCTAATGAATCAGAAAGAAAATGTGTAATTTTTGTTGAAAATATAAAGTAAATCCAGATGTTTATATACAGTAATGTCACTAGAGTCTACAAGAAGGATGTTATCCTGTTAGATTTATTCCTCTGAATACAACCAAACAGCTCATGCTGAGTAAGACTGGGGCTTCCGTTCAAACAGCAGTGGTAAGACTGTGGGACTGGAATCTCCTGTATGAAGGGAAAATTTTAGGACTAGTACACATAAAGTCTGTGGAAACAGTACACTGGGCTCTTTGTGCTTTAGAAACATTTATTATTTTTTTTACTTTGAGAGTTTTGTTGTGTTGCACTTGCAAATGTACTGAAGAATTTATATTAACTCGATCTAAAAGTGCACCAAAATACTGCCCAGGGAAAGTTCACTGTCTGGGAAATGTTTTTTTCTAGTGATTCCACCTGGATGGGGTGTATGTGTGGCTTTTGAACTGATGCTCAGGTTGTGGTGGCAATCTGAGAGTCCTCAAAGCTGAGACATCTGTCAAAAGGGAGCTGATTCCTTACTTGAAGGGGAGACTGAGATGATTGAATCTGGAGCTTCACTACATAAAGTTCTTCCCTGTTATCTTTTCTGGGCCAGATTTCCATCCCTTGGGAAGATAATCACCCAGAGCACGTTTGCAGTGACTGAGCTCTTTCTGTGATATACCCTGGCCATAGGCCTGATACTGAGGGGTGGCTCTCTGGGTAGTCTTATGGCATGCCAGTTTTGAAAAGCAGAAATGACAGGGTTCTGCTCTTTTGAGAGCCCTCATGTGGGGCAAGCACTGACAGGGAAAGTTAAGGCAGCCTAGCATGAGTTTAAAGCTGTTTGAAAATACAGTGCTTTGCATTTATTCAAATTAAGCCACGTGGATTAAAGGAGGGTTTTGTCAGGAAGAGGATCCTCATTGTCTTGAGCCTTTATGATGACAAAGTGAAAACATCCAGCATAATCTATTATTTGTCATTTTTGGTTCCTCTGACCCCTGTGATTTTTTTTTTTTTTTGTGAAAGTGTATGGTAGTTAAACTGTTAGAAACGTTACAGTAAGTGAAGTCATTGGGGTAGGAATAGAAGTGGGGGACTGTCCAGACAGCCTTTTTCCATTCCTGTCTACAGTTCTAGTTTGGTTCCTTGATTGTGTCCATCAATGCAGTCTTTAATTAGATCACCACATCCTATTTTTCATTCTGTGGCAAGATTGAGGATCAGCCCTCCCAAGACTGCTATGATCCCCAAGTGGTTAAATACCATTGTGTTTGAGGCAGTAATGAAAACTGTGTGTATTTAACATGTATTGTTGACTGGATCACATATTTGTTCATATACATTGACACATAATGGCCACAGTAAAACACTTTTCACACAGAAAGTAATTTCTTTTTTGGAAGAAAGAAAGCCAGTAAGTCATAAAAAATTGTAAATCCCTCATTGAGGCAAGGAGTTCTTCAATAATCTGACAAATTATGGGACATGACCCTTGGAGGTATCTGAGTGTATTAACACACTTTGCTATCTCCTCACACTCCTGTGAGAGCATCCTGGGGAGTCAGCTATGTCTTCCAGTGGCCATTAGCAGGTAGGAGGGTCTTGGACATGCAGAGAGATGTTTAGGTGTGTCTGGGCAATTCAGGGCTCATGAGAAGCTGTCAAATAGATGCCCGAGGTTCTCTTATTCCCATTCCATTCATAATGCTAGGCTCCATTTGCAGCAGACTGTGCCATACTTGCTGGCAGGACCTTTGTGAACATTTCTGGTTTGTACTTTGAACAGTCTCTGTTCCACAAACATTAGTTCTCATAGATACTTGTATGACCTGCACAGAGGGCATTGTTCTAACTTTAAAGGTGATAATCAAAACACAGAGAAATTAAAGTCAAAACTCCTTGGTAACTTGGAGTACCTGGTCTGAGATGCCCAAAACCGGAATGTTAAAGAGCCCATCTGTACTGTACAATATGTTCAAAGAATAGCTCCCCTTCTACAACTTTATTCGTAGCTCTGTATGCTGAGCATTTTTAAGACAGACTGAAGGGTCTACTGTGAGTGCCTGGAATTAACACTTTTGAAATGTCTGTCTTGGATGAATGTCCTGCATCCCATGGGGGCTGTGACAGAGATGGGCACGTAATTTTCTTTTTCCGGCACCGGTATTCAGTTGCCTGAAGCAAGAACACTCAACCTCAGCGTGATTTTCCCTGCAACTGCATCTTCTGACTGCTCGTCATTCTTATTTCCAGGAAACAAATAGAATCACTAGATGTGTCTGTGAAAAGCTCACTGTACATAGTACAGATAAAATCTTTGGGGAGTTTTACAGTTAAGTGGTATGGTCTGAATGCATAGATTATGACTAGTACAAAGGCTTGTATTTTGTCTGGATTTCATAGGGGTTGTAAGTGCAATTCCTTTTACTCCTGTGACTATAGCCCCAACCCAGCAGACAGCAGACCTCAAATCTTGCTGGAAAGCATTGAGTATGATTTTCAAGAAGGAATAGTTTTCTTTCTTTTGGTAAATCAAGAGGAAAGACACTTCCCACTTCTTAGAAATTATAGAATTGACTCTGATTCAATCTAAACTGCAAAGGTATGCAGGTTGAGGAAGAACCCAATATGGAAGAGGTAGCTTAAGTCTTACGGCAACTGAGGAAAGAGTGTTAAAAGGGAGAGATGTTGGCTAACTTGCTAGTTACATAGCATGGCCATTTGCCTTACAGTGCCAGACAAAACTTGCGTCTGTTTAGAATCTTGAAAATGGTGGAGTCAAGCCAAGAACATCAAAAGATATTTCTCATACTGCACCAGCAGCAGTATGAAAAAACAGAATTATATGATAGCAGAACAGGAGGCAGATAACTTACAGGGATGAAAATAGAGTCTGAACAGGAGCTCCAGGTTTATAGTAGGGGTAATTTGGATTAAGAAGTGTGTCCTAAAGATGTGCTGCTTGCAATTTAATTTCTTTAAGTTCCTTTGGCAGTGTGATGAAAAGAACACCAGTGTTTCAATGTTTAGAGAGGTATGGTCTTATGTTTTCAGATATTTTTATGCAAGAAGTCTCATTCTAAGTTTAGTCTAGGTCTAAAAGGTGATTTGATACTGATCAGTAGTGGTATTTGTTCTTCTGCTGCTGGTTCTTGGCCAGATCAAATATTTCTTGACAGATTACACAAGAAACAGAAGATGACTCTGTCCTTCATCGGTAAACAGAAGCCTTGTTTCTTTCTCTCAACATGATCTTCACTACTCCTGTTTTTCTTGCAGTAGTTAAGTAGTTGGTAATTATGTTGCCCCTGTTCCCCCTTATGTCCCAAGATTCTTTCTGCTGTGGTCAGGTCTTTCCTGCCTTCTTTTGGAAAACAGGACTGTGACTTCATCATATTGTGTAACCAAGTTTAAATTAGTGCAGGATAGATTGTAGAAAATAATATTTTTTATTTCTGTAATGATCTTCACAACCTGAGGGTAAAAAGAAATAGAGGTCATTGATCTAAAAAGCAATACATTTGCAAAACAATCTCCATAACTGCTTTAAAACAATGAAGTATCTCTACTTCAAAATCAATAGTTTGTTATGTAGATTGGCTGCATATAGCTGGTGGGTTTTTTTTGTGAAGTTAATGTTCATTATCTTGCAGTGTAGTTTGCATACTTCATCTGGGTAGAAGTTTTTGTTTGGGATTTTTTTGTTCCCACCACTCCCCCCCACCCCCACCCCCCCACCCTGATAAGGAAGACCTTTGTTTTAAGGTTGTAGTGAACAATACATTGCGTTTGTCCAACTCTTATGCAAGTATTGGAAAGCACTTTCTTAAGTTGTCTAACAAGGCCCACTATAAACTCCATAAACAGGTAGCCATTACAATCTCCTCTTAGGAAAGGGTAAACCAGTTCAAAAAAGTTTGACTCACTTTTATGTGATTGCATCATAAGTCAGTCCACTTCTTGAATGCAACCTGAAATGTACTTCCAAAAATTATAATTGTTTTCTTTTTCAGGAACCCATTATAGCTCCAAATTTAAAAAAAAAAATAAAATCCTTATTTTAGTGTTAACCTAGTTGTCAGATTCATGTCCCTTACATAAAACTCCCATACTGGCATTTTGTACAAGTCAAGGTCTTTTGACAATTGTAAGACAGTGACTGATGATCTGACATATTATGAAAATCGTACTTCTGGTTATAAGAAATGATCCTTGAAGTGGTGTCGAAGTAACTCTTCCTTCAGTATTTTGGAAGAAATTGTTCACTAATTCTCCCCTGGAATTAGAAAACTATTATTTGCATATTAATTCTATTTATTTTGATTCTCATGATGCTATTCTCTTCATTTGTGAAGGAGACATCTCTCCCTAATTTTTGTGCACTTTTGCAACAACAGATGTGAAAAGTAGCTAAGACCATAGCTTCATGTAAAAACAACTACATACCTATTACTTTTTTTCAGCTTCTATAATTAAGTTACATTCTGGGTAATTCTCATCTGTTGGTTTTCTTTTCCAGTGGAGTGGTTAGTAAAAGAATTTGTTTTAATCCTTGTACAGGGCAGAAAGATCTAATCCCAGGACTGGGTCAGCCAAAGATGTGCAATCTATAGCAAGCTATCTTTATTGAATTGTGGGAAATGGTCTTTGACTAAACCAGAGTTTGGGCATTGAACTGGGCATTGAACCCAACATGAACAAGTGTGACTTTCAGTGTCATGACCTTCTGAGGTTCATTTTACTTAGTGTTTCAAATGGCTGCTGTCTTCAAAAAATTAAGCCAAACATGTTTAATATGCAGAAAGATTAGACATGTGATAAATTGGGAATGTTAAACTCGACAATGTTCTCTCTAGGCATGGGAAGGAAACAGAAGAAACAATGGAAATACGTGGACAAAGGCCTCTTAGTCCCTGTCCTTTTCTCTCCCAAAAGAGAGTAAATAATCTTTTGATTGCCTTTCTAAAATTAGGCTTTGCACCTACTGATCACCCCATGCACACAGACTTTGTCAAGATCAGGGCTGCTTGCTAAGGGATGGAGAGATGGAAACCAAGGCTGATGCCTGGACTAGCAGGACAGGGGCCTCACTGGCCAGGGCCCATTCTCTGGTACCCACATGGTGACCAGGTCCTACCAAGAGTTTGGATCATGAGACAATATCATGGCTATGAGGCAGATTGAAGGTCAAACCAGGAAGTCAATCCATAAATCAGGGTTAGGACTAGGTCCAGTGATCTCCCAGCAGGTCCATGCAATGTCTAGGCTGAGGTCAAGCCAGGAAGCCAATCTGTGGTCAGGGCCTAGGTTAAGGGGCTTCCATGACCAGATACCGCCGTGGAGTTCAGCACTCCTCTACCACAGCCCAGGCCAAAGAGTGAAGGCCTAGGGGTGAGATTGAGTAGAGCTCCTGGGCCCAAGGGTATGGGAGCAGCCTCAGGTGAGGCTGGTCACAGGAATTTAAGGCAGATTAGTGCACTCAGGGGCCTGAAAGACTGCAGCTATTCTGTAACGTGCTGCAGAATATATAAAGGAAATTACTTTGCATTATTTCTTTCTTATCCTGGGTGCCCCTTCTTCCATAATGGAGCCACCAGTATATTAAAATAACACAGATAAGACATTCTTCTTTTAATATACTGTATTCTCAACAAAGCCCCTCCTCCCCAAAGACAAGTAACTGCTTCATTTTAGGGATTTGTGATGCATTTTAATTAAAGACTGGTTTTGTCATGCTGCTAACATTCCTTAAACATCACAAGTAGAAAAAACAGGTATAGATAAGGGTTTTCATTGTGAATTGAAGATGACTTATGAAAGCCAAATCCTACAGTCTGGAGAGCAAAGACTACACTTTTTATTTAGTTTGGATGCTTCTTGTTTCTTAAAAACCTCTTAAAATTCATGAGGGAGGTGTGTGTGCAGAGGAAAAAGCAGAATTGCTGTCATCTTACAGTGAGCGGGTAGGCAGAAGGCGAGGAGGAATCTTGACTCCTCTGTCTGAAGATTTCCTGGCAGGACTGAAGAGGAGAGTGTTTCATGCTATAAAGTTCAGACATTAACTGTGGCCCTGAGCTGCTGATGGAATGTGTCACAGAGGAATGGGAGAAACTCCTGTTTCTCTTGATAAGAAGTTTCAAGTTGAGTTGCGAGCAGCTGAAGTGGAAAAACCTGGGCTTATTGGTGGATGAATGCTCTCCATGAGTCAGGTCAAAACCTTCTGTAAACAGGTTCACATTTCTGTAGATGTGAGCCAAGCAGTTTTGTGGATTTTTTTGTACTTGAAATTGAAGGTTTATATGAAACCCCATGTGACATTTTCTTATCTTTTGCTGGCTGGCCTCCTGATCCTTGTGTGGTAATAGCTGTACAATGAGTTTAAAATAACATTAGTGTTTGACTGATATGCACATACTTCAGCTTACACCCTACCTTCAGGGTGTTGTACAGCCATGAACCTGATAGAAACCTGTGAGTAAGTAGTCGGTGGAGAACTAGTATAAAAAAGCAGTGTGGAGCTGGAAAAAGGGGTTGCAAGAGGTGCTGAGGAGCTCCTGGGGAAGAGAAGCAAATTTTAACTTGTCAGGACTTAGGTTTCCAGTTTCAATAAGGCACTTTAGTGCGTATCTTGTATGGTACTTTATATCATTGAGGTTAATGAAGATCCTACACAAATGTCTGAATTCTTTAACTGAATCAAAGTCCAAATGGTCTCCTTTTGATGCTGCTAAGTGTTAAAATACAATGATTCATCTTTTTATTTGTGAAGTTTTGCTGGTTTATTACTTTTAGTGAGTTAACTCTGCAGTTGGATGAGTACCTGACTTGGCAATGAGTTGTGAAGCATATTGTGTTCATTTTTTCCCAGCTTCCATTTTTTCTCTCTTATATTGTGAAATTGTCAAAGGCATAATTGTCAAAAGCAAGGATTCATGCTGGGAATGTGGATTGCCAATCATGAAACTCTTTAAATGTTGTAAGATTACCATTTATCCTCTGAACAGAAATTTAGTCTGTTCCTTTCTTAACTAGGGTTTCCAAGGCACTGGTGATATTTGTTGTGCTTGCAGGGACAGCACAAAACAGTTATCCTCTGTCATCGTGTGTACCTTAAAAAGGACACCAGCTGTCTCATTATAGTGTTCTACAAGGAGCTGGAAAGTTGTTGTCCAGAAATAGTGCTGTAATTAGCCTGTTATCCTGCACTATCACCAATGACTAACTGTCTGAAACTCCTTCCCTGGAAAATACTGTTCCGTTGACATCAAAAGACCCACACTATAAGGGTAATACTCATGGTGATTTCTGTCCTCCTGACTTGACTCTACTAGTTTCCAGAACTCCCTCAACTTAATGGAAAAATAATGGAAAAATCCTGCATTTTAAGACACTTCATGTGCCGAACAACCTCCTGGATCCTGTGAATCCCTTGCAATGCAACGAAGTGTGCTGTGGCATTGATAGCGTATAGTCTAATGGTAGCTTGTATCTTAATGTTTTACTGGCTTTAACTCGGGATGATCTGACTGGGTGCTCCTTCTCCAGAACCAAGCCCTGCTCCTGATGATGTCCTCTTTCTTATGCTACCCTCTTTCTCTGTTTTGTGTTTTAACCTGTGTCACATTCCTTCGTTCCTGTTGGCTCTGGGTGTCTGGCCCTGCATGTCAGTTGGGCTTAGCAGAGAGTTAAAGCAACTTCTTGTGTGTTGTTGGGAGTAAATAGTTTAGGAGAGTGAGGTTTCACTTTGATGAACAGTTTCTGTAAAGGAAAGAAGTCAAATACTAAATGTTGTCAGATCTGTTCTGCTGAAAAGCAATGATGGTTTTCATTTGAAGTGTCATGGTAAGACTCCTGAAACTAAAGAAATTACTTCTTTCTGAAAAACACATACATAGGATGAGAAGTCAAAAAGAACAGGTTATCTTTACATTGGCCTACTTTTAATCTCTATTTCATGTTTTAAAAATGCTGGCTAAAACCATTCTGATTGGGATTCTGAAAGCATAGTCATGTTTTCTAAGTCTCCCATCTTACTATGTACTGCCATTTTTCACTTCATTGCAAATAGCATAATTGTAGTAGGAAACAGCAGAGGTGCTCTCTTCAAATGGCCTTTGGTTTTTCTTCCTTATTCAACATTCAGAGTTGTGTGAATCTCTGTGCTATTTTTTAAGCTTCTTGAGCAGCTTTGCATGTTTAAAATGTCATTTGTAAGTAAATGCTGTTTTCTGCTCAATAAACTTTCTCTCCTCCTACTAACTATTATTTTAAATTTAATTCAAAATAAGTAAAGTTGTCTGTGTTCCAGTCACACTGCTGGACCATGAAGTGGGTACATGTACAAGTATTTTAACCGGAAGCCACAGAACACACAAATATGTTTTGTTTTACACATAATTCAATAGATATTGTTTGCATTTGAGTGATGGTCTAGAACTTTACAAATGTCTTAGTTAAAGCCTTCATTCTGACTGCATATTGATAGTTTGGAAATATTGGTCAAGAGCTGCTTACTATTGCAGAATTAAATAACTCACTTTGGGATTTTCTGTTTATAAAAAATTTTTCCACATTAGGAAGCATTCCGTTCTGTAGCTCTCCAGCTGTCTCGCTGTAGTGTTTTACCATGTGACTGCAGCCTTTTAAACTGTCATTCACTGAAGTTGATTGGAAGTCCTGAAACACAGTAAATCCCAGATATACACATTGCTGACTGTGTTGAAGCATTGCCCTCCAGATTTGAACTAGTAGTTTTACATGTAAGAATGAAATTTCTGAAAACACTGTCCTTGATGCATTGATTGGTAGGCATGGTAGAGTTAGTGCATAACCCCTACGCATGTGCCAATGCATGGTCTTACATGAGCTTGTCAGGAATGAAAGAATTTCAGGTTTGGATTATTTTTTTTACTGTGGTGTTAAGAGAATAATTGACATCTGAATGACAACACTATTTTCTGTTGGGTGGCTGCTGTGTAAATATGTATTAAAACATTTTCAAGAATATATACCTCTGCATTATGAGAAGAGGTAACCTGTAAATCATGTGCTTTTTATAGAATTTCTTTTTGTTGAAAAACTGCTTCTCAGTGTGAAATTTATTCTAGGTTAGTGATGATCCATTCAATTGCTGTCACTGTTTATGAAGAAATTGGAATCTGCAGAAACAGTACTTCAGCAGATTCACAAATTACATTTATCAACAGCACAGCCTAAAGAAAAGCTGATTTAATTGCAGTAGGTGTCTAGTTTTGAGTGACAAATTGCAGAAGTTTGGTCCAAAATGATATGTAACTTCTTGCAGAACAAACCTCTCTGTGATTAATTTTAGGTATTTCACATTTTTATCTTTGGGCATAGAGAAACAGGGTTTTGCTGTGCCAAGCCTCATCACACTGAACAAGACATGGGTTTCTATGGTATCTGACTCACAGATGATGATGTATTGGGCTGGGATTTCCAGTGTGGTAACCTGATTTTTTCTTCACTTGAAACTTGAATCCAGCTGATTATCCGTTAAATGGGAGTAGGAGCACAGAATTATCCACTTAATACTATCTGCTTGATAGTATCAATAGTTTATTTTGCCTTATCAACCTCTTTACACTAAAAAAAGGTAACTTCAGTTTGAGGTTGCTTTAACCACATAGGCTGATATTACTAATTAAGCTGAAAACTAGTAGCATCCATTTTGAGAAGAAAGCCAAACCTTTGATAAATTGATTTCAATAGCAGTGTAGGAACCATGAAGCTGTGCTCTGCAGTCTCAGCACAGGGTGAGGAGCATTTAATAGTTTGAATGTTTGAATAGCTGCTTTGTAATCTGCAGGTGTTCAAACTGTGTAACTTTTACCTGAGCTACGCATCAATGCCTCTCTACATACCTGTGCTCTGTATATCACTTGAAGTACTTAACTGTGTGTCCACTCAGCACAAGCACAGGTGACCAACACAGGAGCCTGTAATTCAGTTCTGATTGGAGATTTCTCTAATTGAGCATTCATGGTGCAAATTGATATGACTCAAATCCCCCTCCACCTGTTAACTTGGTGCTCTATCCTGACGGAGTTGATTGATTGAAGGATTGTGCTTTGGTTAGGTGGGTGGCAACTGAGCTGACAGAGTAGGGGGTTACCGCTGCTGACAGGGAGGCTTGTTAGTCAAAATCATAATGAGCCCCACTGGAGGAAGAGAATGGTAGTAAATCACAATTTCTTGTGCCGTACTTCTCTTTCTAGAAGTCATCTGAATACTCAGTCTGTGTGTAAAAGAAAATAGGATCTTTGTTTGTCAGTCACGTTTCACATCATCTTTACCATTAAGGTGCTTTTCAGCATCACTAGAGGGATAATGATGTTAACTCCCTTTGCCTTTCTTCTAGGGGACTGCAAACTACTTGCATAAAAATGTTTCTATTTTTATTGAAGTAGTGTATGCCAGGGCCTTGATTTTTTTAATGTGGTGGCCCTATTTTTTGTTTATGACAGTGATGTGTATTCTGTCAGTTCGGAGTCATGTTGGGAGGCCAGTGTAGCAATTAACACTTAAAGACGAAAACGGGAAATATTAGTATTTGTGACTAAAATCAGAAGTCTCTGAGTTTATGGATGTTAGCCTGCATGCCACTTATCTATACTTATTTCCAGCCTAAAAATGAATGGCAGGGGTTAATGAAATCCCTGCAAGTAGGTTTTAGTTAGATCTGAACCTGTACAGACCCTTTATTTGCCTAGGAAGACCAGCCAAGGCCTTAGCCATGACTAAATGCATTTAGAAATGCAAAACATGAGTTTTATAGTGCAAGTGTTCTTTCTCTGCCATGCTAGCTGCAACAGCTGACCTGAGGAGAATCCCTAGACAAGATAAGTGTTGGACATTTTCAAGGAGCATTTTCTCCATGCAAAAGAAAATCAGAAAGGATCAAAATGTTCAAAACAACAGGCTGAACCTGCATGTTTTTCAGAGATTTTTGGTAGCTGGAATGAAACAGTAATATTCAATACAGTTTGCTAAGGGTGGATTCCAATTTGGGAGATTGTAAGAAAAATAAGGAGTCAAATGTAAATCTGATTACAGTTCCTGAAGTTAAGTATGCAGGAGATTAATTTCCTTTCAGACAGGTAGGAACTGACCCACCCTCCCAGAGATTTCTAATTAGAGCAGCCAGTTATAGAACCAGTGCTGGTTCTTCACTAAGAAACTCAAGTTGTGCTGCTGGTCAAGGCAGCAGAGTAATTCTGTCAACTCACAGAGTGTGGGCAGGTGCCATTCAGAAAGGATTTTTCTCACCTGCCTAGCAGGTTTGAGCATGTATGCTGAGAAATGAGGTTGCTGGTGTTTTAAGCTTAGTGACTTACATGCTGGTAAGGAGTTGTACTTAGAAATATGACACAGCATCTCCTTGCTTTTCACTTCTTGAGGCAGTCATGAATCTAATATTCCTTGGACTACGAGGGAAAAAAACACCTTGAAAAACCCAATAAAAATAGCTCTGTGAATGCCATTTCTGAAGAGAGAAGGAGAGAAAACAGACAGATGCACTTTGTTGACCCTTCATTCTCTTCCCCCACGCTCTCCTCCCACAACAGCTTAGATCATTAAGCTCCTGTATAATTAAAACTTTGTCCAAGTCACACTAATTCTGTTTACTGGCCACAGTGAAGGATATAAATACCTAATCACTTCCTTACACAGAGGCTGCTTCCTGCTGGTGGTTTGCAGTTGCAAAGGACTTGGTCCCTCAGCGAGCTCCCTGTACAGCTGCTCGCCCTGTGTGAAGGAGCCTTACTCCAAAGTGGTCCCCTGCCATGGCGCATTTATTTCCACAGATTCCTCCTCCTGTTTTTTCAAAGGGAATGATATCACTTTCTATAAACAAACAGCATAGAAAGGCTATTGTCAATGCCCGTAATAACTGGAATTAAATTTACAGAATGAAATTAAAAGGAGAAGAAGAGACTGTCTTTTGAGCTTTTCCCAGGGGAATGCTGTTCAAACTGGCAGCTGAAACAGCAGCACTGAAAGGCCTTACAGACAAATGCTTCCTGAGAATAAATCCACTGAAGTCAGAGCAATGGTTAATTGATGAAAATGTAATTAATACAAAATGTTCTCTCCTCAACATGGAATGCAAAATGTCCATCAGTAATCTTTGGTGCATGCAGAAGCTAAACAAAGTGTTGCCTGCAGTAAGATTTCATGGGTATGCTAGCTGCATCCAACACATTGGCTTTTTCTAATTTTAGTTACATGGCATATTAATGACAAAAATAACTTTAAAGTAACAGTGATATGAACAATTTATTAAAAACTCTCTGAGATACACAGGTCTATTTGAACTAAACCTGTGTGAAGTAGAAGCAATTCAACAGATGTGAATTTAAAACACATGCCTGTTTTGGCTTTACTCATCCTCTGCAACAGACCTAAAGTCCCTCTGCATTTGATTTCTGGCTAACATTGCTTTGTTGTAGAATTGATGATTGAAATAGTTGTTTTATTTGAATCTGGACCACTTCGTGAGCATTAGAATTGATTTGTCTTGTTCTTCTGTATTCTGTGCCTTTGCATGTCTCCCTACATTTCTACAGTCTCTTCATAACCTTCTACAAGACCACCTAACATCTGTTATGTTTTTTTCCTCCCACCTTGTGGAGGCAGAAATGCAGCTGATTGCCCTGTGGGTGTTTCTTTCACTCATTTTTAATTATTACATGCAGTTTTCTAGAAGAGATAAAGCAAAGAAGTGGAGATGAGGTTTGTGTTGGATATTTATTTAACAGACTGAATATGAGACCTTTTGTCTTCTACACAGCCAGCACTTCTTCCTCCCTGGCCCCCTCCTTCCTCTCCCCAGGAGATACCCACGAAGTCAGAAAGGAAGAGTGACCTACTCCAGCTGTCAGCCAGAAGTTGCAGATGGTCTGTTAAAACAAGACTGCTGAGCCGTGGTGTGACTACCATTTTACCTACCTCAGCTTCGGTTTCAACCAGCCTTCCCTCATCTTGTAATTGGTCTTTTCCAAATACTGAATCATTGGGTCGTAGTAGTAATGCTGTCAACAGAGCTGCGTGTCCTCTAAGTATTCCTAGTAAGTATGTGTTATCTGACCAATTTATCAAAGTGTTTAACATTGGGAAATGCATGTTGCCAGGGTGCAGTGAATCTAAGGTGGAGATACAGTTTATCATCGCAAAAAAGAGTTTAAGCCCTTCTGGTACATTACCATAGGACTCTGTTGCCTGTCTGATGGGAAAACTTCTGCTCAGTAGAGATTAGATGATGCAGAGTGGACCAGAAGACAGAAAAATGTGTTTTGTTCTCCATCCACCAAGGAGAAAAACTCTGAGAAAGACAGTGAGACTTCAACACAGTTTCCAGGTTATAATCTGAATGTAAGCAAGACTTGCTTGTATATTAAATAAATATTAAAATTTAGGAAACCTTATGTAAAAAATCCACACTTTTGAAGCCAAGTACTTGATTCAGCCTTAGGCATGGTACTATAACTGTTATCTCCATAATTAATCATTGCACAACAACTGTCTGTGTAATGACAGTAATTAGCCTTCTTGGTGGTTTTCCCTCTCATTTCAGAACTTTCAGGTTCTAAAATTGGTTGTCTTAATGTGTTATTTAGTGAAAATGGGAGACAAAATGAATAACAAGATTTTTCAAGCTGCAAAGAATAGGAAAGGAAGAGTGAGAAGTTAATTCTGAGCATTTTTTTATAAGCGTATTTCTTCATTATATTAAAGACATCATGCATAACTTCTAAAAAGAGGGACAAATACTGTTTCTGAGTCCTGAACACCTTAACAGGTTCACTATAAAATTTAGAGACTCAAAGAGAGAGATTTCCAGAGGTGATGTAGAGTTTTTTGTGGGCTTGAAATGAACCTAAAATCTTCCTCCCTTTCTGTAGCTTCTGTGGTAACTCAGAGTACCCTGCATCTGTAGTACTGGTGGGGCACATGTCTGTAGAGCTAATTTTAGAAAAGCTGATTTTGTTTTAATTGTGTTTCTTAGCAAAATCTTCTGAAGATGAAAGAGTGAACTCAAGCCAAATTTGTTGCTTGGAGTCTTAGCACAGGGAGCTGACTAGGCCTGTTTATTTGTGTGTTTTGCTTGTTGCTTGTGTGGTTATCTGGGATTTATATGCTGTATTGGATATACAGGGGTCACTGTAAGTTAGGAATCTGCAAATTGCACAGGTACTTCAGCAGTGCTACTTACCCAGTTGTTGTGAGTGCCACTGTTCACATGGACCAGGCTAGCATGATTACGATATGATGCCAAGCCCATGACAGTCATTGCAATATTATTTACTCCAGCCTCCTTGCCAAGTCTAGGTGATTTACTTTGCAGGTCAACCTATAGCTCTTGGCTGACTTCCAAACTCAGTATTATCTAATCTACAAATTGCTGCTGTTCCACCAGTTCAAGTCAAACAAAAAACCAGCTCTTAAATGAGCAAGTGAAAAATTTTGCCCAATTGAATGAATAATTGAAGATGGAGTTTGGTCCAGAGAGAGAGGTATTACCTTGGGAGTAAAGAGCAGTAGAAGAAATGGCAGTGACATAAATAATTGATAAAAGTCGCAGCAGTCCTTTTGTTGGTGAGTTTGAGGGAAATAAGCAAGCAGTGCGTTTCCCCTCATTCCTCACATGGACTGCAGTGATTTGTCCTTTGGGCAACTACCTGTGTAACAGTGACATGAGAGGAGGAATCTGTGAAGGTGACTGCAATGGGAAAGGCAGTGCTTGGCTCATCTGTCTTTTGATTTGGAGGACAAGTGATATGCAGTAGTTCTGTTGCACAGAGAAGAGCGCATATTTTCACTGTATTTTTTTAACCAAGTTGATCTTTGACCTGCATATTAGAAGTAAGGTACGCTGTGGAATCAAGTTCTAAGCATTGCCTCCACCGGTCTCACTTAGGAAGACAGAGAGGATTCGTCTTGTCAGAGGTCAGAAGTCACCACTATACCGCAGTTACTACTGTCAATATTTCTATTGCAGGATCTCCCCTAGGTTAACCAAAATATTGATGCTGAGATATTGCTTCAGTTCAATATATCTGAGACTGACAGTACAGCTAGGATGTAAGAAACAGGGGTTTCCATGCTGCCACTTAAATCATGCAGTTATAAGGTGAAAACCTATTGCCTTAAATTCTGATTGCAGGTTATTCCGCTATGTCTGACTCCCTTACATCTGGCCTCTTAAAGAGGAGGTATGAAGAAGAGTTAATTTTTTTTCCATGCTCCTTGGTGTTTCCTAATGGTGTCCATATGCAGTGTTTTGTTTTGTTTTGTTTTGTTTCCTTGGGCTGGAAAATTTGTAGCTTAAAAGCCCCAGGACTCAAAGTTAATTTACTTAACAGTTATTTGTATAGCCATCTCTAGTGTATGCCACATGGCTGTTAAGTCACTTCAGTCCGCTATGGCTACAGTTGCCTCGGTTCAGGTAGGTAGCACCATTTTCTCATGTTTCCTGCATACAAGGAACAGTTTTATTTGTTCAGCAAGATCTGCATGAAACTCTGCTGGACCCTTGTTTTTGCAATGGTGCAAAGAAATAAGATCAAACCTAACAGTAGACTGGAAAAAACAGGGGAGTAAAAACCACAGCATACTGACTAATAAGTGATGCAATGACAACGTGATTGTTGACTTTCCCAACTGATTATACCCCATTTTTACAAACACCTTTTAATATGGACCATGCTAGAGCATTAATATTGTGCTCAAATTCAATTGCACTTTTGCTGGAGTTAAAAGTAGAGTCAAACTATGCATGAAGATGCCTTTGACGCTGTATGATACTGTGCTTTTTAGAAAATACATAGGAAGACAGCATCATTGTTGCAACATTTGTTGTTATTTGAGTGCAACAGATTAGCTAGATAGAGGACAGGTTATTCCCTCTGGTGTATGTCTAGAGATGTTAATATACATCTGTCTTATCAGACACCTGAAGAAGCGTCCATGAGACTATTTCCATCAAGCTGCTTAAGAAAACCTTTTCAAAGCAATCAGTGTGTGAAAATTAAAACTTTTGTCACTGGAGTAGCAACATCTAGCAGTCAAAAACTGCCTGCAGATGTAAGGCTTAGTACATAACAGTGAAAGCTAACCATGTGAACTGAGATGGAACAACTGCATGTTTCCTGAGCGAAGATTAGAGAGCTTAATTCCGTTCATTAACTCACAGTGAATGCCTACCATGTGTAATTTCTGCCTGTAATAAAACGACAAAATTCTTGAGGTTTCACAGCACATGTTTTAAGTGTTTTCCAGTGCTGATTCTGTCCCAGCAGGGCTCATTGTGTAGGATGTTAGCTTTGCATTTCAGGGGGCACATACATTCATTAGGATCTTGAACTAATAATCGTCTTTTATTACTGGTTGAAAATACTTATTTAAAAATCCAGTTTTCTTGGCTCTGTGACTCTCTAAGATAGACAGGACCAGGACTTACAAACTGTGCAGTGATTTGATAACCATAAACCAGCAAGCTTACAAGCTCAACTTGGAGAAGTTTATGTATTAACAATCACTGTTCATATGGCTCTGTTCACAACTATGATATACACAAGAGGGGGTGTTTTGGTTGGAAAAAAATTAGTCAGGATCTAAAGTGCTGCCTACATTTTTACTGAAAGGAAGGGAAATGAAGCCCTTGAGTCAAAGCCTCTTTGTTGCTGTATTTATGTAGGAACACGCAACTTCCAGCATGAACAGAAGTGGGCACAGTATTTCTTATGCTTCGGTGTACTTAAAAACTTAGAAGTGGTCAGGAGACCAAAAGTATTTAATTAGGCTTCTTGTATATGTGCAGGGTTGAGCATACTTGACAGTAAGTAGTTTGACACCCAGACTATTGACCAGTACCAATATTACAGAAAAGCTACCCTTTCTACTCATTTAATTGTTTTGCTGCTGATACTGTGGTGTTCAGGGTGTAATAACCAAAGCAGACTGTAAAGAGTTGCAGAAGCTCAGGGTACTGAACAGTTGATATTCTGTGTAGACAGCTACGAAGTAGTGCTCAAGGGGCAGGCAGAGAGAACAACTCCAATCTTGCACACACAGAAATGGTTTTCTTCCCATATTTCTGAGGGACAGCACATAGACATTGTTATAGTCACCTCTTATTATTGTCAGCTCAATGCACAGCAATGGTCAGAGTTCAGAACAGACAGCACTGGATCACTGCATAAATCCATAGTGCACCTATATCTGGCACATTGTGTACAGCTAAGGTATTGCTTCACCCGCTGCACTCCTCTTTCCCACTTATTCCTCCCCCAAACCTACCTCCAAAAGACATAATAAAACTGAAGGAAAAAAGGTCAGAGGTATGTAATGACTTGTGTATGAGAAATCACCCAATAAGCTTCAACTCTTCAGGCTGGGAGAGAGCTTATGAGAAGCAGACCTCACATGTAATATTTCAAGTGTCACAGACTATGTGAGTGAGGTTTGATTGCTTAGTGACCCCTCTGATGCAGAAATAGGGGACATCGGAAACTACCAGTACTTAGGTTCAAAACTACTTGTTAAGTAGTAGAAATCCCTGCCAGAAAATGTTATTGATCCTTAATGTTTTACATAGGTTAAAGGGGAGACTGGACAAATTTGTGGAAGAGAACTCTATCCTCTGTTATTAAATATTAATTAGCTGTTGCTCAGGAAGCATGTCTGAGCTGAGTCTTTGGAGTTTGTATGTGTGTTACAGGTAGGGATTGCTCCCCACTCAGCTCTGGCTGCACACTTTTCCCTAGGTGTGTGCCTTTTGGCCGCTGTCGGGGGCAGGCAGTGGGACAGGTCCAGGCTTAGCCAGTGTAACTGTCCCTGTCTTCTGAGAAGCCTCTACATCTCAACCTTATGTTGTCAGGTGGTCTTTCCTGAAGCAGGTGACAAGTATTAAAGACCCCAGGTAAGAGCAATCACCCGTAAATGTAACCGATGATTTGGCACATCTGCTATTAAGTTTGCAGATGTACAAGGTATTTTGAGTTGGCCTCCTGCTGAAGAAGTAACAAGTGGTATAATAGACTGTTCTCTGTCCCTGCTAGCTCCCTTTTTATTTAAAATGCAGCCTTCAAAGCAAATAATTACAGCAGATGTACAGATCGTTATTTTGTTCTTTCAGTAATCCAAGCAGTACCCAGTGCTTTGCAGTAGGCAAGGCATGCAAGTGTGCTCTGAGGATTACCTTCAATTAGATAACCTGTTTCTGCTTTTTCTGTCCACATACATATATGTATATACACAACTTCTTTACCAGAATCCCATGGAACCACATAGTCCCAGAATGTCCATTAAGAAGTCATTCCAAAACATCACATTTTCTCCTGTGCCAAGAAAATACCTTTGAATATTTGAATGCAGCCTGTTTGTCTTGCAGGCACAGCCAGGCTAACTAAGAAATAAAAGCTTTTGGGTGGTTCTAAGTTAAATTCATGCAACTTGCTGTACAGGGGCATCCATATGTGAAGACTGGTCCTCTACCCAGCAGCTTAGGCATATTGGTGGTAGCTGTGATTTTAGCTGTCAGGCTGTCTGTTGCCTGAATAGTGGGTATTTAGCTTCAAAGCTCAGCACTCTGCTGTAAGCACTCCTCTTCAGAGACTGCAGCAGTAGATAGAGTCTACAGCCCACTGGCTCAACAACACAGGGGCAAACTAATCTTTTTAGCTTGGCATTAGGATAAACTCAATGCACAAAAAATATGCCTCAGTATTCATCAGATGGTCAAGGAATTTGTTAGATTATTTTTGTTTCCAGAGAAATTTGTTATATCCGTAAAGGAGATATTACACAAATGCACTCTGTGGAGATTTTCACATCATTGGTAGGGAATAAAATATTAGACACTCCAGTCCCGTCACAGAGGGGAGACAGTAATTATGTAGCATGGGGGACATGTGACTTCAAATTAAATAAGTTAAATTGTTGTTGAAATGAATCTGGGTCTCACAGCTAAGTACCATAAATATATAGCTAGTATTTAATTCTTTTTACCTTTAAAAAAATGCTTAACTCATTTTTCATTGCAATTTTGAGCAAGTAAGAAAAACCCTGTGTCATAAAATCAAATGTTAATTTTGATGAGCTGTGAATATGAAAAAGATTTTATAATTAACAAAACCAATATTCCTAAATTTCAGCACAGGTAAAACAAAGTCATGAACCACTTTTCTTTACGTTTAGATTTCTTATTGGATTGTCATTTCCAAACCCAGTAAGTAATATTGTTGTGCCTTCATGAGATGAAATGAATGAAATAATCAGTGTAGAGGTTGCATTTTTGTGCCAATGAGCTGTCACAAACAGCGCCAAAGCTTTGAAGGGCAAGTTTTTATTGGTCTCAATAAAAGGTACCATAGAGCAAAGAGAAAGTTAAAGAATCATAGAGTTAATCCCTCTAAAGCGGTGGCACCATCCTTCAAGGAGAGAGGTATATGGTGGGAATTACCTTCTAGTCAAACTGCCAGAGGTTTCTCTCCCCTCCTCTCTTCCCCACTTTTTAGGCACTTCAAGTGCACATGCATTGATACCTTTTCTCTACTTTTATCTCCTTCATTTTCCCACTCCACATAGAGCACTGGAACCACCATAACCCTTCAAATCCCTCAATTGTAATAACATAGTTGTTTTCAAGTTCTCCCACAGTATCACCATACCTTTGTTTTCTGCATAACAAAGTAACGTAGTAGCCTTTTATAACCCAGGGGAGACTTTTTTTACTGCCCTTCCCATCTTCCCTAGCAGTCAGGAAAGGAAAAATTAAGCTTTTGCATGTTTTTCCTTTACCCGTCTACCACGTGGCTGCAGCTTTTTATAGCTCCGGCCATCACATCACCTGGATCTTTCAGTGCACTGTCTTCAGGCTGGGTCAGCGCTCTTTACGCCTTTCTTACAGAAAAACTTCCCCACCACTTTCTGTTTACAATGCCAGAGTATAAAAGTACTGTCCAGCTTCTGGTACAGTATAAACCCAGAGTCCTTTGAAGTTTAGGGAAAGCAGTATCTTTCTGCAGAACATCACAGCTAACTTTCTGGTTCCTCCAAAGTCTCTGTGTTACGGGATTTCTCACTGGGAAGAGAAAGAAAATACTTTCCTAGGGATCCTTTTTTGCAGCTGGTTCTTGAGGCTTGTAGAGCCAAGCATCTGCAGTCCTGAAATAGCCATGTGGTAGCAAGCACTGTGGCTGCTGCGTTTCCAGTTGGTCTGTACAAAATAGCCATAACAATTGTCTTTTCCTTATGGCTAATGTGGCATAATACTTAGAAGCTATGATTTCTGTCTTCCTCTGGCATATCCTAAACTTCCAGATTTTAGAGCTGCCTGAAGGAGGTTTTTCTTTGGAAAGATAAGTATAGGCCAGTCAACTTCTTATAGCTGAAAAAAACTAGTGCTAAATATATATTTGATTGATAGACGAAAAGGAGAAGCAGTGATTTGTCTTAGTGTCTTGATGAAAGGGAACAACTAAGTATGCTTAGGCTGCTGAAATTGGGGTGAGGCTTCAGTAACCTCCCTGGTAGAGCCATGAAACTCAGCATAAAGTTGTTAATTCTCAGGAACATACAGATTGCTAATGAGCACCACAGGTAGAGTAGATGCTTGTCCAGTCTTTATGCCATCCATTGAGAAACCGAGGTGTCTGAAATATGTCCATCCAGTGTCATGTTTAATTACAAATGTATCCTTCTCCTACAGAAATTTCCTTTTAAGTGTAATGTTACCTGCTTGGCCTATTCCTTGAAATAAGAACACATGAAGAAGAAGACAACAAGACTCTTGCTTTCTCCCAGAAGCTCAAAAGGAGCTTTGAAAATAACATTTATGTCAGGAGCCTTTATGTGCCTTTGACCTCTGAAAGGCCCCAGGCTGCGGGATTATGGTTCTCATATTCATAAGACTTGTTTTGCCTCATGCAAACACTTCTTACTGGGGCCCTGGGGACACTAATAGGCCTTAATGGTCTTGATAAGCCTCACCTGGGGCCACCCTCTTCCCATCACCCAGAAGCTCCACTCCAGGTCAGCCCTGGGCCCCCTGTCGTGCCTGAGCTCCCTAGAGTCTGTTACATTCCTGCCTGGCTATGGACACTGTTGTTCCTGACCTGTGGACTGATGTCCTAGCCTAGTCTCAGCCCATCCCCAGGGAGGTACGTGAAGCCTAGAGCCAGGGCTGCCCCCCCAGCCTGCCCTGCTCCCTGGCTGGGGCTGTGGGATGGCCCTGGGGAGCCCATGGTCCCCTGGTCCCGAGGCAGCAGCCAGTCCTCAACGTGCTCCAAAATCCTACCGTGTGGGTAAGCAACAAAAAATTCCGTTTGACCTGTTAGCACTCTGATAGCAGGGATGTTTGCTGGTAGCAATTCACAACCCACTTGCTCTTGTGCAGGTGAAATTATTACTTCATTTGTTTTGATGTGTGCATGATGAATAGGGAGTAGTAAAATGAAAAAAGCTGCACAGAATGCAAGTTAATTGTATGGTTCAAACTCTCTGTATTTGCTTATATATATATATGTGTGTGTGTCAAGATAGAAAATCTTGAAAGAAGGTTGTCAAGCTCCAACAGGTGATCATAGCTGTCTGTGTAGCCTCCAACAGTCTTAGACTTCTTTAAATTGTCGGTTTGATAGTTGATCTGTAAAGATCACACGGTATCCAGGATGCATGTGGCAGGAAGGGCTGAACTGATGGTGGTGCCTGCCTTTTTCTGGAGTTTCAGCATGGGAGGTCTGTCTAGGGGTTAAAGGACCTGTTCCCCATGGATCTTGAAGTCTAGAGCCTTCTTTCAAAGGCGGGCCCTGAAGATCAAAGAGATTTGAGAAGTTTGAGGTTTATTTTTCTCATATTCTGGAACTAGTCCCTGCAGACCAGAATCTAGTGTTGTGTTGCCGTTGCTTGCTAAAGGTACGTGAGTGCATGGGATCCTTCATTGCGAAGGAGAGCCTACTGCTGCACTTCAGTCTAGTGTGTGTCTAGAAGATGGTCTTCAACGTTACAGCCTCTGCTCCCAAAACCGTATCTTAAACTGAATAATAACAACAATAACAACAGTAATAATAATCTGAAAGACCACGCGTCACTTCGTGATTGTAGGTAGCGTTTGGGGCTGAACGTCAGCAGGATCACTTCAAGATGTGAGCTGATAACCCTGAGATGTAAGCTCTGTGTTCATAAACCTATGGTTCAAATCTCTGCATGGGTGTAAATCTACAGCTCTTGCATTGAGAATTACTCCCTTACAGCAGCAGAGATTAATGCCCCTGCTGGCTTTTTGATTGACTTTTCTTTTAGTAGCATTTTGCCTTGGCATAAGTCTGCTGCAGGTAACGTTAGGGTTAATTCTCTTACTGTATACTTTAAATATTTCAGCTTTCTTGTTCAGCTGAAGTGTCCTAGCACACCCTTCCCAAATAAAAATGAACTAAACCACTTCAGTGCTGCTGATTTTCCTGTAAAGGGACGACTGAGGCCTGTCTGCTGGCTGGAGGTGCTCGTGGTAGGTGGCAGGGAGCCAGGCGGGAGCAGGACCTGCTGGCAGGGTCCTCTCCTGCCTGACCTCAGCAGCTGGTTACACTTCTGTGAACCAGCTCGAGTGCCATTGAGGCCCAGGGTTTGTAAGAGCTGGACACTTCAGCAGCTAGTCCTGTAACTGAATCCTTGCCTGTAGGTAATAGCCCCAGGGAGGTGGCAGTAGGCTCCAGCCAAGGTGGTGGGAAGAAAAGAGTTACTCTTTATAATGATCCCTGTTTGGGGGAGGTGGGGGTTGGAAAGCTTAAATTCTCATTATCTTGCATTTGTGATTTTATTTTTTTAAAATACTTTTATTTTTTAATATTGTCCTGACCCTCCTATGAAACATAACAGGTTTGTGTTTAGCCCCAGCCTTTTTCTCACCTTCTTTTAGTCATCTGCATTTGGGCCCTAGCCCTTAGCCAGTTTGTTGAAAAACAGTTGTTTCAGTTTGGTGTTACTTCAGCAATTGTTAGTTTATTTTGTATGCCTGATACTGGTATTTCTGTCAGTTATCTCTGGCAGTCACTGGAGTAGCTTAAAACTAAAATGTCTGATAGGCTGGTATAGTAGATAATACTACTGTAATTTTAGTCTGCAAGTAGTTTCTCTCCTCCTTCAATCTTGCTGTATATATTGGAAGATAATCAAGAGAATTGTGTTTGGTTTGTTGTTTTTTTTTAAAAAAATTTTTTTTGATCATTTATCACTGATACATCTTAAGAATCAATGTACTCATCTCTACTACTTTCCAGCAGTATTCACATGCCTAAAATAAGCAGCAGTGCTAAAACATCATTGCTGAATGGGCTACTTCCCTGGATTTGTTTTCCTCTTCTTAAATACTGTTTTCTTTTTTTTTTTTTTTTTTATTTTTCTGAGTAATTGACTCCCAGAAAAAAATGTTGATTTTTACTTTTCTCTTCCTGTTGCCATCCTTTTTGCTTTTTTTTTTTTTTTTTTTTAAATGACCCTGCATAAAGCACTAATTGAGTAAAAAAATATTTCGGTTCACAAACAGCCAGAGTGGCCAGTGCTACTCATTTCTTGTTTTTTTCCAGAATTTTATTTGGCAAGCAGGATAGGTGTCTGTGGGAGGAAAGAAACTGAATTAAATTTGGGGGAATACAGGATGAAGCTCAAAAGGGTGTGTCTTCAAAGATGTGCATTTGTGTGTCACACTTGCAAATTGGGTAATTGCGTATTTAGTTTCCTGTTTGTATAGATGTGTGGGAGCAAATGTTTGGTTTGTTTGCCATAAGGGAGATACATGTACTGAAGGCATCATCATTTTCAGACTGTTTTGAACCTAGTGCACTGGAAGAACTTACACTATGATGTAAGCCACCACGGTGACTCAGAAATTTAGTCCCAGCTTTACATCCATCTACCAAATCTTGGTAATAATTGTGATGTTAAATATGTCTTGGAGTATACCAGTGTCAATTAAGCAAGAATATGCTATTGTCTCTTGAGGGCTTGTTGTCCTCAGGAGAGCTTGGCTAACAGCAAGCAGCTTTACTCCAATGTGAGTTACAAATACTAGTACATCCTTGGTGCTGCCTGTGTCATCCTTGTGGAAAAATACATCTACTGTTATGTTTTTCTTGTTGACACTGCCACTTGGATAGCTTGATAAATCTGGAAGCGTAGGAGCTGAATCGTGAAGAAAGAGGGAGCACGTACAGGTCAACATTCAGTGACAGTGAGGAAAGACATAGAAAGATGATGAGGTTTTCTTGTAAACAGCTTGTATTGGTAGTTGACGAAAAGAATAAATTTAATGCTGGTTTTCACATTTCTATTCTCTATACCCAGCCTCCCACCTGGTGATGCTCATCTTCCATTTGGAGTCCTTCTGGTTACAAATGTGAAAAATAAGCTATTTCTGATACACCAATAAAATAGTTACTCACTAGTCTAAAAAACAACTCCCTGCAATTATGATTGTGGTGACTGCACATAATGAATGATAGAGTTAGTGGTGAAGAGTTTTGCTGTCATAACCAACATTTTAAAATGTAAAATTTCAGAATAAACACTACGCTCTGTTTGCAGTTTGTATTTCAGTTACTTCAAAACACATTATACAAGTTAAAACTTATTTCTGCCATGAAAACGGATGGTATGGCTATTCAGTGAAATAACATTGGGGTTTTTTTGTTTGCTGTGTATACTTGTTGTGCTTGGAATGCATGTGGGACTGAAGTTAGCATCTTATTTCTCTGTCTGCCAGGCTTTGAAATTAACTTAGGAGTCAGTATCTTTGAGCCCTAATGAAGGGTTATTACTGTCAGAAATGCAGATACAGCTAAATGTGTGTTAGCCTTTTCATGCTTTTTATTGCAGTTGAATTAGGATGTGCTACCCACAGAACTTACTTGGCCACTTAGGCATGCATTGTCTTTTTTTATTCCTATCTGAAATGAAAGTTTAGAAATGAACATTTTTATTCTAAGCTACAGGCATCCTTCCCTGTTAGTTATGAAATTACCTTATTTAAACTATAAGCTAGCACTCTGATATTCTTCCGAGGGCTGTGAAATCTTTGAAGAACTAGAGAACATATATAACTGCAGTTGTGAAATGACTGACTTTCTGAAGGGGTTTCCAAGCTGCTGGAGAGGTTTCAGCAAGCCAATAGTCTGTGATAAACTCAAATTCTATTATTATTTTTTGTAGAAATTCTTTAAGGATTCATGTAGGGTACTAGAACAGTGTACAAATAATGTAATTGCCAATAGTGCAGCTATGTGTGTCCGTCATCTGCTACCTGCTTTATAGGTTTGGTACGTGCCCTCACGGGTTTTGGCTTTGGGCTGGATCTCTGTTCAGACTCAGCATACTGTCTAGGACTCTGCAACTCAAGGGCTTAGGCCCTGCTCCTCAAGATTTAAACACACACTGGAAAAGCTCCAGTCTTTCAAACTGATGTTTTATTTCCCATAGGAAGTGATAAGCTTCTAAAGCGGGTTTGGCTTTTTTTGTGTTTTGCTTTTTTTCTAAATAACTTAGTTTAAGCTGTTCAAGCAAGAGATAAGAAGGTACTGTGCCCAGGGCCTGCTTCAGGTTTTCCACTGTTATTCTAGGATACGTTCAATTTGGAGCTGTGCCCCTTCAGTCAGCCAGAAGAAGAATCCTTCTCCAGAAACGCACGGTAGCCTCTGCTTCCTAGTAAGGTGACCTGTAGCTCTTAGAGCCTGCCAAAACTGAAGGAAGGTGACTGAAAGAAATGTCTGCTAGTCCTTCTTTCACTAGGTTCCTCTTTCACTAGTACCTTACACTGTTCTTCCACTTCTGTGAAAATGTCACTTTTTTGGTAGCAGTCTGGTGGAAACATTCAACTGGTCTGGTTTCTTCAAGGCTTAAAGTCATCCTATCAGCATGAATTGATCTCCCTCTTCAGCAAAAGCTGCATGTCATTTTATTTCTCAAAATTTTCATTTGTGGTAGAAGAGAAAATTCTGGATCTAACTGCTAACTTTTCTTTCAGTTTAGGGAAGCTATATATATGAAATATAGATAACTGTGTGTGTATATATCTATATAATGTGTATACACGTATGTGTGTGTGTATAAATGTGTTGATAAAACATTGTGGAGTTCCTGGTGAGTCAGTGCCAGCTCATTAGCACATAAAATATTACTGATTCGTTCATATACTTAGTCCATGGTCAGTTTCTGAGCAGGTATGTAATCAGTCACCTGCCTAGTAACTGACTGTCTGATGACTCATCTCTTCTGAAACCCCTGACTGCAAAAGTATTTCCATTTTTCAAAATTAGGAAGCAAATTCTCACAAGGATTAAGAATCATCACAGAGGTTGCTACTTTGCAATTAATTTCTTACCTTCAGGAGCATGAAGTTGTATTTTAAGAAATGAAGATAGCAATATCAGTCATAAATCCTTACCAAAACTCAAATTTCCAAGCAGTTTGATTGCTTATTGTATTTTAGTGTCATATTCTTCAATGCAGCATCTGAAGATGCTTGAACATTATGGTCTTGCTGAGGCACAATGATAATGTTGTGATAGATCATGAAGTGAGGGGGGAAATAATTACCCAAAATAATCAGTCTACATGAACTGTATGCTACATCAGCTGCGCAGGGATAATGTGAAATTATCCCTGCACAGGTGTGAGCGTGTTGCTCCATAGTGATGCCCTGTTTGAAATTCTGGGTGAGGTCAGAGGAAACAGATCTTCCTGGGCTCAAAGAATGTCCTTCTGGCTAGGTAATTGTGCCTTCCAGCTGAGCAAGAGAAAGGAGATAGGAAGTTTAGGTTGGATATTAGGAAAAATTTCTCCACCAAAAGGGTTGTCACCCGGGGAAGCGGTTGAGTAACTGTCCCTGCAGGTATTTAAAAGACACATAGATATGGCACTTAGGGACGTGGCTTAGCAGTGGACTTGACAGCACTAGGTTAATGGTTGGACTTTATGATCTTAAAGGTCTTTTCTAACCTAAACGATTCTATGATTCTAAGATGAAGAAGGCAGGCCTCTGCACTGAAGTAATTCTGGGAATGAAACCCAAGGGACAGATCTCCAGCAATGCAGCCAGTCCCAGGCACACCCAGAGGCAAAGTGCTTGCTATGACAACTTAAACTCCTTTAGGATTTGCCTGTTTCAAATGTGGGAGATCTAAACCTCATCTAGTCAGGTCCTGTGGATTTTGAGAGGGGTAGATCCTGTGCCTTCTGGAAAATGCAGCTGTTCAGTCATGTGCGATGGATGCTTCTTGCAGTGTATGATGCTGTTATCATTTCCTGGCTTGCTCCCAGGAGCTAAAACCTGCTTTTCTGGTGGCTCAAAACTGTAATATAGCCAGCGCTCTAGACTGGGTGTTAGTGGTCTGTTGCAAGTCCTCAGGCTTAAATTAAGTACTTCTGAGGTAATCTCTGTTTCAAGGTGAGGCCACTTTTTTGTCTGCCTTTTCCTTAAATTCACTATAATGTGATGGTAACAAAACAGTAACTGTGAGTGAGTCTGCTTGTAGTTCTAGTCATATATATATGACTTGAATACGTACGTGTGTATATATATATATGCATATGCAAGTGTTTTGACGGGTAGGTGTGTAACTTTTTCTCTTCCCATGCACTGAAGGCATGAGTTCTGTATCAAATTTAGCCCCTTACTACTGTCTTAATAGTTTTTATTCTGGATAGTACTGGTGGTGTGAGATAGCAAAATGAGAAGAGGAGCCTGTCACTTCTCTATGTGAGCTTAACTGAGAAGCTTGACTCAGAGCTGAGAGATGACATTTCATCAGCCAAGTGAGGTTTTTCCTCTTGTCTTCCCCCTTCCTCTCTCCTCCTGGGCTGCATTGGCCTGAGACGCAGTGATCTCTGCTGATCAGTGCCTTCCATGGTGCACAGGTCTTCTGCTTTTGCTTTTTCTCCTCCAAGTCAAAACAAAGTCTTGCCTTGGCATATGACTCTTACTCAGACAGGTCTATACCATGGCTTTAGTCTTTTAAATTCCTTAAAAAGAAGTGGATTCCTTCAAGTAAGCAACTTTTATGCTCTGTCTGGATGCTTCCCACGGGTTTAGATTGTGGACTTCAACATGGTCATCCCATATAGCATTTCTTCCTAAGAGCATAGACCTGCAACTGCTTTCTGTCTTTCCTGGGAAGAGCAGGGCTGCCTCTGAATGCCCCATAACTTAATTTTCCCAGATTTTATCCATGTGGGCTTTAAATATATGTTTCTTTGGGGAACTGGTAGCCCAAGAACAGAGATACAAAGAAACTCAGTAAAACTCTGATATTTGTGTGGTTTTGTGGGTTTTTTTTGGTTTTTTTTTCTTTCTTATTTAGTCTTGGAGCTGTATCTAGGAGAATCTAGCTGTAGCTAATGTTGGTGGTGCCTGTAGTGGAACTAAATCTCTGTGCTACAAAAACAATACACTACTTTCTTCTGTTTAAAGGTGGGTTTTATTTTCTTTGTTGTCGTGTGGTTGGGTTTTTTTCCTGTGACAGAATTTCCCATTCTGTTGCTTCTTTTTGAGCCTTTCAGTAGTTGCGGAAAGTTTACTCTAATCTCTGCATCTTGAGCCTGATGAAAGATCGGAGGAAATCTGACCAGTAGATGAAAGAGCCAGGAGAATAAATATTTCTTACTAGAGAAGGCAACAAGTGAGGTTTAATAAATGACCACTGTCTGTAGTTTGTAAGGGCAGAGTTTGGCAGTGAGGGACTCTGTGTTCAGGCTAAAGGTTTACTGAAAGATAAACCATTAAATGCGAACGACTGACTGGTATGCGTTAGGTAGCTATACTGCCTACGTTCTCACTATATGGCCCTGGGTGGAAAAGTAAAAAATGTCAATCAAATATCTTAGTTTTGCTATTGGATTTCTTAGAAGCTAGGAAGTATTTTCATTAGTCATGACCTTAATACAAGTACAGTAGTATCTGACTTGGAAAACGCTATACCAGTTGCATCACTTGGAGAGAAAGTAACAACAGCAAAGCACAAGCAGACTTGCCACTGTTTAGTCTGTTCTACATTATGAGAAGGAAGAAAACTGGTTTTGACATTCCTTAATATCTTGCTGGTGAATTTTGCTACTTGCCATGATCACTATGTGCTACCCAGCTCATAAGAATTTATCAGCAGGGAATATTTTCTTCCCTCTCTTGAATGTTACAATGTTTCTTAGTCAGAATTCACCTCTGTCCTTAGGATGGCTGGTGTGCTGTTTTGTACTACTGTGATTATTGGTAAGGAACTGAGGAGTTTTATTACTTTTCTGGCATACAGGTTGGAAATTGTGTTTCTGCTGTGATTTTGAAGAGACATGAATGTAGTGTGTGAAAGCTTGTCTGAAAACTTAATGAAACTTTATTCTGCTTTTGGCCAAACAGTTCTGAGGGCTGTCTTTACTTTCTTAGCAAGGGTGCACGAAGAAATACGGTCCTGTACAGAATCTTAACCCCTCCTGGGAAGCCCAGGCACAGTTTTTCCGTGAGTGGCAGGTACTAGTTAGTTAAGCAAGCAGTAGTTGGTTACTTGGCTGAGAGTAAAGTCAATGCTTGCAATCAGCCTGCTTGATAACAAAATGTAGGGCTGTGGTTTCAATGCTTTGTGGTTGAGACCAAAGCCTTCAAAGTAAACTATATGGTTAGTTGTTAATTTGAAGTGTGTCACTTCAAAAGTTTCAGATATCAATGGATATCTTTTTTTAATGGATATCAATTTTTTAACAGATACCAGCAACTTACATTGTAGTTGTCTTCCAGCAAGCCTCGTGGAAGATGTGAGTTACAGCGTGTGCTGGTACAGAGAAGAGGGTCTACTCCAGCACAGCCATTGAAGAGACTAGGATTTATCAATGGTCAGTGACTTCAGGAGTAGAAGCATTTCTTGGGGGTGACATCACAGCCAGTTATTTTTACAGAGTGGATGGTTATAAGAACATGTAGAGTATATAGAAAATCCTAAATATATTCTGTATGTCAGGGGGCTGGGTCTGATAGCCCAATGGAGGGGAGGCTGACACAGATCCATTCCCCTGGTTCTAACCAGTGGTGGGACTGAGCGTGCATTCCCAGTAGGTGTGTGTGCACGTGCACACACACACACGCACGCACTACCCTTCATGTATACAACACATACATACCCTGCTGACCATGCAGATCAACACAGGCAGGCACACAAATGGCACCAGTGGCCTCATCCTGTTTTCCTCTCTGGCTAAACAAGATGAAGGTCTCTGAGTGTGAAACATTCATAAATAATTAGATGTGTCTGCCTCTCTCTCTCTCTCTCTCTATATATATATATATATATATACACACACCATTAATTATATATTACCAATATATTAATTATACGTTATAACATTAATATAATCATTATATCACAGATAATTATATATGTAATTATAATTAGTAGTAATTAATGGTAGTTAATGGCAGTAATTATATAATTATGTATGCACAAAGGTACATACAGTGTAGATCTGTCCAGCTTCTGGGCTTAGGCATGTAGACTACCAGGTAGCTGGCCCTGGACACCAGCCTCCCCCATTTCTGGCACCTGGACACATGAGTCCACAGGACCTATGGCCCCCATCTAGCTCCTGGTCCAAACCTCTGCACATGTACAGTTTTCCAGGACCCCCTGGGTCCTTTTGATAGCCAAGTCCCCATGGTCTTGCCATTAGAGATACAGGAACACAAGGTGGGTCTCTGGTTAACACCTAGGCCCTATGTCTTAGAGAACATCTGACTAGGACCCTACTGATCCGTCCATAGCCTTCTCTTCTGTGATCTTGCTCATGGAGACAGGCAGCCCGCTGGCTCTCAGGGTGCTTCACCTGCTTTCAAGAAGGGCTTGCCCGCTGCTTGCTAGTGATCACATGCTCACTTGCAAACCTGCACTTGTGCCAGTTGCTGGTAGCTGAAGCCCTGAATACACACACCCAAGTGCACTCAGAATAAAGAGTCTGCACCTCAGGAAAACAGAATTTAATGAGAAAGCAGGACAGGCTGTGCTGGTCAGGTGCAGGGTAGCCGGACAATCATCCTGACAAGCCATGTGCTGACATGTGATCATCCCTTTTGATTCCCTTATCCCTCCTTTTTCCATGCTTCCTCCCCTCCATCCCTCCTAAAACCCCTGTGCAATCCCAAAATACTTTTTCATTGCATCCCATAATGTGCCAAATACCCCTAAGCAGAGCCCAAAAGATGGGTCAATGCCTGGGTGGTAGGGCTGAGGTTCTCCTGGGACTTTTAGAGATGGGCCTTTGATGGGTTGATAGATCCTGGGATGAGCTTGGGAGTAGCTGGAGCAGAAGATTATTTGGGGCCCGCCACTGCTGTGGTCTCCCTGTGATCCCCTCTGTGTGTGCGCAGATGAGCTTTATCACAAAATGTAAGGCTGGGTGCAGAACATGTAGAATTTCAGGTCTGCTGGGTCAGGACAATAACTTTGCATGAGAAGATGCTCTGTTCTCTACTTCTGTCGTGGGGCTTCTAGTGAAATCAGGTTAATTTAGAACAGCTTTTGCATTCAAGATCTACAAGGATGAGAGGGCTTAGAGAAGCTGGAGGAGAAAAATTAAGTTACAGATTACCCCTTTCAAGCCTCTGTCCCAAGCCTGAGAAGAGAAGGAACAAAAGAAAGAAAAAAGGGGTTGGGGGGGTAGGGTGGGGTTCTGGGGGCTGGACATGTGAACGGCTTAATTATATTCTCTTTTTTGTAAATACTACCATAGCCTCTACTTAAGAGATATAATAAAGCACCACAACCTGGGCTGAGGTGCAATACCAGGAGACCTATGCAAGGACCCAGACTGGCCACATCCCAGAGCTCTTATGCAAGCTATCTGCTCCTACACACTGCTGACAGTCCACACCTCTCTGCTTTTTGTGTAGGGACTGAATCCCAGTAAGAATGTCATTGCTGTTGTATAAGCATGTCACACCAAAATACAGAATTTTAGCTTCTCTTCTAAGCATTTTTCTGGACTAATATCAAGCCTGGCTATGTTGTGGGGCACACTTTATGTTAGAATTCTTGAGATCCTTATCAACACTTCATCCACTCTCATAAAGTTTAGGAGGAAATACATATTACACAAATACTGCATTAAAAACACTTAATGAATTTGTTAGGCTAAAATAATAAGACATTTGAGACCAAATTTAAAATGTTTCTCACTGTCATGTGCAGTCTTTGCTGATAAGATCATGGTGTTGTTCCCCACCTGCCTTGAGACACTTGCCTCCATCCATTCACTGAATGGGAAATATTCATTAAATGAACAGCCACTAATATTCTGTATTTCATTGAAATGACCAACCTTCACAGCAGAGTCTAGACCAAATTATTTTTTCCGAAGGTTAGCAGATTGTTGCATGTTTCTTAAATATTTTCTTTTTGGAGTACTTCTGAGTTAGATAAGGTGGGTGGGAAATGGAGATGGGCAGTGAGAACAAGAAGACAGGCAAAACTGGTGCTCAAGATTTATTTTTCTTCTGGTAGGGAAAAAACAAGTAGAACCTGTTTGGGGTTGGTTGGTTTGGTTTTTGTGGGTTTTTTTGGTGATATGTATTTTGGATTTATTTTGGTTAATTTTTGGGGGGTGAAAGCCTAGGGCTTTTGTTTTGTTTGTTTGTTTTTGAAGAGCACATGAAGTGATACAAATATCCATGTATAAAGAGGATCTGTCATCTCTCATCACAATTTTAGGCATTCAGCTTTTTAATTACTCCAACCCTAGTCTCCCTTAGTGCTTTGACTAAGACAGAAGTATTTTGGATTAGAAAGGGAAAGAAACAGAAAGGATGCTATAGCATAATCAAAGATGGTGGTTTTCCTTCCACCCTTCTTTTTGCTTATTGCATTTTCTGGCTTATGAAAACAGGTCTTTGGAATCTGTCTTTTGAAATCATTTTTATAGAATTTATGGGCAAATTTTCTGAAGTCTTAAAAGTAAATGTCATACAGTAGCACTCCAATATCCACATGGGGCCACTTCCTATATTGCAGTTATCTACAAAAAAATCACTGTTGTTTGAATTAATGAAGTGATTGACATAGGAACAGAGGTCTTCTGTAATCAGGGCAAGACATGATGGGTCACTTTATCAGCAGATGTCTGGTGGCAAGATGCAGGCATATTGACTTCCCATTGTAAGGTGTGAGACTGGAGTCCTAAGATTCAGTCGGAATTGCATCGTGCCAGTTTGATACAAGCAGCTGTGTTTGGGTTTGAAGTTGGTAGCAGCCACTGCAGCTTTCTTTTCCAAGGGTTGTTTTACCTGTATTTTTCTCAGGGAGTAGAAGCTCTGCTTCTGCTCATGCTTAAAGCCTTCTGCTTTGAGCCTGTGCTCACTCCTTTGTTAAAATCTGGCAGTTGTTTCAAGGGGACTGTTTGTACTAAACACGGGCTTAGTTAATTCAGCTCTAAACCCTTTTCCTTCGTTCATAACTGTAGTTCTTAGTCTGGCAGTTCTTAAATGATGCTACCACACTTAACCTATGATTATGAACCCTGAAAGGCCTTTCTGCAACTCTTCTTCTTCCCCATCTGCGAACTGTTATGCTTCTTAAGAACTGAGACAACCTGTTAAACTTAAATTTTCAAACACCTAAGGAATGATCTTCTCAGAAGAATGTGTTTTATTCTGCTTAACTGGTATGAAAATTTTCCAGTGGCAGAACAATTCCCCCTAATGACTTGGGACAAATCTAGCAAATAGTAAGAGGGAAGGCTTGCATGGAACTTGTTTGTCTAATTATTTTTCTTTATCTAATTTCATATGCAAATTAATAGGTGAGTGACACTCAGGTATGCCCCTCCCCCTTGTTTTGTGGTAAACTATCTTCATTTATAATCAGAAGACTATTACATTTGTTCTGTGCAGGATTATTATTGGGAAGGACTGAAAATGGTTCATGGGAAGATCGTATCAGGGCTCAGGGTGAATTTGTCCATCAAAAATTGCAAATCCGTAAGACTATTCACTAGTGTTAGCAGAATCCTGCAAGGAAATCAGCCTAGCTCCCCCTTTCCCCATTCTCCATTGTTAAGATAGTAGAATGCACCTCGACGAGACTTAATCCTCCCTTCCATTAAAATAATTATTTATAGTTATGAATAGGTACTTTACTATGGCAAAGGTGATAAACAAGTACACCATGTGGAAAAGATTGGCTTTATGTCGTTGAACGACGTGGATGACCCTCTAATGGGAAGGAGGAATGGCAGCAGGAGAAGGATTAGTGGGAAGGAAAGCAGCTGGGAGTCAGTGAGCACGGAGACACTCATGTAGCCTGGCTTACATGGCAAAATACACATCTCCTTCGCACATTTCAACTAGACTTTGCAATCAAGGAAGGATAAAATTGCTGGCAAAAGTAGTGAGTGACTCATCTTAGGGCTCCCTTAAGCTTATTTAAGGGCATCTGTTGCCCTCTAGTGTCTCACCCTGCAGGGTTACTGCCACTCATGAGTGCTGCCTCAGAAGCACTTGAGGGGGAATGTATCCTGATGAGGCTGTAGCTGGAGCATTCGGTGGCATCAGGGATAAAAGGGACTGAGAAAGTAACTTGTCTGCATTGCTCTTCTTCTTACGTTATCCTGGATGGGATTGTGTAAACAGAAACTGAGCATAAAGACAAATATAGGGTGTGCCATGCTTGCTGTAAGAAATTGCCCAAATACTGTAATGGGCTTACATAAATCTGTAGTGGTCAAGTGAGTGCAGGCTCTTAAATACAATCCTTGTTACAGCAACAGCTGAGCATGTACTGAGATGCATAGCAGAAATATGTGGGAAAGTTTACTAAATATATGCCTGACTTAATTTGGCTTCTAGCTGGCATCAAATGCCAAGGTAAACCAGACAGCTGTTTTGATTTCACTGAAACTTTTACTGTGACTGGGAAGCTGGGGGTTGCTATAAAGCCTTTTGTTCTGCAGGAGAGGTTCAGTTCAAGACACCTGAACTGATATTTTTCAGTGGGAAGTTGGGTGATTTCTTCTGCATTTTCCCTGGCTTCTGTGTTCTCTCTTCAAAGGGAGGGCTGAAATACTGATATGTGAACTCTGAAATGTCCTCTATGCACAGAAATCAGAAGAAATCTGAGTTACTGCAGTGGATGATGAGGCTAGGCCCAGGTCACAGCTGAGAACTGAAAATGCCTGAACTTTTTTTAGGGTGCCAGCAGAAATCCCAATGCAGTGTATATCATGTTCTCTTCTTCCACTCAGCACTCAGTCAATTAATTCCTTTAAGAAATCTTGCTTATCATAACCTTGAAAAAATCCACATGTAATAGCTGTTTTTTTTTTTTTTTTTTTTTTTGTGTGTGTGTGTGTGTCATCTGCTACTTAAGATGCTGTGCTGCACTTGTGGAGTGTCTTGTTCAGGCAAGAAGCTGTGTCCGGTTTCTTCTCTACCCATTCATGCAATGGTAGCCAGGATAGTAACAAGGGGACCTGCAGTGTGCACTGCTGGCCAAGCTTGCTGATGCGTGCTTTGACTCTAAACACACTGTTACCTGGGTGCAGATCAGATTTTGTATGTAACGTGATCGGAAAAAAATTCTTGTTTGTCTTGTGGTTGAGGGCAGTGGATGGGGATCCTTAAGGTATGTCCAAAGTGACAGTTTAACACAAGCTGGAGATTTAAAAGCTGAAAAGTTCATCAGGTTCAAATACTCACCAGGTTATGATCAAACTTCACTTAGAAAAAGAAAACTGCAAGTTCCTTTCATGTCATTTTTCTCGTGTGCTTTTAAATTATGGTATTAATATATATTGTATACTATTCTCCTGAGCTATTCTTTGTTTTGAAGAAGAGAGTTAAAAAAAAGAATAAATTGTAAACTGCAGTGCCTAGCCCTACCTGTGGGCTAGAGTTACTATTCACAATGTTTAAAATAAGTCTTTTGATATCTCTGAGTGGATGTTAAACTGGCTTCAAAGCCTTTAAGATGACAAAGATTCTTGTGCCTTAGAGCGAATGTGTGCATCAAAGAGATGTGATGGGAATTTGTGACAGTGAGTCTAGACAGTCCCTGAGCTATTGCTATTTCAGTGACTGTGCTGATGAAGAAGGAGCAGCACTCATAGCAATGGTATTCAGTAGTGACCTCAAGAACATTTTTCAGTGTATCCTGAGGGGAGCATAGGTCTTGGGCAGCTGGGCAGACTTTTTCTAAGTGTGCAATGATTGTTTTGAAATAGTGGAGAGAATGGTAAGTGTGAGGATGGGCTGCCTTTCCTGACCACGAAGGTTATTCTGTGTCTGAGAGACTGCTCAGCAGAGCTTTACCAGTGCTAGTATAGTTCTAAGTTTGTTTTTTATTGAATATCTAACAGATCCGAAGTGGTGATGCAAGGGTCTTATGTCTGAAGGTCTGGAGTTCAGGATGCAAGGTTGGTTTAAACTTTTAGGGCCATGCACACATATCCCTTTTGGTAAACTGGAAACTAAAGATTAGGTAAACAGGGAGACTAAGATCCCAATGTGAGCAGAATATCAAACTCAGAAGCTGAAATGGACCTTTCCTCAAACACAATGGCTTTTCCTTCCTGAACACTTTATGCCATGTTGGGAGACCTTTACTTTTTAGCTCTTTCAACAATTTATCTTCATGGGTCAGATGAGAAACTGAACCTGGACTGCATCTACTGCTATGAGTAGGCTAAGGCCATCCAGGTTAATTTGCTTCTGTAGCGGGCAATCAAGATGCTAATATAGGAAAAGTTCAGATGAAAGGCTGGGGAAGATATTAGGGGCAGAAACCTGAAATTATTATTTATTTTTAGTGTATTTTTTTGAGGAAAAGCCTTGAAATAAGTTAATTTGTATCCCAGAGGCAGTCTTTTGTCAACCCCTGAGAGAGGTGTAGACACTGCATCCTAAACTCTAACTGTAAAACAGTCCTGAAATTACTTCAGCTATTCATTGACTACAGGAGTTTAATGTTCTGAGTGTCTGAAAAATAGGGCCACCTAACAAATTATCAAGAACTAAGTCCTCAGATTCTGATGATTCGTATTTCTTTGGAGGTGGGGCCTTTTTTAATGAGCACAAGATTAATATGGTACTTGTAGATCAAGGAAAACTGTGTGTCTGTGAGCATTTTTTAAATTATTTTTTTATTTCAGCCTCTGGAGAATGAATTCAAGAACTGAACCCATAAACACCTGGAAAATACCTTCTTTCACTAATGTATCTCAATACACTGTACAGTCGCTGCCATAGCAAAATATATAAACGGATACAAACCTTTATGGTTTTGTTGGTGTCCTCTGTTTATGGGCAGTTGTACCAATGAAAGGAACACAATAAAGCTTTTGGCTTCATGTAGGACTTTTAAAAGATGCTGATATTTATTTTCTCTGTATTAATCCATTTATTTATTTTCTCTGTATTAATCCATTTATATTGGTCTGTGATGCTGGAGAGGCTATTGGATTTTTTTATTTTTTTTTCTTAAGATCAACAGAATTTTGTCAGAAATTAATTCTGCAGGGTTTTTTTGCTTGCTAATTCAGGCAGTGATGGCACTGAAGCCTACTTCAGTGCAGACAGCAGAAGCTTGAGGGTGTTCATGAGTTCCCAACTTAAATTCAGTGCTATGTAGTTGTGGCTCTGTTGCTTGTATTGACTATACATTAAACATGCATTATAATGCTGTGGCAGTGTGGTGTTGCAGAAATAATCTTGGTACCATTTGGCAATGAGAGGGCTTGTCTTTGGCATAACAGCCTGATACAAGTATCTCAAACTGTCCCGTGGTTTTAGTGTGAACAGGAAATGCGTATGTGCTCTGTGTTACAGTATGTGGCCATAAGAAGCGCATACTTGAAAAACAAAGCTTCATAGCACTAGCTTCACATAGTTAATTATTATTTATAACTAACAGTTTGATGTAGTTATAAAGTTTTCTAGATTTAAACTTCTTGTGTTTAATTCTAGATTTAAATTTCTTGTGCCTGTTTCACCATTAACTGAAATAGTACCTGTAAATCATATAAACTTTTTGGCTTCAAAATTGCCCTTTTTTTCTTTAAACACAATTACATGAAAGATGAAGTGAACTGTTCTGATTCACATTAAGGTTTGCATTAGTTACAGTACTTGGTATTTGTAGTGATTCATGTATTTGATTTAGAGAAGTTACTAATTAACAGAATCATGAGTAAATGCTGAGCATTTGCTTTGATATATGCGTGAGTTCTATAACTAAAAGCACAGAAATAAGAGAGGCCATCGTGGCTTTATTGTCCCTTACAGTGGCAAAGTGAAAAGTTCCCCTCCACTAAAGAAGCTTCAGAGTTAGAAAAAATGGTTATCCCATACAAGAACATATTGATAAGCCATTATGCTTACACTTCCATCACAATATTTAGGGAAGTTAAAGTATTCTGGAGTTATTGGCTTAGTTCACAAGAATAACGAAATCTGACTGTTAATGGAGATGGCCTTGGTAACAGTTTGAACACCCCTTTTTGGTTTTTAATGTCTAATGAGGAAAGCGTCTTTTTGCTCAAGCAAGTATTACAGCTAGTATTTTGGTGCAAATAATTAAAAAAGACAAAAAAGAAACCCGAAGAGTAGCATCAAAAGGCTCCAAGTGGTGAAGGAGTGTTTACACAGTGCAAAATTGCCGAAGTACTAGTTTTGAAAGAAAATTGCCAGCTGCCTACCTATCTGGACACTGATGAAATTCCCATACGATCTTTTTAGAACTGTGAAAGACAGAGGCTCATGATGAATGCATGTGGTAAGCATGCAGAGAATAGAGGCAATGGCAGGTCCTGCCTCCAGGTATTCCTTAGGCAGCAATCTGAAAAAGGAGAATACCTTCAAGATGAGAGATTCTGCCACATTGACTTCAATGCCCTTTTTAACTTCAAATTATTCTTATTAAAACTTTTTTACTAAGGTTTTAGCTTATCTTCAAAACTCTCATTGTTCTGGAGTTGTAGGTAAGTTTTTGTCACAGATGGTTTCTCTTTCTGCATAAAGGACAGATAAGTACTTCATACATGATTCTTTAGAAATATCTGTTCATACTTAATCTAGTACTGCAGCAGTCTTTCATATGTAAATATGTTAAATGAAATGTTACATTTGACTTGTGGCTCAAGTTTAAAGTCACACTAGTTTTTCTCTGTTGTAATATGACAGTGTATTTTAATAAATCTTTAATATGTTATCCCAAAACTACTTAAGGTACCAACCAATACCTTGAAGAAAGAAAGGCATAAGTTCTGGTTGGACCCTAACGGGATGGAATTTTCCTCTAGGTAGAAAAATACTAAAAATGAAAGCCAACTCAGGCTTTACCCAAAGCCTGAATTTCTTGAGTTTGGGGTTTGTATTTTTTTGTCCTGCCTTGCTATCTGTAGAACTCGTGAATCAACCAACAAGAAAACTCTTTCAAGTATAACATAAAACTTCTGCAACAGAAAATGTAAGTAGATCCTTGATTAACAAATAGAGAAACTGAATACCTGGTCCATGCAACAGGTATTTGCGATAACTGGTTCATTATAGTTCAGTAGGACCACTTTCTTTGATAAAGTTTTTTCATGAGCAACACTGAGAGACCACTTATGCTTTTACTTGTCCAGGTATGGCATGTGGCTGAATTCTAATCCCAGCATTTCTGAAATCCTCTTTTTGAAGTCAGATGCAGGTACCAAAATGCTTTTGGCTTATAGTCAAGCATGAAAGGTAGCTTGCTCCATTGCAAGATTAAGGATTGGACACTGGCATTTGTTTCATGTTAATGAAAAACGTCCAACAGCTATCTGTTAGATCAAGACGCCTTTTTTTGGGAGGAAGGGATTTTCAAGGCAGCTCATCTTCTCAAGAAGAACATTGTGATACAAGGGTATACTGACTTCATGCTACCCTTCCCTTTTCAGGTGACATTTTATTCCTGGCCCAGACATGGTAACTGAGCAAAATATTGCACAGAGGGGAAAATAACCATGTAGTAATGATTACAAAATGTGTCTATTTGCTGGGCTTCCCTACCTTGCATGCTGCTTGTATTTGGCAGTGTGGAAACGTACATAACTATGTGTCATGGTTTAACCCTGGCCAGCAACTAAGCCCCACACAGCTGCTTGCCCATTTCCCCCCCAGTGGGATGGGGGAAAGGATCGGAAGAGTAAAAGTGAGAAAACTTATGGGTTGAGATAAAGACAATGTAATAGCTAAAGCAAAAGCCATGCACATAAGTAAAGCAGAACAAGGAATTTGTTCACCACTTCCCATCAGCAGGCAGGTGTTTGGCCATCCCCAGGAAAGCAGGGCTACGTCACGTGTAAGTTACTTGGGAAGACAAACACAATAATGCCAAATGTGTCCCCCCTGCTTCCTCCTCCTTCCCTCAGTTTATATATTGAGAATGGTGTTCTGTGGTATAGCATATCCCTTTGGCTACTTTGGGTCAGCTGTCTTGGTTCTGTTCCCTCCCATCTTATTGCTTAACTGCTCACTGGCAGAACATGGGAAACCTGGAAAGTCCTTGATTTAGAGTAATCACTAATTAACTAAAACATCAGTGTGTTATGAACGTTATTCTCGTACCAAACGCAAAACACAGTACTGTACCAGCAACTACAGTTGATAGGAAATCAACTCTATCCCAGCTGAAACCAGGGTGTTATGAACTCTTGCACGGACTGCATCTGAATTACTGTTCCTTTTCTCAAAGCCACTATCTTTTCTAACAGAGGTTTGCAAAGTTATTTTAGACTTTTTTTGGAGGCATCCTGGCTGCTTGCCAGAGGAGCTATAGCTGTCCATTTGGTCTGTTGTTTCCTAAGTGCACATGAAACAAGCTTTGCTTGGGTGGGAAGACAGTGCTGATAACAGTAACAGTTTATATTCAGTCATTCATATGTTAAATCCAGGAGTAATTTTTAGAATATATTTTACAGAAAAAGGCTATCTAGATATAAACTCAGTTTTGTTGTTAGAGGTTTTTCTTTCAGAAATGGTTGACCTGCAGAGTCTTGGCAGAATGATATAAGTCGATGTGTGGAATTTCTAAAAATAATAGTTTTGTGTGTGTGTGTTTTTTTTTTTTAAAAAGGGCCTTAGCCACCTGAATCTTCTGTGGTTGCATTTCCTTCTACAGTGGTATAGTGTCTCCTGATACACCAGAAAGGTTGTTGGTTTAAAACTTTTTTTTTTAAACGTAAAAACAATTGTGCCAGCTGACATACTGATTTACCTTAATTCATTCTGTAATTTTGCATTTAGTTGCATTGGATCCACTTGTAAAATCTATAGAATTTATTTAGTGACAGAATATCTGTAATTGCAATGCTACTTAAATAGCATTGTAGTAATGTAGTTGCTTGGTAATGCATTGTATTGAAACAATGAGGCTTTTCTTTTAAATAACACTTTCATGTCAGCCTCAGTATATGTGAACTGAAAACTTAGTCATGTGAATAAATCATGGATGATGACAAATAAATAGAACTGAAGTAAATTCTTTGTTCTGATTTCATTATTTCAGGGTATGATTGCTTTAGATAAGGGCATTTTGTTAAAACGTGAATTTTTAGTTTTGGTTTGGGCATTTTAACAAGTGTAAAGCAAATAGTAATGTGTGGTTTTAAGAGGCAATGATGAGTTCTTCAAGACAGTATAGCTATAGCATCTTTTTTTTTTTTTTTAAAAAAAGAACAATGTCTGAAATGCACTTCAGTAGGTACATTCAGAGTACTGAGCCGTCACAAGCATAAGCAGCGTTTATATAAATGTGTAAGCTTTCTCAGCAGACAGCTGTGCTAATAGACAGGAGCTACGTGAAAGCACTTTAGAGGGAGTAGCAACAAAGCATGGGACAGAGGAGTTATAGGTAGGAGATAAAGATGATGTTTCCACGTAAGCGAGGCACAATGCCTGGCTCTTGTCAAGGTTTGTCTTGTGGATCATGCAAATAAGATCTATTATCAATGTGAATAAGCTTTTTTTCCCAGTCTTTAACAACAGCCTGATGCATGGTTTCAGTGGAATAATTTTACAGTTTCTCTGGAACACATTATAGTCTGGATATAAATTCAGTACTGGACAAGTTACCTTATAGGGGAGCATAGTGTCTAGTAGGACAGGTTTGGAATTGATGAATGACATCACTGAGCAATTAGACTAGCTGCACAGCTGTGCTGATGTCATGCGGCTGACTGCATTTAAATTTATGGCTGTGCTATTAAAGTGTAATGATAACAACAGAGACCACAAGAGGTGGCTAAAGGTTTTTCAGACAAAATGGTGAGAGAAGACAGATGTTTATTGCAGCGCTAGTGTGTTTTCCAAGTGTGTGCTTTCCAAGGAACACAACAATAATTTCCTTCCTTTCCATCTGATGTCTCCAGCAGTATGTTAAATAGCACAAGTGACTTGTCACTATTTTGGTAGTAAAAATGATGAACATATGCTCTGTTTCACCGTTTTAAAAGCACTGAAGTACCTAAGGTCTAGTTCCTGGCAGCTGGCTGAGTTGCTTTGTTATGCAGAGGCTGACACAGGGCAAGTGAGGTAATGAAAAGGTTTAGCCAGAGTGCTCACTGTACGGCCTGATCTATGAAATTGGGCATCTTACGTTAGGGAGAATGAGAGAAAAAAAGGCTGAATTTTCATGCACGCAGCTGTGGGCTGGAGCAGTTGTTGAGCTGAGGCTGAAGTGACATGAATGACACCCGCAAGGACTGTGGTTCACATGAACACATACTTCACCAGAGCAAATCCTCTTTTCACCAGGTTATGAATTCAGGAAGAGCCATGCTGCAGGATATGACTTGGAATATAATCTATTGCAGAAACGTGTGTGGAGGGGGGGTCATGTACTAGGTGCCACTTGAATGTTAATAAAACTGCTGTCTGCATTCCTTATATTTGGTGTTTCCTGCAGCAGCCTTACCCAGGCAGCTGAATTCTGCCTCCCGGCTCTTTAGTGAGGGTACTGATGTAGGAACCTCATGAAAATAAGGGAGAATTCATTTATTCAGTTTTTATGAGAGAGGGATGTGTTCAGTGGGTCACTCTGCAGCTGGTCTTTTTAATGTAAGGATTTCTTTCTAAGGGCTAATTAGTCAACTTTTGTACTAGTGCTTTTGCACAGTGCTGAATGCAGAAATATCGAAGTTGTTGTAACTTTCTCCCAAAACTGAGTCTTCTTGGCATGCTAAACAAGCTCCTTATCCTGCCTCTCCTCCCCCCCAAAAATAAACAGTCTGACGGTAACTTTAATCATATCTGAACATGTTTTGAGAGGGCAGAGAAAGCCTCTCTCTTTGTTACAAGAGAGAAAACATGGATTGTGCTCTGCATGGAGTGGGACTTCCCTGTCAGTTGTTAAATGTGGATTTTTCACATGTCGTTTCACAAATAACAATTACCCTTGTGTTGAGTACAGAAATTGCAGAAGGTGCTTTGGGAAAGCCAATTGCCTACAGTCCTGCTTACAGGGGAAATGCTGAAAATTTTGGCAGGAGGCAGGGTAAAACTGATTTCCATGAGAAAACCTAAAGAAACAAAAAAGGCTCTAACTTTTCACCCTGTGTATCTTATCGGCCACAATACAATGTAAGTTCCCTTAGGAATTTAAAGCTGTTATAAGCCAAATGCTGTTATGGGACTGTGTACGACATCTTGATTTACCTTGCAATTGTTTCAAGACTTTCAAGATTGTGCTTTAGTGACCATGTGTGTTTGCAGAGCTTTTTGACTTGGTGTGGCATTCCCTCCTACCTTCTGTGAGCTACTGAGGGTTGGAAGCCCTGAGGGTGAGTGATGCCCTAAACCAGTTAGGGCAGCCCAGAGGTCTCCTGCTGAGCAGAGCTGCCCCACGGGGAGGAGGAATCCTTCCCTCAGCACCTGAAAGGAAGGGGGAGCTTACTTTTGGGAGGCATTTTCATTAATTTGCTTGACAACAGTTTAAGCTGTGGCAAATTACAGTGACATTTGGAAGGGGAGGTGCAGGCTTCCTCTGCTGGTCATGGCTACTACAAGGTAGTGCTGCAGCTGGTGGTGGGGAGGAAGTCCTGGGCAGAAAGGCCAGCCAGGCTATTCCTTCTGTGCTGGTGAGTTTTTTAGCATCACATTGTGCCCCTATGCCATTTTAAATGCCTACGCCAGAGCTGAGATGTTGCCAGATACTGTTGTGTAAAGTAGTCCAGCAAGGGAGCAGTTGACTGGCTGACTGACAGACCTGTGTACTCATGTCGGCTAACAGGAGAAGCTATTACAAAGGTTAAAAATTTTTAAAAATGAAACTTGCAGTTACTGGTTATGAGAAGCACATACCTGGTGTGTTGGTAAGTTCTGGATTGCAAACTCTTCCTCCTTGGAGAAACTGTATGGATTGGAACTCCCTAAGAACAACCTGTTTTGGTGCCATGGAGAGAGCAACTGCTTATGAGGAGTTGTCAGTTGTCTCTGGTCTACGCATAAAATATGTGTAAACTTGTATCAGATTATGGACAATTTCTGTGCTTGGTCTTGCGGTGTATTCTTGGTTGACTGTCATTTCAAATTGTGTTTTTGCTGAATTTTTCAGCACACTCATAGAGTTTTGTATTTTGTGCGGTTTGGTTGGTTTTCTTTTCCTCAAATCAGACTCGAGAAAAGAAATTGGTGTATATCAGTGTATTGATCACAAGCCATGTAATGATAGGTCTGACTTTGGATGGAAGTTGCCTCAAACCTTTGGTAGCCAGTAAAACCTGAATTTGGTCATGATATGACAGCATAGAGTTAAGAAGTTTGGGTTGTTGTTGGTTTTGTTTCTGGTTTGGTGTTTGTTTTTTTTTTTTTTTTTTCCTCTTTCCATTCTGTAGTGCATTTGAATTTGTTAACCTGAGACATTTTGCTATACTTTGGATGTGTCACATAAGTGACAGTTCTTGCTGTTTTCCGTATATTCCTGCGTTGTGACTGGAGACAGGGTTAGGTTTCACTGTGCAGCCAGAAGACTGATCACATGTTTTTGCATCTGAATACATAACTGAAAGGAAAAAAAGCATGTTAATGCAATATTGACATTCTGATACCAATTGCAGAAAGCCTCAGTAGTATATTATGCTAAAAGAAACAAGATAATTCCCAGTCACAAGGAAATTATCTGAAGTTTAGATGATTCCCAGGAATTTATTTTTGGTGGGAACCTTCAACTGTTTCTATCACATAGCTAGGTTGTCAAGAGTTTTTATCCCCTTGGCTATTCACCATGGTTGCATGTCAAGAAACATCAGGTTTTGGTGCATATAATACTTTCTACTCCTCCATTCTTCAAAGTCACTGCCATAGCACTCAGCCCATGGCTTTGTCCATATGATGGTTAGAAAATACTTGAAGCACAATCTGATATGTTTTGTTACTGCACAGCCTTGGCAGAGGCTTACTAATCAGTTCCCAAAATGTTTCTTAAAATTATCCAAAGGTTAAAAAAAACACCCGTATTCTTGTTGAATATTGTTCTCTGGACCATTTCTTGTAGCCTTGATTGACTTTCTTCTGTACTTTTTAACAAGGGATGGAAAAAAAGAAGTTGAGTGGTATGTTGAGTGAAACAGTAAAGGTCATCCTCTTGTTTTGCTTGTGTTTGTAGCTATAGGAGAGTTTAGGAAACATAACCGTGTCTTCAGTACTCTTGCTGCCCTATAAGTTTTTACTGGTCATTTGGCTTTCTTTTGGCAGAATTAATGATCCTTTGTACAATCCTTTTGTATTTACAAACTCTGTGACAGAATCAGTTAAATATCTTTGCTATTTGGCTATGGTCTTAAGGTGGTAAAAAATTATTTTCATTTTCAACGAAGGCAAAAAAGGTCACAAGGGAAGCCCTTCTAGGGACAAAGTCCAGCCTTCACAAACCTCCTGAACATTGCAGGTGGTGCTAAACCAAAACCTAAGGTAACTTGTAGTGCTAGATAAACTGCTGACAATAAAATTCTGATGTCAGCCAGAAAGTTAAGCAGTTAAGGATATGACAATGGAATAAGTGATAGGAGCAATTAGTTAGACAGCAGGATTTTTTCCCTGTTATTGACACACATGTTGTCTATTAGAACTGGCAACAATGAGGTTATGAAGTATATTGCTTAGGAATATCTCTTGGCTAAGGTTTGCCAGAATGGAGCAAGTAGAATCCTACAATAATTTATTTTGATGAAATAAAGGACAAAAGTTCATGATCTTGGCCTACACGGTGGCCCCGTGTCTGAAACTTTCCATGTGTGTAGATATTTCATCTGCCAGGCGCAAAGCAGATGTTTGGAAAAAAGAAGTGCACAAGCAGTACCTATGTGTGATTAGTTGTTTAAGTTGATTGGAGCTAGCTGAGTGGTTAATCTGAAGGAGGTAAAGTTAAAAAGCTAATCACAGCTGAATTTATGTTCTTCTGGTTTATATGATAAATTGATGATTTTTGGACATGAGTGTTCCCCGTAGGCTTAAGAATTTAAATGTGATGAAAATTTATTCCATATATTCATAAATATGTATGTTAGCAATATTGAAAGGGATTTTTTTTCCTGGAAACTTCTGTGCCTGAAGAGGGCAACGTTATCTTCAGGATATTTTGGAATAAGGGAGGCCTCTGGCATTAAGATATATGTAAATATAAAAGTTTTGAAAAGGACTGCTTGTATTTTAGGCAGTATTGTGCAAAACAGGACATACAGGCTTGATTTTCAGTTTTAGTTGTCAGCTGTTTAATCAAAAGAATGGTTCCTGGAGGAGGCTTGTACTTGCATTCTTACTATACTTATAGGCTTATGTTCTCTGCTTAGGCGATGTGAAAATATTTTAAAAACAAGGCTACTGTAACTTAACTACTAGCTTAGACATTGATGCCCCCCATAACTTCACAGAATCAAGGAATAGTTGAGGTTGGATGGGACCTTTGGAGACCATCTAGTCCACTCCCCCTGGCCAAAGCAAGTCAATAAGATCAGCTTGATCAGGACATTGTCCAATTGTGTTTTAAATATCACAACAATGGAGGCTTTACAGACTCTGAGCATATTAATCAAGTGCCTGACCACCATCACTGTAAAGTGTCTTCTCCACTCACTGCATACCAGTGAGAAGAGTCCAGCTTCTTTCTCCCTCCACTTCATTTATATGCCATGATGTGGTGGGTTGCCCTTGGCTGGCTGCCAGGTACCTGCCAAAGCTTCTCTATCACACCCCTCAGCTGGACAGGAGAGAGAAAATGCAATGAAAGGCTCATGGTTTGAGGTAAGGCGAGGGAGATCACCCAGCCATTACTGTCATAGGCAAAACAGACTCGACTTGGGGAACTAATTTATTACCAATCAAATCACAGCTGTGTAATAAGAAATAAAACCAAATCCTAGAACACCTTCCCCCCACCCCTCCCTTCTTCCTGGGTTCAGCTTTACTCCTGATTTTCTTTAAATTCTCCCTCCAAAAAGTACGAGGGAATGGGAGTTGCAGTCAGTTCATCACATGTCTGCTGCTTCTTCCACCTCACACTCTTTTCCTGTTCCAGTGTGTGTCCCTTCCAGGCGGTGCAGTCCTTCAGGAACAGACTGCTCCAGTGTGTGTCCCCTGTGGGTTCTGCCAGCAAAGCTGCTCCAGCCTGGGCTCCTCTCACCATGGGTCACAGGTCCTGCCAGGAGCCTGCTCCAGCATGGGCTTCCCACAGGTCACAGCCTCCTCGGGCATCCACCTGCTCTGGTGTGGGGTCCTCCATGGGCTGCAGGTGGATATCTGCTCCACCACAGACCTCCATGAGCTGCAGGGGCACAGCCTGCCTCACCATGGGCTTCATCACAGGCTGCAGGGAAATCTATGCTCCAGTGTTTGAAGCACCTCCTGCCCCTCCTTCTGCAATGACCTGGGTGTCTGTGGAGCTGTTTCGTTCACAGATCCTCACTCCTCTCATCTTGTTGCTGTTGTGCGGCAAGATCTGTCCCCATCCTGTTTCCCCTCCTTAAATACATTATCCCAGAGGCACTACCACCACCACTGACGGGCTTAGCAGGGGGTCTGACTTGGAGCCGGCTGGCATTTGCTCTATCAGACATTAGGAAAGCTTCTCACAGAAGCCACCCCTGTAGTCCCCCTGCTACCAAAACCTTGCCACACAAACCCAATACAATTTATAAGATCCCCCTGAGTCTTCTCAAGGCTAAAAAATCTCAGCTCTCATCTTCTTTTTTTTCATGTCAGATGCTCCTTGGTCAGCTTTGTGGCCCTTCAGTGCACTTGTTACAGTATATCCACACCTCTTGCACTGTGGTGTCCAAGCCTGCATCCAGCACTCCAGATTCAGCCTTAAACCAGTGCTGAGAAGAGGGTAAGGACCCACCCTCCTAAACCTACTGGCAACACTTTTCCTGATGCATTACAAGATGCTGTTAGCCTTCTTTGCCATGGCTGTGCATTGCTGGCTCATGGCCACCTTGGTGTCCACCAGGACCTGCTGCAAAGCTGCTTTCCAGCAGGTTGAATCCCAACCTGTATTGCTATGTGGAGTTATTTCCTACCCAGGTTGCAGGACTTCGCACTTCCCCTTGTTGAACTTCATGAGGTTCCTGTCAGCCCATATTACCACCTTACCCTTCATGCTTTTGGACATAATTTCCATGGTTATTTGCTCCATGACCATCCCCAGGGACCGATGTGTTATCTGTCCAGTATACACTAGAGTGATTAAAGCCCCCGTGAGGACCAGTGCTGGCAAATATGAAGTTCTTCCAGTTCTCTGAAGAAGACCTCATCTGTTTCTTCCTGATCAGAGATGGTCGGTAGCAGACATGCACCACAATGCCACCCATGTTCTGCTCTCTAATCCTAACCCTTAAACTCTGCTGGCTCATCACCAGTCCCAAGGCAGAGCTTCAGGCTTTCTAGCTGCTCTTTCATGTAAAGGGCAACTCTTCCTCCTTGTTGTCTTCCTCCTCAAGAGCCTTACATTGCAGTGCTTCAGTCATGTGAGCCATCTCGTATGTCTCAGTAACCCCAATGAGATCACAACTGCCACTACGTGCAGACCTCTAATTCTTTATTATTTCCTGCATACATTAGTGCACCCGAGAGGCACCCAGCTGTGCTGATATCTCAGAAAAAGTGAGAGTTTTTCCCATAATTCTGTCTGTTGGGCACTTATTTATGTGAATATGTTTAAGAAAGGTCCTCTTCAACTGTGTTCTGTTGCTTACAAGGTCCCTACTGCATATATCACCCCCACAAACTTTGTTTATCAATATGATTGACAGCTTCCTCACCTGATTGTTCGTCATGATCTTCCCCCCAGCCCAGTCTTTCCTAATTTAAAGCTCTTCTTACCAAGTTGGCCAACCCATGGTAGAGATGCTTTTACCCCACCTAAGTGGATCCAAGCTTTTCCTAGAAATCCTCGAATCTCAGGAAGGGTACTATGGTCATAAAAAACAAAAACCCTGTTATTGACACCACTGTGAAACCAATTGCTGACCTGCAGGGTCCATCATCTTCCCCTAATGCCCTTTTCCCTCACTGGTAGGATCAAGATCATCACCTGGACCTTGTGGGCATTTGACCATTACTGCCAGGGCCATGTAGTCAGGTTTGAAACTTTCCTGGTCATCCCTGGTGCCTACGTCGGAAAGCAACAGGGGGTAAAAGTCTGAGGGCCTGACAAGCCTTGGCAGTCTTTCTGCAACATCCCAGATCAGCATAAACCTTCCTAGATTGTGGGTGAGGTTGGCAGATGGGGACCTATGTCTCTGATCGCAGGGAGTCTCCCGTTACTATCACTTGCTGCTTTCTCCTGGTGCTCCTTCATGGCCCAGATTTAGCTGGCCTGGGTGCTTTCTTGAACAGAGCTCCCAGACTTCTGTTGGCAATGAGGGCACTAAATCTATTCTGTAATTGCACCTCTTGAGGTGGAGCAGGAACGTTCCTCACGGTGTCAGAAGTCATAAGCTTCCAGCTCTCACCATCCTGGAAGACCATACTTCCTACCCTGGCAGGTACAGACTATCTGGACAGTTGGTGATTTGAGTATTTGAACCTGCAGTATAGGAAAAGATCTGGTCGATCTTTTGGTAGCTTTCTAATGGTGGTGGTTGTTAAGAAAAACAAACTTCCCTCCCTTACTCAAAAGACACTGGATCAGAATAGTGGATCATGCTGAACATGGCTATTCACTCAAAAATCTAGAAAACAAAAATCTAGGTGATAAAGTAGGTGTGTGTTTGTTTTCTGTGTATGGTTATGGATAGTCAGAAGGCTAAGGTTATCCAGCAGAAACCTGGATAGGATTAGCATAATGCTTCTGTCTTAGGATACTTGTAATATATTTCTATATTGGGATAATTCAATGTGGAAAGGACAGCAGGAGCGCATCTAGTCTAACTTTCTCCTCTATGGGGGAACGAAGCAGGAAATCAAAGCTGTAGGTAGTGGTATGGGTATTCAAAAGTACAAGAACTTTGGGCAAAATACAGGAGTACTCGGAGAAAACATTCATTCCTTACTTAAACATGAACTATGATTGCTTGCTGTGTACGCTTGCTGTTTATGTGAAAGCTGGTGTTTCATCTGTGCAGTCTCCAGCACAGCTTGATTACGTGGGAGGTTATGGTGATGGAAAAAAAGTAGTCCTATGACTCCACAGAAGCTTTCATGAGAACTCCGAACTTAAGCCAGAGGTTGGTTTCTCTCCTTTGTTATTAGCAGCTGGAGTGTCTTTTTTTTTTTTTTTTTTTTTTTTTTTTTTTTTTAATATAGAATGGAAAACATTCTGGGTTTCAGTTGCTGAAAGCCATTTATTCCACTCTTTCCACAAAAATATTTTGAGTAAGGGAAGACTTAAGAAAGGACTGAGAAACACTTTTCCTTAGGCAAATTCATTTGCCTAAAAAATTGAAAAAGTCTTATTTCCTGACCTACCTTAAGTAGTTATGTTTAAAGAAGGTAACTCTAATAAATGACTCTTGGTAGCACATGCTGCAGCCTGACACTTGTGACTTCTCTGGTGTGTTCAATTTGCTTGTGACTCCCAGCTGCTTTGGTTTCCTGACCATCCCGTTTCTTATCTCTTTCTAAGCTACAATGCTCTATATTTAAACCATCTAGATAGAAATCTGCACCCTGCATGCAGTTACTGTGGGGAGCTGTGCATTTTGCTGTGGTACTTGTGTCAAAATGACAGAAAGTGCAACCAGGCCAGTAGGTGAAATCAAACCATGCCAAATATTTCCTTTAGGAAAGTTTATTTTAAAGCTTTTTTAACACATAATTAGGCCATCTCAGCAAGCCATGCACTTTCCTAACGCAATTATGAGAAAGCTGTTGAGTTAAATTACTAGTGGTTGTCTAGACATCCTACTGGAATCTCCTGAGTTGGAATTTAATTAAATTGAGGGAACTTCTATGGTTCTAGACAGAAGTATTTGGCTCGAGTGTCTTCTTGTTGAAGATGTGGCTTGGAGAAAAACATAGAGTTCCTATGGGGATAGGAGAATATAACTGCTTTTGGAATTAGATGCTGAACAGAGAAGAGGAATTGGAGTTATAAAGAGTACAACTTTTGTTCCCACTTCCAGGGATGATCATCTTTCTGGAAAGAAGCTAGGGCTGTACCAATATGGCTTGGCAATAAATGAGAGCTTCAGAGAAATGTTCACAGTTCCCCGTTGCTGTCCACAATTACCCTGCTGCTTTTGCCTCAGCATTATCCACAGCTGTTTAATTTTTAACCCCTCTTTTTTTTTTTTTTTTTTTTTGGGCACAAACCATGTTTTAAAAGAAACAACATTTTCAAATCATGGTGCATTTTAGAATGTATTATCCTCTGTGAGCTTTTATTCTCCACCTACTGAGATCTCTGGGATCTCTTAGCAATTATGTTAGTATTCACATCAGCTCCTCTGTTTATTTCCTTACTATTGGCTTGGCATGCATATGTAAAAATTAAGTCCTTGGAAGCAGGAGTACTGCAGGAGTGCTGCTGGTGCAGTATCAAGCACAGAGGATCCTGATTCCCCTTGAGCACTCGAAATTCTACCTACCAAGTGTAATTACTAAGATTTTTTTTTTTTTTTAAGGGGGAGAGGGTCCCCTTGACTGAATGGGAAGTTAACAATGTTGACTATTTTCTTGATTTATGCCTCAAACATGGAAATGTTGGCTGGTGGTTTTTTTTGAGATGGGAAGTGAAACTAAATACTATGTTAAGTATTAGCAGATGCTACAGAGATGGACAGAATAGCAAAGGAACCTCTTTTGAGAACAAACGGTGGGATTTAAAACTAAATAAAGCTTTGTGTACCTGCCATCATCTTGGCGAAATGGCTCGTTTTGCTGATGAAGTTCTTAATGTCTTTCTGGAACACTGTAAACAAGAAATACACTGCCTTACAAGTAAAAAAAAAAAAATCCTGATGTCTATCATCCTTTTGAGAAAAAGCATTGGCTTTTGTTATCAGCAAGAAGGAACAGCAAAGTTGTGGGTTTTTTGTTTTTTTGTTTAAACAGCTACATATATCTGTTATCAAAACATGTGAACATCCTTTTATGTCAGTGGGATTTCTTTCATTAGTATAAAAAACTGTAGTCCTTACTCAATATCACTCGGAATAAGTAGTTTAGTGGTTGAAGTCAGATTAATCTTAATTCAGTAGTTGTTGCACAAAATTGTGTAATCCTTAAAAAGATTAGACACCTCTTAGGTCAGTGACCCATCTTTTCCTTCAAAGGGTATATCCAGTTACCAGAACTAAACTGCTTCTGACACTATTTGCAGGTTCTGAACCATAAAATGGGATCAGTTCTAGAGCTATGATCAGGATACAGAGTTGGAACATCCAGTTTGGGGTCTCAGTACAGTGTAGATGAGAACTTAAATCCAGCTTTTATTACTATATGTTTTCTAAGTTCTCTGTATTAAATTTATTTTTTGTCTTGTGAGGAAGACTGATTCCTCCTGTGATCCAGAAGCAAGAAGGTGCTTTGATGCTAGAAAAATGACGATCTCAGACATGCTGTGTGTATGTGTGTGTGTATATATATATAATTATATTTGTATTTGTGGAGCAGGATTTATTGATGCAGTGGTGATGATGGTATTTGGGCGGATACACTACAATCCCACTGGCAGCAACTCCAGAGGGTATAAAATGGTTTACTTGTACGCTCCAAGATATCCACTGCGATATATGGCATCTCTTCCTAGAGAGTGCATTTGAAAGAAAGAAGTATCTGTAGCCTCCTGTAGGTTTCTGCACTTGGGGAAACAATGAAAAAGTAAGAATCCTACTTGGTTTGGAGAGTTAAAGTAAATCAGTCCATAGTATAGTACATATCCTTAAGACCAGAGTGACAAGTTATACCAATACCCTATAGTATTTGGGATACCGCCCGCAAACACCAGTATGGTGGTGTGGCCATTTTGTAAACTATATTTCTACCTGTGCTCTTGTATCAAAGTCTGCATGTTCCTTTGAGGTCTCCTCTTGAGTCTTACAACACTTGCCCTTCTAACCTGTCTGCAAAAAAAACCCCAACCTACTCTGTAGGTACTTGTGTAATGCAGATGAGTTCAAATTCAGTCCAGGGCCATAGGTTTTAAAAGTGAAATAGCTAAAACCTCTCCTATTCAACTTTGATATGAATTTACAAAATTGGTACTGTTCTCTAAATAGCCAGTGCAGGAGAACTAACTCCATTAAGGCCATCAGGGCCAGCTGGGCCTGAACAGAGCACTGGTACCAAGAGGAAACGATGAGCATTAGTAGCTGGAGATTCATTTTTACATGAGATAGAAACACCCAGCTTCCAGTAAGACGTGTTGTCACAGGAGGTTTGTAGCTTGCTGGAGCCCAGATCTAGGGTGTTTTAGATGACTGCTAAAATTCATCTGGCCTTCAGACTGTTACCCTTCATTGATTGCCTTCAGGGCATTAATGATGCCACTGAGACCTGGAATAGCTCATGAGGTACTATGGAGCTCTGGAGGTAAAGGTGAAGGATGTGAGAGCTGAGGTTGTATTGTCCTCAGTCCCACTAGTGAAGGGGAAAGACTCAGTTAGGAATGGTTGCCTCCTGCAAATTAAGAAGTGGCTGCATGGCTGGTGTTACAGAAGGTGCTTTGGCTTTTGTGACTATATGTCCTTTTTCAAGGAATGACAGATGGAATCCACCTGACAAAATGGGATAAAACTGCCTTTTTCTGCAGACTTGACAACCTGGTGAAAAGGGCTTTAAACTAGATATGGGGCAATAACCTGTACTTAGGAGAAGGCACAGAGGTTAGGGGTGGCAAATACATGGAGCAAGGTGATGGGAGAGAGCCATCAGGAAAGGTAAAAATGGTCGCAAGGGGCCAACCCCAAGCACTTGCATGAGTACAAGCAAAGCGGGAAACAAAGAGGGCGCAGGAGCTCTGTATGTGGATGCAGGGCCACGACGACACTGGAATAACTGAGGCATGGTGGAACAGACCCGATGACTGCATGCAGACTCTTTGGTAAGGATGGCTGGAAAAGAAGCGGTGGCAGTTATTTTAAATGAAGGAGTGCTCCAAAAACCACGATGAGATCCTGAGGTGAAAGGGGGAGCAGTTCGGGACATAGACTTATATCTAACTGACATAGAGTATTGGCCCTTCAGAATGTAAACCAGGCAAGCTTCTGTCCTTTACTAATAACTAGATGCTTTAACTGCCAAATGTAATGATGGCAGTAAGACTCTTCGAACAGAGCAATAACGTAATTGCTTATGGAAACACAGAACCTGATGTGCTTTAGGTGTCACATTCAGGTTCTTAACTCTGTTGTATTTTCCATTTACATCTTGCTCACATCACACTTCAGAGCTGGCTGTCCACAACGCTGTGCGGAGAATGCAGCTGTAGGGTTGGGAGTGAACTGCGGCCCACAGCAACACCTCTTGTGGGTTATCTAAAATAAAGACATTCTGATTTCACATTGGTTATGTCTCTGTGAAGCAGAAAACCACTAGCCCAGCAGAGTTCTCTTGCCAAGGCAAAGTAGGAATTGAAATGGGATCAGAAGTCTCTTGGTTACTTCCCCTCTTTACATTCCTACAGAGTTAGTGTAGGTGAATCTGCTCCATGAGTTGGTGCTGGTTAAGCACAGCTGGCTCTTAATGAATAGAGGTCATAGTGCCAAAAAGCCATCCTGCTTCACATTAGTTGCTTCCCCTCTGCCTCCCCCCCTCCTTTCTGGAAAAAGGAGGAAATTTCCAATCAAAGGGGATATTTGCACAATGTTTTGTAGTTTATGCTGTAACTTCCTTTCTGGAATATTGTAGCAAATGTGTCTAGCAGGTGCAGACATTAAATCAAAAGGTAAAAATGTAAAGCAAAGTTCTAGTAACTAGTAAATATATATTTCAGTTTACTTAACACTTGCTCAAATCTCTGACAGCTGGAATGAGAATGCCTTATTAGGACAAGATGTAATTTTCATGTCTGTCTCAGAGCTGGTTTGTTGTAGAAGTGGGACCTACTGTTCAGTCATACTTCAATCTCACTTACTTTTAAAGGACCACAGCTTTCTACCATAGGTAGGAAAAGCAAAGCACTGGAATGTATTCTTCTGGGAGAAACTAGTAATAGAGGATTCTGATACAGGATGCTGAAGACTTTTCTGAGGAATTTTTTAACAAAGCAATTTGTTATAGTCTTATTACCAAAGCTGAATGGAAAGGTCCCTGAATGAGTTCATTAATTTGCATGATCAGATAGATTATTGGAATACTGGAAATAGATTATTGGATAATTGGAAAATTAGTAAGTTTTATAAACATTAAACCCATGGGAAAAACATCAACTTTTACTGTGCTATTAGTTGCAAGCTTTTCTGCTTTTATGCATTGCTTTGTATCTTGGCCTTGCCTTTTGATTACTTGGTATTAAAAAATAATGATCTTGTATAAAAAAAGCTTTAGTATTATATGACATAAATCGGCTTCTACAGCTACTGTGGCTAAGAGTTTTGAAGATCCCTTTGCATCCTGACTTGCTGATGTATACTTCCAACCTGTTTATGCCTATTTAACTTTGGAATCGCACTCAAATTTCATATCCTATTAACAAGATATGCTATAAAGCTAAACCACATTCTGAATCACTTTCTAAATGAAAGGAATTAGCAAGAATTGTAGCAGTGAATGAGGGCTTGGAAATCTAGTTCATTAGTAAGAACTTGCGCTGCTAATTAAGTATTTCTTTCAAACTATCCAAACCAGTAATTTTTCTTCTGTGTCTCTAATATTTCTTCTATAGGAGTAAGAACTGCAGTCATCTTCTGAAATCTGAAAGGTGGAAGGATCTTTTTCTTTGCAAATTTGCACTGGAATCAAAACCGTTCTCTTAATACTTGTGTTACTGTGTTGGAGAAGCTATTGATGCAGGGACTTCTTTATTCTACAAGCAAATAGGCAAGGATATTTAGGCAAGACTTAAGAGCTGATTTTAGAAAATAAACTAACTACTTTTTGTCTTTTTATTTAATTTGTGTTGCTTTTTTAAATTCGTGACTCTAGAAACAGTTTTTAACAGTGCAAGAAAATTTAAAAAAGCTTTCTGTTTTCTGAAACATTTTAATATGAAAGCAAAATCAAAAAGTTTCGTTTCTCTCTAAGTCATAAGCCTTGTGAGTCTTAAGAGGCACAAATATGCATCCAAGTATATCATAAGAAAGTTCTCCCACAAAAAATGTGAGAAAAGACTGTTAAATAATATGGAATTTTTAATAGTCTAATAGTGAAGAGGTAAAAGCATTGTGAAGACTACAACTGTTTCCTTACAGTAATGATAAAGTAATTATAAATTGAAGATCACAGTTGTTGCCTTATGACTGCTGTCCATAATTTGTCTTAAACAGAACTTTTATGTTCTGAATATGTGCATGTACTGAATATGTTCTGCATATGGTGTATGTACTGAAGTCTGCCTCAGTGTCTCCCTGAAAGAAAATTACTGTCCAGAGTCTTTTTGGGTTTGGTTTGGGGGTTTTGGTTGGGGTTTTTTGTCTACACTGAAATGCTACTTCCGAAATTTAAGTGGTGGAAAGCTGCGAAATTTTGTATTGCCTACGGACTACCACAAGATGGCAATGTTATTTCTGTGCTTATTAAGACAGGAGTTAATTTTCAGCAAACTGTCAGCCTTGCATGAAAGGAAAAGGCTAATGGAGGTGACTTCCTTGGTAAAGTCTGGCATGTGTTAGGCTCACAAATCTTATTAGATCAATGAAATTTAAAATAACCTAGAAATTCTGTTTTAACGATTTTGATGTTGCAATCAAATACGTGGTGTCAGGTGAAACCATGCCAAGTTTGGGTTTATTTGATATCCTTTCTATAAAAATATCATTGTACCTTTATAATAGCATAATAGCAATCACGGGCCCTATAAATGAAAACCGAACTACTCTGCCTAGTTCAGTCCATATTTCACAAATGTAACTACAGTTTTGAATTAAATATCCCTTTCTTCTATCCTCAGTCTAAGCATTTGTCTGGTTATCTGGGTTGGCACTTGATGCTCAGGTGTGACTTCTTAAGAATTTCAATGACTGCAGGGTGCAAGAGTCATAACCTGTGAACTGTTCATAATTTTTTTAATAGTGCAGTTTTTGACTGCATGTTGCAAAATTAACTGAGAAGTCACCTTGCCAAAGTCTAATGCAGGAGTTCCAAGAGCGAATAAAGGAAATAAAATATTACTGGCTATGCAGTTATCTTTGGAGAGTCTCCAGGCTGAAGATGTTTTTTCATTGTAAACTACTAGAGGTCTCAGTGTGAGACCATTTCTTTGGACCCACCACAGGGACCTCATGAGTGCCAGACCCGGAGAGGGAGGAGAATTATTGTCAAATACTCAAGGAAACCCAGCAAGTGTGGTCTCATCACCACATAAATCCCTACTTAAGCCAGTTTTTCTGCATGGTTTCATTGTCAGGACCTCTCTTTAAAGCTTCACTGTCAAAAATTCAAAGTCAGAACAAAAAAGTGTGAAAGATTGCCTTGGGTAAGTGGATTTTCAACTCTTAGTGCAAGTGCATTATATTCTTGCTCAAATAGATGGACACTTTGTAATTAACTTCATTATTTTCTTATTTAAGAATAGCTGGTTTATTCCGGGTTATTCACAGTGTCATGTATCAGCATGCATGTTGTTCATCGGTAGCTACTGGCACTAGAAGATCTCACATGAAGAAAGTCAGTGTTGCATATGAAAATAGAAAGAGGACCAAAATATTGATGAATGTTTTGGGGTTTTATGTGTTGCAAGGATCATAAGACCCTCCGAAACTCTGCATGTATCTGCAACATAGACACAGCATTCCTCCCCAGGAACTGACTCTTAAAGAAGACTGGATGTCTTGTGGTAGCCAGCAGGTGCTTACTGTCTTGTCCTTGAGGGCACCAAGAGGCCCCGTGGGTCCAGAAGATCTATTTATCAGCTTACATTCAGGCTCTTCTTTTCTGGATTGTTGTAGGTGTACCTACAAGAAGCCTGTCCTCAAGCCTGTCTCCAGTCTTGTCTCCTGGACAGGGTCAGATCTATGTTGTAGCTTTGCCTCAGGCCCTGTCTCCTGCTACCCCTGATTAGACTGCCTGGATAGACCCTGAACCTGGTTCATCACATCTGGGGCATTCAGTGGACCCTCCTATCAGCGCCTGGCTTTGCTTCACCAGCTCCCGTGCTGCAGAGTCATGCTCTAACTGATGAAGATGCTGCCCTGTCTGTGCTGTGGTTACTCCCAATCTGTCCTGCCTTGTGGAGCAAGCAGGAAACAGCTCTTGGTGTTTCTGACAACGTTCTGCTGTGTTCATCTTTGTGTCACTGCCATTTGTAGGTTACTCAACTTGATGAAAACTTTTCACCCGTCTGTTACAAACAACTATCTCTTAAATTGTTATTTTGGAGGGAAAATAACAAGTGAAGGGGAAGAAATTTTTCTATATTTGCTATTTTCTATTTGCTGACAGTAACAGCATCTAGGTTTGGCCCTTGCTGTTTTTTGCTTAGCCATTGCAGAAGAAAAGATGTCTGATGTACCAAAGAGTGTGGTGTTTTTAAACTGGTACGTGGAAATTTAAGTTCTTAGCTGTGAATCAGTCTTGCCTTCTAAATATTTGCAAAATGAAGTTTTGATAAGGCAAGACACTTCTGAGGCCTGGCAATATTATGTGCCTCAAAAGGAGTTTCTTTTACAGAACTTTATCTAGGTGGAAAGCTGAAAGAAATGTTTACAAGCCTATTCTGTTCCCTGCATGTATACATCTCAGTCACTTGGAAGTCTCCCGCAGCTTAGCGGTTGAATGACTCCAGTTCCATACATGATCTCATTAATGCAGATTCTACTTCTGATGTCTCTTCTTAGGTCTATGAAATGCTGTTGCCATGATGGAAGTACCCTAGTTGCTTTGTTACTTTTCCAGTGCCTTAGATGATAAAGAAATGAGTAACAAGGATGTCATCAGGGCAATGACATGGCTTGATCTGTAAAAGTGCTGGAAATTCTGTCAAATGTATGACTTGTCTTTGGTTTATTTTGCTGTTGGCAATGAGAAGAAATCTTTTCGTGTTCCTTCCCTTAACTATCCAATTGAGAAGCAGCAGCTTTATTTTTCCCTCTCTCCCAGTTTCTGATTGGCATTAGGTAGTTTTGTCTCATCTCTTAATGTGTCACCTAAGACAATTCCAAAGTACCAGTTTCATCCACCAGACTGGAGGAAAAGTTCAAACATATTTGTAGTCCTTCTTGCACCTTCCCAGAGCATTCCCCGGAATCACTGTCTGGATGGTATAGGATAAATGTTTGCATGCATTCTTTTAAAGAAAATCGCATTTTAACTTTTTTTTTTCCTATTCGTAGTATGTATCTGTTTGGTATACTTTGCCCTTAGCAAGTTTAGTTTACTCAGTATATTCACTCTGAGGTGTTCTATGTGTATTGTGTGTAGAGCTAAATACAGCAATCTTCCACTCAATGACAGCATTACTATTGAATCTTGGGATGAAAGTATGGGTATAGGAAACGGTGTACTTGGTTTGCAGATCTCAGACCAGTACAATTCTCTGACTTCTTCTTGCTCTCTTTAGTTCTTTCCAATTTATCCAAAATAAGAAGAGAAAAGCTGTTACTACAGCAGTAGTCAGCTTAAAATTTGTGTTTGCAATCAGGTTTGAGTGATGCCATTTGTAGATTCTGCTCTTCTACTGCTTTTCAGCTATGCTTTCTCCAGCACAGTGTGGAAGTGACTGTGGAAGCAGGAGGAAGAGGGATAAACGGTGCTATGCTGAGGTTCTTACCAAGTGTCTGATGACCTTTTCATCAAGAAAGAATTTTGCATGCCTAAAAATTAAGGCAGATATGCTGCTGCAAAAAGGGGATCTGATATGGTATCTCCCAAGATATCTGCCAAGTCCCATTGCAGAAAAGCTGAGGAAAGAAAGCACGCAGGGGGAAAGGCACTGTTGTCAGCTCTGTGCAAAAACTATTCTAACATTTAAAGTGAAGAAACCAGCAGGGGTAAAAGCAGTAGTGTTGCTAGTACGGTAGAAACAGAAGTGCTCAGTGGTGGCTTTTCATTTTGTATTTGGGAAGAGCAGAACAGAGGGATAGTCTGTGGTAACTGGCAACCTCCCTGTTTGCTATTGAAATGGAAAAAATGGGAAGCTTAGTAGGCTGGTACAGACAGCTTGTTAATGTAACTTGGAAATGGAGTATTTTACCCTAACGTGTAAAAATAAGCAAACAAACAAAAAACCTCACCACCTTAGTGTGACGGGACACCACTTTGAGCTTAACTGCATAACTCCTTGCTTGGACACCTGCTTGTTGGTTTGGGGACAACAATGCTGAGTGGCCTTCTGGGCTACACCAAACTTAGCATAATCCTGTGCAGGTCCATGGAAGTGTCTTGGCATCTCTAAGACGTGGTTTGTTTATTCCTGCATTTTAGCTGCACCACTATATATATCAATAAAAGCTCCTTTATTGATAAAGTTCCATCTTCTACTTCTCCCAAACACCCCCTCCCCTAGAAGTCTGGAAACTTCCCTTGTCCAAGAGAACTGGACCATAAAATTGTCACATACAACTTCTGGATTTAGAAAACAGCCCGTGAACCTTCTGAATCTTCTTAAATAGAGCACCCCAGGTAATTACTAGCCTGTAACCAGTTGTGTTCAAAGCAGCCAAGTGCTGGCAGTGACCTGTAACAAGAGCTTGCTAGAACAGTAGTATCTAATTTGAGTTAAAGTGAGCAGAAAGAAAAATTACAGGGATGTGAAGATAAATCTGAGTAAGTTGATAAAACATATTCATTTTAAAGTAATAAATACTAGTGTATTAATAGTTACACTATTACTTTTACACTGACTAGTGTAATGCTTCCTTTCTCCCAAAGGAATTTAAATAATAGAAAACTATCTGCTGTTAAATCCACTTAGAGTTTTAGTTCTTACTCATTGTAACTGCAGCTTATGGTTTGCCCTCTGACCTGTGATAGCACTGAGGTTACGGATTTTTCTTTTGTACTGCAGTTCCTGATCATCATATACCACTTAGAGCAGAATATCAGCAATTGCAGTCACTGACAGCCCTTCAGGAAGGGATTTAGGATGTTTTTGGTTTGTAGCTTTGGTGGTTTGTTTTTTTTTGTGGGTTTTTTTTTGATTATTTTTTTTGTGCGTGTGTGTGTTTTGGCTTTTTTTATTTTTTTATTTTTGGTTGGTTGTTTTGGGGGGGGGGGTGTTTTGTGGTGTTTGGGGTTTTTTTTGTTTTTGCTTTTGGTTTTTTTTTTCCTGAGGATCCACTGAAAGCAGATCTACTAAAAGTCCCTGAATGTTTAAGAAGGGAACTGAGAGCGGGGGGTTGCACCATGTTCGTGCTGGCTTGTACAATGGCTGGTGAGATGCTGCATCCTACTGTGCTGGAATCAGTCTAAACAAACATCATAATTCAGTGGAAGTCCTGAGGAGATTCAGTTGCATTTAGGCTCCCGAAAGGTTTTAAGGGTGACTTACTTAACTAAAAAGTAAATACATTTACTTGATAAAAGGCTTTCCATGGTACAAAAAGATATGGTATAATGCAGCAACTGGAAACTAAAGCCATACTACTGCAGACTGAAAAGACTCTATTTAAGAGTGGAAGAAATTAACCTTTGGAAAAAGTGATGAAAGTGTAGTCGTGACTTTTGTACCAGCAAACCTGTTGATCCAAGACTGGATACCTGTCTGAAAGACAGGATTTTTCTGATTTTCTAGAATAAGCCTTATGTCCCATACTTAGACATATTATTGGACCAACCTTTTCTGGCCTTAATGTACGAACCCTATAATGTCTCAAGGAAAGTGTCTGCTCAGTATATCAGCTTCAGTTCTGCTTTTGATTCTGCTAATATTGCTCATGGCTGCTAAGAACAGTGCTGATGGAGAAAATTTGCCTGCTATTTCCAGAATTTATGGTACTGGCTGAATTATGCACTGACGTTTGACATTCCAAAAGTGAAATTTGGAAAGGTGCGCATTTTTCTGTAACATAGATTCTATATTTGTTGGCTTCAAACATAACAGGAGGCAACTTACTGAAGCTAATGCTTCCTTGTTGTGTTTTTGATGAGAAAAAAGACAACAGTCATAAGGGTTGGGGTTAGTATATCATATGTTTTTTAAAGACCACTAACAAGTAAAATGGTTAAAATGGTCTAAGAAGAAAAAGCTTGAATACTGAAAGAAATTTTCCAGAAATGCCAGTGATTTAAAAGAAACTGTCTCTGGAAAAAATCTTCTATGAGGAGTTAGCGCTGTTTTTTTACAGCTGACAGGATGGTTTCTTTGTCTCTGTTGGAGATCTCACCACCTTTTCCATTTCCCTCACACTTTTCCAACTCACACACACCTTTTCTTAGTTTTACTGGCATTTATCCAGTAGCCAGTTTATATAATACTGCACACAAGCACTTCTTGCAGAAGGGAGCTGAAGGTACGGGTGGTGTCATGTGCATTACTGAAGTCTCTGTTTTCAGCCTTTCTCTATTTCAACAGACATCCCTGTTATGCTAATGATGAATGGGAATAGTTGGGAAGTTACATTAAAAAAAATCGATATTTATTATGTACAAGTGATGATAATTGTCTTCTCTAACCTCCAGTGTTTCTCAAAAAGTATACAGTAGAAAAGTAGAAGCAAATCATCTTAAAACCACAGGGTTTAATACTTTTGGCTGAAAATCTAGAAGTGGTTTAACCTTGAAAAATAGTAAAAGTTGAAAGGAGAATTGATGGAAACCAATATTAACCTTCCAGTCCGGATAGCCTAAATTTGTAATACTAGTGAATTTTTCAATGATCAATCTTAAACTATATGAAGTCCCTGCATTATCTTGTGGGTAAGTGCTTTTCTTTCTTCTGAAACATTATTTCAGACTGGACTGAGTTGAAGTTGGCATCATTCCATGTGCTCCCCGTGATATCAAAGTGTGCCATATATTTTAATTTTTTAGTAGCTTCTGCCAATGAAAACAAAAGTTATAATTAATAGGCTCAGCAGTTTTTCTGCCAAGGGCTCCTGGCTAGAATTCTTAGTTTGTTTTATGCTGCAGATGCATACCTCTGAACCTTGTTAACAATTTTTTTTTTTCTTGCCAATGATTAAAGACTACTGCTGTCCAAGGAACTAGCCCTACTTCAAAAATAAAAGAAAATAAAGCACGGCTGTTAAAGAGTTAATTTGCTCATGATAAAATATTGTTGAAACAAACTCTTTAAAGGAGCTAATAATCTTAAGGCAAAAACACTATCTCACGTATCAATTAATTGTTCCAAAATACTCTCGGCTATAGAGTTATATTGCAGATGAGGTACATTATGATACTGAAAAATGACTCTACACAATAAATGTATATGTTAGTGTGCTGAGGTCTTATTTCTTTGGTGTCAGGAGCATCATGTAATTAATTACCCTAATAATCTCAGCTCTGTAAGACTGGTAAAATCTTTTCCATGATGATATGATATTTTTAAATTATTCATGTATGTATATATTTCTAAATAAATGATCTGACTGTAGTGGTAGCTTGGGAAGTGCAACTCTAATACAGGACTTTTAGGAAAGGGTAATTTTTCTTGCCAAAAAAATAAGTTCAGTCTCCTAGAAAGGGATTTTTTTATTGTTATTATTATTTTCATTTTCTGTTTGTGGAGTTAGGCCACACAGTCTGATTTTGTATTATTGACAACTGAAATGGACTGATGAACTTGCTTCTGCTGAATCTGATGTAGACAATTTTCCTACCATGTAGAACTATTTAATTTTATTCCCTGCTTTGCCTTCAGGGTAGTCTTGATACAGTAACATAAACTGGATATTGGTGTGGCAAGACTGTCTTGTTCACCTCTTTGCTTTTCTTCCAAAGAAGCTTTTTTTCTGCTTGTATCATTCTCTGTGACTGAGTCTCCTGTGGAAGGCTCCATATGGGTGGTTCGAACACTTTATCTGATCAGCTGCTGTTTACCTAGGGCACCTGATTAATAAGCACATGTCAGAGTGGGATTAATGCCGTAAAAAGTGTCTTGGATAGACAGAAACAAAAGAAATTGATTCAGTCTGTCATCTTATGCTGTAGTGCTTAGTGACTGAGCTGAGTGAAATTTCAAATGGAAACCTCGGAGTTAAAAGATCTATCTGTAACTTGTTATGTCTCTTCTGGTATTGTAATTTTTATACTTTCTCTTTTTTTTCAGAACTACAATGATTTGAAGAGTTGATTAAATGTCCTATAACTATTGAAGCGTTCTGTGCGTACTTGAAATGTCCCAGCAGGCAGGGCCTAAATGTGTCTGAAATTTAGCTTTGTCTCCTTTTTAAACATGATTCTCCTCCCTCCTGTGTTTCTTTGTTCACCGGGTAATATGCTACTTCTGTAGTATCTAAATGTTTCTTGTACATATTTTGTATTTCTTATACTCCTCTATACTACCTCAGCTTTTCCAACAGAGGAATCTGGAATCCTCATGTAATTCAGGCATCTCACTTTGCTTTGGTCTTTTCATAAATTCTACTGTATTTCCAGCACTAAGGAGGGCAGTTTCTCTACTTTTAAAAACTTTGCTATATTTGATGACTCTTAGAGCTGTCATCTTAGCTATCTCTGAAAACCTTGTGCTTAAAGGGAAGAAATATTCATAGAAATAAACTTCCCAGATCACAATTTGTTGCCCTGACAGCAGCAGTTTAGAGCATGTAAGTTTTGCATCTTGTTTCAATTTCAGAAGTAACTTTCACTATATCAGGGGTGGTATTTTGAGTGCTTGGCAAGACAGTTTGAGGGTCAATGGCTTGGTTTTGTCACTGCCATAAAGCTGAATTAGAGAAGCAGAGGAAAGACTGTTTCTTGTTTAGCAACCAAGCAAGGTGTGCATTAATAAAAAATTCCTAATTCACTGACTTGCAATATCAAGTGAACCACCCATCCTGCTGTAACCATTCCAGTAATCAGTAATTCCACCTGTTCTGAGAAACAAAAAATTATCTGTGGAACAGCTGGCCAGATGCAAGGACATAATATGGAAAAAAAATATTGATCTTGGTCTATTATGATTTATAAAGCTTGAGGATATCGGTTGCTTGCAAATTTGGCCATATATTCTCCATGCTTGCTCACCTCACTGAACTTCCATCAGAAGACATCCAAAAACTAATGGGATAGAGTGACTGAAGTGCTGTCAGTGCAATTGTTGACATCATACCTTAGCATAGTTGTGTTGGCTCAGATGCAACAGCAACAAAACAAGTAGTGTAAGACAATGTAGGTAGCCTACATTGAAACCCATGCTTCAGTGTCTTCAAAATCAGCATCTGAGCTTTCTAGGTGGAAGGCGACTCTGTGTGCTGCAGTGTGGGAAATGAGCTTTGTGCAGGTCCCTTTTGTTACCAGCATCTTCAAGATTATTATTACTTTTTTTTTTTTAAATAGGAATTAAAATCAATGTTGCTTCAAATGGAGTTCTGTAAGCGCCACATGAGTGTAAGTTGTGGGAGGACAGTAGGATGTGGGTTACTAGCTGGAGTTAAATTAGGCTTCATAACGTGACTACAGAAGAAATCTAGATAGAATAATGGAGAGGTTCCTTCTCTTAATTATCCTCTAATGGGTCCTACCTCTAGGCAATCCTCAACTGCCGCAGGAGGACCCTCTGCTGATAGGATGTCTAGGACAACCTCTTCTCTGAAGGCTTTCATGAAGCATGTCTTAGCCTCTAAGGTGGCTACAGAAGATGCTTCAGGACTGCTGAGCAGCAGAACAGAACATCCTCTAGTCAGCGTCAAGAACCAATGAACAGGAAATTACTTATTTTCCATATCATATTTTGCTTAATGGAAAGCAGATTTTTGACATCCTGACAGCTATTCATTGCTAGAAGATTATTTTGATCCAATAATCACTAAGATTCTTATTTATTTATCATTTTGTTTTTGCCTTCCCCTGTTTGGATTTTAGAAAAGAGGTAGTGAGAGAGAGCAAACATATTAACTTGCATTGCAAAACACTGAAACCATTTCGAACTCTAAGCTTTCTATGTTCCCACAACTTCTTGCTATAATTCTTTTCCAGTTTGGTGGTTTACCTACAAACATGCATCCAGCAGGACTGTGCAACTCTGTAGGCAGGAAAGCTGACAACCAGAATGTTCAGCGTAGAGAAGTCCCTCTTTGTGTTTGTGTGGAAGAACTGATGGGACACGCTATGCTGTGAAAAGCAAAACTGGAATATTAAAACCTGTCTTTAAACAGAAATACAATCTACTTGCTCTCTACAAGAGCTTGCTAGATTTCATAGCAGATAGTGGGATCTTTTTGCTCCTGTTCATTGCTGTAGTTTGTCATCGAGCAAGAGCTGATGTAGTCCACACTGAGTTCGGTATCACAGCAGCTATCTTGTAAACTCTAGTGGAAGTAACTGTGTTAAAAAATCTTTCAAGCGTATCTTGCAAGATGTACTTGCTGCAGTGTGTATAGTCCTAAACTGTGTTCCTGAAAGCTTCCATCTCCAGCAGATACTATGCCAGAAATGTTTAGAAGCAGGCAATTGCTTTCTTGCCCACAGGCTAGCACCCATGTGGCAAATGTATTCTTTTATGTTACAAAATTTATAATAAAATTATAGTTTGGCTTCTCTCTCCCACATAAAATCACAGAATTGTTTGCCTTAAGAGGGATCTCTGGAGGTCACCTGGTCCAACCTTCTGCCTAGAGCATGGTGAATCAGGCTACCAGCACATAATATAAAGATATTTAACTTCTCTCTGTGTACAGAAGTGTTTAATCTTGCCTGTTGCACCCATCAGGATTTGTTCAGGTTGTTCCGAGTTACCAGCTCTGAGCTGCTTTAATGGCAGTGTGCTCAATTAGTCGCTACGTGGCAAGAAGCTGCCATTGCAGCTTTACAAAGTTGCAGCTATCTTTTACAAATAAACAAGCAAACAAAAGCCCTGGAAAATAGCTTTGCTTCTTTGAATACATGCCTCCTCTGATGTGACACAGTGTATGGGTGCAAGTAGCGCTGTGTAAGTATAGCAGCATGTGGTAACACCTAACTGGTTGTTAGGCAAGAGCCTTCTTGCGCGAAAACTATGCCCCTATTGAATCTGATTAACTATTTGAAAGCTCCTTCTGAAACCAGCATATGGAAAAAAATTGCAAGTCTTACGTTGGAAAGCTTTTTTTCCCCTTCTTGGGTATGAGATCTTCTTGTGAGTTCGGAAAGGCATGCATCTGCCGTTGACTCTGCTGGTCTGAAAGAGGGGATGCCCTGCCGGTCTATGTAAAGCTGCTTTTCACAGTGGTCAAGTAGCTGGCAGGGTGTGGCAAATACTAATAAAAAAGGCTTAGGAAAGACTTTAATTAAAGTAGGAGCTCCACTAATTATGTTTGAGGCTACACAGAGGGAACCCAACACTGGATAAATTTTTCAAACTGTTGGAAGAGAAAAAATTAATTACAGTCCCAGTCACGAGTTGAGGTCATTTATTTAAAGGGAAATGCTTAGTGCTGTGGTGCTTCATAATTTATGTGACTGGGTACGCTTTACATAGCTGGACTTGTAATGTGATATTTACTTTTATGCGTAATGTTATTATGTTCTTAAAAGGAAACCATACTCCAAAGAGGTAAAATTAAAATTTGCTTGTGGAAGGCAGTGGCACTCTTCACTGAAAGCAAGTACTCTGATTTCTTTTGCTGCTGTGCATCCTGGTGGCGTTTTGAAAGCTGTTCAGCTTAGTAATATGGGTATTGCGTATTAGTTACTGTTTTGGTCTAATAATATACAAGGCAGAACAAAATGTGGTTTGCTGGAAGTGGTGTGACTTGTGGAACGGTACAGACAAAATTTTAAGCTGTGCTTATTCTTGTGCAGCAGTGGCAAATTCCTCCTGTAACGACAATAATAAAGAGTCTGCCCTTACCTGTGAGCTAATGATTTTTGCTGTTCTTTTCTTATTTAGGTCTCTCAGTCTTGGGTTGAATTGCAATATAGATGAAGCAACCAGACATACTTACATTGACCCTCGCTAAAGGAAGCAGCTTCTCCAAGGCCAACCATTTATTTGTGCTTGCATGTTTTGCAGCTGTGTGGCTTAGGCAGCACTATCAGTTCACTTAAACTGGTGCAAAAATTTTGGAATATAATGAAAATTGGGGTTTGGTGTCTTTGTGTGAGAAGTCCTGATGGAAAGAACAACTTCAAACTCACCGATTGTACTGGAAAGATGAATGTGTCAGGATCATAGCTTATCAAAGTTGAACTGCAAGTAGCAACTACAGACGTTGTGTTTGTTACAGTATAGTCTCATGCAGAAATGTTTTCAATGCCATGTCCATAGCGTCTGTAGCATTTCTTTATGGGTAGGTTTAAAATGGTGCAAGTATTAAGCATAGTAATCAAAGGGGTTTTTTTTGAAAAAAAACCCAAACAAAACAACACCCAAACCTTAACTTTGAAATTCAAATTGAAAATCGTAAATAAAAAATGAGCATTCTGTAAGACTTTTCTGTAAGCCCTTGCTGTGAAGTAAATTGTATTCTGAAATTCACTGTATAACACCTTCCTGTGCTTAGGCAGTTGTCCTGCTAGTGTTACTTGCAAAAACCTGAAAGCTGCTAATGCTAATTAAGAACTATTTCATGTGGAGAGAGGGACGATTTCTTTGGACTCCTGGCATCTTTCAAGAGTAGTGTATGAGAAGGCAGGCCACAGCACTGCCCTGCAGCTGGAGGTGTGTTCCCTAGCTGTGCTGCAGCTGCTTTCTGAAAAGCCGTGCTCTTCAGTTGCTTCCTGAGCTCCAAGCATAAATGTTTGCGCTATCTGCCAAGGACTGTATGTTCTTGAGAATCATGCTATACGTCTGTAACATTGATCCAAATCTGTGTGGTCAGCATGCGTCCTGTAGTGACATATTTTAGTATTTTTTTTTTCTTTAAACTGTAGTAAAAGCTTTTTACCATAACTTATCCCCAGTTGCACATCCTCAAATGATATAGGCAGATCTGAAAGTCTTGGCCTTACTGTTCCACCATAAAGCTTTCTATGGGAAGCTGTTCCTCTACCCCAGTTGCAGCAACTTTAACTGTGGCAGCTAAATACTCCAAATTCCAGAACTGTCATTGTTTTTGAATAATCTAGTCAAAGTGCAATGTGATTATTCATGAACTGATTGTTTCTAGGATAAAGTTGACAGTAGGAAATTAAGACATTGTTAAGGAACTCTTTTTATGACTTATAACAGAATATTTCAGTTGGAAGGGACCCACGGCAATCACCTAGTTCAACTGCCTGACCACTTCAGGGCTGACCACAAGTTAAAGCATGTTATTAAGGGCATTGTCCAAATGCCTCTTAAACACTGACAGGCTTGAGTCATCCGCCACCTCTCCAGGAAGCCTGTTCCAGTGTTTGGCCACCCTCTCAGTAAATGATATTTCCTCATGTCAGGTTTGACCCTCCCCTGACACAACTTTGGACCATTCCCATGTGTCTTGTCACTGGATACCACATAGAAAAGAACAGTACCTCCCTCTCCACTTCCACTTGATTTCACCTAGGAGTGAGCATCTGCTCATGATTTTCAAGGAGGCATGGGCAATATTTTAAAAAAGGTGTTATTTTACAAATTCTCTTTTAATTTGATTGCAGTGATAAGTTGCTATTTAGGAATCAACAGCATGGAAAGTATCCCATCTAAATAAAATCTGAAATTTCAGGAAGTAGGAAGGGCTGTTTTCAAGTATACTCTCTTGATTACAGAATAGACTGTGTTTGCTATGTATCATTTCTAAGACCCTTATTGAACTTTTATAACTTTACCAGTTTCAAAATAGGTTGAAATATTTGCCTTATGAATAGAGGCAAATAGTTTCCCATCTTGAAGAGGATGCTAGGGAATGACGGTTCTCTTGGGCTTTTAAGTCCATCTAAGTCCAGTTTACCTATTCATGAAAGGTTAAGCATTTCTCTGCTCTGAAGCAGTTTTTCCAGGCTAGGTAGAGGATAACATTAATATCAGGAATGCAACCTAATGGTTTCTGAGCATCTGCACGTACCTAAGAACCATGAGCAGAAGTCTGTACATTTGTGGACTGGCACAGATTAAGAGAGGAAAACTGAGCTAGGATTAACAATTTATGACAACAGACACAGAGCTACAACAGGTAAAGCATTCTGTACCCCAGAGCCCAGCACCCCAGAGCCTGGGACAGAATTCAAGGTGCCTGGGTTTTTCAGATATTCTGGTTTTCTGCAGTGTCTTGTCTCTTTTGTTACAAAACTTTCAATTTCTGTGAAGATTGAGCATATGAAACATTATGAAAATCTTTACATAAGCCTGATCTGTCTCAAAAGGCAGTCTGGCTGGAATGTCATAATAAGATGCTGTTATAATGCATATAAACAAGGAATCAAAACTTTTTAAAATGCCAAGAAAAGGAAAGTTCATCTGAAAAATCTGCCCCCTGAAGACATGGAATTACAGACAAAACCTTTGAGAGTCTGATTTCCATGTGGCATATAATCAAGTGATATGGAACTATGTATTGACTGAATATATGAATAAGCATAGCAGGAAGCTGGGAAGTCTACAGAGGAAATACACAGGTAAAGTGCTGCAAGAAAGCACCAGCTGTCTTGTTGGTGACAGGTAGCAGTGTCTGTAGGAAATCTGTTCTTACATTCTTTATCTAGCTCTTTGTCATGGTTTAACCCCAGCTGGCAAATGAGCCCCACGCAGCCACTGTCTCACTCACGCTCCAGTGGGATGGGGGAGACAATCAGAAGAGTGAAAGTGAGAAAACTCATGGGTTGGGATAAAGGCAGTATAGTAGGTAAAGCAAAAGCCACGCACGCAAGCAAAGCAAGGAATTCATTCACCACTTCCCATGGGCAGGCAGGTGCTCGGCCATCCCCAGGACAGCAGGGCTCTGTCACACGTAATGGTTACTCGGGAAGACAAACGCCACAATGTTGGATGTCCCCAGCTTATATACTGAGCATGACATCATATGGTATGGAACATCCCTTTGGCCAGTTGGGGTCACCTGCCCTGGCTGTGTCCCCTCCCAATTTCCCGTGCCCCTCCAGCCCTCTCGCTGGCAGGGCCCAAGGAACTGAAAAGTCCTTGACAATATAAACATCACCCAGCAACAACCAAAACCATCAGTGTGCTGTCAACATTGTTCTCACACCAAATCCAAACCAGAGCCCTGCACCAGTTACTAAGAAGAAAATTAACTCTGTCCCAGCTGAAACCAGGACATTCTTTTTGATACCAGGGCAGATGTTTAGAACTATATGATCCGTTTGGGCAGAACTACCTTGATCCAACACAGACTGAGATTCCCAAGCACAATTACATCCTCATTACTGTGAACTCTGCTGTATGGGTATTACAGATGTGAGGAATGTAGCTAAAAAAGTATGAGTACAGAAGCATCTGGATGACTAAATATCTTGTATTAAGCAATATAGCAAAATAATTTAATTTTTTTAACCAACAAAAGAAAAGAAAAGAAAAAGAATGAGACAGTAGTGCATGAGCAACAGCACATAGCACATGGCTCTTTCATCACTGTGATCTCAGCTGCTGGAGCCACAGAACTGGTAGGACTGGGGGGCAAGTCCATGGAAAGATACTAAGAACAGGGCAGGACTATTCTGTCCACAGCTTCCCGTCAACTGTGAATGAGCTCACAGTTGAGAACAGATGTTTGTGGCTTTGTACAGGGCTAGTGTATGTGGCTATCATAAAATCTTTACTGAAGATGAAAAAGGAAAGAAGGATCCTGCAAAACTGGATATGGTTTAAATGGTAGACCTTAAATAAGCATTTAGGGATGTGATGTGAGGTGGCTATGTATTTCAGGCTTTTCCTCATCTCTTATTCCACAAGGTGGATTTTGATATAGGGAAGTTGCTCACAGTAATAAATTTCAATTTTTATCTGTTGTGTCATTTTGGACGATATATGAGGAGGTTCTGACTTCTCAGCAGCTCAAAGGTACATTTGTTTTGGTAGCAATTTGTTCACAGTGTTTTGTGATGGCGCAATGACAGAAATTAGTCGATCTATCAGTAAAAACCTTTTAGGAATGAGATCATATTCTATCAGCTGACTTGCATGAAATTCACATGTTAATTTGTATTTTTTGGAAGAGTACAAGAAGCCAAAATTGCTACTGATAAGGTCTGGAAAGAATACTTCGTGCACTTGGTAATCCATTCATCTGCTGAGATAGAGCTTGTTGAGGAGAAAGGAGGGGGTGAAGGCCAATACAGAAGCATTTTCCTCTCTGCATTTTGTCCTTCTCTGTTAAAGAAGTTTGATGTTTCAGTGTAGAACTGATTAAATTATTCCCAGAGTTTTAACATCTGTATTACTGAACCACCTCATGTGACTGGAGGAGGCTGAACATAAAACCAACCTGATTCAACTCCATAGTATTTGTTTCACGCAATCTGTTACTAGGAGGCAGGGCAGAAAGCCATAGAAAGCTGTATTTGCTGAATATCTATTGGATAATGTTCTTGCATAGAAGACTGTTAACAATTGCTGAAAAACATATTTTAATAAAAGGAAAACATTAGGCTAAGTAAAAGCAATGGCTTGAAGAAACAACCCTTGAAGATACCAACTCTTGTATGAAGTAAGATTTCAAACTATCTTATTTTGATGTTGCTGTATAAGGAATGATTTTTCTGTGGCAAAATGCAACTGTGGAAGCACAGCTGGAAATCAGGGGGTAATATATATGGACCATTATCCAGGTGGACTAGAAAGATTTATTTTTCACTTCATAAATTTGTCAGGTTTTAAAAGTATATTTTATGTTATCTACACTTGTGACAAGTTTGTGCTGATGTATCTGGGGAATGGAAGCTCCTATTTCATAATGGTTGTTTGAGAGATCCTCAACTACCATGGTAGGCATGAGATTCCAGGAAAATAAAGATATTTTTTTCCCCTTCACTTTTTGTATACTCTAGGGAACAGAAAATGTTTCCTTTGCCTTTGATTAATCTATCTCTTCAAGTATGATAAAGAAAATGAAGTCTGAAAAGAAGTGAACAGAACATCAGTATAAATTCTTCGTAACTGGATGCACAAGTTCTATCGTATTTTGGTTTGTGGGGGTTTTCTTGTTTGCTTCTTTGGGGTTTTTTTGTTTGGTTTGGGTTTTTTTGTTGGTTTGGGTTTTTTTTTGTTGTTGTTTTCTTTTTTTTTTTAATAAAACTTGACACACTACCATAGATGTGGTCTTAAAAATAGTGAACAGAATGGAATAACCAATTCTATTAGCCTTCTGTCATACACAATGGTGTGCAGTTGGTTATCTCTGCTGCAAGGGCATGCTAGTGACTCTTTTCTTTAACTTGCTGTCAATCAGCACACCCAGATTTTATTTGCATACATACTTTCCAGCTCATCAGCCCCTGGCCTGTACTGTTGTGTGTGGATATTCCATACCATGTGCAGGGCTTGAAACTTGCATTTATTGAACATGTCAAGCTTGTACAAGTTCCTCTGAGTAGCAGCCTCCTCCAAGTGTATTGATTGCTCCCAATTTGGTATCTCATACCTATTTGCTGGAATTGCACTCTGCCTCCATCCAGGACATTCATAATGGTATCAGGTACCACTGGCCATGTCATCATTCTTCAAGAGGTGTCCTTGCTAATGGCTGCTAGTTGGATTTTGCACCCTTTGAGCTGTGTGGTCCACACAGTTTTTCAGCCACCACCCTGTTGCTAGTTGATGGAGTCTGTATCTCCCCAAACTAGCTGCAGAGTCGCTGTGGCAGACCATGCTAAAGACCATACTGAAGTCAAAGTATGCAACATTCGCTGCTCTCCCCTTGTCCACAAGTCAGTCACTGCCTCCGGGAAGGTAAAAAAATTGTTCAGGCATGATTTACCCTTTATCAGATCTATACTGGCTTTTCCTCACCATCATCTTATCCTCCTTATCCTTAGAAATGGTTTCCAGGAAGATTTGTTCAATATCCCTCTCAGTGATTGACTGAACGGAAGCTTGACTGACTGGCCTGTGGCTCCCAATAGTCCTTTGATACCCTTCTTTAAGATGGGTACGACATTTGACATTTTACAGTATTGGGGACATCCTCCAATCACCATAACCTTTTGAGTCGCTACAAAGAATGATTGCATCACTTCACGAGTTTTAAAATCCTCCTTATCAGCACAAATTTATGTCAGCTCCTGCCAGATTACACTGCTGAAGGACAGCAACAGATGGAGCAACTATTTCTGGGTTTCCACTTCTATTAGGAAGTGATGGCTGGCAGGAGTAGAAAAAGAGAACTCTGAAGGGTTTTCTGAGTGAAAATATTAAAGCAGAAATGCATAGCTCTGGTGCCATAAGTAGTTAGAAACACTTTGTGTGTATACCTGTAAACAGAGACAAGAAAAAATTGCACACTGATGAATTTTTTGGTTGGTTTTTTGTGGGTTTTTTTTTGTTGTTTTTGTTTTTTTGTTTGGTTGGTTTGTTTTTTAAACTGCTCAGTAGTTGCACAGGGTATTGAAATAACTGACCAAGTATTTAAAAGCTGTTTCAATCTTTTGCAATTGCAAGTGTGAAGCAACAAAGAATGTGTATCACATTTCTTTCTGCTCCCCTGCACAGTATGGCTTGAGTGTCAAAGCAAAGGTGTTCTGGGTGGTTTTTGGAGAATGTGCCTTAGGGAAATTTCTGGAATAAGAGCATGTGGGGAGCTTTTTAATTGCAGTAGGAGTAGCACAGTCCCAAAACGTTAGGGTGTAGCTTAGCTTGGTTTAGCTCTGAAAGGTGCCTGAGCAAACTGATATTCCATAAAATTTCAGTAGCATATACTAGTTGTATTTATCTCTGCCTTTGGATTCAGAATAGGGTCAAAGAGACTTAACTCTGTAGTTGTAATATTAAGTTTCAAAGCTGTTAATTTGGAAATGATGCTTGAAGCATGCTATAGAGAGGTCATGAGGACTGAACCAGTCATTCTTGATGGCTAATTGCATTTTACTGTAGTTGACTTTAATAGAGGCTGCCATATCATGGTTGCGTTACAGTTTGAGAACTGGAAAAGCTTCCAGACAGTTTTGCTTCTGCAAGATACTAGGAAAATGTGGGGGGTCCAACCCTTCAAAGAAAAACACAAGCAACTTGTGGTTGTAGGCTATGTCACTGCGGCTTACTGAAGTCCCTCCTCAGAAAGGAAGCAGCTGAACCACTCTAGTTAACTATTATACTGGCATTTGTCAGCCTTATGACCGTGCCAAGAAGATGCATTGATTTAGGAAAAATAGCAAGTTTATAGACACTTTACCGATCAGCTTAAAATGTTCTGTGGTAGCTGGTGTTTTTTGTTTGGGTTTTTGTTGGTTTTTTTTTCCTCTAAAGAACAACCAAGATAGCCTGTTCTTAAATATGTGAATGTGGGGAGTAATTCTGCCCTGAACTGCAACAAGTGATCAAGTCCATCTCTTCAATTTCTAACTTTTGTGAACAAAGATAAACTAAAGCTGTGTCATGGAGCAGATTGAATCAACATACCATGACATTATAATGAGTTGAAAATGTGAAGTCAACCTGCTTGTAAATTCAGGCCAGCAGGAGCTGTGCATGGTTCATCGACAAATAATAAGATAATTTAGCCAAGTTGTATATTATATTACAGCATGGGATTTAGGTATCCTGCACCAAAATTAGAATTTATAAGGAAGCAAATCTGCAAAACTACTGCTCCCAAAGCACATGCTGAGGCGGCTTTTTGTAAGCATTAAGTGTGTAATGATGTGCTTGTACTCTTCAAAGCTAGGGGGAAAAAATGCAGGAGTTTTACTTATGTTAAGAATCATAGAATGGTTTGGGTTGGAAGGGACCTTAAAGATAATGTAGTTCAACCTCTCTGGAATGGGCAGGGACACCTTCCGCTAGACCAGGTTACTCAAAGCCCCATCCAACCTGACCTTGAACACTTCCAGGGATGGGGCCAGGTTCTGCAGGCAACTTGCTCCAGTGCCTCACCGCCCTCACAGTAAAGAATTTCTTCTGACTACCTAATCTAAATCTACCCTGTTTCAGTTTATAGTCATTACCCCTTGTCCTATCACTACCTGCCCTTGTAAAATGGCATCTTAAATGGAGCCAACCGGCTGCACATTTATAGTGGAATTTAACCTGGTACTTGTCACTGACATTAGAAAAACTAGCTGAGCCTGTGCCTCTGTTCCTCTTTAACACAGGCAACAGCAACACATACAATCTTCTGCCTCTGTTTGTTGTTCCTATGGTGGTGTGTTTCCTTGGCTTAATTCACAGCAGAAGTTGTATGTCAGGCAGTCAATACAAGTAACAGAGCTATCTTAAGTAGTTATCCCAAGAGGAGCCAATATAGGACTCTAATAGTCAGATGCCATTTGTCTAACCATTAGGTATAGCATATATTTCTAACATTTTTATTTGCCTTCCTAGGGAAGGTTTAAGGTATCTCACTTTCAGATATGTCAGGAATGCTTCAGTTACTGTGCTCTTTTACTCCTGAGACATACACGTTCTGCGCTCTTTGGGAAACTGCTCAGCCTTGTTGGCTGAGCTCTCACTCCGGTTTGAGAAAGCATGACTTCTGTTGTGAGTCGTCTTGACTTGCATTGATATCATCAAATAAAATGGACAACACTTTTTAGTCACATGGTTTCATTTCAGATAGTTTTGTGAAGAGCAGGGAGTGGGACTCGATGATCCTTATGGGTCCCTTCCAGCTTGAGATATTCTATGATTCTATTGAAATCACCAAAGATACTTAGTTTTGTTGTCACCAGTACTTTTGTGCTTACATCTTTTCTAGAGATATACATAATTCTGGTTTCTGGGTCAGAAAAGTACATATATCCTTAAATGCACTGTGCTTTATATAGCAAATGTGTGTAAAAAAACATTGCCTACCTTCTTGTAATATTTTTTCCCTTAACGTATTTTAGGACTCCTTCTGTTTTGGGTGTCTGTCTTCAAATTTTGATGGGGTGTGGGGGAGGAGTGTGAAAATGAAACTCTGCAAGTGTTAAAAAAAAACCAACCAGAAAAATGAATACTTGCTTGTTTGTTCATCTTTTGAAAGGTTTTGTTTCAAAAGGCTTCTATAGAGCTGACAGATGGGAGCTACCAAGAGAGGCTGTCCCGGTGATGGAGATGTGGCTTGCCACCCCTATGTTCTGCGGGTATCTTGCCACCTTGGCAAAATCCAGATGTTTGTGTTCACTGAGTATGCCCTAGCCTGGAGTTTGGCAAGATTTTTCCCCTGTGTTTGACTGCTGATATAGCCCCGTAATGCTTAGCCTGTGTTTAGTTCTTAATTTGGTACTGCTTTCATGCGGTCAAGTTGTTGTTTTTTTGGTTTTGTTTTTTTTTTTTCCTTATAGTTGACTCTTGGTTGCTGAAGATTGTGTGATGCTGAAAAATCCCCCAGCAAGGGAAAGCCCAGGTAACACAGGTGGTGTGGTACAAAAGTGTACATGTTGTCAGCAGACTGGTGGACCTGGGCACGTCCATTCTGAGATCTGCAGAACAAGCTGAAGGTGACAGTTTCTCAGTCCTGGGGATGCTGGCCTGTTTGTCTCACATGTTGAAGGCAGCGCTAGCTAGAAGGTCGCTGTGGGTACCGATACTGAATGGCACCCCATACAATGAGTGCTCCCAGACCACCAGAATGGGATAAACTCACCTGCCTGTTTTGGGAGGGGCTGGGCCATCTGGGATCATCAGCTTTAGCTAAGGCCCAGCTCCACTAAGATTATCCTTGTGTTACACTCCTTCATGCTCCCATGGCAGGGAAGTTAAAGTTGTCATCCTAGAAAGCCACCTCAAATCTAGTGAGACCTCAGCTACCAAAATCAGTTGTATTGTTTCAGCTATAGAAATCAGTTATGAGCTGAGCTTTGGATATGGGTCGTTGCTCACATACAGTACTATTATTCAGCTAATGAGTCTGTAGGTGCTCAGCTTCGGCTTTGCAGAGCGCCGGTTTTGACTGGGCAGCTTACAGAGTTGACAAGGAAACAGATCACTGAACTTTGCTGTTTCCATGGTGTTCCCTCAGGGAGCAGTTGATGCTTGGCTAACTTATAGTTTCTAATTTTTGAGTACTTAAATCATGCAACTAGAACATTCTCTTGCTTCTTTCAGTCTCATGATTGCTAATGAAAATTGAGGTGATGTAGGTGTCACACCGTACAATGCTGTTTGGATACATCTCAGTTTTATTTCAACCGAAAGGTGCAAAAAAGAGTTGAAAGTGTAATGCTAGTCATCACAATTGTTGAAAGAGTCACTGCTGGATGGAGTGATAAAGTTGAAGAGGTAAAACCAAAGAACCCCAAATGCACAAACTAACTGCTGTTCAAAAGACTGGAAATCTTCTCTTGTGATTGTACAACGTGCACGAAATGTATGGCTCAGTGTAATGATTTTCTTAAAACTTGTTGATAGCTGGCTTTGATCATCAAAGAATGGAGCCAACAGGCAGTTATGAGAAAATGGTCCTACTGTATATGATTTGAGATTGTAGATGCATCTTCTCACGCCATGTATAAAGAAAAGCCATCTCTGCAGAATGCAGCCACTAAGGATTTACTTCACTGGCCACTGGATGCCAGTATTGCTCTGCAGAGACCGCTGGGGGAAAGGTTATTTTTGTGATTAATATTGCAGTGGCTGCTCCATTCCGTCAGAAGCATTTTATTACTTGTTTTCTAAACTGGGATAAAGGGTGGGTAAAGTGCTAGAACGAAACATACATTTTACTTTCTTGAGAGGCTGAATGAAGAAGAGTTGTTTGTTTATATTTGACCTGTATTAAAGTACCTTAGATTTTAGAATCATCCATAGCAGCATACTTTGCAAAGGACACAACATCAGCTTTGCAGTTGGCCTTTTCCAAACTGTCTTTCATCTGTTCTGCTGCTGGTCTTTGCTACTTTAAAATAGCTTGCAGAAGGAAATTTTCTTTGCTAACTCAGGACTGCAAATCATGATACTGACCGAACAAACCAGTAACATCTGTGGCAATTTTAAGAATTTTGTACTTGTGGACAGGATTCTAGGATGTGTAGGACTTCTGTATTTGAAGACAATGGCTTTTGTCCTGATGTCTAGAAATTCATACTTGAAGACACAGTGGGGAGATAGATTTATTTACTGGGCTAATAATGTTAAGATATTTATCAAGGAGATGCTTCTAATCCTCTAGTGGCTATCAGAGGCTTAAATGAGGGTTTGAATTATTTGTTGTTTTGGGGTTTTTCTTTTTGAGAGAGATGCCTTGTTCTGGTGAAGGCTCAGCAATGATGAAATTGCCAACTTGGTCACTATTGCCACAAAGATGAATGTGCAGAATAATCAAAGGAGCGCACCACTGTTCATCTCATGCTATATGTTCGTTCAACAAAGACACACTGAATTTGGCAAACCTAATTGCCATATTGAAACACTTGAGTGGGAAAGTATGCTTTCTCTGTTTCATGTCAGTCCAACATGCTATCTCATGTGCTGGAGCTGGCATGAAAAATTGTTGCATTCCAGAGGAGCAGCTTCTGGGTAGGTGATCAATGGATTAAATGGAAACGATGGTGACTTAATTATTCAGCCTCAGCCTTGCCGTGCTTTTACTTTGTTCCTAGAAAAAGTAACAGCTTTTCCCTTTAAGCATGCCTTAGAGATAACATTAAACTGGAAGTAGCTGGTTTTAGTACTATGGGAGAGGAAAATCACTTCTTCGAAGTTTTATTAGCTGATATGGAGAAATGAACAAATAAGTTTTCTGTAAGATCCTTCTGTTGTAGAAAGAGTGAGAGGTTCTTTAACAGCAGGGTCCATTTGTTGTATTTTAAAGGAAGGGTTATAAAAAGAAGCTTGTCAGGTGCTAGCCTAACATTGATTAAGATTACTCTTCTGCTTAGCTGCCTGTCTTTAGATCACAGAATGTTGGCAGGGATTTGGAGGTTGAAGTAATTGGATGGCTCATACTCAGAGACTAAAAACATTGTCCTGTTCATTAGCCAGGTATTCTGGCTTCTGGGAGCGCTCGTTATAACTCACTCACTGTGAGGGGTTGTAAGGGCCTTCTCCTGCTGGGAGGGGTGGCTGCCAAGGTTCATGGCCAGCTCAGAGTTGGTGGGGCTGCAGGCAGCCTCCCGATGTGTTTCCACCTTGTTCTTGACTGCAGCCCTGGCGGTAGGAGTCACAAGTTCTCACCACCTGGGCTGTGGTGACTGTCTCTTGCTCACAGTAAGAGGTTGAGCCCAGAGTTTGCAGGAGCCAGGAGTGGTACAGGCAGAGTCCTGCTGGGGGCAAAGCAACAGGAGGGCTCTGGAGACAGGGTTTGATGGGCATCAGCTTTTCCACATGTGATACGGGGAACCTGAGCAGATCATGCTGTGAAGCAGGAGAGGTTCATCACCGTGACATCCTTTCGTGACACCCTGGGATCCCTTACTTCTGGTTGAGACACAGTCACTGGAATATTTTGTACAACCTTCAGTTCCTGTCTCAGGGAAGAGCTAAAGAGCAAAACAAAGCAGGTAGGCAAATTTTTTCTCATGTTTTGCAAGAAAACCAAAAATGGGAGTAAGAATTGAAATGTACAGAAAAAAGGAGCGAGAAAGATGGATCTCTGCAGCCCAGACAAAAGCTGGAGCCAAATGCAGAAAAAGAGCTCTCTGGATCTGGAGACGCTCTGACCTCCTGGAGCTTGTACAAAGGAAGTCCTGAGAAGGGAAAGAGGTGAAAGCCCTGCAGAAATACCACCCTGGGTTTTGTTGTTATTGTTGCAATGTCCCTGATGTTCGGAAGCATAAGTTCTTTTGTAAAAGCAATATAATGATTTTTTGAAAACATTCAGAATTGAAATTGCTTACTAACCTTCATGAATGTGGGGTAAGAATAATATTCTAACCAATGAATATATCAAAAAATTATGGTATTTTTACACATTTGCTTTCAAAAGAAGTTTTATGTAAAAAATTTAGTTTTCCTTACTGTGTGTCATTTATTTATTTATTTATGGAAATACTTTAGGAAGCAGAGCATTTAAAAATCTACAAAACGCACAGAATTAACTGGAGAATAGAAATTCTTGTTTAACATTTTTTTTTCACTGTCATTTAAGATGTAGACAAAACAACATCAGAAAGAAATATGGCTTTAAACAAAATGCAATCTTTTAGTTCTTGGTGTATTTTTTTTTTTTCTATATTGAACAGTTCAAATAATTCTGTTCTTGTCTGGCAGTAGGCAAGAAATTACTTTTCTGAAGGAGCAGCCAAGAGCTAATCCATCCATCTCTGCTAAAAGTCCCCAAAAGTAGAAACCTTTAAAATATGCCCCAGGTCCCTTACAGAAACTAAAGGCTCTGCTAGACTCTCTACATGGCATTTTTCTCTTTGCAAGCATTTCTTCAGAGGTCTGAGGCTTTGAGTAGACATTGCTGTTCAGCATCAGGCAGTGCTGAGTACCACCTTAGCTAAAAACTTGTTCTGTCATCAGTCAAAAACCAGACAGTAACAAAAGGAATGATGAAAATTTTGCATGGATAATAAAGGGTCAAATTTATTCTTTTGAATTCCATATATGACCCTGTAAGCATCAGAGAGATAGAGAAGTTGTGCCACACTTTCGAAAGTTTTGAAGACATTTTTTGTTCACCATCTTCAAGGACTGGAACCCATAGGTACCATTGTTAGGCCTTGTGTGACACAAAGCTCATCTGCATGCTCACAGAGGAGCACAGAGAGAATGGCAGTGGGGGACCCCAAATAATATTGTGCCCCAGCTCCTCCCACGCCCATCCTAGGAGCCATTAGCCCATCAAAAGCCCATCACCAAGAGCTTAAAGGAGTATAGGGGCCAAAGGCAGGCAGGAACCTGTGTTATGGACTCCGAGGAAGGTGACACTCTGTCGAGTACACTCCTAGGGCTGTCACAGGAGAGTGTCAGCCCCAGTATCCTGTCGTGAAACCTGTCGAGACAAGTCGATGGGGGCTGCTTTCCAGAGCACTGTTGCTATTGGACATATACAAATTCCCCAAAAGAAGAAACGCAGGAAAGGCTTTTGACACTTTCTGAAAAGCGGATGGGAAGCGACTGGTATGGGGAGCCCGAATGTAGCAGCTTGGTAGAGGGGAGGCTGCTGCAGCTCCAGGCCCCCAGGTCCAATCAGTAGTGATGCTGAGCATGTATTCCCAATAGATACCTACACACAAACACCCATATGCCACACGTACATCCACGTGCACGTGGCTGGGTGCTCAGGTCATCAGAGACAGACGCAGTTAGCACACACGAAAACACAAACAGCACCGATGTCCTCATCCTGCTCCCTTGTTTGGCAGATCAGGGTGAAAGTCTGTGTGGTGGGTTGACCCTGGCTGGCTGCCAGGTGCCCACCAAAACTGCTCTGTCACTCCCTTCATCAACCAGACAGTGGAGAGAAAATATAATGAAAAGCTTGTGGGTCCAGGTAAGGACAGGGACATCACTCAGCAATTACTGTCATGGGCAAACCGGACTCTTGACTTGGGGGAATTAGTTTAATTTCTTACCAATCAAAGCAAAGTAGCGTAATGAGAAATAAACCCAAAACTTAAAAACACCTTCGCCCCACCCCTCCATTCTTCTTGGGCTCAACTTCACTCTGGATTTCCCTCCTTCCTCCCCTTGAGTGGTGCGGGGGAACAGGGAATGGGGGCTATGATCAGTTCACCGCACATTGTTTCTGCCACTCTTTCCTCCTCACTCTGTTCCCTTGCTCCCACATGGGGTCCCTCCCATGGCTACAGTTCTCCATTAACTTCTCCAGCCTGAGTCCTTCCCATGGGCTGCAGTTCTTCATAAACTGCTCCTGCATGGGTCCCTTCCATGGAGTGCAGTCCTTCAGGAACAGCCTGCTCCAGCGTGGGTTCCCCATTGGGTCACAAGTCCTGCTGGCAAACCTGCTCCAGTGTGGGCTTCCCACGGGTCACAGCTTCCTTTGGGCATCCATCTGTTGTGGCATGGGGTTCTCCATGGGCTGCAGGTGGATATCTGCTCCATCGTGGACCTCCATGGGCTGCAGGGGCACAGCCTGCCTCACCATGGGCTTCATCACGGGCTGCAGGGGAATCTCTGCTCTGGCGCCTGGAGCACCCCCTCCCCCTCCTCCTTCACTGACCTGGGTGTCTGTAGAGTTGTCGCTCTGACATATTCTCGCTCCTTTCTTCTGCTTCAATTTGAGTTGCACAGATTGTTTTTCTTCCCCTTCTTACATACACTATCCCAGAGGCACTACCACTGTTGCTGGTGGGCTTGGCCTTGGCCAGCGGCAGGTCCATCTTGCAGCCGGCTGGCATTGGCTTTGTTGGACACAGGGGAAGCTTCTAGCATCTTCTCACAGAATCCACCCATGCAGTGTCTGTGTCCCCCTCCCCTACCAAAATTTTGCCACACAAACCCACTACAGTCTTTTAGTGGGAAATACATGCATACATATGGCACAGCTGGGAACCACCTTTGCAGCACTCAAACAGCTGTTGCCCACAGCTGCCTGGTGAGGTGGACCATGTGAAAAGGAGGGATAGGAAACACTTGGTATGGGGCAGAGCTAGCAGTGGCATAGCTGAGAGCAAAGGGAGAAGGTTGGAGTCACTCTGCAGAGGAACAGGAGGACTGGGCTGAGAGTGGCTCCATGAAGAAACGTATGGTTTTCCTCTTGAACTGTCTGATCTTCTTCTGGAGGGAAGAAAGGAGACGGTTATTTTTCAAATCTTGCAGTGATGTGAGAGGAAAAGGTGGTGGTTTTCTGTGGTTGTTTTTTTTTGGGGGTTTTTTTTTTTGTTTTTTTTTTTTTTCTCTCTACAGGACAATAGGTTTGCCATTGCAAAGTCAGCTGTTTGCTGTGGTAAAAGAGGTAAGAAGGTGAGAGGATGAGTGGGTTGTCACTGGACCGTGCAGTGTTTCTGCTTACTGAGAGGGAAATGGCTGAAAGGGAGCCGTTCCCTACCTTCAGCAGGCTGTGATGCACTGGCAGTCATAAAAGATCCATGCACTGTATCACTGTATGCATAGCCAGTACTGTCACTCAAAGTATGGCTGTTTGTTGCTTGAGCAGGTGGGGGGGGAAAAAATCTCTTAAGCATTTTTTTTAAGTTATAATTTAATTATAACCTTAAATTATAGTGAGATGAACAATTACAATGGTATGCAAACTGGAGGCTGAAATATAATGTATCAGTTTCACAAAGTGATGCCTGGGATGCAAATGCAGCCCTGCCATATCACACTAAGATCTTCCCATTTCATTTGTTTGTGTTTTTTTTTTTTCTTTTTCTTTTCTTTTTTCCTTTTTTTAAAAATTATTTTTTTTTCTTAAGTAGATATTATATCTGCAGGCCAATTTCTTGCCTTTTCTGAGAATAAGGCAGTTTCTAGTTCTCTTCTTATTTTTTTAGCACCTCACAGATTGCAAGTGAAATTCCCTCTCGCGGTGACTCTCTACTCTGCATGTGATGGATGTCCTAGCAGTCAGCCCACACCAACAGCCAGCAAGGCTGGTAAAGGAGGGATGCACAGCTGTCATGTCCAATATCTGACCACCAGTAAAAGCTTCAGCAGTGGCCAGTAGCGGGAAATGGAAATAAAAGACAAAATATGTGATTGGGCACTGACATCTGGTGATTCCCTGATTATGGCGTTTGGCCTAAAGAAATGTACCGTCATGGTACTAGATTTGCCTGTGGTGAAAAAGGACAGCTGGGTCAGGGGCTCCTGTTCCACTGCAGAGGAAATGAAAGCAAAATGCTGCTCTCTTTCCGTTCCTTGTAGCTCCTTCGGGGAATCCACAGTACCTGTCAGTGGGTGGGTACACTATTCTTGTGGGTGCAGGGTCCTGGACTTGCAGAGAAGATATGCTGAAAGCTGCAGTGAGCAGGTGGAAGAGCAGTGAAGTACACACAAAAAAGCAGAGGAAAATCTCCACATAGAAAACAGCCCAATGTACCTTGGGTGCTGACTGACAATGTGAAAACGACACCAATTCTGGCTTTGAAATTGCTAGAAATACACATCTCAGTGCTCAGAGAAGGCCATTCACTGGCCTCCAGTGAAGCAAAGAAAATATGAAGGAAAGGAAGATTTTTTTTGTTGATTTTTTTTTTCATTAAGTTGTCCTTTTCCATGTTTCTGTGGAACTACTGTATGTAACTGTTGTTTTATTGGCCAATCTGTAGTAATTGAAAGTTCAACCAGCACAGCTTTCAATCCTGTTGTTCATGCGTAGCACAGATGGTCTAGGTTTTGTTTCACCTGTGCTGTCAAATAAAACAGGCTTCTTGTGGAGTTAGTTTAAATTTACACTGCAGTCAGCTGAAATGTCTTGTTTTCTTTTAGAGATTTGAGTAACTCTTCCTCCTTTTGGTTTAAAGCACTGTCCCTTCCAGAAATTACCACTAATTTGTATTGCATCTCAGTAGAAACACTTAGCTTTGTTTACTCTTAAATGCTAAATGTTTTGTTCTTTTAAGCTTAAGGAAATGAAATGGGCTGTATATTTTGGAGAAAATATTTTTAAACAAACTAGGTGAACAAGGATGTTGATAAATTGTATTAAGATTAATTCCAAGATAACATGAACCTGTGAAACATATATACTAGAGAATATGTGTTTGTTTATAGAATGGACCCCACTCCTCCTTTCTTCCTCACAAGTACCATTTCAGCCCCTGATGTGTTGATTGCTTCAGAGTGGCAAGTGGCAAGAGGTATGTCATAATAACAGTCCTACTGGGAGGGAGAAAAAAATGTTTGTCTACCAAACATTTTTCTTCTTTTCTTGACTTTCAAGCCTCAGCATTCTGTTATTCTGCTTAGAGAACTACTGAAGATAAAGAGTTAGGAGAATTTAAAATACAAAATCAAACCTGCAGAGTTAATATGGCTGAAGGAGACTTCCCCCCCCCCACCCCCCACCCCCCCCATCAAATGTACTGATCCAGACTTTAGACCACTAAGCTTTCTATATGATCCTATCAAAACATTCATTAGACACAATGCCATGTTGTTCAATGACAACAGTTTCTTTGAAGAGGAATTATCTTACTGTGAAATTGAAACTTGAAGAGGAGAAGACTCTTTTTCTTTTCATATTTTTACCATGAAGAACATGGGATTCTAAGTACATATCCTCTGGCTAGTTATCTTATTTCTTGCAAGAAAAAAATTATCTTGATCCTTAAGCCAGCGCTGAGACATGCTAAGCCTCTTGCTTGCGCACTCTTCTCCTCCTAAGGTTCACCTTTAAAGTACTCCTCTTCAGAGTTTCACTTCATTGGGAACTTTTACGCAAGGCTATGTAAGAAGCACAGGTTTTGTGTAAGGACCAATATGCTTTGGAGATGGAACTGTCATGCTTAGAGGTAAAGGAATGCTCGATTTTACTCCTTTGAATACACATTGTTGTCTGTATTGAAACAAATTTTTTCTAACAGTAGAAATTTAGGTGGCATAAATTTAGGTGGCATAAATTAAGTTACAGTTCTTGAATTAGTCCTCCAAAGTGTGCCAGTCATGACAGAGATGCCTGTGTTCAATTCTTGAAGCTAAAAAATAATCTTATCATCAAAATATGCCACAAAATGTCATTTAGCGAAACCTGAAACATTTTACAGAACTCCACCTTCCTGAGAGGCAGTAGCAGAAGGTGGTTGTTACATTTTAGGTTGTACTTATACACTGTACACCGTACACAGAGGAAATTGGTCTGTGTGTGAAGCTTTGGGGATGTTCTTCTTTCTTAAGCATCCTATTTCTTTAATGTTTTAAATCTAAGAAAATTATTGTTTATCTGTTTGGTGTGTCCCACTAAACTGTTCAGATTCCATTCAGATGCAACATCCATTCTAATGTCTTAACTATGTTGGCAAAATGCTTCTAAAATACCAGTAAATGTACATGTTTGTTTTGTTTAGTCCTTGTTAGGGAGCATGTTTTCTATGAGCTAGAATTCTGGGAAAGGTGCAATAAGCAAATAATTGCAAGCAAGTTAATGCACAGACTTAGTTTTGTCCTCCTAAGCCAGCTGATGTACACTGGCATAGCTCTGACTGCAGTGGGACTATGATTGTTGATTTATATTATCTGAAGTTCTCATGCCTAGGCTGTTGCTTCATTAATTATGAAGGGACCTGAGAGACAAATCTTGTTGGCTAATCTACGTGACTAATTGAACAATTGTTTTGGTTTTGCCTCATCAATTCTTTTAGTCTTGGAGTTTAAAACCATGAAGAAAAGTTAAATAAAGCAACCCAGTGCATTTTCACACTGCTTTGAAGTGATGGTTAACCTTAAAGCAGGAAGGGTTATAACGTTATAAGCCTTTACAATCCCTCCGTATTTTTGCCTAGGAAGGCAGAAAACTCAGTGCAAACCTATGGTTGGCTTTATTTTTTCCATCTTCTGTTTAATAAGAGCTGCATCCACGGGCTCCTATTTCTCAGATACATGAGCTGTTTTTTTAGGAACAATAGACAATGAGCTGCCTTTTTCTTTCCCTGCATCAATTTAAATTACATATGTTTTCCAGACAGTACCACTGTTAATTCAGCAAGGCACATGTGCATGTTGCAAAAGCTCTTGTAAAAGAAGAATGATTTGGATTTCACATTTCTGCAGAAGGGAAACACAATAAAATCCCTGCAATTGGCCCATGTTTGTTCTGCTGTTCTAAAACTATAAATATTTTATGGAAACACTGGGATTTATATGTACATTCATCCTTTAAGGAGAAGAATAGGTCTTAATCCACTGGGGGCTTGTCTTACTAGAGATGTGAATCCTCTGGCCGTTCTGCTTCTGCTGCGTGTAGCTTTCTGGAGTATGGGATGACACTCACACCAGAGCTTCACTGAGCTCCAGGGCAGATGGGCAACTGATGGGCGATTGCTTTGTCACTAAGTAGACTGCTTAAAAATACCAAATACTAATGTAGTTACTGCAGTATGTTTCTGATTAAAAAAATGTCCATTTTGCATTCCTCATCCCAAAACCACGCTTAGTAATGCCAAAAGAAGCAATGAAGTGATCTTCCTTACACAGCAAAAACACAAGAAAACCAACTAATGTTGAGAGGTTAGCATCCAAACTTTGATACATAAACACAATTACCAGTCACCTCATTACTGAAAGATTGACCTAGCTTTATATTTGAAAGGACCCACTGGTAAGAGTGAAATCCATTCCCTCATTTAAGTGGCCTAATCAGATTGTGCCTTCTGGCTTGGAAAAATTGCAGTGGTTTGCTTTCTGTGGAGATTTTTTTCCTTTTGTTTTTTTGTCTCCCCCCCCCCCCCCCCCCTTCACTGGAAAGTGCTTGCAACAACTATTAAATAAAGGCAAAGAGCTGACAGTCCTCTTCTTCTATCAAAGCGTGGAAAAATGTAGCCATCTGCCTTTCTGTGACTTGTAAGGGAAGGAGGGGAAAGCTATGCTAAGTATCTGAGGAATGATGAAGTAAGGCAAGCTGTGCACTCTGATTTTCTGTATCAGCTGCATAACTCATCCATCACTATTACAGTTTGCAGCTGGGGATATTGCAGGGTTCTGACATGAACTGTAGTGGGAGATGGAAACATCCTGGTGAGTTGTCTGGCTAGTGTAGTTACGAGGCCTCTGCTGTTACTTCATGTTGTAAATGCTTCTCTGTTGCTGTTAAGAAAACTAGTATAATTTTAAACAAAAAGCTTAAGTGACTTTTGAGTCTTGGAAAGGTCTAGACTGATGACCTGCAGTTCCAATTTTGGTTAGGTGTGGTTTTTAAAAGTTCTTGGGAGTGGCATGTACACTGCAACCTTCTTTGTGTTTTCCTAACTATTTTCTTCATCTTACACACAGAGAAGAACCTGTAAATAGAATCTGAACTTGAGAAGAGATGACAAATTATTGCCCTCCCCCACTAATATGGTCACCAGTAGTTCAAATGTTCCAGTGTTTTCATATCTTCCTTGCTCTTCCCTTTTCTTTTGCATGTACCCACTGCTTTGACTGGCTTTTTTTCCTGCCTTCTTTCCTTAAATGCTTGCTTAGTCCCCTGCCCTGCCTAAACATTTAACTTTCATTTTTGAATTCCAGCCTCTCATGGTTCTAGCACTGCCTGTGTCCTGGCAGTTCTCCCTCCTGTCAGCCTTCCGGATACTGTTAGATGATGAGTCCAGGTGTTGTTAGCTCTGGGATCTATGAAGTGATGTGACCATAATAGAGGTAAATGAGCCCCATTTCTCCTGGGAAAAGCAGAATGACAGATGTGGTGACATCCTTCCAAGCCACTAGCATGCAGCAGCTTCATTGCAACGCAATAGCAGTGTTTAGAATAGATGATGTATGGTTTTAGTAGAGAGAGATAGCCTAAACGGAAAGAATTCGTGGAAACCTTTCAAGCTAAGTTTTGAATTTCAGGGTTTTAAAAAAGTTCATAAATGCCTTCCTTAAAATTCAGAGATTAAACACTTTGGTTACAATTTGTATAGTATACATTAAGTTTTGGTAGCTGTGTTTTACTGAGAAATCTGCTGTGGTGATTTTTCAGCAGTAAATAATTGCTGTCTGTACCAGACTTCTCTGCTGGGTTTTCTCATGGCTTTCAAAGGATTCTGAGTAGGCTTCAATGCAGTAGCTTCATGATCTATGGGAGAAGCTATTAGTTCTGTTTCCAGCGTAACAGGATCCTACTTTAATTGTAGGACTGGCATACCTTTAACACTCCTGGTTTCTTCTTAACCTTTTGAATACTAGAAAGCATAGCTGATGTAGCTTTTGTCAGTTTAAACACAGGAAGTGTTTATTGGGATGGCCTCACCGCACTACCTAGTGGAAAAGGAAGAGAATTTTCTTTCTGTCTTGAAGATGAGGTACGCGACCTACTGAATAACCTGTGTATGTACTGAGTAGTTTGTTATCTTTCAACCAAGCCTCCTGTCCAGCCTAGCACTTGTGTTACCAAAAGCATCCACTTTCCCTTTTCCCAAGACTTGCAGCTCAACCACAGAACAGACTGTTTTCCAAGGGTGTTCTTGGTTTTGTTGTAGCTACTAGTGATAAATTATCTTTCCTATAAAGACATAGAGGGAAGGAGATCAGTATAATTACTTGTGTCCCATGGTTAGTGTCCTTAGAGCGTGCTAAGCTAAAGGGAGGACCTGAGGGCTTAGAAGCCTCACAGAAGGCCAGGTGGCAAACTCGACTATGAACCATGTTTTCTTTTTGCATGACACTACTTCCCCTTGACCAGGAAAGTCCATTACATTTTAGGTATTTTATTTTTCTATCTGTACTGTCGGTGTAAGAAAAATGTTCCTTTTTTAGAAACTTTCAGTTTTATTTTTCTTGGCTTAGATTTGAGGTTAGGTTTACAAAAACAATAAGCTGCTCCGTTTTTATGTTAGTTATAAATATAGAATTGACTGTTCATAAATCTAAATAAGGCTGTAAAATACAACCTGATTGTAAAATAAAGAATGGAAAGGATTTTTTAGTTTAAGCATATGGTCTTTGTTTCATGTGTGCTTACATCCCCTACTCCATAAAAAAGCTCAGCTGAGCCCTTGTAAATGATTCAGTTCAACAATTCCACCCTTTTGCATTAGATACCCTCAGTGTGACACACTGCGAAAAGCTACCTACTTGGCAGTTACTGGGGAGCAGTATGCTCGTGAGGAAGGCCCCACAGTTGATTTAATGGCTGTTGACAGAAGGCATCTTTAGTATTTTTTAAAGTTTGCTGATAGTTACAGCATGCCAGCAAGTTAAGATGCCTACATCCTGATGCAGTCGCAATACGGGCGGTTAGAGGACTCCTCACTGCTCTGTGGTGACACCGCATTAGGTGTGACTCTAAGGGTGGGGCCTATGTCACTAGTACCAAACTTTTTGTGTTCACTCTTAAGGTTTCGAATATTAAGTCTGATACTGGTGACAGATCTATATCTCCCTCCATTGTACTGCAGATTACTGGGAATATAATTCATTGGCAATGAAGTCTAAAGTTAGGGTTTCATACTTCTCCCATGGGCCTGAAATGGGGGTTCTGTTGCCTTCTACTATGCCCAAAACAGTTTTCCCTAGCAAAAATGTGAAATAATGGACTTCCCTTCAACAGAGTTTGGCATGTGACATGCAATGGCTTGTCACCTCTCAAATGCAAGATTTAATGCGTTGCAATGTTTTTTAATGATTTTGGAGTACATGATATTGTGGAGATTGTTAGCCAGTCAAGATCTAAAGTTGCAAATTGCTTTTGTTCATTATAAAGTTCCCTTTCATTGCTTTGTGCTCCTGCCCTGAAATACTAGTATGCTTTTCAAAATAAACTTGCTTGATGAACTGCATCCTGATTATTCCAGTAGCTGCATAAAGCACAGCCAGGATGAGAAGAGTCTTTCTAGCCTGCAGCAGGTCTCACTAAATCTAGCTACCTACAAAAGAAAACTGAGATTGTGAGCTGCGTGCCTGGTTGTATCTGTGTTTTGAGATGATATTACACCAACAGTTTAAAGATCAGATCGATCAAATTTCTGCCTATCTTCTTTTTACTGCTATTATTTTATTCCTGTTTTAAAGCTGTCTTGTGATTCTGTGACAACCCATCCTTGGCAAAAGGCCAGCGTGTCGAGCCTTCACTTCTTGACAGGTAGGCTGTGTTGCATTCCCAGCTCAACACAAAGGGGTGTATGCAACACAAGTCTTACCCAAGACCAGTGACAGCTTTTGTCTCAACCCTTAAAACCACCTACATCCCAAAAGAAGATAGGATACAGACAGGGTGCCAACTCCTCTGGGTAAGCATAAGGCAGCAGGGATGTTCACTCTCTACGGGGAGGCCTAGATTGTGCCTCCTGCCAGCGATGTCCTCAACCTATACCCAACACTGAGCTTTCAGCTTCAGGCTCCCTCTTGCTTGCAGTCCCCCTGATTCCGAGTGTCTTGCATTTTCTAACGTATGGTGGCACAGTCACAAGAGCATATATGAAGTTTTTATCTATGACCTGGTCTGAGCCTTCTTTTTGCCAACATGGGTGTTGAATGTCCCTATTTTGAGGAAACTGAGCTCAAATCCTCCATCTGCTCATGGGTGCCCTATGCCCCATGTTATTTTTGCAAATCTTAAAAGAAGCGCCTGCCTTTGGGGCCATATTGCAAGGGAAGGGAGTACTTGCTGCACTACCTGTTGCTGCAGGTCTTGGTCACAGAAAGGGTTTTGGATGTGTGAATATGTGTGACATATGTGAGCACATGACTTGCAGTTACAAGAGATTTTGCATGTAAAGCAGCCAATCAAAAATGTGAAGCAGGCTGAGCAATCCCCTGACTTCCCTTGCCATGTGCTTTTTGCTGTCAATTTCTTTCCAAGGCACCTGAGGCATGGCTGTTTTTCTGCTCTGGGATTCAATTGCTTCAAAGGCATGATGATAGTATAGCTGATGATAAGTCCTTCATCTTTCTCTATTTTATATCTTAGAACTGGCAATACTGACAAACTTTTCTAAAGCATACCTTTCCTCATATCCAGAAAATATTTTCCTCTTTCACAGAAATATGTATTATTCTTCTAGGAGATTTTCTGTGTATATATTCCCAATTATTCCATGACAGACTAAAGCAAGTATCACTCAGCTGGAAACTCACTAAACTTGGGCAATTTCTTTTTGTCTGGAAAACACCTGTTATTTTATGTACATCTCATAAAAAATATTTTGCTAACAATTAATTTACTGCTGCTATAAAACATTTAAACTTACTCCCTTTCACATAGATGTGTAGCACCAGCCCTTGGTTACAGGTAAACCCTAGTTAATAGCTACAGTTATTATAAATTGTCTCTAAGCCATGGAACTAATTCTTTTACCTTTCCCTGCAAAACTTCCTCCTGCTCCGCAATGCCCACCCACACATCCCTATCTGCATTTGGGGAGCTCAGCTGCAGGATCTGGGCTAATGCCTGTTTTGTTTCATATGCACATATGCACACACACAGACACAGAGAATAATGAATAACTTGGTGAAGAAACGCTTAACAGTTTAAAATGTGGTTTAAATTATGTAGCTTTCTGTTTCATATGAGTATGTATCATACCCATCAGAATGGGCAAATTTTTCAGGCTTGGCTATAGGCAGATAAATTTGGAGTTTATAGTTACTGAATTAATTCAAACAGAAATACTGTTGTATGATAGTAAAAAAAGGTGTCACAAATTTGCAACAATCTAAAAAGGTTGTGGTGTTGGACTCAAATGGCCTAAGATGAAGATGGCAAGAATTCCCGATCCATCCCCAAAAATGGATCTCATCAGTACTGCTGAAACAATTCAGCAGCAAACTCCTGCTTTCAGGCCACTTTCAGGTCTTCTGGCAGCTGTGCACTCTCTTCATCCAAACCCATGAAAAAGACCTGTAATTCATTGGCAAGCTTGTTAAATTGTTTACATGTGTAACTTGGAGTATTTGAAAAGTAATGTTATAGACATGCTATTAGTCTAGGTGATAACATAATCCATACTGCTCAGTATTTCCCATTGTAAAATTTTTCTCTCGATTTTCTGTGACTTTTTTCTAAACTTTAACAGTTTGAACTGAAATTTTCCATTTTGGATATATGTATCAAGTGGACCTGGGGGTGGAGAAATGAGCTAAAACTTCTTTGATGAAGACTAAACAATGTCAAAGAACAAAGGAGACGATATCTTCCCTTTCTTAAAGTTTAGCAGCTTTATACTTTGAAGAAATGACTTGATATTTAATAGGAGGCTAGTTTCATATCAGGTATTCTTCTGCTCATCTAGGGGGGTAAAATAATCCTACCATGGTTAAGATATAAGACCTTTAAAAGTACTATTAAAGTTGCAACTGAATTCAGAGCAGAGACTTGCAAAAGTTAAGTGGTAATGTTTCATATGCCTGTAACATAGTTCATTAAACTTTGAATTGCTACACTGTATGAAATAAAATGAGGATATGAGCACTGGAGTTAACTGGTGCTTATGGTACCTTGTCTTTTCCTCCAGAAGGTGGGGATAATTCAACTACAGGCTATGGACTACAACAAATTTTCATGAGCCAGTTGTATTCTAGTAATAGTGTTCTATTCTGTATTTAAAAAAAATAATTCAAAAAAATCATACCCCACAGTAAATACAGCCCAAGGCAGTGTGTTGGGCAGCAAGAAAAAGGCAAAATGTTGAACAACTTCTCTGTAAAGGAATACTGGTCACCTATGGCTGGTCCAGTGAGCATCCTGTGGAAAAGTCAGTGGATGTAGTGCAATACAGTACCGTATATACATACATGCATATATATGTATATGTAAGAAGACATAGGAAAAAAAACTAAGATAACTTTGCAACCACATTGCCAAATTAAAATGCTTTTTGCATACACATATACATATACATACTGCAGAAATGTAGACACATACTGTTTCAAAGATAAAAATTCCAAAGTAGTGCCCAGTGACAGAACAAGGGGCAACAGGCACCAACTGAAACACAAGAAATTCCAGCTGAATATGAGGAAGGATTTCTTTATGTTGAGAGTGACAGAGCACTGGAACAGGCTGCCCAGAGGGGCTGTGGAGTCTCCTTCTCTGGAGATATTCAAACCCCATCCAGGCACGACTGTGCACCCTGCTCTAGGAGAACCTGCTTTAGCAGGGGGTTGGACTAGATGACCTCCAAAGGTCCCTTCCAACCCTGACCATTCTCTAATTCTGTGAAAGAGAAAGTAGAATATATTTTTTTAAAGCCATGTTAATGCTGTTTAAATTTGACTGTAGAATTACTAACTGTTTTAAATTTGGAACAAATTTCAACTGCAGGTTTATTTTCTTGTGGAAATAAAACATGAACCAACTCTATAACTGCTGGTAGGGTCTGAATTTCAATCAATTGCCAAATGATCCTAGGCAGATTCTTCTAATAATGACAAAGTGAGTGCTCCATTAGTTAAAACACACATTTGTGCCCTCAGTAGACAAGCAGTGTTCAAAATATTCCCCCTGCTTTATGTTGTCATGCATACATGCTGACCATTAACATTCATTAGCAATCTGGGTTATAAGCAGGGTTTTGCCTTGGCTCTAAGAGATCTGAGCTGATATTTCTGGAATTTCTCTACTGCTCAAGTTTTATTTTAAGCCTAAATTTAACATTTCTGTTTTGCGAAAATTCATTTTAGTGTAACATCCAAACTGATAACAGTAACCAAGAATGTGTCTGATTTTAGAGCTGGAGTTTTGACAATGTTTGTGCTGGAAGCAAGCCGCTGTTCCTCTGATTTATGCATTACTGGTCTTTGTTTTCCTTTTGTGTCTGGAACATAGAGTTCATAAATTGGTAAGGTTTGGGAACACCTGAGTCTTTTCAGTTTTTGAGAGAGAAATATTTTTAGATCAAAAAGTTTTTCATTTCCACTGCTAATAACCCAGCTAGAAATTTTAGGTTTATCTTTTAGTTTCAGGTTAAATCAATAAACATTTATTAATGTTACTTTGATCTTTTGGAGGAGCTATTTTTAGCAAGTAAAAGAAATCCTGAAATGTTATCTTAGATGCAACAGTGCATGTTCTTTTAATGAGTATTTATTTTCTTTAGCATTTTCGGTGTCTTGTAACATTTCTCAACATTCAGTGTTTCCGTAATACAGTATAACAGCAGACACAGCTGGAAGAGGGCTGATAAAAGCTCTAATGTACTTATTTTATTGTTTACTTACCTAAGTATACATGTTAAATATAGCAAAACTTCTATTTATGTTTTTGTACAGACTTGAAAATTGGAGTTCTCAATAGGCTGCCCAATAGTCCTGGTAGCACATGATAAGGGATGGAATGTACTGGTGGGGATCTAAGTCTAGGACAAAGAGAAACTGCACATCTCACTATATCAACCTTTGCTGTAGTGGAAAAAATAACAATTTGGGTTCCTAGTTGTGTCACCAGGTCAGAGAAGACTCTTCAAAAATGTTTAAATGCTTCTCTGCTTTGCAAATCAGACTTTGCAACCAAAACCTAGACAGCATATTGAATTTAATGTACCTTGTCTCCCACGTGGGCATATTTGAAGCACCTGCATGTCTGATAAGGAAGTGTCAAGGTTTTACATTTTCTACATAAACAAGAGCTGAAGAATAGAAGAAGGAACTATGCTGCAACCTGGAAACTAAGAAGATAGTAAAACAGTTCCATTATAGATTTTTGCCCATATCAAAGTATTTTATAGAATAATTGCACTCCAGACAAGTCATGTGAACCTAGCTTTGTTAGAGAAGAATTAGAAATAGAGATACCAAAAATCTCAGACAAACCTTTCCTATTGTGGCTGCAGCTACTAGTTCTTTTACCTACTTATGGCTCTGGAATAACCTGTGAAAGGAGTGTAAACCCCCATACAGAGTGAGAGACAGGATTTGCATTACTTAGGTTCAAGATATTTATTTTACTAGTGGTTTTTTGGGTTGTTTTTTTTTCCCCAGTTCAAATTGCATATATTTTTCCTCCACAAACTGCTCTTCTAATATCTGTTTTCTGTTTATCTTTACCTCCTTACTCTCCCTCTTTCACTAGTTTTGTTCTCTTGCTTCACCTCCAGTTGTCATAGCCCCTTGCTTAACTCTTCATCACCTCTCTTTCTCTCATGCAGAATGTGCTTATATAGTCTTTTCAATAAGAAACGAAAAGTGAACATTTATGTAGTGAACCTATAAGGTCTATTTATTTCTTACCAAGTGAAGGAATTACACATATAAATCTACAATAGATGTGAATAACTGCTGTTATGCAACTGTGTGTACCTTACAGAGAGCACCAGTTTTCCAGCCAGATTATCTTCTGCAACTCTTACTCAGATGACTCTTGATATGCACAGTAAGGTATTGCTCTGGTGCTTTTCTTGGCCGAAGTAAATACAGTTGCAAGAAACACAAAGCAGTAGTGCTTTTCAGGGCCTGTGATGAGTGAGGAAACATGAATTTTATGGCTTGCTTAAATCTGTAATTCTTGTCAGTAAATCCCTAGTCTACTTTGATTTGTATGGTGAAATGGAAGGACACTAAGTGTGCTTTCTGGTTTCTAGTTTGAACAGCCAGTGCTTTTTTTTTTTGTAAAGACGTGGCAAAAATAGCTTGTCTAACCCTATCCTATCAATACAAACAAAATGGATGCTACCTTGGACTGTTCTGCAGCTCCTGCTCAGAATTAAGTTTCTGTTGGAATTTCCTGGTTTCTGAATTCAGTTTTAGGTGGAACTCCCAGTATTAAATGGATTTACCTTTGAAGGCACCAGGATGTGGTGTGTCCAAAACTAATGAAGAACTGCCATCAAGAGCAGTAGCGCAGATACCTTGGGAGACAGGTTCACAGGCCAGTTTGAAAAGTGGAGTATTTCAAGAATAACTGAACACTGCCAAATAACTGGATAAGAAGAACATGGAATCTTACATTAGGTTAATGCTTGTTGGGACTCACTAGGGTTGGCTGGAAAAGGCAGATTTGAGGAAAGGCATCTCCAAGATTCTGGCAAGAGCCACATGGGAGTGGTTAAAGGGAACATGCAGGACCTTACTTGAGGCAGTGATGATCAGATAAAACTCAAATTGTCAATTGTCAGTGAGAATGATGTGTAATTGGTATGTGGGCACTCACAGCTGGCATTAGGATGTCCGTAGCATAGAAATGTAGAGAGTAATTAGAACAACACATTAAAAAAGAGGCTTTTCTTGTTGTCTTAGCTTTACTCAATAGTCCCTCAAGACGGCAGTCCCTCTTTACTCAATAGTCCTTCTTTTCAGCAGGAGAGATCAGGTCTTTGAACGAAGCTGGTGTTTGACCTCCAGTGCCATCGGTGGAGGCCGATGCCCTCGTTGCATATCCCTGATATCATGCCTATATGTTTTTCTGCTATTAGGCTGATGTCCCTTCATCTCCTCCCAGTTTGTTGGGATGTTCCTTATCTATGCTATTTTCTACTTCGGTGCTGCTGCCTCTGATGTCTGTTTGGTGTAGTTCCATGACAGCTAGTCAGTTGTAACCATGTAGTTATGGACCCTGTAATCACGAACAGGGTGTTTTATACTCCACAGCAGCTGGCTGGAATTGGGGTGTGTTTATTTCTTGGCTAGCTGAGGATCTGATGTTCTACACTGTGCTGTAACCCTGTCATGAAATTCTGCAAAGGAGTAGTTTCTGGTTCAGGATGTCTGTAGACCTTCACTGCACTGAAAGTTCACCAAAGAGTAGGTCAAGTTATAAAGCTGTACATCACAGATATAAGTCTGCATTACACTTACAGTTTTGCCTAATCCCATCTTTTTGCTCCTGATTTTTTGAAGTCTAACAGTCCAGGAAACATGACATGTTAAGAGTGTAAAGTTCAGTATATCGTTAATGCCTAACTTCCTGTTACTCAGTTGGGGTTTTTTGGGGAATGTTGTAGTTTTAATATGCTCTGACAGATCTCTTTCAAAACTTCTTACAAACCTTATAAACAGCGACGAGAGATGAATATAGTTTGGTGTCTTCTGGGAATGTGGTTGGTGTCTGCATGAAAAAGGGAGGATTGAGAAAAGTTTCAAGTAGGAGACTATTATCCGCCTTGCGTAAAGTTTTCCATCACTGCTCTGTAATAAATAATTTGATATTCAAAAGTGAAATGCTAGACTGAATATAACACGCAATAAAGAACAAAAAATCAGCTATGGTCTGAGGACATAGTAAATGCTTGACTTTGATGATGGGTTTCATGCTTTTGTTGAAAATGTGTTGGTTTTTTTTTTTTTTCTTCTGAGACCAGTTATGATTGGATTAAACCTACTGTATTTAGACCAAGTGTTAGTCCCCTGTGTGTAGCAAAACACACAGTGAATGTGTGTGTATTACACGTACCTGTCTCACACTGTCTAAAGGGATGGAGGAAAGGACAGGTGATTCTGAAAACAGCAGGTATGGTTTAAGAACCTAGTGCATACTTCTTTAGGGGAAATACTCTCCAACTTAAAATTACTTCTGTTGAACATATATGTTGGCTTTTTGTCTCTCTTAAACATAGGTAATGAGAGTGAAAGGGTCTATCTGCTTACTATTTACTCTCTAGTCCCTTGAGCAGCATTTGCAGTAGGCTGATAGACCAAGATAGTCACTTTTGGCTGATAAACTCAATCAAAATGATGTAAACAAAAGAATAACTTATTGAATCATAAATGTTCACAGTGATATTTGGAAAAGTGAAAATTTGGGAAGAGGGGACAGCTCTAAATGAATTTGAGAGCTTCCAAGGAATCAGATGTTTAATAGTATTAATTTATAAATTCTCTTCTTTTATTTTTCCCACAATAATAACATGTTTTTATAAAAGGAAAGAAACTGCTAGGGGTGGGGGTGGAGAGATGGTACCCTAGTGAAAGCACACATAGAATTTAGTTGCTGTTGTTTGGAAAGAGTGGGTCAGTGAAATATCTTAGTGCATACTATGCAATTTGATGTCATGTGATGGCTGAACTTTCACATTTAAAAAGAAATAGAAGCATTTTTTCCTAGTATCCACCTGTGCTATTCTGAGAAGCAGTAAACCTGGTGGCTGGACAGGTTTATCCAATTGGTGGAAGCCAAGAGAAGGTTGATGGTCACCTCTGATGAGCCTGTCCAAGCTGCAGTTGGAGGGATTAGCAGCATGCCAGCAGTAACTTTGGAGGAGATAAATGCTTAACATATCCAAGATGGAATTTTATTACATTTCTACAGCACTATTGAATGACAACTTGCATTTCACAACATAGCTGTAAAATGAATAATGTGGCCCCAGTACTGCTGCCCAAAAAGGCAGCTACCGACTCCTGGCAGGGCTTGCTGACTTCAGCTGTGCTCCATGCAGCCCCTCATCCATCTGGATTGACTGGCTTGTGGAAGGGGATTTAAAGTACATGTTCCCCACTTGTATGTCTTCTGAAAACGCATAAAAAGGAGGAAGTTATTCAGAGGTACTCAAACACTAGCCAGACCATTATAATTTTCTTTATTCTGTGTTCTGCAGTTCCCCACAAAGTCAAAGATGGGCACAAGAATCAGCACAAGGGTTCAGAGGGTTGTCAAGAAATGAGTGTCGATACTTGTCTTAAATGATGCTGATCTCAGTCTATTAAAAAATAAATGAACCCTGCTGCTTCCTTCCAATAAAAGGAAGAACGTAGGGGGCATGCACATTCTATGTGGTTCTTCTGCTAATTAGTGGTTTGAAGGAACCGTACATGAAAAGCTCCCCACTGAGCTTACTGAATGTTATGTAACAGCCTTATTATCTGGTATTAGTGTTAAATGTCCACTTTCTCTCATGCCCCCATACTGGTAGATGAAAACTTACTGTTTGGGCTTCTTATGTTGGCTTGATTGCACATAGTGCTAAAAGAAGACAAAAATCCTTTTTAAATGAGCTCAGAGCAAGAAAAATCTGTTCCAGCTGGAAAAGTGCTTGGGACTATTTTGGAATGTGTTGTTGTGGCTTTAGGAATAGTTAAGTAAAACTACCGTGTAATGTTTTAGCCGCTTATGGGACTCTTCAACAAGGAAAACCTATGATGTCATTTCTCCCATCTTCCCTGCTGTTTTGGGGAAGGGAAGAAGGAGGTATGGGGTGGAATTATGAGAAGAGTCTTCAAGATACCCTTTTATAAGAGTTACAGCTTGAAGATACTTTCAAATATACAAAGGGTTTTTTTTTTTAATAAATAAGCCTATTGCTTTGTCTGCAACTTTTCATATGCCTTACATTCCCCAGATATTTACATAGTTTTTGATGTTTATACGTATGGAAGCTAGCTGCTTTAAATATTTAAATTGTTATGAAGGAGATAGCTTTCTTGAATTGTGATTTGCTAATTGAATTGTATGACTAGAATATGTAGCGTGAGATAAGGTAAACAGCCAGTGCCAGACATGTATAGCAATATAGTAGGAAGTCTGAAAAAGCTGATATGTGCCTTTGTTTACTTCCTCTGGATTCTTGTGGAATTTTTGGCATAAGCATTTTGATGCAACAGGAGCTACAAACTGTATTTGATAAATCTACTGCAGACAGCTAACATTGATATCCTGTTGTGTTACTGTGTTGTTGGTACATTTGTAATATAAAAAGGTCAGTATTTCGACACTGCTTTTAAAGGAGAACCTGAAGAAAAGAGAACTTGTGCTTGTTCTGAGCCCTTGTTTTGTTTTGCTAGTGCTTGCAATAGAGATGAGGGGTTTCTAACTATGGGAAAGTCAGGAGCATTTTGCAATGTTGAGCACCTACTACTTTTATTCCCAAAGATGATTACAGATTTTTGATTTACGCCTAGGAACTGCCAGCCTGGTTTGCTTGGGTACCACAGGCCCTGAAAATTCATGCAGGAGAACATACATTTTCATCCTGGCCTCATTTGTTTTAGCAAACGCTGTGATGTACCCTAACACTTTAGTTGATTCAGCATGTATGAGGCTGCACTTCCTCTGTGCACTTCCTCATACCCTCGATCAGTTCAAATCTGTTTCTTTGCTTGCCTACCGACAATCTGTGTCTTGTCAACCCCCATCAGTAGGTGGCTTGTGACTGCCAATGTGGCCTGTAAAGCCAATGCTTCACACGGGTGATTCAGAGCCATCTCCTGCCAGCATTTCACAGGCCTTTTCAGTCATGTCTGCTGCTGAGTATATTTTCTGCAGGAAATCTTGAACCCTATTGGGCTTGAAAAGAATTTTAATTTCACTTCTAATCACTAGGAAGATTTAAATCCATTTTGAGAAAGGTCTTCCACTTATGAAATATGTCCTCCCTATGTCCGAATGCCTATATTGCCGTAAATTGGCAGTGTGTGCTCTCTGTGTCTCTTGTTGTATGTGCTTGACCTTTAGGTAAAGGTAAATGAGTTGGGACTGTTCTTGACAATTTTCACTGTTTACTGTTTCAAATATCCTTCCAAGTTGTCTCCACCTTTCTTCAAAGGCATTTCTTTAATCTCACCACTTGTGATGACTTTAGCCTCTTCACCTTTTCTTTTCCTCTCTGATGTCAGTCCTGCCAGCTGGACCTGGAATGAATGGGCTCCAGCTTTACCTATTCAGCCCAGGAAATTTCTAGTTTAGATGACAATGTGACTCCTGATATTGTTTTGGAAAGGTATTTATTCTCAAAAGATGCTGAGTGTTAGTACAATATAAGTGTACATACTGTCAAGAATTAGAACAAGATTTTCTTGTGAATAATCATATGCTTGGGCAATGCTTTCTCTCTGTATGTTTGCAGTAAGCCCTTTCACTTCTTTCCTTCAATCTCTACAACCTCTGGGAACCGAAAACTGAGCAAAATGATGGGATATACAGACTGCACTAAAGCGTACTTCTACATTTAAAAGTTTCATTGTAAGCTTTTGGTACATAGGTACACTTGTGTACACTTATGTAAACACATATTGCTTTATATGGTAGTTCAGAATTCAGGAAACAGTTCCGGGTTTGGTGATGCAATTATGAGGTCTGAAAGGCACCAGTTATGGTCCTGTGGTCCTGAGATGGGTTTGCACTGCTGGTGTTTGAGAAGAAAACACTACTTAGATAATTCTATCAGTGAGATTCATGTTATTCCTTTAATTTAGTTCATTACTTCTCAAAGCTGAACCACAATTAGTCATATCATCAAAGTATAATTTATTTTGCTTTATAAAGTCTTTTTCAGAAAGCCAACTTGCACCTTACAACTAAGATGCTGAATTGACTTGCTTTTTGCATTTTATTTTTAAAATTACATTTCTGTTCAATGTGAACTTTCAGTTTCCTTTAACAGTGGAAACAACAGCATCTCATAAAGGTTAACACTTGTTGGTCAGTAAATGAAATCAAACTCCATTATTATATTATCTATACCTGTGAAAGGGGAAATAATTCACATAATTCTCTCATACACTACCATTACTCTGAATATAGTCTGTAAATAGTCTCCATTTGGCATCAGATATTTTCATGAATGTCCTGCAATCTGTAAGTAATTTTTCCAGGTGATGTCTATTTTAAAATTATATGTAATTTTCATCATTATCTCCATGGTATAGGTATGTCTTCAAATGAACATTTTAGAAGTAAATGGACCATAACCACTTTTTTTTTTTCCTTTTTTTTCTAGTGGCATCTGTGTTCACGTTTGGACACTAGCTAATAGTTTCTCAGACTGACAGAGACTTTGTTAATTATATAAAGTTACAGAGTTACAATGTGAAATTTTGGGACACTCGCCCACAGTAGGCTGAAAGGTAAGGGAGAAACGAGCATGTAGATGCAGAGAGCTTGTTCCTCAGCTGTGACTATTAGAGTTCCTTAAGACAGAGATCTCTTAGGCTCAAAACGGATGAACACTCCCCAGTCTCCTTCACTATTGAATGTTGGACTTAAGGAAAGCTAACCTTCAGATCTCTTTTTTTTTTTTTTTTTTTTTTTTTTTTTTTCTTGTGGGTTGGGTTGTTGGGTTTTTTTGGTGGCTTTTAAAAAAACCTATTATTTTCTGATATTTTCCGGACATTAAGTGATTTTTTTTCACATTGAAAAGTTATACAACGCTGTTCAATGTAAAAAAACTGGTCCTTTAGCTTTGAAGCTTTCCAAGCTTCCCCATAATCTGCAGCAGTTTAAGACCATCAAAATGGAGATTTTAAGAGGCTTTTCCTCTTTTAAAATATTTACCTATTTCTGTTTATCCTGCTTGAATTTGAAATCACTTAAGATAATTTCCTGGGGGTGTTTTCAGGAGTGCTCATGCCTCGTCCGTACCCTGAAGCTGGTGCGGGCTGCGAGCTGTGCTCGCTGCCCCATCCCCCTCCTGCCTCCCCCTCGCCCTGGCCTCTCCGGTGCTCCTGGCAAACTGGAGACAAGTCACTTCAGATGCTACATTTCTGCACCGTGCTTGATTTGTCCGTCTTCTGCCGGTGAATTGCTTCGCATGTAGGATGTTTGCTTGTACAAATAATTTTGCAAGAGTGTTCAGAGAAAGGAGAAAAAAAAATATAAATCATTTAAACTGATGAGGTAAGGCTGGTCAGAGCCATAGCTCTGAAGACAAATTTTTCCAGTCCTTTCCAGAAAAGGACTGCCTTTTCCAGGCTATCCTAAATGCTGAATGAGGGCTGTGCTGCTGTTGCCAAGCTTTTGACAACTTTCAAAACTATAATGATTAAGTTTAAAACCCTGCTGGTATCCTTTTGGGGAAAAACTGTCAATGAAACGTGAGCTACCAACCCAAAATAATAGTATATTTTGAACCTGGGAGTCGAGTTACATTAATGTCATTGAAAAAAAAAAAAAAAAGAAGATAATTTTTCTGTTGCTCATTTTTTCAATTGAGGCCTTTATTGCTTAATTACATTTGACTTGTACGCATAAATAACTTTGCAAGGTTAATACATTATTTTCTAGTAAGTGTCTGGACACTTTCCCACTTAAAACTTGTCGGTGTTCTCCTAACACCCCATTCCTCTTCCTCCTCCCTCCCATCCAAAATGCCCTAGACCACTGGGCAGAGAGGAAAGGCATCTCTGTATCCACACGCATCAAGATTAAGCAAATAGCTTCCAGATCTGAAGCCCTGCAATGCCGGTGCTCAGCTGATAGACACACAGCTCCCAGTTTGGTACTTCAGCCCAGTTCAGAAGGCATGGCTTTGCCTTGTTACAGTTTTATTGCAAATTTTAACAGTGGTGATGGAGGAGCGCTAATTTGAAAGAGAACCATTTTAAAGCATTTGCCATAAAATGACAGAATAGTGAGGTTGGGAGGGACCAGCCACACCGGCTAGCCCACCCGTCCTGCCCAGAGCAGCGCCAGGCCGGGCCATGCCCAGGTGACACTTGAGTATCTCCAAGGATCCTGTGGATCCTGCAACAAAGTGACCTCGTATGAGCGAGTGTTCTGGGTTCATGGGGGGCAGGGAGGAGCAGCAGATGGGGGAGCAGCAGTGGCGGCCCAGTGAGGCGGTGCCGGGGCTGCCCCGTGCCGGGCACAGCCGGTTCCAGGCGGTTCCAGGCGGCTCCACCGGCCCCAGCGCAGGGCACAGCTGAGCCCCGCAGCCACGGGCGGGCGCCTCGGGGAAAGCCGGGCTGAGAAAGGGCAAAACGGTGCCCGGCAGCCAGGGCTGAGGGCAACGGGGTGAGAAACAGCCCGGCCAGCCCCGAGGGGGGAGCGGGAGGAGGCAGGGGGCTCCCGGCGCCCCCGCACAGATGTCCCCGTGGCCTCTGGAGAAATTTCCACTCCCCAACACATGTTACTATATATATTTGGTAGAATATAGTGAAAGTATTAATTATTTTTTTTCAGGTGTGTATAAGGCCTAGGTTCTCCTTAGACATGAACTCCACAGATCCTTATTTTCTCTCTTCAGTGGATAGCCTGTCTAGAAATCCAAGTATTTGGCCTAAATCTAACAGCTCAGGAGCAAGCTATGCCCCCTGAACAGCTGTGGACAGCAATTCCAAATCTTACTTTGCACCCTGCGTTCCTGTGCAGGACCGCAGAGGTACCGGCTTCAGTGCTTGTTGTTCTGCGTGGTAACCGATCAGGCCGCCCGCACCTTTCCTCGCTGTCTTTTCAAATGACGGCTGTTTACATTGATATCATGCTGTCTAGTTTTTTTGCCTTTTCTGAGAAATTAGTGGGAAGCTGAAAACAATGGTAACAGGTATCCCATGGAGGAGAAAGGGCTTTCTGTTTATAAACAGAGGACGCAAACGCTAATTTTGACTCTAAGGTATGTTTCTGGCAAAGTAGGTTAGCTCAAATGCTGTTTTATTCTTCTTTACTAGGAGTACCTAGACATCTTAATCCCATCCTTCATACTGTCAAACAATATCTGGAAGAAGCCTAATAAACATGGAAATACTTCAAAGATTTTACTTTTTGGAATAACAGTGTTAATTTTAGAAAATATTTTGGGCCAACTCTGGAGCAGGCACTATTGTGAAGAAATCACCAGTATAAATTGTGTTCTGGTTCTGCACAGGGAAAAGAGACACAAACATGAATTTTTAGGTTGTTTTTGTTTCAATATGTCCTGTATCTGTGTCACTCCCATGTCAGCTTTGACTGTTGGAGGTTTAAGAAAGAAGACGGCTGGTTACTGCCAAAGTTCTGTAAGGAGAATCACCAGTTTCACAGGGCTGTATTTCCATGATTTCAGTCGGCATTTTGCACGTATGTCTTTGTGACAATTATGTTTTCCTCACCATCTCATCATCTGAACTCTGAAAAACTGAAAGCGCCATGCAAACTGAGATGAGGCTGCCCAGCTATGCAGACGTGGTTGCGTCCTGTGATGTGGGAGCAGCTCCCTTTCTCCAGCTGGCTGTGGTATGGAGCTTCGATCAGAAGAAGCATGCCCTCGTTGGCTCCTGGGCGATGTGGAATCTTTTCTTCTGCTTCAAGGCTCACAGAGGCAGTTGGCTGGTGGACCGATCAGCTGCATCCAGCCTGGGTCTTTGAGGAGCTGAAGAGAATGTATGCACCATATTTTATGTGTTGAAAAATAGCAGGTAAAGAATCATCAATATTTTTACATCTGTTATTGTGACAACATAATATTTTGTGAAGCTAGCAATCATGCTGTCATATGTGTGTGTATGGGTTTTTAGTTCTTCTGGTTTGGGGTATTTGCCTATAGCACAAGGAATACTATGTGGCTTTTGCATCAGGTGGCTGGGGTCCTAGTCACCTCAGTCCCAGCACAATATGCATCTATTTGAACAAACAAACCTCTCCTAGCTCGAGATCAGCTTTGGATAGTTCCTAGAGGTTCACCCAGCTCTTCCTGTGCGTCAGTGCAAGATTTATGACCAGAAGTCAATCTAAATGCCGCAAGGCTTCTACCCTGCACCCTGAACTGTAATTGCCATCACCTGCTCCCCACCCACACAGAGTTAGTGAACTTGGATGTGTAGCTGACAGAAAATGCTTAGTTTAAAAAATACTAATCTGCATACAATACTGAATGCAATAAAAACTTTCAAAACAAGATATATTTCCAACCTCCTTTGCTTGGGGTGAAGTGGACATGTGAAGCTCTTCGCACAGGGCTGGTATATTTATCTGTCATGTCTCACATAACTTGATAGCCTTACTCAAGCAGTAAGGTAAGTGTAATCTAGTAGTTGGTTGTCTCGCTCCACACACACTCATGCCCCTGACTGGAGGTCCAAGAAAACCCGTATGCCCACTCGTGAGCTAAAATTTATGTCCTGCATTGTTTGTTGCTCAAGCCAAGGAACCTTTGCAGTCCTCCAGCTGATATGTGTCAAAGTCCAATCCAGCTGCTACAGTCAAAAACTATCAGTATCTCTGGGTAAAGGTAAATATCTTCCTTAGTGAAAGTCAGAGAAGATTAAATGAGAAGTTCCTCACTACAATTGTTTGTTTTCTCTGCTACTGAAGGATATATTATATATTTTCCCCTAGGAAATCTCTTTGTAGATTGCCTTTATCATCTTCTGTTTTGTGATCTTGGTTGCACAAGAGCTGCAGTTCTATACTTGCCTCACTGTCACTAATTTTTGTTGACAGTTATGTTTATTCAAATGTAATAGTGTGTGATTACAAGCAAGATAATTTATTTCCAGTACCTGCTCTCAGTCTTGTGAAATCTAGTGACCTGCATGTGTAAGCGGTTCTGCTTTCAACTCAGATGACTTCTGGTGTTGTGGGGACAGGGCACTGATCCTGCTGCTCTGACAGCAGTATTTTATAACTATATCACCTGACTTTGTGGCTCTGCTGAATCCTTTGTATCAGGGAAGTTTTTCTTTTGACCTTCACTGCGTTATAACTTTGATGTTTTTACCTGTGCTTCTACCTTCTTGCTTATTTTGTCCTGCTACTTCCTTTTGGTCCTGTTGTCCCATTGTTTGGACTCGAGTATTGTCCTTCTCTGTAGCCCAAACTCTGATGCCAGAACTCTCTCCAGGTCCCTTTCGACTCCTAAGCATGAGCCTCACATATGTGAAATGGATTAAGTCTCATCCTTCTTAGAAAAAATGAAGGCATACTTCTTTTTTATTAAAATAACAAAAACAAAAAAATAAGGTGGGGCAGAAAACCGCCTGTTCTCAGCCCAGACTACTTTTTTCTGTTGGTGTTTCCATTATTTCCATTGCTTACTTACTGCAAAGATATGGCTGGGTTTACTTTTTTCTCCCCCACCCCGCATCCCCCTTTCCTGTGCAGGATGCCAAGCACACAGGAAGGAAGAAGAGGGAGAAATAGTAATAGCATCAGCTAGGATCCAAACGGAAGAAATTTCTAAGTAATGCTGGTACCTCCCTTCCAGTATGCTTGAATGAGTGGGGCAAATGCTTTGCAGAAGATTTGAAAAAAAATCTGAGAGTTAAGTCACACAGAGATCTGAGTTACCAAAATGTCTTGTCATGTCTCAACTTAAACCTGTAATAAGTTACACTAAAGTTACAGGAACAGTTTATGTGCATACTTGGATAAAGTTCACTTGCTGAATTAAGGGTCTAAGTTCTCTTCCCTATTGTATAATACTTTTTGAAGTAACACAATACTCTTTGTAAATGATAAAATGAAAGAACCCAAGAAGGAAACTTAGCAGGAACAATGAGTACTTTATATCTTCTCCCCCTTCTCCTTTCCATAAGATTTGGCAGGATCCTTCAGGAATGGAAAACATACCTTAACATTAACCAGCGTACATGAAGGGATTTCTCAAAATTTCTGTTAGTAATCCTAGAGCCAAACTTTGAAAGAACCTTAAACTCTTGCATGCATGCAATGTACATGTTCACCTTCCTGATGTTTATCTCTAAGTGTTTTAATGAGCCCACAGTGCAGACAAGATGCTGCTAGGATAAAAAACAGTTGTACATATAAATGACTTGGATAACCATACAGCTGCAAAGATTATTCTTTCTTATGTGTCTTCGCTCATGTGAAACTGAAGAACTTAAAAAATGTGGCCTTGAAGGATATTTTTAAAGCAGCTATTCAACTTGGATCCAGTTTTGTATGCATAATTATATGCATGCATGGCCTGATGGTTATCTGACACAGGTTTTATTGCCAAGGGACACATTCCATTATTCATAACACACACTAGTATAAGTCTACTATGTATATCTTTGGATTTATATTGCTGCAGTTCTTGAGAGCCCTTGTCATGGATGAGGAGCCTGTTGTGTCAGGCTCTGCACAAATGGAAGACAAGTAGATGTTCCCTGCTCCCAAGAGCAACCCTCCACAACCTAGTTGGATGCCTGATAGAATTATTTTTTTTTTTTCTCAGCTGCACTTCAGACTTGGGACATTTTTTCTCAACCATCAGCTAAATATATAATGCTTTCATTTTACATTGATGACAATACAGTGGTTAAGAAGCTTTTCATATTGTAAACCCAAACCTTGATCATAGTAATAAAAGTCTTTCATAATATTTTAATCTCCATCATCAAGAAGATTTGCAGGGAAATTTCACATACGTAAAATGGTTAAGTGGTGTTGCTGAATGAAGCATGGAGTGAGTTTGTTTTCCTTTTGTGATTAGATTGTTAGAGTTTAACCTGGTGTGTTCATGAAGTTTAAAACTGTCACAGGTGAGCATATGGATAGCTAAAAGGTGTCAGTGCTCATGTTTACTATACAGTAAAAATGGAGAGTGAAGAGGCACTAATGACAATCTGTGGAGTACTTGAGTTAAGGAAAGAAGGAAGGTGCACACAGGGACAGTAACTTAGTGCTCTAAAGTGGTGAAGTTAGTGACTTCACAACCTCTATGGGCAATCTGTTCCACTCCTTCACTGTTGTCGTATGCATTTCACAGTGCTCTTGCTTCGGTTTACACTTGTTGCTTCCCACCCTCCTACACCACTATGAAAAGCCTAACTCCATCTTCTTGATGACCCCCTTGTACATATTGTAAAACTGCTACTAGGTCCCTCCAACAGCTTCTGTTCTCCAGGCTGAAAAAGCCCTGGTCCTTCAGCCCTCCTCAGAGTACTCCAGCCCCAAACGCTGAACTTGCTTCAGTTTATTGATGTCCATCCTGCATCAGGTGCCCCAAATCAGACATAGCTGATTGAAAATGAAATCTCGTGAGTGTCAGAGGGAGAGAATCCTTCCCCTTGGTGTCCTGGCAGTGCCCTTGCTAACACAGCCCAGGGTGCTGTTGGCCATCCCTGCAGCCAGGGACACTGCTGGCTCGTGCCCAGCTTGTGCCTGCCAAGGCCCCCAGGTCCCGGTGTCCTTGCGCCAGGGCTTCCTGAGCAGGGGCAGCACTTGGTATCTGTCCTTGTTTTAGTAACCTAACAGAGCAGTCAAATTTGAATAGTCTCTTAGTGCAATTTGCATGCCGTTGCTGTATCATTCCTGTAATGTTTGCTAATCAAATCATCATGACTCTTATGTGTATTAAAATGCTATTTATGAAGCTACAGAGATTTTACAGTGTCATGCTAGCTATGTTGTAATACTTAATTAACATTAACCAATCCTTAAAATGATAGCCTAAGGTGTGTCAAGCCACAGAAAAGCAATAAGCAGAGATGATGACATTCCATAAAACCTGCTACAGATATGAGTCTAAGTTTATCTCCTTCAAAACCTCTGACAGGCCTTTTTTTAAAAAAAAAGTATCTTTAATCAGTCTCCAGATTCTATTAAACAGGAACAAAAAGGGGAAGAGGAAGTACATGGTATCTGCTTTCTACAAAGCAGACTGTATATATTTGTTTAAGTGAGACAGAATCTCAATGTCTTCAGTGTTTCTCAAAAGCAGATTTAAGCAAATCATCCAGGCAGTCAGCCAGGCAGAGTGTGCATTTTTAGGCACTGACTCAAAGCCAGTGTCAAGACATATTAAGCTGGGTGCCTAGAAATAATATATATGAGATTAAAAAAAAAAAAAAATACTACAAGATCATCTTGCCACAGCTGTGGCTATTTGATACAGGACAAAGAGAAATTGTATTGTAAGCCGTGAAAGGGTGATGAAAAATGCTTTGAAATATTAAGCTAAATGATTCTATGATTCCATCCAGGACTGAACGCCATCTGATTGCTACTTCTCAGACACTTCAGTATCATGCATCGCCTGAATCTAGTCTGAAAAAAAGCTGATTCAAACTATCACCTTCCCAGAAAGAGTGTAGTTCCTTAATTAATTACGCGTGAAAAACTTGTTTAAACGATTGTGTATCTTAGTAGGAGATTGCTTTATATTACTAGGATGGAATAGCTATGTTGATTGCTCCCTTTGTTTTAATATGTGTGTACAGCAGTAAAAATTAAGCATCTCACCCACAAAATATCATTTATATCATGAATAACTGATTTTGTTCTTCACCTAGAGTCCTGAGATGGAAGTGGTGTTTTCCTCAGCTTTGAGAAAAGCAACAATCATAGGTGAATTTTAACAGTTTGCATGGCAAGATGTAGTAAGCTTCCTTCTCTTTTTTTACTCAGCACGTTGTTACTAATAACTTGGTACTTATACCAGCTGAACATAGCGGGATCCGGTGGGGTTAGTCTCGGTAGATGGTGCTGTTGTGTCTTAAACTACTTCCCAGGGCAGAGGCAAACACTGCCTTAGGCAGCGGCAGCAGCACAGTGAAGATTCTGCCTCTGGGGCGATTGCAGACAGCCTTAAAGAAGTGGTGGGTCTTGGTTTTTTGGTTGGTTGGTTTGGTGTGGGGTTGTTTGGGTTTTGGGGTTTTTTTTGTTTGTTTGTTTGTGGTTTTTTTAAGAATGGGCAGGAATGATTTGGTGAGGGTTTATTTGCCTGTAAAACCTATACCGAAAGAAAAAAGCTATGAAGCAGGTCATACAGTTTAAAGGCAAAACGGGCTTTGTGCAGGATGATCAACGACACTACCTTGTCCGGAAAGAAAACTTTAGTTGTCTACTGAATTATTAGTGCTTATGGCCTTTAGATGTCCCTAAAAGGATACAACCGTGCCTCATCTGATATTGTGCTTTTCCTCGGTGTATTTGAATGATAACTGTTGCACAGGTTACATAAAAAACGAAGCGGCACGGAAAGGTTCTGGTAGTAAGTGCATGAAAGGAGCACTGTGCTGCACTGGAGTACTCTGTTGTTACTTCAGTACCTGACATGCAGAAATCAAATGAGCAGATTTTCTCTGAGGCCTGAAAAGAAAGTATGTGTGTCTGCAAACATGAGATTTACATTTTCCACCTTAACTTTTTTAGAAGTGTTTCCTTACTGGTATCTCTGGATTTCAATAGTACAACAGACTAGTTGTACAGTCTGAGAACAGCTCTGGTCACCTCTGCTATGTTCTCCAACGCTATTTTTGGGTTTTGCACAGTAGATAACAATTCCTGGATCCCAGTTCTGCTGAGCCAGCTGGGCTCTTACAGCCTGTTTACAGTTCAGAGCTGTGCTGCTGAGAGACTGAGGACAGTAAGAAATATAGGCTCTCTCACAATAGTGGGAGGCAAGACAGACCTAAGACTGGAAAATTAGGGCGGCATTGATTTACAGTCCAGGTCTGGGCCAGTCTTAGCCGTGTAAGTAGCCTAGATGATGGATAAACTGAAGGGATTTGATCTGTTTAATGAGCAGCAGCATCTTTTTTAAACAAATAGATGTAATTAAAGTAGCAGGCTGCTGCCCTGCAGCATGCTCCCAGATGGCAGTACAATCTTTAGGCCAGGGTTTCCTTCTGTTTTTTTGTAGGCAATCCCTGGAGCAAAAGAACTTGAGTTACTGTGGTGACTTAATGCAGGACAGGTAGAGATCACAAACACAAGAGCATCCCTTTTGTCGAGTCCCTCCCAGACATGTCTTTTGCATCCAGAGGAGCTGATAGAGTCTAGTTGAGCTGAGCTGTCTTAGATGCTTGGTTTATTCCCCAAGAGCATAAAATAGGTATTTTTATATCACATCTGTCTGGCTGTCACCCCTTGTCATGAAATTCTATCTTTGCTAAATGCTATTAGCACAGTCAATCAAACAGTTTTTCAAGGTCAGAGAAGATGGTTGTGATTCAGAGAGAACACTTCAGTGAAAACTGTGGACCTAGCTGGTACCCTCAAACTGTAAGCATCACATCAAACTGTTGTGATGCATAAGAATTTGCACTGGAGAAGTGATGACATGAGATGATGTTTTGATCTTACTACATGTTTAACCTGTCATTGATTCTTATAAAGCCACAAACAAATAGATTGTGGCAGGAGAAGTATGTGGACATGCAGACATGGTATTAACCCGAACACTTTATTTCGTAAGTAGCTTAAATTTTTATGGAGGAAAGCTGCTTTACAACCCATTTAGATGAAGATTAACTTGTTTAATGTTTAGCTTCATTCCCAGTAGAGCAGTGACTGAAATCTATTTAGTCTGAGAGAAATGCAAGAGCATTATAAATGTTGTGACTTAATTTGAATATCGCTAATGATAAGGGCCAGACTCTTGAAAATGAGTCCAAACAGTCAGCTGTTTACATAGTATTTGAGTCACTTGGTTGGACTGCTATCTCCTTATCTTCTCATGCACGAGACTATTCCAGCCTTCTCAAAAATGCTCTTAGGAGCCTGGATCCCAGCCTCTAACCTCTATAAATGACTGAATGTGCTTAATTAAGTGGCTGCTGAAATAATACTAGCCACAAACATTACAGGATTTATAAATAGATGCTTGAATCTGAGACTGGGTGTAGCAAATCTCAGAGCCTCAATGTAGACTCTGGGCTGTATTACATCCACAATTTTTACAGGAAGCCTGGTGACATAAAGCACCATTTGCAAGTAAACCAAATTTGAAGTCTTAGGGCCACTGGTAAAGCTGGCAATCCCCTCATTTTCCTGGTCAATATATTGCTTTCCATAAGACTCAGTGCATCTCCCAAATACCTATGACTGAGACAGGGAACCAGACTTTGCCACCTTTAAGCAATTATTCCCTGTGCCCAAGAGTGACTTTCTAGAGGGAAAGGCCCCTTGTGTTCTTACATGCTCTTCTAGTTCATGCCTATGCTTGTGATTGCTCTGGTTGCCCCCCTGAGCCATGGGCACAGAAACTGAGTAGGACAGAAGAAATCACTTGAACTAAAGTAATTTTCATTATTTTTGCTGAACGTAGGATGGACTTCCTCCTCCGTTTAAATCTCTGCAATTCTGGAGTATTTCTGCAGACTGCCAGATTTTTTGATAGTAGGTCTCATGCTGGGACCTACTCTCAAGAACTAACCCCGTTAAATGTCAGATGAAGGCGATCTCATCCACAGCAGTTACTCTGCCTGGAATTTGTGACCTCCAAGAGGAAATCAGGAAAAAGCAGATGGCTGCCTGCCAGAGATTATGCCACTATTGGGAGCCACTAGGTCCTAGAATCCATTTCTACTGTCAAATATATTGTTGAGCCAGCAGCAGTGACAATCTGAGCTCCGCTCTGAGACTTCCTGCAGGATGCTTCTGTCTAATAGCCAAGCCCAACTGAACTATTTCTGAGGAGTCCCAACCATCCTATGACAGTTCTTGTTTCCTACATAAGGAAAAAAAATCCAAGACTGGAATACTTTATGAATTTCTACTGAGGCAGTTGATAACTTAGGCAGTGTTTCCTTTGAGTGTCGTGTTTGTTTGTCAGTTGTGTTCAGCATCTGTTGCGCTGTTGCTACCATGCTGGCTGTGCTGAGAAGGGAAATGTCAGTGTTGCCTTTGTGAGTGTCCACCATGATCGCTGCGGACAACACTGGAATGAGTAACTGGACCTGTGCTTTCAGTTATCTAGTAAGATTTGTGGTATATGTGATTATTTAAATGCCTAAGGAATTCTCATACAAGCCAAGCAACAGCACTGAGATATTTTAACCTTAATTTACTTCTAAACCATTTCACTGAATTTGGCACCCTGTCTTCTTTTTGGTTTATCTCTCAGGAATGTTAAAGAACACATATGTGTTTGGTATCCCACACTAATAAATGGAAGCCCACAAATGGTTGAAGGCAATCCTTATTTGTGCTTCTACAATGTGTTTGTACAAAGGTGAACAGTGTCATATCATTCAATGAAAAGCCGCAGAATTTTGTCTATATTCACTGAACAAAATGTCTTTTTTGTTCCTGTACTGGTGTTCTTCTTAGGTCCCAGATCTGTAATTTGGTGCTTGCAAACTGCTCTTTTCTGCCTCTTTTCCCAGAGAAGAGATAAGTGAAAGGAGGGAAAAGAGAGGAAAAGGAATGAGTGTACCCAAGAGGTGACTGTAATAGTACAGGCTGAGAATCTTCAAAAGCATTTGAGACATGTATTCATGCAGTACCCTTAGGAATCACTGATGTTTATAAACCTAAATAACTTTTCACTTCCTCTTTATCCTGTTCATTTTTCAAGACTAACCAGCTGTGCCATCCACCTGTCAAAGGAGCAGCTTGGTCACTACTTTGTTTTGGTAGCCAATCTTCCAAAAGGCTTTTGAACTCAAAAAGAAACGTAAAAGGTGAGGTGAACAAAGCTAAGTGTCTCTCCCGAGCAAGCTGAATCTGTTGAAGCAGTGGATAAAGGTGTCATTTAACTGCTGTGTTCCTTTTGTGCTTACCACAGGGAGGCAGCTGTTGAGTCTGCTTGGCCCTGCCACCCCTATGGCATAGGCTGGCATGCTCCGGTGTGCTCTCCTTTAGTAGCCAGCAGGTGATTCATTCTGGTGCCTGATCCATGACAGGCCTCCGGGAAGGTGAGATGATTTAGATCCTGCATTGAAGGGAAGGTATAATTCAGGCCATGTGTCAGGGCTCTGTGTGTAGAAGTGTGTGGGTGAGGAACCATGGTAGAAGCGGAGAAATACTCACGGAGTCAGCAGCAGAGAGAGTCGAAACTTAGCCAAAACATATCAAGATTTTGGTAGCGCTTCCAGTATTACTGATGACAAGGTTGGCAAGTTTGGAGTTCCACTGACTGGCAGCTGTGCCCTCAAAAAGGGACACGGGAGGACTTTCTCATCTGTCAGGATTTCATTATTTGCAATGTAGTCAGACAGCTCTAAGGTTACACATGTATAAGTCTGTTAGGCAGAAGAGGAAGCAGACAGTAATTTTATTTTGCAGTGGGAAGAGGGGGAGAATCGTCATCCCAGAGTTTGAGCAGCACAGCTGCTGCCATGTGCTGAGCAAGCATATACCATTCCCAAGACCCTTCTGTCCCTGCGCACTCTCTCTCCTGCTGGCACTGGAACCTTCCTCCTCAGAGCTGCCCTCCTCCCCCTTCCTCTGATCCTTGAGAGAGGCCAAAGCAGCCAGCAGCATTTACCTGTCCCCTTTTTGAGCTGCGTGGAGTTGAGATTGCAGCCGCATTGATTCCCTACACTGTCACATCATTGCTTCCTCTCTTCCTAGTCCCAGTAAAGGATGGGGGTGGGGAGGGATCACACTGACCTCTAAAGTGGGAGTCTCAATGCAAGAGCAAGATAACTTTTTAAGGAACAAAATGAATCCCAGAAAACTAGCCCAGGCAGTGCTGGGAGTTGGAGCTGGGGTTACCAGGATCTCATGACAGGCTCTCCTGCCAAAATCTTCCCTTGGATGTCAGCTGGACCTGAAAGCAGACTCAGTTTGGTTTATATTTGTTTAATCAGACCTGGAAGAAATAATCCCGATATGTATCAACTTCTATATGTTTTTTTCTCATTCTCAGCTTGTGAGTGATGTGGATTCAGGTTTCTTGTTTGGATTCAGATACTGTAGTGAGTTAGACGTGCCACAAACTGAGTAGATTTTCTGAGGTGACTGATTCAGTTTACTTGTCTGGCAATACATGACCTTCTGCCAGGTCTTTAACCTGGGCTTCAAAGCATCAGTTTCTAGCTACATGGAGAGGATACATAATATCTTCTCAGAAATTAGGCAGGGTCTGATGTTCTTTTTTAAGGCGTGAAAGTCATGTAGGGAAGCAGAAGAGATGGCGGAGGAAAACTATTTTCTACTACCCATCTGGGAATAGCTTCTCCAAAGAGATGGAAAAAACTAACTTTAAAAGTCTTTAAATAAAGCACCGCAGAAGATGTTGGATGAGGACAAATAGTCCTGATTTCTGAACTTTTCTGTGACACAGACTTGTTGATTGCCCCTGCAGGTTGGCCGAAGGTGAGACACAGAGCAGTGTGTCACTTCACTTGAAACTGTAGATCCACTTAGGAAGTTTCAGGTTGCAATTTGAAGACAGAGCGCATGACTCTCCTATGTGGTTAAATAAATAAGTGAATAAAGCTAGAAAACTTCAGTGCTATCTTCAGTAAGAACACTGTAAAACATAACCTCTAGCATGCATTGTGTACGGCCTTTTAAGAAGAAAACAACTCCTCTAGCTGACCACCTCAGAAGCTCTGGAGTTGCAGAAAGTATTCTGATTTTGCATAAATTTATCCAGGGAGAGAAAGAATGCTGTTGTTATGTACCCTTTTACTCTCTCCCCTTATCTCACTCCTTTCCCTTCTTCCTCCCCCTCTCCCTCTTAGCAGTAATCAGTATGCATACATTACTCATTGGGATGCTGTTTTATTTTTTCCTGCTTATAAGCCAAAAGCACTTAACACTTGGCTTTGCCAGCCCTGGGATTCATAAAGTGCCAGAGAAAATATGGAGTTTAGTAACTTCTCTCCTTTTCCTTTTTTAATGCACAAAGAGTGAGAGCTTTTGTGTCTGTGCACACCTGCGTAGCCCCATCCTGTTGCTTCAGTTGATGACTACTGTCTCCTCTGGTCACCAGGAACTAAGCAAATAGAGCTGAGATCAACAGACCTGGTACCACCTGCCCCCCCACCCTCACCTCTTCCCTGAGATTGTTGTGCTTGCAGTGCTTTTCCTTCCAAATGAGAAGCCATGGATCTGTTCAGCCTCACCTCCTTTATTAGCCTTTGTAAGAGGGGTTGAGAAGATGTCATTACAAGCTGGAGGGAGAGGCACTGGGGGAAGGAATGGTGAAGAGGTCTAGGCAAGAGAAGTGGAGGAGGGATGGCAGGAGCTCATGCCCTGTGTGTTGGGTTGGACTGGGACTGGGATCTTGACTTTTCAGCTCCTGACAGAGAGCTGTTTCTGGCTGGTTCCCCCAAGGAGGTACCATGCTCTTTGATGTCCATGTTGAGGGCAGTTGTGCAAGAATCATGTGCAATATGAATGCATTACTTTTCTGGGAGAAACAGCCAAGCGCTCAGCTCTTCCCAATCCTCAGTATAGCTTTGACTCCTTCCACCCTGTTACCCGAATTTCTTCTGTCCTCCTTGCTACTGTGTTGTAATTGGGCTTTCTCAGCACTTTGCTTGACTGGTCATTACTTACTTTTCCCAGTACCAATGTCCACATTCCCCTCTCACTGTTTCTACTGCCCTGAAGTCACGCGTATCAAGTATGTCACCTTCCCACCTTTTCTTCTATGTTCTCTGGTAGCTCTGGTTGAAGACCCAGATCTGTCCATACTCTTCTGCTGTGGGGCCATTTTCCATCATTTTCTCAGGTTTTGGGGCTGAGCAGTCAAAAGCACTGCTGTAGAGGACCTGGATGGCTGCAGAAAAAGTCATTTACATCAGGTTATTCTCACTGGGGAAACCTGCAAATTGTATAATATATATATAAGCCTGTTGGCTGAGGCCCAAAGTGAAAAATAATGCCTTACATTGCACTTACCCACTTTGCCCAAATACCAGAGGGCAGAGAAACCTAAAAAAGGAGGAGCAGTCTGTTTCCACTTCAAGGAATGAGTGGGAGAGAAGGGGGACCAATGGGCAAGCCTAAAATGCATTGGGTTTGCATGCATTAGTAAGTTTGAGAGGAGTTTCTGGTGAAAAGGGAGCAGAGAAATACTGTAGTAATATGCAGAAGTCCAGGCCAATTAACCCCAATCATGCCTGAGATGAATGCATCTCCTGGTGTGCAGGAGTTGCTTCCAGTGTTGGACAGCAAAGGTTAAAGTGGAAAGAGAAGAGAGGAGATGTTTTTCTGCAAGTGTTTGGCAAGCTCTGGCACAGAAAAGGCTTCTTACGAGTTTCCCGGGAGCCGAGAAACAAAAGCAGCTGCTGAAAAATCACCTTTAAGGGAGACTTCTGGCGGAATGTATTTAGCTCTCCATGTTATCCACACTTTCTAAAGAGCTGAAATAACAAACTGTGAGCAGAGCAGCAGGGAAGTTATCACTGTTGTTAGAAAGAAGGGTGGATTGATGCATGACTGGCAGAGGGAGGAGCAGTTCATGGCAGGTAGCAGGACCCACTACAGGAAACTGGCTGCTGATCCTCTGAGCTGACACTGAACCTCGCTGCTCATCCAGGATGGCAACTGGGTGGCTTTAACATTCCTCTTCAGCAAAAAAAAAATATGTAAATTGTACTTGCAGTTATAGTTCAGGCACTTTCTCCCTTCCCCAGAGGAGGGTCAAGACAGCATTCTTTTAAAAACTCCTTCAAATGTAAACCATGTCCTTGTTGCTGCCAGTTGCATCCTGTCAGGAGGGTCACACACGCATGGAACTCTGCGATAACGTCCAAAGATTTCACATGTCAAAACCCTCTTGCTGCGCAACTGAAAGAGAGACACTTGCACTGCACATTAAGTCCATAATGAGAGAAGTGTGTGTGCAGAGTGGGGGGCGTATTTGAGGAAATTGCAAAATACTTCTTGAGTTTAGTATGTTTATGAAACATTTCAGTCAGGACCAGTTATACGCCAGTGATTCCCAACCACATTCAACCTTTTACATAGCACCATGTGCTGCTTTCTTCTGTCTCCCATTGACAGCAAACTCCAGAATATTGTTGCTGCCCCTGCCTTCCTCCACTGCTGTCAGTTTGAGAAAGTGCCAGTGGAAAGACTTAGATAACCAGCCAAGCAAAGTGTATTAGTTTGGTCTCTCATCTCTAATGTTGGTGTTCAAGCCAGAGAGGTTATTTTAATTGGGACTGAGTATTAGAGATAAAATTATTTTTTTCCTGGAAAGTGATTGTGTTAAATTTGAGATTAACACTAAGATTGATTAAATTTAATCTGGACCCAAATTTAACTTTCTGTCACTCAACAGTGGCTTCCACAAAACAGAAGAAAATAATTAAAGCAGCCAAAGCATGGGATATGTCAATCTCAGCTATTCATTTTTAGGATATTACAGGAGGCCAGTGTATTTGCACAGTGAAAGGAGAGAAACAGCCTGGTTTTAGAAGCGCTAAGTTTCCCAAAGAATTCTTGGTACACTTAAATTTTGGATGCTTAAGCTTCCTGAACATCAGACCCATAGAGTAGAGTACGTTTACATTATTTGCAGTATCAAATGAAAAAATCCAGAGTTCCTATTCTTTTGCTGTTGTGGGTTTTTTTTCTATTACTTCATTGTAAATGATTAAAACCTACTGACAGTATCTCCTCTCTCCATTTTTTATTAATTCATGATGAATTCTGTTTTCTGGCTGACATCAAACTACCCTGTCATGGTTCAAAACTCTTCCAGTGCTTGTTTGGCTTGTTGCTTGCTTGCTGAAAAAAGTGTTTATATCAAGATTTTTGGAAAGCAACAAACTGTGATGTTATGGGGTGGGGGGAGTTATTTTGTTTTGTTTCTACAGAACTTGAACTTTGAGATATTTACATTGCCTAATATGTGACTCATTAGGAAAAAATAATGTAATTGTTCTAAATTGTCTGTTTTTTCTATTAATTCTTTTCTTATACCTTTGACAGTGCAGTAATCTCAGTAGGATGTGGCATTCTGTGCACACACTGGCATCAGATATCTGGCAGGCTTGCCAGAGGGTACAGTATCTTTGAGAAAATTCTCAGATATTCTCATGTTCCATTTTTGTTTCCCCACTTGAGTTTCATGCACATCTCACAGTCGCGTGCTGCTGTAGGCAAGTTCTGTCTGATTATTAGGTTTGACCTTAAAGATGCCTTCCTTTAAAGTCTCTGTATCTGAAGTAGTCTCTCACACGTGTCGGAGTTTGATCCCGCAAGCATCCTATAAAAGGAGTGAGCTCTCACCCCAGTGCACAAAGTTTGAGAATTCAAGCCTTGTGTCAAAAATCTACTGGAACAAGGATGACCTCTCTATTTCATGAACACCATGAAACCACTAAAATATTAAGAATTCACTTACCTTAAAAACCAAAGACCATTCTAAATTTCACCTTTCCCTACAATTGCCTATTTGTTGAAAAACATCAAATATCAAACTGTTAATGGTTTTGCATGCAGAGCAAAAGAATACAGTTTTTGTCAGAGACAGGTACAAAATTTTAAGACAGGAAATTATGATTTTCATTTACATGCTGCTCCCACTGCCAAAGAGGAGGTTATTCTCTACCCAAAGAAAAATTAAGAAACTGCTGATTGGTCATTCCATCTGTTAAAAAATGTTTCCTCTACAGTGGTGTTTGTTTATCCTAAAAAAGTGACTGCATATATAATTAATTTACACTAATCACATGCAGTCTAAGATAATTTCCAGAAAGCCAACAAAAAATGTGGTTATGATGATCCATGACTTAGTGCACTGATTTGCATTTCAGTCTGTTGCACATAGGCTCTAACAACAGATCACTTGGAGAAATGATCTTCTGATTAACACCATTAGTAAATCAGGGTCTTTTGCTTCATATGTCATATAAGACTTTGATTCCTAAAATGAAAAATAGGACAATGGGGAGTCCTGCCTACTCTGTAACACCGTTCTCCTTTCTAAATATGTTCTCAAAATGCTTAGGCATCCTAACTCCCTATGGATTTGAAGTTATTTGACACCTAACTAAAAGCAACTTGCTCACTGGATAGCCAACTTAATTTAGAATGCATTACCTACAGTCAAATTATCTGCCACATGTTGAGATTGGTAGTTGCTTTTGTGGGCAACTGGAAAATTTGGACTTTCAGGTCCTTTGAGATTCTCTTTCTGAGATGTTCTTGTAAATGGCTACTTTCATTTTTGGATTTTAAAACTGAGGGTCAAAAGTACTTCACTGAATATCTATCTTTCTATCTATCTTTTTCTTTCTTGGCTTCGCAGAGTGCTATCCCTGGTTTACTGTGTCCAGCTGGCACATCCTCAGCATGCTGCTTTCATTTAAAAAAACACTACCCATTGTAGCAGCCAGATGTAGCTGAACAGCAGTGTTTTCCTCATCGTATCACTCTGCTGGCTGAACTGCTCAAAGGGCCATTCCTGCAAACAGTGCCGTCAGTACTTCTAGAGTAGTGAGAGAAGAAAATGAAGTGCTGCATCTGTGATGTGCCTAAGAGTGGGATTGTGCTTTGACAGGGCATCTATCATCCCATGGCTCTAGAATTTGAGGTGATTCCTCAAACATACTGTTACTGGGATTCACTTAAGCTGTAGAAAGTTCCAGGCCAGTAGCAAACTGAATAGGCTTGAAGGCAGCCTCCCTGCCCAGCCTCAAACTTGCAGGTATAAATTTGTACCTGGGGAGCAGACTTTCTTCCTCAAGGCTATGGACAACTTCCTTTCAAAAAGCACGGAGCAGCCATCAGTATTGTGAAGATCCCCATAAACACATTTTATAGTTTCAAATTGTAATACTGTCAACTCAGACCTAACAGCAAAAATACAGTGAGACAAGTGCCACTTGCATGAAATACACAACTATGGTTTATGAGCATTGTTCATGTTGTCCTAGGAAATGAAATTTGGAAGGATGATTGACACCAGATTACAGAAAATCTGACTGCTAGGTTGTTCTATTTATTCCTTTCTTACCTCACTTTTCACAAGTAGGCTTTCTGGTTGTTCTTCATACTGTTTTACTAGGAAAGAAATGAGACTATATAGATAGCTGGATGCCTATAATCTGAATGAGAATAGGTATAGTTGGAAAGAAAACAACGAATGAGTATAAAGATAAAACAGTCTCAGGTAAGACTTCCACAGGAGAAACTTTGCTTTGTGTATAAAATGACAGTCATTCATTATCTTCAATTCGGAAAGAGCTTGTCACCTAGACAGTATAGAGGAAATAATGGCTACAGGTGAGCATGGGACCAGTCATGAAAAGGCTCGAATTTTATTCTTGACTTTCTGAGCTCTTTGGACAAATCAACCCCTTGCTGTTTCAATCCCTCCTCCTCATTTTGATCATGTGTAAGCATCCAAGATTGCTGCCTGTCCTGGTTAAACTTACCCTTTACATTTTGAAGGTGGCCATCTCTATTTCTTCCCTGTCTAAACAGTCTCATGCTTTTGATCTTTCCTCCTAGGTCCTGTTTTCTAACTGATCATCCTTATTGCCCTTCTCTGGACTCCTCCAACCAATCCATAAAAATCTGTAACTGCAGTGGCTATAACTGGGTACATTACTCCAGCTCAGGCCTTCTTCTCCCTCTGAAAAGGGAAGAGCAGCTTTTAAGGATGTTGAAGTGCATTGACCAAGAAAAAGGAGAGACTGTATGAAGGTACTCTAAGACCTGGCTGTTTTCAGTTCCTCCTATGAGTCTTTGCCACCAGATGCTAATGTCAAATCATCACTTGTAAGCGTTGTTGTCACCTCATTCGAGCCCTATTTGCGTAGCTACAAGCACTGTTCATAAGCTTCCTTTTGCCTCGCTGTCATCTTCATGTGACATTCTATACATGACTTTTTTTGGAAACACATGCAGAAACTAAATGTGTGAAACTCTTTTGGCTATATTAGGATCTAATGAGATTGTATTGCCTTATCTTGTGCAGAAATAGTCCAGAAATGGACTTGTAGGGCCTCCCAAGTGATATGAGGCTCCTGGAACTGTAAGGGAACAGATACCAGGGCCCATAACAGTGCTTGGCTGCTTAAGATGGCTCATGCATATGTTTCCCTCAACACTATGAGTATCACTATTCATTCTAAAAGTGATTGATGACTCTCTTTTACCAGATTCTCCAATTTCTTGTATGTCCTGTACCACATTAAGCAGGTCAGGCGTTACAGTCATTGGTGTTTTCTTGAGTTTCATTTTTGAGATGTTAGTTTTGCCCCCTCAAAAACAAACAAACAAAAAGGTTGATCTGAAATATTCTATCTTGGTTCTTTGTGCTGCTTGTTTCAGCACTCTCCAAAAACTTCCATAATTTCTAAGAATAGAACTTATGAAGAATAAACAAGTTATGAAGAATAAACATTGCAGTACAACAAAATTACTATGAGGTTTGTTTTGTGAGATCTGCCATCTCTGGAAAAGTACATACCAGGCTTGAGCCTTGGAGAAAATTCCCTGCTTGCTCTTGGTGGAGGCTGGAGTTGTTCTGTGCTGCCTTTTTGGACTGGATGAATCTGGGAAGCTGGGTGGCAAATGACAACCATTTCCTCTGCTTTTAGTAAGCATCCAAGCAGTACTGCCTAGAACATGCCAGTGAGGAAATATGGGGACTAGAAAGAAGTTCCTGGTGCTGAAGAAGGGACCAGGTCTCGCAGTGTAGTGGGTTGACTCTGGTTGGATGCTAAGTGCCTACCAAAGCTCCTCTATGACTCCCCTCCTCAGCTGGACAAGAGAGAGAAAAGTATAACAAAAGGCTCGTGGTTCAAGATAAGGACAGGGAGAGATCATTCACCAATTGTCATCATGGGCAAAAGAGACTGAACTTGGAGAAATTAATTTAATTTATTACAAATCAAATCAGAGTTGAATAATGAGAAAAAAACCCCAAACCTTAAAAACACCTTTCTTTAACTCTCCCTTCTTCCCAGGCTTAACTTTACTCTCGATTTTCTTTAAATCCTCCCCTCCAGCAGTGCAGGAGTACAGGGAATAGGGTTGTGGTCAGTTCATCACAAGTTGTCTCTGCCACTCCTTCCTCCTCAGGAGGAAAGACTTCTCAATCTCTTCAGCTCCAGCATGGAGCCTCTCCCACGGGCTGCAGTTTTTCATAAACTGCTTCAGCGTGGATCCCTTCCATGGAGTGCAGTTCCTCAGGAACAGCCTGCTCCAGCATGGGTCCCCCATTGGGTCACAAGTCCTGCCGGCAAACTTGCTCCAGTGTGGGCTCCTCTCTCCATGGGTCCACAGCTCCTGCAAGGAGCCTGCTCCAGTGCGGGCTTCCCACAGGTCACAGCCTTCTTTAGGCACCCACCTGCTCCGGTATGTGGTCCTTCACATGTCTGCTCCACTGTGGACTTCCACAGGCTGCAGGTGGATATCTGCTCCGCTGTGGACCTCTATGGGCTGCAGGGGGACAGCTTCTTTGCCATGGGCTTCACACAGCCTGCAGGAGAACCTCTGCTCTGGTGCCTAGAATACCTCCTCCCCCTCCTCCTTCACTGACCTTGGTGTCTGCAGAGTAGTTGTTCTCACATATTCTCATTCCTCTCTCCATCTGCCGTTGCTATTGTGCAGGTTTTTCTCCCTGTTCTTAAATACATTATTGCAGAGGTGCTGCCATCACCACTGATAGGCTCGGCCTTGGCCAGTGGTAGGTCTATCTTGCAGCTGGCTGGCATTGGCTCTATTGGACACGGGGGAAGCTTCTAGCATCTTCTCACTGAATCCACCCCCGTAGGCCCCCTGCTACCACAACTTTGCCACACAAACCCTATGTATCCAAGAAACAGGTGGGGAGCCAGGCCTGTGGAGGGGTCTGGTAGAAACACGGGCTATAGCTGGTCTGTGGGGACAGGATGGGAGCTGGTGAAGAAAGTGATAAGGGCTGGAGGGCAGGGAGCTCTGAGGAGGGAGAGGAACTGAAGAAGGATTCATGGCTGCAGCAGGGACATAGCACTAGAAAACAGGGTGCCAAGGTGCTCTTTCCTGCTCTTCTCCCTCCCTTTCCCATTTTCTTGAATTCATCTCCTGAAAACTGAATTCAGCATCAGCTGGTGTGAGGCCTGGATAAGTGGCATCCCTGCCTTTCCATAAACTGCTTGGGAAGGAGCCCTTAACTAAGTTTGTATTCTACTGCATTAAGGGACAAATCAAGATTATATCTGTGGGTTGCACGTAGTGTGAGCTTCTTTATAAACAGCAGCAAAACTTTTCATTTCTTGGCTTTAGCAGATTTAGCATTTATAAGGTATTTGAGTGCAGAGTATACTACATCTGGTAGAAAAATAGTTATTTTCATGCTGTGAGTACTCATTTTTTCACTGGGGATGCATTTTATATCTATTATTTGGGTAAGATACTCTAGTCTTCTGTCCTTACTGAGAGTCCCATATTTCATGGCATAAATAGGCATCACTGACTTAAGGTTTGCATTTCAAGGTTCAGCTTTACCACAAAGTACTGCATATTCTCCTTTTGGGAATCTACATTCTTGTTCATATATACAATACATAGTCTCTGTTCCTTACAAACAAATCTTAACCAGTTGTGTTCATGAGATAAACCCTAACATTTGAATTGCCTGACTTTGAAAATGACTGGTAGCACATTTTATACTGGAGTACATAGGTATGAAACTGGATCATTTGGAATAATGAAGATGTTAAAATATAGCCCAACAGAAAGATTGTCATCTGTTATTTTGACAATTATCTCTGTTGGGAGAATTAGTAGTGAATGGTGGGAAAAGAAGACGGTGAAGATCAGAAGTAATTTATCCCAGTGTTCTTAGTTTTCCTACCTTTTACATAAGAGTGTTCTATGTATTCATGTATTAATGAGACGGAGGGACTTTCATCAGTGACCAGTAGAGACCAATGTGTCCACAGCTAGACAGGGACAATACCAGGGATGCCAGTTATGCTGCCTCAGGGGAGAGGGAATGCAATTTCAGAGAGAGCAGGGCAGGAGGACATCAGCAGGTAACTACCCTAGCAGAAAATCAATATGTTTCTGAGCACAAAACAACTTGTAACTTTTAATATTGAGGCCGCCAAATACAGTGGGAAGTTAGCTGCTTTTGATGCAGCAGCCAAAGGGTCAAATTCTTTCCCCTGCTGCTTGAGCGTAGCTCTGTGGCAGTCTGCTGAGCTCCGCCAGTGAAACTGAAGAGGAGGATTTGGCTTGCAGCCTGGTTTTAATCTGCACGTATGGTATCAATTTTGGAAGCATTTTCTGGTTGTCCTCGCAGTTATAAAAGGGTAGAAAAATATATTTATTCTTTTCCCCGGTTAAAAAACAAACTTTTGTTAACTCATTTGTGTTAATCCTTTCTCTACCTGAAAAGTGCAATATGCAGCTGCATCTTCAGTTTTGCCATAGGATTGGCCTTTCCATTAATAAGTACCTGTGCTGTCTACCCTAAGGGGAAGGCAGCTCTGGAGAAACCAGCTTGCCCCAGTAGATCCCAGTTCTCTCCTGCACACATAGCTGGTGCTGAGTCCATTGGGATGTTAACCAATGGGTCCGCCTTCTGACCATAGGCACTGGGGTCCCCTGCCCATCAGCCGCCTCCCTCCTTTTTCTTAGCACGTTCATCCAGTTGTTTGCTTGGAGATGGGGAATATGATGGAGCATTGGATGTTGGCAGTAATTGTGCACACATTTAACTGGCTGCTGAAGAGGGAGTATCTCCTCATGCTCACAGAAGTCTTCAGGTTTTGAGATGAGTGCAGTAGCCATCAGCCAGTGATAGGTGTCTGGTCCCATTAGTGAGCTCTGACCCTCTCAGAGCTCCATCTCAAGCACTGTCATACCTTTCCTAATTGATGCTTTACTAAAAGGTTTTCCTGAGGTGATCTCGACACACATTCCTTGCTTTTGGTCCCTTCTGCAATGTTTTATGTCACCCCTTTTTTCAGGGTAGACACTGCTTCCCCCTGCTTCTAAGAAAGATCAGCAGCTCCTGGCTCTCCCAAGGGCACAGGACGGCGGAAAGCTGTCTGTAGCAAGGATCCCAGCTTCCCTGTGTAACTGCAGACAAAATTCATATTTTCTTCAGAATCTGAGGAAACTTACGCATGAGAGGCAATTAAGCCCTTCCAGTAATTTTTAATCTTTTTTTTTTCTGCTTTCTTGTCTAATTTTTAACTTTTCTTCCTGCCCAGTTGCTTCCTCCCTTGTCCCTCCCTCTTTTTGCACTCTCCTCCTTTCTTTACCTCTTCCATCTACCTTGACACTCACTGGGCACCCAAGATCAAAATTCCCATGTGGCTGTACGGACCTATTAATTCTTGACTCTTTTAATAGGCCTGAGAATCACCTTTAGCGTTAAATACTTAGATAAATAGCATAACATAACCATATAAGAAGCAACTGAAAAACAGTGGCAAGCTGCATGCGATAAATGTAGCTTTAGTTATTGTTACTAGGAAAAAAAATGACCGGAAAGCATAGGAGGTGGGAAAATTCTGAAATAGAGAGATGAGCCAAGGCTGTTGGGTCATAACGACAGCCCTATCCTACACCAGCCAGTAGATAACAATTGCCACCTTGAATTGCTGCTAACAGCTGTCTATGTGTACCAATACTATTATTTTAGGTTAATAAACCATTGGAAGTTTGCATTATTTCCAGCAAATCAGCACTGCAGCTGCTTCTACCAATTTCCCTAGACTCCTTGACCCTGTAACATCAGTAGTTCATAACAACTAAACTAGGAAGCAAAGCAGGAAGTTCATCATGTTTTCTAGAGCACAGTGTTGCTCTGGTCCTTTTTATGGAATATAATCTGTGTTGTGCTAGTTTGGATTTCTAGCTCATGAAAGGCAGATCACTAACTGCTGAATTAACTGAAATTAACTTCTAACATTCTTATAATGAAAAATAGCTGTAAGACCTGAAGATCAGTATGGCTGTGTCTGTATTTCAAGAACTGAGAATGCCTGAAACAGATTCTCATTTAATAAGATAAAAATTTTGGCTATCCAAAACCATCAGATGATTATGACCATCATGGCCTTATCTTAATTTGGCTGGTTTGAACATTGACGATGTGAGATGTCCTATTTCAGAAATACATTCCCAGTATTCAAAGGGATTGTGAAACCAACCCAGGTTCTTTACTTTTTACTTGCAAGGTCAGCTTTTTTAATGACAAGTCAGTCATGCCACAAAGAGAATTCAGGTTTCTGTGTCTACTAGATTTGCTCTGGCTAGCTACTACCAATCACTACGACAGTCCCAGTTCACTTCAGTCTTTTGCTTTGTGCAGTAGTTTGGTCATGACTGTTTGTATGTATATGGAACCGTTTCCGTAATTTTCATGTTTAATTTTGGGTAGTGGTAGCAACAGTGGGAAACCTTAGCTAATCAGGCCACTGAACACAAGCATGCCAGATGCCTTGTGTGTCTGGGGTTTATCATTGCACCGTGACAAAACCCTGGCCATTGTGTGCATTGCAAATTTAGATCTGCATGACCCAATTGACAACAGTTTCTGAATATCACTGAGGCAGGTTTATGACATGTCCAGAACCTCAGGCTCTGTTGAAGTGCACAACACACGGTCAGTTTTTAAACACTGATACGCTAAGTCTCTGCATAACTCTTGCATCGCTGGTGAGTTAAACGAGGCTATTGAAAGGTTTTCCTGAAGTTTAAGGATTTTTATGCAAAGGAAAATACGACAACATATTCAAAACCTTATCCTGCAAAAAGCTTAGTTCCAGGGCCAATTAAAATGTAAAGAAACCCATAGAAAATCAACTTAAGTAATGTCTTCACACATTCAGGACTAGATTAATCTGGCAAAAGTTATTTGCATGGGTTTGTCCAATGAAAATTACATTTCTGTATACAATATGCTTTGACCTCTTTTTCTTTTGCACCATCAAATAGACTACAAGAAAGCCCACAACTGTGCTAAACAAACATGGTTGTTTAGTTGTACCAAGTTTTTCTTTCAGCAGTGGAATTCATTAAAACAGCATGTTCTGTATATTGCCAGCAGGTCATCAGTGCTTGTTTGAGTCAGGTTCCTGACCTTTATTTTCTCTCCCCAGGTCTGCTAGATTGTCTCATTTGGGGGACTGTTAAAATATCTAGCATTACTAATACATCTAGCATTATTTTTCTCATATCTGAGAAGATCTTCACAAGAGTGTTCATTGGTCTTAAGTAATTATCAACTAGTATATTTTATATAGACTCAGATGCTTAATTGTAAATAGCTGCTGAGCAGTATGAAATAAAAAGATTTTTCCCTGACCTAAAGAAAATTCAAATGCATTTGGAAACCTCTTTAGGATTTGAGGTAAGCTTTTTTCTTCAATGGGATGGTTGGGAGGTCATCTCAAGCAGCTATTCAACTGTATATGTTCCCAGTGAATTACGTGGACTTGTAATTCTCTACTCTGATGTTCTGGTTGCTTTTGTAGGTGTAACTGACATTCAATTCTTCTACAGTGTTACCCCACCAACACCTCCAATAAAATGTGCCCTTACACTCTACTCAAGTTGAAAAAAGGTAATCAATCCATGGAGACTGAGCTCAGCATGTCCCTAACCACTATGCTTAAGGGCTGTATTTCACCCTTTGTTTTGGTTTTGACACTGACCAGAAGCACCTCAGTCCATGTAAGTCTAAGTGCCACGCCAACTCCTACATTAAGGTCGCTATGTAACATCAAAAAATTATTCCTTCTTTGCCTGCCTCCCTGATCTTATAGATTTCTCAGAACAGACCTAACCCACGAGAGCCTACAAATGCAGCAGTGGTTGCTGTTCTCTCTGTGCTGAGCCACAAAGGAGGGCAAGATAATGACTACAGCATTTCTCCTCTCAGGGAGTGGAAAACTCTGATTCAACAATTCTTGGCCCGAGGGGGGCTGAAACCTGTGTTTCCCAAGTATTCTGCCAAATGTTTTAGAAGTCAGGTGTGCTGCAGAGTGAGACTTCTGAAGTCCTCAGTCGGTACTGAAGAACACCAAATAATCTGGGCTGCAGTGTAAGAGGTAGGCATGGCTGGCTTTGGAGGAGGTGGACATTCACCTAGGCGAGGGGAGTTGTGTGTTCCACTTCCTACTCCTAGAACCACTTGGTATTTTGTTTAGTGTGCCGTCTCTGCCATTCTGCTCCTGCTAGACACCTCCCTTAGGAGAGATCTGTGGTCATGCTTGGGAATAGGCAGCCACCTGCTTCTAACGCCAAGCTACATGAGCAGCAGATAGCGGCTGATTTAACCTCCTCCCCCTCCTCCTCTCAATTTGTTCCTTTTGTGAGTACTCCTTTTATCAGGTAGTTTTGAGTGACCTCATCTCAATGTCTGATGTCAGGCAGCTTCTGACTTACAGGCTGACTAATATGGATTCCTTCATCAGATCTTTGACTCTTGCAGTGTGCTGTAAAAGAAGCCTTAATATCCGAGTTAGATTTCTGGATCCCTCCTTGGAAACCAGCCACCCACAAGTTAGGGACTGTCACAGTCTACTCAGTGGCACTTACATGGTGTTGGGCTTCACTTTCATGCCTATTCCTGTAAAGACTTGCAGGTAGTCTTGAATGCTGGGCTGTCCTATAGAAGAAAGAGCCTGTGCTGAAAGCAGGTGCACTGATTCCAGGGCATAAATTTAACAACCTGCCCTTCCCATCACCAGTACTCTTTGAAAGACTGTAGGCCCTGGGAGCATAAAAGGATGTCTTAAAAGGATATCTCCTACTATGAATGTGCACTAACTCCGTGGTGGTCAGATAACTTACAGCAAAAATACCTGCTCCCAGAGCTTACTGTTAATAACAATGAACTTAATCATATATTCCTAATCGATCACCACAGACTGCAGAGAGAGATGAAACAAATGTGGCCTGTCTCTGCTGTTTTGACCAAAGAAGAATCTTGTACATTAATGAATCCCCCAAGTATGTGTTGTTTAACCTGAACATTTTAATGAGTCCTGTCTCCTGTTGCTCAGACTTTGGCTTTCCCGCAGCTGACAACCACACAAATGTTCTTTATATCCTAGATGCACCAAAATAGTTTTGCCACAATAAATAATTTTGCTTAAATGATCAATAGGGTATGAAGAAGAAATATGAATAAGTGAAGAAGGGGGTGCTTTTCTCTTTTGCTTTTCATGAATGCCATTCTCATAATTTCAACAGACTTAATGTAGGTTTACTTCTTTCAGTGATTAAAAAACCTTACATGTATACAAATTTTCTGTACAAATTTTGTCATGGTTATTGAAATATGTGAAAGCATACGTATCTGTAACAAGATCTGATAGATATTTTGCAGTGTGCTTGCTATGTGGCATGTGTGTTTAGAATTCACCAAAGAAGAGCTGCTTAAATGAAAAAAATATAATGAGGAAAGATGGTAACTTGTTTTTGAAACATACGTTAGACTTTACTGATCTCACTGTGATTGGATGAAAATTTCTTCACTGGAAAACAGTGGTACAGCAGTTGACTAACTTACCTCAGACCTATCATCCTGGGAACAAAAAAGGGGTTTTTTCCTGTTTCCAAGTTACAAATATTTTGCAATTGATTAGAGTCAGTGAGGAGGCTACAAGAACCTCACCAACAGACACATCTTTTAGCTGTCCTTCTCTTTCCTGTTCGCAGGGAAAGGTGATCCTGTCAACATGGTAATGAAAAAGAGACAAACTTCATGCAAAGGAATTTTATACAAGAACAGTGAATATATTTGAGGGCCCAATGGTGAAATGCCAAGATCCGTATCAGTGTGCTAACTCCACTGTTACTATGGTAAGCAGGCTTTTACAGCATCTAGATCCACATCATTGTAAATACACACCAGATTCCCCTGCATGAAAGTGTGGTATTGATTTTGGTGTACTCTGCTGCACTGTTAGGGTCCTTAACGACATGCTGTTACTTCAAACAGCATGACAAAAATCTTACTGAAAGAATCTATTTTTTCTCAGTTATTAGAGGCAAAGGAGAAGTTAGATGATCGCTGTCTCTGATGAGAATTTTTCTTAATGATTCTTTTGATCTCTAGTGCTCCTGCTCCAAAGCACCTAGGTAAAAATAAAATCCTATTAATTGTTTCATAGTAAAGTGTTTCTTTTCTAGACAAATTTTAAACATCTTGTGTCATCATTAAAAAGGACTTTGCCACTGACCATACTGAGATAGGGTTTCTAAGTAATACCTAGTTGTCTCTGGAACACTGCATCAAGATAAAAACCCAATTTTGGATTTTGAAAAAATGAAGGTAAGGTTCCACAGCAACAATGTGGCTTCATACTTCTTTTCTCCTTTCTCTCCTATCCTGCCTTTCTGAGCTGCCAACAAAAGGCACATAAAGTCTGCCTGCACTGGGTGATGCAAAGATTAAGTTTGTGTGGTTTAACCCCAGCCAGCAACCAAGCACCACGCAGCTGCTTGCTCACTCACCTGGAGGGCTGGGGAGAAGAATCAGAAAGGAATGTAAAACTCAAGGGTTGAGATAAGAACAATTTAATAATTTAAACAGAATAAAAAGGTAAGAACAACAACAATGGTTATAATGGAAAGGTGGTGAAAACGATAAAATCCAAAGGAAAAGGGAGGAAAGAAACCAAGTGATGCACAGTGCAACTGCTCACCACCCGCTGGCCAATGCCCAGCCAGTCCCCCAGCAACAATCCCCCCACTCCCAGCTAACCCTCCAAGTCTATATACAAAGCATGACATCCCACGGTATGGAATATCCCTTTGGCTGGTTCAGGTCAGCTGACCTGGCTGTGTCCCCTCTCAGTCTCTTGTGCCCCTCCAAGCCCTCTGGCTGGCAAGGCCCAAGGAACCGAAAACTTCTCAACTTAGTATGAACATCACCCAGCAACAACTACAAATATCAGTGTGTTGTCAACATTGTTCGCACATCAGAGCCAAAACACAGCACTGTACTAGCTACTAAGAAGAAAATTAACTCCATCCCAGCTGAAATCAGAACAGCTGAACACCTTGGACCTGTTCTGAGTTTGGTATAAAGTTGTTAGGTGTCCACCATCCCTTTCTTTGGGGGACCTCTCTGCCAAGTTCCACTGTGCATCAAAGGACAGATCTGTGCGTTGCCTCTTGAGATCATCTGCTTTAAAATGCCGGTAGTATTTTGCTATGGAGATTGTTAGTAGTGAAATGACTTTGAGAGTTTAATTTTGGGTAAGGCAATACAGGTTGTTAAATAGCAACATGTCCCTAAGAATGAAGCTATACAATTTAGACGATCTAGCTTTTTCAGGCATTTGTTATACCACAGTGAATACAGTTCATTTAGGTGTGATTTGAAAAGCAGATAAGCAAGTATATGCATTACAGGAATCACTCAAAAAAGATGGTTAAATTTTGAGACCATTTAGCTCAACAATGCTTTGAGAGTGCAGAATACCACTTGGTAATTTAATCTTTGCCTTCATAAGGATCTGTGACATTGGCATTTCTAAGAGATGATTTTTTTTTATGGAAGAGAAATACAATAAAATTAGAAGACTCAGATCTGAGACCATTACTGAGACCACGCTGTGTCCTTGAGACCTGCGATAGAATCATAGAATCACAGATTGTTTTGGGTTGGAAGGGACCTTTAGAGGTCATCTAGTCCAAACCCCCTGCAGTAAGCAGGGACATCTTCAACTAGATCAGGTTGCTCAAAGACCCATCCAAGCTGACCTTGAACATTTCCAGAGTGATACAAGTTGTGATGCAGTTCTGCAGTGTCTCTTCCCTCTCCTGTGCCTTCTGCTATGTGGTGTGCATTTGTAAGCCCATGAGAGCAGTCAAGCATAGTCTACAGCTTTCACATTTAAATTTCCTAATGATTACAGTAACTTCAGTTTGAAAGAGGATTATGACTGGTGCCTTCCCTTTTCCAGTGTGCTTTTTTAATTATCCCCTTGCCCAGAACTACTTGCCAAATAGATCTTTTCCCTTTCTTTTCATTAATCATGATGTAAAACATTGTTCTTCCATTCCTGACGACACATGCGCCAATGGTAATAATTTACAAACTATTTCACACAGCCATATTGTAAAGTGACTAAGTAGTATGCGTGTCAGGAAGTGACAGACAGTATAAGCACTCAGTTACTTGTTTATACAGGGTTTTGAATTAACCTAGATGTGATTAATGGTACTAGTTACCTCATTAAAGGTAATTGAATGAGAAGCTGGTGTTTCAGTGCTAAAGATCTATAAAAATACACTTTTAATAAAAACAATTGCAACTGCAAGCAACTCAAAAAAAAAAAATATGAAAGGTTATCTGTATGCAGAGTTATTTGGTGAAGTTTCCTTACTGGCTAAGGGATCCATCCTGCAGGTCTTTGAAAATGAAATTGAGGGAACAACTCCACAAAAGTTTTAGGAGTGCAGTAACTACATTCGAGTGCTGGGCTCAACTGCCCATACTGACCTCTCAGAATGGCAAATGTGGGACATATGGCCCACTGAGCCAAGAAGAACTGCATGCTGTGCTCTGCTGGCATCGGTACAGACCTCTCAAGTAGCACGCCTGTGCACATGCTTTTGCTGTGCAGAGTGAAATCTGCCATGACAAAGACTCTATCAGTCTGCTAAGACTTGTGTTTCTCCATATGTTGTTGCTGATGAGCTGTAAATATCCTCAAGCTAGTTGTATGGTATAGTACGATAGTTATGGTGGTCAGGTTTCTGTTTAAAGTACTGTGTAAAATAGCAGAGAAATGTGAAACAGATGAAAAAGTTGTAAAACAAAGATGAGATGTAATGGCTGATCTCATGATAACTTCAGAAATTTTCAGTGCCATAAAGTGATGTGTTAGTCTATGGCTTTAGCAGAAAACATAAATGCAAAACAGGTTTTCTCTTTTTCTCTGTTCAGCTAATGAGAATTTGACCAGGGTATAGGCATTTCTTCTTATACTGACCTGCTATTTTTACTCATTTTGGAAAACAATTGAGACTTGCTTATTTTGTATCATGGCCTTTGTAACCCAAACTATACATCCAGTTTAGCAACTTGCTGGATCACTGCATTCCTCATGGCAATGCAGTCCCTGCTATGCACTGAAACAGGCCCCTGCTCTGTCTTGACTTGGTCTGAGTTTCCTGCTTTGGCCACATCCCGTTCCTTCTACCCCTGGGTCAACATTTTCCGTGCAGCATTCCCCCCAGTCGGCTGGATGACAGTGTAATTCTGCACTGGAACTCATCGGAGATCAGCCAGTCTCTCCCTCCTCCTAAGGGTAGGGACAATGTCTGCTTTTATCAGCCTAAGAGGGTGATAGGAACGGAGGTGGCTTCAGCCTCCCTGTTTTCCTCTATGTACCCACAGGGCAGAAAGAGGAATCTAAATCTCTTAATTTTTTTATGGGGGAGCTGTAGGCCTCAAATATTTCCCTGTGCATGCAAGAAGAGAACACACAGCTAAAATGTGTCATGGTAATTAATTCACCGTGTTAATGCCATTTATTCCTCACATTGTAATTTTCTCTTTTTCATTTTACCTTCTTCCTATCCCTCCCCCTGCCAGCTGTGAACCACACAGGCAACCTTCTTCAGAAATCTTTGTCATATTATTTGTGCCACAGCTGAAAATGCAGCTTCTCCCAAAATATCATTGCCTCAGTTCCTGTGGCAAAGTGACTGAAGCCTTATTAGGTCAAATGATTCATTCAAGGTATCTGGGTGCTATTTTTAGCTTTGAATGGGCCAAGACCAGTTATCACAAAATATTCTGCATCAGATTTGATTTGCTTAGAAGTGACAGTACTATCCAAACAGCAGTATCCAAACCAATTAGAGGGGTTTCTATGAGGGGCATCTTAAAATGGGTGGACCACTAATCAGAAGATAATTAAAATGATTAGCAGAATATGATCTTGAAAGTGTATCACTTTCAGTAGTGTTTTTTTTCCCCGAGTTATCTGTTTTCTTGTACTGTTAAGTCATAATAAGAAATAAATATCCCAAAACACAGGCCCATCTGCAGCCTCAGAAAAAGCAAGTAATGTGAAATAACAGTAACCCCAGCTCTGGGTTGGTGTGTTTTTTTTTTTTGTGTGTGTGTGTGTTGTTTAAAGCCCTACATAAATCAAGAAGAGGCCCACAAAGGGAAGACTGTGTGGTTTCAGGGACTGGTCTTGATTTTCTGCTTAGGATAATCAAGATCAGGAATCCATCTCTAATTAAAGGCAAACAGAAAATATGCAGGATTTTCACATACATTCTTTTCATACTCATAGTTTAATGTGCTATGTATACAGTAATCTTTTCCTTTAATTGAACTTTCTCAAATTATGTGCAGACAGCTTCAGCTGCAGGGAAAGGTGGGAGTATTTAGGGTATCTAGAAATTAACTGTTTCACTTCTACCCCAGAGAGACCCGTTTCTTTATCAGAGGTATTCAATAGAAATGTGGTTTCTATTTTCAACAGAAAACCTCAGTGATTCTGTGTGATTCTGTTGTGTGGGGTTTGGGAGTGTATGTGTGTTGGTTTTTGGTTTGGTTTTTTTTGTTTGTTTTTTTTTTTTTTTTTTTTAAATTAGTAGATCCTAGTGAAGATGTTGCTCTGGCTTCTTTGAAGACAGACAAGCTTTTAGTTTTAATAAACATAGTGCTTTCTCCTTGTCTGCTTCTGTTGTAACTCTCATTCTTTTTGCAGTGATTTTCCATGGAAATGTCATTCAAGTAAATGAAATTTAAGCAGGATGTGGGTTTTGTCACTTTGATGGTGATGTAGTTTCCCAGATGTAAGTTTTTCATTAAGAAATTAATATTGGCAGATTGGGTATTACAGTAAACTAAACAAGCTCGAGTATGCGGTAGGACCACATCATTTTGCATGGTGGTGTTCAAGTTCCCCTCCTCGCACAGTGAAGTCTGGGGTTGATTTACATAAATTGTTAGATTTCTAACAGCAGCACCCCATAAGTCGAACTATTCCTCATGCTTTTGGCTCCCTTTCTGAGACATATTGCTGACACTTCCATCACTGAGTCAGTATAGCCCAATGAATCAAAGTCTGATGTCTAGTTTTTAATAGAGGGAAAGGTTTCTGATGATATATGTGGTCGCATTGAATTCTGTGGCAAAAAGATGGATGATGATTAAAGTTTGGCTGAGACAGTTCTACCCTAAGATCCTCTTCACCTAACACTCCGAGAACACTTATTCACACAACTTGACTTTGTCTATTAAACATGTTTTTCATAATTGCAGAAGCTCTGTTGAACTGGATGTCAAGAACCAGCATTGCCTTCCACTAGGCCAGTTGTCCAGAATGGCTTCAAACATAAGCTTTTAGGAAAAGCAATACTGAGGTAATTTCTAATCAAGCAAGATTCATTATTTCCAGCGAAACAGTTTTCTCAGGAGTGGGGTGGGAGGTGGGGGGTGGGGGAAATATTAAGAACCAATGTCCTTGAACAAAAGAGTGAATGCCTTTCTTCCCTGATGTAAGAATAGTAATAGCTGTGCAAGGAAAACTGGAACTATTTTTTTGTAATGACTATTTATTTTTGTATGCTGTTGGTCCAGTAGTTAGAGGCTTCCTGTGAATCATTTAAATTAATATGGGCATTTTGGGGGTATGTATTTTTTAACAAGTTTCTTTAAAATAATAAAAGCAAACATGTACTGCTTGGTTAGTCACCAGTGCATCCTTGGTTCTGCCTTTTCTTTCTCCTCTGTTCATGTGGACTCCACCATTTACTCCTCTGAAAAAAAAGATGAATGGTAAGAGAAGGCTGAAAATGGTGAGCAGGCAGCTAGGTCTAAAATAATTCTTAAGGTCATCACTGCAGGGGGAAGTTTAGCTTCACCAAAATGCAAATAAACTGCCCATCCTTCCTGCAGTGCTATGGAATTGCATCTCCTTCACAAGACCAAGTACTTTTTGCTTTCTGACTGTTCTCAGCCCTGTAGATGTTGCAGCACATGCTTATTCTTCCTCAGATTTGCTGAGTTACTGTGACTCACTGTGGTCTGCTTTCTCTGCCTCACTGATGGCCTGTGGGTCTTCCCTGTAGCCATGACCTCGCTGCAACTCCTTCTCTCATTTTGCTGCACCATAGTCTGCTGTCTTCTGGGCACAATGGGCTCCCTACAGGCTTTGGTTAGAGGCACCAACTCATGAACAGGGGTGATCTCAGCTGAAGTCTGATGCTGTTCCTGCTCTGTTGTCTGCCTAACTCCACTGTATGAATGTTTTATAGTTTTGTAAAGCAGCTCCTTCATTGCCACAGGTCATAGTAGAGTAATATTTTAGTGGCGTGAGAATGACCTCATAAGTTATTCAGCCTGTATGGATGGTGGATGGCCGCAACTGCCCTTGCAGGGCTAGCCTAAGCCGTGCTTGCTTGCAAGCCAAAAACCTCATGGGTCTTCTGGCTAATGGAAGTGACTCAAAATGACACTAACTTTGGTTAGAACAAATAATAATTTTATTTGGCTTTTTTAGAGGTACTTTTTAGCTAGTAGTGTTACTCTAGTACTCATCAATAAGAAATCGGAGAGTGGGTAGAACTCAGCTTCTTAAGCATTTTTTACTTCCTAAAATTGACTCTAAGCAAGTTTGTGTTTTACATATTTTGGGGAAAAAAAAAGCCTTCTAACAATTAACATGTAACTTTTTTTCCTTATAAGGAATCCTATTAATACCTCAGTTTTACAGATTTACCATAGTAGAAAAGTTTAATCCAAAAATATGTAAGAATTCTTTTCTCTGTAACTTTAAAATTGGCAGTGAACAACCACTGTAATTTTAAAGTAGCTATTCTGTATTTTGATATAGGTTGTTGCAGCTTTCCTCTTCAAGCTAAAGAATATTTTTACTTTTTCCTTTTCCTATTTTAAAAGTTTAGAATATTGTGAACAGTTCATTTTTTTTCTATTTATATATTACAAGAAAGATTATCTTAATATTTCAAAGAAAAAATGGGCCTCATTTTTTATAGTATCACTTTTTTCAGATAGCCTTATTTGGATTAGTCTTTTCTTTTTTAGTAGATTTTGACTGAGAGTGTTTTCTGAGCTTCTTAAAACCATTTCTTCCATGCTTGTTCCTTCCTGCCAAACAATTGTCAATAGTTTCCTAAAAACATTGTTGCCCCAGTGCCTTTGTTGTACTAATTGCTGGGTTTGGGAATTTAAACTTCAAGTATGCTAATCTAAAGGCACTTAGTATGAGATAGACCAACTTTTCTTTCCAGTCCTGAGCCTCCTTCTACTGCATGTTGCTTGATGTGGCCAGTTTGCTTACGTAACTGGGACCACCGTTTGGTCTTGAGTAGCTGAACTCCTCATGAAATCGAAGACTGCTGAGTATTTCCAAATAGGAAAGAGGTAGTTACATATGAACTGTATACTCTTGAGGCCAGGCAAACTGGGTTTTTTTGAGTATGAGCACATGCAGGGGTAAGTGTTGTCCTGTACGAAGGTCCCCTACTGCCTGACCTGCACTTTTAATGCAGTCCAAAAAGAAAAGAAAAGTTTGCGGAATTTACACACCCTGTGGTAAAGCTGTTATTCAAGTCTGTTGATAAAGAAGAAATAAAACTGAAGTGCGTGCAATTTTCAGTCATCTGCTAACTGACTATAAATCTACAGCCGTATATTTATCGCTCCCACCAAGGCTACGGCAATTTAAACAGGCAAGAGAATACAGCTGCCTGTGCCTGTACACAGCACCTATAGACGGGTCAAAAGCCGAAGATACATCAACAGTATCAAGCCGCTGCATAAAAGGTGACATGCACAGTCTAAGGGAGAAATGAAGCGATGGCTGCGTGCAAATAGCCCCCAGCACTGCATGGCAGGGTCAGGTTCTGGTAAGGTTTTACCTTGGCTGTTGTGCCTAGTTGTGGGTGCTGTGCTTAGAGACGCTTACAGACTAAGGGGAGAACACCTAAGACTCATGAGGGTGACCAGGGCTCTTAACAGAATTTCTCTCAAAGAATGAAGTGGGGGTTTTTCATCTCAGATCTGGAAAGACTGAGGGGGAGTTATGATAACTGTGTTCACATATGTGAGTACTTCATGTCCATGGTGGGTGGAACAAAATCTGGTGGGGTGCAGCAAGGAAGATTCAAGTTTGATATTAGGAAAAAGTTTCTCACGGCAAGCATATGGAAGTACTGGAGAAGCTGCCTTCATCACTGAAAGTCTTTGCAACTGGATTAGATAAGCATGGGGCAGGAACAGCTTATGCAACCCCTGCACTTCCCAAGTGACCTTCTGAGACCCTTACCAGCCTCAGGATTTCTGTTGGAAGATGACCTAAATTTCTCCTTTCCTGTACCTGAATAATACTGTATGTTTCATTTTATTTCTTTTTTCCCCCAAACCTTGCGGTGACATATCCTAAAATCAATGGTATCTGCTTAAACATTCCGTCCTACTAGCATGGTTTTTTGGTTTTGGTTTTTGGTGGGTTTTTTTGGTGAGAGCTTCTAAATTTTACAAGAATTTTATAGACGTCTTATCTAAAGACATGCATTTACCAAACTCTTAGGAACATCTTCAGAAAGGCTTGGAGCAGGAACAACTATCCTGAATAAGCAGAAATGTGTCTCTGGGTGTAGGTGTGGTTTTTCAGAGTGTACCAATCCTGAGACAGCTTGTGAGGCCCGTCACTTTGCCTCCACCAATCCATCCGAAATAAGGAAATAACAAAATAACATAGAGCTCTTGACTGTTAAGCCTGAGTTTTTATATTCCCTTGCACTTTTATAACTGTTTGAATTCAGACTTGTTCTTTTATTTTTCAAGGCAAAAGAGCACAGATACTTCAAATTAAAAATGATGCAATAATAAAGTCGAGTTGCACTTTTCTGACAAACATGGGGGGCGAGCATGCAGGGTTAGGAATCCTGGGGTATTTGGGGCCCTGTTTTACTAAGCTGCAGGGACCTCACTGTGGGCTGATAACTCAGGGTGCCAGGTCAGTGGTGAGATATCGTCTTTAAGTGTTAGCCAGAATTTGTTGGCAGGCAGCAGGGAAGTGGATAGAGGACTCGAAGGTCAGATGTTGTTCCAAGTTTGTCACAAATATGCATTAGGGAACAGCAATGTGGGGGTGGACAGGGCTGAGACGTTAGATTTAGCAGGAGACTGGTGCCTGATACCACCGTCATTGCAGGCAGGAGCGTGGATAAAAGAACACAAAACTACAATGCTGTTTTTCATCAGACTTTTAAAACATTGAAATAACTGTAGGGCTGCCCATGATATATCAATATTAGCTCAGCTCTGTCCAGTACAGAAAACATGGTCACATACTTCAGTAGTTTTGAGGTGTGTCTGTTGAATGTCATATAGATTCATGATGGTGCAGTTGCAAACAGGACAGATTTTAACTGCCTGTGAAGGACATAAATTCTCTAAATGTTCTACAAAATCAAACCGGCAGTCTTGCCCAGTACACTTTCTCTTCAGCAGCACGGATAACTGTAGTTGCTATTTAATGAGGCTGTGCAAGCTTAGTCATTTCCTCTGGTCCATTCCCATTGCATTGCACCAGATCCACCAGTGTTGGATTAGGGATGTTACAGGGTGCATACCTTCCTGGTCTCTCTATGGACCTATTGTCCACAAATTTGTGTGATCCTATTTGAATCTGCTGATGCTGTCTCCATGATCTCCTGTGGCAGCAATTTCCACGGTACTGACTTGAGTTTTAGTGTGATTTTTTTATGAAAGGGATGCCTGAGCCTGCCTTTCTGATTTTCTTTCTAGAAAGTTTTCGTTCCTGTACCTTGGTCACTTCAAAATAATAGCTCTGAAGTGTGTGGAGGTGGGTGTGGAGTTTTCCTTCTGCCCCTCCATTTGTACCTGTCTGTAGAATTTCTGCTGGCTACCAGTGGGACGACATGGAGGTAAAAGCATCCTTATAGCCTCTTATCCACTTTCTTCCATGTGATGTATCCTTAAGATGGTGTCCATATTTCTCAATGCAGTAACAAAACTATTCAAAGTATTAACTAAACCTGATGCATTTCCATCTTAATCTCTTTAGGTGTTGGGGGGTTTAGTATTTAAGCAACAAGTGTTATGTGTGCCTATAGGTAATGCAGGTCAGGATCACATCCTTCCTCAGGAAGATGGGAGGTGTAAGAGTAGCTATATAATAGGTGTGTGTGTGTATATATAAATATATATGTATGTATATAATATAATATATATGTGTGTGTATGTATGTGTGTGTATATATATATGATATAATATAATATAATATATATTGTATTATATATAATAGTTTTACCATTACTTTGAACACAGAGAGAATATTTTTATTCTTCTGGAGTAGTGCAGTAGAAGGTCAGTGGCTCACATCTTAAAAGCAAGGAAGGCATTGACAGAACCAGAAGTATGATACTACCTCAGGCAAATTGTGCCAGGGCTAAAGTATTCTTCATGAACAGGAAATCTTGCACTGGGATCTTAAACTAGGTAACGTCTTCATTAATGAGAAAGTTAACTGTGCAGAATACTCCTCTCGGTATATCTATAATTTTCAAAGGGGAAGTGTTTGATACAGTGTTCACAATATGGGTTGAAGATTATCATCCTCCATGCAGGTATATCCTTGGTCTCTCTCCTGTGGGTGAAGTCAGTCCCACGAAGACTGCCACTGCCCTGAGTGTCCTTAATCTGTGGCAGAAGAAGCTGATGGTGGAGCAGCCACTGGAGCTTCCCATGGCTCTCCCTGATCCTCCTTTCAGAAGGATGTGAGTGCACACAGGTTTCTGCTGATAAAAGGCCAGTACAGCCCAAGGCTTCCAGAGTTTACCATGTGGCTCTTGAATGGTCACAAGATAACTTTACGTGCAAAATGCTGTCAGTCTTTCATCCCCTGTAGTGCCTGTTGACACAGAAATACATTCTGCAGCCCTTCAGCCTTGCTGAGTTTTGAGGCATGTGAGAGGAAGAAAAAGAAAAAGCCTTGTTAATTGAGAAATTGAATTTTCTGTGGCTGGCAATATTATCATCTTGGTTTTACAGTACCTTTCCAACTGTAACCATACTGTAAACTATGGCCACAGGTGCATTCACAAACAATTACCAAACAATTCTTTATTGAATTTGAAAGTAGTGATGGTAGCTCACCAGGTACTATTACAGCAAGAAAGGAGGTTAAATCCAGGTGGAAATAGAAAAAAACCTCAACATTATTGTATTTTTTGTCATAGCCCATATTTGACTAACCTGAACAGGTTCATACATGAGGGCAGGGAAGCGAGATATTCCCCCCACCCCCAATTGTTGGCAGCTCTTTAGCAGTTTTCATGAAGTAGCCAATAAAAGAAAAAAATATTAGAATGGTTAGACTTTTAATTTAAAAAAGAAAAAGTATGCCTGATCTTTTGATATGGATTTATCTCTTTTCCCTATAGATGAAAATCTCTCAGAAGCCTGGAAGGTAACAGGAGCAGAGGCTGAACATCTTAATTTCTTCAGATGCAGAATCATATACTCGGGGAAAAATGTTTTAAATATTTTTTAAAGTTTTGAAAGTTGGGGGGGGGGGGGCAAGTATTCAGAGGAAGACACATACCTTTAAACAGACAAATTCTTAAAATATACATTAAAATTCTAAAAGGAGTGTTGTGTTTGTCAAATACATGCAAATACACGTATGCATACACAGAAACCCACATTTCATTTAACCTTCTTGTTGAAAATTGCTGAAGGCCAAAAGAGTAAAATCCTGATTTGCTGCACCTGGGAAAGCGACCTCCTCCTTTCGGATGCCTGTGGCAGGAGAGAGCGGCCAGTGACACAGAGCGCTGCTGGGTTGAAAACGCTGCCAATACAGATGACAGCAGCACTTTGTCTCGGTGGAAATGCTTTGTAGCTTGAGTCATGCCCCCTTCAGACATGCTCGGTACAGCTCCCCCCATCCCCCACCTCCTTTGCACAGCCTTCCTAAAATGCCTTTCCCTCAACAGAGAGGGTTCCCAAGCTGAGGGTAAACACAGAACTCCACCTATTTCCCTCTTTGTTTTAGTTCACTTCAGGTTTTCAATATTGTTTAAGCATAAGATACAACACGTTGCAGAAATGGCAATTAATCCAACACTTCTTTAAAAGTTAAGATATTCAGAAGCAAACTTAATGCTTTCTTTTGCCCATATTCCTACTGCACAAGTCCACATAGGATGCTGTAAGTTATAGTTGTTGGCATATTGAATTATTTTAATAAGATAATTTAAAAGGATCCTTCTCTCCACTTCTCAATTTCTTCAAATTTATCAGGAGTGTCAGAGAAAAGAAGGAAGTGTGTGATATCAATTGCACTGCTTATTTATGGGCTCACTGGGTTTTTTTTAGATTTTATTTTAATTCTTACTTGCTCTCTCCTAGGTCCTTGCTGAAATAGCAGAAACATCTGTCTCTCTCCCTTCATTGAGAAGAATCATTTATGAGACCCAGATTTACCAACAGTATCAGTTACATTCAGCAAACCTCACTCTTGGTCTTATTAATTACTTTCCATCTGCTTTTCCCTCAGGCATCTTGGTTAGCAGAAAAATGCTGACAATCAACAGTAATGGCTTCTTAAGTTAGTTATTCCTTAAGTCTAGCCTTTTGCAGATACAGTTTCAATAAATACATGGATTGGTTTTTTTTTTTAGAAAGAGTCATCTCTGAATTGGACCCAGTCGAAAAAGAAAAATGCAACAATTCCAGAAGCTGGGGACAGTATGGGAAGGGGGAGTGGCTTGCTTTTTTTTTTATTTTTTATTTTATTTTAAACAGACTGATGGTCTTAGCCTCTGCTTTGAACTTTTAAGCTGTAAGGAGCACCATTTGGATTCTGTAGTTGTATGCTCAACTCATAGAAAAAGTAGAGGTCCAGAGGTCGCTGTCAGAAGCAGTTACTACGGGCAAAAGGGGATAGTCCTACTACAGTTTGGGGGTTTTGCTCTTGGTGTTTTTTTTGTTTTTTGGTTTTTGGTTTTTTTTTTTGCTTAAGTGAACATTTATATTCTTCTTTTCCCATGACTTTTCCCTCTTTTGGCTAGGTTGCTCCCTCAGTCTCCTACTGGGAAAGCAGCATTGAACTTGCAGTGCTGAAAAGATGATTAATGGTAGGCAAAACTGTATACAACATGCAGTTTATTTGTGGGGGAGGAGCACGCAGTGAAATGCTGCATTGGAGAATTCTAGGCAAATGGTGTGTGAAATTGTTGACAAATTGCCCTCATTAAACTCACTAAATGAATGCTTTCATGAGAGCATTGGCTTGATATCACCATGTATAACGTAACTTCTGCTTGAAATTGCGTGTGCTGCTATTCTTATCTTTTAAACCCTTGTAACAGCTTTAACATCCTGATAAAGCCAACCATTGTAGCTGTCTTCACTGTTTAGTACGTGGGATGTGAAGGAAAATTGCTGAGGGTGACTTCCATAAGTGGTTCTGAATTATTCATTAATTAATTCATTATCATGAACCGTTCTGAGCCTGGTCACCAAAGTTCATAAATCCCAAGAAATGGATTTAGAAATGCCTTAAGTTCCTCAGACTCTAATGCGATCCCTGTCAATGAAAGGGGCAGTTAGAGGACAACAGTCACAGAAGCCTCTATTTTAAGAAATGCAACTTTGGATACTGTTTAGCTTTGTTGATGGTAGAAAACTTTCAGAAAAAAATATGTCTTAAAGGTGATGGTGTTTGTTGATCCAGTGCATTCACTGGAATTCGAGTAAGGTCAGCGCACTGCACACTTGCCCTACCAAGTTGAATTCTGGCCATCAGCCTAAATATGCCCTGCTGGGCAAATAATGAAGTGTGAAGCTATTACAGGGAGAGCTGTATAGACTACTGAGACCTTCACAGACGAAGGTCAGGCCATGGCCTAGCGAACAGGCTTGTACCACACACAATGCGTGCTTGTTACCAGGTTTTACTATAGTTAGAGGGAAAGCATCCCTGCGAAAAGCTATCATTGTGAACTGTTTGCCTTTGATTAAGCAGTTGGTTTAGCTGCTGCGAAGGAGTGGGACATGCCAATCAACCCATATTGAGAGATCATCCATACAATGAAAAGTTGAAAAATCCCTGTCCTAAACCAAAAGTTTACCATGCAGAAAATGACATGAGTATAGATACAAGGCTGTCTTTGTGTTGAAGACTGCTGGACATTCTGAACAGGAATCATAGTCTAGGAAGAAAAATGTGGCAAGGATATATTGTCAACCATTGATCCACTTGGGGTAAAACCAGATTTGGCTTAGTCCCAAGTGCTCCCTGTTGGAGTAGGCCAAATTTAGCTGCTAATGCCTTGATGGTCCACCAGTTCTGGTGAGAACAGTTACTTTAAAAGCACCAATAGCTTGTATTTTTGGACTTGTTCTTGTGATGTATATCTCAAGTATCTCACAGGATTATAAGTTGAAGGAGAAAGCTGAAGTTCACTGTTCCTCCTAGAAACTGCTTTACATTAAGAAGTCTGGCTGATGTTCCTCCAACAAAGCACTGTGGGAGCTAAATGTCCCACTGTCCTTCACGTATTTGTAATGTCCATCCATTGCCCATAAACCTGGTGTGAAGCAGGAGTTTTTTGCCTGTCATTCCGGTGTGCTAATAAACCCGTATTTATTGATAGTTTAAATGTATACCTGGCACCTTGACCAGACATGGCTGAGGAGCAGCACTCAGGTTTTAAGGCATTTTGGCTGTGAAGCAGTGGCTTCTGACATGGGAGGACGCAAAACCTGAGATGGTAAAAATTGAGTACTGGCAGAGCAAAATCTAGTGGAAGAAATCTCATAAAGGCTTTTAAACTGCTCAGGGCAGTTTCTATGGTTGTTGGAAGATGCCAGCTTTGAAAGCAGACAGTCTTAATTTAAGCTATTAATTTTAATATTCTTTTAAGCACTATAAATTAGATTTTGACGTGTAAAGATAAGTCAACGGGGTGGAAAAAAAATCTAAAGAGAATATGTCCAGAGCCTTAGTAATAGACAATATTTCACTATGGGAGCTAAACTTTTATGTCACCCACTCCTGTACTGATTGCTATGACCGTCTGCTTGATCTATTTGATCTTCTGTTCAAGGGAAAGAAATGAGTTAGGTGCTTGATCCTAGCTCCTGTAATCTGACAGTTGATATTAAGGCCTCCTCTTCATTTCTTTCCATCAGATCCTGATGGAAAAGGATCTACTTTTGTCTGTTGCAATCTTTGCACTGTCATCAGGTGTCTCTGAGCCAAGTTTTTTGGTAATGAAACAGGCAGACTCCTCCTGGAGCCATCAGTGAGGGGCACTTTGTGTGGTGAAGGGCAGTCTCTCACAAAACAGAAGTATCAATGAAAATCAAATTGAAAAAGTAATGCTTCAGCTGTTGGCCCACTTTGTAATAAGATCCCTATAATATTTCTCTTAACTATGAAGGACATGTGCAAGTGATTTAATATGTATGAGCAAAAATATTTAGAATAATAGATCTGAATGTTAGAGATGAAGCAATGACACTTTGTTTCCTAGAAGTGATTGACTGACTTAATTAAGCTAGATACTGGCCTGTTAGATGGCTCATAAAATTTCTGGAAATATCAAATGCATGATAATTGTGCTGGCTTTACACGTGGATACTGTCCTTATGGCAAATTTCCAAATTAGTCATGGACATATGGGACAAGGCAAGCTGCCTGTGGGGGGATGAAAACTGGAGGAGGCAGGGGGCCTTTCCACTGAACCTGATGTACTGCGTGCTAGAATCACTCTGCTGGAACATTCGTCATAGGTGGAGAAAACTTGCTCTGTTATAACGTGGAAAACCTAGCAAAGAACACAAACGCAGCCGTCCTTTTGTGGAAGGGGAAGTATCTGATGCTTGAAGCGTTCCTTTGCATCGAGATAGCTGCCATCAGTGTCCTCTGTGGGTTCATGCCTGGCGTTCACACCTTAGCTTTGTTTCAACAGGTAAATGCTGATGTTTACGTAGACGTGCTTTCCCTGAACTGTAGCACACTAGTCCACCTTACAGTATTGAAAGAGCTTCTTGTGCGTGCTTCTTCAGGAACCCATTTTTCTCAGAGTACCACACTGCTGGTCACAAACCAAGTTCTGGTTCTTGGTTAAGAGTGCAGGACATGGTTATAGAGTGGCATTAGTGTTACTGACAACACAGGCAGCATTTGTTGGCTTTGCCTTTGGGAGAAGGCACATAACTTGCCCTCAGTGGGTGCAAGCTGCCTCAGAGGAAACCTGGTTGAGCTCCACCTGTGAGTCAGGCGACCCAATGACTGGGCAAGATATGGTTCTGCCAGGCCTGCGAGGAAATCTGGGGGCATCAAAGAAACTTTATTTTCCCTCCAGGAAGCCTCACGCAGAGCTAGCTATGAATTCTTCACTGAAAACCAGGAAAAGTCAAGCCAGGATCTGAAGGAATTCCAGACTGACTGTGCAGGGAGTGACACCACCAAGGGAAAATGAGGCATTTTGGCTGCAGGCTGGACAACCCAGGTGTGATGTCTCAGAATGCTCTGAAATACAACCAGACTTTCTGACAGAAACATGGTGAAACTCCCCTTTATGTGGCTAAATTGTGTTGCCTTTCCTTATGAAAGGAAGAAAAATTGGGAGGGAGCCCATCGGGGCTGAACAATTCAAGAGCCTCTGCCTATGCATTTTCTTAGGCTGTTTTGCATTAACATCAGTCTGAGGCAGAATAATGGAACCGGTGGTGGCAGCAGCAAGAGACCAGAAGAAAGTTGGCTCAAGGAACACTGATGAAGACTGAATACAGAGGGAAGTTATTGGAGATTAGTGATGAGAAGAAAAAGTCTGTGGAAATGAGAGACGTTACTGGTTGCTGTCTTGGGAGTGAAGTCAGTAGAGGAAGGAAATAGGAAGGGAAGACCAGAAGGGTGGAAGGGAGCTTTGTTGAGTGAGGTGTCTGGCATAAATGGGGCCTGAGCGGCTGAGATGACAGTTAGCCAGATGCGAAGAAAGGATGTGAAATGAGGCGTGTGGTGTGGCACTGTATGGGTAGTGGGCCAAGGCCAGAGCAGAAGGAACAATGTTTATAGAGATACAATGGTCAGAAGAAGCTTAGTTCAATGCAATGGCCTTTGTCCAGCACCCTGTGATCCTACAGCACCTGCTGTTTCTTGGAAGAAGATACCCATTGCTGAAAAAAGATGCTTTATCTTTCCTCAGTGTTAATTCCTGCAGGCTGTTTCTAGACGTGTTTCCAGAGTTTGTCCACATCCCTGTCTGGTGAGCGTCCACAGTGTGAGTGTCCACCGTGCACAACCCAGGCAGAAATCTTCTCACCCTGCTCTGTTTTTCACAGAAAGGAAACCTGGCCACGCCAGCTGCACAGCGTGCTGTGTGCTGCAGCCAGGGTCCTGAGAGGGACAGTATAGACACAACCACAGTGCTTGGAAAATCTTCCATTTCTATCAGTGCCTCTCTATGTCCAACTAAACCGCAGTCTGTTTAGCAGAGTAGGCTTCCAGCCCTGCAAATGATTGCTACGGATATCAATGAGATGAGGAAATGTATCTTCTTAAGTTCATTCTTTGCTTAGTTCCTGGAGAATGCACCAGCCAACCCTGTTTTAAATCAAACAAAAAAAATCCTACAATAGAACTGCAAGGTCAGTCATAAACTATGGAATGCCAGAATTAATTTTGCCCCTACAACCCTACTATGTCTCCATTGCGCTTATACATTATAATGCCATGATTTACATAATCACAGACTGCTTCTGGGAGTGAAGTGGTTTTGCAGTGTTGGCTGTAGGCCCCAGCCTTGTCTGTAGTGGAAGGTGTACTGGGGACAAGGCAGGGGAATTCAGGATGGTCATTCTGGAGTTGCACGCAGTCTTCATTCCTGTGCTTTCCAACAGTTGAGACTTAGGAGCTTGACTTTGCAAACTCTCTGTTCTTTTCGGCAGATTTTACGTGTAATGTAAAACATGTTTCAACACAGCCTGAACATTTTTTATTGTTTTTGTTGTTGGAAGACGGGAGAAATCAGGTCCAAGTGAGGATTTTCTCCTGTAAAACTAAAAAAATTCAGCAAAAATATCTTAAAATCTCAGGATGGTTTAAACCTTCTTGTTTAAGATTTGAATTAGTTGAACTTCTGAAAGTTTAAAGTAAAACTGGATCTTTATTTGCTAGAACTGCCTGCACTTCATCCATTCTGCAATTGCATCAGTGCCTATCAATAAGACAAACTCATTAAAGGTCCAAAGTGACCTAGAACTTGAACACCGCCTTGATTTAATGCATTTTAACTAGACCTATCAAAGTCATTGTGGGAGCAGAGCCTTTGCTTGGCTGAAGCAGCCTGACCTCATGTGAGGGGATGCTGTGAGACTTCTCAGCCAGCAGAACAGACTCTACTAAAAGCTACCCCTTAAAATACAATCCAAGCTATCCTTAGATCCTGCAGCTTTTTAGCCATGTAAGTCAAGTCACTCATAATTGTGTTAAGGCTACTGATGATAAAATAGCACATACTCTCAGATCATATGGCAATGAGGCCATAACTTTTACCTATAATGATGAAAATAATCTAGTTTTTATTTTTTCCTTTAGGAGATAGGTAGTATTAGTGTATCGTTTTGTGGTTAATGAAAAAATATGCTTTTGATAATTCCTTGAAGTTGCCAGCAACATATTAGTCATTTTTTTTTTTTTGGATTCTTTTTCACTTTAGAATGCCCAAAAGCAGTCAACACAGATATTATCATGGAGTGTTCACAAAATATATGCAGCCATATGAACATGGTGATGTAAAAATATAATTAATCAGAAAAATATTACTTGGCTTTTGCTGTCTTTAAAAGGATACTATTTTTTTTCATCATTTTATTTAAATACAAAGTGTGAAAATAAATGCTTAAAATGTCTCAAGTATGAAAAATCAAAGCTTCCGACACCAAACAGGAAACTAGTCTTAGTTTTGTTGCTGGCCTGGGATACAAATGACTTTTAAACTTAAGTTCAATATAAAGCTATTTGGGAGTAGCTGGAAGTTTTTTATTTTTGTTTATTATTATTTCAAAGAGGAAAGCTTAGACAAAAACTGAAGAAAAAACCCACCAAAACCAACTGTAGCAAAAATTCCAGAGCCAAAATATTTAGTCTTGGAATTGCTGTGATGATGTCTTATGGAAATAGTTCAGTTACTTTCAATTTTTTTATTTTCTTTATCCAGAACCCTTAGTTTGGTTACTTTTTCCAAAATCACTGTGGTTTTATTCATGGAATAGAAAAATGATGCATCATGAGACACGTAATGCACCACAGAAGGAGGCCCATAATGAATGGAGATGTAATACAAACACTCCCAGGAATAATTGTAGCAACATGTCCAGATAGAAACATTTTGGCCCATAACTTCCTTGTTCTTCCTCAGCCCTAATAATTTCTAAGTTCCTCTCATTGCGACAGGATACAGGTCTAGGAAAAATGCATTGATGTCTCCTTGTGAGGAAAGAAAATAGCAATATAGGAAGGCAGATCTTATATAATGATGGAACTTCACCAGTCTTGCAAAAACAGTGGTTGATATCACTCCATTTCTCCTCTCTTAGGTGGGCTCATATTGATGAGATTAAGAGGCAACAAACCCAAAAACTATTCTTGTCCTTACAGAAACTACTTCATCTCCTTTGGATTGTTGAAAAGATGGCAGGACTGATGTGCTTTCAGATTCTTTGTACTGTTTTGAAGGCTAGGGTATCGTGAAGGGTAAACAGTTTCACAAAGGGATTATATTATGTGGTTTAGGCAGCTTAACTCAGTCACAGCCAAAAGACTCCTACCAGTCCTTTGCATTTACGCATAAACACTATGTTTGCAGTTCAAGCTGAATGGTCTCAATGTATAAGGTACTGACCAACTGGAAGACAAGGAGAAAAGAAAAAAGAAAAAAGAAAAAAAAAAAAAAGACTACTACAAAATTTTGCCAAGAGTGAGTGAAACATCTCGAAACTGTTAATAGAAAATATCTTCTTAGGTCTCATCCACAGGCACTGTAATGGTACTAAGTCTCAAACCATATGGCTAGACATAATAGGCCTCCCAGACTCCCACAGCAAATCCCACAATGAACCAACTGTTTGGTAAATACTGAAGGGCTATAAGATGACTCAGTCCTAGTTGAAACTTGTAGGTCCTCTTTGAAGTAGCATTTCCCAGCTGCTCTGTTCCTATTGATGCTTTTGGGCTTATGAAGCTCCAAGTTTGACTGGCCTAAATGCCTTGCACAAAACAGCCATTGTCAGAGGTATCACCTGTGACAAATAAATTTCTGCTGAGAGTTTTATGTGTTTGTACCAAGATGAGTTTAGTACTTTACTGCTTCTCCATGTGCCTTCCATCTCATTCTCCTTTAGAAAGCATGTAATGGGATGTACAGCAGAAATAATCAGTCCTTCATGTGAAAGCTGAATTCAAGTTTCCTAAACCAAGATGTTCTTTCCTGTCTAGGCTTTCTCTTTGGTTGGTTGGTTGGTTGGTGGGGTTTTTTTTAGGTTTGGTTTTTTTTTTTTTTTTTCCCCTTTTCTTTTAGTTCTGGTCATGTCAGAATATTTCTGGGATTTATGCCATAAACTTGACAGAGTGGTAACCTGTTTCCCTAATGTCTTTGCTCTTTACAGGAGTCCTTTGACATCTGGACTTGCTGTCTTACAAAGCATCAGCTTATGCTATTCTTGATGAGAAAAAATACCCCTTGGCAAAGGGATTCATTTCAGTTGTGGTGCACCAAATTTTGAGTTTGGAGGGGAACTGCTATATTCCTTCTCATGGAGGCTCTGTTCTTCCTGAATCCCATAAAATTATTTACGTAGAGCTATGCACTTGGGTCTATGTGAGATTATGTTTCCAACTGGTCTAAGAAACTTCTCTTTTATATGCAAGAAGGTTTGCTGCAAGAAATGCACGGCCTTCTTGGAGTTAGAAGTGGGATCACTGGTCTTTCTGGGCCCTACAACCCACACAGGAAAACTTTCTGGTGGTTGACTGCCATGGGATGCACAGCACACAATGTGACATGAGGAGCTGAGAGGTTGCTAGGGCATCATTTGCAGTGGCTACTCCCATCACTGTATTTCAGGCTAAGATTAGGCACGGCTGGGCTGCACACGGAACAGGGACATGTGCTGGTTTCAGCCTGCATGTGCTTTCCCACAGCTGGGGACCGGCAGTGCCTGGCAGTACCTGCTGCGGGGAGAATGGTATCGCTGGGCATGCCAGCCACAGCTGCCCATCGCTGAGCTGGAGATGAGGGCTTGGGTGACAAAGGTAGACTGCTGTGGCATAGAAAGCCCAAGTTTTTTTAACATCCTACTCTCCCCAGGTGAGTTCCTAGCAAGTGTTTGCGATGGGTTTTTCAAACCCTACAAGCCTCACAGCAGGAAAAATAGTATTTGGTTGTACGTCTTTGTTGGCAATGTGTGGGCCCACATTTGAGGCAAACATTAACGTCGCACCATAACCTTTTACTGTTTTACAGAAGGCAGATTGCTTCTCAACACCCCACCCCCAACAGGTAACTCTCAAAAAGAAAATAGAGGATATTAAAACCAAACACTTGTCTCTGTGCCTGCCTGCTTTGGTGCAGCACAGATTTAGTTTAGCATCAGGGGTTAGAAATCAACCTTTGATTAGAGAAAACTATATTTTTAGACTAATTAGCATTTTGTTCAAAAAACCTAGGATGGTCATTTGATGAGTCTGACCCAAGAAGGCAATATTTTCTTAGACCTTCACTTTTTTTCGAGAAATGAAGGGTGTGTGTAGTCATCTTGAATCAGGACCAAAACTTCCACAAGAAGCATTAATGACCAGTATCTCCTGGGATTAAAGCCTAATGAACATTGCCCACTTACTAGTCTGTCATCTGTGCTGCTGGTACTCTTTTTAGCTTCAGGTAATTCCCCCATTTCTTAAAGAAAATGCACATTTTTTTTCTTTTTAAGTTAATCTCCCATCACCAAAAGTTCAGGCTTTAGAAGCTTCCTCTGTAGTGCTGTCAGTGTTGATGCTTTTGCCTCTGCATTTTCATATGCCATTTGCATATGTTGACAAAGATGTAATTTGCTCAGAATTATCTGTACATGAAGTAATTGTCTTGTGAGTGTTGTGATATATTTAGGAAGACAGGCTTTTTCATACATAACATCATAGTGTGGCACAGGGAAAACTGCTCAACTCATTGTGTAAATCAAATCAGGATTAAAGCAGTTTTGTCTTTTTAATAAGGACATGTAATGACCTGGCAATCAGTGAGCCGTATGCTGATCAGTGTCAGCAACGCCACACATAAACCACAATGGTAGATACTTGCAAAAAGTCAGTAAACAGCTAGTAACTTCTCGAGACCCTTCTATAAATAATCCTAAAGAGCCCTAGCCTCACACACGCATGGCTGTGGGCATGCTGCTCCCCAGACTGTGAGATGCAAGTGCACACCTCAGTCCCAGGGCTGTGGGCCCGCTGATTTGCACACACCTCCTGCAGGTACCTGCATAACCCGTATTTTAGATGCAGTTACCTGTACCTGTGCTGCTCTCTGTGCCACAAGTTCCCTCACACACCCGGGGTGTGGATCCCTGCTTGTCTCACCCCGGCCGGCCACCAGACAGGGAGCCAGGGCCGTCAGGCAGAGGCAAGGTGCCAGTGGGGTGGCTTTTGACAGTGTCAAACCAGGTTGGACTGCTGCTCCATGTTTGCTCCGAGGTGTCCCTCCATCTATTGCAAACATTCATCCTTCTTTTTCACTTCTTTTCAATCTGACTCTTTTCCAAAAATCCTTTGGTAACCCCCAGTTACCACTTGATCTGGGTAACAGTTGTCTAGATAGAGCAAGCTTCACTGTCCTTTTTGTTACTTTATTGTTGACCCTTTGGGGGCAAGCATCCTCTCAAGACTGGCAGTTTCAGTATCAACCTGTTCACATGCAGTTTCCCCTCACTCCCATTTGGCACCAGCTTTTGTATCCCAGCCCCTTTTGCCAGGCAGAAGCGGTGTGGACTCCCCGGCGGTCACGAAAACCTCGATTCCCAATTCTGCTGCTAGGGTGGGCTGCCCTCGGGAAAGGCCCTTACTGCATTAGCGGTGTCTCCACGCCACTTGAGCGTACTCCACCATTTCAGGTATGTAAAGTCCCAACAGACGGCATCGGTAATGGTAGGTGAGTCCCTATCAGGGGTTGTAGTAACGGCCCCAACACTGGAACGGAATGGTCGTATATTGCCTCTGGTTTCGTGACAATCCCCACAGGTCTTCAGAGTTGAAAAGCTTGTCTTTTGGGGTGAAAGAAGAAGCAACTGTTTAAGAAAGCTGAATTAAATAGGAACATTCCACCTCAAAGCACCAACCCTATAGGATACTTGATTAACTAATTTAGGGATGTTAAACAGCTGGGTTTTTTCTTCGATGCGGTGGCAAAGGCCAGGAGCGATGCACAGTCGTTGAGTGCCTGCGGGAAGCCTGTTTGCCCAGGAGGACGCAGCCCGGAAAGCCGGGGAGGGGCAGGCAGACACCCTCCGGCGCGGCTGCCCCGTACCCCGGCGCCTTTCCGACAGCTCCGAGCGGCGCCGGGCGGGGGGCGCCAGGCGGGTGCCCGGCCCGCAGCGCCCGACCCCCGGGGGTGCGGGCGAGCCGCCTGCGGTGCCGCCCCGGCCGGCTCCCTGCGCAGCCCCCGCCGCAGCGGCCCCGGGGCTCGGCCACCGCGGGGAGCGCCCGGCAGCCGCCCGTCGGGGCACGGCCGGAGGCGAGCTGAGGAGGGCCGGGACGAGGGGCTGGGGCAGGCGCTGCCAGGGGAAGGGCAGGAAGGCCGGGCCGGCGGCCCCCGGGGCGCTGGGCTGGGGCACGGCCGGCGGGGGAGCCCCCGGGCGGGCGCTGTGCCTTTAAAGGCTGGGGCTGGCTCTGGGCTCCGTCCTCCCTCCCTCCCCCCGGCCCGGCGGTGCTGGGCGCCGGGAGGAGGCGCCTGCCGCTAACAAAAGTCTGCGGCGGCGGCTTTCCCCTTCCTCCCTCCCCGGGCAACAAGTGGCTGGCGGCGGCTTCCCGGGGGAGGCGGCGGCGGCGGAGCGGCGCTGGAGCATCGGGGGAGCCCCCGCGCCGGCCGCGGGGCGGTGGAGCCTGCGCCCGGGGGCCGTCCCGCCCGTCCTGCTTGTGGATTATAACTGGAGCCGCCTCCCCTGCCCGGGCACCCCGGCTGCGAACCGGGGCGGGGAAGGCGTGCCGATACATCGCTTTTTTTACGCCCTCCCCCCTCCCCCCCCCTCTTTTTTTTTTTTTTTGAGGGGGAAAGGGTGGGTGTCGGCCACCCGAGAAGACGCGGAGGAAGTTGTCCGGCTGCTTTGGACATGTCGCTGTGAAAACTCCTGGGGGCTCCCCCCCACCCCCCGGCCCCGATCCATCAGCCGCGGCCGCTCGGCGCCCCGCGGTGGAGATGCTGCGCGGCGGCGTGGGGAGGCGGCGGGCATGAGGCGGGCAGGATGGGCGCGAACAATGGCAAGCAGTGCGGCAGCGAGGGTGAGCGGCGGGGGGCCGGGAACCGCGGCGCCCAGACCCTTAAATACCCTTAATTATATTTGCTGGTTTTTGTGTGGTGTTTTTTTTTTGTTTGTTTGTTTGTTTTTTGTTTTGTTTTTTTTTTGGTTTTTTTTTTTTAAATGGATGGGAGGTAACTGCTGCCTCAATTCGTGATGCAGGGGCAGCGGTGGGGCTTAAAACGTAGAGGCAGCTCAGGGGTTATAGCAGCCTAACTCCGCTCAAAACTTCTAGACCGCTCTTTGTAATCCTTTTCTACTTGTCTTTTATATCCCAGGATCCTTATATTATGCAGTATGGTATATGACTGCTTCCTGTCTGAACAGAAAGAAAAAAAATTAACCCCGGGAAGAGGAGGGGGGGAGAGTTAATGTTCTCCAGCTGTTATCCATAGATTATACTCCTGCAATTTCGCTTCAGTGAAACTTTAGTGGGCTTGGTTTTAGATATACAGGGCCTGATTCATTCTTGTGGAAACCTATTAGTCTCGCTGGAGTTGCATCAGGGATGAATTTCAGCTGCTTTGCTGGTGTGAAGGACTACTGGAACCCTCAGCTGGTGTCAGGGAAGCCAATGGCAAGTACAGAAAGTTTGTCTTCCTGCCAGCTAGTTTTAGGCTTTCTTTAACTTCTAGCTGTCTTGTATATGTGTTGCCCTGATACTATTTAGGCAACCGTACAGGATATATGTCTCTTCTTATAGTACTGGGCAACAATATAGGATCCCCACATCATCCCCCCCCCTTTTTTTTTTTTGTTGTTGTTGAGGGTTTGTGGGTGGAGCGAGGGAGATGGTTCTGCTCGGTTTCTTGGGAGTCCAGAAGGCAACTGCCAAAGAATACACCTCTCTCACATCCAAAATATGCATGGAGATTGTGAAAAGGAAAGGGGAAAACCACCGCTTTTCGAACAGATTCTGCGGTTCCTTTCATTTACTGCCAAATGAGCTCTGCTTTCGGAAGAGTTGAAGTCAGAAGCTTTAAGCTAAAGATACTCTCATTGTTGTAAGGTCTCACTCGCTCAATACCATTGCTATTCTGCATAAACAGGGTGAACCTGGCAGTTGCAATCAAAGCCTCTTTGATTCCTCCTAAAAAGAGAAATCTGAGTTTGTCCCCAGAGTTGAAAGGTTCAGTGTTTATAGTTCTGGTCACTTGCAAAAAATCACATTGCCGAGGGGTGTTTAGCTTGATGATAGGAAGGCATGGCTGCATCCCTGAGCTTTCCCGTGAGATCAGAGGAATGCTTGCTTCAATTAATGCACAATTTTGGGGGAGGAATGTGATGGACACCGAGTCTTCTGCAGCCATCGGTGAAGTAGAGGAGAGCTTTACTCTTCCAGAACTACCTGTCAGGAACAGCGAGGAAGAGGAGGATTGGTGCAATTAGGGTATTCTTAATTAGTTCACCTCTTTCCTCCAGTCAGAGTGGAGGTTGGATCCTGGGAATGCAGACCAGATGTGGCAAATTAATCTTTGCAGTACAGACCATTACCTGGGTTAAGAAATAGGTAGAGTACTGGTTTAAAAAAATGAAAGACAGTACAAATAGATTAAAAAAAAATCTCCAAACCCCATAGCCGAAACGTTTATGTTTAGGTAACTTGTCCCATGAACCATTAGTGTGCTTACAGATCTGGGTTTCCTGGCAGCTTCTGTGCAGCATCAATTACTGTGAAACTTAGAAGCTTTTGTTTGCTCCTTTCTTTCTGGGTGATGCAGAGGAGAACAAATCTAAATCTGATAAAGTGAGGCCTTTTTTTCATAAGCTGCTGGGGCTTTTGGTGCCTTTGACAACTGAACTGCTTAATTGCCATACAAAGGTGCTTCTTAATGGGATGTGATTATGACCCCAGGTGGAAGGGTAGCACTCTGAGGAAACACCCGATTGCTGTGTGCTTCAAAAGCAACTGAAATATCTGGGTTGAAGTTTACAAAGTGGCATCTGTGGTTAGCTATGTGGCGCATACTTCTCAGCATAGTGGGCTTTGTAGGTTAACATTGTACTGTGGCATGCCGTTTTAGGGGTGGAGGAAAGTACCTTTGTTAGCTGAACTTCTTCAATGCTGTTTTCTCATTTGCTGCTTGCTAATATTTTGGGTGAGATTTTGGAAAGACAACTGCAAATTATTTTTAAAATGGCTGTTTTTCACGCAGCCTTCCCATCTGCTGTGGAACTGTGGAATGCCATGAATTTGCCTGAATTGTTGTTCTCATCTCAAAGCTGAAGAGATACATCAGGGCAAGGATAACTCCTATTCAAAATGCCACTTTGGAAACATTCGATAATGTTAATTACTGGGAAATTAGGTTTTGCACAGATTGTTACATTGTTACACTTGCAGGTATTAGGCAATGCTTTGAAATTCACATAGACACGGTGTATGTCAGTATCAAGCAGCTGTCTGAGTGTTGGTGACTGATCAGGTAAACTACACTGTACTGCCTTTATTTATTTGCTTGTCCAAGACTTTATGGAATAGAATTTTATCAGAAGCTCCAATTGTCATGTTAAGATGGAGAGTTGGATGCTTGAAGAGTCTAAATTGGATTGTTTACAGAGTTTGCTGAATAGTTCCTGGCACCTTTGAGTATATCTGTTTTCCATAAATTTAATTTTCTAAAAGAGGCTAAAACTTGCTGTGAATGAATCTTAAATGTGAATAAAATTGCTTTTCTGAAAAAATGTCATGCAGATGGATTATGATCACAACACCCATGTAAAAAAGTACACTAAACTTTGTCTACAGGAGTTTACCTCTTTTTAAAAGTAAATTATTCCATACAAGTTTATTTTCCTAGTTTTCATTTGGCCTTAGTCAGACTATTTCTGAAAGCTTGTTTACCTAGAGAAATATGGAGCCTGAGGTTTCAGGCTTGACATAGTGTGCAGTAGATTCCAACTGAAGTGTTAAAGCTTGAAATTAGTCTTTCTGAATATGTTCTAGCAGTCATATTTGAATAGCACGGCTGAAGCTAATAGATCACTGGAGCAAGAAATCCATTTGATCATGGAGCAGTTCTTGTAAGACTTTTGCTTCTGCGGTAGAAATGTATCATCAGTTACCTTAGCAAGAGTGCTTATCTTTGTCCTTCACTTTCTTGCCTCAGGGATACATAATTTGTTTTCTGTCATTGATTTAGTTCTTTGCTTGATTTTTAAATAAGAGGAGACATGCATACCTCATGTCTGATAGCAGAAAGAGCAGCCTGTTGTAGAAGCTATCAGAAATCGGGGGGTTTTGTTCAAGGACCTTTGTTAAAATGTATTGCTAAAGAGAATTGAAGCTGAGCAAAGAAGGCAGTATTCATCATCACTGATGAGGAGGCCGAACTGAAGTGTCTTGCACTTTATTGCTGAGTTATCAGACACCTAGGCAGCTGCTGTTCGTACTTTGCTGCTCATGGTGTCTGTAACAGTTCTGCCAGGATAGCCTTGCGTGTGCTGGGTGTGAGGCCAGTTGGGTGCTGGCTGTAGAGCCTGTCTTGGAGTGGGTAGCAGCTGGCATTTACCTGCTTTCTTTGGGAAAAGGTGACTGAACGCTGTCCCTCTTAGCACCCAAGACAATCTGGCATCCACAACACGAGGGCTTTAAAATTGCAAGCTTCTGTTTCATAACGAAATTGGCTTTGTGGCATGAGTTGGAGGAGCAGTTGGTGTTCTTGCATATGAAAGGAAGCTGTGGCATTGAGGTGGGATGGCTGCTTTACAAAATAACCGTAACTTTTCAACGCTTGTCTTCTTCCCAAGTGACTACTTCATTAAATCGCGAAACCTGAGAAGCAGTCAAATTTGAAAGCAGCTAAATAATGGTACAACATTTTGACGATACCAATGTTCAGACCTCATGAAGGGGTGTCTTTTTAATGAGTCAACTGTCCAGATTGCTGCAGTGGTTGATAAAACTTCCTTTGAGTATCTCCTGCGCTATCTCCTTCCAGAAGCTGGTCTAGAGAGGGTTGGTGACAGCCTGCAGCAGCTAAAATGTATCATGAAAGACTTGATAAAACACAGGAGCCTGGTCAGAGGATGGCAAGGGAAAGATAGATGAAATGGTAGCTTAGGCAAGGAAATCAACATCCTTCCCGAATCACAAGCCTTGCTGACAAACTTCTTTTTTTTTTTTTTTTTTTCTTTCTTTTTGAATCTGAATGTTTAATTTGGGAAGATTTAAATGGAAACTCTTTGGGGATAACTTTAACTCAGTTCTGGTTTTGAAAACATCCTTTCTCCAAACTTGTGGCATTTTCTAGTCACATACCACTTGGAGGGAGAATTCCTGTGTAGATCCCAGTGTCTGCCTAATATAAATGCCAGTGCAGAAACCTGCCTACGTTATGGGGTATAGTTGCCACAAACCACAGGCAACACGGTTCACAAAGGTGGCTTTAACTATGATGGTGTCTGAGCTGGTGTACAGTAGCTGAAGCTTTCTGGGGATTGCCAGCATGTAGCACTGTGGTGAAATGGGTCAGTCTGTGTTTACTCTGGATTAGGTTACTCTTAAATCCCTCCCTTCAGCAGGGAGAAATGGTTAAGATCTCCTTTGTGGACCTACTGTTTCATACTTGAGTCCTCTTTCTTGAGGATGCTGTTGAACACAGTAACTCCTTGTGAATGCTACCTTTGATTTCAGACTAGGTCTCTCCTAATTCAGTGATGGCAAGTGTTTTAAGACATCAGATGTTGTGTATGGAAATCTTTTTAAATCCAAAAGTTCTGTTATTCAGAACCTATAGACTTTTGTGTAAGTGTAGGTTTTGTTTCCCCACAAGGTGTTGGTAGATTAATTTCACATGTAGTGCTTAGGTGTGAAGAGCAGTGTCATGTGGTGGTCTTGCACTAGAGAAATGGTGTTAGTAATGGGTGAGCTATTTTGTTTAGAGTTGAATGATAATTGTTTACCAATGGTTTATGCTAACCACTAGAACCTGTGGAGCCCGACAGGATATTTTAATGAGGGTAAGGGCATGTGAAAGACAGTAAATTAGCTTTTAGTGAATAATTACAAAATTGTGAGCTCCTCCACCCCTCAAGGTGTCATCTCTGTGCATCACGTTTTCAGTGGCAAGGCCAGTTTTTGATTCTGGTATTTATCTTTTTCCACTCCATGAGATTCCTCTAGTCAAGTGAAGTGTCTCATCAAGTTAGGTGCTAAACAGCTCCTAGGCTGTGCAGTTTTTTCCCTGTTTTGTTTTGATGTCCTGGTTGCATTTACACATTACTATCTGATGTGTTAAATGTGAAGTTTAGTGTATAGCGCTTACCACTATCTTCCTTGCTGTTCTGCCCATTCCCAGGTGTTCTAAGGAGATAATATATCTTGCTGCTCTTGTAGAATTCTTTGTGTGTGTGTGTTCTAGTTTGGCTAGTCTTCTCTCATACACCTCCCCAGTGCATAATAGCTGCAACTGAACCATAACGCTCTCCATAGCACTACTGTAAATATTACAGTGCTGCTCAATGACACTTTTTGTGTTGCACTTATTTATGCGATTGTGTTCTGCTTTCTGGTGCTCGGCCATAGTTGATTCCTGCTGCATTTTATCTTTAGCTGGATTCCACTTTGCTGCGTTGAGGGAGTTGAGACTTGCCTCGTAACAGCAAAGCTAGGACAGGAAATACGGTGGCATTCAAAATGCCAATCCTTCAAGCAATGTTGATTTTTAAAAGTGAATTTGCACTCTGACAGTGGCCAACTGCTGCTAACCAAAAGTAACCTTCATAAATGCTGCTTATGATATTCTTTTTGATGTAACTTTCAACTGAGCAATGCAAAAGGATTGTGTGTGTGTGTGTGTGTATGTTTACTCGGTTTGGCTCCACAAAGTAAATTTACTCGAAGCTCAGTGCTTATGTTGCTGCTTATTGTCCAGATCACATGGTGGGGCAGAAGAAGGGTTGAATGCAGCACTTAGCTGCTGTGCTGCTTTCAGTTTCTCATAATCCAGAATTTTTTTTCTTCAAAAATGAACTGTGTATGTGTGTATGCAGACATGTGTGTATATATATATATACACACACACATAGAGTAAGAGATTTGTGGGGGATTTAGGCTTTAAAAAGTTGCTAATGTTACCCGTAGTTTCATAGAAAGCAGAACTTAGTGGCTCACACACATGTTGTTTCATAAAATGTTACTCTCCCATAAAATGCTTATGGGGGAAGGTAGGGTCCCTTGTTTTATCATTATTACTTTGTTAATAGATATAAGCTAACTAACTGTACTCTAGGGAGTTTGACTTGGATGGTTGCTTCAACCTGGTGCAAGATTAACTGGATGGTCTTTCTTTTGTACATTAAAAAAAAAAAAATATGGTTAACTGAGTGCCAGTCAGAGGCCTGAATAAACTTTGATGCTGGTGATGCATGACATGGAAAGCTTCCATCAGACCCATCCCATCTAACGTAGTAGGAGCCTAGGACTTGCACGTCCTAGTCCTTTTACCCGCTCCCCACAGGCAGGGAAGGAAATGAGATTGTTTTGGTAACTTTCCTAAAATAAGGCTTTTTCTGTTCTGTTGAAAGAAAGTCCTTCTACCAAACTGGACTTCATAAAATCAAAGCTGAAGTTGATACTATGTGATTCCTTGTGGAAAAGTACCAATGTGTATTCAGAATGTGTATGGGTTTAAGTCTAAAGCGCTAACCCCCAAAGTCTCGGCACTTTCTGGTGTTTTCGGTCCTTTGGCTACTTCTGGATTTCTCGCTTCTGTGAATAATTCCTGACTAGGAACTGGTTTGCTTCTTTGTGGGTCCTGTTTGTGTTAGGAAAGCAATGGGCAGGAGGCAGTGGATGATATTTGAAGGCTGAATACACAAGTGGTTTATTTCTGCTTGTAATCAGCTATGTCTGTATTCTTTAATACAGGGCATGTGCTTTGCTAAATTAGGACAACTATTTCATTAAGGAGTAAAATCCTTCAAAACTTGAAAAACAGTTCGTGGGCTGCCTATAGAATCTGTTCCTTCTTCATAAGGAAAAGAAATACGCTGCATTGTCCAGGTGTACAGATGTACAACTTGTGATTGGATAGATATTCTGCAGGACTTTGTTACTCAAGTAGCATTTAAATTGAGTACTAGTAGTGTTGCTGTATCTGACCTTGGGGAAAAGCGATTAGTTCTGTTGGATCGTAACCCTCACTTCAGTTCCAAGTCTGCCTGTGTGCCTTCTAGCACAGACACCACATTAAGAACAGTTTTTTTGGAAGAACTCTTTGGAGGAATAGAAGCATAGAGGAGCTGCTGTCAGCTCGGTGTTAGGCTGTAGGTCATTAAAGAAGAGTCCCCGTTACCCTAGATCACGCCTCTTACATGTTTGCTCCTGTGGTATCTGTCTGTTCATACAGAAGGAGAATTCAGCAGGGAGCATGGGCATTTTTCTCAAGTAATTGTTAGTCTGTGTATTGACCAAAGCAAGGGTCTTTACTCCAAGAAGCTCTAGAGCAGAAACAAATAGGAGTAAATTGTGCTGATCAGAGAAATGCTCTCATATATATTCTACATGGAGTTGTAGAGTTGTGCTGTTGTGATTGTGTTATATAGACTAAACTGCAGGAAAGCTTGGAATAGGAACAGTTTCAAATATTGCCTTAAAGGAAAGGCTTGAGTTGGCTGTGTTTGAACAAATATTTAAGGAAAAGTTTCCAACTCCATGCCAGTATCCAAATTCAACAAAAGTAAATTCTTGGCAAAGTAGATCTCTTCACCCTATATACTTCTGTGACCTCTACCTTAAGTAAACGGGGGAAAAATTGTTGGGTCATTTTTTCTTCTCTCTCTCTTTTTCCTATATGCATTTCTTACACCCCACCAAGTTGAAACCCATGTTGGAAGATGGACCATGTTGTCCACGCAAATGGGTATTTAACACACATCTATGTTTGTTTGAATTGGGTAATTACTGTAGGGAACTGCATGGCATTGGGAATTTTTTTTCCTTCCTGTGCTCAACAGTACTGTTTGCTGCAAATGCAATGCCAGGTTTTGTTTATGTGCATGACTTTTTAGACAAATCTAGAGCAGTGTATCAGTTATTGGTCTGATTTTAGTGGATCTTTGTTCAGCAGGAATGGGGGTTTTTCTAACATATCTGTTTGCAGAATTGAAATAGGAAATTGCATGACACAGCAACTTGAGTTCAGAAACAGGTGGCATAGTGACTCTTGAGCTGAGTCATGTAGTTAGACTTGCGTTGCCATCATATCCTTGCCTTAATAGTGTGTGTGGTTGTACAGTACTAAACTTGGAGCTCTGTGTTCCAGGCAGGCTGTGCTGGTAAACTATTCCCAAGACCCTTCTTGGAAATACCTTCAGGAAATACCTCTCTGAAATACATAAATTTGTCAAATGAACATCTTAAATCATGTGATGCTTTTCTTTCTTGGGGATATGTGTACAAACGTGTGTAATAGATGTAGGAGTACTATACTGAAGTCTTCTCAATTAGCATACTAACTTGGAGGAAGGTGTTTTACTCTTGAGGAAGATCATTTTCATTGACAAATTTTCTTCTCTGTTCCTGTAAAAACACTAATGAAATTTTCAGATGATATTATAAAAGGACCGGTTATGTGGTCAGATTTGTTTGTTTGTTTTCTTAAGAAAGAAAAAAGGAGAAGCCAGAAACACTGGCATAATATCAGTGAATGTTAACTAGGAAGAACTCCTTTGATCAAGAGTCACACAGGCTTGTTTGACATTGAAAGGAGAATTTGGATCAAGTAGTTGTCTGGTTACAAGTGTAATCTTGTCAGTTCGTGGGCATCCCAGGCTTTTATTGCCTGTATGACTGCTTGCATTGTGTAGAAGCAGGCCATCTTTCTAAAGCTCTGATGTTAATTTGTTCCCAGATTGCCCACAACCCTCTTTCTGTGTGTGACTGCATGGTATAGAAGAACTTGGAGTTTTTTTGCTTAAATGGTGTAATAATTGCTTAACTAGTATTTAATTTAAATCCTATCCTTGAGAGAAAGTACAGCTATTGTGGGGACTGATGAGCAGAAAGTACATGTATATTGGAGAGCTCCTTACAGTGCTTGTGGTTCTTATGAAACATGTCGTTTTGTCACTGGCACAGTAATGGTAGTACTTGACCTAGCTCGCCGCTGGAGTGTAAGACAAAAAGCAACAGCTAGTCAACAGCAGAAGTACTGAACAGATCACCTTTTCTGTAGTACCTAGTAAAGCATATTTCTATTCTCCATATTCCATTTGCCTTTTCTCTGACAGTTTGTAAGGAAGTTGCTTGTGGCATCAACTTAGAATAGTTTGGGTTGGAAGGGACCTTTAAAGGTGACTTAGTCCAACCCCCCTGCAGTGAGCAGGGTCATCTTCAACTAGACCAGGTTGCTTGGAGCCCTGCCCAGCCTGACCCTGAATGTTTCCAGGGATGGGGCATCTACCACCTCTCTGGGCAACCTGTTCCAGTGTTTCACCACCCTCACTGTAAAAAATTTCTTCCTTCTATCTAGTTTGAATCTACCCTCTTCTAGTCTAAAACCATTACCCCTTGTCCTATATACTACAGGCCTTGCTAAAAAGTTTGTCCCATCTTTCTTATAAACCCCCTTCAAGTATTGAAAAACTGCAATATGGTCTCCCTGGAGCTGCCTTTTGTTCAGGCTCAACAACCCCAACTCTTTCCGCCTTTCTTCAGTGGGGAGGTGTTCCATCCCTCTGTTTTTGTGGTCCTCCTCTGGACTTGCTTCAACAGGTCCACGTGTCTGCTGTGCTGAGGGCTCCAGAGCTGGACACAGTACTCTAGGTGGGGTCTCACATCATTTCTTTTAAACTAAGATGATGGAAACAATAAGCTATTGCTGAAATATGTGGTGAAATTTGTTTATATTATACTACTATGACTCATCCTTTCAGAATTTTTGGAACTTTAGGGTTTACTAAAATAGATATAAATAAAAGCCTTTTAGTAGAAGGATTTCAATTCCAGTTAGCCATGCTAGCATTAAGTTGAAAGTAACAGTATGCTCTTTTATGTCAAGAAGATCTAGTAGCTGACCTTCCTCCTTGAGCTGATGTTTGATTGTACTCTTTTTGTAGCCAACAAGCTTGAAAATCCCCATCTGTCTTCAGCAGGGTTTGAGAACATAGGTGCTCTTATGGCAGAGCTTCTTGCTGAGGAATTGCTCTCTTGTTCTGGCATAGTAGACTGCCAGTGGAGATCAGTACAGGCAGTAAAATTTACGTTAGACCATTTTCAATGAACTCCTGGCCATAACTCAATGTCATCTTTAGAGCCCGAAGTATGCAAACTCACAGACTGGAAATGACATCTCTGGAGATCTCTAATCCAACCCACTGCTCAAAACAGAGTCACTTAGAGCAAGTTGCCCAGAACCATGTGCAGTCAGATTTTTGAGCACCTCCAAAGATGGAGACTGTACTCAGTCACCTGTAGATTAAAAAAAAAAAACAACCCACAAAACCCCAACAAAAAACTTTATTATGTTTAAATGGAAGTGCTTATATTTCAGTTGGTGCCTGTTCACTGGCTGTCAGTGAGAAGAGCCTGGCTCTGTCCTTACTCTACTTTCTCTCCTCTCTAGGTGTTTATACACATCGATAAGATTTTCCCTGACCCTTCTCTTCTCCAGGGTAAATTGTCCTGGCTCTCCAAGTCTGTCCTTGTGTGTCAGACACTCCAATCCTTTAATCGTATTTGTGGCTCTTTGCTGGGCGCTCTCCAGTGTGTCTATGTCTCTCTTGTACTAGTGAGCCCAGAACTGGACCCAGCACTCCATACATAGCCTCACCAATGCTGAGCAGTGAGGAAGGATCAACTCTCTCAATCTGTGAGCAATGCTTCCTGCCGACGATGCAGGCTGGGAATACAGTTGGCCTCCTTTGCTGCAAGGCCACACTATTGGCTCATGTTCAGCTTGGTGTCCACCAGAATCCCCAGATCCTTTTCTGCCAAGCTGCATTCCAGCTGGTGATAACCTCCCCAGGTGCAGGATTCTGCACTTCCTTTTGTTGAACTATCTTCCTGAGGCTCTTGTTGGCCCATTTGTCATCTTGTTGAGGTCTGTCTGAATAGTAGCAATGCTTTGGTGCATCAGTCGCTCCTAGTTTTGTGTCATCTGTGAACTTGTTGAGGGTGCACTCTGTCCCATCATTCAGGTCACCACTAGTGCTGGAGCTCCAGCTGCGCTTCATGCTGCTGATCACAACAGTTTGACCTTGGCACATCAGTCAGTTCTCACTGTCCATTTAGCTAGTCTGTGCTTCATCAGTTTGTCTGTGAAGGTGCTGCAGGAAACAGAGTTGGAAAGTCTTACCGAGGTCAGGATAAATCACATCTGCTGTACTCCTCTCATCCACTGAGCCAGTTGTTTCATTATCGATGTCTGACAAATTGGTCAGGCATGATTTCCAGTTATAAATCCACACTAGTGATTCCCTATCACCCTTTTGGAAATTTTTCTGTCACTTTTCCAGGACTGAGGTGAGGCTGACTAGCCTTTGACTGCCTAGATTGCCCTCCCTGCCCTTCTTGAAGATCAGGGTGATTTTTGCTTCTGTCTAGTCCTCAAGAACCTCTCCTGATTGCCATGACCTTTCTAAGATAATTGAGAGTGACCTTGTCATGGCGCTGGCCAGATCACTCAGCCCACAGAAGTGCATCCCATCAGGTCTCATGGATTTATGTCTGTCCAGTTTGTTTAGGTGTTTCCTAACTTCATCCTCCTGTACTTCTATTGGTCACTTCTGCTTACAAAAGGTACTACCAGGCTTTCAGAAGCAATAGAGTTCAAGTGTAGCAAGTTCTGGCAAGTGTCGAGGCTGTCTTACAGTAGTTAAGTGTCTCTAAACACTGCTCGGTAAACTTGTGTCTACAGCTGGTTTGGAGTTTTTCAGCTATGATTTATTTTTACCTTATTAACATTTTTTTTTTTTTTTTTTTAAAAAGTCTTCTTCATTTCCACTGTATAAAGAAACTCACTTTTTCTCAATGACTATGCTTTCTCTTGGCAAAGAACAGATAAAATACAAGAATCCTCCTAAGAGTTGTGGTGGTCAAATCTGGCTCTGGGTTTTTTGTTGCTGTTTCTGGCAGCATAAATGGTCTGTGCTTTTATGAAAAGCTTCTCCTATGGAGTTTTGCTTGTTTCAGAAGGAACAGCTGGCCCAGGATCACTTTTTTTTTTTCTTCTCTAGCAAATGCAGATTGTGACTTTAACTAATGAAGAAGTTATATTTGTGTTAATTATGGTAGGAAATAATTTCTGCAGTTTTCAAGTTGATGTAGCTATGACTGCTAAAAATACTTAACAGTAATCCATATTCTGCTGATGTAAAGATCTGCTTGTTTCCAAGTATTCCAGAATTGGATCAAAAAGGATTTAAATCCCCTATTTAAAATATGGTGTAAGGGATATGGTCATATTCAAGCTTAGAAGAAACTGTTTGTATTTCATTCACTTATGAAAAATGACTGTCTGAAATTTTCTTCTTAAAACAAAGAACAATCGTTACCAGATGATACAGTTAATTTTTAATGCTCTAAAGTGCTAGTAGATAATTCCCAGTTTAGAATCTTCTGTTTAAAACTGAAGCCATGTACAACACAGCATTAGATGTAGCAATACCCAAAGCATGTTACTTGGCAATGGAATTTACGTTTTGGTATTAGTACTGAAAAGCTACCTTTAGGTTAATTCACCTGCTAATAAATGCTCAAGGAGTAATGTTCTGTGTGGGAGAGGGGGTAACTTTCTGGAAAGATGAAAGGCTAAATGGCCTGTGACATAATCAGACTTATGAAAGACAGTGGGAGCAGAACTGTATCCACAGGGCCTGAATTAAACTGTTCAAACAAAAGATTTTAGAGGTGACATTTTAAAAATGGTTTTTCTTTCCATTTGTATGTATAGAGTATGCAGCATAGTCCAGTATGAAGTTTTTTTTGGCATTCATTAGGCACGAGCCGAATATTTTGCTTATGCCTTCATTTCTCTTGGGAAATTACTGCTCTTTATTCCCCCATGGGTGTACCTTTTGTTGCACTGTGTGGTTGTCTTTATGAAGAAACATGAATACTTGTTGTGGGTATTTATTTCTCTTGCCAGGAACTGCTGGAACAAAGGTGAATGTGAGATTTCCTCTCCCTCAAACAATTACTGTTTTTTTCCAGCTTTGACTCTGGTTCCGGGAGGTTCTATGAGAGAGCGCTTTGCTCATATCTGAGAAATTATCCAGCTGTGAATGGGCTTACAGTTTATCAAGAGGTAGCATCAGAATTGTGAGTAAGGGGAAGCATTAGTATCTGTTTGGTTGTCCGAGAGCTTATTCATTGAAATATTGTGTGCTTGTTTAGGGCTTTGGTAACGATGTAATTTGCTTCTCACCATGAAAGTACGTAGTATGTCAAGTTGTATTTCTGTCTCTGAGACCTGAACTGGAATAACTGCCCAGCATCTCAAAAATGGTACGTATTTCTTTAGTTGTGGGTTGGCTAACAAAGTGGAATTGAACCACCTTATTGCTTACCGTGTTTGAGCACAGGAAGAAATGTTGGCAGCGGAAGCTGGACACAAGAGAATGTTGCAGACCCGTTCCTTTCTGGGTTTCCTGCTTTCAGTTTGCCAGGCCTCAGTTTCTATAGAAAATAAATTTATGCCATTCTGTAGATAAGATCTCGTCCTGCCCTTCCCCCTGCTGTGCCCTTCTCCGAAGTGTAGGGTTTCTTCATTAAGTCCCTACATGAGCAAAAACATTCCTAGAAAGTGAAGTTTGGCTTCCACGGGATTAGAATCTAAACCAGAACAAGCCTGGTCAGACACAGGAGCCTTTCACGCAGCAGAGTTGGCTGTTAGTGGTTGTGTGGTTTGTCTGTTTGTGCCTTTTAAGCGCCAATTAATCCTACCCGTGTTTTCCTCAATTTTCCTCCTAATTGAGGTATCGGCACTTGGCTGAAAGGAGTGTGGTAGGTAGGACACAGAGCCTAGTCTTTTCATGAATTGAGTCATACTGACAACTGTCTTGTTCCTAATGCTAGCCATCCATGGTTTTGAGGAAATGTAAGACAAATTGCAAAGGATTCTGAAAATTTAGGAGGTATTTTTGAGCCAAGGCCATGTCTCTAACTATACACTTGAGAGAAGAATCCTCACACAGTCTTGCTTTAACCCTGTAGATGCCAGATTATGGATAGCAAGCGGAGTGTGGACAAAATCCCTGTATAATCACAACAACTAATTCTTCTTTTTCTTTATTAGTTGAGTAAATCACGTATTTACCAAGCGCTGAAAATGGTAGTGCTTGGCCACGGGGCAGCCCTATGCAGAGAGCCATCAAGTCTGCTGGCTTATACCCCAAAGCAACCATTTGGTACAAGATATGCCCTTTATCTCGCATGGTGAATTTTTCCAGTAGGTAGCATTCTCCAGAAATGATGAGCGCAGTCTAGTACAAAAACTCTGTAATGGATACATCAGGCTCACCTATTGGTACGTAGTAACCTAGCGCTGTAGCCCTAGACGGCTGGTGGGGAAGCCTGTTTTATCCACCCAGGTAAGGGAGGGCAGGATGGGGAAGGGGGTGATGTCTCCAGAGTTCCTCAGGCTTTCACACAAATCCTTAACTAGTAGGCAGCATGGCTGCACTTAAACAAGTGTGCTGTGTTTTATTTTCAGTTTTACATGATAGCTGCTTTTGGTCTTTGTTTTTGTAACCTGCAGCAGTGTTGGGAGGTGCAGGATGAGCAATGTGAGAGCTCAATGGTAATTGCAAAGAATTCTCAGGGTTTTCATTGATTTCTAATCTGCTTTGATTTAGCATACTCTCCAGAAATTCTATGATAATCATGCAATTCTACTCTGTGATACCTTTGCACTCAGCTTTTCCCAACTGTCCCTCAAATCCTCCGCAGTTCCTTACCTCTCTCTAGAACCTTTCTCCAGGAGGAAAAAGTATACATAACTTCTTCATAGGTCTTGCATGTGCTATACATCACCTGGATGGGATTTGATCTGAGGTTCCGTAGTGTTCAATGAAAAGTCTCTTTTGTTAAGAGCAAGAACTGCTGCTGTCCCTCTTTCATACTCATAGGTTTGGATGTGTGTTGTCAATACAGATTATTGCTACTTAAATCAAGTAGTGTTGTAGGACAATTGGGCCTGCTGTTTAGCTGGTAGTAGTCGATGTCAGAACTAAGACTAACAAAACTTTCCATCTCTTCCCTGCTTTAGAAATGGTTTCTACTCTAAGTTGATTTGAAGATGAAGATTGTGCCCCCCCCCCCAGCATTTATTGCATTGTAACAACATATGCTGTTCCAATGTGAGGAGTTTTCTGCAAAACTTTCTTTGTAGACTTGACAATAGGAGGTTTCAGAAAAAAAATTAAACATAATCTCAACTATGTTTTCTAGACCCTTGAGTCTTACAGCTGAAAGCACAGAGGTGGAGTTGCAGTGGAAAGATGTGTGTGTATTTAGAAGATCAAGAGAAAAATCTTTCCTGAACCATTCAAGAGAGGTTTACTAGTACCCAGTAGAAGCTTCTCTTCAATTAATAAAAACATCCTTTGAGTGAATGCCTTACAGACAGCAGGTCGGTCTGTTTCACTAGTGAATCATCTAGTGAACTGATATGTTTCTGATTTTAATATGCTTCTGTTTGGGTGGTAGTAAATGGTGGAGGATTAGCCGATTACATGTAGTATTTGGTGCTGTTCTCTTCTATAGCAATATCAAAATTGAGTTTGCTTCAGTTTTGAGAAAGGAACCTTATCTCATGGTATGGCTGAGCCTATTGACTTTGGAACAAGAGCCTACTGCTTTTTTTAAATGAGTACTTTTTAAAAAAGGACTAAATATCTTTTTTCTTTTTTAATCATCCTTCATGATGGAACCATGGAAAAGTTAAAAAACAAACACCACCACCTTGGTATTGTATTTAGGTTTTGCATTTGCCTGCAGAAGAGCTGAAGTCCTGTGTTGGTAATACCAGGACTGCAACGTGAGTAATACATTTTGGACTTCTGTGAAGCTGTGTGATAAGAATAGAAATACCTGGACAGTAAAATTCTTTAGGAAGAGTTTTAGAAGGTCAATGCATATAATGGAGCTGATGTGTGTTCATACTATGCAGTGCTGTTGATATTCTGGCCTTTTAGTTTTACAAAGTAGTGCATTTTAAAAGAAAAAAATTGCATTCATAACTAACTTTAAGCCCCTATTTTTTTCTTAGTATACGTGCTAAGTAATGGAATTTCTAAAACTTTAAGCTCCAGAATTCTAGGAAGAATCCTCAAAGTAGTTTTCAATCTGGTTCTAGTAAAATGGCTTTGAAGAGTTAAGGCTGAAAATACAGTTTGCGGTGTTCTGTGATCAACATCGACCTTTGTGATTTAAAATGGTGGCTTATTTCTGAAATACTTTATCTGAGTAATGGAAATATGTTATTAATTTTTTATTGAATATTCTGTATTCTGCAATATTCCGATAGCAACAGTCAAATGTACTAAATTGTACCTAAGAAAAAGCTCAAACAACCCAGCACAAATTATGCGAGAATTAAATGCGTGAGAAGACTGGAAGGTGGACTCACCGTCCTTTCCTTGAGACTGTCCAGCCCACATCAGTTACACAGGAAAGTCATTTGGGACTGGCTGTCTTCTGAAGTGTATCAGTGGAGCCTTGATAACTTTAGTTGCCAGCAGATCAGAAACCAATGCTATGCATTTTTCATAAACAGTTTTCTGTGATGTTTTTCAAACTTTGGCAGAGAAGGAAAAGAAATGCCCTCTGACTTCCTTTTATGTGAGACTGAGAAACAAAGAAACTGGCAAAATCTGTACTCTTCATCAGATACGCTCATTTTCAACTCTGATGGGTTTTATGTAGGTGTTCTTCTTTTCACCAGTGTTGTCTCTTTTTTTTAAAAGAAGTTTATATCCACACGTATACACTTTCTTGGTATGAAAATCTTTAGTAGTACCTTCATTAAAAGCAGAATGTGATTTTTATTTGAATGTATTCGATATACACAAACAATGCTAATGCTTTGTGTTAATCTCTCTTAACGTAGTACATTGAATTGAGACTGTGAAATGTGACAGCCCTTGGTGTGTGTGTGGGTTTTTTTTGTTTTTTTTTTTTGTTTATTTTTTTTTTTTGTAGGGCTATTCCCTTTGGAAAGTTGGAGAACTAAAATATGAAAATTATTTTATTAATGTTATGTATTCTTAGTTTGCTGCTCAGACGAGACACCAGATGCAATAAACCGGGTATTTCCTTGGGATTTTTTGGTGGGGTGTTCTGTGATGGAGGATACAGCGATGCTGCATCTGATCAGTGGCAGAGCAACACCTATAAAGTGGAGCTGTGCTATCATAACTTTTGTGAACTTAAAAAAATTTATTGCTGTCTTCCATTTACTAAAGGACTGACTTATCTTTCTCTTTCCCAGTAGGTAAAAAGAGCTAGAGTAGCTTAATGTCATCTTTCCTGTTTGGTTATAGTCCAAAACACCTCAAATATCTGGCATATGAGGCAGCCTTTCAGTGCTTTCTAAGTTGGGAAGAGTACCGCTGGTTTCTTTTTTTTCTTGGAGGTTGACTCTTTGCAGGAGAAGTAAGAAAACTTCTCTGAAGAGATCACGTCAATTGTGAGTGGTAGATGGACAACTCCTCATATTTTATAGTTTCTTTGCCACTTACACTTCAGAATAAATCTTCATGTAATGGATTTCTGGTTTAATAAAATTGTATGGATAGATAACACCATTTAGAGAAGTGACACAAAGGCTTTCAGAATTCTTTTTAAAGAAAGCTTGCCACTTGAATGACTTCCTGCGCTGTCTTGCAGTGTGAACTGCTACAGAGCTCTGCAGCAATGCTGGAACAGTTAAGATTAGGTAAGAAAGATTTTCTCATTTTTCCAGGTAGGGCTTTGAACGTTTGAATAAGGTTAAAAAAAGAACAGGTAATGAATCCATCCAGAAGCTGCCAAAGGAATTTAAGTTTGTAATTTTGGGTCAAATCTGGTATCGCTCCTTCAAGAGCTGCCTTTCAAATTGTCTTTCTGCAGCTGAAAGCAAACCTCAATCTGAGATCGGTCTGGATTCACATTATTGCATTCTGAGACACAAACATCACTGATTGTCTCCTAGTACCCTGATCCTTGGGTTCACCACTAATCCTGTTGCCTGCTGCTCTCTTGTCCAACAACAGTTCCTCATAGTTCAATGGCTGTCTTCAAGGTAAATGAAACCTTGGGTATGCTCCCACGTGGAGATGGTTGGCTGACTGCAACTGCTGCTTGACTCTGCAGCTCAGGTAGTGTTTTATTCTGCACTGGTGTAGTTCTGACTGTCCAGAGGTGTTTAACATCCTGAAAATTTTTTTCTTGCGCCTCCTAATCCCATTTGAATAAACTGTGAAGTGGCTTAGAAGCTATTCTTCCCTTGTTTAGTGGCACAGTTATCTCCTTAGATGACAGTAAGTATTTGTCCTCTGCTGTGTAGTTTAAGGAGGAGTGTGGGAGAGTGGGCACTGCAAGGGCTTGTGTTGTTTTGAAAATGCTTTTTGGGATCCAGACAAAAAGTAATGTCTGGAATATTTCTGTTTATTGTCTGTGAGAGGCACAGGAAATAAGAAAGGCCAACAAAATTATAGCAGCCAGCAAACTCCTCTGAAGCAAAGGAAAATTTAGGAGTGACAGAACTGGGCTTTGCTGCCCACTTGGTCTCTGTTGCACATTTCTCATAAATCTAGTGACAGAACTGGATCAAGGCTCCTTCATTCCAGAAAAGCAGAGGGGGAAATGAAGCCAGAGATTCAGAGCCAGATTACTGAGTAGAAAAGGGAGAAACCTCTGTTTTGCAAAACCTCCTGGCTCTGTAGGTGAGCTCTCAAGTAGGCACCAGAGCTGCAGGCAAGCCTGTAGGCAGGATTTTCTTCCATTTTCACTTAGTAGAATAAATGGTTTTGATTTTCCTTTTGCTAGTTAGGAGCTGCAGATGGTAGTGGAAGATGCTAAGGACAGATGTTCTGCCTAAGTGTGAGGAAACTGATGTAAAATACTGGATGATCCTGTACTGCCTTGACGAATTGGGAATCTCCAATCTTGGGAAAACTCTATCTCTGTGGCTTTAAAGATAAATGACCTACCAGGTCTGCAAGTTCAAGGCAAAGATTTTTGGCCTTCTGTTTTTTTGTAGCCTTGAACTGTTTGATTTTTAGGTTAAACAGATGCATAAACAAAAATATAAATGTAAAACTTAAACCTGGGCAAGCGGCCATAGTATACACACTAGAGTTTCTGCTTCTTTGAATATTTAATGACAATAAATTATTGTAAAGTACTTTATGCCTCGTTTGTAACAAAGTAACACTTTTCTCTTAAAATGTTGTTGCCACATGTGTGGTGTAAAAATGCTATTTAGACTTTATTTTTGGTTGATACTAACCTCAAACAGTGACTGATTCCTTGGGATTAATTGGTGTGCTTTCTGCTAACCCCAAACATGTACTTGACCTGTGAGAGAGTGTTGCTGTGGGACTGCTTGCCTTCCCTGTGACACGTGGGCATCTGAGATTGTCCTTCAGAGCAGTACTTTTTTGCATGGGTTTCCATCAGGGAGAGACTCTGTGTGTTGTGCTGTTACGTTTCTGTCATGGAATTTAACGCTATTTTTTGCTCTTAAGAAATACTGCACTTTGACTGTGGAGCTGATGCTCATCTCAAGACGGAGCACTCGGGGTTTGTATAGTGACTGTGTGTGTGTCCAGCGATTTCATGTTTTAAATTAAAATCTTAATGGCAGTTATCAACAGTGGCAGAAGTAGGAATTGGAAGAAAAGGGCTGTATGCACAAGGTTTCTCTCTCTAAAGGCGTTGGAAGTACCTTTGCCCAGAGGCTGAAATAGGTGTACTGGCTGAAACAAGAGATCCCTCTGGCCTGGTTCCTATCCTCCACAGCAACTCTTAGCGAATCCCAAAGTAAGAATAGTTTAAATGAAATCACACGAAAAGTTATTTGACAGAACCTGAAAGCTAGAATTCTTTTCTTTAGGAGTGGGACTGATATCTGAAGCAGAAATGAGATATGTAGGTGCGCTTTTCTTGTTAGCTCTTCACTGCTGCTTATTTGAAATGTTACAATTCTGCTGACTGCAGTAGTCAGGAGAAGTAAAAAGCTGTAGTCATATTTTGTGTTCAAAAATGGAAGCCTGCAAACTGTGATCGCGCATGCCTACACTTACCTGAAAATGTTTGTTTCTGACACCTTGTGGTTGAGCCCCACAGAGCAGCAGCAATATGAGAAATTTCGTTAGAGAGTGTGAGCCTGTTTTTTCCTTGCTGTATAATGTTGCTTTTCTAGCTTTACTCCAAAAGCACAGCCTTGTTGTGTGAAAATGTATTAACCTAGTTGAGTGAATTCCTCCTTTCAAGATGATAAAATTAATTGAAGCTCCATGAGTTTGTGTTGAACTATGAAGGACCGTTCTAGGGTTCTGGAATTTCAATTTTGTCACGTGTATAGTACATGCCTAAGTATTGGATTATGGACCATAAGAACTAAAGCTGCCTTTTTCCAAGCTTTTTTATTTTTCCTGCATAAGCATTTTTATTGTTCATCTGTTTTCAATAGCTCTCAATAAGGGATGGGTTTTACAAAACATTTTTACAGTAAAAGCTTTGAAGCATATCGTTGCTTGAGTTCATCTTACCCTGAAATAGCTTTTTCTCAAATACTTTGCTGTATCACATGGGACTGCTGTAGCTCCAAGACCTGGCTTGGACTTGATGGGTCTGACTGGGGCAACTTTCACTGAGAGTGACTTTGTCTACAAGTCTAAGCCTCTGTTTGCGTGCAGAAGGCATGCTTGTTCTTCTGGAAGTCTCTACTTCAGAACACTGAGACTACCTTTAATACTGAGGGTGAGCACATTGTGAGAGCTAATCTACCAGCTCTGTATATCTATAAGCCCTCTTAATTTTAGTTTGGTTTATGTGGGGAAAAAGACATTTTCAAACATAGTCTGTAATGGTTTCATCAAGTCAGATAAAGTACCATTGGAGAATCCATTTATTGCTGCTATAACAGTCTAAACTGAGATTCTCATCCACGTAGAAGCTTTGCATCAGAAGAAATGCTGTTGCTATTGGGCATAACTTCTTCAGCAAAAGTTTTGAAGGTTGATCTGGCCTGTGAATTTCAAATCACTTGCGCAGAATTCCTTTATGGACTTGAAGCCATTCCAGGGATTTAAGAACAGAATTGTGAAGCCTATGTTTCCTTCTTGGTAAGGATAGAACACTGGCAAATGGACACATTTACTATCTGTGATTATTGGCTGAATCCTGCAAAAAGCAGATCTTGTAGCTTGATAACAGCTCTGACTGAAAGCTGCATAACTTGCATGTCTCTCTGTTTGTAATTATCTAATCCTGCTTAGGCTTGCTTTTCCTGAACGCTGTTTTTTTGTATGGTGAGCATTTCCTGCAATACAGGACTAATATAGGACTGAGGTTCTTTCCCATCGCAAGGTAGAATGCTCCATATCTGAACAAATGTCTGGTAGTAATGGCTTAATTTTTTCTGAATTATTCTGTAGGTCATATTTCTCTTTAGACCTAATGAGCACTGTTGCTCTCTCCTGGACTATACTCTTCAAAGGAGAATGCCAAGTGCTCTAAATACTTGGGTACTTTAATAAAAGATGAATCCTGTCGGCATCTGCTGCTCTTCTCCATGGAGTATTCTTGTTATTGGCCTGGTTGTTCATTTTTCGTGTCTTCTGGCAGTAACAGCTCCTGGTAGCTGGATGTCAGATACCCGCAGGCATGTCAACGTGGCTCTGCTTCCCACGTTGGGGAGTCTGTGTTAATGCTCTGGCTTAAACAGAGCAGCCATGTCCTGGAAACACCGACTGTCCGGTGTGCCATGGCCCTCCCCATCCTAAATTAGCAAGTAGCTCTACAAGGTGATTCAAGTTGAGGGGAACCCACTTCAGGAAAACTTGTTCTGCAGAAGTTTAAGCAGAGAAGAAACTTAAGGCTGAGGAAATTTTTGATCAACATGTGTTGAAGTTTAGGTATACTGCTGATTATGCAATTCTGGAAATACAGAGGCAATCCAACTAATTATTAGTTAAATATCAGGTCTTTATTAAAAGCCAAAGTACTTGCATGATTCACCAGTCATTGATTCATATGAAAAAAGTAAAATAGATGTTTTAATAAAAACCGCTAAGGGAATTGTCAAGCTAAGTTCCAAAAATTTAATAGTAGGATGTGGCTCTTACTTCATACACAAGTCCAAAATTGTTAAGAAACACATGGAAAATGACAGCCTCAGTAGATAGAACAGTGTGCTCCCAGTGTGGCTAGGTCTTCAGAAATTTTTCCAAGCAGGCATTGAGACTTCCTGTCATGAGAAAATCAAGGTAAATACTTTGCTTGTTTTTAACAGCAAATTGTATAAATTCTTTTCTTTTCTGCTTAGTTGTGCCTTCTGTTAGAGGGTCCATGCACTGAGGCTTGTTTTTGTCATAACTTTTCTGTTTCTGTTCATATTTTTGTACAAATCATGTGCAGCAGGTACAGGACCCAGAAGATTTAGCAGTCTGCCTAGGCTGGTTAAGACCTCTGCTATTTGAGCTACCAGTTGTCTGTGTTAAGCCCTGATAATAAGCTGCTGTTATTCCCAGGGGTTTGCTTTTTCAGTCTCACAATGGACCGATGCATCAAATACTGTCTAGTAATCATGGTTGCCTCTCTTTTTTTTTTTTTTTTTTTTTTTTTTTAATATGGTTTTGCTTGCACATCAGGATGTTGATATGGGTAACTACATGGACTCCGGTATTCACAAATGTGTCAGAGGGCTCTGTCTTAGTATGTTTTTCTGAAGCAGGTCTGCTAGGCAGTCAGAATAGTTACAGGGAACACTTAGCAGTCATTACAACAGTTTTCACTTCCATACAGGTATCCTTGGGTAGCTTTTAATGCGAGTGGTGTTGCAGAGCTCCTAAAGGATATGTAGACTGTGAAGTCATCATAATACTCTCAGTAGTTGGCAAATAGTAGTAGCCTGGTTATGGTTTAGAAAGGTCTGCTTAAAAATTGCTATCCTTTAATGAAACTACCAGAACCTCTGACATGAAAGAAAAATAAGCATATAGATTCTTTATGTTCAAAATAAAACTTGACAATGAACGCGAAGAGCCATCGTTACCACTTCTGAGTGAGTTTGGAAGCCTGGTAGGGAATGAGTGACGTGAAGCTTCTACTGTGACTCGTCATAGCTAGAAACTTAAATGTTTCTTTAAGAATCCTGGACGAGATGGAAGTACTAATTGAAAGAATATAGGTATATTGTGAGGTACCCAAACAATGTATATCACTTACCAGTACATATGTAGTTACACACATTTTTGATGAAGGGAGATAGGAGGAACTTTCTGAGGTGAGATCTGACACCTCTACCTTGCTGGCCCCAAGTGGTGTAAATTTTTGTATAGGCAAAAGTGTTTCTTTGTTTTAATTCAGCTGTGCTCTGTCTTGCCTGCCTTCCACAGTACTTCTCTTTACTCTGGACACAGCAAGTTAGTAGTGGTCTCTGATGGAAACACATTCCAGAAGCCTCATCTAAAACGCAGGTGTACAGAAACGTGTTTAAGGGTCATAAGTACTCCCGTTGCCTCTTGCATGCTTATAATGGAAATTACTGGCGTAGTCCTAGCCATGACCCAGGAAATACAGTTAGTATTTTTTCTAACAGATGGAGAAAAATAATCTGCTGTTACTAATCTTGACAGTAGAAATTGTGTTTGCAATGCATACCAGCTTGCAAAGGTGTCTTTAACTGTGCTTTGAAATCATTATAGTTGTATGAATGTTGACAGCCTTGAGGTAGCTGGATTTTTGTCTCCCCCTCCCCCCCCCCCCCCCCTTTTTTTTAAAGCCTGTCTCTTCAGAGTTCAAAATGACTATATTAAAGAACTTAAAATCTAATATTTCATATGGGATTAAATTTGAAATTGTTTGCTACTGTGTCCTATAGAAATCCAATCTTGGCATGCGAACAATTTATAATACCATGCTGTAGCTATTGTATACAGCAGAGAAAGTTTTAAAAGCTTCCCAATTCCCATAAAGTTTCATTTGAATATGCAGTGTGCTTGTAAAGACAGTCCAACCTCGTATCTTCCCTGTAAGGTACCTTGTCTGGAAACTGCTCTATTTAATGTGTTCTTGTGGCCAAACCTACAAAGATTTTTGTACATTTGGAGCACTACAGTGTTTGTATACCAAGATCAGGTATTCTTGAGAATGTGGTTAGACTTAAAAAAGTAGCTTGACCTTCATAACATTTCAGTTATTTTAGCTGGAGGTATTATTGCTGTTACCAGTTTGTCTGTATTTTTTTTTATTTTGTTGATGGAGTTTGTTTTTTTGAGGGTGCTTTAGCTTTCAATTTTCAGATGTGCCAGTATGAGTCTTAGTTGACTAACTTAAAAGTTCAAGTTCATTTTTTTATGGGGTTTGACCATAAATCAGCCCTATAAATCTTTACTTGGCAACTGTTACACTATTTTTAATTGGATGGTAAGAAGATTGGTAAAGGGAGAGGAGACCTTTGAATGGATCTGTCACATACTTGGTGTCTTACTCCTCCTTTTCTCTCCAAATCCCACCAAAGAAAGTTTAATGATTGATAGTTCATAGGTAGGAAGCTGTAAGGTTTTGTAATGCTCATGGTAATGGTTATGTGGAACATGATGCTACTGGGTTATGTTTTCTTTTTGTCTAGTTGAATTTTAGTGTAAAATTTTATCAAAGCCAAACCTACCGTCAGTTTTGGTTCCTTAGTGAAGGGAAGCTCTGCCTTAGGGTTTTTTTATGTTCAATGCTTGCTTCAGCAAGGGAGTGCATCTTCAAAGGACAGTGTCTTTCCTACTGGCCAGTACCTGCAGGGTCATTGCAGCTCTTTGCTGCCTTATCTCCTTTTCCCCTACCACCAGTAGTCCCTGCAGACCTGTCTCCTGGGATGAGGCATTAGCCTCTGAGTGTGCAAGTGCTACTGCCATTGTAGTCCAAATCTTCTCAAGCAGCGAGGCCAGCCTGTGCAGATCCTGCCTGTCACAGGCATTTCAAAGGCTTAAGGAAACAAGATTCACATGCGGTTTGTCTGTGTAACCCTTCAGCCCTCTTTCAGAATCCGCTTGGTGCCTGGGGTGCTGATCCTGCTGTTGTTGAGGGCCAAAGATCCCTTTACTATAGGGTAACAACTGCAAAGAAACCCAAAACTTACAGCTGCACTTCTCTGGTAGCCTTTCAGGTTGGGAAGCAGATGGTGATGGTTTAAGCAGAGAAGGAGAAATTTAAGTACTCATTGGGAAACAATTGATTCAGGTAGTTGGCTTGATTTTCAGCTTCTTCAGCTCTGTGCATTTCTAAAAGCGAGAGATCAAGTAGAAAAGTTAAATGTGAACTCAGACGAGAGATGCTATCTTGGCAAAGGAGGGTTGTTTCTAGTTGAAATATAAGATAACTGATTACATCGAGTGCATTAGCCTTGGCTGTGTAGGTTTAATTAAATCCTCTGGTACAGCTGCCTGTTGGGGGGAAAAGTGGGGATTGAAATGAGGTTGTCTTTGAGGGAACAAAAGCCTGGCTGATGTGAAGAGTATAACAATTTGTTTTCAGGAGGGTGTTACTGGTGCTGTTCCCTCAGAGGCCTGTCTAGACTAGCAGTTTCGTTATTGACTTTGAACTAGATGAGCTCCAGCAATCTGTGAGTAATGATGGGAAACACCCCTACTGCAAAAGGACTATAACATACTACAGTGACAGAACGCTGTGAAGCGGCGAAAGTAGAAATCGCTCCATCTCAGTGATGCAAAATGCTGAGTAGAGCAGGGAGAGACCATTACAGTAAAACTTCTAGTAGGAATCTCATTGATCGGAGGCAGCTGAGGAGGGGGATCAGGAGTGTATTGCTTGAGTCTAAACTGACCGTGGATTGTCCGTGTGGCATGGCATAGCATATAGCTGGAGGCAGGGAAAGGCTACTGTACATCAGGGAAAGTATTTTTAATAAAAGAATACTAGAACCCGAGTAAAAGATCCTATTTAGAAGGCCAGGATGGCAGTATTTATTTAAGCCAGAACATCTGTAGGAAATGGCTATTAGAGCGCCTGGAGAAAGTGGGAACTCTGCTTTCCATGTAGGCTTCCTTTTAAGACCGTTACGTTCAGGACTGTGAAACTAGAAACCTGTCTTGTCTCCCAGAGGTAGAATAGATGTTCAGGGCAGATGTGCTTACTCTCTATGTGCTTCTGGGGAGTCATCCTTGGTCCCTCTACGAACGTTCAGTGGGATAAAAGTCTGTCATGGGGGGAAAAAAGTAAAAGGCTGAAACTAGACGTTGTTGTATTGCTTCATCACAGGAATGAAGTTTTACAATTAGCTTTCAGACCTGGCAGCAGGGGTAAGGATTCTGTGTTAAAGCAAGAGGTCTTTAAACTGTTACAGTGGTGCTGACCTTTCATAGAGGAAAAAGTAACTTTGTAGGTAAAAGTACCTGCAAAATCCTGACTGTCATGCTTGCTATTTTGTTATCTTCCCGTTGGCCCTTACTTTTGTAAGTGTTGAGGGAAATGTGCAGGCATGGCTACTCTGTAGACCTTTTCTTATAGGAGAAGGCAATTTGGAAGGACCAGACCATCTTTTCCTAGTACTGGCTGTACAGCTTTCACTTGCTTGAAGTCATTCAACTATGGTTTTCACTCTTTTTGGAAAATGTGAGTGGCTCTTGGTACTCCTGGGTGTAGACTACCCAGTTTATCCTGATTTTAGGCACCCAGTGATCTGAAATGTTGCATTCCTGGTAGAACAAAGGCGGTACTGGGCCATAGGGAAAGAGCTGCTATGAGGCACATCATAAGGTCTCTGTGTCTCTTGGTCTGCCCTGCTGTGAGCTTTGCTTCAAAAAACAGCTGTTTTAATTAAATGCCAGAACTCTTGCAGAATTCCAGCATGATGTAATTAAAATATTCTCTACAGGCAAAGTCTGACCAAGCAGCCAGTGTTGATCAGAAACCTGATGCACCCTGGGGATTGTGCTCTCTGGAGGGTGTTCTTCCAGTTTGAACAAAGACTGAAGAGGGTATGAACAGATGGGGAACAAAGAAGCTTATCTGCAGTACTGTAAAATTTTCAGTGAACTGAATCTCTTCCTCCTGCCTGTGCAGGAGAAGTAGTAAGTAGCCATTCGCAAGCACACAGCTCAGTCATCCATCAGTTACTGATACTCTTGTGCATTTTGACAGTTCTGTCATGAAAATCCGTCTAGTTTAGTGCACTGTATTGGTGCAGACTTGTTAGGTGAAGAGAGTGACACGACCACCTACTTTATCCCCTGATTTTTACAACTTTTTTAAAGGAATAAATCATTATGGAAGATGGTGTGTGTCATGACCTTGCATTCCTTTGCAGGGATCCTGTTATATGTCACTTGGCAGTTTGTTTTACCCACTGTGGTGGGTACTTGATCAACTTGCAGAGAAGATTTTATTCTCTACTCTTCAGTGCAAACTAGAAGATTAACTGCTTGCCCTTGCCAGCAATAGGAGAAAAAAGCTTTCCTTGGACTCTTCCAGAATTAAAATGCTGGTTGTTCTTGTTGCTGGAATGCAACAGAATAAAATTCCAGTCCTCCAGAGCTTGTTGTCTTGTGTCTTGAATGAGTCGGATGGGTATCTGAAGACAGTGAACAGGTAGTATTTAGTACTATTGGCTTGACAGATGTTTGCCTATCTACTTGGCAAAATGCGAGTCTTTTAGACGTCAGCTAAGAGAGGCAAAGGGGGAAGTAGCTTTAGCGATTTCATGAGCCAGGCACTTGGGAAAGTGCCTATGGATGTCACGAGGGCATAGATGGAATTGAAGTCTGTGAAGGAAGAGCTGTTTGGCTGGTTTGTTTCAGTTGACCAGCTGGCAGGGTGGGAACAGTAAACCGTAAGTCTGATTCAACCAGTCGTACCTCCCTTGTGTGAGGTAGTGCCTGGGGATGGTTTTTATTATGTTGATTTTTACAGTGAACAGTGCATGCAATGCTAGTTCTTGCTGTAAGATACGTTTTAGCAGTCTCCCTTTCCAAAATAGGCACAACTGATAAAATGCTTAAGAAAGGTTAGTCTGCACTGTTGTAAGCCAGTGGAGCAGGAGAATGAAAACTGAGGCTGAGGTTTATCCCTCTGAAATAGGGATTAGTTTTACATAGTGAGAGGTCATCCTAGCGAGCTTTATGTAATGGATTCCTTAAAGGTTCCCCTTCAAACAGGTATTTACTAATGGTTGTTGCGTGGTTTTAAGGTAAGAGAAAATGACAAGGGCACGATAGTAGTCCTCTCAGAGAGGTGTGCTTTTCTTCAGAGTCAGATACTACAAATGTGCCAAAGAGGTGTCTGCTGTCTGGCACTGTCAGCCAGTGCTTGGAGACAGATCAACCTTTCTGTCTGACCCAGTCCAGTGGACACATGCTCAGTATCAAACTCTGCCTCTTTGTGCCAAAAACACTTTGGCAAAGGATCTTCAATTGTTATGTATAATTTCAAGTGCTTTAGTATCAGGTTCAAAATGTATTTGGTCATATTTTCTAAAGATGTTTGTCATTAATAGAAGCCTCTGTATACAGCTTTAGATTTTTACGGTGATGCTTTCTGAATTTGGATTTTATTATTGTAGGTCAAATCAGACTTTTACTTCAGCAAAGTGTGCTGTATTGCAAAGGAAAATGTCAAGGAGCATTGCATCTTAGGAAGTAACCACTGAGACAGCTTGCTCAGAGCTGTTCATTGACATCTGAAATACAAATAATGAATTTCAAAGTAGTAATACCGGTGCATTTGTTGTATTGTACACTTCCATTTCTGAAGTGATCTTAAGAATGGGAACACTATTACATTTTTTTTTTCTTGACTGTATGCATCTCTGTGTGTGCATTCATATGCAGGAATGAAGTCCCTCACTGAGTTTTTCAAGTCAGCATGGATGTTCAAATAGCATTTTTTCTTTGGTTTAACTATGAATTGCTAGTTGTGCCGTGCTGATAAGTTGCAGCAGGAATCTTTGTTGAAAAGAAACAGTGGTGTCTTAACGTCTAAAACTCTTAGTTATTTTTCTATGGCAACTTCCTTTTGGTAGATTTTGATTTTTTTTTCAGAGGTGTAGTATGATCATTCCATTAGTACAAACATCTGTTCCACTCTGTTGGAAGCATAGGAGACCTTTTTGAAAATATTTTTTTTTTTATATAACCTCACCTCTGCTACCCAAAATTTTACATAGGCATAGGGTAAGTTTTTTTTCTTTTAATCTTCACTCCTTCCTTCCTTCCTTCCTTCCTTCCTTTTTTCCTTTCTTCTCCAACAGTTACTGCTTATGTTTTGAGCAAGTAATGTCTAATAAAGTTTACTACTTTTTTTGACAAAGGTTATGGTAGACAGCAGAAAAACAGCTGTGGTGATTTTTAAGTGTTCTTGCCTTCAGTCAGGTCCTCTGGTAGCTCATTTAAGATAAATGTGCAATTATTGGCACAAGTAGAAAAATTGGCCTGTCTGGTTTAAAATGCTTCTGGAGCTGGCATGAGCTATTATAGCAGATTTTGTGCCGAGGCACATACTGTGCAAGAATGTGATCTTCTCCACTTGTGCTGCAAGTATTGCTCGCCACCAGTGCAGGGAGGGTAATTGTTACATGGACTGCTGCTGTGCTGGGACCTGGTCTGGGTACTTGGTGTACACCCTGGACAGAGTGAGTGGGCTTGGTTGTTTCAGGCTGGTGTAGGACCGTGATGATCTTCCTGCTGCTGTAGGGCTTGTACCTATGTTTAGAAAAATGTTAGCCTTATATTTCCTTTAATGAAGGTAAAGGGTACCTAAGGAAATACTCTGCTAACGTTTGAGACGCTGCTGCTTTGGTGTTAGTTTCAGTATGTTGTGTACTTTTGGAGAAACTGGCTTTAGTAAATGAGTGCTTGTGTTCCAGTATTAATACATATCCCATTGGCAATTAGTCCCTGAAACACAGAATTACTTTTGTATTTCAATTTAATTCTGATTTGCACTACATACTAGTACAAGAGTTCATACAGGAACTGGTAGAAAGAGTATCTTGAAAGATTTTGAAGGCCCTTTCTGTGTTAGAGCAGTGGTTTAGTTCATGGACTTTTCCCCAAACGTAGCACTGACTAGCATACTGAAGAATGAGGTAAGTCAGCAAAACTTCTAACTGGGTTGGACAGCAGTATTGCTCCTTGTTGTCATGATACAGATGGTTTCTGAAGACTAAATCTTAAGAGGAGTAAGTCAGGTTCTTGGCATAGCATACAGTATTTATCAAACAGTAATTTTAGAGTGGCATTTAGTTAAAACATATGTTTGAAAAAAAATAATCATATGAGCTGTTAGCAGGTCTTCTAAGTGTAGCTAGCAAAGGATAAGCTCTCCTCTTAAAAGGATATTGTGGAAATGAACACTGCAGCAAGCTTCCTGCACCTGTGTGTCTTTGACATCAGCTATGTTTTGATCTGATACGCAGTCATGGGCATACTAAGACCAGAGAGATGCAGGTGTTTCCCTCTGGCTCATGTAAACTATACGCTTCCCTGGAAACTAAACGCAGCTTGCTATTGCCTGCAACTACAAAAGTAGATGCTTACTAGTTAAGGAAGCACTTAGGCATGAAAGATGCTAAATAGCACTAGATAAGATTTTCTCAAAAAGAAGGGAGTGGGAGGAAAGGCACAACTGTTGTCAATTCTCAAGACAGAACTTCTCTGCTCCGTGCCCTACTTTTGCATACAAAAATCCAGACTTGCTCTGTCTGCTAGCAAAAACCTAAGTAACATGATTGTAAATTTCATTAAACTTAGTTGCTAGAAATCATCAGACAGGTTGGAGCATATGCAGGAAGATGCAAAGTAAGTCCCAAATGGCTAAACTGTCAGACATCTCTCCACACTTGAAAGTTGCCTTGAGAATGTTTCTTGTCATACAGATTGTGGTCAAGAAATTGGAGTAGTTCTCACAGAAACAAGTTAGCAGTGATGACTGCTTTCAGCAAAATGAAGCAAACCAGAGAACCTGAAAGAACTGGAAAAAGTTGAGTTGTATTTCGTTCAATGACAAAAGTATTCACTTCTGTTTGGACACTCTGGCCTAACAGGTCTGCCATAAAGGCTGCTGTTCGGATCTCTGCTTAATTTCATTTGGTTAAACGGGTCGCATCTTTCAAAGTCACTAGAAGTAAGGTGCTAACCCTTAAGTGTAGCCAATTGGGCCATCTATTTTCATTGCACTGCATAGTTGGTGTAGTTGACTTCAGGATGATGCAAAAACCATTAAAATGAATAATTGAGTGAAAGTTTGTGCAAGGAGAGAACCAGAAGGAGCTTTTAGATAGTATGCTTGGACCTTAGCCTGTTGACTACAGAGCCTGGTGTATGTTTTCCATTACCCTCAGACCAGTTGACAGCCCCATTTGGATATCTAGTTTCATCCCCATGTTACCAACCCAATTCTTGACTGCATTTTTTAAGGTAATGAGCTGATTCTTCTGTAATCTCTGCAGTTATGTTACCGTAGGCAATTGTACCACCTTATATGCCATCTCTGAACTTTTAACAACTCTCTCAGTTATTACAAAGCTTAACAATGTTTTTTGTTAGATCGTTTTAGATAAATTATTTTTCATATTACTTTGGTGTGGCTTCTGTTAGTTCCCACCAGTGCTGCTTAATTAACATATGTGTTAAATTGGGATTAAGAAGCAGAGATGCTTTACCGAGGTTACACTGAGTGTTTCATGGTGCTCACGTGACGTTGTAGTAAGTGTGGTGAAGATCTGGTGTCATATGCCAGAATAATAATGCAAGCATAGTGCCCTCCTCTGTCCTTCCTTCTGTACAGGTGATGAATTGAGTCAGAGGAAGAAACTTGGCATTAATAAATGAACATTGCAAGAATCAGTGTGGTGCGGGGCAGGATCATGGGGAGGGAGCTGGAGACCAGCCCTGCTGCAGCATTGCTGAGGCAGAGCGATGGCCCTGGGAGAGCTGAAATGGGGTCCTGGGCTGTGGGCAGGTGGGGGGATGCCCAAGGGGAGGGGGAACAGGCACAGACAGACCGGGATAACAGTGCCCTCCAGGCCGTAATGGTAGTGATTTCCCTGGTATGCTTTTTGGTTCCCAGAACCCATTCAGTCAAGAACATCCTGAGCAATAGACTGCTCGGACTGTCATGTGTAATGGTCACCAACACGCCTAATGTGTCTCATCCATTTGGCTTCCAGTGTCCCCGACCAATTCATCCTACACCTTTTGTCAAAGGCTTTTGCAATTTTTACAGACCTAATCTACTTCTTATTATCTTTTTTTTTTTTTGGGGGGGGGGTTTCTTAAATGAAAGAAGTCTACACTGGTTGAAGTTAACTATGTGAGCTGCTCTGGCTGCACCAAGCCAAGGTTAAGCAGTTGCTGTCCTTACCCTTCTTCCAGCTGCTTACCTTGGCTCTGCCTGTTCATGGCTGTCCTGCTGTTTCTGCTCTCTTCTGCTGCAGATGTACCCTAGTTTCAGTATATTTTGCCTCTAATAAGATGCTAATAATCAAGACAAGTATGATTTATCATACCTAAGAACAGAATTATTTCTTGTCTGTACTGCAGGAAAGAGGATTGAAGCATGTCTTTTTCGCAAAGATACTGGATAGAACGCCTCCTGAAAACAGTGCCATTCTGAAATTCCTTCCGAATTACTCAGTTCAATCTGAGCTTCACAGATAAACTTCAGAAGGTTTTTTCTTTTATGCTTAAACTATAACTAAACAATCTTTATGCCAATGGCACACATACTAATAAATAGTAAGAATGAAAAACATTTTCAACATTAATTGATGATTAATCAACAGGGTTAAATATTGGCTACCTTTACTTTTGCCTTCAATGTGTCCTTCCCCCACTGAATACCAGTATGGGTTATAAATAACGGGGCCCTGGTGAAGGTCGTAGGGCAGACTAAAAAGTGTCCTTTGTCTTTTTGTTGCTAATCTTTTGGGATACCTTGGAGTATGCTATGCTTAAAATAAATGAGGAAATTCTAATGTCTTGTGGCTGACGCATTTATATTTAACTCTTCTGAGAGTTTTCTGTGCCATGTTTCCATGTTCTCTGAAAGGAAGGTTTATGTGGAAGACAGCTGAAATATGCTGTAATAAAGGTAATGCTGCAGAAGAAACAAAAATACTGAATTGGCACTGAAAGTCGCGTTATTTCTATGGAGAATTACTATCCTGCTCATATTCTGGGGACAGATGAGCCTCTGACTTGTTTTGGATAAGCATCTATTCCCAGTGTTCAGATAGTGACTGCACCAGCAGATTGTACTGTGCGTGGTCTTTGTACAGAGCTAAGACCAGAGGATGATTAAGTTATGCAATTGAAACTACAGAGAGTTTTCAATAGGTATAATGGAATTATTTATATTATAATAAAATTATATGTTAAAACTGTGTTTTAAAAAAAAAATAATCAGGCAAGTACCGGGTTTTTTGGGCTCGGGTTTTTCAATTTTGCTTGCTAACATTGCCAGACATCTGTGGTTAGTGCAGCGTTAAGAGCTTCTTTTTATTTTTCCTCCTTATTTTCTGAGTACTGTGAAATTCAAAGTTGGTTGTCAAACGTACAGTGTGAAGCCTTAGTTTGATATAGTTTTCCTTTGTAAACATGGCTTCTTTGATACTCTTATTTGGTTTTAATTCAGTTATGTGTGCTGATGAGTTTGGTTTCTGAATCTGAGTATGTGGCTTGTGACTGTCAAAATTGATGGACAACAGAAAAAATAGACACATTTCTCAAGTGAGCAGATTATCTCTTTTTAATTGCCTTTTAAGATGCCACTTTGTATCACTGTATGCCTTTTTCACAAATCTGTTTTATTTAGTTTTCATGATCTTGCAATTTTTCAAAGTCTTACTTGCATCCTTGAGTCAGCCACTTCCCTTTCCCCCTCTCCCCCTCCCTGTATCTATTGGTGAAGAAATGCTGGAAGTGACTGTGCTTATCTAAAGGAGTAAAGTGATCCTTGTCTGTTTTTCCTTAGCTGTCAGATTCCTTTGTTCGTCTTTTACTTAAAGCAGTCTTAGGCTTTCAGATCCATGTTGCCATGTGAAAGATTTTTGCATCGCTTTTCACAGTGTACATTGATACTAGAGTACTCTATATGCTGTCTTGATAAAGGTATTTCACTTCCTCACCTCTTTAGTGTTAGCTCTGACTTAGCCAGCTGTGAACATTTGAACGGAAAATTTGGGGGCTATTGTGAAGTTGGTTATTGTGGTGTTACTGTTTATTGTGCTAAAAGAATGGCTTCCCTGAACACTGCTGCAGCAGCCACCTCCAGCTGTGGGTTTCTTCTGCTTCCACTGTACCTGATTTAGCAGTCATGCAGTTATAAGAATGTGTTTAGTTTGCTGATCCAGCTCAGCACTAAGGCAGAGGTAGAAGGGATTACTTTCTTTAATCAGATCTGCAGTCTATGCTCTATCTCATTTTGCCAATTCTGTATTAGACCAGGAAAGTAGACCTTTAGTGAAACTTCTGTGTTTCAGCATGGTCCCCAACTTTGTTAGATTTCAGATTAATAGCATCAAAAATAGGCAGTGGGAATACTTATACCATGCAAGAGATTTTGGAGATTTACTGCCTGACTTGAGCACATGCAGAAGCTCCTATTTGGGTGGAAAGACTTTCATAAAAATCTAGATTCAGTCAAGCTAGACAGATGTCATACCAATTGCCTTCATGCTCTGTGCTGCTGCTGTCCTTGTTTTGGTAAATTGGAGAATTTACCTTTGCTTGTCAACCTTTCACAAGTGGTGTTCTGCAAACTAGTCGCACTAAGAACCAAGTCCACAAGGGAGGCTAAGAGCAGGGACCAGTGAAATCTTAGCTAGCCAGAGAAAGGTCTGGGGAAGTTGAAAGTACTGTATAATACGGTTTTACTTAGAGGTAAAAGCCAGCTATTGAAAATGGTTGAGAGCTGGGCAGTGGATTGGGACCAAGACTTGCTTTGGATCCTCCTCATGGATGAGCAAGTGGAGTAGTGCAGCCAGACTGACCGGGTAACTTTGTTTTTAGGCTTCCTTATGGATGGAGAGATGAGGCGTGACTGGGGACTAAACACTGTGTTCAAGAAAAGGTTCTGCATGCCCTGTAGTTACATCTTTAAGTGCTGATTAAAACCCCATCTGTGGGATTGATGATGTCTCACAAGCTGTAAGCTTATGATGGCTGGGCCTCAGTATCAGAACGTTCACAACTGCTTTTGACTGTGCACATGGGGTGTCTGCTCATAGAGCAGTAACAGGCACTTTGCATTATGTCGCATGTATTGGATGTGGTTCTGATAAATGCATAAAAATTATCATTGAGAATATATCATAACTTTTGTACTTTAAGTGAAATGAGCAGTAAAATTGACAGTGCAAGTTTAACGTGAACCTTTTGTGTTCAAATGCTGGGACTAGTTGTTTGTGAAAATGTAAACACAGGTTTTAAGTGTCAGTAGTGTTATTATGGAAGACACACATACAGTTGATGGTTTTGATTTTGGACTTCTGAACCATATATTACTACCTAATGAGATTCAGACCTATATCAAATGCCTCAACGTGTTCCACTGCCAGAGCAGGTTCTGCAACTTCAGAACTTATACTGGAGTTTCTTCTCAGGCTACCTCCACCCACTGGCATGTCTCATGTGGTAGTGTGCAAATGAAGTCTCTACAAATTTGTTTGGTATTGAACCGGATAGCCATTGCCTCTTCTGAATATAAAGGATTAGAGTTTTGTTAAAATTACTGGGGAGTTGGGGAAAAACAAAACTGAAGCAGCCATTAGTGGAAAACTTGGCAATGAAGTGACATTCTCAGAGATAGTATAAAACCAAAAAAAGGTTCTGACTCAGTTGTGTTTATTGATTTCTTGTGTTGGCTTAATTATTTTCAGCTGTTGGGTTAAAATAGCGAAGTTAAGGTTAGGTAGTATGTACTAAGGAAGCATTGTTTCTAACTAAACTTTAGAACAGTGTATCTTGAGTAAACACCCCTCTTAAAGCATGTTAGAAATTGGAAGGCAATTTGTAATGGAAAGCCCAGTATTGAATGAACGTAGCAGTTTAAGAAAATTCTGTGATTGGTAGGAAGGCCAAAGTTTTATTTCCCTCTTTCTATGGCAAAGTAGAAGGCTACAGAGTAGGCACCACTGCTGGAGTACAGGTTAAGCCGTTTCAGTGGAAGGTAGTATTTTAAGACTCAGTCATGAGACATGTTAGTCCTGTTAAATACTAAAATAGGATGTTACGGATTTCTCGCTTTGAACTCAAGCGAGAAATGTATGCACATTATTACTGCCCAAGAAGGAAATACTTGAGTAATGTTTACCTCCTAGACTAAATTATTCATGGACTTTTAGCCGTGTTTGAAATGTAGAGCTTAACACTTGGAGCGGGTGCCCAGCCTGGCTGCAGATCGGCATTGCCTTCTGGCACGCGGGCTGCTCAGCCGGCTTCCAGGAGAGGCCTGGTACCCGCGTGCCGTATGGCACGTCATTGCGCCTTTATAAACCCGGCAGTGGCATGTGCTGCTCATCCCTCTGTATGGTGAAAGGCTTGAACAAAGAGAAGAAGTACTGCCTTCAAAAATGATGGTGACTTCCGTAGCCCCGTGTAGCGCTTCTTGATTACAAGCCTCGTCAGTGAGTGTTGCAGGGATCAACATCCTCAGCTGCTGCATGGGGAAGGCAAAGGTAAAGGAGTGAGATGGGTTACTTGAGAAAACTAAAATATGTGCCCAGCCTCTTTTTTTGTCCTTAGCTTGGATGAGTCCTCTTGAAGACTTTATTAAATACCGTCTTGAGATACCTTGAAATCAGTGAGTTATTTGGCACAGAGACATAAGTTAAGGATGTCACACCTGCAAGCCCAGCAGGCTTCCAGCGTGGCACAGCAAGCAGAATCTGACTATATGAACAATCTTAATTAACTTTACATCTTTAATCCAGCTTTTCTGAATAGTCTTGCCTTGCTAGCAATAACCATCAGTCTTTAACACAATAACAACAGCTAAATGGTTCTGGAAAACTCAATCCTACACACACATTTTTCTCTAAGTTTTTTTTTCAAGCATTCCACAGTATAGTGGATAAACCATTGTGCCTTGCTTATACAGTCATATTTACAGCAGAATTAAATCATCCTTATGGCCCTCAGTGCTACAGCTCTACCTTGCAAGTGACAATTGTTGAGTCTTGTAGCACTGACTGGAAAAGGTGATGCTAAGATGCTCTGTGCCACCCCGAGGCGCCCGCCTTTGGCTGTGGGGCTCAGCTGTGCCCTGCGCTGGGGCTGGTGGAGCAGCCCCGCCACCGCCTCACGGGGGCTGTCACTGCTGCCAGCGCCTGTGCACCTGCACTCCGTGCAAATTCCTAGGAGATATTAAAAATTAGTAAGGTGACCTAGTTATTTTCTGTTGGTGTCTGTGGGAGATGGTGTAGCACGCCGCGATGTTTGACAAGGTGAGGAAGGCAGAGACTGGAAGGACAACAATGGAGGTCAAATTGGCCTATGTGACCTCAGTTGAAATGGGGCTTAAAACTTGCAGAAATTCTGCAGAACTAAGTATACTATTTCATAGCTATGCCAAATAAAGCAACCCTGGAAACTGGAGTTACGATTTGAAAAGAAAAAAATCATGTGAAAATGCTTGTACAGATTGTACTCTTGGAAGATTTAAGAAATATTATCCAGAAGTACTGGTGCTACCAGATATCTGCAAACTCTTCAGTCTTCAGTACGCTTCCTGTGAAACATTCAGCTTGTTTCCTTAACTTGGGGGTAGAGTTTGTGCAGACTACTGTTTTGTTTTATCATATCCTGACAAATGTTGGGTGGAATGGAATTTGGAGCCCGTGTGTGTGTTATGTTGGCACACACTCCTAAGATTCTAGGGCAGAAGGACAACGTGGATTTGTACTCTAATGTATATATAACCCATCCTGAAATCAGCTCCGTGAATGACAACGTTTTGGGTAACTCGCTGTTTAAATCACTGGTAGTTTGCTCAGCAGTTAAGAGTTAATAAATTGAAACCAGTTTTATGACATAAGTTTTCCATTAGTAGAAATGCAAAGTCCAAGGAAAATGATTGTCCAAAGTGTGTAGTCCAGCTTTGCTTTTACTTTGGATAAATGAATTGATATATTGCATCTATAAAGGATGCCATATATTCTCAAAGCCTAAGTACCACAGTGGGCTGCTGATTTCCATGGGGATACTTAGAAACATGCTAGAGGCCTGTGGTCTCTGGAGGTGCAGATTGTAGAGAGATACATTTGAGGTTTTTGAGACTTGGATCAGCGTGATGTCTCTTGTGGAAACAAGAGAAGGAAAAGAGGTCTTTCTTTCTTCTTGCATGATCTCTGATGCTTTGAGGTTTGGATTTACTTTTTTTTTTCTGGATCTCTTCTTGACGTAGTTGGCATATGTTTGATTTTAAAAGATCCTGTCTGAAGATATAAAAGAGAAAGTAACGATGATCTGGCAGAAAAGCCATATGCATGTACCCTTTCATGTTGAGAAGCCGAATTTGACTAATTCAATTTGTGTAAGAATTGATGGCTTAAGTAAAAATTTTTCAGACTTCTTTACATCAATCACAGCAATATAATGCTTTTGGACAATTAAAAAGATTAATGACACTTACTATTCTGGACTTTACTGCTTTTTGCTCTTCTTTTTTTTTTTTTTTTTTCCCCTGAATTATTATGTTTTAGTTTTCTATTTTGGCATTTTGTCTGTTTCACATCCATTCTGTGGATTTGGCCCTGCTGTCCATTTAACTCGAGGTAACTGTCACTGTCTATCATTGGATTAAGCTATGTCAAGAGTAACACTACAGTTATTTTCCAAGGTGGTGTATGAGAAGCCAGCCTGTTTCTATGAGACCTTAGAAGGGTGTGTAAAATACAGCACAAAAATGCTCATCCATCAAGTATCCAAGAGCAAATGTGCTGCAACACCCCCCCCCACACCCCCCACCCCCACACCCCATAAAACTATTCCAGAGCAGAGTGAAAGGGACTCGCTGACAGGACATACCCTCATCTGTCACATAGGTCAGTGTACCTTGTGTATCTTATGATTTACATATCACATAATTCAAGCAGCTTCGGTTTATCCTGGCTAGATGTGCAGCAACAAGGAGGAAAAAACCAAAATTCAACAGAAGAGGTGACAGTTGTACAGTCAGAAACACTGTCTGTAATAGGATAGGTTTTGCATATATGTTCCTGAAAATGGTTGTTTGGTCTTGGACAGTTACAGACTGTACTTTACTGGGTAAGTTTAAATTGTATTGCTTCTGTCCTGACTTGTGATGTTTTTGGCACTTTTCAGCAGTGTGTCTGGCAGAATCCAAAGCTTGCTTTTCACTGGTTCATGCTGTTTCCTTTCCACTGTTTATCAAATGCTTTCACGTGCTGAAGAAGATGCCTTGTGTGTGTTTAGTCTTGCTTCTGTCCTGCAAGATTTTGACAGCCTGAAATAGACCTTGATAGAGGTGTTTGGAGCTCTAATAGCTATACTTCCAGGGGGGAAGAAAGAAAAAAATATTTAAAACTAGCTACACAAGCAGCAGGGAAAAGCTATTGCTTTTTTGCAGCATTATTGAAATATAGAGTAAGACCACCCAGTTCCATGCACAACCTTCTAGCAGTGTTTCATTGAACAGTCCCCAGCATCTCTGTTGTTAATATAGGCATTTATTCCATTCTGATAGCAAAACTGGACATGCAAACACTTTTATAAAACAAGCCTAATATTTTAGTTGGCATAGCTATCTGTGATGATAAGACAATGGACACATAATTTTAATAGTCATGACTCAAAAAGAGACCAGGTAGATTTAATAAGATTATAGGGTTATTGAGTACAAAGACATCTATGACTGTCTTAAGCTTATCTTATTTTGATCCTGCTGGAAATAAAATTAAAATAAAATGCATAGGAAATAGCATACTAGTTTAGATGGCTGGAATCTAGTTCCTGTGACTATTGTAGGACTTTGGCACTAGTGGATGGGAAAAAAATCCATACTCTTGTTTCTTCAGAAGCAGGTCAGAGACATAATTTGAATTGCAACTGTGTAGCTGTGTGATTCTTTGCAGGTGTGGTGAAGGTCATGCTACCTTCACTCCTGGTGTGAATTATGTTGTCTTGTAGGAAAATTGCTTTCTTGTACTTTACCTGCTTTCTGCTATAGTGCAGTTTGCTTTCTTTTGGATTGCAGCTTCTGGCTGCAAAATAAAACACTGTTGAACACATGAAGGAAATTCTGGAAAATAACAAGTCATGCTAAGGAAGCATTGGGATGGCCTTTATTTTGCTTAAGCAGAGGATCAGATACATTCATTACTTCTGTAGCCCTTGCAATATTTTCTGTTTCTGTTCTTCTAGTTGTCATTGCATTAGAACCCCTGTCAGGCTATATTTATTTGCTATGACTTTCTCAGTGCACTTTTTAAATTGAGGAGATGAACTGGTCTCTAAAGACCGATGTTATGCTACACCTTAAGTTTTCTATGGCATTAGGGAAACAAGCAGTCTTTGAATTTACATGGCGTATTAGAATCATAGAATTAGGTTGGAAAAGACCTTTAAGATTGAGTCCAACCACTAACATAGCACTGACAAGTCCACCACTAAACCATGTCCTCAAACGCCACATCTACGTGTGTTTTAAATACCTCCAGGGATGGTGACTAAACTGCTTCCCTGGGCAGCCTGTTCCAGTGCCTGACAACACTCTAGATGAAGATGGTTTTTTTCCTATATCCAATCTAAACCTTCCCTGGCACAACTTGAGGCCATTTCCTCTGGTCCTGCCTGTCACTTCTTACTTGGGAGAAGAGACTGACACTCGCCTCCCAACAACAACTTAGTTGTAGAGGGTAATAAGGTCTTCCCTGAGCATCCTTTTCTTCAGACTAAACAACCCCAGTTCCCTCAGCTGCTCCTCATAAGACTTGTTCTTTAGACCCTTCACCAGCTTCATTGCCCTTCCCTGGACATGCTCCAGCACCTCAAGGCAGATAATGCCCTGAGAAAAGCACTACAGAAGATCCCTGCCTCAGATGAGCTCAGGTGAGTGTGAGGCCTGGGAATTCATGCTACTTGCTGAGCATTTGACAGCACCAGTCCCATGTACTATGTTATAATTTGCCTCTTGCCTTTGCCTTGCTACACGCTTTCAAAAGTAGTATGTGGGCTTAAAATATGGCATGGCAAAAGACTTATCAACTCAGTTTTTTTTCTGTTGAGGGCTAGGTGGTTGGTCCTCTAACACAGAACTTCTGCTTAAAATTTTTATATTGAAAGTTCCCGATATTTACAGACCCTTTTTGATGTGCTTTTCAGAGAATGAGCCCTGGATGATAGGTCTACTTTTTTTCGTGTCTGTTTAGTTTTGGGTGTTTAATTTAGTGCATGTTAAGGATCGTAGAAAGTAGCTACTACTTGTGCTGTTGTTACTAGTGCAGCTGCCTGCAGATCTATCTCAAAGAGCTTGATTAAGATAAGCTGTCTAAGGAAAAAAAGGCAGCAGTTTTGGGAGCTGTTTTTGCATCTGTTTTGAGTATATATTTGTTGGATATATAAGTTTGTGGTGAGTTGCATAGTAAGATCTAGGACTTTATATTAAGTTGCTACTATATAAAAGTAAGAAATGAAGGAAAAAATGAAGTTGTGGTAAAAACTGGTATAAGCAGTCCGAAAGACATTTGTATAATTTTTTTTTTAATAGAAACACTGAAATCACAGGATGATTAACACAGTTTACTGATCTACAAAATATCAGAAGTACCTGAATTATAAAATTACAGCACTGTTAAAGTAGGAAGGGACCTCTGGATCATACGGCTCAGCCTCAGTGCTCAAAGTAGGGTCAACTGAAACAGGCTGGTCATGGCCATGTCTGTTTGGGGTTTGAGTATCTCCAAGGATGGAGACTCTGCAGCCTCTCTGTGCAGCCTGTTCCAATGTTTGACCATCATCACAGTAAAATAAATACATAAATCTTATGTTTAACTGTAACTTCTTATATTTTAATTTGTGCCCTTTGCCTCTTGTCCTGTCATGGAGCACCACTGAAAAAAGCCTGGCTCCCTCTTCTTCACGCCCTTCCTTCAGGTATTTATATACACTGACAAGATCCCTCTAAGCCTTCCCTTCTCCAGGCTGATGAATGGTCTCAGTGCTCACAGCCTTTCTTAGGAGGGATGCTCCTGTGCCTTCATCTTCATGGACATTCTCTGGAACCTCTTCAGTGTGTCCTTACCTAGCCTGTACTGGTCAGACCAAAACTGGGCCTAGCACTCCAGATATGTCTTGCCAGTGCTGAGCAGAGGAGAGGAAGGATCACTTCCCTCAGTCTGCTGGCTGTATTCCTCCTAATGCAGCCCACGGTGCTACTAGCAGTCTTTGCCATGAGAGCCTATCACTGGCTCATGTTAAACTTGCTGTCCACCTGGATTGCCAGGTTTTTCTGTCAAGATGCTTTTCAGGTGGTCAGTCCTCAGTGTGCACGGGGTTATTCCTCCCCAGGTGCAGGACTTAGCATTTCCTTGTGTTGAACTGACTTACTGAAATTCTTGTCAGCCCATTTTTCTCAGCCTGATGAGGTCCGTCTGAATGGCAGCAATCTCTTGGTGTATCAGCCTTTCCTCCATGTTTTGTATCATCTGGGAACTTGCTGGGGATGCACTCTCTCTGATTCTCCAAACAACTTGGGTTTGATAATACTTAGATACTCTTACGTGTTAGCTCTTGCACGTGTACGTGAGTCTGCAGTAGCCAAATCTAGCCTATTGGAAGTGAATGGCTTTGTTTTGCACTAAAAGAATAGATGTAGTATCTGATAGTCTATTTAAAACACATTGGAAAAATTACTAAAGTATCTCCTGCTTCCCCCTTCCCCTGAACAGAGAGTTTTAGAGTAGGCGCTGAGGAAGAAGGCTTGTTTTGGGGCTTGTATACCAAGAGAAGACTTTAGCAGTATCATAAAATATTAGAAGTATAATTGCAGGAAGAACTGGTATCCAACCAAAGCAGTAACCACTATGGATTCTTCGTTTCTTAAATTCTCACAAGGTGTTCAAATGTTCTGAAGTTCAAGTAGACTTTAAATGGTAAGTACCTAGACTTACATATGGCATTTCACAGTTTCTACAAAAGTGTGCAATTGTAAATAATATGTTGCTATTGCATGTACTGGCGATCAGCACCCTAACCCTACAGCGGGTAAAATGTTTCTGTTGTGCTCTTGGAGATTTGCTTGCACGTGGTTTAAATAAAAATATTATTGATGTTAATGGGGGAGGTGTATAGCTGCAGAAAGCATTTACTTTGTGAAAACAACCTATGCCACAGATGACCAGCTAGCAACTCTGATGTTGTTTGGCATCACTTACTTCCTTTTCCCCAAAATATTTTTTTTTCCTTAAGGAAAACCTGTTTATTTGCTTTGAGGAAATAATTTTTTCCAGTTGGTCTTTTTTGTTTATTTGTTTTAGTGGGTTTTTCTTTTCTTTCTATTAATCTGTTAAGGAGTGCTGATACTCCTTGGAAGTGTGTTTTCTGCCTCTGTAGTTCCAGTACTCGGTACATGAGGAGTTGCTGGTAGCAGCAATACCATCTAAATACCTTTCTTGTTAATAATTTGATGAGCAGCTCTTGCAGGTGTTTAAATTTCTCTGGCCTTTTCCTGGGAAAGAGCATTTTACATTTATCCTTCTTTTTTCTCGTCTACCTTTCTTCTACCACCTAGTTGCCTTAGCTGGAGAGCTATTTTGGGGCATGCTTCTATAAAGACCACAGTCCATTACTCCAACTCATGGCTTGAGAGCAACTGAAGTGATATTCTAGAGGCACTGTTTCTTGGGTTTGCTTAACTTAAAGGAATTTAAAAAGCAGTTAGTGAATCACTGAAAATGTATTTTTTTTTTTTCTTTTTCTCTTGCCCTTTTAATATCCTTTCACTCCGCAATCATCTCTCAAATCTAAGCATGTTTACTTAAGCAACTTTGTGGAGAATGATTCTCTAGGGCTGGCTGACGGATTAAGTGGCAGTACCTTGGTTGTGAAGCAACCTACGTTTGCACATTCTCCAGTCGTTTCCCATTAAAACTTAAATCCTTGTTCTGTTGTGGCACCTTTAAAAAGCAGACCTCCTCCTTACGTCTAAATGTTATGAAAACCAGGCATACTGTAACCCAGAACCCCAAGGAATGCTTGATTGAAATAACAGATCAGAAAAGTCTCTTGGTAACATTTCTATGATTATAAGTTTGCTCAAGTGACAGAAACATCGTGTCAGCTACCTTTCTGCATACAGTCTAACTTTGGTCCAAAACCTAACATAGCTCTTAAAGGCTTCACTGATGCAGTGTTTGTGGGGATAGATAACTTAAAGTGTAATGGTATTCATTACCTTTCCTCTTTCTAGAACTATCTCATGTATTGCTGATTGGGTGGTTGGTCTGACTGCTTCTGCAGAGCAGAATGTAGTCCCAGTTAGTAGTTACTAGGATGCAGTAGAGTGAGTGAAGGGAAGTAGAAGTGACTTTTTCTTAATCCTCACAGGTAAACAAAAAGACAACTTAATTTTAGCCCCCTCTGCTCTTCTATGGTATCTATCTTGGTTAACTTTTTCTTCTTATTACTGCTTCTGTTAGTAACTTGTAACTGATTTGGCATCCCACATACAGGTCTGAGGGCATTGATGTAGGAAATGCAGACAAAAGTCATGAAGAAAATAAGAGAAGAAACATCCAATTTTTTGGATGTTTTTGATTTACAATTAAAGAATGAAAGGTGAAGAACAGCAAGTGTTAAAGTTAGTTTTAACATGGTGTATTGCATCAGTCGGTCAGCATGGTGTAGGAGGAAAGAGCTAAAACCTCGCTTTCTTCTTCATTGCAACCAAGTGACTTGAATACATAATATGAACACATAAAATAGAAATCTAAGCTCATTTAGTGCATTTTGAATTTAACCCTTTGTGCTTATGAGGGTCAGTGTCCTTTTTTCCTGATCTGTGTTAGAGATATTTGAATGAGAAAACTGATCATGAATGTTCTCCTAATGTTGTTAATCACAAACTTTTCATTTACAATGGAGCTTAGCAAATATGAAATGAGACTCCCTGTGATATAGGAGGCTGTTTGCAGCCTTAGTATGTGTAAAGATGTACATGCTATAAGTTATGATGCAGTTGACTCCTACCCCAGTGTGTTCAAAATGAACATCAGCTGTTTTAAACTTAGTTTAAAGCTTCCTGGAATTGTTCCAGATTCCGATATGGAAGGTCCTTCTACTTTGTTATTGATACTTGTGTTTGTTCTCTCTCCCTCCCACCTCTTTCTCCCTTCGCAGGCAAAGGCAGCTCAAGCATCTCATCCGACGTGAGTTCAAGTACAGATCACACCCCCACCAAAACCCAGAAGAATGCGGCTACCAGTGAAGGTAGGCAGCTGGTATTCATTACCCAGGTCAGGCCCCACAACATAATCCTAGTGATTTTCAGAAAAGGAACCCCTCCTCCTCGTTCCTTCTGTGTACGGTAAAATTGGCATACTAGAAATTAAGAAACAGTTCTTCCTGTATCCAATTTTCATTCCTACCTGCTGTAGTTTCTGATTTAAGCTTGTGACAAAAGATTTAAGATACTTCTGCAGAACAAAAATGCAGAGGGTTTTGAGTAATATTGCATGTTACCTTTTTTTAGCAAAGGCTTTTGTACTTAAGATTTAATACAGTCTGATTTTGAACTTACTTTTGAAGAATATGCTTAATGGAAGCTTTTTGGCATACTTTATAGGTTAAATCTCAGCCTCTTATTTTCATACTGTGAACACCATGAAAATGTGAGTTTTGTGCCACGTTTCAGGAGTATAGCTATGGACATGAAGAGCTGACAAGAGTTTAATTAGACCAACACAAGTCACCTACAGTTACTGGAGTATGTGATCATCCAGGACTAATTTTTATTGTCTAGGGGAAGGAGATTTCATATGTGTCAGTATTAACACAATGTAATACTACTTGGCCTATGAACAGAGAAATGCTGATCCTTCCCTGCTGCTGCCTTATATGTGAGTTGGTGTGCTGTGTTAAATGAAGGTATGTTGGTCCTAGTTTTTACAAGAGTGTCTTCGAAGGCTGAGAGGAAATCATTAAATCTATATGTAGTTTAATGATGTAAGCTGAAAGGATTTTTTTTTTTTAAATGATAAATTTGTGCCTTAACTAATTCTGCTGAACTCTGTCATAGGTTGGTTGTGCTTGGTCATTATCAAATAGTAATTCTGATTTCTTATACTTCTGTCATTACAAATTAAGTTGCAAGTTCTGATTGCTCTCAGTCTGGCTCTATTTCTTATGGTTAAAGGAAATCATAGACTTTGAATAGTTCTAGTTTGGCAAGTCTGACTATGACTGTAGAATCTGTACAGTAAAAGCAATTCATGTTGAGTAATAAATAGCCATATAAATCAAGAGTTCGTTGTTAGGCACGCATACTCCAATATCAGGAATGAAGACCTGGCACCTGTTAATCATGAGAGATACTGGTTTAGAATCTCTGCTTTTTAGTCCAGGCAATAAATTTTACAATAAATGAATGAATTGTTAATGAAGTTAAGTTGAATACTAGACTTCAGGTTTCTCTAAGCCTTAGACTCAAAAGTTTTGAGGTACCTGATGGAGGTGAATTGCCAAGACACAGAATAAATTTAGGAAATGTATAAAAGCATTTTAACTTCTTGGTACGGCAGCCTGGGGGGACAGGACAACCAAACAAAAACCCAAAACAAACCACACAAAGGAGTAGTGGAAACTCTGAAGTCAGTACATTTCCCCCTTATTTTCAAATCAGATAATATAAAATAATCCTTTTCTAATCTCTAAGATTTATGTTCTTAATCTAGCCTATTGTAGAGCCAGTGAATACCAAGGCTGGGTCAGTCTTCACCACTGGTTTGCAGCCAATTAATTCATTAGTGAGGGAGGCTTAAATGCAGGCCAACAGATGTTGGCCTAAAGATATATTTTTATGAGTTCTGGTGCAGATTCAGAAAGAGTTCAGAGAAGTGGAGTTGTGTAGTCTATACTTGGAAGCAGTTTCAGATGTGAGCCTAGTTTTTCTGTTCACTAGAAGAGTGAGATTTGACAAAAACTTTGACAACAGCAGGAGTAGTCTCTTTCTTAGCCTGTGCTATTACTACTTTTTTACAAAGTTTCTCTGTTGAGTAGTTACTAATGCGCATCAGTTTAATATAAGTTGCCATAATGCGGACTGCTATATGACCTGACAGATATTTTGAATGACATAACAAGGGACCAGAAGAGTTCCATGAAGGCAAGTGAGAGCAGAGACATGGAAGTAACGCTGGGGGAAAAATAAGGACTTTTGAAACCAGTGCAGTTACCCGAAGGCACGTTTATCAAGTGGTGTGCGTCTGGATTTTTTACTAATGATGCTTCTTTTCCCTATGTGCAGCAGACTTATGCTGTAGGAGGATTCATCTGAACAGAAAGACTCATGCATTCTGCAAGATGAGTAGACTTCTGTGCTTACAGGACTGAATGCTTTCATACTGTTAAGTTATACAGTAGTGTCTAGGGACCACCTAAGAACAGGAGCATGGTTGTGTTAGATGCTGTATAAGCAGTGGCAGTTAAGTCTTTTCATTTAGGGTGTTTTGATAACATTTTATAACTGTTATATAGATTTACCTTTATAGTACTCTATGATCTAATACTTCCTTGCCAGGATACAGTAGCACCTGCCCGCCCCAGAGATTGGTAAATGTACCTTGCTTTTCACCATGAGACTGGTTTATTGCAGTGACAGAATGCTCCAGTTCAGCCCTTTGGTTTAGCCCTGGATTGTAAATTCATAGCACTGTACGCTGCCCTATGGATGAGCCATGTGTTGTGTATGGTGAGTTGTATGCGTCCTAGGTATGGAGTGGGAAGAACTATGAACCATTGCAGGTGAACTCTACCTTCATTGGCATGTGAAATAATCTTAACTGAACAAGTTGCAGCCGGCTTCTTTGCATCCCTTGAATTTCTTATGGCAACTGAATTCCTGAGTGCCCAGCTCCGTGGAGAACATAGAATTTGTGTTTGAGGCTGGAGGCCTTTCATGGCTCCCACTTTCCAGCCTTGCAAACAGACCTAATTCTTTCCCATTCTGCACAGCATGTTGTCTTTAAGACAGTCGACACAGCACTTGTTGAAGCTGAATCTATGAAATGCCTTGAAGCAACTAAAAAAGAAGTCTGTGGGACTGATTTGTACGAGCTCTGTGGTACTCTACGGCAGAGAAGCAGTTACGCAGAGTACTTCTTAGGCAAGTACTACACAAAGGAGTCAAGCAGGACTCTTGCTTGAAAGAGCAAACCAACTTGGGAAGTATCTGACAGCCTGCGTTATCGTGCCATCAGTCTGAACAATCAAATGAACTATGCTCTTCATCTTGTCTATTGCAACCATTATATCTGTCAAGTTCCAGTGCTGTGATGGATCTTTATAGGATGGGTACAAGAAATGGGTAACAAGCTGCTTAAAATGGCTTATGTAGTGTTCCAATCCTAGTTATGCTGTTAGGGCAACGTCAGTTAAATCACTTGATAGAAAGAGGAGATGCAGTTGCAGCCAAAATATGTTACTTTCCCTCACGTTCTGGGTTATGAGCATCTATAGAGTTGTAGAAGGAAATCTTAGGTTTCAAAGAGACAAAATGCTTGTCATTCTATTAAATGTGCCTGGATGAACTGTGCATTCTCTACCAGTAAAGAACGGACAGTCTGTGTTAGTATCCTTAGCCAAACCAGCTTCACTCAGTGATGCACTGCAGAGGTAACCGCTAGCCTGTTTCTGTTGTGTAGAGGAATGCAGACAGTAAATAGCAGACCGCACAACTTCTGAAATTCAAACTTGAGGTATGAGTGATGCACTTGAGGGTTACAAAGGTGAGGCTGTACTGGTACAGAAGCCGGAGTCCAGTTGCTGTCATTGTGGCTTTCGCTTTCTCTACTTTAGTTAAGGGCAGGTGGCAAAAAATAGATGTCTGGACCTCTGTAAATCAGAGTATGCCGTAGGGACTGTTTGTTTGTCTACAGCTTGGCTCAGAAGGAAGCATGGTAGACTGTGGGTGTGCATGCACACTGTCTCCTGAGGATACGGTTTTCTTTAGCTTTAAACATACGCTGCCTTTTACTTCTTCAATCTCAGACATGGTCTGCAATTCTTTACTCTATCAATCAATTACAGTTAGAAACTTGAGAACGCCTGAGTTTTTGCTACCCCCCATTGCTCTTCTGGCAAGTGAAAGACTAAATGGATTTTTGTGGGCCATTTAAATGCAATTTGCTAGACACAGTCTCAGCTGGAATATTATTGTCTAAAACTTGGTTTAGAAGATTAGACTGCATGTTTTTGTATGGGCTTACCTTGATCAGGGGGCTTTCTTCTAACACTTACCTGCAGAGCACGGAATGCTATGTCCAGGCTGGATGCTTCATATTAACTTGACTGTTTTTCAAATAAAAAAATCAATACTGTTTGCACTTTATGTATATGGGTGTTAAGTGGTAATCCAGAGGCAACTTTAAATTGAGAACTTGTGTATGAACTCCATGTGTGAGTTTTTAATTTATTTCTCACTTTCTATAAAACCAAATTGAAGGATTATGCCTGAAGCAAAATACTGTTTTAGCAGAGAGGCTCAGTGCTGAAGTGCCTCTGAATATATCCTGTTAAATGATTATATTTTAAATTTTGTGGAAATACAATGAAGCCATCTGCTGTATTTTGCAGAAGTTAAAATTACATATTTTTATAGTGATGCTGATGTTTAGGGACCTTCAAAAAGAAAGTATTAACTCCTGTTCTGTTTGTTTTCCCTTCTGCAGTACTCTGAGAATTCTAGAGCCTGGCTTCCCCTCGTGATGTTAATGTACCTTAGATACACTTTAAAAAGTCCATGTCTGGAAAACAGATGAACCAAGACAACACAGATTTTCATCAATTAGCACTGTGATGTATGTTTAGTGTGGAGATCAAAGGCATATTTTGGTAGTACCTGTTTGTATGCATCTCAACAGAAGAAGTATTTCTTCTGAAGTTTAGGTGTGTACTAGAAAAGTCCCCCATTCTTATAGTTGCATCCTCCTCTCTGTTTTAGTTGAGTTTTTTGGTGTTTTTGGTGAACTTGGTAGCGTTAGGTTCACCATTGAATTCGATGATCTTGAGGGTCATTTCCAACCTAAATGATTCTATGACTCTGGGAGAAGCATACCTTATAGATTGGCTGGAATATTTCTGTTCATTAGGAACCATTCTATCCATTAAATCATGTTTGGGGGAAACTATGTGAAAATGTATCATTTTGCAAGTATGTAATGCTTTGATTATTGGTGTAAGAGTGTTACTTTATACCCTGTGCAAGATGATACCCAGCTAAAGTTAATCAGGCTGTGTTGCTGTGGTCTTCAGCATCTTTTTATGGTGGGTCCCTGCCACTGAAGTTTCTTGAAGTGGATGGTATATTAGTGTGTGTTGGTCTATGCAATGGAATTTCTGCTGTCTGTCATCTTCCCCTGGCATATAAGTTCCAGAGGAAAAGATGCCTGTGAATGAGGAACTACCCTTCCTTCAGTACTGGTTTTCATTCTGCTAAGTCCTTGGGGGGGAAAAAAACCCCAACCCACAACCCCCCATCCTTCACCAAAAATAAAACAAAACAAAACTCCCACCTCTCACACCTCCCCAAACAACCAAAAAGTACCATCCCCTGCCCCACGAACCAGCAAACAACCCCAAAACCTGTAGCTGAGTGTTACAGCCGGTGGCGAGTTTTATGCATTTAAGAGCTCTCAATAGGACTTCTGCTATTCTGGATATAGAAGTGTAGATGTTCACTCGTTTCCTTTAATTATAGAAATATCAGTTACTCAAGTAGCTGAAACTGGATTTATGTCTAATTTTACATGAATGATCTTAGTTGGATAAGCTTTTCTAAGAGAAGTTGGCCTCTATAGCTGGAGTCCTTCATGCATTTGCTGTAATCTTCTAATGATTTCTTAAGAAAACTTTCAAGTTACTTTCAAAACCACTGGAATTTGAATACTACTACTACATCAATTTATTTTACAAATTGTAAGTGTTACACTTAATTACAAATGTGTAATTAATATCTAATTGAGGAAAGTAGGAGTAGAGAGTTACTGAGCCATACCATTCATTCTTACTTTTGCACTTAAAATAATTTTAAGAGGCTACAGTGAATAACGGAACAAGCAGCTACTTTTGAAACTTTTTTCGGACCTCTGGAAAGACAGATTGAGCTGAATCAATATGTGAAATCTCCCAGAGCTGCTGGTTTACACCCTTATTTTCTGTGTCAAAGAATGAGCTCTATATGAGAAAATGTTTATCGCTGCTTTACGTGGGAATATATTAAGTGACATTTCTTGAACACAGAAGAACTGATTTGGGTTGTGTGCCTTTCATTTCACCTTGCAAGCGAGGGAACAAAATACACATTATAGGATGTTTTCAGAGAGGATGTCATTCTGTTAATTTCTCTTGGCTTCATAATCACATTCTTTCAAAAGGCTTTTGGATCCCCCAAGTAATTCTTAATTTATTCAATGAATTTAAAAGAAGGAACCCTTGTGTTGTGCACAATGGAGGACACTGACAGATTTGGAAAGATGGAATGGGTCCTGTGCTACTGAATACTCTTGGTATTTAAAATGGTTCCTGATGGAGAATCAACTTAGGCTGAGATTCAGGTGAGTGCAATCCTGATCCTAGTTCAGGAGATAAAAATCTCAGGGAACCAGTTTGCAAATAGGTAACCTTTCTGTGTATTATGGTTCACATAATAAGGTAGGTAACTGTGTTTACAGTGTTCCGTTGAAGCTTTTGAGTGGTTTGTGTATCCTCTCAGGATATTGAGCTAAGTGTTGTGACAAAAGACTGTTGCTGAAAAGAGATGCTGTTTTCCACTCAGTTTTTCTTGATGATCCTTTTGGCAGAAAGAGCTCTTCTGATCCATTCCTGCATCTGATACCTGTTAAGAAATGTTTTCTCGCTTCCGTTCTTCAATATTTTTCCTTTCATTTCCTCTTTAACATTAGAAGCTTACTAGCCTAATATCAGAAATGAAAACACACGTATGTTCTTTCTAGATGCATGCAAGCATATGCGTAATTCCTAATTCTTTTGATGGCAGTTCTCTTCCTGTTTATCTCTGTCCTCATGTCTTTGCAGCATCTCTTACTGGGAATATGGACTCTTGGTTCTACCGTTGAAGCAGTTCTACTGTCTAAGCAGACTTTCTGTGCACAAAACCATGTCTGAATTTGGTATGAATGCCTGAATTTGCCCCTGCTTACTTGGAACTGGGCTGAGGTTCAGTTGGCTTTGAGTGAACTGTAGCTGTTTTGAGTCGGTAGTGAAACTGGAGACCAGGTAAGATTCCTAGGGTTTTGTGTTGCTTTTCTAGCAGTGGATTTCTCTAGAAAAGTGAAATGCTGTATTACTGAATGTGCCAAAACAGAATCATTTGAAGCCAAAAAATAGGGGAAGGATAAAGGGGGGGTGGGAGGCGTGACAGTTAATAAATCCGAAACTATAAACACTTTGGCAGAATAAACAGAACTCACTATTTAAATTCCTTTAACCAACATATCTGAATGCATATGTAAATATAATCACCTCAAGCAGTATGTGAAGGTACTAAGTAGTATAGTGGTTGTTCTTAGGCCCTATTTTTTGTGTTTAACCACATCTTGTTATGCTTTTGCTATCTAATAGGCAGTGTTCCTGCAAAGCTGTTCTGCTAATTATAACAGCACTATTGCAATCAGCATTTAAATCAGAGTTCAAATACGAGGCAAAAGGAATTGGGACATTGGCAAGGTTAAAGCTGCAAATTGAAACCTTACGTTATTCTGGCTAATTTGTACTGAAATGCTATAGCCAAATGTTTAAAACTTGCCCAAACAATACTGGGAACAAATTGGAAAGGTACATAAAACTTCAGTCTTACTTGATCTGCTGCCTGAAATGTGAGACCTACCAGAGTAAATGCACTTATAGTACAGTTAAAGAGAAATGATCCCAATTTAAAAACCTGGCATTAGCTTTTCAAAAGTAAGGTCTGATGCTTGGTAGGAGTGATTACGGTTTATTCAATTACCTGTAAATCTGATTATAAGGAATCCAAGATCCCAAATGTAATTCCTTCTGTAAAATGCTGTACTTAAGTAGTTAATACTGTTATCACAGGGAGGTTCTGACACTGAACTGCTCTTTGTCTCTTACTGCCTATGCTACCTATTTGAAGTAGTTTCCTTCTCTGAAAAGTGAAGTCATCCTGAAGCATCTGATGATTGCCTCTTTCTTGAATACTGGACTGTTTCCTAAGACTGCTTGAAGAATATACTCAACCTGATAATGCATATTTAAATATGTCGGGCTTATCCATTTTGCAGAATTTATGAACTGACACTAGCAAGTTCCTCCAGATTAATTCTAGTACTTGACCAAAATAATGAAAAAATAGAACAGCAAGTTTTTACCTTTAACTTGACAATCCCTGCTAAGATGCTCTAGTTTAAATTTATTGAGCAAATTATCCCGCCTTATTTTCCTGTACCTTATCTTTTTATGTCAGCTTGTCAAATGACTATAATTTTTAAGACTGATACTGCTAACGGTGCCAAAACTAGCAGCATGCTTGAGAAATATCCACTTAGAGTTGCTGAATCCTTCTGTTCTTCTCTTATGGCTGTACCATAGTGCCCGCTACTGTGTTTCTCTCAACTTACTGAAGTTTGGCATCTCCTTGTTTCTGCCAGCGTTCCTCAGATTTGCCATGAGAAGTATGTACTGAGATTGGCTGACAAAAATGGCAGTTTATAATGGTAATTCTTATTTTGTTAATTCTGACTGCTGGATCATCATTGGTTTAAGCAGTTACAGTAGACTAGGCTGGAAGTATAAGCGGACATTATGAGCATGAGTATAATCTGAGGATGAACCATCCACATATTCCTCTAGCCTTAATCAGCCACATTTGAACATAAAGTTGTGGTCCATTGTGATATTTCCCTTCATATTTAAGGCTAGTTTTCATCTTGAACTGTGACGATGGACTGGGAGTTTGTATTTCTTGAATCTCAAAGTATAATTGCTGTTTTAATGGTTTAAATAAAATATATTTTTTTTCTGATACAGGAATACCAGTGCCCATAGCAGCCTATTAGCTATGCTGAGGTAGATTTCTACTTGCCTGCTCTGGCCTCTTGTGTGTACATAGGGTTGTGAGAAGATGGGCAGGATTTCTTTAAAGATGCATTGTAAATACTTGTTTGTAAGATTTGGTAGTCAATTTAGATCAGTTTGATTAGCTAGTTTGAGCTACCCTCCAACAAAGTGAAGTATGGAGAGTTCTCACAGGCGTGTAGCCTACCTCTGATGTGTTTATGATACCTTACAGATATGAATGCACGAGTGAGAGGAAGCTTGGTGGCTTTACTGGATGACTAAATTGTCATGCTACTTGCAGTGACTTGGATATATCATAAATCTCAATTGTAAATTATGAGTCAAATAGTGAAATTTCATTTTGTACCAGTACCTAATTTAATCTACGGTACTTCTGTTTTTCCCTAATGCGAAGTCCATTTTCATCTTGTGTATCCAAGAATGAAATTTTACAGTACTATCAGGTATTCATTGTTTGTAGGTAGTCTTTTGCTTGTTCATTACATGTAAATAGTGCTAAGTGGGAATCTCTGAAAGACAAATGTTATTGTTGAGAGATCTCAAGGATGTAAGGTAGTAGGAGCAAATTCTTATTTCTAGCTGTGAAGTTTGTGATATGCTTAATCTGAAGATATTTATATGTTCATGTAGACATATGTCGACATAGATTATTATTTTTTTTTAAACACCCCCATCACATTCCCCTGGCAAGATAAGCATGTGTAAACATTAGCTTGAAGTCTGCTTTCTGAAATCATCATATGCACTTTGAACCTTTTGCCTTTCTTTTGCTTTTGAAACAAGATTTTAGTAACTTTTTGTAATCTGAGGCAAAATTTGTAATCCAACCTGATTTGTAACTCTGAGTATACTTTCTCTTTGCTGTTTCAGTAGAGTTAAATTTCTCAAATTTCTTTTAGTGCCCTTGTAACTCAGATTCAAGTGTACCACACGTTTTCTGTCCAGCCTTCCTTTTGTATTTGGAAGGCTTTTGCAATGTTAATCACACAAAATTGATCAAGAAGCTGATGTGTCTGGTTTTAATGGGAGATTAGTCTGGATCTGGCTAAAAATCACAATATTCTGAATCTGCTTTGGCTACTTGGTGCTGTTACTCTGACAGAGTACTGTGTTCAGTTTTGGACCCCTCATTTCAAGAGGGATGTAGAGGTGTGAGAGTGTGTCCAGAGAGGAACAATGAAGCTGGTGAAGGGTCTGGAGAACAAGTCTTGTGAGGAGCAGCTGAGGCAACTGGGGTTGTTTAGTCTGGAGGAGACTTGAGGGGAGGCATCTTATTGCTCCCTACAACTACCTGAAAGGAGGCTGTAGGCAAGTGGGCGTCGGTCTCTTCTCCCAGATAACAAGTGATAGGACAAGAGGAAATGGCTTCAAGTTACGGCAGGGATGTTTAGATTAGATATTAGGAAAAATTTCTTCACTGAAAGGGTGGTCAGGCATTGGAAGAGGCTGTCCAGGGAGGTGGTGGAATTGCTATCCCTGGAGGTGTTTAAAAAAATGTGTAAATGCGGTGCTTAGGGACGTGGTTTGGTGATGGACTTGGCAGTGCTGGGTTAATGGTTGGACTTGATATCTCAAAGGTCTTTTCCAACCTAAATGATTCTATGATTCTGTGATCACTTCTGTCAGTGTCTATAAAAGACAAGCTCCCATAGCATTTAATGAAATGTGAATATTTTGCTGGACTATGCTAAGTATGTCACCCACAATGAAATTGTATCCAAATAGAAATAACAGCGCTACTACTCAGTCATTGGGATCAGATTTTACCAATCATATTAAATAGTTCTTTGGGATGAAGGAGAATCAGTCTCTTTGGCTTGATGTGTTAACACTTTCAAATACTTTTAATTTTGTAAATTATTTTTATCTAGAATATGCCTTTGTACGTGGCCAAAAAATAAATTAACCCAAACCACACAGGAAATACTCACCCCCACCTAGTATTTCCTGTGTGGTTTTGTGATGGTACCAGTCTTTTCAAACATATTGTTCATAAAGAGAAGACTGGAAGGCTTCAAAAGCAAACATGAGATTTTGTCACAAGAATCTGTCATGATTATCCATAGATATCCATTTTGAATTAGACAGCAGGCAAATGTTGATGCGAACTGAAAAAACTAGGCTTAGAACTTTTGTCATGTCCTGATCTCTGTTATTGGTTATTCTAGTTCTGATTTTGGCAGATGCCTAAAGGGAAAGCCCAAAGATATCCTCTTGAATTTGGTGATAAGTTAATGACCTAATTATTACTGTAACATTATTATCCTTAATTCATGCTTTGATTTAGAACTTTTAAGTGTTTCTATACTGCTTAAATTTTGCACCTGCTAACACTGAAAAAAATTGGAACATATAATATTAGTGCAACTCCTTATATCCCTAGGAGAAAGATCTTTTCTCATGTATCTTGCAAATAAGATGAGCATAGAAGGACAATATGCCATAAACTTGTTACTTTTTGACATTTGTGCATTCTAAATTGGAGCAACCATGTTTAAATATGTAATATTCTGCACTATTTGGGACAGATTAATAATGAAGCCATAACTAAACAGTAACTAAAATATTGGCCTGACTAAGCAGGGGGAAAAGGAATGTAGTTGGCAACGGCAAGCAGTAAAACTACATGAAAGAAACTGAAAAATAGATCATATTACCTGCAATGTCAGAAAAATGAGAATGTGGTGAAAAGTATGAGTGACCAACCTTCGTATCCTACTGTCTATTGCTCAATATGATATGCTTATAAACTTAGCAGGCTCAGATACTGCTGAAAGGATAAAGTGTTTTGTTTGGGCCCCTTCATAGAAGTTGTGTCTTTTTGTCTGAATGATTAGCTAGTTCAGGCCAGAGAAACAAGCATTTTGTAGTAGGTGATTTAGTTAACAGCAAACGTAATCACGGTGAATCTCTGGAATTTGGTGGCTGCTGGGAAAACTGATGTATCAATGCTGCTTTGGTAACTAAATAGGCTTCCTTAATCCGAAAGATAATTTATAAACTGTCTTTGAAACCTATTGATATTTATCTTGGGATTTGACTATGGTTCTAAAAATAGTTCACATATAAATTCCAAAATGTGCTTATTGTCCTGCAATTAAATTATGTTTTAATCTTGTCAAAATCCAAGGGTGTCACTTACTAATCTCAAGTCCTAATAGAGGCCACATTTCTTCAAAGCTCTGAAAACATTCAGTGAATATTTGAGGGGTTTGTGGAATGTCAAAGATATATCCCATCAAGAAGTTTCTTAAAAACTGAAGTATTTGACTGTTTGAGCTGTTCTTGAAAGAACTAATTTGTACTGGAATAGAGGTCTTGCAGATATAAAAATGCACCAGTCTTCTTAAGAAGTTGTCACTGGACTGAAATAACTCATCAAAAAGTTATTCCTTTGTTAGAGGGATGTGGAAAAATATCCCTAGAGCTGGTAGGAAACCATTACACAAAACCTCTACAAAAAGAAAATAGCTGAAACTTGAGTGAAAATCTAAGGCGTGTTTGCTAGCTTCTTTGAACCCTAGGACCAAGGTCATCTTTGAAACGGACTGTTGCTAATGATACTGGTGTCCATTTATGTCCTGACATGTGTCTCTATAGCAAGAAAAATGTGTGTATTTTAGGTGCTAAGGTGCTATTTGTGTGTTGGAGTTTTTAATTTATTTGTGTCTGTATTCATTTGCTTGTGTCCAGGAAACTAAATTCAAGATCTGGATGAGCTTCAACTCTTCCCATCTGTGCATGTATTGGAATTTTCAAGAAACTTGGCATGGGAGGATGCTCAACTGAAAACATTTCACCAGTCCTCACCTCTTTAAACATTTTTATTGCAGTAGTTTGCGCTCTGCCTCTGTACTCATTAGAAAAGCTAGAAAGGTTTTGTTGCCTTAGTTGCTTCTTGAAAATTAAACAACAATTCTGTCCTGACTTTGAGTATGGTTTTAATACTAATGTGGTTCAAATATCAACTGAAAGTATGTATTTGTTTTTCCTTGAATAGTAGTCTTTTCAATTCTGGCCTAGTTTTTTGGTCACCTTGTCATGGTCTGCAAATGACATGCTCAGCTCAGAATTAGATCTTCCACTGAGTGCTGAAGTTTTTAGGCTCCTGTGCTTTTATTGACATACCAGCTTAACTTCCTCATTTGTACATTATGTCTGTGTTAATTTGATTCAAATGAAGGACACTCCTGCCCCAGATTTCTCAGGGAATCCTACACAGAACTCTGTAAGTGTAACATGACACTTTTGCTCACATAGTCAGATCTATTTAGGATGATTCACGTTAATGCGGATGTACAGATTAGCTGAAGCTTTTGAAGCTTCAGGTATCTTGGTCAGAGACATTCCCATTTAACATCTGGAAGTAGTAGAAAAATCAACATTTTCTCTTTTTTTCCCCAAGGGAAGAATTGTAGGCTGTCAGAACAAGGACAGGGAAAGCCATCTGTTTAACTGTTGCACAGTCTTGTAAACGCTGTTGTCTTTACGCATCCAGCCTATGATAGACTTCAGATACAAGTATTCAAATCACAAATCACTTAATAGCAAAGGTTTAAAAGGAAAAAAAGAAGTTTATATATAGGTGTTGAAATGCATGGTCTTATTCTCAGTGTTTGAACATTGCGTGTTGTATCTTTGGCCTGGGTGAAATACTGCGTAGGAAACTTAAACGCTGAATTGTAATAATTTTTTATTGCTCCCCCCCTGTTTTTTAAAAAGTGAACTTTTGACTATGAAGTTGAATGTGTTAACTCCTGTTCTTTTGTGTCTAATTTTTGAACTTGAACGGAACGGTCATACTTAGCTCTTGTATTCAGTTTGTGATTGACCAATCTGAACGGACTAGGATTATTTTTGCCACAAGTGATTTTGGTTCCATATTGTGGCAGTACCAAACTTCATTTTTCATTTTGGGGAGGGAAGGGACTATTCAAATTAAGGGTACTGAATTTAGACTGGGAAAAGGAAGAAGTGATGACAAACGATAGCAAAGGTAGTAAACCTTAAGTTGAAAATAAAGCTTCTGTGTTGTATAATACTGAAAAGGTAGCTGTAGTTTCAAGTTTTGTATGTAGGGGTGACACACTGCTAAGCAGTGATAACAGACATTAAGGCAGATGTAGGCCATTGCATTCCAGCACTTGTGTCTCTCTCCAGAAAGCTTCTGGTGGAAGCTACAACATAATCTAGATAAACTAATATAGAGATCTAATAAAAGGAACCTTGCCAATTGTGGGTGGAAGGAAATCTGGAAATGCTAGAAGACTAGTACACTATTAAAAATAGTAATGGCTTGTGATGCCAGATAATTTAGACTCTACTCACTGAAGAATCCTTATGTGCAGGTGAATCCTTGAAATGCACTCTGCATCAGGATTGTTGAATTGTTTTGCTCCAGACAGTAATGTCTATCTTCATGCACTGGTTGGAGTTTATGACTGTAAGTAAGTACCACTGAACTTAGCTGAGCAAATGCATTTCAACTATGAAAAGCAGCGTGTATAAGCAAAAAAATAAAGTCCTTATGTTTACTTGGAATGTAGTAGAAACTGCTTTCTGTTGTGCATAGAACTGGTTCAATGTTATAATCAATGAATAGACTACAATATACATAAAAGCATGTGTAACACATCATTCTAACTTCTTCATAAAGGATAACTGATGGATAAAAGTTAAGACTGAAATTTGTGATGCTTAACTAAAGTTTATGTTGGAAATGGTGCAGTTTAGAGTTTAATTCCCACTTCTCTTGTTGAAAAATCTTATAGAAAATACTTTATTTTTTTTAATGTAGCGTGATGCTCAAACATGCAAGTCAGACCAGCAAAATCCTTTTATTTCTGTTTGCTTTCCTGTGGCAACAATGCCTCTTTGCATGGCTCTGGTTTTACCATTGTTCTGGCAAGCTTTGGAAGATACCGGTCACCAATATACTAGAAACCTGTTGGATGATGGAAAAGCCATGGGTTTAAGGACTTGTATGCCTGCAGCCACCTCCTCAGTCATGATCAAAGCTTGTTTTGCTGGGCACTGTGTTCCCTTGGTCACGTGGATGATATCAGACCCCATCCCTCTTATGTTCAGCTCTTGAAGTGTCTTGCTGTTCCTTATTCCTACACCAGTCCTTCACTTTCTAAATGTGCGATGAAGCTGTCCTCACTGCCAGCTTGTTGTTTTCCTGAATATGCTGGCCAGGCTGAAATGATATACATCATATTGCAGGCTGCTTGCTGCCAAATTTTAGTCACATATATATTGCTCAAGCTGCAAACCTCCAAAGCAAACACAGAGAGGAAATCAAAATTAAATTAATCCTCTCCGAGGATGTATAAAGTATGGCTGCACTGAGGTTTACAAGTTGAGGGTGAGAGGTACCATTGGTTGCGTGGGAGCTGGAAGCCACTGGTATGCACAACTCCTTGCTGTTGCATTGCTTGTCTGGGCTGGATATGCTTAGCGTGAAGACCTTAGGGTTTTTTAATGATAACTAGCAAATGACTCTGCAAAACCATGGCTAACTATGGAGCCATAGGGCATTCTTGGCAGTTCGCATTCACTGGATTAAAGGCAAATGACTCGCCGCTTTCTCTGGAGGCCTCAGAGCTGTTCATTTGGTTCATGTAATGTAGTCAAAGCATCTTAGCTGAGACAGAACAAAGCTCTGGAGTCTTCACTTTTGGACATGGTATGAATGTTAGGTTGGAGACCTACTTTCTGTCATTCTTGGTTGAGAGGACTGGTTTAAGGACAGTGCTTAGTTCTGTTGTGCTGCTGCTTTCCCAAAGGCTGGTTTGGTGCTGGCCAGCAGGATAAATGTGCCTCTTGAAGGCTTTGATGCCAGATCTCTCTCAGCTGGCATAAGGAGTGGAGCCATGAAGTAGTAGCTGATGATGTTCTTAAAACACCTAATGGCTATACCTAGTCCATTTTCATGTGGAAAATGCGCATGAAAGGAGTACTGCCTGCAGGAGCTGAAAATTAATTGGAATTACATGGCAAAACTTCACGTAATTGCAAAGTAGATTTGAACGCTTTTTCATCCAGAAAAATATTTTTTGTTTTTCTGGAGTTATAAGATTTGGATTTTTATAATCTCACCTTAAATGAAATGATATCTCATATTGTATAGCTACTCAGAAAAAAATGCCTTAACAGGCAGTGGCAGTCATAAAGTAATTAATCTACTCACACAAGCAGAAATATAGACTTGATTGCTTCTTCATGACTTCTTCACCAAATATTGTGCACTGGAAGAAGGAAATAAAAATCGTGCCTGTTTTTTTCTATAAGTTTAAAAGAGCTTCAGGATTGTAAACCTAATGTAGACTGACATCAGTGATCACCGTGATGTACCTGCTGCTTGCTCTGAAGTTTATTTAATTATTAGGAGCATTTAAACTGTTGTCTTGGATAATTTAAATGTCTGGTTAAATTGTTTTGAGAAGTAAAGTTGTAATAGAGTAGCTTAATCTTGAGTTGCTTATTTTCAAAGTTTGTCCCCCGGAACACACCTGAAATAGATGAGTTCAGGGGCTGAAAACGTGCCCTGTTTATCCTGCCAATACAGAGGAAAGCATCTGCTTGCGGTCTTGCAATATTATCTGTTACTGAGACTTTGCTACTACTCCCTGTTGTTCAAGATGAGACTTGCAGAGAATAGTACAGCTTTCCCAGAAGAGCTCCTGTAGTGGGAAATTACCAGTGTGTTGTCCTGCTGCAAATTATCTGTCCCATCTTTTGTAAGCTTAATCTTTGTACAAGTTCTGTATGATTAATATCTACTGACTGGAAAACAATTTTCCATGGCTTCCCTGCTAAATATGTCAGTTTAGGTTACTGGTGAAACTTGGATGTCATTAATCAAGCATATAGTATAGGCCTAGGAGGGAGAGCGTAAGAATTATTGTCTGTACTTGGTGACTGTACAAGGACTGACTGCTTGCCAAAAGAGTTAACAGAGGTGAAGTAACGTACTGTGCATGTCGACTTGTTGATCTGCCGACCTCAAAATTTTTCCATGGAGTAGAGCACCCACTTGTGAACTTTAAACTTGCTGACAATAGGCCTGGGATTTTTGGTATCATTGATAGTAAAAATTCTGAACCCTCAGACAAAAACTTCTGATCTCATGAGATCTCTGCTGAAAAAGGAGTTATTCTGGGGAGAATCAAGGAACCTGCATGTCTTAAAACCTATCCTTTGAAACTGTCATTTATCACCAGTCCGTTTCCTCACCCACAAATGAAGCGGGCAGCTATCTGGCATTGAAGGCAAACTTCAACAAGATCTGAAAAGGTAGGGGTTTTTTTGTGTGGGTTTTTTGTTTGTTTGGGGTGTGTGTGGTGTTTTTTTTTTTTTTTTTTTTTTTTTTTTTTAATGGTGAATGTTAAGTTATAATCTTAATGACTTGTTTAACTATACTTTGCTTTGTCCTGTATGTAATAAACTTGTTTCTAATTTGAATAAACAGGTATTAAGTATCTGTTGGTTTGATACTCAATGACTTGGAATAGAGTTAAGGTTCTGACTTACATTGAACTACATATCAAAAACCTGGAGCACAAGGCTGACTTAGAGCATGTGTCCTACTTGAAAGTTAGCTGTGTAGCACAGCAGAAAATACAGTAAAAAGGGATGGCATGTATCTTGCAGTAGTATTTAAAAATATTCAACAGATTTGGCAAAGGTGCTTTGGGAATTGCATGATCATAAGAATACAGTTTCTTCCTTAAAGGTTTGTAAACTATACCGTTAAAATTATTGCAAGATGTCTTCATTAGTGGAGAAAAGTTTTAGGATTAAAAATGTCATGCCAGTGGACAATGCTTTCTCATTTCTTCTGTATTCTTGCTTTTGTCATGTTGTAGATACGAGTGTCTGCCAAACTAGACTGGTTTGTAGAAGTCAAATGCAGGCCCTAGTAAAAAAGGAATCTTGTAATTTTAGTTAGTTTATTTTTCATATTCTGTTAACTTAATTAAAAATGATCATAACTTGGTTGCAGTTTACTGAAATGTCTAAGAATAAAATGGAAGCTGAATTTCATCAAAGCTAAATTCTAAAACAGAATAAGGATTTTCTTCTGATTTTTTTCCAAGTTCAATGAATGAGAGTGGTTAGCTAATTAGTATTTGATTTTTTTTCTTTTTTCTCTAAGCCGTTACGAGAGTTCTTCTGCAATCAGAAAGCTCTTCTTATATAGATACCTGAGTGTGCATATTTGGTAATTGTTTCCTGGTACTATCTAAAGAAAGCATTGATATAGTAAAAAAGAAGCTTCCCTTGAAATATGGTGTAAAATGAAGCATAGCTTTTTAATCACTGTAAATTTTGCCTGAAACTAATTAATTTTATATTCCCCTTAGCTGTTGTATACTGTATATATTGTATATATGTATTTATAGCACACATATATATTTATATCCATTTTGTTAATATGCAAATAAAAATGCATCTGACTGGAAGCTCCTCAGTCTTACAAGAAATGCTAGCAACTATGTGTGTTAGACAATTGTAGTAAAGCCCTTAAACTATGGAAAACAAGCATATTTCCCTTTTCTACCTTAACTGAGAATTATTCAAAGATATTATTTTTGTATGATGACTTTTTCCACAAAAATAGGTTTTCATGTTTTAGCTAACATTGTCATTGAAACTAACTTTCAAGTAGCATGGCTTGAAAAGTAGTCTTTTGAGTCTTCAGATTTCAAATATGTTTTTTTTTCACCTGTCTACTTTCTACTTTTTTCCTGCATACATAAGAGTGAGAAATTTGTTAACAAAAAGTGTCGAGTTGCATTATTTTCTCCTCTTTTTCTCCCTCTTATTTTAGAGGCCAACTTAATGCTCCGTCTAGGTAGACTTGATAAATGGAATTGTTCCAAGTCTTGTGTGTGAAAACAAGGCAAGGATAGACTAGAGTTGAAAATCTGCCAAAACAAACTTGAGCGAAATAGCTTAGTTTGTCCGGTGCTGCACTTTCTAAGGCCACGGGGATTTTTAAAGGTATTTCCGTTCTCAGATATATGTGGTCCATTGGGTGTCACAAGAGGCAAGCGCCTTTGTAATGAATGAAGTCGGTGTCCTGCAGCACTTAGGTGGGATTTCAGTCATCTTGGTAAGGAAGAAGGGACTGAGCTAGGCCCAGCTGTACTGTTTGACACCATAGAAGCTTGTGGTATTTAAAGTAAAAACTGCTATTATGTATATAGGTGGCGACAACTACTACAGGGTCTTAAGAAAGCAAGCTAATGTAAATGAAGTTCTTTGAGTTCTTTCATGTTGGCATTTCAAATGCCTGCCTTCAGCTTGCAAGGCACTGAAGTAGAATATACAAGCTTCTCTAGATTAAATTTGAAGTACTGCACGTTTTAAGCTGTGTGTTTACGTTTTAAGAAGCATCTTCGTAGCTGATTTGAGGGTTTATGAGTGCATTTCATTAGAAGTGTAATGAGTAGGTTCAAGGGAAAACAAGGATGAACAGAAAACCTGGAGATAATAAGGGAAATCACTGGAAGATCTAGGATCTAGGATAAGTGTGTGAAGGGAAGAGGAAATAAGTGTGTCTTTAACACAGGAAAAATTACTGCAAAAGAGAAGGGATTGAAATCTTGTCCATGTTTGCTATGGATGAGAGAATTGGACTTTAATATTAGATCAAACTTTCCTATATGCATTGAACTAAACTGTGGCAAGTTCTGATGTCTCTGCTGCGATGTAAAGGAAAGAAAGATTGGCCTAAATATTTGCAGGACTTATACTAACAACTAACACTGCTGTGAAATAGAAGAACTAAAGATGAAAGGGACTGTTGCTGACCTCTCTCAGACTCTACCCGTTATCTGCTGTCACGTTGGACTTTTTCATAAATGTCCATTTTCCTTATGGTGCTAGTTTAACCTTAAATTGGAATGGATTGTCATTTATGAATTAAGAGTGTATTCACACTGTGGGCAGATTCTGCCTGCCTATGTGAAAGAAAACATCCTTCCAGCTTTACTACAAAATTCTAGATTTTCTCTTTAGATAATACTAGCCTAAAGAAAACAAGGATTTGAATTGCCTTACAACTGGAAAAGCATCACTGACAATGTAACAGCCAAGGTAGTTTTCTTGGAAATGGGTGAGAGCTTTTGAAAAGGGTGTCCAGGAAGCTTTTGGTACTTTTGATCTACCTGTTTGGCTGTTGGATCAACTTTTCTAAGCATTAAAACTATAGTAAAATCTAGCAGAAGGGCACTTGGGGAAAAATTTTATTTGGCCTCTCTCTTCATAGAAACACGTGAGATAAAACAGAACTTAGACATTCTCCTGTGCATGGGAAGGAGTGAAGTATACAAAAATGTGTTTAGGGAGTTCATTGAAAGTGCGATGCATAGTAAATGAATAAATTATTTTGCTAGAACATATACATATACATAAAAGGGATCACTGTTTGCTACAGATGTGAAGGTCAGGAGGTACCTTGTTACAGTCTCCAGTTAATAAAATGTGCTTAGTTGTTGTATCAAAGCTTGTAGGCACTACTAAAACAGAGTATGTCTCAGTGCATGAACCTAAATGAAAAGTTTGATAGAGTTAAAATTTTCTTCTAAATTCTAGGCATTGAATGTCATAATTTCTTTATCTCTTACGTAAAATCCTTCCGTAATCCTTGGGATGAGAGGATAATCAATGTAGGAAGGGACAACAGGAGGTTGCCTGTAGTTTCCAGTACAATTCTTTTGGCACCTTTTTTTTTTTTTTTGGTGATGATTGCTATCTTTTAGATTTTTCTCAAAATATCTCAGCTTTCTTAGTGAACTAAGACTGTATGCTCACAGTATTTTCCAGATGTGGAATCTCCCTCCTACTCCCTTCTCCAGCTCTGATATAACATGTATATGTGCAGGTTCACGCTGATGCTACATGCGAGTGGCAGTGAGCGTGATTACCAGGAAGAGCTGAACATTTTCCTTCCTGAAAATGATATCAGTCAGCACTTCAGAGTATGAATAGTAAATATGGAAGATCCTGAAGGTAAACAGAACAAGCTTTGAGGAGAAAAAGAGATAACAAAAATCATGTGGCGATGTCCTTTCACTTTTCATTCTAGAGAAATGTTTAACAATTTTAGTAAGAATATTGCTTGAAAAAGTATATCTCTGTTGTCTAATTTTGAAACTGTTAAGCCTGCTAGACACCAAGAAGAGGTCTGATAAGAAAAAGTAACATAATAAATGAAATTAAACTTTATTTTCTTATGGAAAACACTAAGTGGTTTTGAAATTTTATGCTATGAAATTATATGGTGCTGTTCAAAAAACCCATTTTTAAGTATGGGGTGATCTTATAGCAAGGTAAAATATAATTCAATTTAGCAAATAATTTTGGACCTTTTAAGAGGAACAGGTAAGTTTCTTACAGTTCAAAGTAGTGCTCTTTAATGTGTGTGTTGAAGCTGTTCAACCATTAAGATAACTTACATGCAAGAATGACAGAAGTTAAATTATATCACTTCTTTGTATGTTTCTGTGGTATATGCTGTTGTCTGTTGATCTTTAACTTTTTCAGCCTTTTTCATAGCATGAGATTAACTTTCTGTGAAGGTTAATTGGGGAAAAAAAATTGTAATGATATTGTTTACTAGAGGTTTATTGCTTATTTCCCTAGCTGTGGAGTATGGAGTCCCTGGTTTGAATTAGTGTAGTATTTGTCAAAAGCATGTATCCTTGGGGTGCCCGATTCAAATGATGTTGATTTACAAAACCTGGAACGTTCAATTTAGCTGTGTTTAATGAGACTTCTTGTAGCTTAGCCTTTAAAACCTTAGGTGTCGGCATGAAAATGACCTAGGATTATTTGCAGAGGTACTAAAACTGATCAAGAAACTGCTTCCTGATTCTCCAGTGTCATCCCTCTACCGCTTGCACAGGTGCTGCAGTTTGGGCTGAGAAAGTGGAGAAAGAAATTAAGCTAGGGTGAGCAACTTGTGAAGGCAAAAAAAACCCCAAAACAACTAACCAAAAAACCAAACCACCACGGGCACACACACACCCCCCAACCCAAAATCCCACCCTCCCCGTGTTCATACCCCAAACCTCAAAATCCTAGAAATTTGAGACAGACAGTAGATGAGGAAGTGTCCTTTACAGCCATCTGTGAAAAGTAAGCTTAACAGGTATATGAAGTGGGGAAGGAAGATAAGAATAAAAGTCTGAACAGTAAGAGTCCTTGCCTGGTCAGGAAGAGTGGGACAGGGTAGGAAACCTTCAAAGTAGATGGCTACTTAGTGTCTTCTGTTTGTAAAGACCAATGGGTTTCATTCCAGTTTGCTGCACTCTACCATGGTGTATGACAACTGCTATTTTTTAATTCTCTTCTTGCTTGAATAGCAGAAACTTGTATAGTGGATCAGAAGGTGATCAACAGTTGGGACAAGCAGGTTTCAATGCCTGACTGTAATGTAGAATTTTATTTTAGGCTGGATTTTTTACAATAAACTGAGAAGCGGTATGCGACTGAAGTTCGAACAGTAGTGACAGCTTTGATGTCAAGTACTTTAAAATAGGAAATTCTGTAAAACTTTAACTTACCTTTGTCATGCATATGAATTCTAAAAATCTGCATTCAGAGCTTTTCTGCCTGAATTGATAACACCAGACCATGCTTGTTCAAGGAGCTCCTTGGTTGGGTTTTTCCTGTGGTCACTCTGTGGCACCAGTATTTCAGGTATAGTTCCCACAACATATTTTGCATAGAGTGGTATTTGCTTATCTTTCTGATGTATCAAGAAACTTTGTGGTGGGTTGAATGTAAAGCACTCAGTTGCCTAAGAGTTCTTGGGGGGGGGGGGGGGCAGTGGTGACCTGTCTAACAACAAAGTCATTTTGGCATTGTCAGTGTCCTACATTTTAACCTTATGTTTTACATTACATGCAAGAATATGTGAAAGCACATTTTATGTGTGCAAAACTGTAGCCCGTAACTTTAGGGACATGTTAGGGGTTATCTAGACTCCTGGTATTGGAATATTGAGCATCACAACAGCAAGCAACTCCTGTTGTGGATTTTTCTGTGAATATACTAGCCTGTTAATAATATCATCACACAGTTCTTGGGCAGCGTGCCTCGTGTATGTTGTGTGGACTTTACTCTTGAATGAAAAGTGAAAAACCTGTATTTTGTTTTGTTACTACTGTATAGTATAATCCCACACAGTAGAAAAGGAGAAAAACTAATAGGGCTCTGCTGTTTATTTTCCAGCTCTCGAGTGCCTGACTTCACAGCATTACTAGTATTTTTAAATACAGAAAAGGTGTATGACTCCACTATTTCTCAGTCCAGTTGTGCAGGCAACTGAATGGAATAGTTAAACCCAAACTTCTGGCATCTGAATTCAGCTCCTCCCAGCTTTGCTTCAGATTAACTCGTGTTGCCTGTTTTCTGCAACTCTTCCCAGTTTTCACACACCTATAGGCTTAGATTTTTGAACTAATTCTTAGAATACTTAATAAAAGAATAAATATATATTATGTTTTTTTTAAACGCCACAGTTTAATATTTTTTTCGCTATCTGAACCTCTGTAAATCACGTGTGTTCCAATGACCATCAGATATTGGTGTATGTGAATGCATTCTTACGCTATTGTGAACACTCAGGAAACAAAATGTATCTGTAAGCTTCACAGCCATCTTCCAGTTAGCTATGATTTCTATAAACCTAGGATCTCATTTGCTGTGACCTCTCTAGGTAAGAGAAAGGGAATGGGTTTGTAGTTTGCCTTACTACTGAACTCAGGCCAAATAGTAACTAATGAACATAGCAGATGTTTCTACTTTTGAAGGCTTTTTTTGGAAAGAACTTTATTAACCAGTTTATCCTTCCTCCCAGGAGATAACAGGACAGCAGTGTAGCTGAGATCTGGCAATTCATTACATAAGAGAAGAAAATATTAATGTTGACCCATGCTACGTTGACAGTAGGATTTGAATCTAACCTTCTGCTCCTTTTGCTCAGAAAAGACACGTCCAAGAGGAGTTTTCTTCAAATCTTTCAGCTACTGTGCTAACGTGATATCAGCCACATCTTTAGCAATTTGGAATACAAGCCAGATTTGTGTGCAAATTCAGGGTAGCTCCATTGGCTTAATAGTGTTACTACAGATATTTATTCATTTTACCATTAGATCATAATTTGACCTCTGTTTTTGATGAACAAACAACCCATGTTTGATTTGCTGCTTTGCCATTGGGATAGGAGGGCTGTGGAGCTGAAAGGTTATAGCAAGTTCCTTCTCCTCTTTTGATGAGCTCTGAGGCATTCATCTGTAGTTAATTAAGTTAAGCATAAGACAGGATGGCTGTGTTGAAGTTTCTTACCAGAAAGTGCAAAGAACTTTTTTGCAGGCAACATCATTCTAAAGTTCTTTTTGTGCTTCAGTGGATGTTCTCCTACATTCTGTCAAGAACGTAAAGGTAGCAGCCTGGAGGACCTCTGTGTTGGATAGCCAGTGAACAAGAGATGGTTGAAGTGGGTTTAGTCATTTTTAGTAGTAGTGTAAGGTATGCAAGAAGATCATGATAAAGAGAATACAAGCATGGAAATATTCACATAGTCTTTGTTTTTTGCAGCTCTTTTCCAGGGACTCACCCTCTTGGGTGAAAGGACGCTCTGCTCCTGGTGCTTTGTCCTGCTGGCCTGGGGGAGTGAGAGGCAGCTGCAGCTTCCACAGAGAGAGCAGGGTTTTGCATGGCTTTTCTCCCTCACTTTCTCTCATTACATGCAACCATCCTCCTACTGCCCAGCACCCAACTCTTATTCCAGACACTTCAATTCCTTCTTCCTGAACCCAAGAGTTTAGGATGCAAAGGTATTTTGAGTACCTGATGCCGGTGGTCTATGTGTCAAGAACTTATGACCTTGAAAATTGGTTTCCTTTGATCACCCTTTGTTCCATTGTTCAGGAAGTATGCTTAACTACAAGGGGTGAAGTCAAGAATGATGTAATCATCATGGAACAATTAATCAGTACACTCACTGTGCTTTTCCAGGTGGAAAGTAGTAACAACAGTTAGTTATGCTCACATCTGCATAGAATATGTACAATAAATTATGCACAAAATCAAACATCTTTTAAGTGCATTATTTAGGGCATGCTTCCAGAAATGAGAAGAACCAAACCCACTTGATAAGCAGGTAGTTACATCATTTCTACTGATTGCTTACAGATTTCTGCTGAGGAAAAGGCTGGAGCAATGTGGGGTCACAAACCAGTTTATTGTCTTGAGCCACCCAGTTAATATGAGAACAGTCTCCTTAGAAAGTCTCTCCTTTGTTCTACCTTGTTCATTTCACCTGTAAGATTCAGGTGATATTGTACTTAAAGGTCAGTAACTTTTCAGTGCTTTTCAGTTCAGAAACTTTTCAGTTTCATCAAATCTCATGCTGAGCTGAATGTAGGGATTAAATGTGAGAGTTGAGCTATGCTTAAATTTCTTTTGAAATTGTAAAGGGCCATTTTAAACTGAAAATGATGTTCAGATAAATGAGATTTAGTCCATACAATCTATCCGTATCTCTGAAGCAATGTAGATTTCAGGTCAGTTGGAAAAAGCACTAGAGCACTTAAACCTCATTTATAAGGAGCAAAATTGCTTTGCTTTTGTAACTGAACATGTGTTCTTCTGTATCAACATCTCTGTGACCATTTGTGTTTGTGCTGACTGCTCCGATGTACAATGTGGGCTAGAGTCCTTTCTAGCTGAAAATTCAAGAGTTTCCAGTGTACATCATTGCTCTTTCATGCAACATAGAAACTTCTTACGAGAGCTGTGTTATGTGCCCTGCACAGGTATGTAGGAGGGCAGAGACATTCCTTTTAGTCCTCTGTTTCTGTGGCAGGACACTGGCTTCGAGTTGAAGAGGGGAATAACAGAACCATACCTGACAAAAAGTGAATCTGGTGTTTCAGTCTGTGGTCAATGTAGATAGAGGCTGTTTCAGTTTAATACCCTGTGTACCAGGAAGGTGCATGCAACTGGGCGGCATATCTAAAAAGGAGATTTTTTTTTTTTTCCGCTCACCTTTTAAGCTTGCTTTGTTCTAGAACATGGTGGCTCCTTATAGGTGGTCTAATAGCAAGTTTTAACTGTGGTGCTTCTTTCTTCTTGCGTATACAGTGGACTGAGTGTTTATATCGCTGTTAAACTGTGATTCTGAGCACCTCCAGTCTGATCTGGGACTTACTTTATGAGCTAGTATACGTACGGGCCACATAGCGATAACTTAGCGTAAAGAGCTTTTGAGCTACTGCTGTTCTTGTGTGGCTTTGGTTTGTTTCATGTAACTTAAGGTGGGAAGGGCGCTCTTGACCTAAATACTGTATTAATACTTCACTTGTCTTGTTAGATGTTTTCATATGGCTTTAAATGTACTGGAAGACAAGAAGCTTAAAGATGAGTTCTGAAGTTGTTTAGCTGAACTTGGAATATCTTTCCTGGAGCAAGACAGAGAAGGAAAGAATAGTGGAAAAAAGGCAGCAACTGAAGAGGGGAAAAAGCTGGATGGGTTTTACAACCATAAATGGTAAAAGTAACCTTGCTCTGCTGCCAGCAAGCAGAACGATGGAATAAGGTTTTGATTTACAGGAACAGCTCAACAAGGGTCTTGTAGAGTGCTTCATGCCTGCTATAAAAATGTGATTTGCTATAAAATGGGAGAGATTTAACAAGAGAATTTAAGCATCGGCAACAGCGCTGTTTCATGCAGAATGTGGATGCCTGCTTTTAGAGTTCTGGAAACACAAGCTAGTTTGGAAAACATGAAGTTTTCCAAGAGACACTGTGGATTATTTTTACTTACTACCTGAACATGTTAAACTTTTTGGTTCTTTGCCCATCCATCATGAGGTTTCTAAAATTAAGCAACATTTATTCTTGTAATTATTTCTTCAGATAATTGTTTCCCAGGAGCTAGGCTTGTAGTAAGCTGCCTAAGGACATCCAGGTAGGTGTGAGATGCTTTCCCCTAATTCTAGTATTCTGTCTTGTTGTTATATAGCCTGTATAGTCTCTCCCTATCTGTATATTACATGTTTATTTAAGAAGGTAAATTTGTCAGCTTTAAGCTCATGTGGTCAGTTTACCAGTAAAACTTCACAATTTCCCCAATTTGCAGTTCCCCAGTCTCCTGCTCTGGAGTGATTGAAGCTCAGAACTTAAATTTTCTTAACGGAAAGCTTGTGAACAAATGTTCCAAGTAGTGTTTGGGAAGTGGAGGACAGGGAACAGTAGCATTTGTGGATGCCTAGTGTCATTCCTTGTGAGGACTCCACTGGAGGGGGGAGGGAGAGAGGAAATGGGAATTTGTTTCTGAAAAGTGAAGCATCAAGTTGACTGTGAAGAATTAGCTATCCCAGTTAAAATCTGGGGCCAAATGTTTCCTTTAAAGGACTTGCTCTTAGTCAAAGGCAGAAGAAGGGGGACTCGGTTGCATACCACTTCATGGCTTAAACCGAAACTGAATGCTGAGATTATCTGTCACACTTAATTAAGCCAAGTTAAGCCTTCTTCATTTGCTTTAATTGCATCTCCATAATATTACTGCCATTTCAGATAGTTCAGAAATGACTGGTTTAAGAATAAACACATTCCTGAATATGTGCAAGAAACAGGATTAAATTATTAGTGTGAATTATTGTCTTCAAATTGGGAAGCAACTCAAAGATTGTGGGACACTAGTGTAATAGAATGTATAGTTGCCTATCTGAATATATGATTTTTGTTTCTTTTCGAATCAAATTGAAGCTTTCTTAACCTTTAAGGAAGAGCAAAGGATATTTTTATCTTAGTTCTTTTATGGCTTATCTGAACAACATTGATGTAAATGTTCTGTCTTTATGGAAACTCAATGACATAATTTGAAGTTTCGTTTTTGTGTTTGGAAGTATCAACATTACACAACTAAACTATTGGATTTAAGCTGTCTTGCATAAATTCAGAATAGCAATATGCCTTTTAAGTGTGTATAAGTGAAAGCTAATAAATACACTGATTTATACTTGCACATACAATGTGTGCAACTACTGATACGGTACTGCCAGTACTTAAATTCTAAGCTCTTCATTTAAAGGTTTTTGAAACTCTGCACAGTAAAAACTGTGTTCAGAATTATCTGGAGGACATAATCCTCAAGAGATCAGGGATAAAAGCCCAGTAGTAGAAATATTTATTTTTTTTTTTAGCATGCACAAAAAATAAATGCAGAGATCCTGAATGTGATATTACAGCATCTAGTAATTTGACTTGAAGGATATTTCTTCTTAATAAAACTAAAATGGTTTAAAACTTTTCAATATATTTTTGCTATAGGATAAATAAGCAATGCTTTCAAACTACAAAGTAGCATGTCTCCTTAACTGCAAGAGTAGCTGAGAGGATCCATACAAGCAAAATTTTGATTTTCTGTAGTATTGTAATTAATGTTCAATCATTTTGGCAGAAAGGATTGCTAAAAACTCACAAAGAAAAAAAAAACCACACTATCTCTATTGGAAAAAAAAAGAAGTTATTCATTAGTATCATGATATACTGAGAAACTATTGCACTGTAACAATTTTATGGCTGTCTAAGTATGCTTACATCAGGGTTATGATACAGATGCAGGATGCAGAGTTGAATTTGGAATACCTTTTCTTTGGCAAAAACGTAGGTGTAGCTCTCCTCCCTGTGTTACATACTCTTCAAGTACTACAGGTTTAAAAAGTTAAAATGAGGCCCAAAGATGCAAAATCGGTTGCTCAGTAATGATTTCTTAAATGGGAAAAAGCCTTTTGCATAGGCTCTGAATACAATTCTGTTTTTAATGAGGAAAGAAGTTGGGATTGAAGCTCACTCATCCTCAAAAGAGGGAGGTATTTAATCAGTTCAAATTTCAAGGTCAGTGATGTTTCTTGCTAGTTCAGAAGAAAGAGGTTAAAAAATTGGAGTTTTGCTAACTCTGGAGACTTAACTTATTGATGACTGAGGTGAATGATTGGTTATTTCAAATGATCAGCTAATTACCTGATGAGGAATGTGATTTTTTTTTTTTTTTTTTTTTGAAACTGAAAAAGGAAGCAAAACTGCATCATTACATCCAAGTAGACCCAGGATCCTATGGCTTGTTTAAAATGAGAGACTAATCCTATCAGCATCTCTGTATGCACTGTTGCTGTACATTAACTGAAATCTCAGTGTATGACCTATGCCCTGCATGGAGCCTTCTACTTGCAGATCTTAAATGAGGGTGCATCCACTTCAGACAATGTACTGGTTTAGTCACGTATCTGGGGAAGGGAACGCACAGCTGTGTCTTTGAGTTTGGTTTTTTTTTGTTGGCTTTTTTTTTTTCCCTACTGATCATTAAGCTGTGGTGGGAAAATTATACTTTTCATTTTTGCCTTTAAATGGAGAAGTACCTTGGAAAGGATAGTCGTACTTTAACTGTGCATTACACTGAGTGACTCCTTGCCGTTTTGTGGGTGTCTTGTATGGTGTCTCATTTCCTAGCTAGAATGTGAAAACCTCTTCCCCAAGGTTATGAAGGTTATTTAGTTACTTAGGACCAACTTCTTCCTCTCCTCTGTCAAGTTACAAAACTTCGGTAGCTTCAGGTCAGGCTTCAGGGTAGGGAGGTTGCTGCTAAAAAAAAAGATAAATGTGGCCTTATCCAAATATAGAGGTTTACAGAGGCACAAAACAGAAAATGCAATTCCAGAATTCTGAAGCTTGACACCCGTACTTCAGGTTTACTACTGCTATGAGTGAGTTTTGTGCATTTTGGTCTCCAGGGTTGGCTGAGAAACATACAGTCATACTGTGGTAAAAGCTGTTTTTTTTTCTCTAGTATTCATGGTCTGGGGTCTAAAGATGACTTCTCTCTGTAGAATAAAAAGATTTTGTATCTTCTCAGTTATATCTGTGTCTCTGTAAGTAAGTGGTTTTCCCCTGATGTTCACTTATGTGAAATGGAAATGCGGTCATTAATATCAGAGCTGAATCTTGCAGCAGTGTGGACAGTTAATATTGAAAGCCGTGTCAGCACCAAGATTGGTGGAGAGTTTTCTTTCCGTAAATGTATGATTCAATCTCAGTCATGGTCAATGCAGAAGAAATGTTGCGATTGTAATAATTACCTGGTCAATGTTAAGATGGATACTGTTTTGTAGCAAAGAAGGTACCCCTGCATGTTACGACTAGCTGTTGTCTCACTGAGTAAGACATGATTTACCCTATTCACCAATGTTAATGGTAAGCTGAACTGGTATGCTTTGCACCTCTGCAAGTGTTCTGTCAAATGTTTTGGGGCTGCTCTTTCAGCTATAAACTGATGTTATAGATACATTGTTGTGACTAACCCTTGTCAGCGTATCAGTACATAGAATCACTAGTTCAGAAAGTTCAGAGTTACTCTACTGTCGTGATGCTTTTGACAATACTGACTTCCCCTTAGACTATGTTCATTACATGTGTAGACAAAACCAGACGTTTCATGCATACACAAAAATGTCTGTTTGGCATAGCAGCATTAATCTCCACATTTTTGTGCTTATGTTAACCTGCCAAATAGAGCTGTGAATTAATGTAAAAAGAGAAAAGAAATATTTGTAAGCTTTCATTATAAAGGCTTAAATGTAACAGGGTTTTTGGACACTGGAGAATACCGTTGCCACACCAAGATAACACAGCATAAGCATCTACTGTTAGGAATTAGTCTTGTGCTCCTCTTTTTTTTCTTTTTTCTCTTTTAATAAATTTCATAGAATCATTCTCATTGGAAAAGACCTTTGAGATATCAAGTCCAACCATCAACCCAGCACTGCCAAGTCCATCACTAAACCATGTCCCTAAGCACCACATTTACACATTATTTTTTTTTTTAAACACCTCCATGGATGGTGAATCAGCCGCCTCCCTAGACAGCCTGTTCCAATGCCTGACCACCCTTTCAGTGAAGAAATTTTTCCTAATATCTAATCTAAACATCTCCTGCTGTAACTTGAAGCCATTTCCTCTTGTCCTATCACTTGTTATCTGGGAGAAGAGACCGACCCCCACTTGCCTACAGCCTCCTTTCAGATAGTTGTAGGGAGCAATAAGATGCCTCCCCTCAAGTCTCCTCCAGACTAAACAACCCCAGTTCCCTCAGCTGCTGCTCACAAGACTTGTTCTCCAGCCCCTTCACCAGCTTCATTGCCCATCTCTGGACATGCTCCAGCACCTCAGTGTCCCTCTTTCAGCACACAAGAGTGCTGATGGACTACACCCCACCCTGACACATAGCCATAAAATGGGATATTCCTACACAACAGTTGACCCTATATCACCGCCTAGGTTTGATTAAACCTGTGACAGCAATTTCCATACTGAAAGTAGCAAGGGGCCCAAAACTGAACACAGTATTCAAGGTGCGGCCTCACCAGTGCCGAGTACAGGGGACAATCCCTTCCCTTGTCCTGCTGGCCACACTGTCTCTGATACCAGCCAGGGTGCTGTTGGCCTCCTTGGCCACCTGGGCACTGCTGGCTCATGTCCCCCCAGCCATCAGCCAGCACCCCCAGGGCCTTTTCCCCCAGGCAGCTTTCCAGCCGCTCTGCCCCAGGCCTGTCACATTGCATGGGGCTGTTGTGACCAAGGGCAGGACCCGGCACTTCTCCTTGTTCGGACTTCACCATCACCCACTTGGAAGATGAGTAATGGGTAGTAATCAGAGGGCTGTACCAGACAAGGGAGTTCTCTAGTAACATCCCTTACCTGGGCCCCAGGAAGGCAGCAGACTCCCCTATGGGTTGGGTTTGCTTGGCATTTTTGGCCCTCTGTTCGTCTCTGAGAGCAATCACGGATGACAACCACCTTTCTTTTCTTCCTGGCAGAACCATTTGCCTCATATTTAGCACTGCAGATTGCTATGTTCAAAGCAAAAATCTCATACTGCTTCACAGTGCAACATACTAAAATAGTTAAAACTATTTGTGAGCAATACCACGTGCTTGATCTTTCAGATAAATTAGTGAAGTGCATGAAAAGCATGGGTAGTGCTAACTCATCGCTTCTCATTTTTTTCTCGGGGGTTAAAAGGGAGCATCTCCTCCTGCACTGAGAAGGGGAGGGAGCTTGACACTCTCCTTGCTCCCTTTCCTTATCTGACAAAGATGACTTCTCACCAGTGGAACCTTGAATAATTGCAATACATTATTTGAACAGACAAACCTATTGACCAAAGCAGAACTTTATTCATTAGTGTAATAAAACCTGACTGGAGATGTTTAGCTGTGTTGCTCCAATTTCATCATTTTTCCAATGTTATCTGTGTACTATTTTGTATCATAAGTCTGGAGCTCCCATATTTTCATATTTTGATGCTATTAGGATCTGAAGAAACCATCTGAAAATGGATTTTTACTTGAGAAAGGGTGTGTGTGCATGCATGCACACACATATGTATGTGTGTGGGTTTTTTTAAGGAATCAGGCCCTCTACACATTTTCCAGTCTGAAAGAAGTCCTGTTGATAGTACTGGGTAAGTAGTAGTGGGTCAGTGCCTCATTTACAGCTAAAGAACTTGCCCTTCTTAAGAACATGTTCTTTACTTTCCTACATCGGCTTATGAAGAAGTGGAAAAGGCACTGGTAGCAACTTCTTTGCAGGTACAGGACTCTTGGGTCAGTGTAAAGTATGGAATTGCTGTCACAGGTTTAATCAAACCTAGTCAGTGATATAGGGTCAACTGTTGTGTAGGAATATCCCATTTTATGGCTATGTGTCAGGGTGGGGTGTAGTCCATCAGCACTCTTGTGTGCTGAAAGGTGTTTCTTTGCTGGTGTGTTTAAGTGTACCACTGTAATTGTGCCACAAAATGTATGGCTACGTACCCACTGGCAAACCTGTTTGCCCATTTAGTATGCAGGGAAAGAAAAGGAGTGATGATCACCTTCAGGACTCAGGACTATGAAACTGAAGAGAATGGACTTGCTTCTGCTAAGCTCCGAAACCTTACAGAGAATTTGTTATAGGCTGGAGTGGAGGAGACTTGCTTGTAATTCTCCAGCTTTTATCCTAATGCAGTTAGGATGTGTCCTCTGGCTAGTAACCTGCTTGTAAATATGTTGGAATTAATTCCACTGGAATCTGCATAGAGTACTTAAGGTGGGGAAGACCGTTACTAACTGTGCAAAAACTGCTGAGTGGTTCCACATGTTGAATTTCCTTCCCCTTGTCATTCACATGACCACCAAACATTCTCTCTGGCAAGCACACCCCTGCCTTCAGGTGTTTAGGTTGGACATTGAGGAATAGAATGTAACATTATTTTCTCTGTCTTTGTCTTTACTGGTATTTTTCTCTCCCTTAAATTTGTTTACTGTACATAGTTGTGCCCTTTGGGATCCTTAAAACTCCAAACTTTATTTATCCTTGTCTGCATTCTGGTTTATACCCATAGAAATTAATTTAATTTCCTGTGCATACCTAACCCCCCCGCCCCCCTTTATTTTTCCTTCCCCCAATCTGCAACTTTGTGCTGTTTCTCATTATCCTTTGCTGTGAGGCTTTGAGAAAATTTACTAAGTAGAGGGGGCATAATCCCTGTAACTATTGCTCCCCACCACCCAGCCCCCTCTACCTCCCCAAACCAACCCTTCTTTAACAGACACTTAAAGTTAGTTGTGATCTAATGTTCGAGGTCAAAGATTTTTTTTTAACTTTTTAAAATCAAAGTTTAGTTACTGCTGGTGTTTGAGCAGAGAGAGTCTTTCTTCTGCGGAGTTCCTGCTCCTTGCCTCTCTTTCTTCATCCATTCTCTTTTTGTGCAGGAATTTTTGAAACTGCATAAAACCAGGTTTCCCGGTGAAAGGACAAGCATAGTGTTACCTCATCACCATAATTCTACTTGGTTTCTTTTGGAGGTGGCAGTTCTGTGGGATTGTATGGGGTACCTCTGGGTAAAATTCTTCAATCAGTAGTGCTGGTTCTACAGTATAACTTGACTTTTGATTTCTTCTCTTAGTTTTCCTGCTAGAGTTAAAGATACTCCGCATAAACGCATGACACTTTCATGGCCACAACGAAAAATTGGGTGTCTGTAGCTGTTCTGCCTCCAGCAGTGATGTGTACTTGTGCCAGCTTTGGAGACAATTCACATCCCATGTGAATATATTCCTTTTCTTTGGGACCACTTGTGATGAGTATGATTTTGAAATGGGTGCGCTTCAGAATGAAGGGTCACCAGGCTTTCCTTAGTAATAGTTAGGGATATTAAGAAGAAGTGGTTGTGATTAAGCTTTTGAAATACCCTCTTTTGTCTGTGGAACTGCATCCATGAGACTAGTTAATGACCTGGAAGCGTGTGTCAGTGTCTTAAGAATGTACTTTGTGAAATTTTCTTCTTGGTAGATTTGTTTTGGGTAAAGCCAAGAAATGAGCCTTTGGTGGGAAACAGCAATTCTTGAGTTGTTGTCAACTCTGGTTATATATGTTGCTTTTCTGACAGTTTTCTCTCTGAAGGCTGCACTTGTAGGAAAGGAATTCTGATCTGATAAGGGGTATGTTGTAGTTATTAGTCCAGAGACATTATTCTTCCTGCTGTTAACCTAAAATAATACATACTCTTGTACAGTAACCATGTTATAGGAGTCAGGAAAAAGGGAAATAAAAATCAAAAGACTCCAACCAGGCATGACTTGTAGATGGTAGTGTTACCCATAAAATTGAGCTGACAGGAAAAAGTGTTATGCATATTCCTGTTACTGCATTTTTCTTAGTTATCGTCAGTTCTTCTGCTTTTCAGATTATCTCTAGGACTTAGACACAAGGGCTTAGTCCACCAACTTGCCATGATGTTTTGTGATGGGGGGAATCTTTTAACTCTTTCCCTCGATTGGTCCTAGAAAGGAAGGAGTGACAGCCCATTCTGGTTTTCTAGCTGGCTGCACCTGGGGAGGTTGTGCCTGGAACATCTTTTCTGAAAATGAGATTGTGTTCTTCCCTGACATCTAGTGGAAAGGCAACACTTTATGATTATGTAGGCTGTTACCTGAATTCAGTTTGCTATCATTCTGTGCGATTTAGGAAAATCTATTTGAAGTCCTATTAGCAGTTGAAAAAGTAGTCATTGCATTGTGGTGAAAAGCCAAGTAGAGAAGGTGGCTGTAGTTAATGCAACCTCCTGGTTATTGTCTGGACAGGCGCATGTATTCTGCTTTTCCCATGATATTAACTGATCTATATTTTATGACCTTCTGTGCTCAACCAAACAGGTTTCCATCCTTCGAGCCTTTCCCTCTGATACTTGTTGTCCAAGTTATTCAAGCTTTTCAATATTAGACTAGTGGAAGAATCCTTTGCATTTGCTTTGATGTGAATGGGGTTCAGAGCATTTACATCTGTGTAGGCACAAGATTTGTGAACAGAGATTTGTCTTATTCTAGGTAATCTTTGACTATGTGATTACTGCTTGGTGGTTGCTTAAGAACAGCTTTGGGACCAGTAGAGGAGAAAAGCCTCTATAAAACCAACACTACTCTTTCCAGTTAGCACAGTTCAGTCTTTAAGAACATTTAGGGGAAAGATTATTCTTGCAGAAACTAGCCTCTGATTTGTGACTTTTAACAACAGTATGATCGTCACTATTTATCAATAGATAAGACTTTGAAAGATGTTCATGTTCCTCTCCAAAGTGCTAGGAGAAATGTGCCTAGGACAGGAAAAGCACTGAAAAGCACATTTGCAGTGCTAAATATGAACTGTATTAATGATGCTTTTTGGAGAAACCACAAATGCTTTGATGAGCTACTTTGCTGTAAACTTGTGTCCTTATACACACTTAAATTTCATGCTCTTTGCAGATGGTTGTTTGTAGGGGAGGGGAACCAAGAAAACCCAAACAAAATAACAATTGAGCATCTTGGTGATAATCAGAAGTTTCTAGTTTGGAAATGTTTTCCCACTTAGAAATTATTGCTTTCAGCTGTGAAAATAGCAGGCTTTTCCTGCAAAGAAAAAGAACTGGGAGAGGGGGAGGATGCATTTTAAGTATTTAAAATAAATATCAATTCTCTTCTGCAAATAGGGGAAAATAGACTCTTGTTTTAAGATCGCACAGGGATTTCATAAATACTGCTTGTGTTTGTGGATGAGTTATTAGGTCAGGTCAGAGAAGCTCTGCTTGAAAATGGAGCTCTTAATGCTGAAGCTGTGCTGACACCCTTTTTGAACAACCTCTTCAAAAAGAAAGTACCTTAGGGGCTGTATGTAAACAGAAACCCCCAATAAAGTTATTTTATTGGTTGCACTGACATAATCTAGCAGACATAATTATCTCGGGGCTGGCTAACTGCAGAGTGCTCGGAGAGATTTGCTGTGGCTGAGTGAGAGTTGTCAGTCCATCAGAAGATCGGATGTTTACAAATGCTGCCAGTCAGGTTCATTTCATATCTACTGCTAGTAGATTTATTCATAGTACCTTCTCTCTGTGAAAAGAACAACTGCTGTTCAGGCTTTTTTCCCCAAGTATAGTCAAATATTTTACAGAAATGTATTGTGACTCAACAAAGTGTGACATGGTAACCGGAGTGGAAGCCTCCAGTGAGCACGTGGTATTGGATAGCTGGACAATAAAGCTTCTTGGTGGCATGTCGTTTTTTCAGGCCATTGAAGTGTTACTGGAAGAGAGAAGCAAAGCTTTGTGTAGAGGGGCTGTATGTGCCACCCAGCGAGAGTTTCAGGCCTCTGTGTTTTGTTTTGTTTTTGTTTTTGTTTTTTTTTAAGAGCAAAGGTCAGAGTACCATTTGCCTGGTTTCTTCAAATTTCCCCACCCTCCCCACAGAAGTGTGTCCAATTCAGTCTGAGATGTGCACCGAGTGCCCTGCTCTGAAAGCAATGATACTTGCTCATCCTTCCCATTGCAGTGGAAAACTGCTGTCCCACATGGGAGGATGGGCTTCAAGTGACAAGGTCCAGTGTTACATTGGTTTTGCGATCATTTCAGTCAACAAGGATGGAAACGTTTTGACGTAGGGACTACTTTGAAATAGAACAGGTAGGTGTGATGCCATGTGCCTGTTGCTGGCTGGTGTTGGTAGTGGCTTCGCTTTAAAGACAGATGACAGTGTGTTTTTCAAAGTTAAGTCTCATACCAAGGTATGGCTTAGTGAGAGTATGGTGTGAAAGATGCTTTAATCAGGCCTGTGCTACTGGTTGGGGTTTTTTACTGTACTAGTCAAAGGAAGAATTTTTGGCAGAAATGTATTTGGTAGGTAGCCAATGACTTTCAAAGGAGTTGCAGAATTACTGCTTGGAGCATAATGTTAGCTTACTCAGCCTTCCTTGAATTGACATATGAAAAAAACAAATGCGGTTTTGTATTCAGATGGTTTAGTTTGCAGAGTTGTGGGTTTCAGAAGCTTGAACCTATGCGTGTGATAAGAGAATGGAGAATTACTCAATATGGTTTGTCTTTTCAGAAGACTTGAATAAAATGTTAAATGAGAATAGTCCTGTAAACAGTAGCACTTCAAAAGAATATTACTGCAAGTAACGCCTGCCATATCCTGGGAGGAGAGAGAAATAAGCAAGACGCATGTGCAGTGTGGTCCTGCACATTAAAGCATAAAGACTAGGTTTTAATTTGGGGGCTTATATTCCTTGTTTAACATGAATTGAAAAAATGGGGAAAAATACTGCATTTTTTTTTAAGCCTTTTCTTTAAAACAGCAGTTCAAACTTCGCCCAGACTGTAATTGTTGAGAAAAGGTGAGTAGCCGTAGTGTGTTCTCCCTGGAGCACCTAGCCCAAAAATCGCATTTGGCCTGCATTCAGCCTCAGTGAGCAGTGGTGGTTGGATGGAGTTTCTCTTTCAGGATGGAACTAAAGGTTCTGCTGTGATCAAAGACTTGTGGGAGACAGCTAGTGACTGTTAACATACCTAGGTTACCTAGGAATAAACTTTCTATTTATGCCATTACTTTTAAAGGGTATAATCAGTGGCTGCTAAAGCTTTACCAGACAAACGTTGCCACAGAGCAAGATGCAGGGGTGGGGCGGGAACAAAGACATGAGCACGAACTACCAAATGCTAATCTGAAAGTTTCTTTTCACTTTTGACAAATTCTATGGGACTAGTTCATATTACTAAAATAAAAAAATAATCTTTTGATCGTTATCCTATTTATGTAATTCCATTGTTTGCTGTGCTCTGGCTTTTGAGAGACAATCAGTTGCTTTCTGTTTTCCTCTGATTTCTTTTGGACTAGTTTGTTTTGGAAGGTGAGCAGGCTGCAATAATTAAGCAATTACATTGTCAGCTTGAGTTGTGCTTCCTATTCAGATTAGATTAGATCCATGAGTATAACTAAGAAGGAAATATGCATGCCAGGAAAAGTAAAAATTTTTAGCAGCTCTGACATGGAACAATAAGCTGTTCTGCTCTTACATCTTTCCTAGAGGAGACCAAGAGATTTGACAGGACAGTAGGTTCTTGGAAGTCAAGTGCTTTGTGGTTTGGAAGCCATCAATTCTCTCTCAAACCTTTCTCTAGATAATATTCTTAATGAAAATGATGAGACTGTCTTGTGGTGGGTTATCAACTAAAACATACAGTTTGCTTCTGGGTTTTTAGCTCAGTTTGGAGTCTGAAATTTGAGACTTTTTTTTTTTTCCCCTTTAAATTCTTTGAAATATCTCACTTATTCATTAGTAGGGATTTCTAATGGGCATTACTCATGCAAAGTGGGGATTTTTTTTTTTTTTTTTCTGCTTAATGAGTCTTCGTTTAAGGTATCTTTTAAATACCAGAGAAACATATCATTATTTGGGTGCAGATTTAAATGATAATTATAGTTCATGTGTACTTCTTGAAGCAGTGGAAACTGGCATGTTTCACTAGAAATTGTGATAAAGTGTAACAGGAATGCTCATGTGTATCAGATTTGAATACAAATGTCAGCCCAAAAAATTTCAATGATAAAAAATTACTTTGCAAAAATGTCTTACATGACAAATTTTATTCATGAGCACTCGCCTACATGCTAGGTTTCAAAACAGGCCTTGTACAGAAGACTCCCAACTGAAACACAGGGCTTTACATACGAGTATTGAAGTCGTGTCTTAGTTGTACAGCTAGAAAATTGTTTTGATTTAAATGAGCAATGTTGTTTTAAGAGATTAAATAGCGTATGTAAAATGTTTGGTGTGTGGCTTAGCTTGGAACCTATCTTTATTCTTTATGGTGTGAAGTTAGCATTATGTGTTTTCTAAAAGCATAGCAGCAACTTGCAAATGTAGAAGAAATGCAATTTGGATTCTTATCATTGATGCTTTTGTCCTGTGGTGCACAGAACAATGGATGGATTTTCTGAATGTGACAGCAGACACCAAGTGCAGTATCAGTTTGATAAGAAATGAAATCTGTGTGTGTTTTAAGCAGAAGAAATAGTTGAAAATAGTGTGCATTAATAAGTTAAACTCTTCTTTTGGATGAAGATTTAAACAATTTAAACGCAATATTATCTTTAAACAAGTTTTCTGCCAAACATGACACAATATTATGTCAAAAATGTTTCTTGCTTTATTTCTAGCATTGGTGTAACACATTTTGTTCTGCAGGTGTTCAAAATATTGTTCCGTGGATTTGGGAGGAGGTCTGTTATCACAAAAGGCAGTATCTTAAGTAATCCTTCACTGTAAATGTGGCAGCTTAGAAAAAAGGAAACATTCTGAAGTGATTTGAAATATTTTGGCAGGATTATCTGTTGTGGAAATATGAAAGAAAAACTTTGTGACTGTGGCTGTTGGTTTTTCTCTGAGATCATCTAGAAGTTGTGAACTCCTTTCTCACCCCCTGCTTGCAGAGGATTGTTCGATGTTTTATAGAAATTGCTGTGCAAGATGCTAACCTCATGAAGATCTGTCACGCAGGATTCAGTCCTACTGGGGATGAAGCGCGCCTATAAATTCATTGATTTTAGTCAGTGTTGCTTCTAACAGAAACTCTTTTTGTCTTAATGTGGAGACCTGTGTTACTAAACATGCGTCAGCCAGATAATACCCTCTGACCATATATAGTCTGCCTGAGAAAATGTACTTTAGTGGAAGTAGTATAGAAGCTATCTAAACATAATCCTCTGGCTTTGAGTCATGATTCTTCATGTTGAGAGTGCGTACCTGCTCAAAAATTGGCAGAGAACTTACTTTCTTCCAGTAGCACAGCTGGCAGACTATTGGCTGATCACCAATATATGAAGTTATTTGGTTCAGTTTTGTTCCTATTATCTCAGTTTAACTCTGGGCTTCTGAGGCATTGTTTTGATGTGAGAGCAAAATTTGACCCTTAACCTCAGGATGATGATGCTTACTCTGTAAGAATCAAGATGTATCTAAACATTGGCTATGAATTTCATAACTGTATGAAACAAATATTAGATGGGAACCATGAGTGATGAATACAGTAGTGCAGAAGGAAAGTACTATTAAGCAGAGAGATTTGTTCTTTCTAGTACATGACATTTTTGTTTCTTATGAAGGTGAATTATATGACTCGGTAATGAGCTGTGATTTACTTAACAATGATATTCTCAGAAGCATTACTGTCAACAGGTGGCCACCAAAGGAGGAGTCTGTGCGTTACTTTGTAATCCAGGAATTTCCCAATGAGACACTGGTTTGTTGATCTCTTACAGCCATCTGATACCTAAAAGAATACACAGTATATTTCAGGTTTGGACACTGATAAGCATTAGCTGTTTTTAAAGTACTAGACCTGATATTCCAAGTCAAGCACTGCTTTCTATGTATGGTGATAGCAGTCTGTGTTCATCAGCTGATGCAATTTGTTTTACTGTGTTTTGAAGTGGCCGAGCAGTGCATTGCTAGCATATTTCTGTACGTGTAAGCTCTGTAGCTGTAGTGACTGGTGGGGCTGATTTCACTCACACACACCCCTTTTATCTAATGGAGTTATCTGCATTTATAGAAAGTAGAAATAACATAATGATGTAGAATACTTGTTTCTAGCCACTTTGTGGAGGTACCAGAATAATGGGGGAAAAATATATTTACTATTCAGAGGGGGTGGGGTTTTTTTGGTGGTTTTGCTTTTGGTTGGATGTCTTGGCATTGGGGGTTTTTTGAGACTTGAATATTCACTGAACTTGAATTAGTTTATAGTTAGAGAGGATTGTTGTTATGGTTAGCTTTCTAGGAGCTAAGAGGCTTCAAAAAGAACCATGCTAACAAGAAACAGGAGTAAAACAAGTACATCTGTTCAGTAATGTGAACGGCATGCATATTATAGGAATTGTTCCGTGGGGGGAATGGTGTAATTCACTTTTAAGTGTTACGCTGCATTGCTGTATGATCAGATCAGATAAGTGATTGTCATGGCTTAACCCCAGCCAGTGATTATGTACCATGTATGGTGGGATGGGGAGGAGGAGAGCTGAAAAAAGGTAAAAACCATGGGTTGAGATAAGAACAGTTTAATAATTGGAATGAAGTAAAATATATTATTAATAATCGTAGTGAAATGGAAAAAGAGAGTAATAAAACCCGAGAGAAACAAATGAGGTACCATACAGTTGCTCACCACCCACTGACCAATGCCCAGCCAGTCTCCCAGCAGCGATTGGCACCTCCCAGCCAACTCCCCCCAGTTTACATACTGAGCGTGATGTTCTATGGTATGGAATATCCCTTTGGCTGGTTTGGGTCAGCTGTCCTGGCTCTGCTCCCTCCCATCCTGGCAGAGCTTGGGAAACTTGACAAGTCCTTGATGAAGGGTAAGCACTACTTAACAACAACTAAACCATCAGCATGCTATCAACATTATTCTCATCCTAAATCCAAAACACAGCACTTTACCAGTTACTAGGAAGAAAATTAACTCTGTCCCAGCCAAAACCAGAACAGCGATACATATGTGAGAAGCAAAAACTGCTCCATATGATGTCTAAGCACACGCTTTGCTTAGGAGGAGAAAAAAATAATCGGGTAGGGATTTATACATTCAAGCAGATTGAATGGATATGTTAACACTATAGCTTTCTCCATGTCTAGGAGTGCTAAAATGGCAGCAATCTACACTTTTGTATTTCCAAGTGTTCATGTACATTGTGTGGTAATTCCAGCTATGTAAAACGTAAAAGGGATCATTAACCCTTTTGAAATACTGGTGCATCAGTGGATTTTTATAACTGTAGGTAAAATCAATCTATCATATTAAGTGATTAAAAGTATGTGCAAGCCTACATATTACTTATAACACACGTCTTAATTGTCTCTTACACTATATATATGAAACTTGTAAGAAAACAAGTAATAGAAATTATAGCAGTTTTTAAAAGTTAATTTAAAAGCAACTGTTGTAACTGCAGCATGTTTTTAGCAAACAAAAAGGTAGTAACTGCTGCAAACTTACACCTGATTTTAAAACAATAGCTAGATAGGTATTCTGGATGCATTTGTGAATAACTGTCTACAGGCAACAGTAAAAAAAGTTTGGAGGAAAAAAAGAATTGTGATTCTAGCAGGTTTTTCTTTATCTTCCTATAGAACCTGTAATGTACATGCAAACATTTAAGTGATCCTCCTTCACACCGGTCAGTTGTGATAGCAGTTAACACAGCAACCATGGAATCACCTTTCAGTGTTAATTTGAAGGTGGTAATATTTCTGGCTGTATTTATTGAGAAATATTACAGAGAGCAGTCTTTCTGGTTCATGGAGACTGGTCTCACAGACTTGGAGAGCAATACTTGGGCTTCTTAAGATCTTTCTGTAAATGTCTTGCCTCTGCATTGGGAAGAATGGATGGGTTTTCAGTGTTGACATGGATGAAAAGAACATCTTCTAATCTTAGTCTCTCACAGGTTGAGTGTGCATTTGGTTTCCAAGTTCTTCCTGACTCTAGGAGGGGTGGATTTTGCAAGGCTGCCTTAAGGCAGGAGATATTTTGCATAAGTCAGGAGGATATACAAGGGGAGACAGAGGCGTTACCTGCACTTCTGGTATTGTTCAACTGATCTGGTATTTCAAGGAGACTGGATGCTTGAGGACCACAGGACTACTCATGACTGAAGGCTGAAATCTCCAAACAAGTCTTGAAATGGTCCCTGGGAGGATACTGTAAAACCAGATGCCCAATTGGTGGCAGCACACACACACTGGCAAGTTGCCTTATACAGATAATATACACCTCAGTTTGGGGATGAAATATTTACTGGCCAAAACTCATTTGCCATGTGAAAATGAGTCAGTGGTAGGAATGCTGAATGGGCACTGTAAGATCACAACATTAATGAAACATCTAATGGATGATCTAGAAGTGGTTGAGTTGGAACAGTTTAGGAATTCTAGGAACTGAGCCTTGAAAAGGAAAATAAAACTGTAAACAGGAGAAAAGCATTCAAAATGACCATAAACAAAGCAGATCATAATTCTCAGCAAGTACGTTTGCTGCATACACAGTGTTAAAACCCAACATTTAGTTGATTTAGAACAGGCTTGTTGCAGTATAATCAAGATTTTTATGACCTATGTTATGATCAATGGTTTCCTTATGCTGAAATATTTCTCTGCAGCATTGGCTACTCTGCCAGAAGTGCAGGTGAATGAAGTCCAAAGTCCAGATCCTTTCTTCTACTCTGGTAGAAGAAGCAGCAAAAAATAAAGAACTCTTACAGTGCCAGTATATTTCGATTTGAATGCATTTAGATCGGTCAGCTGTTACTCTTGACATTAAGTTTCAAAGTAGTTGGTTCATTTATCTATGACAAAAGTTAAGTCCTTTACAGATGTTTGTAAACTCAAGCATCCAAGCAGCACTTAATTTTTTTTTTTTTTGCCCCTGTTAGTTAAATATTATAAAAACATCTTTACAAGCATTAAGCTTGCAATTAATCTGCTTCAAGATTTGATGATGACAATAATTCACCTCAGGGCTTGTTTCATTATAGAATTTGGCTATTTAATGACTTGAGATTGCTTTGAAAATTCTAGCCTAATTGTGCTGCTCCTGTGCAGAATTAACTCATGTTTTAAAAAGCACCAACTGTTCTCAAATATGGAAATATGGCTTGTTCCAACCCCCAGCACACCCAGTTTTATTTACCCTAGAAAAACTTTTTTCTGAGTTTTAACCCATCAAAAGCTAACCTTATCTGGTACATCTAGGCAGAGCATCCTAGAAATATGGAAGGTGAACTGGAAGGAAGGATTCCTACTCATATTTTTGGCCCACATGCTCTTCAAGGAGTGTATTTGATTTCTCTGTGAGGTATTCTGGTTCTGTTCTGTTTCCTGTAATTTTAAATCTAGTTCAGGTGAAGCTGGTCTGCTTCTGCAGCTGGTAAACACTGTGCTTTTATGGCACTGTAGTAACAGAATCTTCAAGTTCTGTATTAATGTTGCTATACATGATGAGGGATGGAGCTGTGGGGCAGGATGGATGAAATCAAACTATATTCCATGTGTCTGTCTCACCCAAAGGGTGAGTTTTGTCCCTTTTACTTGTTCTGTGCTTCAGGAGGTTTCAGGAAGGCATCCTAAGTATGTTGCTGCTAGTTAAAATTCAGTGCTGTGTTCCTTTTGCAGAGTTGTTCAATATCGTGAGGGAAAGGAGGAAGAAGAAGGGGCTGAATCTGTCTAATTGGCAATGGCTTTTTCTGGAACACTCACTTGTTCTTGAGGATGCTATTTATGGATGCCCATTGCCAGAAGTGACATTCATGTCAAATTACGCTTCGTGGCGGACAAAAAAAAATCTTTCTCCAGCATATTACCATATTTAAGCCATTTGTTCACTCTCTGCTATTATTTGTTGTTTTAAAACCCTTTGGTGAATCTTTTAAAATCTTTTGCTCATTCTGTGTTTCCTTCACTCTTTAGGAAAAAATGGTAGATCTGTAATTCAATACTGGAAAGTTGCTTCCGGCAAATGTAAAATAAGATGTCTCACAGTAATTCTACAGCTGTTTGTTTTCAATATCTAATCTGCTTTCTCTTTCTCAGACATCGGTAACTCTGTAACTCTCCCACTAGTCAGCTACTGTTCCTTTTGTTATATATGAACAGGTTTTCTGTCTCGTAGGGTGCATCTTTCATGGAAAGAAGAGAGTTGTTCTTTGTTGTCTAAAACAAATGCAGATTTCAAATCTTAAAGCACAGATTTACATCTGAATTCCCAAGCTTCTTGTCTGGTGTCAGTATTCAGTGGGTATCTGTTGGTATCTGTATCAAGCAGCATGTTCTTCTGTGCTGTTTTGAGTGGCCAATCTGTAGTCCCAAGATGCTGTGAATTACACATAATTATCAGTTTTTCATTCAGATCTTTTAGTTGAATTTTGATGGGGATTCCTTGGTGGTTTTTTTTTGTTTTTTTTTTTTTTTTTCTAAAAATGAGCATCTGTTACAGATAAGTTGAATTATGATGGAATTTTGTTTTTAAAGGGAATTAAGATCCCTATGTGCCTTTCCAGATGTCTTCCTGGGGATATCTATTGCGAATATGTAAGTTTGTAAGGAAAACTCATTTTCTAACAGTCAACACTACCAACTGCAAGCAGCTGTCTCATTTTTTTCTGTCTGCAGCTGCCTGTCTTGGGTAACCAGATGATTTTGCATTCTCACCTGTTGTTTGTGCATTTAAAAGTTCTGGCTGCCACGCTTACTCCAGCCTTCTTTTTCCCAGGGGGTTTGGCCATATGTGGTCATCAAATCATAGCGGTCAGCTGCTGAGACCAATTAAGTCATTTAGCTGTTCACGTCTGAAAAATATTAAGCAGCATGAAGTAAGGCCAATCTCCCCTACACAGTTGTCAGACTTGCATTTCTTTCCAGAAGACAGGCATGTTATTTGCTTACATAGTACATCCAATGGCAAATATGCTTGGGTTTTTGTGCTTGCCTTGGAACAGCCAGAGTCTTGGAAGGACTGGAAGAACAGTGGGAGCCAAGTGAATTACCCAGAACTCCATGGGACTCATTTTTGCAATTCATCTAGGAACTGGAAATCAGATCTGCAAGGCAAGAGAAACTTTCATTGCAAGACAAGACTCTTGAGGAGCAAAGCTATGCCATGGCAATAAAGCTACCTATAGCAGTTTTTACTTGAAATATGAATTTGTTTCCTAACAGTTTAGTTTTGGTTTAATTTGTTGGTTTCTTCATGTGGGGTGGTTGTTGTTGGTTTTGGTTGAGGTTTTTGGTTGGGTTTTTTTGGGGGTGTGTGTGTGGTTAGTGGTTGTTGGTATGTTGTGGCTTTCTGTTTTGTTGGGTTTTTGTTTGTTGTGTTTTTGTTTGTTGTGTTGGGTTTTTTAGGGTAATGGCAGACATAATCCTAGTTCATTAGGCTATACAGATATAGGTATTCCATGGCAGATTACCCAAAACATGTTAATAAAAAAACTTTAGTACCCTGAGGCAGACTTTGCCTGTTTGTTTGAAACAGAACAGCTGTCTGGAAATATGCAACTCGTTGAAATCTGAAATGAGGGAAAGATTCTTTTTGCTTCACTGTGTGCCAGACCTTTTGTATTTATTTCTCTCTCTTGGTCTTTCTTTTTTTTATATATTTTTTTTCTGTTTTTGGTAAAATGGGGAGTTACTTCTAAACTTTACTCTTATTTATTCAGTGTATGAGTTTTTTTACTCCAAACAGTTTTGTGTCATTTTTTTTCCAGAAAAATGCCTCTATACTGTAGTACTATCATGTTATTCTTTGCCCCTTTCTACAGGGTAAAACCTAGCATTTTAATACATTGAAACACCAATAATAATTCCATCCACTGATGTACCACTGTGAACTGAAGGGTAGACTGAATGATCATAAGGACATAGGAATGTATGCCAGAAAGATACCTTGTGTGTCACTGGAAATTTGGTCAAGAACGTACCAAGATACGCACATCTCTCCCAGTTGTTTTTGCGTTAGGAAAATTACCCCAAAGATACATAATTTAAGTAATCCTACATCACTTGTAAGGTAGTTAACATCTCACTAGCACATAATATTTTCCTATCATGACCACGTAACTTGCAGGGATAAAGTAATATAATAGTATGATTGGAGGTCTGGTGGAGTTGAAATACATCGCTGTATTTAATTCCCTTTCAAACTTGCTGTTAGCATTTCCTATTGCCCTTTCATTTGTGGCAGCAATATTTTAAATAAGCAGCATGCTGTTACTGATACTCACACCTTCTCGGTGGCAATTGCTTAAAGTTTAGCATCATTTACTATCCAACTTCATTTAACATCCAAGTCCAATGATGGCAGCTCCACAAATCTGATGATAAAATATTATAGGAAAGCAGACTGGGTTGTAAGTGGGTAAATGAAGAACTTAAATTTTCTAAACAAATTGCAGATGCTAGAAGCACAGGGGATTAAAACGAGAACAGCAAACTTAAGACTAGCAAGCATGCACACTGTGGGCCAAGTTTGCAGAGGCCTCTACTTGGCATCTTACATGCTATTTGGTTACTTCCACCCACAATTGACTTGTTGAAGTAAAATTGGAGCCACAAAAAACAAAATGTGAAGTCTTCCTACCATAATGTGCAGAGGCAAACAGCGCCTGTACCCATAAATCAGGTGTTCAACTATCTGCAGTAACTTGAATCTGCAAATGATTGAAAGCTTCCCTCTCCCTCCCATGTGATGGAATTAATGCCTTTTGAATGGCTTTATGCATAGAGTAGGCAGCTCTGAACTAAAGGCACCTTGTCACCTTACAGAACAGCTAAATGTTATTGCAGAACTCCAGCTACACAATATTAAGCTTAAATGCAGTCATGGCAAAAAAAAAAAACAACACAAACAGGTTTTGCCATTCACACCTGCACTTAGAAGTGCTATTCAAGGCCTTTCACACAATAAAAGTCTGGAAACGGGCTTTCAAACCCCTGATTCCAAAAGTGCTGTTGGGATTCTAGGAACCACCAGTGGGGATGCGATCACTGTAATGCTGAGCAGTGTCAGCCGTTTGAATTTCTACAAATTCATACTGTCAGGTATGGTAAGTAGAAGCCTTCTCAAAAATTGAGATATACTGACTCCTTGAGCCAAGGGACAAAATACATTTATATTAGCAGTATCTTGAGACTTGCAATAAAACTGAGTTACTAGTGTGAGGTTTTCTGGCTGCAGATATCAAGCTCTTGCTGAAGTGTTTTCATTTATTCAGACATCTTTCTGAGAGATCAGTGACAGCTGGAATATTCCAAAAGTGCATAATTTATCTAGATAGCTTGCAAACTGTAGTGGTTGGTCAAAGATTGCAAATGATGGAAGTGAAAAATCTGTGGATATAGGAATCTTGTGGAAGTCCTTGGTCTGGGTCTTCTTTCCTCCCCCGTTTCCAGTAAAAGTAAAATGTTCTGTCCCCAAAAGGCATCACTTTCATTGTGAGAGTAAAATATGTTTTTCTACACTTATGTTCTGTTTCAGGATAGCATAGTGTATCAACAAAAGCTATGGTATAGGTCTGTTGCTAAAACGTGTAAGAATCAAAGAAGCATATAGTAGTACAGTAGGATGATATCTGGAAATAAATGCTATAGCCTGTTTTAGTCTCTTCCAGACTCTTTTGGTCTACTTCTTCTGTGTTCCTAGTTAACTTCAAGAATGTAGACTTGTCCTTAGGGACTTCATTCTTAATCGTGTGTGCTGTAAGCACCCTTAGTTCATGGATGTTGTAACGCTTGTAGCATGAAGTTTGTTAAGGAGAGTATCTTGTGGGACCAGACTTCAATATTCAATAGTTGGCAGAACGAAGTACCAAGTACAGTCCAGTGCTGCATGCATGAGGTAGTAGTTGCCTGGCCTTGACCTTGTTGTTAATCACAGCAGAAGGGGGGAGATCTCTTAATGCTTCCGACTGATAGGAAGCCTTTTGACAGGGCTGGCTGCAATGCAGTGTAAACAGTGAAATCCAGTGGGCTGGATGGAGCACACCTCAGTCCTTGGTTTTGACCTACAGTGTGATTGGGATGGTTCATTCTTTTCCTATGAAATAATTAACTCTTTTTATATGAGGCAATAGTATGAATGATTTCATGTCATGAGACACTTTTGAGTTTGTTCTAGATGTTTCTGGGAAATGTAGGTGGTATTTCTTTTACTGGATTGGATATAGGTTGTCCATGCTGGGAAGAGCTGCTTTGGAAAAGTTTGTGTACATAAAATATAGTAGTTCTGTGCTAGCAGATTTGTTGTATCGTTGAGTATATCATCCTATAGTGATGTTTTCCTATAGAAATCAAATAGTATTTTCCAAAATTATAGAATAGTTCAGGTTGTCAGCGGACAAGTCCAGCTGCCTGCTCAGAACAGGGTGTCAGCTATGTCACACCAGGTTTCCAGGTCTTTATCCAGTCGGGTTTTGTAAACCTTTAAGGACAGTGGCTGCACAAGCCCTAACGTCCTGTTCCACTGCTTGACTTTCCTTAGGGTAAAAAAGGCTTTTCCTTTTGCAGTGTCTGAACTCATCATTTCAACTCATGCTCGCTGCCCCTTGTCTTCACACCGTGCGCTGCTGCGAAGAGCCTATCTCTATCTTCTTGATAACCTTCTTGTAGGAATAGAAAACTGCTGTTATCCCACTTCCCCCAGCTGTCCCTCTTCCAGGCTGAAGCCCAGGTCCCTTAGTCTGTCCTCACAGGGTAAGTGGTCCAGGTAACCTGACCACTGTGGGGACCTCCTGCTGGACTTGCTCCGTTTTTTTGATATTGACCTGGTATCAAGGAGTCCAAAACTGGACGTATTGGAAGTGTGGTCTCAAGAATGCTGAGTAAAGGGTTCTTGACTGGACGTTCTCCAGCCTGTACTATTGTCTGGTGTTAATCTTACTCGGTGCATTTTTGCATTTATCCTTGATAAATGTTATGAGGTTCCTGTTGGCTCATTCCTCCAGTCTGTCTAGGTCCCTAAGGATGGCAGCCCTGCCCTTAAGTGTGCTGGTAGTTCTCCCTAGTTTGGTGTCATCTGCAGACTGGGTGAGCCTGCACTCTGTCACCTCCAGATCATTGATAAAGATGTTAAACAGGAGGGGTCCCAGGACTAACCCTCTGGTGTTCGTTACTAGCCTGAGTACAACCAAGTAATCATTGTCCTCTGGGACCAATCATCCAACCATTTTTTTGCCTGTTTGGTTGTCCAGCTATCCAGACCTTGATGTACCAATTTGGATACAAGAATATTTAAGAAGATGGCAATAAAAGGCTTAAAAATGCTGATGTCACTGAATCACTGAAGGCAGTCGCATGGGTCAGACATGATTTCCTCTTGGTAAAGCTGTGCTGACTATTCCAAATCACTTTCTTACATGTGCCCTGAAATGGGTTCCAAGAGGGGACCCACTTGAACTCTGAAATTGGGGTCACTTCTTAGATGGGAGAGGTAACTTGAATAGGATTTGGATGGGCCAGGTTCAAGAAGTAATTGCAGGACAATTATTCTGCTGCAGTTTCTCATACCAAGGCCTTTGCACATGAAAATCTTTACATGGCATTGACAGAGCTGAAAGCACCATGGATTTTCCTGCTTCCCATAGCCAAGAGAGATCAACAGCACAGTAGGATTGAATACTGAACAGGCAAATTGTTTTGACACAAAGCATCACTCCAATACCAGACCCTAGGCTGACCGAAGCATTCAGTGGAGTGTCACATTAGAAGATGCTTTGTGTGGTGCAAGAAATGATCTTTTGATGAACTTTCAAAACAATTATTGAATTAGCTGGTGGTTTCCTAACTGCTAAGTAGGTGTTATATATCTGGCAGAGATGGTCCTACTGCCTTCCAGGAGGCATGAAGAATTTCTTCAGTAGTCACTCCATTGCTATTACTTACAGTCATTGCTTGGCTTTGTCATCTTTTTTCATCTCTTCTAGGTCTAGCCCCACCGCTTGCTTGCATGGGGGCTGCTTTCCTGCAAGGGCATCCAGGCTCGCCACAGCTTCTGCCAAGACCTCTCTCAATGCTCCCCTATGGCTTTATTCCAGCAGCCCTAGAAAGGGGCAGTATTCACCCTCCTCTTCTTTTGGTATCTTTGTGTTTTAAATGCAGCACAAAGTCCCGGAAACAATAGATTTTTGGCTGCTTAGAAGCTTCCTCCTCACAGCCCCTCTCCCCAGTTGCCTGTGTATCAACTGTGCGCCCTCATGGGGGCTTCATCCTCATTCTGCTCTGGCACCTGGCAGCCCTCCAAGCAAGGCTGTCCCACAAAACCGATGCCCCCAAAGCCCACACCAGCTTTCCTGCCTCTTCCCCATCTGCTCTGTCAATTAAGACTCCAAGGCTGATGCCAGTTTTCACCGTGGTGCTTGTGTGCCCAAAGTGGGACTTAATATTTCCAGCAGAGATGAGTGATTTGCTTAATTTGGTTCCTCTACAGGCCCTGTGCAGCCTGTTGTTGCTGGTTTTGTTTTTTTTTTTTAACATACAAGCAAGAAAAGACTTTTTTTTTCTTAGTGCTTTCAGTTGCTGTTGGCTGGGTATATGCAGCTGCCTAGACACCACACTTTTAACAATTTTTGCTGTGGTTTATACAGGTTGACGTATCCCAGCAAGGAATGTAAGCCACAGAAAGCCGAAGATGAAACCAAACAGGGACTATTAAACTGGTAGCAGTGAACAACTTAGTTGCAGTTTAGAAGAGTATTTAATTTATGGAGGCTTCAGTTACATTGTTCCGCTTTTCACTTGACACCGCAGCAACTGAAAAGCCCTTTACATACATGCTGCAAATCCCTAGACCCGGCTCTTCCTGCCCATAAACTTGCATCATAACTACATATGCATTGTACCATATTTGTTGCAATAGAAAATGTGGTACATTCCTGAAGACTTACTCCGTTTCTGGTTTTCTTCTAAATTTTTTATTCAGTTAAGCCTGTGTTTGATTGAGAAAGACAAATTTCTTTACTGTGGGGGGAGAGGTCTTTGCCCTGTTCAGTTTATATTCTCATTCTAATACATCTAGTAAACTTTTGTAAAAAGTTAAGAGTTTTCTTTTATAAAGGAATCAGGGATAGTATGAGTTTAGAAAAATGCGGAGGGGTTATAGTGTCTGGGAATATAGATAACAGAATAGATAGTGGTCAAAATTTGCTATAAAGACAGTTTACAGCGTAACGCTATTCCATTTGACTGTCAGAATTTTCAGTTGCTTCCTGTCAGCTGAAACTTTATTTCTGTTTTGACTTTTTATTACTGTTTTTTCTAATACTTGATGAAAGAGAAAGCATTCATTTCACAATGAAAAAAGTGACGTGTGTTTCTGAAAATTAACTATTGTGCTAACTTCTTCCTAAAACTGGGAAATGATTGGCCATTGTACCAGTCTTTTGAAAGACACTCATTTCAAGAGAAGCACGTCTCGCCGAAGTATTCCACTGAAGCTTTTCCAGCCATTTTTCTGTAAAATTGAGTCAACGCTGACATATTAACAAACTGTGCCCTGAACATGTCTCGGAACTGGGACCAATGTCATTAGGGATGGAGGAAATGCTTTTCAGTGTCTCTTTACTTGTAGATTTTAGCAACCTTGATTTTCTCACATACAGATCAATCCATTTTTGGAGATGGATTAGTTGTGCGTGGAGGAGAAAAGGCTATGTAGAGTAGTGCTTCAAGGTTCTTGTTCTTTAGCACTAGCACTTTTTATTTCTTCAGCTGGATATTTTTTAATTTTTTTTTTGCACTTAATGATAAAATACCATTTATAAGGTTAAAATAGGTTTGCAAATCATTACAGTGTGTGAACGTTACACTGACTATTGTGAATAAAGGTGGGCAAGGATTTTACTGGCTTCTTCTGGAGGAGAACAAAGAGTTTGAAGGGATGTCTTGGGACACTGGGACTAACTGCTCTGCTGTTGGAGCAACTACCTCATGCAATCCCTCCTATTAATTTGTTGAGCCCTTCTTGAAAGCACTCTGTCCCCTCTCTTCCATTTCAGTGGGAGATTTCAAAGCTTTATTCCTCTGAGGATCCAGAATGTCTCTTTCATTCAAAGCCTAAAATGGTTCAGGGCCAAAATGCCTATTTGTTTTTAAGCAACACAGTTTCATTAAAACAGCTCTTCTCTTACTGGTGTATCTGGGTTATCGGGCTGCTCCTAAGCGATCTTCGCCTGCAGTTCTTTCTGGATAGTATCTCTACTACTTACCTTTGATTTTTACTTCCCCTCCACCTGCACACCCATTTTATTTTAATATAACTGAAGAACTTCTTGCTAGATGTTTTCGTCTTTCAAAGTCTAATTAAACTTGATTTTCTGGCAGTTCCTACCTTATCCCTGTGCTTCTTGACTGTGACCAGTGCTTCCTTTGGTGTTTTCCTATTCCCTAACAGCACCCTCCTGTATTCCAAGCAGATGCCTAGATATCATCTTTCAAGGAAATCAGTGGTCCCTTGTTATATACTTCCTTCTCTCCAGGGCACTCCTCATGCAGGATAACTTCCTGAGTTCAACCACGTCTGAATCTGAGCCAGCCCTCCTGTTAGCTGTGTTTAAGTAGTTCTCGCATTGTGTCGTTGATGGTGTCTTTTCAAACTGAGTACTCTCCTTCCAAGTAGACTCATGGCATGTCACTCTTTCTTAGGTGCCTGTAGGAGCTTGTTGGCTCCAGGGTAGAAGGAGTATCACTTTCCCAGGGACCTATACTGTCAGAGAGCTTTGGGAGCTGGTGCAGATTCAATGGGATTTTCAGCAGAGTTCTACCACAGACTGGACATAAATTTGAAGACATCAGATGTTTCAAACAACAGACTTGGAGCTCAACAAATGCTCATTTCCAATGATACTGAGTTAATTGGGGGGGGGGAATGGCTAACTGGAGTTGTGAATTTCGTTCTGGGTTTATTGCGTTCCTAGCAATTTCTGAGTCTTCAGGATTTGAGTTCAAGCCTAGTCTTGTCATTTCAGGTGTCTCAAGAAAATCATGACAGAATGACATCTATCATAAATATTAAAATATGGTAGCTTTTAACTACTTTGGACTCACATGAATCTGTTGCCTGTCTTTAAAGAGCAGTGTTTGACTTTCATTAGAGTCCATCTTAAAAGGCCTTTCTTTTCTGTTTTATATTTGCCAAACTAAGAATCGTTTTTGTAGGTCTTAGGGTGTCAGGCTTACAATTTTACCATTCTCTTAACTATTAGAGTACTGCCAAAAGCATTAAGTTAATCCTATTAAAAGTACCTTTTTGTAAAAGCCATGTTTTGAGCTTGGGCTAAATGATCTCCAGGGGTTCCTTCCAACCTCAATCATCCTGTGATTCGAGTGTGAGTAAACAATGGGCATTTTATTTTTATGCCTGTATCTGTTGGTCCCTAGAACAACTACTCAAATGCATTGTTTATAATTGATAATTCATATATCAAAATGGCATCCCTTGCATTTCTTTCCTTTCTTGCATTAGCTATCCTTTTACAATTTTAAAGTGCAATCAATGATTTTTCTTGTATAGCCTTTTGTGGAGTTGTACCTTTCCAGTTTTATCTAGTCTATAAAAGCTACTCTCATGTAAAGGTAGTTCTTCTAGTGTCCTCTGAAATGAATGTCAGGAACAAGAGGCGTGTTTCAAAGGACCACGTTGTTCAAACTGCTAAAGACAGTGATTGTACGATTGGGGGGGGTGTGTGTGTGATGGAATTATATTATGTCCTTTTTTTTGACAGAATGCACTATTTTAGCAAAAATCAAGCAATAATTTAAGTTGCAAGTGACCTGCAGATCATGCAGTCCTCCATCCTGCTCAAAGCAGGTTCAACTAGATCAGCTTGCTTCAAAGATGAAGATTTCACAGCCAGTCCAGTGTCTGACCAGCCTCATGGTGAAAAAAAGATTTATTTTTTTTGTGTGTTTGAAATCTCGTGTTTTGCTGGTTGGGCCTATTGTCACTGTACACCTTTGAAGAGATCCATCTGCATCTGACACCTCTCTTACCTGCCTCTTGTAGGTCCTGTGCTCCATCCACCTGTCATCTGAGGGAGTCCTCCTGGGTGCTCATTGCAACTTGGTCATATCCTTGTTATAGGGAGCCCAGAAGTGGATCCAGCCCCCCAGTGGGCTGTGACAAGAGGTGGGCAGAGGGGATAACTGGTTTTTCACACTGTGCCAACTCAGTTGTGGCTCATATAGCATGATCTGTGGGTAACCATCTTTGCTGAAAAGGTGTACTTCTGAGTGGTGTTGAACTGGTTGTGCATTGGACTGTCTAGGTCTTCTGCAAAGCTGCTGCCATGGTCATGTGTGATATCATCCCTGGGGCAGGACCTGGCGTTTGCACTCGATGGGATTTGCCTTGGCCTGTTTATTTGGTTGTTTGTTGTTTTGTTGTTTTTGGGGATTTTTTCCCAACATGTCAAGACCCTTCTGCATACCAGTCCTACCCTCAGCACATGGACTACTCAGCCTGGACTGGTACTGTGCAGACACTTGCTGGAAGTGCACTCACTCCCATCATCCCAATTGCTTAGTGCAGATGTTGAATGGTATTAATCTCAGTATCGACCCTTGAAAGTTGTAATCTTAAATTACTTATCTGGTTTAAGATGAGAAATCAATATGTTCATGTAAGTACAGGTGAACCATGAGATAAATGTAAATTGAGTGATTAAACTGCATGATGCCTTCAGTCAGAGCCAGCTGGTTGCCGAAATATTATCACTTTAAATGACACTGCAGCCATTAAGTGTTTATAAGGAGTGAACAAAAGGTATTTCCTGTCTATGCAACGCTTAGAGGAGTCACTTAAACTTTGGCAAGTGCTGTTTTATATTTGCTGTTCCACCAGATGAACTGTGACGTTTCCTTGTAGCTTACTAGGAAAGTATTAAATTGGATTTGATAGGGCACCACGTGCTTGAGGTTGTTCTTCACTCTTCGCTGCCTTCTAGAGAAATGAAGGAAACTGTTCATCCCCACCCTGCCCAGCCATTTTTCTTCCTTATGGAAAGAACACAGATGCACGCACACACACAGTCCTTTCAAAAGTTGGGCAACAACTTGTTGCCTAAGATGCCAGGCTGAGTTGTTCAAAGACATTTAGAGGGTTGAAGTGGCACTGTTCTGCATGCACCCACACAGACACACAAAAATATTGCAATCTTTTAAAAGGCAATTGTTTTAGGCAAGTAAGCTACTCTTATTCTTGTTAAATTCTCTAATAGAAAATCCCTCTGCCCGTTTCCATGAATTATTTATACAAGTTTTAAGCTTGATATTTAGCTTTGGACAGAAAAGGAGCTGTGACCATTCTCTCTTTTGCTCCTGAGAATGCTGCTGGTTTATCCCTCTCCAGGCTTAGACCTCAGTGCCAGTTTCACTCATATGAACAATACCTCCTGTAAAAAAAAAATCTAAGTGAAACCTAGACAATTTTGTTGCGATTTGAGGTAAACTAGATGAGTTCAGTGATCTTTTGTGGCCTATCTAAGGCCATGGTGTGCTGTCTCCAGGTCATTTGCTTTGTTTTCCTTCTTTTAAAGCAAATCAATATTCCCCCATACAACCCAATGCTGCGTAAGCTTTGTAGCATCACCAGCACCACTGGTCGTGCCTGCAGGACCCCAAGGCAAAATAACCACGCAAGAGTTCACCTATGCTTGTGGGCAAGTTTTGCCACCAACAGGGTAAATGTACTTGAAACTGAGACATAATTTTTAAATGACAGATTTTCCTTAGCCTGCTGATGTACAGTTTTTTTTGTTTTCTTCTCTTTTCTTACCATTGTAGTGAACAAACACTAATTTTTAGCTTAGTAGAAGACTAGGATAAGTGTATGGGATGCTTAAACTGCCATAGGCTGGCCAGAAAAGAAAGAATTAAAATGGCAGCAATGCAAGGAAATCATTAAAAGCAGAGAAATTGACAAAGGTCCTGCAGTTGCAGGTACCTAATAATGGCTTTTTCTCCACTGATACTTGGATTTGAAACATTCTGCTCCGAGACTATCAAACCATGAAAGCTAGTCTGGATACAGTTATAGAGGGCAAAGGTTTCTTTTGTTGAGAGGGAAATCATAAATGCTGACTAGAACTGTGGGTAGATTTTTCTTGCGTATATGCAAAGTTCTTTAGGAGTGTGGTTCAAGACAGTAATTTGAGTGTAAGATGTGTGGTAGGTAGGTGGCCATATCTCACTGTGGATATGCCTGTACTTGTACTGACAGAAAAAGTTATGTGCAAGCTGCTGTCAGTCTGGTTTGAAATGTCCACAGTACTTTCAGGCAATATATATCTATGGAACAATTACAGTGAGATTTTTTTTTCTTTTTTTCATATTACCTTAGCCACAATTTCATGTGATTAAAGGAAAAAAAAAAAAAAAAAAAAAAGCGCTTACTTAAAGTTTCAGTGCTTGCATAATTACATCAGTTGATGTAACAGAAATGCAACGGTACATATCTGAAATTAAATTTTTATTAGTAATACGTGGTATTCGGTTCTCTTTATGTGCATTTTCTCAGCAATAGCTGTCATTATTAGAAAGCCTGAATTGTCCTAATTTTTGTCAGGCCGGATTACATCACTGCTCTGAATGACAATTGTATAGGGCTATGAATATGTGGAGTATGTCAGTGATGCATTTTAGAAACAAATTTTATGTAGCGCTCTTCCAGTAAACTTTGTCTTGTACAAGTGATCATACACCTCAGTGCACTAGAGTTGGAAGCAAATGATATCTATCACTGAGAAAGGTGTAGGCTGTCAAACTTCATGGCAGCTTAAAAGCAGCCCTCATAATTTAGTAGACCCGATGAATTAGAAACAACATTCAATAAACCGTGAAGTTTAAAATCTGCATGCATCGATTTAATTTTCCTGTTAACTTGTTTATGAAATATTTGCTAAAAATGTCTCATTTACCTGTTGCAAGGTGTTTAAGAATATTAAATATTTATTAAACAATAGACCAGAATTAAGGACTTGTCTGAGAAGATTGTGAAGATGCATCATGGAGTCTCAAAACCTACTCCAGAGCTGGTGTTGGCCAAAGAGCAGCTTATTGTTGGCTCAATAAGCAGCTACCAGGACAAACTGATTTTTTTTTTTCGTTTCTGTTGCTTGCTTCCCATTTATTTTTTCAAAGGAAGCGGGGAGGTGTGCAGAGATGTCATGAGAAAATGTAAAGTGCACAACTGCAGATCATGCAAACAGGGAAACCGGGTCAGTTTATATGTGATTACATATCTCTCAAAATACTGGAACTGAAACCTGTCCTGCTTTGCTCAGTGTTTTGGGCAGGTACAGCAGAAGGTGCACACAGAGGGAACAAGGCATTATGAGAGGTAGTGTATAGCATTGATGTTGGGAGGAACATGATTCTTCAATTTCCTCTCCTCTGTTCCAAGTGCACTGCTGAGTAATAAGCAGCATTAATTTTTTAAGTAGGTAATTTCCTTTTCTCTCCTTCTCTAAAATAATTGTAGCAGAGTGTGCACCGCAAATTTCTGTTTTCTGTCTAGGTTGAGATGGAAAATGGCAATGACATACCACAGCTGTTCAGCATGGTGACAGCAAGGATTAGTCATGTTGTGTGTAAATGGGACTTGGGTTATATGGGAACTGCTTTCTGTATTTGAAATAGCTTGCATTGTCTGGCATGTGCATCAAACATTCATTTCTCTAGACAGTGAACCCAGCTGACTTCACAGTAAATCAGTAGCCTACTCCAGGTTATATCTAGGTATGACCCTGGCCCTGCCAGAGCCCTGGAACACTTCAATTTATGTGTGTGCTGAGCAGTACAAGCTCCCATTCTTTCTCTCACCTGTGTGAGGCTGCACAAAGCTTCATGAAATCATGTTGCCTTGCTCAGAAACAGGCTTACAGACTGTTAAAAATGATTTCAAGTAAGGAATCAGTGTATATCAATATGTTCTTCTGCAGTTGTCATGCATTTTTCATACCTATTTAAAGGAAATGGATATTTTTCTTATTCTATTGAAATTCCAGGAGGCTTTCCTCATGTTAATGAGAACTAGGAAATTTGTCCTTGAGACACAATTTTTTTGCTACTGATTTTCCTGAGCTTGGAAGGAGAATATTCTCAAAATGAAAGGGATACTATTGTAATGGGTTTTAATAATGAATAATTAGGTGTCTTATTTGGGGTTTTGTTTTCAGCTTTTTTCTTATGAAATAGCTTGCAGTATGAAGACATGAACTCCAGATGTTAAGAACTTGAGTCTCCAGTACACTGGGGAAATTAGGATGAGTGATCAAGAAACTGATGAAAATAAGGGCACTTTGTAGCACTGTCATAAAAGGTGAACGCTTGTCTGGTCACACATAATGTATTTAGTTGGCGAATAAAAGAAGCCTTTCCTAATTTTGGAAGTAATCTCTTTCTTGAAATTCGGTGAATCCTTTTCCTAACAAGAGAGGTGAGCACGCAGGCCTCTGTAGAAGTTCACCTAAATAATTTTTGTTCCCCAAAACCACATTCTGCGTTTCTTCATCAAAAGGCCATGCGAGTAAGCCTCTCCCAGTTAAGACTGGCTGAAGGGCTGAGGTAGCAGATGTTCTTATCAATACCTTTGTTTATGCGTGGTTTTGTGCTCATATGTGCTCTAAAGGTTGATTTTGTAAAAGTTGTTTTTCTTTTCATGTGAATCGTCTGCTAGCTAGATGCATCCAGAAGATCCTGCTTTCTGCTGCTAGGGCAATTGTTACAGTCTTTTACATCTCTTAGGCAGACAGGAGTAACTGTCACTCAGGGAGACAAACTGGTGTTCGCCTAAGTAGGAGGTTCACAGAAAAACTACCAAATACCTGTGTCGCTATATTTCTGAATTTAGTGGAGAAACTTTGTCGAGGGGGGGAGGAGGTATCAATAGTTTATAGTTTATAGGAAAACTTGGCCCAACAGCACTGTAATTCTGGGGTGGCTTATCAGCTCTGGTCACGTGCCACATTTCACTGTCCTCTTTGAGAGAATTACTTGGGAAAGGTGGAGTAGGACAGGGGTGAAGAATAAGCTCCTGACGCCAAGGCAACTGTTGGCAGTTGGCCACCTTATTTAATGCTTTATTTCCCTCATGACCTATTGTTGTCTGACTTGACCTTGGTTTGAGCTCTTAGGCCCTGGCAACAGTGAGATCAGATTAGGTTAACTACTATATTGTTTAAAAAAATCACTGGACTGATAAGTACAAGAGTCTTTGGTGTAGCTTTCTAACAAGGTTTTTCAACCAAAAACCAACCTGACAGATGGTCTTGAACAAAAATACTTCATTGTTTTACTCCTCACTGCTACAATAGCTTAAAACTTTCAGTGGATTTCAGATATATACTTCAAGGTCAAAAAAACCCCTGATTTCTCCTAAGCACCACTTATTAATGTCAAGGGTTTAATAAATACTGTCATTAGTTTCCAGTTAACTGTTCCTTTTTTAAAAAGCATGGTGTAGATATTATTCATCTTACCATAAATTAACTTGCACTTAATAAAGGTTTAATTCATCTTTGTTAACCCCCCAAAATATACTGACAATTTTTGCTTTGTTACTCCAGTGCAGTTACAGGGTTCCGTTGCCTTGACATAGCTGATAGCAGCACCTGAATGGCAGCAGATACCAGCAATTCCCTGGATTTCCAGCAGCATTTGTTTTTACATTACATTTTTTGAAAAGTTAGTCAAAAGTCTGGGGGGAAGAAGTTAGTAAACTTAGTTATAAGAGACAAGTGTGTATTGATAAGAACTACATTTTAGAGTTTGGAAGAATTCTGGGGGGAGAAATCATGTTCTGTGACCAGGGCTTGAAAACACTAAAGGCCTGTCAGCGCCGTGATGCTGCTGTTAAGACTCCAGTGTTTCAGTAAGCTTAGGTCTGGCAAAGCTGTTGAGCACTCCTAGCCTCACCCTAAAAAATTCAGCAAAACAGACTCCTTGAATAATGAAGCAGTAAGTCCTCTTCCCTTGTCCCCTGTTCCCCCTCTTTAATTTTTAATTTTGCTTTATACTTCTGAACTGGGTTTTTTTTCCTCATGTGGTCCCTCTCCCTGTTATGGGTTGTGTGGTAAGGGAGTGTTGTAATTAATCCTTGAATGCACTTTCTTTTCAGCTGAGGCCGCTGTGATACTCCTTCACTAGTAAGCAGTGCCTTTTAATTGATTCACAACAGGCTCAGGATCTGAAATGATGGAAATTCTGTTGCTGATTGCCTCATTCATCATGGGCTAGAGACATGGGCTGGGTGCTAAAGACCCGATGACCTGACACTGTTGGGATGTAGGTTTTTAACTAATTAATAGATTTGAAATTTTTTCCGGTATCAATGACTGGACGTAGCTAAACTAAGTCTTAACTTCTGTGAGGTGATTCCTTGTGCTGGGTTTGCATGGCAAGGTTGTGGTAGTGGGGGGCTACAGGGGTGGCTTCTGTGAAGAACTGCTGTGCCAGCTGGCTCCCAGATGGATCTACTGCTGGCCAAAGCAGAGCCTGGCAGTGACGGCAGTAGCACCACTGGGATAACATATTTAAGAAGGGGGGGGGAACCCCTGTGCAACAGCAATTGTAGCTGGGAGAGAGGAGTGCGAATATGTGAGAATGACTCTGCAGACACCCAGGTCTCTGCAGAAGGAGGGGGAGAGGGTGGTCCGGGCAGTGGAGCGAAGACTCCCCTGCAGCCCACGGTGAAGCCCGTGGTGAGGCAGGCTGTGCCCCTGCAGCCTGTGGAGATTGACAGTGGAGCAGGCATGCACCTGCAGCCCATGGACGACCCCATGCTGGAGTAGGTGGATGCCCAAAGGAGGCTGCAACCCCATGGGAGGCCTGTGCTGGGGCAGGCTCCTGGCAGGACCCGTGGAGAGAGGAGAGGAGCTCATGCTGGAGCAGGTTTGCTGGCAGGGCTTTTGACCCCAGGGGAGACCCATACTAGGGCAGTCGGCTCCTGAAGGGACTGCATGGTGTGGAAGGGACCCACACTGGAGCAGTTAATGAACTGTAGTCTGTGGGAAGGACTCACGTTGGAGAAGTTCATGGAGGAGTCGTCCTCCTGAGGAGGAAGGAGCAGCAGAAATGTGTGATGACCTGTCTGCAACCCCTATCCCCTGTACCGCTGGAGGGGAGGAGGTGGAGAAAATTGGGAGTGAAGCTGAGCCCAGGAAAAAGGTGGGGGGAAGGTGTTTTTAAGATTAGGGTTTATTTCTCACTATCCTACTCTGATTTGATTGGCAATAAATTAAACTAATTTTCCTAAGTCAAGTCTGTTTCACCCATGACAGTGATTGGTGAGTGATTGCTCCCTGTCCTTAGCTCGAACCATGAGCCTTTCATTATATTTTCTCTCCCTTGTCCAGCTGAGGAAGGCAGTGATAGAGCAGCTTTGCTAGGCACCCGGTGTCCAGCCAGGGTCAACCCATCACACTCTTTAAAAGACCGGGCAAAGTAAATGCTTTCCCCTGCAAGACCCAGGCGCTGTGTGAAGCACACCCTCTCCACCTTGTAGTCCCTTGTTGGGGTATTGGCACCTTGTATTTTCTCAGTGTCCTGCTGCAACTTCTGGGTGGTCATCACTAAAGCGTACACAACCAGCTCCAGTTGCAAGGTTGAATGTAGTAAGCTTTCCTGACAATTTGCAAAACCCACTTAAGTATACAAAACAAATAGTAATCAAAGAGCTAATCTATGCAACCTTATTAAGGGATGGTGTACTGTACGGGTGCACTGGCATTCTCTGCTCCTCCACTTTGAATGCTACACCACGCCAGGAAACCTCCCATCTGAGATGATGCTAAATGCACTGGCTGTCAAAGGAAATGGTTGCAGAGAGGGAAGTTGCAAGAGAATTGTATTTTGTACTGTAGAGAATATGATTGGAGATGGACTATGTCAGGCCACTGGTGCAGGTACTTGGAACCTGCAGAGATTGTTATGTGGAAAAATAGCATGACACTCACTGTTTCAGTTAAAGGCCATCCCTGCAGAATCATAGCTTGGTTGGTTATGTGGTAACTTGGCAGTGTCCGTATGGTCCTGGTTTGTCCTGTGCTGTTAAACTGTTAAAGGCTGTACAGTTTCTCTTTGTTGGTAAGAGCTTTTCCCATTGTAATAGTATTCTTCTTCCTTTTTGTTTTCTCATGGTGTACCTCTTGTTTTTATAGTTCTTTAATGGAGAGGTACTGTGTCTTCTACTCTGTTTCCATAGAAACGCCCAATTAGAAGAGTAATTTGAAGAGACTGAGACACAACTGCCAAAACTCCTAAAGAAAGAGGAGGAGGTGTGGGGAAAAGGGGAGAAGATTTGGGCTAGCAAAATGCAAACAACGTTGCCCGTCTTCTGCCAGCTATTTCTTAACACTTGTCTGTAAACTCTGTTTATCTGACTGTACATCTTGCACCCATTTGGTTTGAGCTGTATCTGTAATACATTTTAAAACTTTAATTGAGTCTTGTGCTCAGCATATGTGATGTTAATGCTTGGTATGTGAGAATTTTTTGTTGTTGCATTGCTTCTTTCACGTGTTTTTTATCAGGCAGTGGCCAAGACATTGAGACCAAAAGGAGAGGGGAGAACAATTGAGACTTCTTTCTCTTACCAATGCCTCATGTATATACTGTGGAAAAGGACAATTTTCTGTCCTTGCTTTGACACAGAACAGGGTAACCTAGGTACCTGTGATTCAATGGATCTTGAACCATTTATAAAGGAAAAATAAACCAGACACTTGCCACTGAGTTATTTTTCTGGTAGCTGAATGATTGTGTGATCTGTCTGTCATCTTTAGACCAGCTGGAGGGAGTCAGGAATTGAATTCTACTAGAAAAGGAGAATGGAAAGCAAAATGAATGAAGCAAAAATAGAGTACTAGGTGCATCTTTTCCCGTAGGTGCAAGATCTATTGTTTGCATATATAAAAACATACCTCTACCCAAAGAATCATCTCCATGTTTAAAAGTGCAACTTTGCTACTGCCTTTCACGTAGGAAGGAGGATGAAAATTTATCTGTTATGGGATGTTAGGCTCTGCTCATATGTATAGAAATCTGTCCTTTACTGTGATCACAGCTTGCAAACACCACTCTAATTTCTGTTTTCTCATACTGTGATGAAGCTCTTTCACTATTTTCTTTACTAAGTACCATCTATACTGACCAGAAGACTACTTGCTTTTCTTCCTGATTATAGGTCTGCCTTCCAAGACTCACAACAAAATAAAACCACAAAACAATGAAACAAGCCCAAAACAAACAAAAAACTGCCCACACCCCAAAAAAACCCCCGACAAACAAATTAAGAAAAAAACAAACAAACAAACAAACAAAAACCAAACAAAAAACCCCAACACATAAACCCCACCCTCACCCCCGTTTCTATTAGAGATGCTTTGGCACAGAAACGTGTGAGAAATCTGGCCTTCTTTAGGGAAAGCAGTTGCAAAGCCAGCTAATATTCATAGCATCATAGAATCATTTAGGTTGGGAGGGACCTTTAAGATCACAGAGTTGAACCATTAACCTAGCACTGCCAAGTTCACCACTAAGCCATGTCCCTAAGCACAACATCTATACGTCTTTTAAATACCTCCAGGGGCAGTACTCAAACACTTCCTTGGACAGCCTGTTCCAATGCTTGACAACCCTTTTGATGAAGAATTTTTTCCTAATATCTAATCTAAACCTCCCCTGGTGCCACTTGAGGCCATTTCTTCTTGTCCTATCACATGGTAATTGGGAAAAGAGACCAGCACCCGCCTCACTACGGCCTCATTTCAGGCAGTTGTAGATGGTTGTTTCCTACTCAGATCTTCAGCAAGGTAAGCAGGACACGTGCTCCAAGCCTCCTGGCTGGCACAGTTCCAGCCATCTCTGCAGGCAGCGTCAGGTATATTCTCATTTGCTCTGCTCTGCTGCCCTTTGGGCAGCTCAGGGATTAGGTCCATGCAGTCTAGTAGCTTTCCTTCCTCTTCTGGTTGCATCTGACAAGCTGTGTTCAGCTTGATTGTCAAAAGTTGGCACAGTGATTAATGTATCGCTGTTTCTGTGGAAATGGGTTAGGGAATACTTGGCATGGGAATCCCAGCCCAGGTATCCAGTGTAGATGCCACCAACTGATTCCACAAGTTTTGCTGCCAGTTGTTAATGAAGGATTGTATGGTCAGGTTAAAAGGGTGCAGTTTGCATTCCCTCCATGCTGCCTGGCTTCTTGCTCCCTGGGGTGGCACTTGAAGCGCGCAGGCTGGAAGTCAATTAACGACAGACCCTTAGATGCATAAGGAGGAAAGCAAGAGCTTCATGACTTGGAGTGTTTCAACCGAGTTGTGTGTTCTTAGATGTTTCCCTCATCCTACCGCTAAACCTTTTTGAGAATGAGGTGATCTGGACAATATTTTTAAAACCTTAAAAGCTGTAGAATTCTGTTTCTGACTGTTCAGAGAATTCTGAGGCTTATGAGGGAGAAAGGCCTTGGGGAAGGAGACAGTGGCTTTATGTTTCTTAACACTGTTGATGAGTTCGTATGCATGAAAGAATTTATTTGCAATTTGTTTTGTTCAGCTGGTGGGGGATCAGGATGGTTTATGGGTTAAAATAGGGCGCAGAGAAGAATATAGAAAACTCAGTAGAAAAGCGGCTTTGTCCTGTGTTTGTTTCCTTTTAGCAAAAAGGGCACTAGATTGCTCAGGAGCATCACTTTCCCATGGCATCGTGAGGCGTACTTAGGACCTGAGGACTTAGCAGAGCAACTGCTGCAGTGCCTTCTTAGGCATGTTGTCACTTAACTTCACCGTGCTGTCAAACTGCAGTGTTTGTGAATATTTGAGCTCTGCAGCGTTTTGTCATCAGGAAATGCTTTGTGGGTTACTGAAACTTTCCAGGCACTTTTGTTATGGAAAGAAAAGGCAATATAGTTTAACGTTTGAAATTGAGTTGGGCTATACCTGTAATACAGTTAATTGAAATGGAAATCTTACAGGAACCTCCTGTGACTACCTTTTTGCCAACCACCTACATGTAACCTCTGGGGAAGCAAGGATGCTCTATGAACTTATGCACTGTAGTACTGCAAGAAAGCAAATACTCTGCGTTGCTGAATGAAGATTAGATTAGAAAGCCATGATTCAGGTTGAGTAACAGATGGTTTGTGATTAAGGGGTTTCTGCCTTTTTGCTGTAGAAAAGATGGGAGATCAGTCTTTTTCTGTTTAGGTTGTCATGCAAATTTTCCATGGAACAGAGTTTCTCAACATTATTTTGGTGGAATGAACAGTCTTAAAAAACAAAGCAAAACCCCATCTCCTAAGAAACGCACTCCCCCACCACCCCCCAAAGAAAAAGAAGTTATAAAAAACACTCATCCAAAAACATCTGCAGGAAACATGGAGTTAACTGACAAACTTAAAATCTTCTCTTAACACCACATGTTTATATAAATGTGGATATGTATACATATAGGCCCTTATTAGCCCACAGCTCTGATTAATATTGAGCGATTGAGTGAAGTGTTGACTAGTGTGTGTAGTTAATTAGATGTAAGCATCTAATGAACCCTGTCAACAGTTGCTTCCTATTAAATGTTTATCTCTATTACAGAAACATGTTGCTACAGTTTTCTTTCAATGCTAGAGTTAGAATGTATGTATTAAACCTCTATTTATTGGGTAAATTTCAGGTGTACTTTGCTAAATGCTACCTGTTCTGAGAGAAGTTGATGGTATAAAGGTTGTTTTAATTGCTTCCAATAATAACTATAGCTAATGCCACTGGTGTTTTGGCAAATAGTCATGATTTTCCTAACGGATCAAGATCTAGACTGGACATGGAGAGACTGAAGTGCTACTAGCCTAAGCAAGGAATTTCACCTTTCACAAAATTTCTTTTTAATATCCCTACATTTAGTATGGACAATCAGTGTAGCTTGGCTTTAGAAAAGCTTCTTAAAGGAATTACCTTGTTGTACTCAGCTTTTTTGTCACGCTCCTTAAGTACTTCTACATTTAGAAGAAACATATAGTTTCCATTCTTGATGCTGTACCTGTAGCAAAGCAGCAACTGTGAGTTTCTTGTAGTTCAAGCAGCCAAAATCTGCAAAAACACAGGCCTTCCACAGAAACAACCAATTAAATCATAAAAAGTATGTTATGACCAGACCTTTCCATAAATGCTACTGTTCTGTTTGTGTGATGCATCTTCTTGATAGAAAGCCCTCATTTTTCTGATTGTAGATCTTTTAAGTCTTTGCATATGTGTGGCTTGAGCCACATTGCATGAGCTGCCTGCTTCCTGCTCCTTCCTTTTCATCAGCCAGGGTTCTGCCAGTCTCGGTCTTCCAAGTTTGCTTTTTGCCTTCCTGGTATTCTGATTAACTACAGCTCTGCTGGGTTTTTGGTTTTTGGTTTTTGGTTTGTTTTGTTTTGGTTTTTTTTTTTTTTACAGCATTTATTACTGATGTTTTCATAATGGAAAGTTTATGGTCTAAAATTAATTGTTAGATGATTTTATTTGGTAGCAGTGATTTTCTGCAAACTTCCCATGCAGTTTTGGGAGGCCTCAAAAAAACTTTAGTGTGCTGTATTCATTAACTCTTTCTCTGGTCGTATGGCTGCAGCATTTTTTTATGGGTTCTTTGTTATGAAATAATAAAGTGTTCTTTGTAATGAAATTGGTTTGATTGAGTGGTTTTGTAATAACATCGTATTTAAACAAAAAGGCTGCTTTATGTAATACCCTGTAGTAATGATTTTTTTTAGTCCTCACTTCTAAGGACAAGTGAGGAAAGCAGCAGAAGCCAGACTCTTAGTTCTAACTTTGAACTCATTTTCAGCATCTGGTTTTAGGATTTGATCCCGGTGAAATTTCATGATGTCCTGTTTCCAAGGCTGCCTTTTGAATACACCTTGTGCTGATTTTCCTCTATTCCCATTGACATGACTGAGAATACCCTTAAGCTGTCTCTGAATCCTGAGTGGTATGAGGAAATAAATTATGAACAAGACTTGCATGATAGGAGTCTTAATCTTGTTGCAGTCATTTTTACACCATGTACAAACCCATTTATCTCTAGGATGATCTTATCTAGTATGTGCCCACTGTTTGCTTACTGTGAAAAAATGAAGAAATAGCAAAATATGTTTGTAAGTAATTGGCAGATACCATTCTACACACCAACAATAAACCAAAATTATAACAGTGAAAAGCATGAAGTTTAAAACAGCCTAGAATGGCATTTTGAAAGGAATTTTGTAGATTGCCGGTTCTTGAAGTCTATTCTTTGTCCTCAAAGCATTTTTTGCAGGTGCTGGAAAAGACATTGAGTTTATCCGATGAGTGATGGTTGTTATTTAAAAAAGTCACGTGTTAGAAAAGCAGGCGCCACTAAACAAGAAGACTTGACAGTTCCATCTGTAATGTTTTTGCTGGCAAAGTAAACCAGATATCGTTCCAAGGTCTGTACAACGCATGCTGCAAACCCCTAACACTGGAAAGAACTTGAGATTTTAATGTGTTCTGGCCTCATGTTACATAAACAGGGGTCCCCGTGGTCCTATATTGATTGGGCTTGTATTCCACCACTGTTTTTGCGGGTATATGCTAGCCCATAAAATCACATTTTTGTTTTTGCCTGCCAACTCTCTTCTATTACTTTGTCTATTAGGCTGCAGTGGTAAGTGCTACAGCTGGTGTGCTGAGGGATCCAATGCAGAACAGTCAGACCGCTAAATTTCAGGCTGATGAGCCTGGGAGAAAGCCTTGCAATTTGATAGTACAATTAAATGTATGTCATGAATTGTCAGAATTACTTTATGCTATTTTGAGGATGACTGCATATCCCCTGGTATCAGCACAGGCTAACATCACAAGCACCACGAATACTTCACAGTGTATCTCTAGCAGTCATAGCCTAATAAAACAACTACTGTTTGTAACCCAGGAGTAATCAGATGGGAAGAAGACCCTGAAGTGAAAGATCACACATTTCGTGTACTCCAATTATTTAATCTGTTCTCTCTCTTAGTCTTCAACTTTTGTTCTTTACTAAAACTTTTCATCGTCCTTGCATGGGAATGTGGAATATGGAATTTTAGTGAAACTGGGAAGCCTTCCTAGCTTTCTTGACTGGTTGACATTTGACTACACAGTAGCATTTAGGGAATCATCAAACTTATAGGAATCTAATTTTTTTTTCTTTAGCAGGCAGCGGTTAAACTGACTTAATAATCCTTGTACAAAGGAGGCTGCAGCTTCCATTGTCAGCTTATACAATTATGTGTTGTGTTTAGACTTCATTAAAGTATTATTTTTATATTATATATATTATATTATTAATATATTAGAATAAGGATGTCTGACATCTCTGTGGTGAAGGACTCTGCAAACTAGTATCCCTAGAGTGAGGATTCAGTGTATGTTGCGTTCTGCTGCTTCCTGTCACGTATGTCTACTTTTACATGTACATCTACATCTCTGTGATGGGGGCAGACTTTTTAGCAAGGCCTGTAGTGATAGGACAAGGGGTAGTGGTTTTAAATTAAAAGAGGGTAGATTTAGATCTAAGATAGACACTCTTTACAACGGGGGTGGTGGAACACTGCAACAGATTGCCTGGAGAGGTGGTAGATGCCCCATCCCTGGAAGCATTCAAGGTCAGGCTGGGCAGGGCTCCAAGCAACCTGGTCTAGTTGAAGATGACCCTGCTCACTGCAGGGGGGTTGGACTAGGTGATATTTGAAGGTCCCTTCCAACCCAAACTATTCTATGATCTCTAGTGTAAAGCAGTGTAAAACCTTTGCTTAGTTTTGCACTGGCTTGCAATGCCTCTGTGACATACATACTTAGCTGTATTTTTTTCCCATGTTTCCCTTTTGAACACCTCAGCTGCAGATTTTCCTGTGATGTGCTGTGACTTACCTGTGTCTGGAGCAGTTTCCACTAGTTTGTGCCCCCCTGCCTAGTTAGTTTGATGGTGAGGATCAGGCTACACTTGTATAGTGGGGTAAAAATTTAGTAGGGAGGAACAGGATGAGGAAAAAGAACATAATTTTATTAAACTTTTTTGACTGTCACCAGTGTCCATGTAAGCAAGGTACTGATAACTCTAGTTTTGCTGTCAAGGGATGAATCACAATATGCTTGTTTTTCCTAGGTAATGAACTTATCTTCTTGCCTTCATCTGTTATGGCTGTAGAAGTTGTTACAGCTAGCATGTTTGTTACACTGTGTGTTTCTCTGTGCCAGTCTCGTTAGGACTTTATCCCAAAATAATCCATTCTCTGCTTTATGCCCCAGTCAGCAAATACAATTTTTTCCTATCTGCAGCTTTTGTCCTTATGATCCCTTCCCTTTCATCTGTTTCCACAATGTCCCCGTTTCCTATGCCATGGATAGGTAATGATTTCTTGACAGAATCATCGGACAAAATTCAGCATGGTGTTCTGCCCCAAGGAAAGATTCACTAGGGCTTTGTTTGGAAGTTTGCGTGGAAGTTATAAACAGCACATCTTAGCACTGTGTAGTGTACCATTCCATGAGGTCAAATCTTCCATAAAGACTCACCGCCTTTTAAGGACAGGGGCGTTTATTGACTTCACTGTGGAGTTCCTGCAACCACACCGGAGTGAGACAATGCCCGTGCAAAACTGAACCAAGAAAATGTTATCTGAGTGCAAAAGGCAGCTGCTAAGACTTGGGGCCTATTGCTAAAACAGTTGCTTATGCAAACTGTAGAAACATAAATATTGGAATCATTTAAAATTAAACTAGAGGGAGTGTTTCCAGCATTTGTGCACTTCTGGACTTCTAACAGGGCAGTCCTGCAATAAAAAGCCTTTCATTCAATAACTGTCATGAGTTTTATGACAGCAAGTAGTTTAGAGACCGAGAACCAGCATGCATTTGCTCATAAATTCTTTGATTTTTTATTAATTGATTTTATTTCGCATACAGCTTTCAGGTGCACTTATAACAGATATGATAACTCATAAAACTGAAGTCTGTGTACATTTGCATTGCCATATCAATTCATTCAGACTGGGCTGACAGAGAAAGCTATGCAGACATTTCCTAGGTCATCTGTCCAGCATTTGTAAAGATGCTGTTTGCTCTCTGGTTATATTTTGTGCCAAGGATTGCATTACAAAAGTCATCGCTCCAAGGAAAAGGGCACTTTAATAGTATTTGAGAATAAGGAACTCAAAATACTGGAACATAATTTTCTGCTGAGATAAATAAGATCCCTATAACGGTTACTGTAGGTAGTAAATAATGTCCTGTGTCACTGTAAGGAACATCTAATTGTTCACAGGTTAGCTTTCAGTTGTCTAAGGCAATGCTTTCACTCACCCATTTCTTACTGCAGGACTTAACTGTCACCGGATCAGAAAGTGGCAAGTGTACTGGCATCTCTATCGTGGTAACTGCTGTGTAATACAGTTGAGAGTGTTGCCCCAGACAGAGTTTTAAATTCATATGGAAGAGATAAAGCTGAGGCAGGGAAATTAAAATATCTACAGTTAAACTTCCATTGTATATAGTTTTCTCTAATGATAAACACAGCTTCTGTAAAGATATCGCCTTCTAGTTGTCAATTTCCTTGTAGCAAATCCTGTTGCTGCCTGCCTTTGTTTGCCAGATCTTGGATGGGTTTGCATGTGATGGCATGAGGATGCTGAACAACACAGGCCCCCATGTGAAAAATGCAGTCTACAAATCTGGGACATGTTCAGTCCTGGGGGGGGTGGGGGTGGGGTGTTAAGTGTCTTATTTCTACTTTTAGCTTCCATAACTTCGGCAGATCAAAGCTTTCTTTAATCTCTGTTGAAATACTGTAAAATAATTTTTAACTTATAATTTTACTGTAATATAACTTTACACTATTTTGTGAGCTGTGCCATTTTCAAACACTTCATTAACCTGAAATTCTCTTTGGACTGATCATTTTTCGTATAGTCTTAACATGCTTTCACATGCATCGGGTAGCTAGTGTCTAAGGTGTGATAGCTAACGTCTACCATAATATTGTGAATTCACTTTATGTTGCCTAGAAAATAACTGGATGTTAAATTTGAAAATCAAAGTATTCTAAAATTTCCTTAATTATCATCCTGATATATCATTATTTTGTCATCCTATCTATTATTGTAATATTATTTTATTACCATTGTAATACCATTTAATACATCTGTAATACCATTTAAATATAGGTATGCAGTATTATATAATAATTTGAAATACATTATTATATAGAAATATTTTTCTTTAACAATATTTGGGTTTTTTTTCTGCTGTTGTTTCGCAGGGTGGGTTAAGTCTACTTTTAGTTAAGTAAATGCATAGCAGGGAAACTTCTATCATTTTATCATGACCTGAAGCGAATCAAGGGGCTTCTCCTGAATATGAACTGTTTATTTTCACTCCTGTGCTTGGAAGGAGATTTTTGTCTTAAGAACAGAAGCATGTTAGGCCTGCTTTAATTATGCTTCTGGTACATGTTTTTTGTACCAGATCAGTAGCACATTTTCTATGAGATATAATTTAATAGCTGAACATCAACGATACAAGAGGTTATGTTCCACCAGTGTCTTGCAGGGTAAGAGTACTGCAATGGAAAGTGAAATATGAAGAAAGTACCAGCCTGTTCCTCCTCTTCTTTTTTTTTTTTTTTTAAGGAGAAGGGAGACACACCACACCACCATCACCCCCACAAATATGATGAATACAGTGTGGAGTTCAAAGGACAGTCAGACTGAGGTTGAGTGATATCTGTCTTAGGACTGTACCAAATGTAGGATCAATCTTCTCTTCCCTACCGTGTGAGTCAGAGATTACTTTGGCTTGCAAGCACCTGAGCTGTCAAGTTAAAGCAGCATGAACTGAAGCAAGCCTCATGTTTTCATAGTATATTTGGCCATTTAATCTGTATGACTTCGCTGAACAGAATATATGGTGCTTGGCATGACTTGTCACCATGTGCAAAACAGACCATGCCGAACCGATCATCTCTTCAACTAGAAGTAACAGATGCACTTTTCGGCAAAGGCTTGTAATTGTGATGAAGAGTTTCACCACTCAGCTTGGTGTGTAGTTTGCTTTCACAAGGTGAAGGACGGCTTCTAGCAGCGCTTTGCAGCCCTGCTCCTACATTTGATCAACTAGTTGCAGCACAGTGGTGGTAGTGAAAAGTTGTCTAAGGTGGACATCATCTAATTCTCCCTTTATGTTTTTTCAAAGTGGGACAATTTACTTTTATGAATGAACACCACAGAAGTTTCCTACTGGCTCGTGGCACTTTGACCCACTGAAATCACAAAACACAAGCACAGCACATTGTCACTGTGTCTGCTGGTGTGGCTGGGAGAAGCAGCTGACTGAAATCCTTTGTGACATCCTTTGATGCTACAGAGAACAGGCACAGCTGTAAACCAGTTGAAAATCTGCACAGTGACTATACTGCTGCTGCACACCCAGAAGGCTCTAGTTATACTGTAACGAGCCAAAAACACTTCTAGAAAAGTCTCTCCATTTCTGGAATGAGACTTCTGCCCTGGCTTGAAGAGTAGTCTGGTTACATGGGTGTCCTCCACAGGGACTACATGATCTGGAGCTTGGCTCTTGTAGGCTGGACCTACCTTAGAGGTGCCAAAAAGGGCAGTATCTGCATTTTGGAGTTTGGGGAATAAAGTGTTCAGTGTCTCAGACCCTCCTTCATGTTCAAGGATGTAAAGTTATGATTATTATTACAAATAAATGTTCCAGCTACATCAGACTTCTCAATTCTCCTAAGCATATTTATGGTCAGCATAATTAATCATTTAAGCAGTCAAAACTGACAGCAGTTATTTGATGGAGGAAATCGCACAAGCAAAGAAAAGTTGGCAAGAGATTGTGGGAATACTGAAGTGGCTTTCTGCATTGTTGTAAGTGACAATTTTGTTCATTGTTTCCCTTGGACTGTCCTTTATCTTCTCACTAGTCAGCTGGATAGCTTTGTGCCTGCTGTGTTTCGGCAAGGTTGGGACACAGGGCTGCACGATGATCACACAATTGTGCACGGAGCTTCGGCTCCTGTATTCTTGCCGTAGAACAAAAAGTGTATTGTTTCCAGCCTAATAATAAAGCAGGAAAAAAATCACAAAGGTCTTTCCTCTAGATAGAAGGCTGGCTTAGCAACAGGCAGGAGAGTGCTAGCAAGGAGATTATCTGCTGGAAATGGCTTCTCCAGTTTGCATTTTCATTTTGTCTTGTTTTACTGGTGGCTGGAGAAGATACTTAATAATACAACTGCAAAATCAGGTAGAGTAGGTTTCTGACTGTAAGCTGATGATACAACTAGTCTAGCACTGAAAACCGGGCAGTTTTCAGGCTGTTACAGTTCAGTTTTTAGAATCATGAAATCCTAGTGGAGCAGCAACCGTGCCTTTGTGCTTATGCATTCCTCTGTCAGATTGAGGGGGCTTTAGACACTTCTAAGGAGCAACATATATCACGTAGATAATACTTAATGACTTGCCAAAGTAGAATAAACAGCATACATCAGTCCTTTCTGGGAGACAGGGTCTGCTGAAGTCAACTGGTATATGAAACCTCTTCTAGAAAAATCCACTCCTGAAAGGTACTGAGGGAACAGAATCTATCAAATATCAAATCTAATTTTTATGGGCCAGCACAACTATGAAATGTGTGGCTGGACTCCATGATTTTTTTCATTTAATGTCAGACAGCATACCCTCTTCTACCTCCACCTTGGTTCAAAGGGGCTATGTGGCACGCTTGAGTAGTGCTGTATGTGGAGACATGTGATTTGTGGTATGGTCACCTCCAGGCAGTGGGACTGAGACTTCACTATTGATCCACATGTTGGAGGAAGCAGATGCAGAAAATACTTTCCTACAACCTGGCCTCCTGCCATTGCCGGTTTGGACTCTTACTATGTTTTATTCTGCTGTCAGTAGCATTGTCTGGTGTTGAGCCAGTACTTGTATTAGAAAAATGTAAATCTATGTTATTCTTTATATATATTGATAGATAGATATACACACAGACGTATATAAAATATAGGTAATGAAATAATTATTCTATGATTTCTTGTATAAACACTTCTATGTTTGCATGTAGACATTTCCCTTTCTAGATGAGATCACTCGTGGCTTTAATCAACTGCCCAACAGGTAATATGATCTTCAGAAGTGCCTATATTTAACAGCTGTTAACAGCGTGCCTTCTGACACAAACTAAATTTTATTGAATGGTTTGCACTAACATGGTAAGAGGTGACTTGTTCCTAGATACGTACAATATGGAAAGCATAAGAAAAATAGTACTTCATGGGGAGTAATAACAACTTTATAGGGAGTCTGCAGTCATCAGTGAATTGTTAGTGAAACTGAACTTCACTACTTCTAGAGTGAGAAATATTAGGAACAATTAATTATCAGATAGATAATATTGCTTGGTAGGTTTAGGAAATAAGAGTGACTTTGTTTTTCTTTTAAATGCTCTCACACATACTGAATATTGCCAACGGTCTTGCCTTTCCAAGTAAGCTAGAAAGATGTCAGTTTTTTTCCTTTATTGATTTCTCTAATGGAGAAATAGAAAATACTCATTTTGATGTGAGGTAAGTGAGCATTATATCCACAGGGCTCAGAAATGCTACTTAAATGGGGTCAATTTTATAATGCCCCAATAATGAAGAAATTTTAATTTCTAGAGGAAAACCTGGAAAATGGATATGCCCCATTATACATAATGATGGTGGTGATAATACTACATTGGAAGCACTTTGTTAAGACCCCCAATATGATCTTGGCCTATTGTATGTAACAAAGTTTCAGTAACACACTTTGTTCAAGTATCACAAACAGTTCCTGCCAGTGCAAAGGGAGAAAGTCTTTGGCTATTTAAACAGTACCTACACACTGTCTTTTTGCAGCACTGTTTTATGGGAGCTGCAGCTGATCGATGCTATGCCCTGAAATAGAGCAATATTTTTTTAAAATACCTGCTCTACTAAAAATCTGTTAGCTTTTTTAAAAGTGAAATCTTTCAGAGCAATTTTTTCAGTGCTCCAATTCTCCCAACTTCCTTTTTCTCTCTTCCCTCCATCAATTTAGTTAATGAAGCTTTCCCTAGGGTTTGGAGGGGTGGGTTTGGACTCCCTAATCTCTGCCTGCTGGCTTACCTGAGTATTCCTGCCAAATGCAGTAGAGCTGAGGGGTTTTTTTAGGTAATTGGTGGCACACTCCAGGAGAAATAAACAAAGCAGCCAAGACAGGGAGAAAGTTTATGCTGAAATTTGTATTCAAACACTGTAAACAGAAAAGTTGGGCCCATTCTAGGAAGTAGTCTGAAAACCATTTGCAAAAGGTGTTTGAGGTAGAGATTCAAAAATCTACCCTTGAGATAGTGAAATGAAAAAAGGAAAGGTCTTCTGAAATAGAAAGTGTATCAGAAGGAAGAGTACAGTTTTTCTTATGGAAGGAACTGAGATTGCTCCTCAGCTGGCTGAAATGCAAACTCCAGCCCAGCATGACAGCAACAAGCACTCTACAGACAAATGGAGGATGCTGTGGCTACCTTACTGCTGTGTGCTGCTGCCTGGGCTGCCAGAGAGTCCTAGTCTGTCCCTCTTGGGATGTGATAAGCCAAGTGATGGCAGATACCTGTTGGTGCTGTTTTCTGGAAGTAGAAGTCATAAGGTATTGATTTACTTCCCTCAATAAGCAGGTGGTCAAGTTGTCTGTTATCTTCATATGGCTGCTGTTGCTTCATTGGACTGCTGGAGAGGTTCACCAAGATGAATAGCAAGTTCTGGCGTCACTTCCACCCTTACATGCAGACTGACTAGTCTGTGCCGTTGGCCCTGCTGACTCTTCAGGAGAGGCAGAATCAGTTTATGGATAGAATTTCTGGTAGTTCCCCTATGGACTGAGGGAGACAAAAAGTCAGCCTTCCCTTTGTCCTGCTCCATTACGGTAGGGTGAGACTGGGCAAACTTTCAGCAGTGCTAAATTCCCATTTGAAACAGAGACAAGAAGTGCTGCATATGGACAGCAAAACACTGGAATGTCTGCTTATTCACCTTCTCCCAGTGAGGAATTGTATCTATTTTTCTTGTGGTTTTGACAGCCATTAAATGTATCAGACTGACAAAAGCACAAACTGGGCACATGATGTATTGTCCAAAGAATCACAGAATGGTTTGGGTTGGAAAGGACCTTAAAGATCATCTAGTTCCAACCCCCTGCCATGGGCAGGGACATCTTCCATTAGACCAGGTTGCTCAAAGCCCCATCCAGCCTGGCCTGAACGCTTGCAGGGATGGGGGATCCACACCTGCTCTGGGCAACCTGTTCTGGTGTCTTGCCACCCTCACAGTAAAGAATGTATTACTTACATATAATCTAAATCTACCATATTTCAGTTAAAAAACTGTTACCCCCTAGTCCAATTGCTACAGCCCTCTGTAGAATGTCCCTCCCCATCTTTCTTGTAGGCCTCCTTTATGGACTGGAAGGCTGCTGTAAGGTCTCCCCAGAGCTGCCTTTTCTGTAGGTTAAACAACCCCAACTCTCTGAGCCTGTCCTCATACAGGAGGTGCTCCAGCCCTCTGATCATCTCGGTGGCCTTCGTCTGGATCTGCTTAGGCAGGTCCATGTCTGTCTTATGCTGGGGGCCCAGAGCTGAATGCAGTGCCCCAGGTGGAGTCTCACCAGAGAAGAGCAGAGGGGCAGAATCACCTGTCTCTGCTTGCTGGCCATACTTCTTTTGCTGCAGCCCAGGATGCAATTGGCTTTCAGGATTGCAAGCGCACATTGCCAGCTCATATTCAGGTTTTTATCCACTAATACCCCACAAGTACTTCACAGGGCTGCTCTCCATCCACTCATCACCTATACCTGTATCCATGTTTGGGACTGCCATGACCCAGGTGCAGGACCTTGCACTTGGCCTTGTTGGACTTCATGAGTTTCATGCAGGCCCACCTGTCTGGCCTGTCAAGGTCCATCTGGATGGCGTGCCTTACTTCTAAAGTATCAACCACACCACTCATCTTTGCTTTATTCACACACTTGCTGAAAGTATGCTCAATCCCTCTGTCCATGTCCCTGACAAAGATGTTAAATAATACTGGTGCTAGTATGAACCCCTGAGGGTCGCCACGTGTCACCTGGACTGTTGACTGCAACTCTTTGAGTGCAACCATCCGGCTAATTCCTTATCTGCTGAGTGGTCTACCCATCAAATCCCTGTCTTCATTTTAAAGACAAGGATGCTGTGCAGGACAGTATCAACAAATGCTTTCAAAGAAGCAGGTGTAATATGGGATGATGCATAATGTATCTAACTCAGTGATTCTTGGCTGCTAAGAAATCTGCTAACGGTGCCATTTGAAAAAATGGTGGTAATGTAAAGAATTTAAGTTGTCCTCTATGCATGGAGTTAACCCAGAAACTGAAATTTTGTTTAAACTTTGCTGGAAATCAACACACAACAAGCAAGATGCTACTTCTGATGCCTGATGGGTAGTGTTCCGCTTCCTTTTGAAATAAGGAAAGGTAAGAACTGAGCTCAATTTCCTTTGTCACAACCAGATTACTGAGAGAAAGTGTTTTGATTGAAATGTGGTATACCCCAGGACAGTGGACTGAGTAATCAGGTAGCGACCCTAATGCTGTTACAGGGGTAAAAATGGAAGTACGATGGGCTAGCTGGGAAGAAACGGGTGAAGGATGCGTCAGGTTTAGCAAGCAAAAAGTTTAGGTAATGCTAGCAATTTTACTTTGGATTTTTATTAAATGCTAGTAGTATGTCCCACTTATTAATCAAATTACTTGTTTCACTTGCTCCTTTTACTTTGTATGATATAGCTTGACTGGACGAAGTAGAATAGTTGATACAGCATGTTAAAATATCAGGGTGAATTCATCCATTTTTTTCTAAATTAAGTTGTCAGGACTTGGTTTAGACCAGGGGTCCTCAAGCTACGGCCTGTGGGCCGGATACAGCCCCCCAGGGTCCTCAATCCGCCCCCCGGTATTTACAGAACCCCCCCGCCGGTGGTTGAGGGGGGGAACCAAGCAGCCGCAGATGACTGCCTGCCACTGCATCCGCACGCCGGCCCCCTGGTTAAAAAGTTCGAGGACCCCTGGTTTAGACTATAGGAGTGTTTCAGGCAGAACTGATGATCTTCCCTTATTTCTGCAGTTCCTTGCACAATGCTGTTATCATTCAAACATTGTTATCAATTTAGGTGATGCACTTCATTTGATCCAGCATCCAACTCCCACTGGTATGACGTGTGGAAGCAAGTGCTTTTGAGTTGGCATTGGAGTCCTATCATCGCAGCAAGCACTGCATTAGCATTGCCTGTTGGGTTTTGAAAAACAGATGTGGTGGTTTTGGATAGAAATATTTTTCATGAAGGAAAACTTAAAGAGGTTTGGGCTTCACTGCTATTTAAGCAGGTTTTCTGTTTGCTTCTTTGAGTGTGCTGATGATTAACATAGCTGGGAGATCCTGAGCTGGTTATTCTTACTTAATGCATCATCCTTTTTATATGTTTGCAGTAGCCTTTGGAAGTTTTGAAATGTGAATTTTTAAGCTGGTTCTCAAACATCTTTGGGGTAGGCTGGATTATGCAGTGGGAACGTGAGGCCTGTCACGCAGCACATGTCCTCTGGAGTTGGTCAGTAGGACAAGGAAAGCACGAGTCCCTCAGCAGCAGTACGTAAGTGGCTGCTGTTTTGGCGAAAGACTGGGAAATGACTGTGTGAGGCTTGACAGGGCTGTCACAGGCACATGTGACTACAACTTCAGTGTAGACAAGCATTGTAGTTTTAGTGAGATATCTAGATGTCTGCAGGAGATGCACAGAGGTTGAAAGAGAATGGCCCACATGGAACACAGTCTAAAAAACCCAAGGTAGTCAGTTTTGGAGCAGCATAGTGGCTGTCAAATAACAGTTACTTCCTTTCCTGCTATTTGTTCTCAAAGTTTTTTCTTTTAACTTTCAATTTTTGATTGTTTATTGCTCCACTACTGTTAAGTTTCATTTCTAGGATAGCAAAGTTTGGTGCATCAGCAGAAGTTAGCTCACCTACTGAAACACGGGTGTGACAGGCAATTGTATTCTTTTTTGGGGAAAATAAAAAAGTTGTTTTAACACAGACAAAGACTTTCTAATAATTCTGAAAGACTATCTCCTTAGCTGAGTTTCACGGGGGAGTTTTTTTGGTAGGGTTTTTGTTTTGATTAGTTTTTTATGTTTTTTTGTCAACTGACTAGTCTGAGCAGTGTAGCTGGGAAGAACAGTTCCTTGGACTATTTTATGCTGCTTTACAGCAAAGATTTTACTTCCACCTCTGTTAGAACTGACAAAGGCATGATGCTAATATTTTGTCCTGCCTAGTTCTCTCAGTTTGGGTGTGGACTAATAAATCTTGTCTGTAGGCTGAACTGGCCTTTAGTTTCTGATTGTGGTGTTCAGGACATCACTTAACGGTTCGTGACTGAACAGACTGCACACAGATGCTGATCCGCTCTTCTGCCCCTAAAAGAGAGTTTGCCCATATTGTGCTCTTATGCCAGTAAGGTTTGAACATGGTATAGCTGACTAGAGAAGGCACCTATCTTTCTGCTCTGTATTTCTTAATGGAAAACTGGAACTTTGATACAGTCATGGACAGGTGTGGGGGTGGTATTTTGTTCTTCTTAAGGTAACAGCAACTCCAGCCATTTTTACCTTTTATCACCTTTGAGTATTTTCAAATGATCCTGTACCTGATCCGCATGGAAACAAAAAGACCATACTTAAACTAAGAGTTCATAGCTTATAAAATGATAATCAAAGCAAGCAAATGAACTTGAAATGTTGCTAGATTTGAAACTTCCTTTTTAACATGCTTTGAGTATTGCTGTGGAAATACTGTCTCTGGTTTTGGGTTGGTGAGTATTATGTTGTGAGAAACCCTAGCATTTTCTTTCAACTGTTCACACAGTAACTGTTTTGATAAATAATTGCATGATTAAAGACCCGGGAGCTGAATACTAATGAGTGAAACCTTGTGGTTTTTCTGTATGCATGTAACAAACATATTTATCAGTATATAGTTTTCAATAGCTAGGCAGGCAGTTGTTCCACAGTAAGAAAGTGAAGCAAGCGGTTGAACAAAAACCCTGCTGTCATTTGGCAATGCTATCACGAGCAAAACCTGTAGTTATGTTAGAGACCACTAATGTTTGGTATGTTGTTGGCAAACTGCTCATTTTATTTGTGATGGCAGAGCCCCAAGTGTCTGTGTGCTGCAGCACACAGCAGTAGATGTAGCCAGAATTCACATACACACACTTCTGCCTTAAAGCACTTTCTATTCAGAGAGGGACAGTTTAGGCTAAGAGCTCTTTGGTTTATGTTTCTTGTTGTTCTGTCATATTCCTTTCCTAGCTCAGTTTATAATTCCCTGGCCTTTTGTGTGCAGATAACAGACATTGAAATCTCTGCATTCTTTTAGTCTTAATCAAGTACTGTTGTTTTTCTTTTGGGGCCAGGTTTCTTATTTTTAAATGTTTTCCCAGCATCTCTGCTTTTTTGGAAGGTTTTAAGAGTCATTAGTGACCTGTGATAGCAGTGGTTCTGTAAAATGCTGACCAGATTTTTTTTTCTTTTTTTTATTTGTAAGGTCATTGAAGTCTTGAAGGTCACACAACAGCATGAAAACATGAAAGTTTACAAGTGTTAATCTGAAAACCTATTATTATCTTTATCCTTAGATGGTAGAAAATAAAATCTGGTTAAAAGAATAATAAAAAAGAAGCTTTTCAATTTGTAGCTTTATTTTGTAAGCTATAAACATCAAAGACCCAAATTCTGCTAAACTTACTTAAATGTGGTAGTACTGGGTGTTTTTGTCTCTCCTTGTGCATGAAAGGAACTGCATACAGGGGAATGAGTACAAACATCAGTGTGATCTCCAATCCTAACCTGAAACTTGGCCTAGGAACACAAAATCCCCATTTCTCCAAAATGATTCTACACTATCTAGCCATCGGTCAAGGTCTGAGAATTAGGTGACTAGTTCAGTTTCCACTTTAATCATACAAGCTTGTGCATTTTCACATCTTTGTGACCCTTAAGTCAAACAAAACTAGGCATTCCTGGCTGCTTCTTTTGTGTTGTAATGCAGGTCAGAAAGCAACAAAATTCTGGGAGTGGCAAGCAAAGATAAATGCAGCCAAGTTCCTCACAGCCTTGATTTGAGCTGCATATGTAGGATGGTGATCAAGATAAGTACAAGCTGTCCTGGGATGCTCGTAGGAGAGGAGGGAGTTGCTGCTTTGAGCATGTACACTATGTAGCTGCAAGATTCTTTTTTCATGACTTTTTGACTTAAAAGTTCTGCTCGAGAAGAGAAGGGAGAACAAGCATAATCAGAAACCTGTGTTATAAGAAGGGAGCAAAACAATCTGATTTTCAGTAACCGTATGTTGAAGATCATGGAAAGCAATTGCATGTAAAAATCCTCCCTTAGGCACTGCTCAGAAGTTCTGTTTAATCCATTTCTTGACAGTTCATGGAAACTTAGGGTGCGGCTTTGCATGGCACTGATTTAGCTGCGTAGCTGTGCTCAAGCTAAGATTTTGCCTTTGTTTTGATCCATAAAGTCAAATCATCCTAATCCAGCTATGTAAATTGCCTGTTTCATATCTATGGCGCACCCAAACTGTCAATGTTCATTTTTTCAATCTAGAGTTCCAGAATATGTTGTTTAAAGCAGCATTCTTCTACAACTTCTTTGCCAGTCCTACACCATTCATAACCTTACACCATCTCATAAACATACAGCTTCATTGCCACATTCCCAGTTATTCTTCCCCATCTTGCTTCACTGTGTCTTGACTAAAATAAGAGTATAAATTATCTGAGCCACAGCCTGTGTTTATCTGCCACACTAAGAAGAGGTGCCATAAAATAACGTAAATACCTGAACAAGGAGGGAAGGTATGGATGGATAGCTTACAGGACAAAGAAGACTTTCAGTAAACGAATGTTTTTAATTGTTTGCTTTGTTTTCGTGGGATCAGAACAAGTCAGGAGTTTTTCGGGGGGGGGGGGGGGGGGGGGGGGGAAGGTGTTCTTAATAAGGTGTATCTTGATTTCTCTTGTTAGCTAGTAGGTCTGGGAGGCTGAAACTGCTGCAGATAATCATTTGTGACTTTAGAAAGAGTTGGTCCTCTGAAAAGATTTGCAAATTGCTTGGCTGAACTTACAGTGTGTCAAGGACTACTGCAGGCTTGTTGGCACTGGAGAGGGAGGCCGTGACAGGAGAGCAGGCTTCCAACAGCCAAGACCTACAGCTTTAACTTGAGTGGCAGAGACTGGTGCTTGAATAGGTTAGCAATGCTTTATATAGCCTTATCTTTCATCAGTCCAGGAGAGACTTGTTGCCATATTAACAAATTCTTTTTGGACACTGTTTTATTTAACACAAGCTTGGCAGAGCATCAGACAAAACAGTTCTTCTGTTCTCCCTGAACTATTGTTCTTTCCCTCTGATCTTCCCCAAAGTCTGTTACAGGATCTCTTCTGCAACTTCTGTCAATCGTTTCTCAAAAAAAAAAAAAAAAAGAAAAAAATCCAACCCAACAACCCAAACCAAAATAAAACCACAACACCCTGACCCCTAGCCTGCCACATCTCATAACTGTGTGAGCATGGTGCTTCGTTCCAGCACTGCATTCCCTGAGACGGAGTCACTCTGAATACATATGTGATTTAGTTATCTAATTTATTTCATGATTATTTGATCTTAGGTAGCAATAGAAGTGCATATTTTATGTAGCTATGATTTGCACCAGTGTGTACGCCTATGTAGAAGAGCTACGTGTAGTTTGTCACTGCAACATCTTTCTGCTAGTGGTGCTGGATGTGCCCTTTCTACTCCTAGACCTTCACAGGGTCCTTTCCCCACCTCTTATGGCTGGAGGCACCACCTTGTCTTCCTTGAGTACCTTGACTTCCTTCAGTACCACTGCAGCTACTTACCTTATTGCGTGAATGAACAGAAATGGATGTGAGATAACCCTTAGAGGCAAGAAAACATTCAGCACTGAGTAGTTTTCAGAAGAGGAATAACTTTGCTCCACAGGAAGAGCATTCCTCACTACCTTCATTATATATGCAAACTTGTTAAGCTCTTTAAAAGGCTTGAGGCTGCGAGATGCCTGATGCTGTGAGCGGCTATGGAAGTCATGGGGAGTTGCAGCAGGTGTTGCTTGCTTGCAGGAGGCATTAAGGGTCCTAGAGATGAGGGAAGGAGACACTAGTGTATTTATTAAGGTAGTTAACAACGTTCAAGTCACTGTTGCGTGTTAAATGCATATTTTAAGCGAAGCAGGCGATGGATTAATCTCTCTTAATTAGAAAACTGGTATGTGAGGGAGGGAGAAAAAGGGTTCTTTTGTTGAGTAACAGTGAGATATGCTGCATAACTTACTATAGAAGCCTGGCAGTTAAATCTCCCAGATCATAAAAGTGACAGCTGAGGCTACAGAAAGAGTTAGGGCTTATTACAGATCCTGTATTTTCCTGTGAGTACAGAAATATGGTCATAACTCTTTCCGAGCTGTACAAAGAACTTGCTAACTTCTGTTATCTAAGTGTACAGTAAATGAGTTTATCAACTTAGTGTATTTTATATGGCAGCTGCCAGCAGGTAGGATGGAAATAAATGAAGAAATAAAATGTGTTTGTGTGAGGCTTATGAACTTGATGTAGTGTTAGGTGAGTGTGGGAATGTTTGCCTTTAAGATAGCCACCGAGAGAAGGCAAAGTAGGGCTAGATCTAAAACTGATCATTTGATGCTTAACTCATTTCCCAGGACTTTGGGCACTGATGGTGAGGTCTGCAGTGATTGCTCAGGCTTCTCTCAGACTTCACAAAGTGTATAATGCATCAGCTCCTAAGTCTGACTTCTCCAGTGTGCTTAAAACTTGAGTTCTCTGTGAAGTTTGGGCTGGTGTTGATGCTTGGCCCAGGTCTTCCTACAGTGTTGCAAAGCTGTGGGGCTTTTTTATTTTTAACTTTTATTTTCATTTTTTTCTAAGTTCTGAGCAAGAAAACTTTTCTGTCAATTAGTACTTGAATGGAAGTCGGGTGGTTGCCACAGATCATCTGTTTCTAGCAGGCGGTAAGCTAAGCTGCTTCCAAATAGTGTTTCCATTGCCCTCTCCACATCTGCCATCGCACAGACTGACAGAGCTAATGAATTCAGTCTTCTGTATAATCCAGTTTCACACTGCTTGAAACTGTGCCCTTTAAAAACATGGTTATTTTAATGTCACCTCTTCTTGGTTTTCCAAGGTTTTTTTTTTTTTTAAACTCTGTATATACATGTATGAATATTTAAAATAAAAACTACACGCACACATGTTGTCTATGTTTAATTGCCTATGCTATCAAAATTCATCAGTAGGACTTGTCAGTAAAATATTATGGAACTGGAGATAAGAGAGAGCAGATGGTTCACGCTGAAACACCTCTTGCCTTCTGGATGGGCTTAATACAAGATTTGGATGCAAAGTTATGTCCTCCATCCTAGGGCTTAACTCGAAGGCATGGCTGCAGATAAAGCTGAGCATCTCGATTCAGAGAGAGCATGTCTGTGTGTTGCTGGACCAGGCTCTTGTTTTTCCATTCCCTTTAATCATTTGAAATTTAATAAGGGAAGATAGAGCACTTAAGTAGCCTAATATTTTCAGAGATGCGTGTCAAGGACATTACTCTGTCTATTAACACTGAGAATGTTTCTGATAAGATAATTTTTTTCCTTTAGAAAATGCTGACTTGTTGGAATTAAAACTTTTTAATAGGTAAGCATGTGTCTGGGGAAGCAGAGGTACCATCTGTTTTTTAAATGGCCAGAAGTTCAGTTAGTAAGGGTATTTGACTGAGACATAGGAGACATGCACCCAAATCCGGTCTCTCCTTGAGTAAGACAAATCCCAGTTTTCGGGAAAACATCTTTAAGGAGACATGTTTTATCCTAGTGCGAAGTAGAATAATATTCTGTTGACTAAATAATTTGCTGTGACTGGTTCTATCTTGTCTTTGCTCTTCCATTAAGTAGTTGTAGGCAGCAATAAGATCTTCCCAAGGCTGTCCGTCAGTATCCAGGGCAGAAAGAGCACCTTGCAGGTAAACAGACAGTGCTAAGTGCCTCAGCAGAGGCATGTTGTGCGTGTGTGACGTTCAGCAAGGCTGCAGATGAGCAGCCACCGCAGCGCCGAGCCACCCCGCTCTGCAGTGCCTGGGAGGCGCAGCCCTGCGCAGTAAAGCTTGGCCGTGGTCTGCCGCCGTGCTGCCATGAGGTGCAGAGATGCCCATACCCATTTCGCAGATCAGAAGAGTGGCTGCTGACTGCTCAAAGGTGACTCCCCAGTGAAAGCTCTCTTCCTTGCAGCTTCTTTCTGCTGTTTCGTAGCCCACAGAACCACAAAGACAAAAACAGGTTCCATCTGCTTCTGCTGGAGGCATAGCCTCTGAAGCCTTTCTGTGAAGCAGTGTTTGCTAATAGCACAGATCCTCAAAGTAATGTCACTTGCACATGGTATAAGTGTATTTCTATAGAAACACCCACTACAGGTAATAATCAAAGTTAATAGCTTTTCATCCCATCGAGGAGCTCTCAAGCAGGATAAGTATATGAGGGGCTGGTTTAGAAAATTTAATTTAATTCTGAAGTGGAATGGCTTTGCATTCTAAGCAGGTAATTCATAAATTCCCTCTACCCCCTGCAGGCATGGTCTTTCAATTTTTGAAGATTAAAACCTTAAGCGTTATTAAATGAGTTTCTTCTCAGTAAGAACCTCTCATACTTTACATTAAATACAGGTCTCCCAAGCAATGTTCAATGGCAAATGGAACTGAGTGGGACTGGGTTGGTATGGAACTGAAAGCAGAAGTCCTGCACGTGCAGCACCCTGCTTGTGGAGAAAAAGCAAGTTTAATTTGTGGGTCTGGGCAGTCAGGACCCCTTTCAGATGTACTCTACTGCATTGATTTTGGGGGGATGGCTGTCAAGCTGTCCATCTTTCTGTGGTAAACTTGGCAGGCTGTCCTAGAGCTTACATCTCTGACAAAGCAGCTCTAAGCAGTTCTCAGTATGAATCATTTCCCTGAGCTGTGGCATTGCTGAGAGTGTGTGGTAGCTTCCTGGTTGGTGTACAGCAACACAAAGTCCTGAACTTGCGCCACATGGACTTGTTGTTCAAGGAAACAAGCCTCAGTTAGAATAGACACCGGGAGGTGTTTTCATAAAGAAGGTTTTTAAAGAACTCCTTTTTTTTCTTTTTTTTTTTCTTTCTTTTTTTTCCCCACACTATAAAATGCATTTCAGAAGTGAGGTTATCAGTTACAATGTGAATCAGCAGGTGACCAGCTGCACAAAGTTCAAATAGCAGCCGGTACCAGTGGTATCCAGTGGGGACTGCTACTGTTTACTATCCAAATTAATAACCTAGATGATGGTACAGAGCTTGTCCTCAGAAAGTTCAGACAATACCAGACTAAGTGAAGTGATGGTTATGCTTGAGGGCAGGTAGAACATCAACCGGCTGGAAAAGTGGCCTGAGCAGGACCTCACAATGTTTAGCAAAGACAAATGCTGACTCCTGCACCTGGAAAGAAATAACCTCATGCAACAGTACAGGCTAAAGGCCAGTTGACTAAAAAGCAGCTTTGCAGAAAAACACCAGAGGGGACCTCGTAGACACCAAGTTAAACATGAGACAGCAGTGTGTCCTTGCACTGAAGCAACCCAACAGCATCTCGGGCTGGGTTAGCAAAAATGTGGCCAACAAACTGAGGGAATTAGTTTTCTCTCCTCATTCGGCACCTGGGAAGCCACACCTGCTATATACTCTGTTTGGTTTGAGCTCCCCACTCCAGGAAAGACATTGGCCTAATGGAGTCAGTTAACTGAAGCACCATCAAAGATGGTCAAGGGCTGGAGCACTCACCTGTAAGCAAAGGCTGAGGGAACAGGATGTTTTTTGCTGGCAGAACAGGAAGTCTTGGGAAGATCTTATTGCTGCCTACAACTACTTAATGGAAGAGCAAAGATGAGATAGAACCAGACTTCTAGCCATGCTAAGTAAGGTGAGTTTGTGCTGTGGCACTGGCTGTCAGAGGATCATGCATGGCTCTGCTGCTTTTTACTCAGCAGCAGAAGTTAAATCCTGCTGCTCAACTTCCCATCACTATTCCCAATACTCGTGTAGTACTGACTACCCCAGAAGTACTTACTTTGAGCTGTACTGAGAAGTATATTCAGTGACATAGTAATAAAAATAGCAGCTATATAACATCTTCAGATACTGTCATGCTATTCAAATTGTATTTTGCAGATTCCATTGATGGTCTACATAGTTCCTAGGAAGCTTTAAACTTTTTGAACTTCAGTGAAAAAAATCTATTACACTTGTGTATTTGTGGCACGAAAGGATAGCTGTAATGTAAAATCTCACTTAGAAACAGAAGTCCTCTGAAAACACTGAAATAAATTATAATTGATCACTCCTTATTCAGGTTAGATTAGATTTAATGGCTAGAGAAAAGTAATTAGGCTATTTGCATATAGCTTGCATTCTTGTAGCTAAGCATGCTGAAGCCAGCAGATCTGCGGAGATGTGAAGTGATACCATTTTGTTAATGAAGGGGGAATAGAATGCCTTATCCAGCAATACACTGAACATACAGAGACTATTCAGGAAAAATCTGAAATCCTTCATTACTCCTCAGAAGGGATTTGGCACCTCATTGCTTGTGCTGTTCAATGAGCTCAGTGGCCATGAAATTTGCAGGCTTTGAACCTCTGGTAGCAATAGTATGACCCAAGTACTTGTACATTAGGCTCTACAAAATTAGAAAACACAGAGAGAAAAGTTTGGGTGAAAATTTAATCCATAAAATAGCTCATTTCTGCTGCTGTTCAGGTCTGTAAGTTTCCTTTAGAAATACCCGTCATAATTGCTGACTTTTTTTTGTGCTCATTTGGATTCATTCTGGAGTTTTGGCAAAGAGTTCCTGTCACCGGCAGTTTATGCACTTTGATTCCAATGCATTATTCATTGTAGTAACTGAGTGGACTGTCAGGCAAGGGGTGAGGGGTGTGTGTGTGTGTGATTTGTCCGGTTTGGGTTTTCTAGGGGGCTGGGTTGGGAATTTTCTGGGGTTTATTCCAGAACTTTAATTCTAGGTTGTGTCCTAACAATGTGCTACTCTTGTAAAGTTATGCAAGAAAAAAAGAATGAAGGAGATTTGGGGGAAGAAACAACATCTAAACATAAATATTTGGAGGACCTTCAAGCGAGATGGCTTTTACCCAACCATTGGTAAAACTACAGAATTGTAGAGAAGAATCAAATGGTAAAGGAGCAGCAGATGTAGGACTGGAAACAGTATTAATAATAGACTCATCATTCAGTTCCCAAGGAGAATCTTCCTATCTAAGGCTCTCCAAGTAACACACAACTATCAACTTCTTTATCAGACGCAGTAATACCACTGAGCGTTATTAAATCTGCCAAGTAAATTGATTGCATGTACTCAGTTAGTAATTGCTTTAGGTAGGAACAAAACTCAGAGCACGAAACTTGGAGTCAGGTCTGCACTTCCTTTTCCAGATGAGGAAGATAAGTGTGAACAATCATGTGAGTAGGGTTGTTTCTAATGTATTGGAAATGGTTTAAATTTAAACCTGTTTACATTTGACCTATTAGGCAGAAGACATTCTTTCTTCATTAGTCTTGGCTTGAGAAGATAAGCTTCTCTCTTTAGAGATTAAATGAACTGGAACAAATGAAACCAAACTGCTTTTTTCATATGTTTTTAGGTAGTGCATGCTGTCATCTAAAGAACATCACCGACATTTCTTTAGCAGGAGTTCACTTTCTGCTAAGGGTTTATCAGTATCTTGAAAGTGATGGTTTTGTTTTTGGTTTGAATGTCTTGGTTTAAGTTTCAAGGCTTAAGCAATATTTTTCAACAGCATTCTGCTTTCAATAGTCCTATAAGACCTTTTCTGATTTTAATCCTTTTATTATTTTTTTTTCTTTCCTTTTCCTTTCTTCATCCTCACAAGTTTATCCCCATCTCTGGAAAGCCTTGTAAAAGTTCTGACAATTTTTTTGATGGATTGATCTTCTGTCTTAACACTTTGCTCCTTTCATGTCTGTTCTGATATCCATCTACTTTGTAGCATATCTAGAGTTCCCACCATATGACTCCTGGGGGTGAAAGGATAATTTCCCAGATTAAGTTATGCTCCCCAGATTTTTCTTTTAGCTAGGGGAGGGAGGCATTGTTTTGAAGTATGTGTGGTGCACATTTCATGGTCATGCTGCCTGGGGAAGGTCCTTCCTAGATTGCTGTTGCTCTTTTTTTAAGATAATCGATCAGGCAGGAAGCAGGTGCTGTAGGAGGGCTGATGAAACGTGGAGCCTTTTGTCTTTAGGTCACAGACCAACAGTCACAACTTGCTACAACCGGAGGGTGGTGACTAGTCTCATGTGTTGCCTACCGTATTTGTTGGCTATGCTCTCTCCTGTCCCTTCTGGTGGAAAGATGACCAGAGCATGGAGAAGGACTGAGGAATATTTTGCTTGCTTGGCAAATTGGCATGAAAACTATGGGAACAGAGATCTGGTATTTGTTGGACGACTCAACAATGGATTTATGGCAGAAATACCACTGAGGAATTTCAAGTTAAACTGTTGTAAGCTGTCTTCTGATTCCTTGCTAAATCAGGTTACCTGAGGTCGTGGTTGCTTTACAGAGGCTTCTTGACTGATTCCTTCTTAAAAGTTCTTGAGTCATTGTTAATATAGACAGTTTAGAAAGCTGACTCAGGAGAGCTCTCATGTATTTTCCACTTCAATAAAAAATGCTGTCGCTTCCTTTGCTAATTGGAAACTTAATTGCCCTTTCATTCACCTTACTGCTTAGCATCTTCCTCTGGATGGTGTAAAACTGGAATGAGCATGCAACTAGAGGAGGTAACAAAGAAGTAAAACATAGTGTTAGAACATACATTTTCTGCCATGAATTGTCTGAAGTTTAATGTGCATTAACGTAATGAAGTTTAATGTGCTTCATGTAATGCTAATTCTTTCTAAGCTTGCTTATTTGAATTTCTGAACATCACCCGTAAATGACTGGATGCCTTGAATTCCCACTTGGGGACTAACACTTGTGAAGTTAATCCCTCTCCCTGTGTGTATGTTTTCTAGATAACTTCCAAGCCTTCACAGATGCACTATGCAACACAGCAGTCACATTTTGGCTGGGAGTTGTTTTTGTCTGAGATACCTACAACTGGTGCATTTTGCATTAATTATTTTCCCTTGCTGATTGTCATTAAGGTTGCATACATTGCTTGCCTACAGAGGGCCATAACACAAATTAAGAGGACATGACTCAGCTGCCAAAATGCACAAGCAGCATGAAGGAATAGAAAGAACTTTTGGTTGAGTAACCTCTACTAGGGGTAACATGGGGAAAACATAGCTTGCTCCTGGCTGTCTGTTTGGTTTTCAGAGTGTTGCAAAAGCCTTGCCAAGGTTGTTTTGCTTGTTCTGTTCCAGACCAACATTGTGTCTCTGGTGTTCTCTTGCTACGGTTATCCAAGTTGAGATATCATAGTAAAGGAAAATTAGCCATAGAATTGTAAAGCCAGTTGCAAACTCCCTGAAGTTCAGATTTCTTGACTGGGCTTTTGGTTCAGGTCTGCTAATTTGTTAAGGCTTACTTTTGTTTTAGGAAAAAGATTCCCAGAACATATGAAAATACATTACACTAGGAAATAATGGCAGGAATAAGACTTTTCCACTCGCAAATGAGATGTTGGCTACTCTTGTCATACACATGGGTTTAAATACAAAACAGTTTGAAGTTACACTAATTCTCTATATATGAAGTATAATGAAACTTAAGTGACAACAAAACCCTGCTGCTGTTTGTTTTTGTTTGGATATTGGCAAAGTCTGAAGAATGCTTTTTCTTCCTTCTTTCATAACTATTTCAATAAATTGCAGACAAAATTAACTAAGAATTACTCTGTCCTCATTTATAAGTGAAAACAGGCATCTCTGAATGCTCTGTCTATTGTTAAGGTATGCACAGTATTAGTATAGTATAGAATATTTTATTCCTGCTGTGGATCTACTTTTGGCAACCTCATTTTGGGGGAGCTGAAAAAGTTGAAGGAAGCAGGTTTAGGTTTTCCTGTGGGAGAAAGAATTTTTCTTTAGAATGAATAACCAAAGTAAGTGCAAAAAAGGCTTTGAAGGTAGCATGTGCATGGTCTGATGTCTGAAGAACTCCAAAGAGTGTTCTATCAGCATTATGCCACCTTTTCTACTTTTTCCTCTCTCTATCCTACCGCATCCTTACCCGAAATCACTATTCTGATTGAAGGGCAAAAATCAGTCTACACTACGTACCGACAGAACCTGAGAGCCTATCAAGAAAAGTATGAAAAAACTTCAGGTGTTGAAAACACTTGCTTTATTATTTAGCCTGTGGCATTGTGTGCATCTTCACAACAATTTTCATTTGCCTTCATACTCCCAATGTCTGGTTACTGTGAGCCCTCTGAGCTGGGCCCTTTCTGCTTTAACAGCATGTTAAAAGTGCTGTTTTGCATTACCAGTACCTCAGACAAGTTTCTTTCAACTTCTTCCAGAGCTACGGATTGGCAGTAGAGGTATGTCATTGCTTAAACTTTTTGAGGATGAAGTTCTCAGTTAAACGAGAAGCTGTTACCTTCAGCCTTACTTAATGGGGTATCTTCATACATGTGTCAAGGTGATGAATCATCTCACAAGCTTGAAGATAGTGTCTTTTAAACCGTAGACTCTTGTTTCACTACTTCTGATATTTTTTGACTTCCCGGTGTTATTTTTGTCTGACTTTTCTCTGAGTATTTTATTTCTTTATTCATCACCGTTATGTCTGTCACCTTATGCTTTTGATTCTTTTGAAGCTGCAAGTAAATTTTGTCACAAATGTTTCATTTTCATTATTGTGGGGAGTAAGAGGATACGAAAACAAGGTACGTTGACTGCAAGTGCAGAAGCCTAGTCTTAAAACAGATGCTCTGTTGGAACGGTGCAGTGGAGAATCAGGCCCAAAATAATGATTGATTTTAATTTATTGTAAACATGGGATTTTTTTTCCAAGCAGCATTATTTTTGGATGAAAAGTACCCAGAATGTCTGAATTGACTCTAACATTACAGCCATCCAAAACATTCATAATAAAATCCAAACCAGCTCAAACGTACTTGGATTTTAGTGTTTCATTATAAACCCTTAACTCAGCCAAGGTTAGCAACCCTCTGAAAACCTGGCCAGAACCGTGAGGGAATCTAAGAATGAGAGAATCTAGGTCAGTTTATTCTTTGTGGATGGAAACATGTAAAACTTGACGGTTTTACGTGGTTTTAGCTTTTTAGCCAGGCAAAAATTCAAAGTTGCATTAGGCTCCAAGTGAGCAGTACAGCTAAAATGAGTGGCTGCTTCCTGCGTTGTGCCTATACGGTCGGTCCTCCCTCGGCCTGAGCTGGTTCAGGTTCCTGGGCCTTGTGCTGGGCTCATGAAGAAGACGACAGTGCTCATCGCTCATCTTCTATGTGGCACAAAAGACATCTGTAACTGTAGCCTTGCTTTGTCCTTTTTCGGCATTATTTCAGAGCACAGGGCAAATGGGAGAGAGAACTAAGGGCAGTTTTTCCAGGAGAGGACGATGGGTTGGCCCTCCCACGGGCAGTGCTGCCTGTTGCACTATGTGTCCTCCAGCGTCACAGGGCATGGGAGGGGAACGCTTCTTGGAGCCGTGACTCTGACTATATAAGCAGGGTGCACCAGCCAGGCACGTGAGAAAAAGTTTTTTCTGTCTGTAGCACAGACTGCTCATTTATCCCCAGCTTTGGCGTGTTTCTGGTGGGTCTGAGGAAGAGGGAAAGAATGCGCCCAGTATGTACGCTTAGCTGTGATCTGGGGAAAAGGCTGTTCCTAGCTGAGCTAGTGGAACATGTGATGTCATCAAGTGTAAAATTTGGTAATGTTTCTTGTAGACTTCATTTTAAGCGTAAGGAATGCATTAATGGGTAGGTAAGTTCATTCCCAGAAGGACTAAACCCTGGTGATACAGGGCCCCTTCAGTGCTGACAGCCTGTTGCTGGTTCAAAGGCTAATCAAAACTGAAACAAGCCTCGTGTGGGAAACGTAGGTGGAAAGGGTGCTGCCCACAGCTGGAAAGGGTGCTGCCCACAGCTGGAAAGGGTGCTGCCCACAGCTGGCCTCGTACCTTTTTGGTCCTCTCCTGCGTGAATAGGACATCGCAGAATTTCTAAATGCTCTTATGTGGGTACCCTGCGGTTCTCTTCACTGGCCTTCTAGACACGTTATGAGCTATGTCATGTGGCCTTCTGTGCAGAAAGAAGATCTTTTGTGGCAATTTCTTAATAACAACTGATAAATCTTTACTTTTAAATGGCTTCTATTGTGGCTGCACTGTAGCTTGGGGAACTTAGGAAGTTTCACAACAACAAGAATCATTATTAGGAAAACAGTCTTTCAGTGGGATCTGGACTTAAAACCATCCCCGTATCATAAATCACCAGGCTGGTAGACAATTCAAAGTACCAATTATGTCCAGAATTATTTTGGGTGCTGTGACATTATTAGTACTAAAATTGCTCTATTGCCTCAGCCAGCAGAAACTCTCAGCAGGGTAGGATTTTTTGTTTGTTTTGTGTGTGTGAGGGGGTGTTCAGTTTCTTTCTTTGGATTTCTTTGGTACATTTGAAGCAAACACATCTTCAGCACTTGTGTCAGTAGTAGTCGCTTGCAGACTCATAGGACAAAATGAACAACTGATAGAAATGTAGAATGTGAAAATGAAGTGTGATTACCAAACATCGTGGGAAAGTAGTTTGTTTTATCAGATGAATATAAATATTCTTCATAAGGAGAATGGTAGTTTTACCCTTCTCACCAATATAGTGGGGGAGACAGAGTATTAGAAAAGCAAAGTGTAAGAAATGAAAAGTCATTCATTGAAACAGAGGTTTCTGATCTGGTTCTCAGTATTTTAGGAGCTCCTGTGTAACTGTAGGAATAGACAGAACAAAAATTTGCTTATGTAGACAAATTGTGAAGAGAAGAATAATCTGCTTTGCTTGAGTACTATATCCAACTTAAAGCAGCTATCCACAGAATTCAATTCTGCTTAGTAAGGATTCAGAGTGTTTTAACAGGGCCATTTACATCTGACTAGGATTGATGTACAAGGCAAAAAAATACAAGAAAATGAGGTGGTAAAGAGGCTAAATAGCCAAGTACTCCTGTCCTGACCTTACCCTCAGAAGAAGGAACAGAGCTGATTTTCATTCAGACCCTTCAATTAATTTTATTTTCTTTCTTCTACGAGATTTCTATTTTATAGAGGTGGATGCCAGGTCTATAGCTTGTAGTCAGCCTCCAGGTTGCTCAGGCTGTGAACATGCAGACCGAGTGGACTGCAAGTGCTTCCGAGGTGTCCCAGCTAACCTGCCTACAGAGACCCCTCGACCTTCACAAAACCCAAAAAGCAGAATTGCCTCTTGTGTCAGAGAAGCCTGGTAAGCGTGCCTGCCGACCCCCTCTTTGGGGCCTGCCTGCTTGCCTGGTCATGCCCCATCAGGGAGACACAGCTTTTACATCGCTGGGGAGTGAGCAAAAGTGTGTTACTTCCGCACCACGTACACAGCGTGGCACAAGACAGGGGACTGGCTGTTGTGTGCACAAACCTTGAGTCACTGGAAGAGGCTGAGTGGGCTGAAAGCTGAGTAATTCAGAGTAAACAAGCTGGTAGTACCACTGCTGAAGGCTGGGAGGGTGGGACAGTGCCCTGAAGTGGATGAAACTTTGCTGCAGGTTCGTTCTGTGCTGTCTGGATCATTATGTTATGCATTGTAAATATGCTTTTCACCTTCGAATTCACGTATAAAGAAGTGAATGTGAATTCACATATGAAGAAACTAAAGCTTTCCCTTTACACTTTAGCTAGTGATCCTAATTTTCCTGAAATGCACATAAAAAAATCTCACGGGGAGCTTAAGAATGTGTTTTATTTAAACTGCTGTTTTTCACTCCATCTCTTGTTTTTGATGGGGGAGGGGGTGGTGTTGGCATTCAAGTTCTGTTGGCTCCATCTTGTGGCTAACTTAAAATAAAAATAATTAAATAATAATACATCCATTTTAGTTCTGGTATTGTAATTTTATTGTGCAGGTTTTAATGCCTATAAGAGACAGTGGGGGTTTTTTCTGTATCTAAAACATTTCTAAATGCTTTCCCTGGATGTCCTTTAGATGTTTAACATGGAGATTGGAGGCAGATTATACTAAAAGGCTACAATTAAGTGGTAACAATTTATTGTAGGTACATTTGGTCATTTGTGTTTAGGCAGGTTTCAATGTAGGGAACTAATCTGGGGAATGCTGGGTCTTTGCAAGCAAATAGTCCTTACCCCTGCTCTAGCATCTAAATATTTCTGTGTTTCAGTGTTTCACGCTTACCATATATAAGTGTGTGTGTGTAACTTTCAGTTCCACAATTACTCAACTGATGAAGCTGCAGCTGCAACAGAAAGTATAGTTGCGTGGTCAGCGATTAGAATATTACCTTCAGATTTTTCTAATGAAATAGCACCTTCACCTACAGTTCAGTGGTCAATATCTACTTTCCTTGTTTTCTTGCTCACTTTTTTTTACTATCCAAATATTAACATTTGAAGTGGTATGTAATACAGAGTTGCAGAACAGAACCTGTAGATACCATTCTATATATGAGGCTAGGAATAACTTTTTTTCTGATATCCCCCGTTTTCATGCACTTCAGTTAACACTAAATTGAAGGGAAAGGTCTATGAGATTATTGTGCTTTTATGTCTCTTTGCCTTGTTTGACTTTTTCTTTTTTTTTTTTTCCTCTAGCAACTTTTCATTTTTTATCAATATTTTTATTGCTAATGTAGATTCTGCAATTTAGGATATTCTGCTCTCTGATGTCTGTTCTTAAAGGCTTAATTTTTTCAAGTGCCTCTTAGTGGCCTGGCATGTTTTTTATTCTATCACAGCAACATGGGAATCTTTGCTCTTACTAGCACATGTTCCCCAGGCTGTTCCAAGGCACTTTTTTCATGTGTCATTAAACTACATCATCAGATATTTAATGAATAGATTACACTGCCTTTGTTCTTAAAAGGAAGGATTAAACCCACTTTGTTCATCTGGTTTTAGAAACAGTTGTCCCCATGCCTAAACCGTTTGTATGCTTAAAGGAAGTTCTTAAATGAAAAGTTACATTGGTTGTTACAGGGCTTTTAACTATTTCCTGCATGCCAGTTAAGATGTATTTAATGTTAAGTATGAAAAGAGCAGGTTTTTTTTCTGTTGTTTTGGGGACTTGTTTAAAATACAGAAGATACAAAATATTTAGTAGAACTCTTAACTGGAGTCGCTGTGTTTAGCACAGTTTAGCTGCAAGCTTGATCATGGAAATACTGAATTGAAAATATGGAGGTCCTGGTCCTTATTCATCTAAGATCTGGTGATCAGCAAACATACAGATCTTTCTTAGGGCCACCCATTATTTTAGTTTTAGCCTGGAGTTTCTGTCTGCTGAAGTTCCCTTGTTTTGTTCCATTGCAGCACCTCTTCAGCACAGCACGCCGTGCAGGTTGCTGCTTGCATTTGATCCGGTTGGTGACTGCTACTAATCTAGCTGGTTCTGAACCTTGTTTGAAATACCTGGTGGCCTGAAACACATCCAAAACTGGTGGGAACTACAGGAGAGAGAGAAGCTAGGAGCAGGCATTTACCCCTCTCACATACACAGGTATACCGCTGTTCTGTATCAAACACCATACCGCTACATGGCATGGACAGCCCCTGGGATGTGTTTCTAGATACCAACATCAAAAATTGTACAGCTCAATCAGCAGGGCACTCAAATGCAGTAAAAGCTTTTAATCACAATTTACTTTGATTTTTTTTTTTTTTTTTTTTTTTCCGCAACTCGCTAGTAGCACCAAGGAAAGAACATTACCTCAGTTGCTTTAACGCTTCAGGTTTTGCCTCCCTGTCAGCTGAGTTAGGGATCCAGCTGAAAATCTTCCATCTCATTCCAGCTGGACAGCATCCACCTGGAGCAGAACCGCAGGTCTGTTGATTGACTGATTTCAGAAACTATTGATTCTCAAGGGGCTGTAGAAGACAACTACTTAATGATTTTAAAAGGATTTTGGATGTGCCTTGGTTTGCAAAAGGCCCAGTTATTTAACCTCTAGAACCCATAGTCAGACATATTTTAGCTTCTGATAACGCACAGATATCCGGTGTAAGCGTGAGGAGACGCACTGCAATGAGTAGCAGTACTTACTGCTGCTGCTTAATGAGCCATGAAGCCTCCTTAGCCTGGCAGGGAGCAAACCATGTGCTCCTCTATAAAGTGCTGCTACTACTGATACACCCATTCTTTTTCAGAGAACACTGCTCCCTTTGAAATCAAGGTGCAGCACGAGGTGATGATGCTTCCCCACCTCTCACTTTGATTTGGGAAGCTAATGAAAATAAGTTTTTAACACCACCGGAAAATGTATTTTTAACCATATTTGCCACCCACAAAGTAGGTTTTGTTTTGAAATATCTTTATGGCTTTTGTTGTTCTATGCTCTAATACATCATCAAAATCAGAATTAAACCTATAAAAAACCTCTTCAGACACCTTCCTTTAGAGAATATTTTTGCATTTTGTTAAAATACGAAACAGAGCTGAAGTTTAAACTCTTAAAAAATTGTCTTTGTTTTACCATGTATTTTTCATTGACATGGCGTTTCTGTATTTTACAGTATTTAAAAGGTCACTGGGATTAAAAAATCAGCACCATTCTATCTTCAAAGGATAGGTGTTTACACCTGGCTTTTAAGGAAAATCTAGATATACATATATACAAAGTAAATTCTGACTCATCACCCAGGCTTTTGATAATATAATGCTAGACAAGCCATTTCAATGCCAAGCCAAGTTACAAAGTGGGCTTTGTCAGATCTGTGATTAGAATGAATGTTTCTGGCTTTTTGCTGATTATACCATCAAAGCAAATTCTGAAGCCTTTGAGCTTGGTTAATAATTTTCTTATGTCAGTAAGTTCTTAATGTAGTAGTCTGTTGGGCAATAGTAGGGAAACATCTATTGTGCTTTCCATATTTTTGGTTTTCATGGCACAATGTGTTTTTTCTCATGGCTCAACAGTATCACATACTGTCTCACACTTTGGCACATGTGAGTGCAGTGGTAAAGGAACAGTCTAAGTTTTAACAGCATGTATATTTTTATATTACGAGCTGCAATGCATATGTCTTAATTTCATGAATCAGACCGTGTTGTTTTTTCTTTTTTCTTGCTCTTTTGTAAAACTCTTACATCATTCTGAAAGTGGTCAATTAAAGAGCTATTCTCCCTTTTGCAAACAGGCTTGTGCTGTACAGATTTGTTTGATACAGAACACAGCTTTTGGAGCTATTAGACATATAATCAGCAGGGGTATGTTTCCCCCAGCTCTTTCCTAAGCAGAAAGTTGCCAGATTATTTCATAGTCTTTTTTTTTTTTTTTTTTTTTTTTTGGTTAGTTTGTATTCTTCGAACTGTCCATTGGATTCTGAATAGGTGAAGTAATTTCCACGTACAGATGGTTCATGCCTTCATACATGGGCCTGCTTTTCCCTTCTGGATTCCTACAAATAAATTAACAAATGAAGCTGTAAGCCAGTAATTAGCCAGCAGTATGCTCAGCCTCTCTGGCCTCTTCCAGACTCCTCCTGCTTTGCCCTGTCAGTGGTGTCAGGCTGTGCTCCATGTTGTGCTGGCAGGGAGCTGGCTTCACAGGGCTCATTCTGGCTTTGCACGACACTGGTGGAGTCTCCTTTGGGCTTTTATAACTGTACGTGTCCTCAAAGACAGCAAGTGATGATATCCTTTCTTCTACTTGAGCAAAAAAAGTTCCCCAGATTAGAAAGGGGTGCCAGGCGGGTGCTTTCCCCAGGTGCTGGGAGGAATGCAGAGAGCGGCTACATCTGTTCAGTCTCACTGGTGTGGTTCCTGCCCTGGGTGGACACCAAGTCCTGGGGGAAGGTGGCAGGTGCCTGCAGCCTGTCTGGGAACATGTACGCGGCCAAGCAGAGTCTTCATTGTCATTGCTTTTCTTCCCCATACTTCTTTCTGTTATAAATAGATTTCAAAATTTGCATTGGGTTAGCTTGATGTCTTGGGTACTGTTATTAATGCATCTGTTGATGTAAAGGAAGGCCACTGATTAGATGTCGTGGACATTTGCAGAACTCCAGAACAACTCTCCAGCATGTTGGTGGCCTCTCTGATCCTGCCAGTATGTTCTGTTAAGATCTAACAAGAGACTGATGAGGTACTGGATGACAGCAGCTTCACTTCAGCGGTTGCTAGCCTTAGGGGTGTGAGTTTCTGCATTTGCTCTGAGACTTATTTTCCCCTTGAGCTTGAAACAGGTTTCAGCAGTTGACAGTGCCTCTGAGCCATCTATTATACCTGTGAGTGTAATGCTCAGTGATTTCCCATCCAGTGAGGACATATTTAAAGCAGGGAGCTCTTGTGGTGTGCCAGGGGGCTGAGGGAGGCCAGCACTGTGGCTGTGGCAGCAAACTGCATCTCAGGAGCCTCTGGCTTGTAGCCGGCCAGTCCCTAGGCACGCCTTTGAGCAGCAGCATGGTTTCCCTCCCCACCAGAGGCCATGGTAATGTGGCTAATGTGTCACACACGTGTCATGGCATCTCAGGCCACGGAGGGAGGCCCGCTGGCAGGCTGTGGCACGGCTGAAGGAGACGATCAAACCAGAAGGGCAGATTTCTCTTCTGTGAACGTGTCTCTCAGCGGTGATGTTGCATGGCGCTGGGCGAGCGCAGGGTACGTGAGCAGTTTGCTCTCACAGAAGGGATCACAGGGTGCTCTTCAAGAGGATGCACACCAGCGGCAGAGCACCTGTGTTGGAGATGTTTTGGTTCCTGGAACCAAAGGATCCAGTTATTACTGAACTATAACGTATATTAAATGGTACTCATTCCTTTTCTGGAACAGTTAGCCAATTAAATGATTTAATGATATGGGAGATTCCCGCCTTGCAAACTACCTCTTGCATTAGGCAGTTGAATGCTAAGGTAATATATCACCTTTTTTTTTTTTTTCCTCTCCATCATTCCTCTTCCATTCTTTGTAGTTACTCAGAGATATTGCTCAAGGGGTTGCAAGATGGTGGCAGAATAATTTTTCTTAAAAAGTTAAACCCAAATTCCAGCATAATGGTAATTGTTTCCAGACCTGACTGGTGGTGATTCTAAAAGAATAATCTCTTTGAAGGTATTGCAAAATGTCTTTCAAGTTTCTGTGAATTTAGTAATTTCTCACACCAGAATGGACTGTCATGAGTGCATTTTACTTCCTGCGTGGACAGGAGCCGCAGACCTTTCTTTCCTTAGATGACAGTATATGTTTTTTAAAACTCTAAAAATCAGCTAAAAAATGGGTAGAGGGAATCCATCTCGTAAGTTGTTCCAGAGTTTCACCGGACTTGATGTTTAAAAAAAATAATAATCTTATTTCCAATAAGAATGTCTACTGCAATTTCCAAATGTTACACATAATTATATGTTTCATATCCAAGCTTGAGTGGTCCTCTATCAAGTCTGTCCTTTCCTACTAGCACTTGCAAATGGTTATCCTGGACCTTCTTTATAAGATAAATATCTTGAGCTGCTTGAATTTCTAGTCTGATGAAATATGTTTTAGCCATTCTTGTGGCTCTTATTGATCTGTCTCCAGTTTTTCCATACTGTGTGTGTTGTGGACAGCAGAAGAGTGTGGCGTGTTAGCAGAAGTTACGTTAGTGCCAATAGAGACTGTGTTAACTTCCTGCTTGGTATTTTCTTATCTGCATACCAAACCACAACTCTGTTGTGGTTACTCATGGAAGATGATGCTATTGGATTAAATACTTTTTCCACAGAACAGGGGGATAAAAATCTAGTGCCTTTGCAACTGCCTTCTTGTTGAACAGCAGATCCCCTGAGTTGGAGTCTGTAAAAGCTGCTTATCTTTTATGTATTTTGTAAGGATATCTGTAGAGCTTCCTTACTGGGTTATATTCCATGGGCAGCCCAAGAAAGGTATTGGGATATATGAAAGGCAAGGTAGCTCGAATCCTTATGAGGACCACTTGCAACAGCTGCTACCTTGCCTGATATCAGAGGCTGGGAACTTTCAGAATTAAAATCGGTAATTTTCTTGCACTGAAGAGACAGGCTCTGAGATGAGCTGTAGAATTTCTCTGTGGAGATGGAGGGTGGGGAAATACAGAGGGTTTAGAACAAAAAAACAAACAAGAAAATGCACACACACAATATGACAAAGAAAACTGATTGCATCCCATCTGGCATGTCAGAGGGTATGCTGGTATGTGCGATGCTTCCATTTCCCATCTGAACATCTGAAGGCAACTGCAGGCAGCACTTAATTTCCCTTATGCCTTTTAGAAACGTAGTTGGTTTTGATTGACTGAAAGTGTGTCCTGGCTCTCACTTGTATCTGTACTGCAAGGAGTCCAGAACAGAGGTGAACCTAACAGCAGAGCAAAGGTGCCTGGGCTGGATCAGTGGCAGCACATCAGCAATGTCTCACTTGGGCCCAGAAGGACCTGCAGCACCTGAGAAATGGGTTATATTAGCTTTGCCAGGTGGGAGCTACCTCTCTTGCTGTCACACTACAATTCACTTTCTTCTGGGTTATGTGGGTACTCCCTCAGTGCATAAGCATCCAAAAATGTAGAAATTCTGAGCTTAACTGTTAACAAGTGGAATAGACACTTGGAGCACAACAGTACAAGGAAATAGATGAATGAGGGAGAAAGAATTGGCAGAATATGTCAGTTTTTCTTTCTTTAAACCACCAAATTGTTTTGTAAAAGGTTAAATGAAATCAGGCAACCACATATTACATTTTTTTTTAAACAAAACAAAAAAAAATTATTGCATTTTTTGGATATGCCATGTCTCCCTAAGGGATTTAAAATAATTTTTGACCACAGAGTTACTTGACAGTTCAGTCACAGTTTGGCCACAGTCTGATCAGTATAGTTAGCCAAGAGCATCACCAGCCTGGAGGACACTGTTGATATTTGATGCCTTAATAAGCAGTCTGGGGGCTGTGAAGGGAAATACAAACAACAGTGAAGTTTTTAGTGTAAATACAAGCACAGAAAATAACCCACATTCCTTAAAGACCTTGTGCAGGATGAATCATTAGCGTTGCTCAAGTAAATCCCGTGGAGTTGAGGAGGGCCTGCCTGGCAGCATTAAGTAGTTAGGGATGGAAAATACAACAGATCTGACTGTTAGCAGATGAAGGTAAGGATGCTGCTGGCTTGGAGGGCAACACTGAGCTGCGTCTTCCTGATGCAGCTTTGGCAGCACCTCACTTTGCCGTGGGCAGTGTGCTTCAAGTTTCACAGGCAGGATTTTTGAGGAGACGTAATTTATTTTTTGGACCAAATAGTATAACATTAATGGGTGGGGAGGAGTACAAGTTTTTGGACGCACAAGCTGTTCTGTAGATCCAGAAATAGCTGCAGCAGTCTTCACAGCTTGTTAACGGTTTAACAACTGTTTGGAGTGTAGATAGATGCGTTGGTCCAGCCACCTGACAGCAGAAGTGATGGGTGACTATAAGGCAGGAGGAAAGGTGGACAAGTGCTGGGCTTTTATAGAAAACAGCATGACCTGAAACTTATACTGCCTGTGGATTATGAAGAGGCTGTCTGGGAGGAGGAAGGGGAGCGGGAAGTACCTTAAAACTAGTATTCCTGTCGAGTCTGTAATTTTGTTTATTTTACATTTTGGTGTCCAGTAGAACCTATATGAATTTTTGTTTCCAGATACTTTTCCAAAGGGATCTTAGACGTTTTTTTAGAGGATCCAAACTGAGCAAACACAGGGTTGTTTTTCTCTTTCCTCTGGTAACTGGATATTTCTGGCCTATATCAACTATGAGTTCATTCAGGCATCTACTGGCTGTGGTTTCTTAGCCACAGAGTTTGCCTGAGGGCATTTTGGCCACTAGATGACATGTATTGCTTATTGGGAGGCACAAGACTCTGCTCCTGTCATGTTGCTGATTGTATTGTGAGGGGGATTTACCACCACGGTTGTGGGAATGAGTTGGAAAAACATGTTAGCCTAAGCATGGTTTAGTTCCTTTTGGCACATATAATTTAAAAGCATTAATACATTTCTAATATTGTGTGAATTTAGCAGATTGAAGGCTTGTTGAAAAGTGTAATTGGAGATGGGGGAAGGTTTCTAGGGAAACCTTTCTTTGAGGCCCGTATGGGTTGTGGTTGCAGTTCAGTTTAGCTGAAGTGAACTGGTGGTACATCACCACTTTGCCGGTCAGGGCTGAAATGTTCAATCTGCTTCTTCTTGGCCATCACCTCCTTTGAGATATGCAGGAGACTGTGCAGGGACTGTACCTGCACTTTGGTGAGCAAAACGTTTAAACTCTATCCTTATTCTCTCATGTTATGTTCACGTGAGTATGACCAGAAACTTGTCCCTGTGTTTTACTATGTTTTTGTAAGGTGAGCTCCAAACATTTGTTTTAAGAACGAAGTCTTCCAGCTCTCTTGATTAGTTAAGTCTTAATTTTCTTAAGACATAAATGGATGTCTTGTGAACTAACTTGACTAATACAATGTTATCACGCTATAGAGTTGAAAAATAAAGCTGACATTCCCACTTCTGTGCTATAGACAGAATATTACTACTATATTACAAATCATATTGTTAAATTATATTATTTAGCAAATTATATTTTCTCCCATATTCTATTCAGTTGTCTGTAGGTAGATTATGGAGGGGCTTCATCCAGCCACTGCCAGCTGAGGAGCTCCCTGCTGTGATAGCTTTGACTCGTCTAGCAGTTGATTGCCATTTCAGCAATGTGAACTGACTACAGAAGCGTGAATGTAAAATGCACAAGGAGCAGAAGTCAGTGGTGTGAGAATCATGTGGTACCTCTGGGTAATGCTACACAAATGGCTGTACCCTGACAACCTGTGTGAAAAACATTAACTCTTTCTTGAGTATTTGCTTTTGCCACAGAACTACTGTAGAGGCTGCACTTCAGGTATTTCTCTGTGAGAAGCAAATAAGTATGCATCAACTTATTAAAAGGCTTTTGGTTCTAAGTGTTTGGGAAGGTGATACACAAGACAAATGTTGCTGAATCAGGTACTTACAGACAAGTATGAGTGTGACTGAGGCACAGACCAAAGCCCCCAAACCACATCAAGCAGACTATAAAAAAATAACAAGTGTACACGGTCCTTTTTCTTCCTTCTTCTGGGGAGCAGGAGGTTAAATTATCACTCTTTGTGGTAAATAGGCAAGCTAGGAACTTTGTTTTATGAAGTACCATTTCAGATATCCCCTGACAGTGATCAAGCATGTGTCTTGCCTTTTATAAAGAGTAGGAGCTATTGTGGCCCAGGTGGGTTGTGCTTTGTGCTTTACTCAAGGCAGAAGAATAATTAGAGCACTTGGATGACAGAGTTGTAGCCCCCAGACTTGCACATGAGAAGTTTGCTTTTTCGATGGATTTGAGGGTGGCACATCCACATTTTGCCTCCTTCTTTTTGACCTGATGATGCTGTACATCAAGTCTGTTGGTTGTATTGACCAAGAGAAATTTTGCAAGGAGTATGGATGCAACAGATGCATCTTCACCGCATCAGACAAGAAAGTTTAATTGCTTGCAATGGGTGCTGCTTTATTCTACAAGATCTTTTAAGAAAGGCTGGTGAGATGCCCAGTCAGTAGCAGGATAAAAATGTGATTTATGCCCTAAAGCCCCCCTCAGAGTTGGAAGAGTTTGCAGTAAGGTGTAGTTTGGTACATCCTGTGCCTTTCAGGTTGGGAGCGTTCAGGTCTAGTGTTGTGGGATTCCCAACATTTTGCCCCATTTTCTCATTACGTTGACTGAAGTGTTTGGCAATCCTTGAGCTTGGGGTAAGTTTTGTGCTAAATATATGCCTGGCTTCAGTTATAGCATTAAATAAATGTGTCTGTGTTATCTCCAGTCCAAAAAGTTCATACAATGGACTCATTTATATGGTAGTAAAGTTTATTTGGAAATAATGTGAAGCTTCATTCTGGAACCCATCCAGCAGAGTAGAACACGTGCTTGCTAAATAGGACTGGAGTTAAGCGTTTTGTGTTTAGCTTTCTATGCGTGTTTTCTCTTTCAATTCTACTGAAGCAAGTAATTGGGATTTTATATACCATGTTTCAAGAAACGAAATTTAAAAATTATTAATATAATTTGAATTCTGTTGTAAGCCATGGAATTTTCTTCACAGTCACATCTAACATGGGAGCATATTTTTGTACTAAAATGAGGAGGCATTAGGGCAGATGACTTTATAAAGATTTTTTTAAAAGCGGCAGAAATTGTTGCTTTTAACAGTTGTCTAAACTCATTAAACAATTGAATTCATCTGTGAGTAGTGTCTGGAGTAGTTATATAGCAACAGCGTGAGTACTTAGGCATTTCTCCCTGTGGATAGTTTGCAATGGTCCTATGCTATTCATTTAAAAGACATTTGCTTGGGAACAAAAGTATATTATTTCATACATCTTACAAGCCTGCAGAGGATGAGAGTTGTTCAGATATATATACCTTCATCTCTTTCCCAGTGTCTGGATATTCTGTTTTTGAAAGCAGAAGTTAAGCACTGGAAATCCTTTGCCAGATGTCTGTAAGTACCTTCATGTTACAGTTTCATTGTCATGAAGTTAGCTTTACATAGGTCTCCAATTAGTTGATTTGTTGGGCTGGTCTTGTATCCTTTTTCATTCTTCCTGCATATATCCCAACTGCAAGATGCCTCACTAATGATGAAGGCACAGTGGCTGTGACAGCGTGAGTTACAGATCACATTGCTCTGCAGCGAAACTTGGGTTTCATTGTGACCCCGGCAGAAAAACTCCCCAGTATGTGGGATGATGTGGAGCATTACATCTATTGACACTTCAAAGGGCTGCTTTTGGCCTCTTAAAACTGGCCTCATTTTGGCTGCAGCACAGCACGTCCCACCTGGGGTTCACTGATCCATTTCTTCTGGCATGCGAGAGAAGAGACTGTGGTGCTGCCTTCCCAAAACGTGAGCTGGAGCCAAACTTCTGAGCGGTGGGACTCAGCTGTGCGAGTTATGCAGTGCTGTGACACAATAGGATGCTGTTATGACTAGAGCATTTCGGCAATCCGGTGAATGATGCGGCTCCACGTGGAGTCACATCAACCCAGTTGACAGGGTGGAACCTCCTGCATCTGGCTTGGCACTGAAGAAAATATATCTTGTAACTCCATCCTGTGGCGTGACAGGTTTTCAGTATCCAGAAGAGCAGAAACAAGCTGTTAATCAAGGGCAGCTGCTATTTTGGTCCTTGAACTAAGAAAGTGTTCTGCGAGTAGTGAGAAATCCCCTGGAACATTTCACCTTGTCTGTCCCTCAGAGCTTGTGTTAAATTCTGCAGAGTTGCATTCTGTAAGAATAATTGCTTTCTGTTCTTTGGTGCTCCTGATTTTGGAGAGCCTTTCTGTCCCCATATGTGCCAAAGTAATGCTGTTGGATTCAGCTTGGCATATAGTTTCTCTAGTCTGAGTAATCTGAAGAGAATGAGGAAACCTGTAAACCTGTTAAATTATGGGACGCACTGGAAACGTACATCTGAGTCATCCAGAATCTCAGGTAATGGAGTGGAGGAACTTCTTAAGAACTGGTCATGCTTTTCTTTCCAGAAAGCATGAAAGGATTGGTTTGTGCCCATGGATGATGTAGTATACTTCAGAGATAAGCCCATCAATACGCTACTTCTTGTGCAAGATTTGTTTGCTTTTAGCACTACGGTAGCTTGTAGAGAAGGAAGATGCAGTTGTTCTGCATTTTTTCCCCTTTACAGGTACAGTATTCATTACAAGTAATTAAAATTTTTCAATAACTGCTATAGCTGGCTGAAATGTACATGAAAGGATGATTTTGACATTAGAAACTTGTACATATTTTCTAGCCACCATACATCTTTGCAAATGAATTAAATTATACTTTCCATAGGATAGGTACTAAACTGGGTGCTGCTGCACTAAAGTCAGTCTGTAGGACTCTTTTTCAATATTATCAGAAATGGTGGTGAGGCAAAAGTACAAAGATTTAGTAATAACAAAGTTATGTTCTAGGAAGTTTCTTGTCCTTCATTATTTCAAAGATTAACCTTGCATATTACAACTTTTAATTCCATTCAAATATTTCTGTGTTTTGACAAAATCTTAACCATGCAGAACCCAAGCATCTCTTTTCCTGTGCTGTATGTACAGCGCTTATGTTCAGCCTGGACTCTGGAGGGGTAGGGGTGTTGCTCTTGCTTGTAGAGCAAAGTTGACTTCAAACTGCATTTGGGGGCCACAAATTGCTCTTTTTCTTTACACTCTTCAGCCACACAAAGTTGCAGTTGAAAGGCAAGATTACTTTTTTCATGTCTGGTGGAAGTGTTACAATGGTAGAGCAGGTTATGCTTGCATCTTGCATCCTTATTCTTTTCCTTTTGCCCCATTGCAGAAGGTCAAGAAACTGTTTATGGCAAGTCTGGGTGTAGTCATTCAAACTGAGGATTCGGAACTGGTGGCTCTCAAAAACCTAAGTGCTTGCACCGAGTATGGAAAGTTTGCCTCTACACAGAATTTCCAAATGGGCAAGAGCTCTTCCGTGTGTTCTTGGGAAAGAAATTTAAATAGCATCCCTGAAAATGTTAATGATGCGCTAACCTAGCATATAAAGTTTGTGGAGTTGCCTTTAAATATGTTAAAGACATTACGGCTTGAGAAAGAAATTAGTGTCTGGCAAATTATATGTTTGCATGTAAAGAACAATAGTGTCTTAAAACAGCAAGTAGACTTATGGGAAAATCCAGGCTGCACACATTTGTGTGCTGCAAATGCTGTGATGAGGGCAGAGTGAAAATACCCTAGAGCATTTCTGGAAACTTCAAATGGAAAGATTAAGAGTAAGTGCAGAGGATGACAGTGCGTAGGAGTACAGTGTAGAGCATTATGGAGACTTAAACCAAACAAACAAATATAGAGACCTATGATCAGCTCGTATCACAGTTATTTTCTTGTTGTCATTAGAATTTGTGCCAAATTATCATCTTGGAGTAGTGTGACTCTGAAATTGCTACTAACCCAAGTTTCAGAATGGCTTTGTGGACAAATTCTAGTCCTCTACATTAGTATCTCTGCTTCTCAGATATGGAATCTTGCAGTAACCAAAGAGGAATGCTTTTCTTGGTCAAGAAAAATTTTCCTGGAAGCAAGGAGAGTGAAGGCATCAGTCCAGTTTCCAGCAGACTCTGACACTTTCATTGGCATTTTTTGTCTTATTTAGGGCATGAAATATTCCAAGAAGCAATTGGACAAACTGATTAAAAATTGAAAATGAAACACCTGATTTTGATGCTAGGATCTGATTAAGAGTTATTGGTCTTATAATAAAGTTTACTGTTTGAGAGATGCTATTAAAGGTAAAATTGAATTTTCACCATAAAGTTTATATGATCATGTTTATTAACATTGCTTTCCCTAGAGTCACTTACATTTTGTTTAAGTAAAATACATAAAAAGTTAAATACTGGTCTGGCTGGGTTAAGGCGGTTATATGTTACAGTCCTGTCCTTTGCTTATTACATTTTTATGAAGATCAAAAGTTTCTGTGTTGGAGTGAAGGCCTGCGTTCAGGAAAACTTTGTAGTCACATCAAATCAGAGTGAAAATGGAACTGTTATGCCACGCTTTATAATACAAGCAATGATTTCAGAATGCTCTGCAGTATGAATGTAAACTTCAGAAATTTGGAAGAACTTGCAAGTATAAATATTGAGATCCAGATTAAATCATGTTTTGCATTGGCATTGACTGGGTCTTGTGCAAATATCAAAAATAAAAAATCCACTTATTAAATATTTCTAGCTGTTGATAGGTTTGTGAGCTTCACCTTCTAAGTCCCTGATTTTTGTATTTAAAAAGAGGAACAAATTAAATTTTAAATTCTTTGCTCTCCTCAGCTTTAAACTCTTGATTCTTTTATATTTACAGTTTTTAGTATAGTATGACTTGTTAAATAAAACATTTTTTTTCTTTTCCAATAGACAGGATCAAATGCAGTTTGTTTGACATTGTATTGCGCTTTCGCTCCAGCTACACAGAATAGACTTGCATGCAACAAATGCTTAACTTCAGCAGGCAAAGTGAAACTTTTTGATGCTGAAAACTAAAACTCTAAGCCTGTCTCTTTAAAGACATATCTTAGTAAAAAGTGTGCTGGCTAAAACTGCTGTGCAACACCATCTCTTCATCCTAAGGGGGCACATGAGAGAGTCAAATGCCAAGAGCTTGCATGGCGTTGGGTGGAGCATTTCGGTTAGATACAGCTGTTGGAATCCAGCACTTTAGACCACACACCTTTTGGCTTTGTTTTCTTTCTCTTTGTTTCTGACGAGGAAAAGGTTTTCCAGGCTGAGAGAGTTTCAGGGGGGATGTTTTCACCTTTTGTTTTTGGTTTGTTTTTTATTTTCCTTTTCTTTAGAAACTCGTTTATAATTTGACTCAACCTGTTCCAAGGTTTGTAGAGCTTTTAACAATGTTTACTGCATAAGCTGGGATAGCATCTGCTTCTTTCTTTAGTAATTTTGTTTCTGCAGTCAGTTCTGTACTGTTTCCTCCCTGAACACACAGAGGTGATGGAGGCTATAAAAAGACTGTTAGGGTGTCAAGAAGTGGGAATATAAAACAGCAATACAGATCTCCTCTGGAGCTTTGTTACCTGAGAGGTTTCCGAGATGGCGAGTAACAAGTTTCCCTTAAGCTGTGAATTGGTTAGTCTCCATGAACTAGACCTGGGTTCAGAGAGGAAATAAAATTAAAAATGCTGAAAACAGGGCAGAATCTTTGCATGAGTTAGGAGAAACTACTGAGGGAGTGCATGAGAGAAACTTGATAACCTGCAAACAAGGAGATAAGAGTCCCTGGGTGAGACATGGCTGCTTTTTCATGCTAGAAGATCAGCTGGGGTGGAGAGCAACTGCAAAAGGGCTGTGGGCTTTAGGGACCACAGAGCAGTAGGTAACACACATACAGCTTTTTATCCCTCATTCTGGGTGACATACTATTTGAAGACATGCATTTGGGTGGGGGTTTTTGAGGAGGTCACTGGCTGTTGACTATACTCCAAAGCCATTTGGGTCTGCTGAGGATCATGGAGGCTGTCCTGCGTTGTGTAAACTAAGCCTTGGGCTAGAAAGTCAAATGGCAGGATCCTGTCCCAGGAAAAGGCACATTCATGATGGAAGAGGTGCACTTGGAAAGAATCAGAGATGCATCAGTGATAGGACTAGCACAGTAGCAATGATATTTAGCATCTGCATCTCTTAAGAGATTTGACAGTGCTGTGTTCTATTCCACAATCCACTGACAACAGGGAACTAAAGGTATGATAAACATAGGCACGTACATATTCTGAAGCAGAGGTCTTAGGTGGTGCTATGAAAAATGAGGAATATTGTGAAAAAACCTGCAGAAGATTATGTCAATAGGCAAGAATTTCTTAAGGTGAGATCTTTCAAAATGTGTACTGGTCATAGAGAAGAGGGGATGGGAATCAAGTGATGGCACTGAGCAGAATTTTATTAGTGAGCATACCGTTAGAGCAGTCTCTTGTATGAACGTGCAAGCTGGGTGGTCAAGTGGACAATGGACAGTATGACAGCAGTCTTTCAGAAAGAAATGCTGGAAGAAGAACCATGATGCTCAGAAGCAGGCTGACATAAACACACTAGACAGGAAACTATTTTTAAGTAACTGCAGAATGAAGATGATTGTTGTCCTAAACTGCAGGGGTGAGGCTCAAGGCAAGTGGTGAGAGGGAACTTATGAGTATTGATTTTTAATTTTTTTCTGTAGTTAAGTAATGACAGATTAACTGGTGAAGTTCTTCTCTGAGGTATGCTGTAATGCCTTTGTGCTTGTACTTTTGGTGTGTTGGCAGTGACCTCAGCTATCATGTGTGGGACTGCATGGGTTATAGCTACCCTTGTAAAGTGAGCAGGATTAACCCCTAGAATGGAGCTGGCCAGGTTCTACCTGCTTTACTAGGCAGCTGAATGCCTTTGGTGGCTGGCCACCACAGCTCCTGAAAACATGGTGGTAAGGCTTTTCTCCTGAAGGCTTAAATGAGAACAAGTGAGGATACAGGAAAGCTACCTTTATTTTTTCTGCAGGAAAGTCAGTTAATAGTATTTTGATGTTCCATGCACCTTTCCTCACAGCGGTGTTGGTTTTCTCTCAATTTACACCTGGTTTTTGTGTGTTGGTAATACTGCAGTTGTCGGCCCAACCATGATGATTTACCTCACTGATAATGTATCATGTGAATCATTGAAGGGGGTGGTTATTTTCATGTTACAGCAATGTGCCTCCTTACCACAGGTACGGTATTTCTAGTGATTCAGACTGAGCGTCAAACATACTTCTAATTCCTTTTCTGATGCGAAGTCATTAATTTATTTGCTCCTGCTTTGCTCACTTCCTTTTTTCTTAGTGTTCTTACTGTTCCCTACAGGTGTTTAGTATACTTAAAAATCTGTAATAAAGTTGTTGGACGATACCTGTTCCTTTTCAAGTAGCCCAGAGGAGACTTAGCTCTTAGCTCATTTATTTATTTATTTAGGTGGCTCTTCATTGTTCCTGGAGCACAGCAAACCACTTCAGAAACAGCAATTAGTGTTGAAAAAGATGTATAAAGTACATGAAAACTGAACTCCAGTGAACTCTATGCGTCTTGTGTTTTGTTTTGCTGCTTTTTCATTAAGTTGCTTTCTTACCTTCTTCCTCTAACCAAACCCTTTAAAAACACCTTGGTGGAGTTTCCTTGTTTTATCAATTACAGACCCGCTGTGTTCTCAGCACTACTGTTAAAATAATGTTTTTGATAGAGTTGCTCATTATTGCAAAAGTGACCTTTCTGCACTGGTAAAATTAGGGCAGTCTCGAAGGTCAGCGTGAACAATTCACTGAAGCAGCTTCACTTCAAGTTGACTTCTTCCTTCCTGGGATTAAACTGCTGGACAGGCGTGCATTCCCCTGGCTCTTGGCACACCCTCTGCCTCCTACGCTCCTTCAGCAGCAATCCAGCATCGCTCCAAAGCAGTACTCACAGCTGTAAGGCAGCAAAGCCTGCTTGCTACTGCACTTGGACACCGCTTAGGGCTGCTTGATGTTGTAACTACATGTGAATAAAAGGACGCCGTAACTTAAGCACACTCAGGGAAGATTAGTCACCCTTTGATTGGGCAGTATTCGGTGTGTGCAGGATGGATAACTACAAGCCACAATGCTACCTGGGAGCCTTTCTGTGGTATTCTGGTCCTGGCGGCGTGTCCCTAATTATTGCAGAAGCTCAGGCGTGTGCATGAGTGGAGAGATGCTGAGAGGGGAAAAATATATTCTGGGAAAATGCCACTGCACAGTTATTCTGTAAATTGTGCAGAAACACCGTAACTGTGGCTTATGCTGCCTGATAATTGCCTGCAGTCCTGGAGCAGTTGTGGTAACTTAATGTGGTGGGTTGACCTTGGCTGGACACCAGGTGCCCAACAAGCCACCCTATCACTCCTCTCCTCAGCAGAACAGGGTGGGGAGAAAATAGGATGGAAAAAATCTTGTGGGTAAGATAAAGGCAGTTTAACAAAGCAATAGCAAATGTCGCACACACAGGGATGCAATGGAAGACAAAAGATGTTATTCTCTGCTTCCCATCAACAGGTGATCTTCAGCCACTTCCCAGGAGGCAGGGCTTCAGTATGGGTAGGGGTTGCTCCCAAAGACAAACATCATAAATAATGAATGCCCCCCCCCCCCCCCCTCCTCCTTTCTTTTAGTTTTTATATCTAAGCAGACATCCTATGGTATGGAATATCCCTTAGGTCAGTTTGGATCAACTGTCCTGGCTCTGTGCCCTACCACGATCTTGCCCACCCCCAGCCTGCTGGTGAGGTGAGGGATGTTGGAGGGACAGCCCTGGTGTCCCTGGTGCACCGCTCAGCAGCAGCCAAAGCACTGCTGTGTTACCAGCCCCTTTCTAGTACCCACACAAAGCACAGCACTCTGAGGGCTGCTGCGGGGCTTGGCCAGACCCAACACACTTAACTAAAGGATCGTTCTGCCCACCCCAGCGCCCTTTTCCCTTTTCTCAAGTGACAACAGCAGTTTTCGCTTCTTCGTTCACTGGGAACGAATTGCTTTTTCCACACCAGGCGTTCCCAGGTTGGGGTTTCTGTATGTGAGCTGCTTGTATGAGCCTGTTGCTCCGCTTCTGTCGCCTCTCATGCCCTGAAAAGGAGAGCTGTTTCTTCTATATTACATTTCTTTTCTCAGACAATAACCAGCAATAAATTTCAGGTCCTGCTAGTATTAAATCTTGCCTTTCCTTGCCGTATACCTACTACAGTTCTGTTTACTCATCCTGAGATTTGGGTAGATGGGAAAATATTCTCCTTTCTTCCTTGACTAGATTTTAATAAAAGTAGTGTCAAATACCAACCATTTTCTGGATGTTTTTGTCTTGCAGGACCTTCTGGGGAAATAAAATTTCCCTTGTTACCACCAGAGTTCTTGTATAACACTGCAGGTGGTCAGACATGGATCACAAATCTCCCATATGATTTTTACAGATGGTCTTTGGCTGAAAATTAAAAAAATCTGATGAGAAAACTCCGTCAGCTTTGCGGAACTGAAAATTTATGTGAAGTAACGCTAGCTTGACCCAGTGGCCAGTATATAGGTACTGGGAAGGTTGTTTCCAAAAATCAGTCTAAGAATTATTCTCCCAGTTCTCTGAACATCAGGAAGGCCCTCATGCAGTTATGGTGCTAGCAGGCTAAGGAGCTTGCTTACGCACTACGCACATCAGTCCTCCAAGTTAAATCACTGTTTCCCATGTCTGTTACCTAGCTCTACCTGACTTCTGTGCTGATGTCAGAAAGTGTTCATCTCCTGCTGTGTTTTTTCTTTCCCTTACCTTCAGACATGTTTATTAGGAAGCCTAACATTCCTAATATTTACCCGCTTAAGCAATTGACTGCACATTAATACTTTTTTTTTAGTCCTAAATGCCAGATTGCCTGTTTACAACCTAACCTTTTCTCGACCCAGCTCACAGCTTACTTTCTTGACTTATGGCCTTCACCAGTTTTTCACCACCATTTGGCTCCAGCTGTTCTTATAAAAAGAGACACTTAACTCCACCTTTCAGTCAGCCTTAGAGCTTGAGAACACTCATCAGTTTTAATCGTGTTTGCAATACTCCATATAGAAGAAAGAGCAGCTCTTAACACTTTGCAGTGTAATGTGTTTTCAGTCCTATATTTATTGGAAATGCTTATATGACACGCTTACAGGATTTTAAAAACCACGTGGGAAGGGAAGGAGTGAGATTTAAAACAGGGTGAAGCTGAGTGAGAAGTATAAGCATTACAAATGGGCTAGGAGGAGAGGTCTTGTTCTGCAAATGGTGCCATCCTCCAGCAAGAGATCGTTAGCTGCCTGCATCCATTGGTTTTGAGCCGATCAATGGTTAGTTTGATTTGTCTCCTCTGTTCCCTCGTGCAAGAGAATCAGTGAGGTATAGCTTTTTAGTGCTACTTGTGGCCGTACAGGTCTTCATCATATTTTTTTTTCCAACTGAAGAATGTTTAATTCTTTTTCATGCAGAAGCCGTTCCTTATTTTTGCTAGTCCTCAGTGTCCTCCTCTGGACCTTTTCTGCTCGTATCGAAATGCTTTGAAATGAGAGGATCAGAACTGCACATACAGTCCTTGAGTTGTATTTTTGCTCTGTGATGATGATTGCTTTTTCCTGTTCTTTATTTCTTCGTGAGAGTTTTGCTTTTTCTTTTCTTGTTGTTGTTGGCTAGAGATTGTTTATTTGGAAATATGGTGTGAAACTGTCTGTTGCGGTCCCAAGATCTTACTCCTCAATAGTAACGGTCAGCTCAAACTCCTTCACTTTGTATGGAAAATTGTACATTTGTGTGTGCATGCCTGAAAGTTTATCCAAATTAGTTTCATTCATATCTACATTACATTATTTGACAATGTAATGTCCAATAACAGAGTGTGAATAAGACTTCTGCAGTTTTTCAGGGTAAGCCCTCATCTTTATAGCCTTGAACAGTTTAATGTATCAACAATCAAATTAATTTTTTCCTATCAACCACACTTTTTAGATTACTTATGAGCATACCGAACTATCCAGATCCTTCCTTTAATGGCAAGAAGTGACTGATAACTCTTACTTTGTTTCGTGTTCTCATAAATAAGTGAAGAGTTCATCTTTGAGAGCTTCATACTTCTCCTTTTGGCTGCCCCGTTTCTTTCAGGATCGTCCAGAGAGACATTAACTGAGCATCTTCTGAAAACTCAAGTGGACTATATTCACCAGATCTTTCTCTGTCCTTTGGTACTTTTATTTCATTGAGGCTGCTGCCTACAGAGGTTTTGTTTGACAGCTTACGAGTAACCCTAGATTCTCTGTATTTTGGCCCTCTGTATTCAGAGCTCTCTAAGCACTCGATGCTGAGCTGTGCGATAGGGGTGAGAGGCTTTCTGACTGAAAGGCCAGTTTGTACAGTTTAGTAACCTGGCAGTTTCCCTTCTTTGTCCATAGCTGGTGGAACCTGGGTAAGTTCCCCTCTCCAGCTGGATAGCTGTAAACCTGCAGAAGCAGATGCTAATATCCACACACTGCAGTCCAGCAGGATTGTTTAAAGCAGTATCAGTGGAACAGTTCCAGGTTAGTCTCTGCAGCACAAAAGACCTACTGTGAGCCAGATCTGTGTCCAAGATGTATTCACATTATGCAAGTATTTCCTGTTCAAGATGACTATTAATCAAACCAGACAACTCTTTTACAGCAAAAGTCTTCTATAAAATTTGTATTTAGGACATGGCATAAAGTTACTCCGTAAAAACAGTTGTTGATGTTGGGGTTTTTTTTTAAAAAAAAGAGGACTGGGGAGTAAAAGGACTGCTTCTGGAAGGTAGAACGGCATTTAGCTCTTGTATGATCTCATCTTTATGCTTTTCATGATTAATTAAGAGAACAAGTCTTATGAGGAGCAGCTGAGGGAACTGGTGCTGTTGAGCCTGTATAAAAGGAGGCTGAGGGGAGACTTTATTGTTCTCTACAACTACCTGAAAGGAGGTTTTAGGCAGGTGAGTGTCAGTCTTTTCTCCCAAGTAACACGTGACAGGACAAGAGGAAACAGCCTCAAGTTGCACTAGGGGAGGTTTAGATTGGATATTAGGAAAAATTCCATCACCAAAAGGGTTGTCAAGTATTGGAACAGGCTGCCCAGGGAAGTGGTGGAATCGCCATCCCTGGAGGTATTTGAAAATCATGTAGATGTGGTGCTTAGGGACATGGTTTAATGGTGGACTTGGCAGTGCTGGGTTAACAATTGGACTTGATGATCTTAAAGGTCCTTTCCAACCTAAATGATTCTATGATTCATTTTCTGATATAAATACGTATTATAGACTATTCATTTTATTTTGAAAGCAGGTTCTACAGGAAGGGAAACTTTATTTTAGAGGTGGCCTTGTTGAGAGTGTAATGCATCCTGCATCATGAAAGATAAGTTCCTTTATTATAACTTAACAAGTGTCATGAAGACCCGTTATGAGATTTCTGCTAATCATAATTGGACATGGAAACTGTGTGAGGGGTTTTCAGTGACTTTGGTTTATAAAGAGCAATATGTACTTTCAGACTGCAGGTGACTGGTGCTTTCATCTTTCTGCATCGAAACACTGAATTTTAGTGAATAAAAATTGCCTGGGTGGTGGGTGACTGCTACATGGAGAGCAAAGCAATCACTGGGCTTTACTCAAAGGCATAAGTTTCCCCTGTCACATAATGAAAAATCCTCTACTTCAGAAAATGCATTTCACTTCTAAGTATCTTCTCATCAGGCTTTGTTGAGCAAAACAACTGCCACTTTCCTGGAAGGCTTTTTCCATGCTGCATTTCTAGTCTCTGTTCTGTGCTCCAGTGGCTGGTGGTTGTGCAATGACTGCGCACTGAGCGGCTATCTTTGCACCCACCAGCCCTGTGTTCCCTTCTGTTGGCACAGTTCTGCAGCACTTTTTTTTTTTTTAATCTATTTTTTTCCCCCCAAGATGAAGCTTAGCTACTCTAGATCTGTCCCATCCCCCTCTCTCAGAGGGACCTCTATGGAGTTTTGTGCTTGAAAGTATGATGGTGGGTTTCCCCTACCCAGGGCATCTCATATTAAAGCAGCTTCAATTGTTACTGATGGTGAGGAGGTGTGTGGCTGAGAAAAGATGGAGCTACATCACCTTTCTGTTTCCTTTCCCTACTGCTCCTTTGGTTTTCCAGGCAACTAAGCTTTCCTGTTCATTAAGTAGATGATTTCAAAGGCTCATCTGGGTGTTGCCTTGTGTAGCAGATGATGGCGCATGATGCAAATTCTGGAAAGGAAGGAAGGAAGCATAGCGGTCCTCAGGGTAAATAGCCGGTTGGCTGCAGGCCACAGGGCTGTTCAGGTCTTAAAGTCTTGTTGGAGTTGCAGGAATGACAGAGCTGACAGGTAGGATCATTTTTCTGAAACCATTTAAGGAAATACATCTGTGCTTGGTACTTGACAAGTCATGGGGAAGCACAGTCACACAGCCACGTACACTTGCTTGCAGACCTCAGCTATGTTTTGTGTTGGGGGTATTAATTCTGAATAGAGCAGTGTTGCAAAGATATATTTTATTCTTTTGGAAGTTGTAGTTTAATCTGTTCTCTAGGGATAGCATGGTCTTTTTACACCTCTAGCAGTGAGTTTTAACTTTCCATCTCCCCTGAACAGATTGCAGAAGGCCAGTCAAATGTTCAAACCCTGCCCTGCCCTAGTGCACAGTGACGGTGAGGTACTTATTATCTGATGTGTACTATGATTTTTTAGATTTCTTTTAAAGCAAGACCAGCCCAACTTTATAATTATTTTTATAGAGGTATAAAAGCAAAAGCTGTGTCTGTTCCTCCAAACAATTCCCATGCCCAGCTTTCATTTGAACTGGAGCAAGGCTTGATCTCTTCCTCCTGCTCCTCCCCCCAGCCAATGGTTATAGCAGAGATTTCCTCTCATTAAGTGAACTTCAGATGGAGCCCACCCTCAAATAAAAATCCAAACATTTTTCTTTGTTTTGGGCAAAGGAGGCGGGGAGGCATTTAGAAGACAGGAGAAAGACAAATAGCCTTTCTAAACAAACAAAGGATAATTGCTCTCATAAATGTGGGTCCTCATAATTGAAGAGCAATAGTTTATATACTTGGTAAGCCTTATAAACAGAGAGGGGAGACAAGGGCCAGAGTTGTGTTCAATAAAGAGGTCCAACTCAACAAGGTCCTTGATTGTTAAGTTGTGTATTTTGTGAGCCTCTGCCAAGTTTACTTGCCAGCGGTGCTGTTCTGTGTGTGCTGACAGAGCCACAAAGGAGCAAGCGCTGGGAGTTTCTCTGCAGAGTCACAGGAGCTGGAGGGTGCTGTGGCTGAGAGAAGTTAGAAGCACAAACCAACCATCCTGTGGATGCAACATGATATTTGGGGGTTTGCAGAAAGCAGTGGTAAAAGCTTTGACTTCACCCTCACCACAGGCCTCTGACAGTAGGCAACCCCATGTTTTAAGGGACACTGGTTAATTTACCTGTTTTGATTTATATATCTTTTTTATTATCATTATTATTATTAATATATCAAGTCTTTCTTCATAAGTTTTCAAAACAGTTAATGAGTGAATGTTAAACAGTCTTCCCCTTGAACAGACTTGGTTGTGATTATTGATTTACTAGCAGAATCCTGATAGCGTGTCTCAGCCTGGATATGTTCTGTCATACAGGTAAACAAAACTTGGACTGAAAACTGAAACTATTTCAAGTAATGAACCTTAGGGCTGCCAGGTTTTTCAGCTTTGCTTGCAAGATGCTGGTGATTCCAAACTGTGTAGTACAGTGGTTTGTCCAGAGAGCCGTATTTTAAGTCTGCTAGCATCTGTAAGTTGAGGTGGTCGAGAAGTTTGTGTTGTATTAGGCATTAGCTTCTTTCCCAAACACCTGCAACCTGTTTTCTTTTTCTTTTTCCTTTTTTTTTATTTTCTTTAATCTAGAACACTTTGTATTTGCATATTCAGATTCTGTCTGCTGCAACAACTGCCTGTCATGGTGGACAAGTTGTGCCTGGCTCTGGATGCATGGTTTTTACTGTTAGTGCTGAGAAACAACAGATTGCATTTCAGCAGCCATATCTGAATGCTCAGAGTAGTAGAGGGACCTCAGGACAAAGATGCATGGCAGGGTGAGCACAATTCTTGGATGTGTTGCTTACTGTGGTTTTCAGTATGTCATATTCTGCATCATCTTCATGGGGTATTTAACACAGGCAGGTTGGTGACACCATGTGTTCATGCCAACCTGTAATATTCCTGTGAGGAAAGAAATCTTTCTGAGGCTCTCAGGACTTCATTTACATTTAATACTCCAGTACCAGAATGTGCAATTGCAAGGAAACAGACCTATTCTGCAACCAGGCTGGGCTTGCAATTTGAGAGCTGCTTCTCAGGCTGCTAAATGATTATTGGTGACTAATTAGATGAGGTAGAAGTAAGCTGCCAATGCTGTGGTGGGGCATGCAGGGGGCAGTTAATACTGCGGCACGCTTGCAAATGACCGATGAAATTCAGGTGCCTGCTAGCTGCTTTGACAGCAGGGGTGTCTCCAAGTGCCCTGGGTCTCCTTCGTTCCTTCCGTGTTGCCAACAACACGTAAGTGCCAGCTGCAGAGGAGGCCACTCAGCCCTGCTGCGTGCCATGGCTGGCTGCCTGCTGAAGCTGGAGGACGCTGATGCGAGTGTACAATAGAGAGCATGAAGCCAAGCAGCTGAGATGTCCTCTTCAGCTGTCAAAAGAAGACAGGCAACTTATTTTCTCCAAATGGTGAATGTGTCAGATGCAGCGGCGTCAGGTCTGTTGCTTAAGTTTCTCAACCACTCTGACTCTTAAAATTTGCCTAGATGTCAAAGCACATGCTGGGGAAGGTCTTAACAATACATTTGATGCAGTGTCTCGTTTGGATACAGCCTTTTGAAAGAAGCAGAATATGAATTTACATCAAGGTTGCCAAGATGTCCAACAACATCTGAATTCCCTTTAGGTTAGTGCAGTAGTTCTAATGACTTATTTTAAAATACACAATGGAGCATAAACTGAATTTCCTAATCCAGTTTATATTGATTAAAACATAAGAGTAAATGTCTGGCTTCATCCTCTGGCTCCACTTGTCATTGTCTGTATGACATTTTTGACATCGTATTGTGTAGTAGTGGAGTTGTGGGTTTTAGCAGAGGGCGTGCAAAAGGGAAATGGCAGCACTTTTACACCGTCATACTGAAGCCAACTCAGTGCACATGGTATCCTCTGAAACCACTGTGCTTCCCATGATTTGGGAACATGTCACGTTTCTGCAGCATGTGCCCCACAGCTGCGGCTGCCCCTGGCTCTGGGCCATGCTCCATATTTCCTACAGCTGGGAGTTCTGGTCCTGCATTAGCGTGTCCCCAGGCTGCATTGCCCTGCTGGCTGCACTGCAGCTTACTTGAGGACCAGGTAATCATTCTTAGGGTTTATTGTGTCTGTGGTTGTGCCACTTTGCTGCAAGAGGAGACATGTTTAGTAAGGGAGAATTCAGTTATAAACATGGGTAGGAGCCTGGAAAAGACTACAGCGTAGTCCTGCCTCTCATAGGTTATTACAACTCCAAGTAGCATTACTCCCAGGAAAGTGAGAAGGGCCGTTGGCTGGCTGAGTTGCAAGGATGCACTGGACACACACTGGAAGCTGTTTTCCTTGTCGTGTAAGTTTACAGTTCCAATGTTTCCTTAGTTTGGAATCTCTTTAAGTTTTACAGCTCATACCTGCTTTCTGGGCAGGGCTATCACAAAGTGTCTGTTTTAAGCACAGCAGATGGAACCTGTGTATGTGACAGTCATTGTAAAGGTATATCAAATACTTGTCAGAAAAATATTCTGTGGCTTAACTAATTAATTTTTAATTAATTTTAGCATAATAAGCTAAATTTAACTCAGCTTAAAAAATAGTTATTACCTAACCATAGCCTCAGCTTCATTGTGGTTTTTTTTGCACACAGACTTAATTCTGCAAAGAAAATCATCTGTTGTAGTGTGCCAATTCCTGATCTTAGGTATTATAAGACAAAAAAATGAGAGAAGAGCGAAAGTTAATAGGGTAAAACCCTTCTGTTTTAATTGTGTGATTGGAATATCTTCATAAGGATTTTGACACCTTTCCCTAGAAAAATGTTTTAACTAATCTATCTTAATTGTTTTCCTGGTTGGTTTCCTAATGATGTTAGGTATGTATTAAGTTTTCCCTGACAGACACTTTTGTAAATGAAAGGTAAGGTTTTCATTCTGTCATGGCGCTTCTGTGGTTTCCAGTACTCTTCATACTTAGTAAGAAAATTCAGAGCCACTGTTGCATTCTGGTCTGGCCATTTGTAATTATAGTAATCTGCCTGTAGATATAGACAAATATAGCTCTATATTTGTCGTTGTTCTACATATATTTTATGTATGTATGGAGAGATAATTAGATTATGCCAAAGTTGTGATTCCCTGCTGGAGAACCAGAGCCTGAATTAGCTGCAATCCTTGCCAAGGCAGAACATGATCACTCAGTGCAGGTGTTCTGCATCACCCTGTTGCTCCACTAAGCACCACTACAAGCGCCCCACAAATCCGCAGTGAGATCTAGGTTGCTTTTGGAGTTTACTCACATCTTTTCTAAGCAATGGCTTGTTGCAGCTGGTTAAACAGCACTCTTTAATCCCTAGCTTTATTTTCAAACTCTCATCGACACCTGCTATAAATCACTTTTCTCATCCTTAAGAATATAACAGAAACAAACAGCAGTGAGTGATGAATCACATCCATGTGCTGCAGTGCAGCACTATTCAGTTCATGTAGTTTAAACCATAAGTAGGATCAAAGCAATTAATAATGACTTGAAATTAATCAGTAATCAATGAACTGCACATTTGGGAGCAGTACCAGTAATTTCACAGATAAATCACAAAACTGAAAACTGATTAAATGTTAATAAACACCTACAGGTAAACAGCTTTAATTCTCCAAAATTCTAGTCTCTTTTTCACAAGTACACACACATATGCACATACTCTACCAGCACAAGTAGGCTGCAATCCCCCGCTGCCCATCTGGGGTGCACCCATGTTCTAGAGGAGACGTGGGGGCTCTCACCTTGTGGGGGGCCCTGTGCTGCTCCTTGCAGCTGGTGAGGAGCACCCCCGAGCTCACGTGCACCCTGTGAGGTGTGATAGCAGGCAGTGCATGGACCCTGACTGGGAGGCTGCTCTATCTGGCTGATGGTTTTTTTCTTCTTTAAGGTGACTGGTTAGATGTCAGTGATCTTCTTCCCTTTTGACATGATCAGTTTGGGGAAGCACCCTCTGGTTTTATGCAGTTTTTACACACGCACACTACATATGGTTCACTCACATTCCTATCTTAAAAGGTGGTGTCACCCAGACCATTTGCCAAGGTTGCGACATGCCATCATCATGTGTTCCTAGATCTCATTTTGATATCAGCAGTTGTCTTATGCTGCACGGGCAGGGTGTAGAAGCACAGCCTCCATCCATATCTTCGTGTACTGCAAGGCTGCTAAATGCAATTCAAGTGTGATGAGGTTGATTCCTGTTCTTGACATTTTGGAGTTTTCCTGTAAACAAAAATCTAAATTCCTTTCTGTTCATGGAAAGGCTGGTGAGCTTGCTGCAATGTACTGCAGGCAGATGAGGGTTTGTTGTATTACAAGGACTTAAGCAATTTGCCAAAGAGTGGGCTCTGTCAGCTGTAGTCTTAGCTAAAATATCTTACTCTGCCTGAATTGTTCCCCAGATATGGCTGCATTTGCATGAAACTCATTACACTCAGTAATGAAGACACAGTAGCATCACTGGCAAGTGCTGTAAATGTAAAAAGTAATGAAGTGACCGATCAGCTGGGGTGTGCAGGAACCACGGCTCAGTCCCAAGGCAGGCATCCCACCGTTGTTTCAGAAGAAGGAAAAGCTGATGTCTATGCCTGATGATCAGTCCTCATGGGTGGAGGCACTGCACACCTCTCTGAAGCTTTTTCTTATTGTGTGGTTTACACATGGTTTCTGGCTGTTTTATAACACAGCCGATCACTTGGGCATATAGGCTTCTCTCCTTCCAGAGTTTGTGAAACAGAGATTTCTAAATCAACAGATGCCATTCAGCATAAAAGCCTTGTGAGTCAAATATCACTTCAGCAATATATGTGTTTGTTACTTCATTTCGGTAAACTCAAAGCCTTATGAAGTGTTTTCCTTAAAAAGGCAGGGTGGGCAAGACCAAGATTCGTTCAGTAAGGGGTAACGCTCCATGTGAACTCTGCAGCCTGTCCATCAACCTCACACTTTATTAACGCAGATCCTAGGAACAGACACCTTTCTGGAAGGTATGAGCTGCTTTTATGCTAGGGGTTTATGCAGTTAAATCACAGCCTGATGCTGTAGTGGCAGAAATCAAATACTGCAAAAGCCACAGGCAGAGAAGCTTGGTGGAGAGCCAGATCATTGATAGCTTGTTTTCCACCTCCAGCTTGATGTGCAGACATGCCATTTCAGCAGGTAGTGAACAAAAGGCCCATTTCATGTGGTATAGGGATGCTCCTAGGGAGAATTTAACTCCTGAGGTTTAAATGGAAGAATTTCAGTGCTCTAGTACTAGAGACACCTCTGTAAGACACAAGCTGCCATGTGCACTCCTGTTATTAAAAATGTCGTGCTTCAGAAGGAGCAACGCTTTTGTCTCTCTGCTTCCTTTCTTGTCCTATGTCTAAACAGTCAGTCCAAACTGAACAAGAGGGATGCCTTGTCGTGCAGACACCTATTCCACCTATTCCCACAAACTAAAGGGTGATCCGGAATTGGCCACATAATTCACTGCCTTCCAAACCGGGTAAGATATTAGTGAAAGCTTCAGCATTTTGTACTAGTTCCTGAATCACGCTCAGGGCTACAAAAGTATTTTCCCAAATTGTCTGTAATCCAGTATTATGACTGCCTTGCATATGCCTCAGGTGTTCTGTAAATGGAATTAAGATGAAGCAGCATGTAAATGTCACTATAGCTGCTTTATGGTACCTTAGTGTCCCAATGTTTGCAATTGCATCTCGCGTCTTAATTCAGCACGTCTCACACTGACTCTTCCACAGTGTCATGTTACTATACGTGGCACATGCCATAAAGAGTCACGAATCCAGCATAAGTGGAAGTTGCAATTTGAGTTAAGATGGACAACAAATATTGCAATACACCCATATCGATCAGTTGCCAACGGCTCACCTCTCATGGTGTCTGATATGGGTCGCAGGTTCTCCTGCTTGTCTCAGCTACGTTGGGCGCCAGTTGTAGTCAGAGTCCAACTCAGCCTCACATGGGGCACCCATTGTTGCAGCCTACTAGTTTGTTTGTGCTGCAACAAGTGGAGTGTAGCTCAGTGTAATGAAATGTGGGGAATACTTTCCAGACAATTAATTGATGTTAGAAAAGTCTCTTTGCCACAAGTAGAACTGAAAGAATGAACCAACCGGGCAGTGTATCAGTTTTAGCGTGGGTCAAGGGGAGTTGTGATCCTGTGAGATGCTGACTGCTCTGAACTTACAGTAGCCACTGGTACTCCACACATCCCAGGAAGCACTCGGCATCCAGATATTGCAGCATCAGCCTCTTCACTTGTAATCCGAGTGAGCTGGAAAATGTGAAGTCACTGCACATTTCTAAAACATTTCCTAATATAAATTCTTTTTTACCTCCACATTAGAAGTTTTAAAATGTGACTTTGTGATCTCTATTGGCTATGCTCCATGTTTCCAAATTATACTGAAAAATGCTAAAAATACATTTTTATAAATGTCTTTTTTGTGTTAATCTTTTGCTTGAGGTCTTGTGCAATTTAAGAAGATGCAGTCATCACTGTAATTTAACCCGAAACTTCCGTACCTAGCAGAACTGTAGCAGTGTTAAATGCCTTATTCAGAACCCAAAGCTCATTACATGTACCTTAATTTGCAACGCACGTTCTGTAAACACAACCTTGTTGTCAACTTTGCTGCTTAAATATAACAGTAGTACAGCAGTTGGACACTGCTTTGCTCTCTCTGCAGCTTAAGAGAGCATAACTTTCACCTGTGCTTTGTGTCAATCAGTCTAACTCCTGAAGCTGGTCTTCTAAGGAAAAGTGTCAGTTGAACTGCATTCACTAGGACTTCAGTGCCAGTTTAGTAGGTCAGGTAGTCCTTGTCCGCAAGCTTAACATAGTGCATCTCACCAGGAAATCTGTAGCCTCAGCTCTGCAGAGGAGGAGAACACATGCTAATTTTTCTGCACCAAAGAGGAAGACTAGCAATGGAGTATGCTGCTCAGGGGTCCCAGAACTCAGGCCAGCAAATGCTTTCTTTCAAACTCATAAGTTACGAAGATCTTCAGTATATTCATTGTATTACTGGAAAAAAAAAAAAAAAAAAGAGAGCACCTTGGGGAATTTTCACTGAAGTACAGAAGCCTTATCAACCCACAGGATTAATTAATATGGTCCTGTGGGTCATCATGTACATTGCAGGCAACTTCATCCTCTTTTCTCCCAAAGTGGAGAATGGTCTGCTGTTACAAATCAGGAGTACATAATCTGTAAAAGTGTGTACTGGAACAACCTTGAAAAAGTTGCAGCAAGAGCATTGCTTTTCAGCACAAAGTGTGTATCTGTGCCAACCTGATGAAAAAGAGTGGCACAGCTTCACTGATGAAAATAAGCATTGATTACTACTCACTGTTACTCTGTCCTTCATTTTTCATGCACCCTGACAAATTTCTTCAGTAAGAGTCTTACTTCTATGTTTTAGAAAGGCAAGGATTGCTGACAGATGAGGGCTGGCTGATGATAAAGGGTGGGAAAGTTCTTGGGTCATCTTGTCTAAGCAGCAGCTTAATACAGAATATTCTTCCTAGGTTAATTCCTCTATTGCTGTGTTTCGGTGTTTGGTTTTTTTATCTCACTGCTTCCTAGAAAGCTCTAGATGTCAATCCCAACTCGCACTCTCAGCAGCCTATGCCTTGACCTAATTGTGTCCTGCGTGATAATTTTTAACCTTCAACTAATGTTTTCTCTTACTCTCAAACTTTGCTATTGCTTCGTCTTACATACTTTCTCAAGTACAGTAACCTCTCCATCACCTTTGTCTTCTACCAACATACATTGGAGGTAATCGTACATACTAGCATCGTTCTTGATCTTCAGCTACGCAGGTCAAAATTATGTAACTTCTTCACTCAGAGTCTGTGAATTAACACATTTATTATGACGTTTTCATAAGGGTTTGGTTTGCTTTGATTAGGCATAGTTTGTTCTTCTGTGTGAGGCTTCAAGGAGAAGAGACTTGATGAGCTGTATTGAATTGGTAATCGCAGCATAGATGAGTTTAGAAGGGACCTCTGGCGACTGTCGAACCTTCAGCTCAAAGCAGGGCTGAATACAGTATGCTGCCCAGGACACTGTCTTCAAGGATGGAGACTCCATACCTCTCTGGGCAACCTGATCCCATGCCTAACCGCTCTCACCATGAAAGGCTTTGTTTAAATAGGAGTTCCCTGTATTCAGTTTGTACCTACCGTCTCTTGTCCATTCAGTAGGTACCACTGAGGAGAGCCTGGCTCCACCTTCTTTACACCTGCCCTTCAGGTATTTACACGTATTGATAAGATCCCCCTCAAGTCTTCTCCAGGGTAACCAGTCCCAGCTCTCTCGGCCTCTTACCACGTGTCATACGCTCCAATCCCTTGATCATCTCTGTGGCTTTTCTCTCTAGTATGTCCATGTCTTTCTCGTACTGGTGAGCCCAGAACTGGACACAGCACTCCAGGTGTTGCCTCACCAGTTTTGAGCAGAGGGGAAGCATCACCTCCTTTGACCTGCTGACAACATTCCTCCTAATGCAGACTAGGATGCTCTTGGCCTTCTGAGGGCATATCGCTGGCTCATGTTCAACTTGGTGTCTACAAGGACCTTTTCTGCCAAGCTCCATTCCAGCTCATTGGCCCCCAGGCCTTGCTGGAACACTCTCCACGTACAGGACTTTCCATTTTGCTTTGTTGAACTTTGTGGTGTTCCTGTCAGCCCATTTTTCCCCAGCTTGTCAAGGTCCCTCTGGATGGCAGCAGGACCCCCTGATGTATCAGCCACTCCTTCCAGTTCTGTGCCATCTGCAAGCCTGCTTAGGCTACACTCTGTCCCATTATCCAGGTCATTAGTGAGGAGGTTAACTGGTATTAGCCCCAGCACATCAGTGGTGACTGGCTTCCAGCTGGACTTTGTGTCATTGACGACAACACTGTGAGCCCAGCAGTTCAGTCAGTTTTTGATCTACCTCACTGTCCACTTACCTAGTCTGTACTTCACCAGTTTGTTGATAAGGAAGTTATGGAAGACAGTGCCTATATATTACCTTGAGAGGATTTTTCTACCCATAGATCACTAACTTTATGTTCAGGCAAATGTGATATTTATTATCTGTCACATGACATGAAGGTACAATTGGGAGTTTAGAGGCAGACTAGTTTCTCAGTGAATTCTGGCAAAAAGTGCCCATCCTTTCTACAGATACCAAGAGTCATAGAGTCATTTAGGTTGGAAAAGACCTTTGAGATCATCAAGTCCAACCATTAACCCAGGACTGCGAAGTCCATCACTAAACCATGTCCCTAAGTACCACATCTACATGTCTTTTAAATAACTCCAGCGATGGTGATTCCACCCTGGGCAGCCTCTTCCAGTGTTTGACAACCCTTTCCATGAAGGAATTTTTCCTAATATCCCATCTAAACCTCCCCTGGTGCAACTTGAGGCTGTTTCCTCTTGTCCTGTCACGTGTTACTTGGGAGAAGAGACCAACACCCACCTGCCTACAACCTCCTTTCAGGTAGTTGTAAAGAGCAATAAGGTGCCCCCTGAGTCTCCTTCTCTCCAGACTAAAAGTCAGTGCTGGGCTTCGGGAATTATCTGAACTGGGGGCGAACACCACAGAACAAGTATCCCTTAAGGCGGTTCTCACTAATGGCTGTTACCAGCTGATAATATTTGCCTGCTTGAGCTGTAACATTTAATGGTGATGGTGATCATTTATCATCTCCGTCACAAAAAGTGTTTTGGACAGGAGGATCAGGAACCAGTTGAGATGGAGCTTGAGTTGGTGTAATGAAAAAGCAAACCCTGTGAGAGCCCCATGATGGGAGATCAGATTTGAAGATGCCTGGAAACCATAATGCAAAGATTCATACAATGCGTGTTTGGAAGTGTGTCTTACACCTCTGACAAAGAGTACATGAAGTTTATTAGAATTAGTTCACAGAATCACAGAATGCTTGAGGTTGGCAGGGACATCTGTAAGTCATCTGATCCAAACCTCCTGCTCAAGCAAGGCCACTTAAAGCCAGTTGTCTGGGGCCATGTCCAGACAGCTTTTGAATATCTCCAAGCGCAGAGACTCCACAACCTCTCTGGGACACCTGTGCCAGTCAAAGTCACCCTCACAGTAAGAAGTGTGTCTTGATGATGTTCAGAGGGAACCTCCTGTGTTTCAGTTTGTGCCTATTGCTTCTGGTCCTGTCACTGGGCACCACTGAAAAGAGCCTGGCTCCACCTCCTGTACACCCTCCCATCAGGTATTTATACATATTGATGAGATTGCCCTGCCAGGTTCACTTTTTTCTTGGGCTTTGTAAAGAAAAGGGCCTTTTTCTTATGTCAAGATGCCAAATATTTCTTGATTCCAAATGCTGCTGTTGCTGCTGTTCTGCCTTTAAGTCTGTTCCCTAATATATCGCATAAGCTGGTGATACTAAATCTGAGGATAAATGTGAAATTGCTTATAGAGCTAGAAATCAGCGGTGGTGTTTAATATAATTAGATTAAGTTAATATGGAAGAGGCTGGAGGATCTAGACAATGCCAGAGTCTTGCTTTGAGTAATAACTCTTTCAGAGATTGTGTAGACATAAACATCACCTTTTATTTTTTGACATATTTATTTTGATTTAGTGAAATCAAAATGACATGAAAACGATCAGTGAATAATTTTGTTTATCTCATTTCAGTAAACTGAAATCACAATAAATTGAAAAGGAATAATTACAGTCAGTTAATATCTTATGCACAATGAGACAATTATTTATCATGGCTTTCAGTAGACTGGGAAGTTATTTAAGTTGCCATAAATACAGAGTGTTGAATTCTTGATTTACTTGCATGGATGTACATCTGATACTCCTCAAATGTCGGAGTGCCATATGCTATTGCATATAAATAGCAATCTGCAATTTATACCTCACAAGTCAGAGACACAGCAAGTGGGACCTCGGACGGCAGGGCTGGGTTTTGGAGGATGGATAACGCACTGCTTTTGCAGTTGTAAGTACCATCTGTTTTGACACAGTCCGGGACTGCTTCACGCTGGTGGTCAGGAATCCACGTAATGTAGTGCACGTGGGCTTGAGCCAGATTCATTTTGTAGCGGAGGAAAGCTGCCAGTGGCTATGTCTCTTTCCCAGCTTAACTCCCAAATTTCCCATAATCAAAACTTTAATCCTTGTGGCTCCGAAAAAGCACTATGTGCTTGCTCAGTGCATCGTTGTATGAATATTGTGCGCGTTTGTAACAGAAGAGGGGACTGCTGACTGTCACTGCAGGGCTTTTATAACATGGAGTGTTTATTATGAAAAATCATCTGCTTATGTGTCTTTATTAGCGAGGTGTTGGTGAGTTAGATTGCACTGGTGTCCTTGGTTTCTGCTTTGGAGACCTACGTTTCTTTTCTTTCATCCCTCCAAAGCATTCCTCTCACCCGGGTCCCAAAGACGGTTTGTTGGGGAACTGGCTTTTGCCAGCTCTTTCTGAATTTGTTCCTTTGTCTGTAAGCATAGTGGCAGCATTGTGGATTTGTAAGAAATGTAAAACTGTGGATTAAGTGTTTTTCTACCACTCCTTCAGTAAGCCCTGGAGACCAGCTTTGCTTTCTCGGTTTGGCCACATGTCAAGAGGGAGGAGGCATGCAACTGTAGAAATGAGGTATTTGCCTGCAAAACAAGAGAATGCTTGCCGGGATGCTAGCAGGTGCTTTTGAAGGAATCTCATCCCTGGGAAAGAAAATAAATTGGGGAAAGTGTAAATGGATCTGAGCTGACAGGGAGCAGGTGTTGCAGGTTGGCCTTCAGTTATGCTTTGCACAGCTCTGCTGATTTTCTGTTATCTGTGGCCATCCTACAGATCCAGGCAGAGCTCTTGATGAAGTGCCCCCTAGTCTGCAAAAGCATTAGTCTGAGAGTAAACACTTTGTAAAGTGATTTGTAAAGCCTGGGAAGGTCTTACCACCTTGGTGTAATTTTCCTACAGGATTGTAAAGAACTCACCTTGCTCACCCTGGAGTAAGCGATGGCATGGTGCCTAATTGAGCAGTTTTTTGCAAAGACAGTTGTCTCTCTTTTCTATTGGCAGCATTTTTTGTTGTAACTACCACCCTGTTACCCATCACTTAGCTGGTAGAGGAATACATCATCTGCTTTGATGTACGACTCCTCAGCTGGGACACCGGGTGGGCACTTGCAGGTATCTCACAGACAATCCAGAAGGAGCTGGGCCGAAACAAGCTGAGTTAGGATTGCTTTACCTTCTGGTTTGTTTTGGGGTGGGGTTTGCTTTTTTCAAATCTAGAGGCCGGTTCTTGTGCTTTGTACAACTCTGTCCCATAATTTGGAGGGTTGCCTCTTATCAGATTATCAGCAAAGGCTATGTTTACAAAGCCTGAATTTATTTGAGGAAGGATATTTGGACTATTCTAAATTACATTGATTTAATGAATATTTAGCATCTAAACTTGACTGTTAAGAGAGGAGCACAGCTTTGTGGCTTTAAACCTCTTGCTACTGTTCCTTCTTCTGTTTAGCCTACTGCTTACCATTTATTTCTCCAGTTTTGGAGGTCAAATCCTCGATCCCCTGTTAATCGGAAAGTCAAGCATTTCTGAGAGTTGTGCGCTTTTAAAATGCCAGTATTTGAATACGAAAACCAATGTTCTTTTACATGAATAATTCACTTTTGGTGAATGTGCTGGAAACAGCCATTCTTGGGGGAATTACTTGTCTGATGAAGTTTGCTGCCAACTGGATGCAAGTCATCTTAATTACACAACAAAATGATTATATTGTCAGCTTTTCCCAGAGGCAAAGCATTCCTCTGCTTTGTAAATTATTTTCCGTTTAGAGTAATGCACATCTACCAGACCTACATTTCAGGGTTCTGCAGGTCCTTTTGGTTTTGATCCACGTGAACAACTGGGGATTTTGAAAATGTTTCCCTCCCATAAATGTATGTCCATCAACTTATCTTGAAGTTCTAGAATAATTTGAAATGATACATCTTTTATTCCAAATTATTTCATTTTTGAAAGGTGAAATAGTGGAACAGCTACACCTGACTGGAGCAGCTGATTGGATTTCTGCATTTTGAAGTTGGGAGCCATTAAGCGTATGTTCCAATTTTCCGTATAAATTGCAAACATACATTTGCATCAACATGAACTCCATGTCAGCATATCATTCAAAGACAGAGTAGGATCTGTTTGCCCCAGCTCAGTGTCACTCTAAGCAACTTGTTCTGGCCACATATGTATAGCTTGAGAGCCAGCATTGAGCAATGTGCACTCATTTTACCTGTATTTATGTACAGTGGGTTTCAAATGGAAAATGAAGATCAATACATAAAAAAGTAGAACATGGAAATGTAAATGTAAATGTTGCCTAGTCGGGCAGGAAAGCGTTTTCCCTGACAAAATTTTGACCTTGGGGTATGTCAGAGTAACTCAAATGAAAAGGCAGACTATGGCTATAAGCCTGAACCAAGTGGTTCTCTGGATGAGTTGGGAAGGTTTTTTGTATTCACCAGAATAGGGTTCCTGGGTTAATTAAGACTTTCTAACAGCTTGTCAGCTACAGAGAGGATGGCAGGCTTTTTAGTATGACTTCGAAATTAAGTAAACTTGCTATCTGTTTGTTATCTTAAACTTTTATACAGAAGTATGTAGAAGATGCTTAAATATAAACATTTTGTAAATGCTTATTATCATTTTAACCACAATCGGTTTGCACATTTCAAAGCAATGCATTGAACAGCAAAGAACTGGATCCCCATAGGTGTGGTAAATCTGAAAATGGAAATGCAATAAAAATGAAGTGCAACTCATCCAGTCCACTGATAATCCAGTCCTGAGAACCCAGCAAGGCACAGGATGCCTCTCCTCTAGGTGGTACAGGTGAGGTTGGCAGGTGGTAACTCAGAATCTGGAGGGGGACAGGGGGTTCTTCACTGACCAGTGGATTCATCTACACTAGCATTTTTGTTCAAATCAAAGCTCACTTTTGAAATTACTCTCCCTAGTCCCTGCTTACTGTGTTTTAGCTACCACCACAACGTATATGAACGCAGCCACTTTCAGGTGAAACTAAGGAAGAAAATATGTTCTGCGGGAAACTCAAAGCACCAAAGGCAAACCCTACTGAGCATTCAGGTTTGGGGATTAAAATTAGACATTGTCCAAAAACTAACACCCTGTTCCCAGGCCTGAGGATGTTGGGTTCTCAGCAGTAACAGCTTTGCTCCACAGAGCTCCTCTGTCTGGGCTGCGGTCCTTGCTAACGCAGAGATAAACTAGCTCAGATGGAGGAGCTCCCTGGTGTAAGCCAAGGAGTTGGGAGAGTATCTGATCTGAAGGAGTTTAAGAAAGGCTTGTACTTAAGCATGTATGGAATTCACTTTGGGGTTAGATATTTACTGAATGTGGAAAGAACGCACCATCCCATCTATCTCTATGTAATTTCCCAGCAATGATGCACTGACAAACCATTTTCTCAGAACTGATGTGCTAGTATCATCAGCAGTACCGAAGCCAAAATTAAGATGCTTTGACTTCATAAACTAATAGGTGGATTAGTTTTTTCTTCTTTTCTGCTAAGTCTTCATATTTTTAGCTCCGTTCAAAAATATGGGGATAAAATTCTTGCAAAGTGGCAGGGGACAAAGACAGTAGGGGGAAAATTAATTCCAGCTTTTGACAAATACATCGTAAGGAAGAATTATTTGCTTAATAAAAATGTAACAATTACTTCCCTTGCAGTGCTGTTTGACTTTAAGCATCTAGTGTGAGTATGCCAAGAATGCAAGATCAGGTCTCCAAATGTACGTGGAGGAGTTTATAGACTAGAGAAAACTGGAGCTCAACATCACAGGGAAGTTACACCAGTATAATCTAAGGTGTAAAATGTCACACAGAAACTAGTATGAAATGGCTTCAAATTTAAGTTACCATATCCCTCTTCCACACGGCCTTGTAACAGTGCCTCTAGTCTTGTACAATAGGTGCAATCTTTTATTACATTCTATGGGAGGTTTTTTAAAAACTATAAAAGTTTATTTTAAGTTCTGTGGAACTGTTCCTTTCAGGAGCATGTGGATGCGATTACTTCATGAGCTCCAAGGCCGCTCGTTCTCATACTGAAAAATAGAGCTTTGTTGCAGGTCTTTGCTCTCAAAAAGAGAATTGCACAACCTGCAAGATCTCACAGGATAAGAAATAAGTTTTCATGTCTGACAGATTTTTTTGTGCCTTTGGCCTTACTTTTCAATCTAATCTTCTGTGTTGGTAAGAATTAGTTGTCTGGGAGAGGGAAATACAGCTGTAATCTGTCTCAGGTTTATTTAGAATTTTGCATGTCTATTTTGAAAACAAGCTGGTGAAATATGGACTAAATGAGATCATCATAAGATGGCCACTGAAGGGCAATAGTATATTGTGTAGTTATCACTGAGTATTTGCCAGCTGGGCTGCTGTTTCAGGAAGGACCCTTGAGGGACCTGCCCTGCTATACCTTACCGTATTCATTAATAGGATGTTAGGCTTCCCATCCCTCTCCAGAAGCCATCTGTTTGAACTGAATTGAGACACAAAGCTACCAATATACAGGGGAATGGGTTAAAATGTATGACACTGAACCTGCAGTGTATTTGGAAAACCGAAAACGAGCACGATTTGAGAAGGTTGCTCAGTACTCAAAATGCTCTCGAAAAAATAGAAGATTAAGGAGAGAGAAAACCTACTGCTCTCTAAGGAGACGGGTGTGGGGAAGATGAATAGATTATATAAACATGGATGGAGAAACTAAATTGTCAGGCAGCTGTATGGCATATGGGAAACCGGGCAATACATTGAATCACATACTGAGCGCATCATCCTTCTGAGACTGTTGAAATCTGGAAGGTTGACAAGTGGTTTTCGTGAAATACAGGTGAGAAGAGCTCCACCGCAGCTGCTGCGGGTGAGGTGCAGTTGTGTGTGGTGCTCAGTCCAGAGCATTGTGTTTTAAGAGAAACACACAGAGATTGGGGAAAATTTAAAGGAAAAACTAGGAGAAACTGTGAATATTAATACTGTGACTAGGAAGATAGGGCTGAGGTTTGAGCAACTGCATGTGAGAAATCCTTGGAGGAAAGGTGGAAACCTCTTGTTCTTTGCAACCACTGGGAGAAGGGTAAGAAACGGCTTCTTGTATGAGTTGGGCAAGAGGAAAAACTTGGAAACTCGATATGGTGACAGCACTGGAACAGGCACCTCAGTGAGCTGAGTAATAGCTGTCCCTGGAAATTAAGAACAGGGCAGACGTGCACATCGGAGATGGTTTAAGTGTACTTGGTGTACTTGGAGAGAGACAAGAGAGCTCCTCTAACTCTGTTTCTCATTCTGTAGGTTCTTGACTGTAATAGGATGCAAAATCACGTAGGTATCTCCACTGAGCAACCCTTTCCCTACGGTATACTTGACTGCTGCAACCCCGCGGACATTTGCACAGTGAGCTTCGTTTCAGCTGCCTCTTCACTGTCACAGGCTTTCTGATTCCTCCCAACCTCCTGGAGCTGGAAGGAACCAAGGTCCATAGTGTAACTTAGCCTGAGAGAAGTGACTGAGGATGTTTGCAATGTGGAAGACACACTCTTTTGTAGGTGTTACTTTTTCTGGGACTTGGTCTGTGCCCAGGGGCTTAGAAAGCAAATGGCCCTGTTGTAGCCTGCTGTCCTAGCTAACTCTTTTTCCCAATCTCCTCTAAAGGCACACAGCCATATTTGACATGTCTGTCAAATTCACAAGTCTCTCCTTGAATCAGCCTGCAATGTGCCCCTTGCAGGAGCCGGTCAGCTGTTTCTATTCCCCTTTGCACCATAGACTGTAGCTGCTACAACCATAAAGCTCCACTTTCCCTGGTCTCTGTAAAAGAAGTACTTCCTTGGCATACACAAAGCTGATGTTATCTTAGTAAAAATGTGAAGTCTATACCCACATTGCACTCAGTAAAATATGTAATATCTACACAACACTTACTGAAGAGATGCTAAGTACATGTGGTTTCTCTACTATGCATAAATGCTTTTGCACACATCATTTTGCATCTAACTTTTTGACAAAAATAACAACAGCTTTTTATTTTTCTCAGCTATACTGACTTTTCAGAGCCTGGACATAGTTTGGTTTAATTCTTGCCTTAGTTTTGCTAAAAAGCTTAGTGATGACAGCAGATGAACACAAAGAATCCTTTTTAGTTGTCAGATAAGAATCTGAAGTTTGATTGATATTTACCAAAATTTTAATTTTAATTTTGTTAACTTGAGGAGCTCGGTATAGGAATCACTTTAAAAAAGGCACACCTGCAATACCATAGTGAAAGGTGCAGTTGAGTGGAGTTAAGCTTTAAGCATGAAAAATGGTTCAGTCTTAAAAAGTACACGCTGGGGTCCAGACATCAAGTGTCCCATGTCAACGTGCGTCACTGGACTAACAAAAATACAGCATTGTTTTCTCTCTCTAGTTCTGAAATCAGAGATTGCATTTTGTTGTCAATGTCAGAAGGAGCAGAGACTAGGTCTTGGTTTAAGTCACATATATTTAGAGGCTCTTTTCCCCTAGATAGATGTATGTATGTATGTATTGGGAAACAAACCGGGGAAGTGGAGGGAATCCGTTGAAATAAACCAGATTCCTAATGGAATAAAACTCCTTGCAGTGCATTTTCTCCCTCTGTGTCAGCTTTTATAGTTCTGTTTCTGGCACGCATCTTTTGAGATTTCTTTAAAGATTGTTAAGAAATTTTCTCTTACATCAACAAACAATTTTCAGAGCCTGAGCAAAGCTTTAACAAAAAGCATCTTGCACAGAAGATTAGTAACCAGGGAGGCAAAGGGGCAAAAAAAGGTTGTAGGGAGGGAAGTACAGGGCTAGTTTGTAATTTGGTTTTTGCTTTCTGAGATCACCAAAATGCAAAGCTGCACTTCAAGCTCGTAAACAATTGGGGTTTTTTTCAGGAAAAGAAATGCTTGTATAGGGCATGTGCGTGTAAAGAGGTGTATTGAGAACTGTAAGCAGTAACTTAGTTTGCACTTGCAGGGTTGCGTTTATTAATGTCATGCTGTCATTAAGTTGCCCTGTCTCAGACTGACAGCCTGTTAGCTAGTGCTCAGTGAATGGTGAAGAACAACATTTGAAGAGAACCCTTAGAGCTTCAGATAGTGCTATAGGAAACCCCTCCCAACAATGCTTGAAAAGCCTGGAAAATGTACAGTAGACCAAGCGTTTTGCTGAAGCTTTAAATGCTAGCAAAAAGCTTTCCAAGTTTTTACTGGCAAAAAGCTCCTGGACTCACCTGCTTTTTTTTTTTGCTTTTTTTTTTTTTTTTTTTTTCCTTTCCCCTTAGGGGTGTACAACGAACAGTAAGCAGGAATACCTCTGTACAGAGTTCAGCTGAGCTACCAGCAGAATTCCTGACTGAGAGCATATTGCATTACAGGCTCAGCAGACCAGTAATGCTCTCTCGACTCTCTTGTTTAAACATAATGACAACACTACAGTCTTTTTCCAAAATACTTTGGGGTGGGGAGACAGGGTGCCTGCATGTGTGTATGTATGTGTCTGTCTGGAAGTCTGTGCCCCGAAGGTGGAGGGAACAAGCTTCACATGATGCACCTTCAGGACTGAAGGTAAAGGAAATACAGGATGCACATCTGGAACTGCTATAGTAATGACAGAATTAAGACAGCAAGAAACAAGCACGGAACATACCCATAAAACAGAAGGTCAAAGCTTTTTTAGCTTTAGTTCGAAGTTTAAAACCACATTTTGGTAATTCATTATGCACCTAGAATGTCTAATGAATTGATCATTCACACAGTGCCCAGGAGTGAAGAAGGAATGCCACTTTTGAACCCAAAGGATTGGAGATCAGCCATATTAGCTGGGTGTTTTGATCACCAGGGAAAGGGAGGAGAATCATGGAGTATTACATGCTTTTTTATACTTAAGCAGGAATGAAAAGTAGGGAAGAATGTAACCCTGCAGAGATTTTTAGGTGTTTTCAACAACAGCTGACTAAAAATGTACGTTTTCAAACTATGCTGGGACATTGTCTTACAGGAGGTAATCATTCCCACAGTACTAAAAATTGTTTGTAGCAGATGTTAAAAAATTAAACTTTTTTGCTTTTGCTTTTTAGTTCCATCTATTTTGCAGTGTAGAAACAAGTGTTTGTTCTGTGGGGTTTATTTATATAATTTTGTTTTCACTTTTTGTGCTGGTTCATGTAAAAAACCAAACAAAACCCAACCAAACAAAAAGCAAGCCCAAAGCAAATTAAAATGTAGAAGGAGAGAAACTCACAATACCAAATACATGTGGTAGTGGAAGGTGTATCCAGCATTTGAAAAAATGTGTATTCTCTCATATTAGAAGCATCCTTGTCCTAAAATCTCAAGAAAAGAGCGAAAAGTAAAGGCTTCAAGTCTGGCACATCTTCTGCACATATTTAGCTTCGGGCACTGTCGCTGCTTTTGGCAGCAACGCGAGGGAGGTCAAACACACAGTAAGTCCTTGCAAAAATTAATCTAGAGGACTGTTGCCTAAGTGGTCTGTGGAGACAGTGCTGGTCTGCAGAAGCCTGGTTGCTGGTGGTGTTTTGGCTTTTTTCTCCTCAGCTGTAAATCTCATTTTTAAGATACCAGAGTATACCAGACCCTTTCCAAATAACACTGCTCGATGCAATTATTTGCAATAGCTGCCAGGGCAGGTATTAGGAGGTCTCAAAGGAGAGCAGAGTGTCTGCAAAACCCACTCTGCATTAAGATACAGTTCTTGCTCAAAAATACACAAATCCCAGGGTTAGGTCCACATAGCCATAGCATAGACTCAGAAGCCTTGAAGAAAGTGTTTTGCCGTCACTTGCTGAAATACTGAGTTTCTGCCTAAGTAAAACAAGATACAGAAGAGGAAGGGGGAAGGAGCTGGGTAATGTACGTTTTTCCTTCACAGTGCGAGGCGATGATTTTGATCTCTCTGCAACTGAACTAGGGGATCTTGGGCAAGCTGCTGGACTTTGTGTTTTGGGTTCTTCAGCCAAATAGTTGTGCGTCTCTCCCTTGCAGGTGAAAATGCAGGCTCATGACATTTCACATGGTGAAAATGCAGGCTCATGGCTGCTACTGTTGCAGGTAGTGAGATCAGACCATGCCTGTGTTGGGCCAAGTAAAAGTTTGATGGGGAGATTCATGTGTAATACACTGATCAAATTAATCTAAAATGTACTTAATATAAAAACTCCGCCTAAATGCAGATTTGGGCTGGTTTGTTTAATGCATTTCTGGCTCTACCCTGCTTAGCACACGTCTATATTCTCACAGTCACAGAGTTGTGGAGTCAGTGTTACTTAAGGAGGCAGCTTTGCACGCTTTCCTGAAATGTCTGAACACTGAAGTGATAGCAGATAATGTGATGTGGAGGAAAGTTTGGTGCTCTAAAACCGTTGTTCTTACTCCATTCATGATATTTTTTATTCCACTGGGCACTAAATTGTGGTTCCTGTATTCATCTGTGGATGGTGCTTTCCTCCATAAAGAATTTCTGTTGAGATCAGTACTGAGCTGTCAGAGGTGGAAGGAGTGAGCTCAGCAGCAGCATTCATCTCTCATACACTGGTTGCATCTTGCGTAGCATACTGCTGAAATATCTCAGAGTCTCTAAGTTTATAGCCCATGGCAACTGCTTGACTATCAGAATTACATTCTAGTTTTCTTCCAGTCTTCTGCTTGCTTTGCTTGAAGAGATGGGAACAGTGGAAATTACTTGTAGGCAATGATGTCAGCACAGAGGGAAACGTGTTGAAATAATCTTACAGCAAAGGCAACCTCTCTTAGTAGCAGAGGCCCTTTATTTTTGTGCCTGCTTTTTGCCAATGAAGTGAAATAAGGAAGGTACAGAAGTAACAAATTGTAGGGGAGAGGTATTTTTGGGTTGACTGCTTCCAGTGTGACCGTTAGCCCTAGCAAAAAGAGCAGTAAGTGTTGTGCAATAGCTCTGTAACAAGTTTCCAGGCATGCTCTTTCTTTGCCACTTACTTTCCTGGGCTTGTTTTTTCAAAACTGGAGCTCACTTTGGTCTGTTGGAACGAAGTGCTTTCTGCATGCACGTGAAGAGGCACAGCCAACCCTCCTTTGAGAGCTAGTCGCTGGGCTCTCGGTTGAAGTGCTGAACCCCCATTTGCATGAATGAAAAATGAACTTCTTTAGTGACACAATGAAAGTAAGTGTACAGGGTTGCGCTTTTCCCATCTGCCCAGGTCTGGTGAAGGAGGCAGCATTTGCCTTGTGAGCTCTTCTTTGGCCTCCTGCTGAATGGCTGAAGGAGCTGAGATGCAAAAGACCACGGTATTCCTCCCCTAACAGCTCACAGCTGCCTAGGTGGTGCCAAGGTTATGGGCAGTTACTCTGTCAAAAAAAAGCCTGTGACTCAAATGTACTTGTTTTTTTGCAGTGTTTAGTTGAGAGTGTAAAGAATTAAAATCCCTTGACTTCCACTGCTGTCTCCTTTTCATTACAGGGCTCAGAGCTGCAGCCCCTCCTTTGCTAGTACGGCTTTGACAGTGCAGCTAGGGGCACATCTCTGTCATGTACCCAATGCTAAGGTGAACAGTGTTTTCAAAGTATACGCTACGATAGATTTTGAAATATGTGTTTCCTCACTCAACTGGTAAAAAATGACCGCTTAAGCCCCAACAAACCCTGAAGCCCATCATGCTCCATTAACAAATGGGCTAGCAGGGTGCTGTGCTGTGCAGAGGGCTCTGCATCTGCGCACCGCTCACTGAAATCATGTGTTTTGTCTTCCAGACTCCGACCTGAGCATGCGGACGCTCAGCACACCCAGTCCAGCATTAATATTTCCACCAAATTCCCCTGGCTTCCAGAATGGCAGAGGGTCATCAACATCTTCGTCCTCAGTCACTGGGGAGACTGTTGCCATGGTCCACTCGCCGCCTCCAACCCGTCTCACTCATCCTCTCATCCGGCTGGCGTCCAAGCACCAGAAGGAACAAGCCAACATCGACCGGTTGCCCGACCACTCCATGATCCAGATATTCTCCTTCCTGCCCACCAACCAGCTGTGCCGCTGTGCCCGTGTGTGCCGCCGCTGGTATAACCTTGCCTGGGACCCCCGACTTTGGAGGACTATTCGCCTGACCGGCGAGACAATCAACGTAGACAGGGCTCTTAAAGTGCTGACCCGGAGGCTTTGTCAGGATACACCCAACGTATGTCTCATGTTGGAGACGGTAATTGTTAGTGGCTGCAGGCGGCTCACAGACAGAGGACTCTACACCATTGCCCAGTGCTGTCCAGAACTGAGGAGGCTGGAGGTGTCTGGCTGTTACAACATCTCCAATGAGGCGGTCTTTGATGTTGTGTCACTGTGCCCAAACCTGGAACACCTGGATGTGTCAGGTAACGGGAAATATTTCAATACGGATGCCTCTGATCCTGAAAGCCTCATGCCTGTCAACCCCCTCACCCCACAACTGCACACTTTCCCTTTCTGTGTTGTCTTTCCAAGTGGGAATGCCAGTATCCTATAACGCAGTGCTGGTGAGACAGGCACTGCTAGAATCTCAACGCCCCCAATGCCAGCAGCACGTCTGGAGTGGCCAGTCCTCTTCCAATGGAGACGAGCTACCAGGGGTGGCCCGTTCAGATAGCGCCAGTACTTTTCATAGATTTTTGCACAAAGCACCCTTTATAAGGGCCCATGTTGCAATCAATGCTGTGGTGAAGGCTGGTTAATTCAGCAAAATTTTTTTTATCTTTTTCATGTATAGAAGTATGTAAGTTATATGGACATTATATATATAATTTACATAACTGTAATATGATAAGTGACTTGAGGAGGAGCTCAGAGTCAGTGCTAGGCTTTAGGCTGGGTTATAAAGATCAATTGTCATCCCTAGCTAAACTTCAAGGTCCCCTTGTTTCCGTTGCTATTTTAATGAGACTTAGCTAGCTTGGACTTTTTTTATTTTTTTTTAATAGTGTATATATTTGCTTAGTGGCTTTCTGCTTTTCCTTTCACCTAGTTACAATGTATCGCTGCAGCTGTTTAGATCAGCAGAAATGTTTTAGACAATTTTCCTCCATTGCACTGGGGAAACAAGGTATTTTTTCCCCAAGGTCAGCCGCACAGAATTTCCTCACTGCAAATAGGTTGGCACTTAATGGAAAGGATATAGCCAAGCAAAGCACTGAAGTAAATTTGATGTTTGATACTTAGTTTGTGATCTCATTTGTTATCAGTCTAATGTTGTTATTAATCAGCTGGACCAGATTTGCCATTGCAGAGGTACTAATGGCAACAAGCAAGATGAAGAGGGGATAGGAAGGAATGCTTTCAAGTTACTGGTACCCACATAAAGCAATTTTTCCAAGTCTACGCTTTTTTTTTTTTTTTTTTTTTTTTTTACTGATTTATCCAACTCTTCTACCTAATTTTCCTAGCATGGCAGAACGTCATGAAAGGCATCAAAGCAAATAGCCACAAATCGGAATTACTCGCTTTTTGTGATTGCTCTCTGAAACCGCCAGGTGATAAGGAGTCTCTGCAGGACTCCATGGGAGTCCTGTCCCATGGAGTCTTATTCGCAATGACCTTGCATATGAATTACTTATTGTCAGTACACACTGACATTAGTTCGAGATTGCTAACCACACATTCAGGTTGAAGCATCTGCAACACCAGGAGAAAACATATATGCCCGTGTGGTTCAGACCTAGAGCTATGTACCACTTTGAAGGCTGGCTGTATCCCTGGCATATTTATGCTTTTCTTATTACACCCTCTAGGACTGTAGGGAGAGTTAAGTGGCTCAAGTATCCTGGTCCTGGAGACACAGGACAAACAGAATTGCTGAGCAGAGGGTGAACTGCCTTGGCATGCCAGTCTGTTAGCTGACACCCTGAGTGCACCTGGGGGCTTGTAGGTGGTTGAAAATACTTTGGTCCACAGCTCCTACTGACAGATATGCTATAGACCAAAGGTGACGTTTTCAAAAACAGGGAAAATGAATAGATGATACCAAGTCTTGAAATAGGTTCTTCATTTGTGGTTTCCCCAAGCCTGTTACTTTCAGACCTAGAAGATGGTGTCTGTCCCTAAGAGCTCATCAGTTTGGTCCAAAGTGTGTAGAGGGCAAGGAAAATAGCCATCGTCCTTGAATTTGTCCTAGCAGCAGGACAGGAAAGTAATATTAATCTCACATTTTTCTAAGTTGTCCTTTCATTTGGAGCTGGCAAGGGGGAAATCCTGGTTTTGAACATGCTCAGAAGTTGGGGTTTTTGGGTTCAAACATGGTTTTTGCTGCATGTGCCTGCATATGAAATAAGGATAATTAATCTCCGGGGTCTTGCTTTTAATCCAATTTTTTCATTCTGGTGTGGTTAATTTTGGAGGATGTTTTGGAAGTAGGGTTCCATTTTCCTCTTCTTCCTTCTGCAGTAAGAAGGACAAGACTTGCACCTACACACTCAAGCAGTTCTCAGGAATGAAGTGGTTCACTGGTTTGGTTTCATACCGAGCAAGAGAAGTTGGGTAGAAGTGCTGGGGGATGACACTATGCTTGTAGCTAGTTAATTAAAACCCACTTCACAGTTGTATATTTATTTGAATCCCTCTCCCTCTTGGATGGTTACTTGGCAGCAATAACGTACCAAAATCTTTAATGTCAAAACCAGATGTTGATATTAACTTTAAGCGTTTTCCACAATGTAAGTTCTGTCACTGCGAGCATCCGCTTTGTGGGCAGGTCTGAGATATCTCTAGAATTTGGTTGAGGTTGACTGCAAGTTGTTATCTAACACGTTAGCCAACATTTTTTTCAATTTGTTTGGAAGTTTCTCCTCCCTTTTAAATATCAGTTATACTTACTTATGGAAAATCCTTTTACAAGATAGTTGTTTTTACATTTTTTTATTATTTAGGACAAAAAAAAATTGTTGCAGACCCAGGAACCTGTCATTTTGCCTAAAAATCAGGCAGTGCTATATCAACATGGACTTTTTTGTCTGGTGAAACCATTTTGAATATCCTTCCCATTAAATATTTTACAGTGTAGCCAAAGTAACTAGAAAAGGCGATGCTGAGCTTGTCAAAACAGGGATCACACGCTGATCTACGTGACTCCAACCCTGCTGTGAGCCTTCTGACCCATTCATTTTACAACTGTGATCATTAAAGTGTTCTTCCTTCTTGGATCCTCAGCAGACAGAACATTCTCCTTGGCCTCATGAACCCTTCCTTCTCACTTAGCCAGATTTTGAAATTGAATTCTGGTCAGCATGTAAAATATCCAAACCGACTCCTTAACCCAGCAACCTCCTCAGGCAAATGCAATAGCGACAGCTATGTCAGGTCCAGCAGACCTCTGCCTAGGTGCCAGATTCTTCTGTGCAAACCCAGCTCGAGGATGGGGAGTCCTACGGTGCATTTTGTATTGCCTACTCCAAAGAACATATGAGAAGTGAAATTTTGACACCATTAGTATTGTACTGCTTCTCTTTAGAAAAAAATCACTTATTAAGCGTGTATGTAGTACTTATTCAAAGGCAAACATATTTCCAAAGATTGTGCCGTCACATAGACAGATCTACAGCACAGTCTGAAGAGGAAATAGTAGCATTCAGTTTTAAGCAGATGTTGTTCGTTGAACAAAGTGCTTTGCTCGAAGGTCCCAGAGCTCCTGCATGACCTGTGGACGATTTGTCTATTCCACTGTGTGAGGCCTAAGGTAAAAAGTACAACTCTTCAAATAAATGTGAAGCCTAAATTAAAGATCCAGCTGGAAATTCGAATGATAAATGTAGAAATCAAATTGCAAGTGGCAAAATGGTTCAAGTCCATATCCCACGCTTCTTACAGCATTTGTGTGAGCTCACTGGATTATGTCAAGGGTTTTTTTTTCCTTGTTCTTAAGAATGGAAGCATAATCATACCTTCCATTACAACTCTGAATGAGAACCTGTTATACCAAGTGGTATGGGTTTGGGTCATTCAAGCTTTTGAGGTGGTCTCCATACATTGTCATGCTCCTTACTTCCAGACTACAGGATTTCTGCAGCATTTCTGATACATGGAGCTCTAAGGTCATTATCCTAACTTTTCTGGCTTTTCATGGGTCACTTCATCCCTGTTGGCCAGTGTTTCAGCAATACAGAAAGCTCTTTTTATCCCTACCTGAGGCCGTGTCTTCAGGCATAAGCTGCAGAATTTGTCTGAGTGGCATTTACAGCTGAAACTGTTGGGTCTTGATCACTAACAGGTAGACCTTCCCTTCTGCCTTGCAGCTGTTTGTAGCTATGCTAATGCAATGTGCCCAGCTGAACTTGGCACAGATAAGAATTTCCCTTCAGGAACCTGAGACTGCCAGTTTGCAGTGCAGCAGAAATAGCAATTTCCGAAAAAAAACCTTTCATTCACCACCGTGCACAGAGTGGAGGTTAAAAATGGTGGAAGTCTGTGAGCATGTTTTTCCCTTTAACTTAGCTCTTTTACCTTTCCGTGCAAGATCTGGTGTTTCTTCTCTAGTCTAGTTACCTCATTCATGGCCAGACATCTGCACTTGAAACAGTCCTTTTCTGCATCTGCCCATGTCCTCCCATGCCCTTCCAGTTCTTGGCTCCTGCTGACTCTCCCCATTCTTCTTAGGTTATCCAAATCTCCACTCTCTGCAAGCACATAGTCTTGCCATAGTTTTGCATCCTTCCCACATTGCAGGCTTGGGGCTGGATTCACATCTGCTCTCCAAATGCTTTCTGGAGGGTGGGTGGGTTTTGTCTTTTTTGTAATGAGTTGGATGCGGAAAGAGCCTCTGATGTTGGTTTGCAAGCTCAGCCAGTCAGCAATGAGACTGCCTCTGATCAAAAAGCTGCCATTTTCTCAAATTGTCACTGGGTTTATATTGCAGTAACAGATCACAGACTGTCCCTAGATAAACCTAGGACCATCATTTTACATTTAGGATACAGACAAAACTGGTCTGTCACTTGGCTGATGCTCGAAATCCCAAAGCAACCTCACTGACTCCAGTGGAGTTTGTTATTTCCTCTGGGGTACAGACACAGGACAGCAAATCCAGACTAGTCAATCAGGATGGTTCTGCTCTTGCAACAGCAAGATATCTTCATCATGCGATTTCATGCTCATCTTTGTGGTCTTGCTGTGTGATTTGATTTTACTGCTTGCTTAAATTCACTGTTTTTCCACTTAGGCTGCTCCAAAGTAACGTGCATCAGTTTGACTCGCGAAGCCTCCATCAAGCTGTCTCCCTTACATGGGAAACAAATCTCCATTCGCTACTTGGACATGACAGACTGCTTCGTCCTGGAGGACGAAGGACTGCACACCATCGCCGCTCACTGCACTCAACTGACCCACCTGTACCTGCGCCGCTGTGTCCGCATCACCGACGAGGGTCTCCGCTACCTGATGATTTACTGCACGTCCATTAAGGAACTGAGCGTGAGTGACTGTCGCTTTGTCAGTGACTTCGGCATGCGGGAGATTGCCAAGCTGGAGTCGCGCCTCCGATACCTTAGCATCGCTCACTGTGGTCGGATCACAGACGTGGGCATCCGTTACATAGCCAAATACTGCAGCAAGCTGCGCTACCTCAATGCGCGGGGCTGCGAGGGCATCACGGACCACGGTGTGGAGTACCTCGCCAAAAATTGCACAAAACTCAAATCACTAGATATCGGCAAGTGCCCTCTGGTCTCAGACACCGGCCTGGAGTTTCTAGCCCTCAACTGCTTCAACCTGAAGCGCCTGAGCCTGAAATCATGTGAGAGCATCACTGGGCAGGGCTTGCAGATTGTAGCTGCCAACTGTTTTGACCTGCAGATGTTGAATGTGCAGGACTGCGATGTGTCTGTGGATGCTCTGCGATTTGTTAAACGACATTGCAAGCGCTGTATTATAGAGCACACCAACCCTGCCTTCTTCTGAAAGGACACCCACACCTGCCATTACAATGCAGTATTAAAAACACTGATGTATAAACACACACTCCCATATTCAGTAATGCTGTCTTTTCTATAGCTCATGGGAGTCAGCTTTTCTTGTATGTTGTGGGTGGGGGGGGGGGTTCTAGAGGACTATTTTGTTTGCTTTTTGTATGATCACTTGTTAAGGTGCAGTGGGTCTCCATGGAGAAGCTGCCTTAATGCAAAAGCAATGAGCACTCAGCGTCCCCAGTGGGGTGCCATTTCCATAACAGCCGTGATCTTGTCCCAGGCTGCAGTAGCTACCTCCAAAGGAAATAGCACATAATCCCTCCTTTGGAAATGCTACTAAGCTGTGTCAAATACATCTGAATTCCAGCTGTGCTCATGAAGCTGACTATGCAATATGTGTCTGTGTTCCCCAACTTCTTCCAATATGGCTGATAAAGCATCTTGTTTCCAAGTAGTATCTTGGTAGTCATCCATTGTAATCCCTCAGGAAATACTGGGCAATGTTCTTAAACGTACTTGATTGAGGCAGAATAAAACCTGCTGGCCATTGCTGAGCCCTCCGCTGAGTGGCTCTGGAGACTGTGCCCATGCATGGATTCTCTTGGAAAGCCCACCTCTGGGTCACTCAAGCATTATCACTACTTGCCTTCATTTCTAAATCCACCCTCTCCTGCATGTGCCGTACCACCCTCCGGTAGCAGATAGGGACTCCTGGGTCTGATAAGCAGTGACATATTCACCTGAGCGAAGGGAACCAGATGAGATGTCGGTGGTCTGGCAAAGGGAAAACCCAGCAAATCGGCCTGAGAAGCTGCTGTAGTTCCGCAACAAGCTGAGGTAGCACCGTGGTACGCCAGGTACTCTCTGAGGCATTGTGGAGCAGCTTGCACAGGGCAGTCCCAATTGCGGTGCTGTGCAGCTGTCACCAGCAAGTCTGTCTTTGTCCCTCCACCGTACCTCTTCAGCAGCCACGGCACCACTGCAGCTGACATTCCCTGAGCAAACCAGGCGTGTGTGTTGAGGGAAATTCAGTGTGTGCCTTAATACACGTAGAAACCCAACCCTTCTCTGTGGCCTTCCAGTTCAAAGGACAGACGGCTGATCTCATGACTTCAAAGACGTTAGCCTGATGTTAGATAACACCCCTGAGGACAGAGGGGCTTAGAGTGTTATTCACATTAGATTTAGATTTTGTGAAACCTTGTCTGTGTGTGTTCCCTTAGGCTGGAGGAAGAGCTGCTGTTCAAGAAGGAATTGAAACACCAGCATTGCCCTGTGACACTGGGAGCCCCTGGTACTTTCGTGGTCACTCTTGCTCGTGCAAGAGCAAGAGTGGTTTGGAGGTTTCCCCATCTCATTGCCTCCTTCCCCTGAGCATTTGGTCATTTCATGGTTACTTTCTTCACAATTTTCTGGCAGCCATTTCTCTGCATTTTCTCATGTAATGCTCAGATCCGAAAGCCAGACACGTTAGGGGTGATGATATTTTCAGGCAGGCCCCCTGCGCCTGACTGACAGGTGAATTCATACGTTCAGCTCAAACACTATAAACGTCTCAGTAGAGAACATGAGAAGGGAAGCACCATGTCTGGTTTTCATAAGCAGTAGTTCCATCATCTCCAGACAACACTAATAAAACATTGATATGAAGTGAAAATCCATATGCTCGAGAAAAATACATAACTGCTGAGGAAATACTTGTAGCAATGCTCTCTCAAATTACAAAAAAAGTAATGGTTTGGACATGTCCCTGCAGAGGGAACTTGTCCTGCTGCTGCAAAAATTTTTGTAACTTATGTATGTGCCTCCAATTTTCAGTTTCTTAACATACAGGATGTCATCAGCTCTGAATTATAAATCAGATTGTACTAAAGCAGAGGACCTTAGAAAATGAATTTGTCATTGCTACTATTACTGGTCAGTGACTAATAGGGGGTGATACCACCCTTGGCCAGTTAATATCACTTTGATTTTCCTTTCCGTATTTTTAAAATTAGAGATTTTCCTCCAGAAAGTAGTACAGTATATTTTATCCGAGCCAGCTATACTCTCTGTTTATCTTTTATCTCAAAATGGCCCCAAGGATAATTAAATGTTAAGCCCATTCCTGAGGATGGTGGGATTTTGAGCCATTTGCACTCATGAAATATAAGGCCTCATTAGTAACATTTAACTGTTTATTAAAAAAAAAAAAGCTACTTTTCTGGCTATGCTAAATTGAGTGAATAGTGCTACGTGGTTTTTAAGGTTTCTAATGTTTAAATTGGCCTGTACTGTACAAATCTCACTATAAAGCCTTAATTTGCTACCAAGAAATAAAGCAATATATTGGTAACTGACGAGCATGCATCATCATTTGCACTAATTGATTAACTTCTGGCAAAAAAAGAAAATATTAATTATGTGTAAAACTTTTCTTGAAAGGTAGGTAGGTAAATGAGCACATCAGCCTATCAGGTAGGTGGATGACTATTGAAAAAGGGGGGAAAAAATCGTCACGGATTATGACCTTGATTATTTGTCTCTTTAAAATTTGATTTTGCCTCACGTGGTTCTTCTTCACCCTGAAACAAAATCAGTAACTGGGAGTTCAAGGAAAAGATAAAACAGTATACAGAAAGCCCATGCATAAAAACTTCAGGAGAGCCTCTGTGTTGATTTAAAGGCAAGTTAACGTATCGGATGTGAAAAGTTAAAATGGAATGACTGATATGGTAGAGCACTTACTACAGCAGTGTTGCCTTTTGAATGCTCTAAAGAACCCACTCTGGGGGGCACTCGTGGAAAATTAATAAAGGTAATTTTTCTAAGTCAAACATTTTTAAGTATATAGGCTTACATGATCTGAGCTGGCACTCTGAGACTGCCACAAGAAACATTGACTTCAACGTATTGATGCAACTTGCCTGTTTTGACTTTTAACCTTTTCCCTATGTCTACTAGCAAAATGACACAACCAGAAAAGAAACTGAAATAGTGCATGTGGAGCTGAGTTTGCTGGAAAGGTTGCAACTTGTGACTGATGTGTCTTCGTTCCAGTTTGGGGCTGGCAAAGACTATAAATTTCCTGAGCAAAAACATTGTTGATTCTTGAACCATAAAATTCAGGCTCAGGCACTGAGGCTTCTTCTGCTTTGCAATAGCATGTGCTGATCTCATCAAAGCAAGCAGTGATGAATCACATCAGTCAAGCTGGCATGTTGTTTATGTCTTTGGAATAACTGTGTCCTATAAAGAGGTCTGTTAGCAAAGACACATCTGAATTACCATGCACTGTGATTACAGCCAAAGCTGTGTACCTAGGCCTTCATCCTTCCCATTCCCGTGGCTTTTTGTAAAAAAGTGGATCTGTTTTTTCCCCGTTAGCAACACGAGATTGATGTGAAGTGCAACACTTTTGCCTTTTTGAGCTATGTTTATCTGGCTTCCTACAAAATGGAAAACAGCTTCTGTTGGATGTCTTGGACTCACAACCATGGTCCAGACTGTAACCTTCAGTAGTGGCTTACGTGGTTTCTGAAAACTTCTAGCCTTTGAACTGGAAAATTAAAAAGCTAGTGAAAGACCTAATTTTAGCATTAGGCTTGAAGGAGGTCCAAATTCTCATTAAAAAGAATTACAGTGACCATTTGTGCTGCAGGCTGGCTGCCCCACAGCTGCCAGTGTTAGTTTAAAGGGGAAAAGTTCTCCGATAGAGTCGATGCATGGCTCCTCTTCCCACAGCGTTCCCCAGGAAAGTAACCTGCCCTCGTTTTTTTATAATTTTGTCAATTTAGCTGTTTGTGATGAAACTTCCCATGCTGGGCTTTGAAAATGTTAGTTGAAATGGTTCATCTGGTTCTGTAAATAAAGCTAGCAGGAAATGTCATTTTGTTCATGTTAAACTCCTGCTGACCTTTCCTTTGAAAATGGTCCATTGCTCTCCATCTCCTCTAAGGCCTTCAGGGTGAAAGTGTGAGCCTTGCCAGGAGTTCAGCTTTGGGACAAGGATGTGTCTTACTGATCTCCCAATTAAAATTCAATCAAATTTAGCTACATTACATGTCTTTGAACCTCTCCAACTCCATCGCCAGAAGAAAAGGGGCACATTCAGATCTTTCAGAGCTTGTAGTCTGGCAAGGCTGAGATCTGGCCAGGCATTTATTCTGGTAGTGTAAAGAACAAAATGAAATGAATTATATGGAAGCTGCCTGGAAAGGCAGGGCAGGGTTGAAAGATAGAGTTCTGAGAACTGGGACAAGAAGGATGAAGGAAACTTCCTGGGTAAGGGGGTCTGGGACTGAGATGAAAAGACAGCAAATAATTTTCAGCAAAGAAATGGGCTGGGCTTAAGAGAGGCGAGCAGGGAGAGTTGGGCCAGAGGAACTGTAATACTGAAGAATGAAGTTTGGGGCAGCAGCAGAAATGAAGAAAATTAACTGAACATCACTCAAATACAGTACACTCCTTCGGTGAAGGCTCTGAGAAAAGCTGACAAACTCTTTCAGTGAGGATGCCTCAAATTTGAAGCAGCCTTTCAAAAATGCTATAGTATTTGTTTTGCAAAAATGCATTTATTGAATCCACTATCTACCCTTTTGTTTATATTTTGTGAAGCCAGAAAATCTTTACAGGCAAAACTTCTTCATTTACCGGCAAATGTATACGGGCACCTGAGACATTTGTCAACCTCTGCACCTTGGTCCTGCCTGTACACCACTGTGGGAGGTGTTCTACTGAGAAGATCAGGCTGAGGCAGGTTTGTAACATCTACTCTTCCTTTGGCATTGTATTTCAGCAGCACCAGCTCTTTGGCTTTGCTAAGGTGCAGGCATCACTGTGGAGCCAAATTTGTGCCCTTTTGATAACCGTTAAAGGGCATAATAATAATAGGTTCAAGTTACTGCCAGGCAGTAGACATCAGATTCCAAACTTAGCCTAACAAAAATACATGTAACTGAACAGCATTACTGCATGCTATTAAATAGATTAAATCAGTTTTCTCCATAAAATAGCTTAAGGGATGTTTATTTTCATGCACCCCTGCTGTACAGCTGCATGCTACAGAGCAGGTTTTCCCTCTGTTTTGTCTTCTGTGAAAACTGGACAGAAATGTCAGGTCATTTTTCCCTTGTCTTCTGGATGATCACAGAGGCGTGTCTGAGATTTAAACTAGTTAATGGAAATCTTTTCCAAGTAGGCTCTACTAATACAAATTTTAAAAATATGAGTGCAGCAATCCAATTGGCCATAGATATATCAAATTAAGCCATTATAAATACAAAAGTTACTAAATGGGCACCAGAGAGGGAACCAGAGGGACCAGAAGGAGGGATCTTTTAAAAAAATAAAAAACCCTGACGCTTTTATAAACGACCCTGATACTTTTAATGCAGAACAGAAATCTTAACTGTTCCTTCTAGCACTAAAGATACTTTGGGCTCTTTGGTTTAGAATAGATTAGTCTTCCTTTATTTTTTAAAGAAACATTGCATGCCGTAGACTTAAGCTCACATAAATGGTAGAGATGGAAAAAGTAATCTTAAAAAGATGAGAGAGAATGCAAAGAGGGATTTGTGCCAAAAAGAATGAATATTTTTAACAGTTTCATGTTGCATGTCTTTGATGGCTCCTGAAATATTTTTTCAATCATGTAAATGGCCATTCTTGAGAAGTTTCCGTTACTTCTTGAATACCCTCCATCCACACAATTGTCTCCGCAGATAGGCATCAGAACTTCAGAAAAAAATATTTTTTCTAGCTAGAAATCTTAAGTCTAGCTAATTTATTGTTTATAATTTGCCTTATCAAGTGTTTTCACATCTTTATCACTTGTCATATAAAGGAAATATCCTAAACCTTTATCAGGACAACTGAAAAAATATTTCTATGTTTATTCATAGCAAGTTATATTTTTGACACCCAAATTTTGTTCTAGTCTGTTCCTGGTCTATTGTATGCTGTGAAAATACTTTGAAGAATAGAGCTTATTTCTGGATTTGAATTACACTGTATTTGATTACTTTATGGTTATGTACCTCATGTGGTATTACGGTTGTCAATGTGTCTTTTGTGACACGGCACTGCAGAGTGGCTACCTGCATTTCAACCTGGAAATAGAATTGCCTAACACATGACACATGTGACACATAACAGTTGTCAGAGCTCAGATCTCATGTGTGACTGGCTGCTGGGGGTCTGAAAAAAGCCCTCCACAGCAGTGTCAGTACTTTTGTAGTGATTCATTCCTTAACTGAATGAAGCATCTTCTGTTTTATTTGGCATCAATTACAGGAGCAAACTAACTTCAGCACCTGCTTTGGAGAAGGTAGGAGAGCTGCAACGTCTTCTCCTCTTGGGTAACTCTTCTTGGAGTTACCCAAGCTCCTGTGAGTGTGTGAGGTATTCTGCCTACGTAGTCGTGGATAATACAAACGATGAATGGCTCAGTATTGATAGGATGAGTAAGGCCATTTGCTTGGCAGGCAGTCCAGGTGATCGACTGAGGAGGTTGCAAGTCAGTGACCATTCATTGGCCAAATCTTGCTCACGTTTCTCAGTGGAGGTGGAAGTCCGTGCGTGAACGTCAGTAAATACGTTTTCTGATGCTTGTTCTTACAGTGATATGTAGAACTACGAGATGAATCAGCTGGCAGCGGGGGGTGGGGGGTGGGGAGTTTCCACATAATCAAACTGTTAAAATCCTCATTGTTAAAGTAGTGTAGTGGAAAATCAGGCATATGTTTATCATGACCCTCAATGGCTTTTACTGATTGCCAGCATAAGGCTGAGCTGCTGGTGAGTTTTCATAACATAGCAGGTCATCACAGTGACACTGCTGGGACAGGACCAGCTCACTGGCTTGGGTTTTTTCTCTCCCTGGCATTGTATTCCTGTACCTGCACAGCAGAGAAACGACCCAAACTTTCTCTCTCTGTATCTGTCCCCAGGTGACAGGTAAGTTTTGGGTTTGCTTTTTAATCTCCCATGAACTCCTCAGCATGCTCCCATCTCACTGGGGAGCCGAAGCCATTCCAAGGGCCTTCTCACAGCGGGATCTGGCCAGGAGGTATCACCTCCACTCCTGCCACCTCCCCACTCTCACTGCCGAAACCTGAATACTTGCTGATGTTCCCTTTGAAATGTGATTGCGTCTCCCTTTCCCTTTCTTTGCTCACCACAAAAAATTGCCTTTTGCAATGGCAGGGGAGCAGTGATGCCACTGTGGTGGGACCCACTGCGTTTTCCAGAGCCCAGAAGGAAGGGAAAGCTCAAGCAAGCAAGGAAATGCCTGGCACATGACTGTAACGGCAGAGCTGTGCAGCTGGGGAAGGGAAGGAGCGAGGAGGCACTTCATCTGTCAGGACAGAAAGGGATGTCCTGGAAATGCAGCTGCCTGAAACAGCCTGGGATGCAATAGAAAACCTGCGAAGGGTTTTGCAAGAGTATGTTCTTGCTGCTGTGGCATCACAGCATTTGCATGGTTGTGTGTGCGTAGGACACCTGAAGTCTTAAAGCAAGGAGCTCGCTGTCTGCATGTCATCAGTGAAAAGGGAGAAGGAATGCCATCCTTCCCTGTGGAGCCGGGTCTGAGGGAGGAAGCTCTGGCCAGCTGGGAGGGGACTCTGGGATGCCCTGGGCATGCCAGGCCTCATGTCGGGTGTTTGGCAGCTTGGGTCACCTTAACGTCATTTGTTAGATACTGGAGTGGCAAATGAGTGGAAAGTCTGCTTGGTGTGGTGTGGCCGGGCGCAGGGGCTGCCTAGCCTTGCCATAAGCCAAGGATGGAGAGGGGAGAAAAGGGGTCAGGGGCTACTAAAAATGTCCATTTTTCAGCAAGGGCTCTCCTGGCATCCAGGTGGATGTGATTTTCTCCAAAGAGTTCATGCTGTGCAGCGCCTGCTCTGAAGCAACAAAGGCAGCTGTGACAAGGTGGATGTGACCATGTCCTGACAAGATGAGGAAAGGTTGTTGAAGATGCGACACAGGCACATGTTACGAGACCCCGCGCTCTCCGGCTTATTTTTGTAAAAAGAGAAGGAAGGGTGGGGTTTTTTGTTGGTTCGGTTCTTTCAAGTAATGGTCTTTTAGAGTTGCTTGGTATTTACCATCTGTAGGGGAAACTCATTCAAAAGCACTGAGACCGGCTTATCTTCAGATCAGAGGGATGTCTGATTTCTGAACATGGGTTTACTTTTTTGGAAGGCAGATTGATGAAGGCACAGAAGGGCCTCACAGCCTGACCTTTGGAGTTCATAAACCTCTGGCAGGTTAAATCTGAGAGCATGGTAAAGCAGCCTTCCCTCCGCCTGCCAGAAAATGAGAAAAAGCAAGGGGAAATTGCATCAAAATGCCTAATAAAGAGAGTAAAGGAATTCAGGGCTGAAAGCTAAACTGCAAATGGTAATGTGTAATCTCTTGCTTAAAAGACGTTTTCTCCCACAGGAGTCAAATATGGTCCTGTGAAGCTGGATGGTAAATTGAAATATAGTGAGCACATGGATAAACACGGCAATAGGAAGGAACCAACACAGCTTTTCTACAAGAAATCCTCCCGTGGGGTTGACAAATACATGGGGGGATCTCTCAGGCCGGGGTGCTGTGGGCACCAGAAAAGCATCAGCGATGGCTTCTGAGTCTGGCATTGCAGTGTGGGCTAGGACGTTTCATCTGGAAAAGAAATAACTAAGGTGGCAGGGATATGATGGGTATGACAAAGGTCACTGTACCATGGATGGCTTAAGGGATGAAGGGGCAGAATATTTACCATGACTGCTAGTTAAAAAAAAAAAAAATTAAAAAAAATTAGGGGACATCTAGTGAAGCCAACAGGTAACAGATCCATAGCAAATTAGAGTAGTTCTTTGTTTGCCATGTGTTAAAAGCCTTGGACTCTTTCCACAGTGTGTTGTGGATGCTAAGTGTTCACGTCATTTAAGAAGAGGCTGGACAAGTTTGTGGAGGAGAAGTCTGTGTTCAGCTGCTAAATACAACAGACAATCTCTGGCTTGGGAAATGCCTGAGGCACAAAGTGTTGGGGGCTGGCAGGCTGTGCTGGGAAAATACACTTGCTCTATACTTGTGCTTCTCTCTAGGCATCTGGTTTTGGGCTACTGTCAGACAGACTGTTCAGCTACATGGACCTTTTTGTCAGCAGCTGTTTTCATATTTTGGTATTTGTCTCAGCTGATCCCTGACACAGAGCACAAGCTCACTTCTTGCTTGCCCTGCCATTAGTCAGAGTTGCTCAAAGTCTTCCAAATTAAATATTTTTTGGCACCCTCTTTTCTAAAATCCTTATGCTCCAGAGTTGAAAACCCAATCTTGTTGGGAGTTACCATCCTCATCTCTTGACTTTCATGGGACTACTCACTTAAAATTTTGCTTAAGGTGTGGTACTCTACGTATTTAGGCCCTATTTTGTTGCAGGCTGCAACAAAAGCGTGTCTGTATTTGGAAGAGAGAGCAGGGAAAGGAGAGCACTTTGTGCTCCCTCAGACTCTTGCAAGTCAGGAATCTGGTCACGGAGGCACGCTGCTTTTTCAGGTCTCTTATCCACAGGGAGAATTTGGGAAATGAAGAAACCTCTGGATTTCTTTGAGATGGCTGTGCTGCATCTTTGTAATCAACACTAGAATTTTTCTGTAACCTCTGCTCAGCCAAAGAAATTCAAGCATCTCTGCTTCCCTTTGTTAATTTTTAAAAGGGCCTGCCAGTTGTGATAATTTCAGATGCAAGAGGCTGTATAAGGACAGTTAACTGCTCAGTCAGTTATTCAGCAGTATTCAAACAACTGGTTCTGATGCCTGACAATACATTTAATTTCCTTTAGATGCCTGGAAGCCAGAGCATGACCAGTCAACATAGACTTGATACAAACTGTACCGTCACTAAGCAGCAGTTCATGGTGTGGGTGATTCCCAGACCCATCTGGAGGAGGCAGAAACGCTGTCCAAATCAGCAATGCAAGGATCCTTCCCTGCTTCTTCAAACCCCTTGCCTGCTTCTGGCCCTGGGCCCACACAAATACCCAAACACAGCAAGGAATATAAACTCGCAAGGTTCTCATCTTTCATAATATGACTAAGTTGTTTTGATTTAAGAGAAGCGCTCATCTTGCCAAGACTGGAAAAAATTAGTCCATTCTCCTCACGGCTGGATGTCAAAGTATACCCAGTTTTTCAGACAAATGCCCCAAGTGCACTCACTGAAATGAACAACTGGACCAAGACTTGAGTGTTAAGAGAACTGAACTCTTTCTTTAATATTGTACTTGGGGAAACCTGGAGAAAAACAAGAAAAGCAAGACTGATGTCAACCTAAAAATAGAGCTAAGAAAATGGAGAATCGTGTCTTTTCTCTTATTGTTGCCTTCTGAGGCCAACAGAGATGTTTGGTTGCTCAGGATGTTGTTCTGTAGGGCACAGCATCAGCATCAGCAATGCTTGGAAGCAAGGGGGGAGGAGAGAACTATGGTATTACAAGAGGGTCAAGTCCTCACTCTGTACAACTCTGAAGTCACCCACATTAAACCAAAAAAAAAAACTGAAAAAAAAGGTGCATACCAAATTACTGTGCTGAGCTCAGAATACTGAGACACTATTTGAAAGGCCCCTGGACTTCACTCAATTTCCTCTACAGAATTTGCCTACGGTGCCGCAACAGTTATGTTTAAGAGCTTTGCTCAGTTTGCCCCTATAATGCACAGTGCATGAATAAAAGTTAGAAACAACACTGTTGATATTTAAACATTCTGGGTCTTCTCTAAGGTCATCAATAACTACTCCTTGCTCCATAATCTCAGCCTGTCTTTCTTTTTCTAAATAAGGTATTCTTCCTGTAATACCCTTACAGATAAATGTAAATGTAGCCTCATATTGGGGAAAATCATAGCAATGCAGAGCAGCAGTTTGCAGGGAAACGTGTCACTGCAAAGGAATCCATACATTTGTGGATTTCTGACACATTTATTCCTTTTTAGAGTTGGAGTTTCAGGAAAAGCATTAGATCAAAGGCTCAATTTAGTTGTGAAAACACAGATATTGGTTGCCACTAGAGCTGCACAAGGGCATCTGAGACATCCACAGAAGGTTGGCAGGGGCAAGACAGTCCCTGAGGAAGACTTGTGCCCTTTTGCACTGGCAGAGGAAGGCCAGGCAGATGCTATCAGGCATCTTAAATGCCTTTAGTTGTCCTTACTTAGGCAAACATGCGTCTGAAAGTTACAGGGAAGATGTTTGAGGTTAAGGTCAGACAGGCTGTTCACTGGGTCATGAACACACAAAAAATAAACCACAAATGATTGACTGCACAGGCAAGTATAGAAATGACTGTCATGTGAGGGAACGATCATTTTGTAATGCTGGCTGCCGCAATTTTTGTGCAAATATTTATTCTTGGAGAAAGGAAAGTTTGGGCTTCCTTTTCAAAACCAAAATGTTTCTGATGTTTAAGAAAAAAAGAAAGTGTGAGACATCTTAGTTTTTACTGCCCAGGCTTTGCTGAGTGTCTCTGGGCCCCTCTCTGGGTTTTGAAGGGAGAAGTCATCCAAACTGCAGCACTGGCTCCATCCCCAGCTGAAGGGGAGGGGACGTTGAGTCACAGTCTGGGACTCGCTGAGGACATTCTGGCACCTAAAATAGCTATGAGGATACAGCCCTGCTCGGCTTTAGGCTTTGCCATTTAGCTGCCGAAGAAACAGTGCCTTACGCTGGGCCTGGGGTCACAGGAAGGAACATGGAGCCGGTTACACCTTGCAGTTACGTTTGGGTTCCTCTCCAGCCCTACAGAGGGGATGGTGCGTGGCTCGGTGTGCCGTGCCAAGGGTGCTGCGAGGGATGGGGTGTCAAGCAAGACCTGCAGGGCTTGTCTTACTTCTGGCCTTGATCCCCAGAGCCTAGTGCAGGAGAGTCCTGGCTCATCCCCTAACTGGGGACCTCCACATGGCAAACTTGAGGAGGGCTCCGTGTCCCCTCCTGCCTCCCTTTCCTCCTCCGCACATCCCAGGGGTGAGTGGTGAGCAGGGGGAGGGAGGGATGAAGACACCTGAAGCCCACCTGAGTTTTTAAAGCAGGGCCCATAGTGCCAGCTCCAGCGCTGAGGCGCTTTTGCTGCCATCAGTGCATTACATCTGTTTGCAGCATACCCAGGCACTTTAAGGTGTTGCAAGTGTTGTCCTGGTTTCTTTTCCTGCATTATGTTCTACAAAGTAATGACAATTTAAACTGCTGCCCTTCTTTCAGTACTAAATAATTTGCTATTAAATACTCTGTTCTGTCTGTTTGTTCCGCAGGTATTTTTGCTTTGTTTCCCCCCACCCCCACCATCTTCCCTGTTTCTGTGGTGGCTTTCACACCCTACCTGCTTCATTTTGATTTAAAATCAATGTATTTTCTCTCCGCCTAGCAGATGGCCTGAAGGTCTCTCAGAAATACTTCACAATACTTCCCCCCACCACCACCACTTTTCCCTCAGAAGGCCAAACTAGGAAGATTTTACCATAAACCATTAACTGCATGTATAAAAGAGGAGCTACAGCCTTGCTTTTCCTGATTTCAGACTATTAAATACTAAAAGCTATCCCCCAAATGTTTTGGGGTTTGTTGATAGAGCCTTTGCAAATAAAGGCTGGTTTGTGTGGAAAAATCTGACGGCTGATGACAGCATGAAATTAATTTTCTTCTGTTTTACACATGAATGTTTTCCTGTAAAACAGTCATTCTGGATCATTACCCAAGGTGAACGATTCATGTGAAAATGATAAATGTTTGTGCTGAATCGTGTTTTTTCTGATACTCCTGGAAGGCAATATCAGCTCTTGTTGCTAAGCAACAGTGCCTATTTAAATAAAAAGGTAGGGATGCCTTTTCTATCCTCATAACATGCAGAAAGATTATTCTGGTTTATTTTGTAAGAAGAAGGTGTTAATGGGTTTATTCTGCAGAGAAAATTGCCCATCTCTCCTTCTTCAACCTTTCTAATAAGATTAAATTCTCTTAATGAACAAGGTCATCAAATTTCTATTTCACTTAAATAGTAGAAATTACCCTAACTAAAGCCCACGTATTGTCACAACAGTTAGATTAAAAACTATGGCTCCTATAAAGTCCATTCTCATACTGGGAAGTTTAAATCACTGGGAAGAATCATGTTACCCATGACAAGATAGCTTACATGTTTTAAGTACCAAATTATGCATGTGCCAAATAGCAAATAGAATAGATATAAGTATTCTAGTTGCATGGCTCCTAAGTGCTCAAGTCAATTTTGGAAATTAGGTTCTACTGCTTATAATTTTTGTCATCTTGCAAAGCTGGTCTGAGGGCCTTCTGCTGCCTGTGTCTTGCTGAGAAAGACAGCACCTCTGAGAGAGCAAAGGAGACTTTTTCCAAAGACCTGCTCTCTGGAGACAGTGGACCTTGAGCAGACCCTTGCAGTCTGAACTTTTCCTCTGCCAAAGATGTACTGGCATGCAATAGTTCATTTGAAATCTTTATTTCTTGAAGAACAAATGTATGCAAGTTTTGTAGGATTCACTCAAGACAAGGTTCAGGTGAGAACCTGGGAGGTTCAGTTCCAAACTAATAAAAAGTTTGTAGCTTTGTATCATAAATAACTAAATATTTTTGCAGTATCACAGAAAGTTTCATAATTGTGGGGGCTCGGACTTCATTGCTTACCCAGTGTGAAAGCAGTATATTCAGTACATGCATTTATCTTCATCATATTTTCTGAGCGGTGACATTAGTTTATGTCACAGCTCTCAATTTTCCAGGAATGCTGTTGCGTTTCCTTATAGCCTGACCATATTCAAAATATAGGGGACTCTGTATTAGTATATACTGAGACATGTAGTTGTTTCTTGGACTACTATTATTGATAACAGCTGTCTCAGTATTATAATCTAGTTCTCTGCTGCACTGGCAGCCAAGAAATGTGAAGCTTCAGGATCAAAAGTATTGCTGAGTTTGTTCTTGAAAAAAATTGGGGTTTAGATGAAACTATTTAATTCCCCTTGAATTGAGAAATGAGATCAGTTTTACTGACACAGAACCAATATAATTTCAAAACAGTTTGAAAATCTTTTTTAAATGTTGGGGTTAGATAAAACCTGTACTACGTTCCTGTCCTTCCGAGTCTGACCTGTCTCCTGACCAACCTGACCAGCCGCCCTCCAAAACTGCCTCCCTTCACTGTTCAAACAAAAACACTTCAAAACAGTTCAATGAAATGATAGCAGCTTCCAAATAAAACATTTGGAGTTCATCAACATGTATCATCTTACTGGTTTTCACATGATTCATGTGGATGTATAGCTCTACTCTGCAAACACTTTTAAAATTCTTTCCTCCTAGTTCAGGATAAAACAAAGTTTGAAACCTGCAGCGTTTTAGGGGAAAACAGTATTTGCAGACTTGTGTTGGCTCTTCCCAGGAGACATGACTTGCCATGCTCAGCCACTCACCGTTCCTCTTGTACGGATGGTAAACTGTAATGCACACCTCACCTGTGCAAGCACAGAGCGATCCATAAATGAGTCCTACAGAAAGGTCAACCTCTAATCACAAGCACTGGTAGGAAACAGGATAAAAACAGTCAGATTCTACCGGTTCTGGCAGAACAGGATCTTTTCCTTCCAAAAAAACCCCAGCAACCTATGGTTACTTGTCAACTCTGCTTACATACTTTGAATATTTTTTCAAGTCCCCCCTGTGATCCTGATCCCCTGTTAGGCCAGCAGCAAGCTGCCAGTCCCACTCTACACAACCCCACCATCCTGCCTTCTGGAATTTGCTAATAAAACCAGATCATTTAATATAAATCTCTCAGAGTGAAAGAAAAAAAAAAAAAAAAAAGCAGGCAAGCCACAATCTGATAAGACCAAGAGAAGGAGCAGCTGAAAGCCAACCCTGCAGCAGTCTGGCTTCCCCTGGCCGGGGTTCAGCCAACAAGCAGGGCGGCCGCGCTGCGCTCGCCTGAGCAAGGGCTCCATCTGCGGGGAAAGGACCAGCAGCCACGCTGCTCCCTTCTTCTAAGGAGAAGGGGAATACCCTCAGGGCATTGTGAATTACTGTTGTGCTAAAATGCATTTCCTGCAAAACCCACGCAGAAGAATTAACGGTCTGAATCCATGTTCAAGCGGCGAGCAAAGCAAGCCAAGCCCTGCTGAAACAGCGATGCTGGTGGGTAAGGGTTTGTTTTCTTTGATGTTAAGTTAATACATCTTTAGGGATGGCCTGGAACCAGTACAGTACAGGTTACCTGAGCATTGCATGTGCGAGAGCAAACTGGGAATGCTCCTGTAAGTGGCTCTGTGTGTGTGTGTGTGCACTCCTCCCTCTCCATCCGCATTCCCACTCTCTTTTCTCAGTTTGCTGTTGCCATACACGCAGAGCATGGGCATTTGGTGTTGTACCTGTCAGAAGGGATATGTCTTCTGTACATGTCCCCTGCTGTGGCCGAGTCTGTCCAACATCACCCAGTGGCAGCAGCAGCTGGCAATCCTAGATTTACAGTGGGAGAGCAGCTTAATGTTGATGCTCCTGGCAGTTCCTAGCAGGGTGAACATTTTCTCACAGCTCTTGTTCATGACAATCCAGCAGGCGGTTCCCTATTACTTTTTTTTATTACCTCATGTAATTTGTCTGCAAGTTGTCATCTTCTGAGTTAATATATGGCTAAGTGCAATCCCTCTGTTCCGCAAGGGAGAAGTGTGGGTCACTGCTAGCTGGGGTCTATTCTGCCATTACGAAAATGACAGTGTTTTATTTTGAGGACAGAGACCTCCACTTCGTAGCTGTCATTGTTATTTCTTTCATCAGCTAGCACAGGAACGCATGTTGAATGGTCTTACTGGGATGTACTTTTTTTCTTTAAGAGGTCCGAGCTTAGCTGCTTGTTAATAAAAGAGAGAAGAGGTTTTGTTCAAGATTCCCACACATGGACCTGCATTTTGCAGTCTGGGCTTGGCAAGATACCCACCTGACTTGTGGAAATGATTCCTTTGGGCCTTAGAGGCTATGAATCCATATCAGTGATCTTTTTTCATGGAAATCCTCCTATAGCTTGGCAAATAGCTTAGCATGAGTCCAAGAGCCAGTGACTCCAGGTGAAACACGAAACACTGCTGTACATTTGCTCTGCCTCAGTCTGGGTAATTGTCTTGTGGAAAACTAACAAACGTACCAAGCTGGTGTCCTTAAAGCTACAGGCAGCAAAATGCAGAGCTAGCACAACTAGGAATGCAGGACATTCAGTTTTCAAACCACATCCTCTCCTAGCCAGTGCGGTGCCAGGTGAATAGAGCTAGCCATTAAAAGCCCAGGTGGATTCCCTGCACCTGCCCCTTTTTTTAGGAGGCTCTGCTGCTCTTCTTCCTCACTCAGCCCTTTGCTGGCTGGCCTGGTGCTGCACTGAGTGGCCTCCTGCCAGCCACTGCCTGCTCATGGGGCAGGATCCCCTGTGTACGTACACAGAGGGGCCTGAGCCAGTGCTTGGCTTTGGGCTCTGCGCAAAGGGCTACAGCAAGGGTTGTGTTTCCATCCAGGTGTTTCTCTGAGAGCACTGGTTACTTGCCCAGGAGTTGGATACGGAATGAAAGCTTCCCAGGCCTTTGCTTCAAGGGGATTTTTCTTCCTTTAAGTAGGTAATGTATTTCTAGCAAAAAAAAATAGAAAAAAGCTAGTAAGTAGCCATGGAGGCATAAAAGTGGTAGCTTTTTACCGGAAGTATTAGCAGGAAGCTCTTGTTCTTGAACTTTTAACTCCACAGATTATTACAGTTGACCAAAAGGTGTCTCTGAGTTATTAGCCATATGTAATTTCCTCTGACTTCAATAGGAAAAGGTCTTTCCTTGCTGTAGTAGTTCAGTTTCTGAATTATACTGTGTATTCTTTTCTGCTTTAAGTTTTCTTATGAGACTCATCACAGAGGAGGTAGGAAATACTTTTACTGCTGTCCCTCTGTATAGATAACTGCTTGCTTACCTTGTGAAACGTCAAGGCTAAATAACCATTAGCAGCGTCACTGCACCATTTCCCCACTAGTGTTACCAAAGTAAACATTTCCATAATAGGTAACCCAAAAGCTCCCTAGGGGAGAAAAGTACGTTTTGTAATCCGGAAGGTTTCCTTTGCTTGCTTTTAAAACTGTTAACACCATGTCCTTGCCATACTCTGATTAATTGCCCTGCTTTTATCGTGATTAGCACATTTGCCATTACGCTGGCCGGCTGTCAAGCTAAGTTCAATCACAGCAGACAAGCACTAACTGCTTTTGTGATTTTTACATTTAGAAGTGATCATCCCAGGAAGATATAAGGCCCAAATATCCCAGCCCTGCTTATTCCAGGCAGAAAAAAACCTCCTCCCTGTGCAACTAACCACATTGGCTTAATTAACCTAACTCGAAGAGGGCATTGCACAACAGCAGAATTGAATCAATTTATTTATTTATTTTTTTTAAGAACAAATTTTATGCAATTTAGATAGTGGAATTGCTTATGCACCCGATATTGAATTACATTTGGGTCTAGAGGAGAATACACTTACTGGACAAATTAGATATCACTTTACCTACTTCTGTAATGCACACATAGGTATTGATGTACAACAAGAAGTCAGGATGCAGGCGAGAGGGGAGCTGGTTTTCTCACAGGTCTTTGTGTCTCTCCTTGTCACTGCACTCTTACAATGGAGAGAGCAGACATAGCTGTCTTCCAGAAGCATCACTGGGGAAAAAAATGAACAAAATCTATCCTCCCTTTTTTGGCGGTGGGGAATGAATTCTCTATCTTCACTGAGACAATCCTGCTGTGATATGAGAAAGTCTAAACGTACATTAGGTTGCAGCCCCTGTATTGTGCAGCAGCACAGCACACGTGCTTTCTCTTACTTTATGGACCACCTCAATGGTGCTGCTCCACTGTGTTGCTGCTATGGTTTTTGTCATTGCCACTAATGATCTAGTTCTGCTTTTCAGGCAAAATGACTGGGGAATGCAGAGGATATGGTAGTTTATTGAGGTTAGATTTTTTTTTCAGACTTCAGGGATAAACAGATGTGTGCATGTACACGGGGAGCCCCATCCAGATTTCATGAGGAACCCCTTGGTCAGGTAACCTGATCTTCTTGCAGACTGCAAAGCCTGAACTTTGATTTAGAAATAGTATCAGTGAAGGGAGCTCCTCTGCGGAAAATTTGCCATTCCCGTACCCCAGCTCATATCTATGCTACCTAGCATTCAAACATCTGTTTAAAGCAGCTGGTTTATGGGGCAGTGGAGGAAGGCCGCAGCACATCTACTCTTAGGACATTGTCGTCTCTTGCTGCCTACTAGTTTGTCTCTTCCTTTAACAAAGTGTGAGCTGTAGAGGGACAAATCAGTCTCTGACCACTGTGCATGAAAGAAGAACAGACTTTCAATGCCAGAACAGCAGAATACTCACTACTGAAAAAAACCTTTTACCTTTATGGTACATGCCACTGTTATGATCTGCCAGCTTCAGGTATTATAATCCTTTAGCTTCCTCTAAAACCAGTAGCCAGCCATTACTGGTGGTTTTGCCGTGCGCACACAGGGAAACTTGCACGAGATCCTTCTGTTCTTCTTTTCTCATGGTCAGAGTCAGAGACTAGCTCTGAGCTTAGGTTCCTACAGGTGGATTTCTGTATTACTTGGTCCTCTTTAAATAAAAAATTTAGTTAAATATACTGTGATTTAATAAAGATTTAATTAAAAAAATTCTACAGAAAAATCTAACCTCTCCTTTGTAGTATTTCTCTCTTCTGCTCTAATTTATCCTTTAAACAGCAGTGTGCAATTCACTGGCATTAATCTGTGGACTTACTGCAGAAGAGAACAAATAAGTGATTGCTCACAAATAAGTAGTTATCCCCATTTCCAGATACCTTCAAGGCTAATCTGACTTACAGATGAGACCAAGAAAAGGTGAGCCTGTAGGTGAGAATGGGTTGTCTTTTATGTAGGTGGAAATAAATATTTAATCATAGCACACTTCTGTTCTGTAGGTTGTAGCATTCTAAATGCTCTGGGTTGAAATGGCATTATAGCTTGCTTTTGTACAACAGCAGCATCCCCAGCTTTAGTTTTGCAGAGGAAACTTCTACATCGCTGTCGATGCTGAGATAATATGTACAGTGTAAGTCAGACTAATAGCCCAGATCAAGCGTGACTGCAGAGAAACAATATATTAAAGTAGGAGAGGAAAGGTTGCATAGAGGAGCCAAAGTGCTGATGTTTCTATGATTAATAATCACCTACTGCCTGTTCCACTTTACCAAATGCTACTGAAAATAATGATGTACCTTCAGCATAACGAATTTCCCTCAGCTCATCTGAAAATCTCTTTATCTGGGTATTTTGGCTGTCCTCCACTTTGGCTGAGTAGAACTGTTTCGTCATTGTGAAACCACTTGAGAATTTGAGTTGAACAGGATGAAAAAAAAAAACCAAAAATCTGAAAGAGCAAATGGCAGCTCAGTTTGAAAGACTTCATGTAAGCACAGAGGCCCAGGCTGGCAAAAGCTAAAATGCTACGGGGTCTTCAGTTTATTTATAAAATCTGGATCATCGTTTTTTCAGAAATATGCCTTCTCTCTTATAAAGGAAGGCTCTATAAAAATGGTGGGGATTTTCTCCTTACCAAACCTGGCCTCAAAATCTAATCACTGGCTTTATATCTTCTTTTTAAATCTCCCCCTCAATCAAAATTATGGCATTTGAATATGTGTATTAGAACCAGAGTTTCAATTACACCCGTGATTTCTGTAAATATTTTCCTGGAAACAGTAAGTCTGTCTAACTGAATCTGCATTATTTTTTTTTCCATACACTGTATCTTTACTTATCAAATTAATTGTATTCAAGCCAGCATCAAATCCTGGATTCATATGTAGTACAAGTTTAGTATTATCCTTGAGATTCAGAGCGAGGATGCGGTTATATTATATTACGTCACATTAAATTTAGGTGGGCTTTAAAAGGCCCTGCTGGAGAGTGGGCCTCCTTGTGATAGCCCATGTATGCACAGCGAGGAAGCTGCATATTAAGATAAAGAAGTCTAAGAATCTAAACTCTGACTACATAAAGGGTGAGGAGAATCCAGGCACAGAGAGGCAAAGTGACTGAAAAAGTCCTTAGCAAAGCCAGGATGAAAGCCTAAGCCCCTGTTTGCCGGTGTCCCTTTCCATCAATAGCTTTGTTTTTCCTGTGCTGCCTTGGCCACTTGCCAACTGAACTGAAGAGACTTTGGGCTTTATCTGTGATTTCTGCAACCAGTTGATTCACACTGTTAACAGGCTTGAAGATTTTTTGTAAACATGCAACTACCAACCATAGTAGAAAGTTAAGGATGGAACGATTTGCTGTTTTTTGAAAAAAAGATACATCAGATGATGGGCATTAAATGAATTTCAAAAATGAATGAAAGTACATCGTAAAAAAATTTCAGCCAAAAAGAGGGAAACCAGAAAAGGCATTCTGGTATTTTTTCAAGGAAACATAATACCCACTCCCCAGTCCAATCAACACTTTTTTTTTTTTTTTTTTTTCTTTTCAGCTGATTGAGATTAAAAGTGAGAGAAATTTCTGAGTTCAAGGAGGATAACTGAGAAACTAGATAGCAAGATGCACACCAGGGCCTTAAGAGTTTTCCCAAGCTTTCTTGCATCATATCCAGAAGGTATTGGATAAGCTGTGTTATGGTAGATGGTCAAAATTGTACATGTGGGGAAAAAAAAATCCATCCTTCATTTTGAAGTTGTTAGTTATAACTGAATACAACGTTGAAAGAGGTATACTGCCTTGAAAAATGGTCCAGTTCTTTATATGTAGTGAAGTATTCAAGAAGATGCAATACAGTAATATTTCACTATACCATCAAATATCTTTTCTAAAACTGAGTATGCTGATCATCTGAGTGATAATTTTAAATTTACTGTCAATGTATTTTTTACTCAGGCTCTACTTTTAGGAGTGGTTTCCATCTCTGTGGTGTTGACATCTCAGAATCTTTATAACAATATCTATAAATACCCAGAATCAATAATGTTGTTCTTCAGGGTAATGTTCTTATCTAGAGAGAGATGCAGGGAGTATTATTCACCATGCAGTTAGTACGTGTTCCTTAGCTGCCAACAAACTGTAAAGAGATCATCAGACGACAAAAACTGTTACAACTGGACCTGAAGATGAATCACCTTGCCTTCCAAAGGACTAATTTTATCGTATGTGAAGAGGAAACAAAGGAAATGGGAAAGGGAAAAAAAGGCAATACAGAAATGAAAAATGCAAAAGGTTCTAGTGATACAGCTGCGATGAATACCCAGAGGCATCTCAGTCTGGCAACTGGCAGCTCCACAGGCTTCAGCATTTTTGAGCCCTCAAAGCCGGTGTGCCAATGAGGCATTGGGAGGGAGAAAGAAAATGTAACAGGCACCAGCAAGATAGTGTTGGGCACAGACAGCTTAGACATGATGCCAAGTCTATATTCCCACATGATACTGAACATATGGTACGTCCTATAGTGAATGCTGTCTATTGCTTTTCCCACCCAGAAGTGAAGGAAAGGGCAGGCAGCACCCAAGAGCCACAAACGCAGGCACCCAGGAGACGGTTGTGACACTTTGTGAACAGATTCAAGGGGAACAGCTGATCAATGCTGATTTGCTGCCTGTTTCCACCCAGGACTAATCCCAGTGTCCTGCAGTCTTGTCTGAAGTAGCTTCTGCTAGGATTACTTTGTGCCCCCCCTTGCTGTCCCCCTACTCCGCCTGCCCAAAAGTGGCCTCTCCTTCTCTGCATATAGACTAATTCCCAGGTGGGAGTTTGGTATTGGTATATAAAACAGAATGCCTGTGTTTTCTGGAAAGCTGCAATAGAAGAGGTGAAGCTCTTTCCCATTGCAGACAGTCAGCTGAAGAGGCTGGCCCTGCTGGTGGCCATGCCCCAGAGCAGGGCAATGAAGTGTGACAGGGGTCCCGGGCACCTGGAGGGAAGGCCAGCAGCAGGAGAGCTGGCCTGCACGTGGAAGGAGTGAGGCAGTATTTGGGCATCCTTAGGCTTGGAGTTGCTAACAAGGTAAGAAAGCAGTCTGTCCACTGCCAGGGACCTCAGTTTGTCCTTCCCAGCAGAGCATGCCTGGCTCCAGCTGGTGGTGGTATCAGGTCCAGCAATGTCCTGAGGACCAGGCTTTACATGCAGCTCCTCTCCTGAGGACCATCACCCTCACAGGTGGGGATTTGAGTTCGGAGTGCAGCAGTAAAGGGACGCAGCACTGCAACCACCACAGATCTTTCTTGCTGCTGCTGCAGGGCAGTACATAATGAAAGGCCTGGGTGGGGGATGGAACAACTTCTTTCTCCAGGACGTCTGGTTCCAAGTAACTTGCCTTTGTCCTTTGGTAGGGCTAGCACATTTTTCCACCCATGGTGCAAGATGAACAAACCTGGATGAGAAGGAAGGGAAAGGCAGGATGGGGAGATGTAGCAAAAGAATGAAGGCCTGTTCAGCTGAACTGTGCAACAGATGGTCATGTCTTCTGTGCACATCGTGGGACAGCTGCTGGCCTCTGGTGGTTTTTGTGGGCCACAATGTGTCTCAGGTCCTGAGGTTGCTGTGGCATGAGCAGAGTCCATGTCAGCTGGAGAAACAGTGGCAAATGCTGACATGCAGCTCCTTAACTACAGCATTTAGCCCATCTGAATGATGCTTGGGAAGAGACTGTCTGACCTCTACACCGTCCACCAACCGGGTGAAGGCACAGCAGGTCAGTGATAGTTTGACCTAAATGGTGAATTTAATGCTGTCCTACCATGCAGAGTATACACCTTTCAGTGTATGGGGAGGCATGGTGTGCCTGGGGCTTTTCTTGACTGATGAGTTAGAAAATGTCACAAAAAAAAAATTTGGAAAGAGGACAGGAAAACTAATTTATCCTTATGAATGACTGGAAATGGTGTATTGGTCATTAGGGGTTGTTACTTACACAAAAGATTGTGTTTGTATTTTTTAAAAAGTGTTTTAATTGATAAACAACGTGAAGCACACTCTTCTCCACTGGAGTAAACGGGTGTTTTACTAAAATGTTAAACCCAAATTAATGTCCTACGAAGGTGATAAACACTTGAGTAAGGGTAAAGGTTGAATGGGTCTCTTAGAAACTCTTGTGTCATGGCCAAATGCCAAACTGTCATTTGCAGCAAACTGGGATGTGGATAAATTACCTTAACATCTGGGATTGAGTGATAACCCAGATGTGTTTGGTGGGAACGAACACTCCACCCCAGTGTACACTGAATGTACCTTGAAATGTATTGCTAATGTCTGCCCAAGTATAGAAAAATTTCCGTTTCAAAGTGTAAAAGCTTATACAGATTCTTTTCTAAAGTTCATTAATACAAGCTGAATCTGCCTGGGACAAGAGACAGCAAAGTCTAACAAGAAACGCTACCCAGAGCCAATCTGTGCCTGGATGGTAGATCTCCTTGTCTTCTTGCCTTCTGCACAGTTTGGGAAGCTATGTCTGAAGGGACAAAACATGTTCTATTAAAATTATTTGGACCTTTTCTGGATTTAATTGCTTTTAATTTCTTTCTTTATAAGAAAGATAAAAAAGTTATATTCAGGGATGCTCCCTGGCAGAAGAAATGCAGCTGGCACTACCTCTGTCCCTGCACCGGACTCCACTGTTCCTTTTGACTGGTTGTGTTAGAAAAGACAAAGCCAAGTACGTCTGTGCATCTGTGCAGGAGTTCATATGTTTGCGACTGATAGTAAAACTGTTTTGCCTATTCAGGTTACTCTGTGGTGTATAGGTTGTGGTGGGCAGGAGGGAGGACAGACACCTGTTTGTCAAGCCCTGGCCACAGCTCTCTGGGTGGGCTGCACTTGGGGGAAGGAAGGGACACTTTCCTCTGGGGCAGCTCTGCTGGCAGGGACACCTGAAGCGGAGCAGAAAGGCAAAGAGGGTCCGAGACCTGCTGCAGACAGCAGAGCCAAAGCCAGTCCCAGAGGTAATGGAGCCCACTAAGGCTTCCCATCAACTGGGGCGCTTCCCAGGCAGCTGGAACACGGTGCTGCACTAGGTGAAGCCTTACTGCAGGGGCATGGCGAACGGGGGGGGGGCATCGCTTGCATTCAGTTTGTCGCTTACAGCGGAGTGCAGTTTTCCCCTCCAAAGACTGAGCCGCTCCAGTTCAACAGTTTGAATTCTAGCAAAACTGGGATGAGGAGCATGTGGTGACTTTGATATGCTTCCTTAGAAAACCAAAGTTCCCTGGGTTTGGCTGCATGGTTCCCAACGCCCCACCCCTGCTTCTCAAAACTGACAGGGTAAAAGTTTAAACTAAGCATTTAATAGAAGTTTATTTAAAAGAGAAAAGTTTAAAAAAACTCCTTCCTTGAGAACTAGTGGTGGTCAGGCCTAGAAAATGGGACCTGTGGGTGAATTATTCAACATAATTTTTTACTTTCAGAAGTTTGGCTGTTCCTCTTCCAGCTTCATGTGTAGGACAAAGCAAGGTTTTGGGCCAGGAAGGAGATACAGGAGCTGGAGGAAGTTCTCTGGGTCACCAAGCCAACGCTGTCCAAGCCCTTTCATTCACCTTAACTCTGTTTTTTGCAGTGACCTTGGTGCCACTTCTGGTCTCTGCCCATGGCTGATCCTGAATTCTGGCACTCGGACTTGCCAGCATGGACCTGATTCAAGCTTGCTTAGGCTGCTGTTAAAACAAGTTCTGTGTTTGGCTCCAGCCAGCTGCTTCATGCTGAAAAAGTCATTTTATGAGGCTTTTACAAATTTTCACCTGACTGGTAACAGCTTTTATCCTTCAGAGGACAATCCCTCCAGCCCACTGCTTCTGAACTAAGAGAGCAAATGGTGATGAGTCAGGGTGAAGTTCACCTAGAGTTTGTACATGTGGAGACTCCAGGGGAAAGGACAGTTTCAGTCTGTCAGGCAGGAGATCGTTAAGTAGGAAGATGATCAGGGGTTTCTACATGCCAGCAGGATAGCTGACTGGCCACAGCGGGAGAAAATTATGCTGCTGATTGCTGTTTTTCTATTACCCACAGGTGACCTTTGAAAGGTGTTTATGCTCCTTTGAAAGTGGCCCGTCTCCTAGTGTTTCCTTTATATTTTATGTCATGCAGCTAGTTTTAATGTATGCATCACCTTTAATTCAGACTGTGGTTGCACCCTGCAGTGCGTTATAAATATCTCTTCTTAAATCCAGCAGAAATGTCAGTATCCACCCAACAAATTTGTGAAGGTGGAAAGATCTGAAACCTCATTTCTGATTTTAACTAAATGAAATACAAATATTACCAGTTTTTAAAGATATTTCTGGTGTTCTCTCTAACGCAGTAAATTCAGCGGTGAACATGGTTTATCTCCTCTTACACAACAACTAACAGGTAACTCTAGGAATTGGTAACACTAGGCATTTTTAAAATTCATATGAGGTTTATGAAAATGAATTCTTTTATGTAAGGCAAACAAGAAAGACAAAATGTTTTAAAGAGCGTCTTCTTTTCTCTTCAGAAAACTTGCTAACAGTTCATGTTTTTTCAATCATTAGAAATTGTTCATGTTCCTTAGTAAATTTTTAATGGAGCCATGAATCTGACAGATAATAACAAACTATTTTCAAATTTAGTCCACTGGAAATCTTTAGTTCTCTTTAAAACCCCTGTTAAGGTTTCAGAGGGAGAAGTATGCTTCTTAGCATAATAGCACCTGCTTGTATTTTCCTGTGCTGCTGTACATGGATTTGAGGTAGATTTCAATATTGGTCATCATTCCATGAATATGTCCTTTACAGAATAGAGATGCCTGGAGAAGAGGAGGCTCAGGGAGGCCTTATTGCTCTCTACAGCTCCCTGAAAGGAGCTTGTAGGCAGGCAGGGGTGACATAAGGATTACTTATTTTAAAAAATAAAAAGAGAGGGAAAAAAAATGTAAATATCCATAGTGACAAAAAAAGGAAGAATTTGAAAAACAGAGGATGTTAGTTAGATTCTTACAAACAATTAACAAAATATGGCCTTGGGAGAAGGAATAGACACCATAAATGTGTCAAGCTGGAATACAAGAAGATAAGCTCAAGGAGAACCAAATGGTTAATGAGACTAAACAAAAAATTATTTGAACTATTTATGAACTATCCTAATTGACATAATAAAAGATCCACCCTCTAGCAGAGAAATCTCTCCATTAACAAAGCACCCTCCCCACAGAACATACATGGTGAAAAAAAAAAAGACCACTGGTACCTTTAAATGGAGACAAGGCTTGTAAGAACCAATGAGAATTAATTGTGACCAAACATAATTGTAAACAATTGCTCAAAGTGTATAAAAAGTTTTACTATGTGTTAAGAGGTGTGCTAGCTTTGTGGATTTACCAACTAGCACCCATCTCTGCGCAGACATGCAATAAACAAGTATCTCAACTATTACGTGTGGATCAGCTCTTGCAGACCAGGTGAAGAACCTAGATTTGGGATGAGAGATGTAGGTCTCTTCTCCCACATAACAGGTGACAGGACAAGAGGAAATGGCCTCAAGTTACATCAGGGGAGGTTTAAATTGGATATTAGGAAAATTTTCTTCACAGAAAGGGTGGTCAAGCATTGGAACAGGCTGCCCAGGGAGGTGGTAGAATCACCATCCCTGGAGGTGTTTAAACAAGTATACATGTGGTGTTTAGGGACATGGTTCAGTCATGGACTTGGCAGTCCTGGGTTAACCATTGGACCTGATGATCTCAAAGGTCCTTTCCAACCTATATGATTCCATGATTCTATGACAACATGGGGACCTACAGTCTTGTTGGCTTTACTTTGGTCTCTGCAGAAATCATGGAGCAAGTTCTCTTGGAGACCGTTTCCAGAAGAGGAAGATTGCTGGGAACAGTGAGCTTGACTCTATTGAGAGTAAATCATACCTATCCCACCTGGTTGCCATCTGTATTTGAAGGACTGTATTTGTGGTTGAAGGGAGAGCAGTGGATGTCATTTACCTCAATCCCAGTATAAGGCATTCCACACTGTCTGCCACAACAGCTTTCTTTCAAAGCCAGGACACTGAGATCTAAATAGTTGGACAATTCAATTGTAAAAAGGTTGGTTGGATGGTTGGATCCAGAAGTTGGTGATTAATGGCACCTACAATGTCTATAGGCCAGTAACAAGTGGAGTAATGCAGGGGTCTGTGCTGGGCCCTGTCCCATTCAACGTCTTTATCAGTGACCTGGAGATGACAGACAGTTCTGGTCTGAAGTTTGCAGATGATTCCAGGTTGCAGGGACACACAGTCAGGTCAGGGCTGCCATTCAGAGGGACTTAGCCAGCCTGGGGGAGAGGCCAGCAGGAACCTCATGACATTTATCAAGGACAGATACCAAGTGCTGCCCCTGCTCAGGAAGCTCTGGCGCAAGGACACCGGCTGGCCGGTCCCTGCCCGGCTGGGAGGAGCAGCTCTGCGGAAAGGGACCTTGGGGGCCTTGGCAGGCACAAGCTGGGCATGAGCCAGCAGTGTCCCTGGCTGCAGGGATGGCCAACAGCACCCTGGACAACCCAGTAGAGGAAAGACATGAAATAACTGGCCCAAGTTCATCAGAAGGCCCCCAAGCTGGCTGAGGGCCAGAGCACTTGTCCTGTGAGGGGACACTGAGGGATCAAGTCATGTTCAGCCTGGAGCAGAGATGGCTTCAGGGGAGGCCTATCAGGACCTGCAAAGGTGTTCTGAAGAAGACAGAGCCATCCACTTCACAGTGGGGCATTATGGGAGAGAGACAAAGGGCGTAAGCTGGAACAAGAGAAGATGTAGGACAGAAGGAAATAATTTTTCACTCTGGGGTCAGTCAAGAACTGGGGCTGGCTGCCCAGGGTGGCTGTGCAATTTCCATCCTCACAGAATTTTAAGACCTGATTGCTTAAGCCCTGAGCAACCTGGTCTGACCTCAGAGCTGACTCTGGAGCCTGGACTAGATGTCCTCCCACAGATCCTTCCAGCTTGAATTGTTGTCTGTGATTCATTCTATGAATATTTTAAAACTACCTTGAACTTCCAGCTAAATTTATTTGTGATCTATTTGTATCCTTGAGTTCTTGTGCTTCTTAGGCTTGTTCTTTGCCTAAAATAAATTTTATTCTGCAATATATTAACTGAGAACAAGGCATGCTCTTCTAATTTCCTCATGTGAAATAGAGTCACTACTCCTTTTTCATCCTGACATCCCCTCTCTGCACCTGTTCTGATTTGAATTCATCTATCTTGCATGTAGCTGATCAAAGTACTGCAGAACTGCACAAATCCAAACACAAGGTCATTGAAGAAATACTCATATACTGCACTAGGCACTCTTGCTACTGAAAACATTCTCCAGGAAAATACAGCCATAGATTTCATTTTCTTTTTTACAGCTGCACCCTGCCCATGCTAATCCTGTCACTGTTGATCATTTCCTGATCTTGCTTTCTACATACAGAAACATGTAAATGCAGACACATGCAAAACTATTGTGCCATAGAAATGATTAATGATAAACCAATTCAACTATAAAAAAGGCTTTTCTGATATTTGTCCTAAGCATTTTTCTCACTACCAATTTTCATTACTCTGAACTGGACCATTTTTTTTCCCTCAAAAGCTGCAAAGTGTTCTAGACCCCTGTGACTTTCACATATTTGTACATAGAGAACTTGTCCTCTCTTAAATTACATATATTGATCTTTTCTGGTGAGTCATTTTTTTCCAACACACTAATTATTTGGATGTGAATGAAAAAGATTTCTTTACAACAGAATGTTTTTGTATAATTCTCAATTTTCGTTTTAGGATGCTGTAAAAAGACCACAGAAACACTCTTTAAATCCCAGAGATCACAAGTATCTAAAAGGCGTGAAGCATAACCTTTTAATGATATTGATCACAGAACGGTTTATTCTCCTTGTGTTTCAAGTGCTTTTTGAGATACTAACTCTGATCTCAATTTAGTCATGTGGAGTTGTGGTCATTCTGGGAAAGAAGGCTTCATTTAAGTAGTAATTAAGAACAATTAATTCCCAGTAATACAGCAAGTTTCCCCAGGCACAGTTTCTCTCATGTGTTTCTCCACACATTCCTCCTTTAAGGCAATCTAGAAGTGAATTCTCATAATTTCTCAATGAGATTGCTTGTCCTATATTGGTAATTTGCTGTGCAGGAGATAAACTGGCTTTTTTTTTTTTTTTTTTTTTTTGGAGACAGTATTTTGTTGTTCACAGCTTATGTACCTGCTTTTCACATTAATTGTTTAAAGAGCAGAAAGTCATCTGTAGATTTAGTAAGTGTAAATTTGCGCTTGTGAGACTGCAATGCAGAACACTGGACCCTGTGTAGAGTTCATTGGCTAAATGTTTATGAATATATAAAGAGCTCTTAGCACCAATGCTTAAATTATTTCTCTCGTTTCCAAGTATAGTTACAGAAGCCTCCTGTGTCTGGTGTTGGCATGTGAGCCTTGTATAAAGAGAAGGCATGCCCTGATTCCAGCACCAGCCTGTTGACCCCTGAGAGGGAATTTTCTAGCCACAGCACTCCAGCTACTGCACAAAATAACTCTGAAATATTTCAGCCATTGGTTGCAACTTATTTTGAAACAGAAAAACTAATTGCATATGGGGTGCAGGTGCCCAGGGAGGTGGAGGCAGGAGCTGCAGGGGCAGCCTTTCTGTGCCAGACACAGCTGCTCCCGAGCAGTTTTCCTTGTGACTCTGGAGCGATGCTGGTATAGCAAGTATTTCCTTGTAGCCTCTGGAGGGACCATGGCGGAGCAGGTATCTCCTGCAGCCCAAGGAGAGGACCATGCTGCAGGTGATATCCAAACGGCAGCCCCTGGAGGACCCCACACCACCGCAGGTGGACATGCCCTGAAGGAACTGTGGCCCATAGAGAGCCTACGCTGGAGCAGGTTTATTCTGAAGGACTGCAGCCCATGGGAAGGCCCCATGCTGGAGCAGGGAAAAGTGTGAGGAGGAAGGAGTGGCAGACAAGAGTTGATATGGACTGGCCACAGTCTCCTTTCTCCACCCTCCTGCACTGCCTGGGGGGAGGAGGTGGAGGAGCTGGGAGTGAAGGGGTGAAGCTGAGCCTAGGAAGAACGAGTGGGGTGGGGTGGAAGGAAGGTGTTTTAGGCTTTGTCTTTGTTTCTTACCATCCAACTCTATTTTAATTGGCAATAAATTAATCTTCCCCGTGTTGCCTCTTTTGCTCATGACAGTAATTGGTAAGTGATGCCTTTGTCTTTGTCTCAGACCACAAGCTTTTTCATCTTATTTTCTCCCTCTGTCCTGTTTAGGGGGGGGTGGGGAGCAGCTGGTGAGGGCCTGAACAGCCAGCCAAGGTCATCCTATCACAAACTGGTTTATGTAAGCTGGTGCTCTCAGAGTCATTTTAGTCTTACTTTTTCATCTTGATCTTCAACAGACTTAATAATTAACTTGGAAATTATTTCCATTTCCATTTGATTAAATTATATTAGAATTTTTGCCACGAGAGAAAAACAGAGAAGCAAACTTCATAGCATTGATTAGCTATCATGATGAAGATGAATATTGGCCCATTTTTAATATCATGATTCATTACCTGGCAAAATTAAGGCTCTGCACTATTTCTACTTCAGTTTCCATTAGGATGACTTATCACTCTAGAAGTTGTAATGTACATTTCTTCTTTAAAAAAAAAAAAAAAAAAAAAAGGCATGTCAATGTCCTATAGTTAGAATGGTACTAGAAGTTCACAGGCTGCTAAATTCAGCACCGCTGCTCAGGAGGTAATGTCACCTCTGTGCACAAGCTCAGCACCAGCACTCTGCAGAACTCAGAGACTCGAGAGGAAGTACAAGACTTCTCCTGCCTGTGTCACAGTTGTGTCTGACATCTTGCATGCCCACGTGGGAGAGCTAAAGGAAGAGAAAAGTTCGCATCTTCCCTTAGGTTTTGTAGAACACCCACTGGACTTTCTGCTCAAAGGCAAGGGACAATATATCCCTTACTTGCTTTCATACACCTGAACTGAGCTACAAACAACAACAAAATAAAGCCAGAAAAGGAAGAATACTTGACTTGTGTCAACATTATGTTTCGTTTTGGAAGAAGGTTGTTCAGTTTAATCCTCATGAAAGTGGGAAAAATAAAAGTAGTGGATTAAAGCCAGAGTTTAAGAAAATACATTTAAATATAATTTTTTACTTAAAAAATTAGTTTCCTTATCATTCAAAGACCTAGGAGTTAAACTATACTGCATACACATCAGGTACAAATCAACAAAATATCTAATAAACCCGACTATATAAAAACCAAGAGACTTTTTTTTTTTCCAGAAAAATGTATTTGTGTTTAAGTTGATCATATAAAAAGCATTAAATTTTAGAAAAATGTGTATATGTTTTTTCAAGTGTTAATGGTTTCACCATTCATTGTAACTACATTCCAAAGTCCTGTAACATCAGGGCACATTATCCTTATCTGTGTAGCACAGTGAGCATAATCTTTACACTGAGGTCACTCTCATCACTACTTCCCCAGAGCCGTTATCCTCTGATGAATCTTCCTGAGGTCTCATGCGGTTGAACAGATGTAACAATACGTAGCCACACTGAAATCTTGGTGAAGTTAACTGTGTTGGATGAACTAAACTTCTGTTTCTAAATGCAGTCAGTGGTAACCACAATGTCCTTCCTGCTGAGGATTCTCCTCGACTGCTCTCTTCTATGTCTGTGGCTTTATCGTAATTTAATACATCCCAGTGTAGATTCACAGCCCTCCAGCGCTTAAACACTCGATAAACAGATGCACCTTCATGTACTATCAATCCTGAAATTTAGAAAAAAACAAAAAAAGTTTGTACAAAACGTCGATGGATTTTGAATGCAAATAGAGATGTAACACATTGTAATGAATATGGCAATTGCCACAGCCTACTAAATTAACCTGTAAATCTGATAATTCAAATAAATTGTACATATGCAGTGTAACTGGTTATTCATGCGTTTAAGATTGGGAGGCAGAGGAAATAAAACTGTTCTGAATGAAAGCTCAACATAACTAATACTAGAATAATCTGAGCATGCAGAACTAAATAAAGTATTTAGAGTTAAGTAAACCAATATAAAAGAACCTTACTGGCAGATGTGTAAATTGACCGTTTACACTAGTGTTATCCTTCTTGGTAAGTACTACTTATTTACTGAGATTTGTACTGGTTTCAGTAGATCTTTAAGTAGGTTAGACCTTCTGTAATGAACAGGATGGTCTTAAATTTGCTTAAGAGTGTCATGTAGAATTCAGTACAGACACAAACAAATCTAACTGTTTTCACATTCTTAGTAAAACTTAGGAGCACAAAAGGTTTATGAAAACCTGAAACAGCTGTAAGTATAATGACTTTCCTGTCTTGCTTCAGTAGAGCAAGAAGAAATTAAATGTTCTTATTAACTATGACGAGCATGGCAAGGATGATAGGCTTTCTTTTTCTCTTCAAAATTCAGTAGAAAAACATTGAGAAATATCTTTTTTGTTGAGACTCGGGAAATTTTTAAAAGGTCCTTCGAGGAAAATACAGATTATTTGAAGTCCTCAACAGCCCAATCTGCTTATGAACTTCCATGTAGCTAATACATACGCTTATTGTATGCGTTCAAGAAATTTATTTACTTGAATGAAACTCATTTTTTTGTATGTATGTATATGTGTGCATTTATTTATACACGCACTCTTTATGTGTAAGTATTTAAAATATGGATTTAGTAGGGAGGCACGTAGGGCTTCAGCCTTCTTATTAGGTTTATCCTCAACCAGCCTGGTAACTTACATGGTTCTGATCAATGTCACATGTTTTCTCTGACTCCCTGCTTTGGGAGCAATCTGCCTAGACAAAAACAATTATAATATTTTTGTCCAGTGTGTGTCTTGCCTAAAATTTTCCTGTATATGGCCACTGCTATAATAGATCTGTGGTGTCACAGGATATAGTTCTTTATCCCAAGAGATTGTGTATCACATGTTCCTACACAACAGAATTGTCACTTAAGTGTTTGAGGTCTCTTAGCATGGTTAACTGATACCAGAAAGGAGACATTCACAGATGGCACAAGCAGAAAAGATGATAAAAACATTTGTATGAACAGGAAACTTCAGATTCAAGTGCAATGACTCGCAGACAGCAATGTCTACCCTGAACACATTTTTAAAGATCATTACACTAAAAGATAGAGAAACTATCTAAGATTGCTTTCAGAAGGACTTGATAGCAAATGTAGCATCTCTGTAAGGCTTTCAAGTTGCCTAGATTTCATGGAAGTATCCAATACAGCAAAACAAACCCAATATAAACTTAATTAAATGTTAAATTTTCTAAATGTATTTTGTATCAGCATAGCATCTCAGTGCAAAATTTTCTTGATTTCAAGATGTCTATCTTCATCTTCTCAGATATACGTAAAACAACCTGTCCTAAAAATTCAGCAGCCATGTTAATACATAAATGCACCTTCAAGACTAGATATATTGTCTTAAAAAGGATAAATGTGTTTGATCATGTACAGAATCCACAAACCAAATATGCCATGATTTTATTGCTGTGACAAAGATCCTCCCCCCTCCCTCCCTCCCCCCCCCCCTTTTTTTTTCTGTTGGATTTCCTATAGAAAGATAATGGAGATGAACATCATTTCCCCTGGATTATGGTATTCTTTGGCTCAATTTCCCTTAAGACTGTGATGAAGCAAAATTGAGAGAACCTATTTACCCTCATGTAAAGATTTTTGATATCTGCCTGCACCCCATTAGAACCTGAACAACATATTTCAGAATAGAGAAGGAAGCAGCTGAGAATGGATCATTAAGGTACATGATGTATATTTAAACAGTCAAAAGTATCCTCCCAAAATTATGACAGAAAAAGTCATAGGACGACTTCTTTTTGAGAGCTCTTTTTTACTGTTTTTGAGCTTTCAGGATTTACTGGAATAATGTTTTCAAAAATTTTTCAACAATGTCTATGAAGAGAAGTTTTCTTTAAAATAGAAACTATTAGTCATAGACACTCTAAAGGAGCTACCTACCAAACAAAGGATCAAATATTGCAAAGCTTGAAATAAAGTTGTCAGATTTGGCAATGCTGAAGGAGAAAAAGAGTACTTTCATAACTCCTCCCATAAAAAGCTTTATTTTCCATCTGATAAAACTACAGATTGAAAAAGACCTATGTAGAAGAGGCAAAAGAATTCCAGTAGCTCTTGTCTCTTTGAAAGACATTCTCCAGGGGGCAGGAGAAAAAAACTCTCTCAGCACCAACAGTTTCAAGACCAAAAAGAAGAGGAAATCTAGGTAAGTCTTAAATGATGGAGATTTTCCAGGTCCGGAGAAGTTCTGATGCTCCAAATATAAGTAGTTAGTCACTAAAATGAAGCTGTAAGAAAATGGCAAAGAATCTCCTTTTTTCTTAAGAGTTTCACAGCAATGAATGAGCATATGAGAGAGAAATAAAGGATAAATCCATGAATAATACTGACTTGTTCCAAACATCATGATTTCAACAGCACAGAGGACATAGTTTCACAGTCCTAGGGAAAAAAAAAAATTTCCTTTTTTGACCCAGATGATCCCAAGCTGAAGTGTTAGAATTCACTACTGTTAGCCATTCTGATGCTCTGTCTAGTTAATATCTACAAGGAACAGAGTTTTGGGATGATGGACCTGGCAAAATGTCCTAAGGCTCTGCGGATTTATTTTATTTACTGTTAAGATATAGGGACTGTAGTGGGACCCAGACAATAGGATTATGGAGAGATCATAGTTTTCTTTTATTGCCAAATACTGAGATTCTTTCACTCTATCCAAAGGATTTCTTACCCTTAGTCATAAGAACATTTGAAATTTTTCATACTGAAATGTCTTTGCAAGCAGGAAACTTGTCCTAGCTCATTCAGGTGTGGTGGTATTAGGTTCCAATGTTTTCTTATTTATCACAGTAATCTTACTTATAATCATTTTGGAATGTCCTCCCAGAAACATCACAAACTTTCACCAGGGAATTAAAAGACCCTTTTCAGAAACAGACTTCGCCACTGGACAAAATGCTATGTCTAATACTATTCTAGGGCCCACAGATATTAAAAAATGCAACAAAATGCTCAAAGATTTAAAGTGAAATATCTCCACTCTGAAATAGCAATACAACTCTTTCTAGTCTATTTAGAATTAGTTCTAATGTGAAGAAAAAAAAAAAAAAAAAAGACTTTCTGAGTAGGGAGGTATTAAGTGCAGCTAGATGTGTTCATTCTAAGCAGCTTCAGCCTGTACATTTTTACAGCTAAGGAGTTACATGAATGTTGCTAGGCATCGAGTTCCTTGGCAGGGAAGAAAAAGCCTTTCAGAGGGCTATTCACACCTCACGTTGGCTCCTATCTCTTACTCCGCTGCCACAGTACCACTGGCACCACTCATGTTTCTAGTGCAACGTTACAACTGCTTTTCACGCTCTAAAGGAGCTGTACTATTGCTCTGGGATTGCAAGTAAGCTGTTAGTATTTGTGAAAGCTTTTGTTCCTATTAGAACCATTTTAACTAAAAAAGTGCACAATCATAGTAGTTATCATTATATTCCAGTGAAAACAGATAAAGTAGTATGACTTTGCTGTTACGAGAAATAATTGCTAGGTCTACAAAGCAGGATGGCAAAGGCTTGGTTTACTGTCCTTCGGTGGCTACATAAGGGTTTTATATTGTTAATTGATTTCATGTTAACTCATGAACTCTCTCCCTCTGGTAACACCTACGTGGATGGCCTGATCCTAGCACTATCACTGCAATAGCTCTGGGTTTCACAGGCAGTAGTCCTACTTATTTAAAATGTTCCAGGTTTGCCTTAGCAAAACTCCTCTCAGCAAGTTTCAAAGAGAACAGCTTTACGCCCAGCTTAGAAGCAGGAAAGTACAAACTAGTGACTTGTAGGGTTGAAACTAACACTGATAAGTAAAAACTATTGTGTTAGGCAGAATTATGGAAAAAATTAGAGTGAAACAAGAAGAATGGATACCAATAGAATATGTACACTGGAATGAACAGAACATTATATTGGTGATCTGTAATCTTTGGGATATTTCTTTTGGTGAAAAGTAAAACAAGACCAAGAATTAAAATACAAGTCACATGTAACTTACTTGATAAGAAAGTGGGTGGTATGTTACGTGTGATATATAAATCAATCATTGGGAAAACAACATAATATATGCAAGTTTCAGAGACATCATATAATGTCAGTACCTTTAGCCACACTGCTTTTAAAAATAATGACAAAAAACATTTCAGAAAGTACAGATATTTACACTTCACAAATAAATATTCATAATGCTTATGCAAAGCCATAAGGAGGCATAACTGAAGGCGATTCGAATAAGTTTTGGTTATTTGGTTAAGCTACCACCAGTAACTCAAGCACTTGTCTTGAACTATGTGCTGCACAGGAAAACCCATATGCCTACATCAATTTTTCATGGAAATAGAGATTCCAGTGGGAATACAGGTATTCACTCACCGTGAATCCTGTTGAAAATTAAGAGAATGCCATGGATAATTAAAGACAAATGAGAAGAGAGAAGATACTAAGTGATAACTATGGCTGGCTGTAAGCATTATAAGCTTTATGATATAAGAGATTGCATATAATATATAACGGTAAAATCATATGTTAATGCCTTTGGGAAGTCATCAGCATAATGGACAGTGCTGAGTTTTTTAGAAAAAAATTTGTAAGTAATAATTACATCCATCTATTAGAGAACTTCATTTGAATGTTTTAAATTAAAACTATCAATCTAAAATCACTTTATGATGAAAGAAAAAGATAAAATTTAATAAAGTTGAATATATTAATAAATATTCTCAAGAGTTACAGGAACTGCTGGTATTATAAACTTACAGAATGCAAATTACTTGAAATTATATGCAGAGTAAGTGGGCTAGATGAATCTGGACAATCAAAAATTTACGATTACCAAACCTTCTTTATACAGCTTTTTGAATTTCTAGATACAGTTTAGTAAACTGTTAAGTCACATCTGCACTGAACTTTGTGATTACAAAACAGTTTCCAAATATACTTAATTATAGTCAGTTTTACATAAAATTTTTTGTGTATTATTTATGATAGGACTATAAAATACACATTTATGTAATTACAGGCAAGTCAGTTTATCTTGTAGGTGAAGGCAGCTGCACATCTACTTTGCTTCTGCATGGTGCCAGTGAGGCTAGAAGCTCCAGAGCCATGAGAGGTACAAGTTAGTTCAGTAGTTTCCAGTCCAGGGGTGGCTTGAGACTGGCTGGTTTGAAAAGCAGCTACAGAACTGCATGTACTAATGTACTGAAGACTCGCCTTCTAATAGTTTACTTCTTTAGATAAATACACTAATATTTCTGATCACCCATAGCCATTCTCTACTGATCTTGAGATTAATTTGGTTTAGAGGTTTTAAGTCAAACACATGGAAAGAAATGGAAATAGTTTGAATAACTGCTTATACCAACTAGTTGATGCACAGAAAAGTAATTTTTTTACAGTTGCAAACTTTGTGAAAAGAACAGAATTCTGTATAAATTAAATATTTAGAATGCCTGAAGCACATTTTGTCTTCATTCAGTGTTTTTTTAAACAAAAGCAAAAAAACCTCAATATTGAGTGTTAAGCTGAAAAAAGTGGCGTTCAGGAATCAGCATGTAAGAGGACATGTAGCTGAGCCCTTTTTTTGTTTAAAAGCTGAGCACTTGTCATGAGTATTAGAGACCTAACTTCTGTTCATTTTTTTGTCTGAGAAGATTTGGGTTCACAGAAGGAAGCCTGTGTTCTCAAATATCCCAGAGTGGACTTCTTTCAGAAAAATAAACAGAACTGCTGATCCAGCTGAAATATAAATACTTTTACAGTAATGAGATGGCTTGAACAAAAGATGATATGGCTCTATGATCAAAGCAAAAGCCTTGATATTAGGAATCACTCTGTTTCTTTGCACCTTATTGAGTAAATTTCAGCACTGTCCTTCTGAATTCCCATATTTGAGACTGGGATAACATGAACATTGATCACTTAGAAATCTCAAAACAAATACCAGATAGCATTTGACTTCTGGATTTTCTTGGAATTGCAATTCTAAGAATGTGGTTTAATGTTTACTGCAATTATTAAACTTTTTCTGCAAATAAACAGCTATTATAACAATCAATTCAAGGTTGTTTCATCAAATATGAAATTGATTTCTATTTACATCTGGGTCTAGTATATTTTCAGAAATATCAAAACTGGTCAAAATAGCTTTGCAGTAAAAAGCGTTTTCTTTTATAAGATTTCAGCTAGAGTTAAATGACTTGAGAATTTTTAATAGTAAAGTAAGTTACTATAGTTAGCACTATTAGAGTGTTTCGTAACTGTTTATGATGTACAAAGCACTCATGCCTGTCTTCTCCGTTCTTCTCTACTAGTAGCACAGTGACCTATATAAGTCTGTGCAACTCAATTTTGGATATGTAGTTTGAAGACATCGTCAGGGGTTTCTTCTGTGCTTCATGATGGTACAACCTAATGCAAAGTAGCATCAGTAAAAGATTTGACATGTAATTTTACTAATTATTTTAATAATGTCTTTTTCATCTGTTTAACTTCCTGAATTTTGCTAGCCATCTGTTTTTTCAAGAAATTGAAATTGATTCTGTTCTCACCACTAAGATCTCAGAGAGACACTTTGATTAATCTGAGAGTAAAGCTTCTTTGGTTCTTTTCTCTTTGCAGTATTTGTAACACTGTAAAAAGCAGTATTTGCCAAAGGTATCAGCTGAGAACAAATCTGTAAAGAACTGGAGTGATCAATTAGAGTGACCAATTAGAAAAATAGATATAGTCACAGTCTTAAACCACAGTCTGTGCTGTTTAAAGATTTTGAGCTTACCTATGCATACTAGATCCATAAAACCATACATTCCATAGCAGATTTGAAAAAGGATGTCCTTTCTTTGCCATACTGCATAAGGGCTGAAGGCTGACCATAGAAGCCAAGTCACACTTGCTACTAAGAACAGAGATCCTAGGATTACAGCAACCATCTGCACTTTCTCAACCAGTGTTATAGTAATGCTTTGCCACTAAAAGAGAAACAAAGTTGCATAAGATAAAAATGTTATTGTCTGCGATTGTACATTCAACTCCACTTTTTTCCTGAAATCAGAAATTATTTTAATATTTATACATCATAGGTCTTTACTAATATCCTTGATACTGACATTTTCTATAACTTTTTTCCTATTTCATTTTTATTTAAAGTGAAACTAACAGTTGCTTCCCCATCCCCTCCAGTGTCATTATCATCACCATCTAGCTGTGAACTTCACAAGAGTTAATAGCTTCATTTCTGTTTTGAATACATAGGCAAAAAAAAAAGATTTAGTCTTAGGAACGGTACTCAGCCTTTCATATTCATGGGCTAATGAACAGAATAAAAAAAAATGTTGGGAAGACAATCTTAAGCATGTTTTAAGTTAGTGTGACAAGTTGAAAGTAACAACTTTCCTTTCCATCGCACCCCCCTAAAGTTTGAAGCCATTTTCCATTTTCCTGCTGCTCATCAGAGGAGTTCCAGACATACCAAAGGAGTTAGCTTTCTCTGCATAAACCACTGTTAACAGTACCAGAAGACACCTAGTGTGGAAGCAACCTGAAGATTCAGGGAGATAGGTAGCATGAATAATTCTTTTCAGTGCATCCCGGTTACGCCCGCCTTTCCAGGGAAGGCTTTATCCTCCATATTTAACATGACTCAGATTTATGGTGTGACAAGATTTAAATATAAAAGACTATGCTTACTGAATTCTGTCAAGATAAGAATAGAAATAAAATACTCTTGAAACAGTCACAAAAGCAAAACACAACTTAGGGAAAGGAGCATTCTAGATTACCTTTAACATATATGGTCTTTCTTGGCCATAATTGTCTAAATTAGCTTGGCAGATTCCCCGCTTTAGCCCCAGCACCTATTCCAGGCCTAGTATGCAGACTTTGTAGATTGTCATCTTTCCTGTTCCTAATTTTGAACATACCTACACACTTCTACAGTTGCAATAGTAAGCAGGTGGAGAAAGCTACTCTAGTAAGGGCTTTATTACCTCTTCTCCCGTCTGGCAATAATTTTTCCTTTTTCCTGTTTATGAAAGCTTTCTCTTTTTACCAGCAGTTGGGTACCCAGTACTGTATGATCAAAAGATGATAGAATAATTCAGGTTGCAAAGGGCTGTGGGAGGGTTTTAGTTCCACTTGCTGCTCCAAATGGGGTTAATGATGAGATCAGATCAGGTTTGCTCAGGGCTGCATTCAGTAACACCTTGAAAACCTACAAGCATTGAGACTACTCAGCATCTTCGGGCAGCCTGTTCTACTTCCTGACTGCCCTCAGGTCAAAAAATGTTTTCCTTAAAGATTATTTTTTCCTATATCCAGTCTGATCCTCTTTTGTTCCAAGCTTACACACCCTTTCTTCCATCAATAACCACTGTGAAGAGCCTGGGTGAGCAATGAGGTCCTCTGCCTCTTTCTTCTTTCAGCTTTCCCATTAACTTTTCTACTGTTGCCTCATTTGAGATCTGGTACTGCATGCCCTCTCTTGTGGCAGCCTTCTGAAGATAACAGTACAAAAAGACAGCTGTATAACGATCTGTAAACTGTAAAGAAATATTGAAATACTATCCTTTTATAATGAACTTATTAAACTCCTGCTAGCTATTTCATAGAATTTTAGAGTTTGGAATAGGGCTATTCATATTGACTTATACCTTTTTTTATGGTAAATCAACTATGGATACTCATTTGCTTTGAATTGTTTTTTATAAGATCAAGGAAGATCACTAACAAGTGATGCATGGTGGAATGGTGTGAGCTTCTCATGACTCAGACATTACTTGTACACAGAATTTAAATGTCAAGACTGAAATTCACAGAATTCTCTTTAGACTCTATAGAGCTATGTTCAACAAAAACATTTTTCATTTCTCAGCTGAAGACACATAGTGTGATTTGGCAGAAAACTGTCAAAAATACTATTGGTTACGTATCTCTTTCTATCTTCTTTCAGTATCAGTGTGAGACAGACCTTTCATACATTTTTTTAGAATGCTTGAAATCAAAATACATTTAGATGAAATAAAGTTTTAACTGTCACAAAATATTAAACTGTTGAATTCATGGAAGAAGCTGGCAATAAATTGAAAAGACTGTTATACCACTGAAATAAAAAAAAAAAAAGAGCTTTCATAGTGCAACTTCAGCAATGCAGAAGTTCCTAAATTCACTTCAGCTTATTTTGATTTTCTTTTTCTTTCTTTTTTTTTTTTTTTACACTTAGATTGCTCATAATTATTCTGCAAAGATAGTACTGAACAAAAGGAAAAGTAGTCTGAAAATTTGGGATAAGTGATGTAATATCCAGTCTAGATCTAAAGCCCATCCCTTATCCTGGTGTTGTCTTGACATCCAATTTCCATTCCTGTCTCCCACTCCAAACCTGAATCAACCACTCCTACCACCTTTTTCCATCTCATGAAGGCTTTTTTTTTAATTTCCCAAACTTTCTTTCTAGAAAAGCTTGACCTTGAAAAGTCCTAAAAAACATAGATATGATCCTCACCTCTTCCTAGCATTTTCTCAAGAATCTATTCTAGTTATTTTCCTATTCTCCTGATCAGATGAATTGTCTGTCAAGAATGCAAGCAATTGAATCTCTCAACCTCAATAAATTCGGTAATCCCAAAGATTCAGTATATTAGCATGCTACCAGCCAGGAAGGGGAGCCACCCCAAATATTGAGAAAATGCACAAGCGTTCCCACAGGTTGTAGGTCCTAACACCTTTGCCTTTAAAAAGCAAAGAACAGCTACAAAACAAGACAAACAAAACAAAAAAAAATTAAAAAATAAAACAACCAAGAACCCCAGGTCGGCTATTTTCTTCTATTACTCATCCACTTTGGCCTTGTGGTATTCACTGGCTTTCTTCTACAACAGAAACTATATTCCCCCACCTTCCTCAATATGCACTTCACAACAAGGCTTATGGAGAGGAACTGGTGTTGTGGTCACAATGTTTTCTTCTACCTGAAGTCTTACCCACAACATAGTTAATATGTGTGCGTATACACTCCGAGAGGCACCCAGAGGCAGGATACTCTTTTTCTGAGCAAGATTCTTTTTATAGGATCAAAAGCCAGTTAAATTTTATTTCATTTCCCATAATCATTCACCTTATTGTATGCCCTGTTACATGTTGTTAAAATCATTTCACCTTTTAATGTCAAATTAACAGCTTACAATAAAGAGGTCACAAAAATAATGTAGTAAAAATAATTCAGTGATAGTTAATGTTAAAAATTGCATTTAGAATTTAACAGACTGAATTATTTAACATTCTGAATCGAATGTTCTCATTATTAGTGTGTCATAATTTAAAGCCATTATTTCCACAGAAGTGTTTCTCATTTTCTTCATATAACTTGTCTCACAACTCTTAACAGCTCATCATTATAAATTATATTGTGACTTTATAATCTTTGTCATTTGCTGACTATACATTCCATAATCAGTAACAGTTATTCTAGCTAAGTATTTTGCCAAATTAGAAAAGACCTGTACAGCCTTTTAGTGTCAGCTTCTGTAAAGTACGTGGCCATATAATATAAATATTATAAGAAAGATTATCATTTTTGCTTAAAAACTAGAAATGGAAAGAAGATGTTAAATATTTTTTTATCTAGATAACTATAATAATACCATAAGTAATTTTTTCAATGAAAGATTCATTAAAACAATACTCATTTAAATGTCTATGAAATAGGATCCTACTTCATATTCCTTCCCAACATATCTGCAGTGTTATGATGTACTATGCCATCTCTGTTCCCCATGAGAAGAACACATTTTACTTTAATATACAATGATGATGAAATCTTCCTTTGAAAATGGTGCATTCATAAATAAAAAATAATTAATGCTTCTGATTTTAATGCAATATGGCCTGTCCCTTGAAAACTTCCTACACTTTTACTTCTACTGACACTTCATTATGTTTGGCTCTTTTAATCTTTTATTTACCACTGGTCTTCCTTTCATTAACCATTTAAGAGTCTATACATTAATGGTACACTATAGTTCTAATGCTGACCCCAGAAACATTGCTCCTCTTCTCTTCTAAGGGCTCTATCAAGCAGAAATACTGCATAATTTCTTATTTTTTGAGGTTGAGACTTCCAGAAGTTGAAAGAAACACATTGCTTTGATGGAATACTTGTTAAAGAATAAAGTTAACACAGTTATATGCATGTCATTATTGACATAAAGATGAATATACTAATCAGAGATCTATGATCTTTGAGATAAATCAACATTAACTTGGTGTTTTTCAATAGTGCCTTGTAAAAACCCACTGGTTATTGTAAAATACATGGCAGAACAGTGATCTAAAAAGTACTGAGATTGTGCATGTGCTTAGACTATGTTACGTGAAAAATGTCTGCAATCAAACTGCAGGTTCTCCTATATCCTTATAAAGAACGTACGAAATTTCCTTAGAGATCTCCAAATGTGTACCAGCTTCAATTGTCCCAGTTTTTAATCCACCAAAATTCCTTATACCAAAGAGCTGCTGGCAGTTACCCCACTCTGTTCTCTCAGAAACACAGCTTATTATGGACGCTGCTGACTGAGGCCTCTCATTCCCTCTAGTCATTCTGGAATGTGTATTTTATTTAAAAGTAACGGCAAATAATTGGCACTAACCTATTATAACACAATATGATTAACCTCATGACATATCAATTACATCAAAAAGTTTTTTGTTAGATTGCTCTAATTGCTCTGATTGCTAGAATCAGACAGCTCTGATGAGAAAAATTTCTTTCCTACTGTCATTCATTATGCATAATAGGATCTGCAATCTGTGTGTGAATAAAACTCTTACAACAGCAAAACAACACAACAAACTACATCTGAAATACCCTCTTCTTACTTTATCATGTTAGCAGTCTAGCTCCTTACATATTTAAGTTTTCTAACACGTTTTGCAGTAAGCACACATTGACTACATGATTTAATATGCAGTGATATTGTTAACTTATTGACGAGCCTGGATAGAGAATGCATCCTTTTGAGTACACACAGACACACAAACATTTGAAATGTCATTTTTGGCTATAAGCTTCTATTTTTATGTCTTCTATTTTGTCTTTTTTTTTTTTTTTTTTTTTTTATCAGTGCCATAAAAATTGCAGCTCACCATTAAGGCTTACCTATTTTGATAAATTATTAACACATACAGTGCCTGTAGTCATAATGCCTATTATCTTTTCACGTACCAGAAAGCTCACCAATACAGAAAGTTTGGCTTGTACGTAACTTCTCAGTCTGCTTGGAAGGCTCTATCAATATTTCACTTGGGACATTCTGAAACCGTAACATTTGCTGTGCGGGTACTGTCCATCCATGCACCACACAAGCAGTTTAGTTGATATAGTTCATGGAAGTGTTGGCTCACGTCACGTGTATGACTGAGTAGAACTTGTACACTGCAGTGGATGCATCTTGGATTTCTCAGTGCCCGGAAACCTGAGCATCCCAAGCAACGTACAAAATCTTTGCATTCTATTACATTCACCTTTCAAAATCTTACTATCAAGCAGAATAGGTTAACATTTTATCTTATGATTTTTTAAATGATACTAGAATCAAGATCTTAGACCACAAGCAGACCTGTGATGAAAACTGTATTAGTCTTACATAATTTTTTCTCCGAGAAATTATTAGTAGTTATCTTTTGGTGCAGGCCAAAAAAAATAAAAGGAACGAGGCAAGACTGCAGGGCTGTGTGACGAGCTGATGTCGCTGGCCAGACAGAGCCCTGGTGGGAACATGCAGCCACCCTGGTGCCAGCTGTGCCCTGCTCTTGCACCAGCACCGGCCGAGCACAGCTGTGGGAGGTGCGACAGAGCTCCGGAAGGGGGGTAGTAATTTGAGGAGCATCTCGGGGGGGAGAGAGAGATTATCTACTGGAATGGCACCCTGCCTTCCCTGAGGCAAGCCCAACAGGCAGACAGGACAGACAGGACAAATAACATGGAGTCATCCCTATGCTCTCTGCCTGGCTGGACATGTGTGGAGGAATGAAGGCGGGTTAATTAACATTGATAATATACAGCTGTGGGCTGGCTTCAGGGCCGGCGGGGTGGATGATGTGGATGATGTGCAGCTGTGGCTGGTTCCTGCTAAGTGGTTAAATAGCTCTAAGGGGTAGGGAAGAGGTGTAGTCAGTGGAGAGAGATGTGGAAGAAGCAGAGGGAGGAGAGAGGGTGCCCTGGATGTAGGAGAGACAAGGAGAAGGATGCAGTAGAGGCAAGAAGCAGATGGACTGGCCTGAAGAGTAGGAAGAAATAACACAGTAGGTGAACCTTTGAAACCTTGTGGGGGATTGGTGGCCGTGCCAGGGTGAAGTGTTGGAGCTACTTATTGACGTTAACCTGGTATGGGTGGTAAAAGTCTTGCTGCAGCTTGAGTTTGTTTGAGGGACAACATGCTAGTGAGGTCCTTCAGTGGAGGTAGGGAATGGAGGCCCATGCAGGTGCAAAGATGCAAATGTTAGAAACCACAAAAGCGTCTGAGAATGGTCGTGTAGGAACTAGGGCTTTTCCCGAAAAAAAAGATGGCAGGATCAACAGTCTAATTGAAGTGCATCTACACCAATGCACACAGCGTGGGCAACAAACAGGAGGAGCTGGAAGCCATTGTGCAGCAGGAAGACTATGATACAGTTGTCATCATGAAAACATGGTAGGATGGCTCACAGGAATGGAGCGCTGGCTATAAATTATTCAGAAGGGATAGGCAAGGAAGGATAGGTGGTGGGGTAGCCATGTATGTTAGGGAGTGTTTTGATTGTCTAGAGCTTAATGTTGGTAATGATAGCATTGAGTGTTTATGGGTAAGAATGAGGGGAAAGCCAACAAGGCTGATATCCTGGGGGGAGTCTGTTATAGACCACCGAGCCACAATGAAGCAGACAAAACATTCTATAAGTAGCTGGGAGAAATCTCACAGTTGCTAGCCCTTGTTCTCATGGGGGACTTCAACCTACCAGATGTCTGCTGGAAATACAACAGAAAGGTAACAGCCTAGGAAGTTCCTGGAGCATGTGGAAGACAGCTTTCTGACACAGCTGGTCAGTGAGCCAGCCAGGGAAGGCACCTACTGGACCTGTTTGTGAACAGAGAAAGATTTGTGGGTGATGTGATGGTTGGAGGCTATCTTGGGCACAGAAATCAAGAATTGGTAAAAGTCTTCAGTTCTTGGAGAAGGAAGGAGGGGGGTCAGCAGAACTGCCACCTTGTTCTTCCAGAGGGCAGGCTTTGGCCTATTTAGGAAACTGGTTGAGAGAGACCCTTGGGAGGCAGTCCTAAGGGCAAAGGTATCCAGGAAGGTTGGAGATTCTTCAAGAAAGAAATCTTAAAAGTGCAGGAGCAAGCCATCCCCCTGTGCCGAAGGATGAGCAGCAGGGAAGAAGACTGGCCTGGCTGAACAGAGAACTTTGGCTGGAACTCAGGAAAAAAAGGAGAGTTTATGACCTTTGGCAGAAGGGGCAGGCCGCTGAGGAGAGCTACAAGGGCGTCGTGGGGTTATGCAGGCAGAAAATGAGAAGGGCCAAAGCCCAGCTAGAACTTAATCTGGCTACTTCTCAAAAAGACAATAAAAAATGTTTCTACAAATGTAATAGCAACAAAAGGAGGGCTAAGGAGAATCTCCATCTTTTATTTGATGTGCGGGGAAACATAGTGAAAAAGGATGAGCAAAAGGCTGAGGTACTTAATGCTTTCTTTGCCTCAGTCTTTAATAGTAAGACCAGTTGTTCTTGGGGTACCCAGCCCTTTGAGCTGGAAGACGGGGATGGGGAGCAGAATGAAGTTATCACAATCCAAGTGGAAATGGTTAGCAAACTGCTACACCATTTAGACCCAAGTCTATGGGGCCAAATGGGATCCACCCAAGGGTACTGAGGGAGCTGGCAGAAGTGCTCACTGAGCCATTTTCAATCATCTATCAGCAGTTTCGGCTAACTGGGGAGGTCTCAGAAGACTAGAGGTTAGCCAGTGTGATGCCCATGTACAAAAAGGGCAGGAAGAAGGATCCGGGGAACTACAGGCCTGTCAGTCTGACCTTGGTGCTGGGTGAGGTTATGGAGCAGATCATATTTGGCAACATCACATAGCACATGCAGAATAACCAGGTGATCAGACCCAGCTGGTATGGGTTTATGAAAGGCAGGACCTGCTTTACTAATCTGCTCTACTACAACAAGATGATCCACTTAGTGGATGAGAAAAAGGCTGTGGATGTTGTCTACCTGGACCTTAGTAAAGCCTTTGACACCATCTCCCACAGCATTCTCCTGGAGGAACTGGCTGCTCATAGTTTGCATGGGTGCACTCTTTGCTCAGTAAAAAACTGGCTGGACAGCTGAGCCCAAAGAGTGGTGGTGAAAGGGGTTAAATCCAGTTGGCAGCTGGTCACAAGTGGTGTTCTCCAGGGCTCAGTGCTAGGACCAATTTTATATTTGTTTATATATATATATGTTTAATATCTTTATCAATGATCTGGAAGAAGGGATTGAGTGCACCCTCAGTAAGTTGCAGATGACACCATGCTGAGCAGCAGTGTTGATCTGCTTGTTGGTAGGAAGGCTCTGCAGAGGGGACTGGATGGGCTGCATTGATGGGCCAAGGCCAGTTGTATGAGGCTCAACATGGAGAAGTGCCGGGTCCTGCCCTTGGGTCACAACAGCCCCATGCAATGTGACAGGCCTGGGGCAGAGCGGCTGGAAAGCTGCCTGGGGGAAAAGGCCCTGGGGGTGCTGGCTGATGGCTGGGGGGACATGAGCCAGCAGTGCCCAGGTGGCCAAGGAGGCCAACAGCACCCTGGCTGGTATCAGAGACAGTGTGGCCAGCAGGACAAGGGAAGGGATTGTCCCCTGTACTTGGCACGGGTGAGGCTGCACCTCCAATGCAGTGGTCAGTGTTGGGCCCCTCACTGCAAGAGGGACGTTGGGGTGCGGGAGCTTGTCCAGAGACGGGCAACGGGGCTGGGGAAGGGTCTGGAGCACAAGTCTTGTGAGGAGCTGCTGAGGGAGCTGGGGTTGTTCAGCCAGGAGAAAAAGAGGCTGAGAGGAGACCTTATCACCCTCCATGACTACCTGAACTACATACTGGGGCTGTAGTGAGGTGGGTGTTAGTCTCATCTCCCAAATAACAAGTGATAGGACAAGAACAAATGGCCTCAAATTGTGCCAGGGGAGGTTTAGTTTGGATATTAGGAAAAAATTCTTCATTGGAAGGGCTGTTAAGCATTGGAACAGGCTGCCCAGGGAAATGGTTGAGTCACCATCCCTAAAAGTATTTAAAAGATACATAGATGTGGCACTTAGGGACATGGCTTAGTGGTGGACTTGGCAGTGGTAGGTTAACAGTTGCACTCAATGATCTTAAAGGTCAACCTAAACAATTCTATGATTCTATAATTTTCACTCTTTTAGAGACAGAACATGGGTACTTAGTTTTAACAGTAGATGGAGGTGAACTTCCTCTCCACATTGAGGCATTCAGAGTTTCTGGAAACATCAACTCCTGATGATTAAAGTAAGTATATTAATTCTGTCTGTTAACCCTCGGGTCTATCAGAATAAGGATTGTAATTCTATCCAGTGTCGAAAGAAAGGCTGGCCCTTTACTAATGAGCATACTTAAATCAGGCATCATTCCACAGTCTCTAATATAATACTCTCAACACCCAAAAGCATATGAAACCTGTCAAATGTCCTATCTGCACAAAGTAGTATTTTTTTCTACTTCCTGATTTCTGCTTTTCATTAACAATTGCCTGAATTCACCAGGATCAAATTCTGCCCAAAATACATATCACAAAATAATTAATACTTACGGTGTGTTATAGAGATGTATATGTGAGAAATATGTAAGGTTAAACTGTTTTCAACTAAGCTTTTGACTCCTATGAGACTCTAACCAATTAAGTTTAGCTTAATGGCTTAAGTTTGTCAGTATTTTGAACATTCCATGGACATGTTTATATTTGGGAAAGCCAGTGAATGAAAATTACCACTCTATGAGAATAAATACTATTGCTACTGCAAAGCAGGAACTGTTCAATTTCTACTGCAGCTTTAGTGGAAATACTGAGTTTCATTGCAACCTAGCTGTACTCTTGACAGCATTATCTTGAAATTAAATATGAATGAATGGAGGAAATGAAAGCCTGCCATGGTTGTTGCATTCTCTGCAACTTAAAGATGACCTGCAAAATTAAACTGAAAACAGCTCAAGCATAGACTGTCATGTTATGGATAGGTCCGCATTGCTGGAAGAACACTGAAAAAAACCAACTATTCATGCTAATTACTCAGAGGAAGTATCTCAGCAAGATTATAAATCAGCTGTGTGAAGGACATATTAACAATTTTCATGCCACTTAGTCATTTAGGAGGGTTAACCATGTTGTGTCTATACAACTCCGTACTTCTCTTTGGACAGAAACAGATGGTATCAGAAAGGATTCTGGAGTTCCTTTTTCCTTCCCCCCTGGGAAAGGAGCTGTTAGCTAAATTCTAGCTGAAACTTTTGAATACTTTTAATTAAAAAAAGATTCTGAGCATGAGGATAAGATTGTGCAGCTCATGCTATTAATGCATTCACTAAAGATGTGTAAAATTGCTCAGCATGGAGGGACAGAACTAACCTCTTCTAAAAAAATGCCCTGGCCACCAGTCAGTATGTAGAGTGATCATCTGTTCTTGATCATTCCTGATGATGTCTTCTTGTCAACCTTATTGAAAGTATTTAAGTACTAATTCCAGTTCATTTACTAAAACTCACATTTCATCTGCTAACTGGATTTCCTGGAAGTGCAGGCTATTCATTCTGTCTTTTTGACTCTATGAATAATTAAATTTTTACAACCCATACAGGAGGAAGCACTGATAGTTTAGAGACCCTGACTCAAACCCATTGTTCAACTGAGTTCAAGCAAGGTTTTAAACTTCATCTCTAAAGATACTATTTTAATAACTGAGATTTACGTGGTATTCAGGATATTCAATAGTGGAAATCCTTCCAAGTAATTTATTGGAACACTTCCAGTTCCCATACAATACATAGATGTTCAATGAACCGAAGACAAAGCAAATGAAATTGATTATTCACATCACCTCCACAGGGATGAGTAGGGAGATTTTAGTATAGTGCAAAGCATCAGGAACGACCTCTGACTCTGGCCTATTTCAGTGGGTTCTGGATGCTGAAAAATAGGCCACGGAAAGGCCGTTCCTGGAAAAGAACCATATAAATTATATGAAGGTGGAAGAAATGCCATGCAATTGGAATTTTATAGTTCAAAGTTCCCAGTTCATTGAGACTTAAAGAAAGCTCTTCTCAAGCATTTAAGTAATGTAAAAGGAGTAGAAAATGCTAAGTATGAATGTGTTTTTCCAACCACAAATTGATGGTTAGATGATGGAGCCAAAGAATGTAGATGTACGAACAAATTCAATTGGATAAGGAGAGTTAAGAAGTTGTAAAGCATCAATTACCAACATTTTGTTTAAAGTACACAGTACTTGCTGCTTTCCACTATCTGCTTCTAGGCAGTCTATGAAACCAAAGACATGAAATTCAAGTAGTGTATCACCATCTCTTGTCACTGGATTCCCCTGCATCCTGCGGCAACAATATTCACAGCTGAGAATCAGGGAGATCACAACAATTCTGGCACAAAACAACTCTGTACCCCTGGTTAGGCACAGGATCTGAAGAAGTGCCTTCACTGTCTGGTCTTCTTATTGCTATACAGCAATGATGTGTTTCAGCAGTGAAGGGTACAACCTCACCAGAAAACAACTGAGTACAAATACTGGCCTCTGACCTTTTTGGCCCTGAACAAAAATAATTCACAGAATGGGATCAGAATTTTCATTTGAAGATCTCGAAGATGCACAACATGAGGGAAGAGACAATTCTGATTTCATGAGCTGCTTTGTAAGATATAAAACAAAGGAAACCAGACTTGGGGGGGCAACAAAAAGACTAAAGAAACATATCCTGAGTTCAGAGGTAAGGTTGCTGCCTTGTCTAATCCCTAAGCAAGATTGTGTGTATCTTGGGTGAAGGTCACAAGGCAGGATGATAATGTATTAAAGGCAGGATACCAATGTGTTATTTACTAGCATGTAATTACGAAGACAACAATCCTGGGTTCTGGCTTGTACATATTCTGGCAGAGCCTGCTCTAAAAGTCAATTAGAATGTAATTAATTAGATTAGTGAATCAATTAAATTGCTAATTTAATTGATTACAGAATCAATAAATCTTCACTTGAAGACAATGTAGTTGTAATTATAAAATTTTAGACTGTGCAATTGAATAAGTTAAATACATACTGCTTGAAAATTTGGCCCAATAGAAACTTTAACTTATTTATTGTAATTGTTTTATACATTTCATATGTATAATAATTAAAACTTAATATAAAAAGATGCATGATACATTTATAAGAATTAATATAATGTATGTTTACTACAGTCAGCAATAATTAAGTTATTAATTTAAAATTTTGCTGTTTATTAGATTTTTAAAAGTAATTTGCCTTAGTTTTCTCAGGTACTGCTACATAATCACTAAACTACAGAGTAGTAGGTACTGCTGTTTGAATGAGTAATCAATTTTTTTCTAATAGTTTGGGGTAGCCATGATTTTGATCACCCAGTTACTTGTAAGACTCCATTTTTAAGATCTGGAAACATCTAAAATGTAGTGTTTAATTACAGCAACTGATTTAGATACTAAGTATCATCAAATATGATAGCTCTATCTGTAAAAAAAGAAAATAGTTGCCTTTATAGCCTACGCAACACCAGAAACTCTATTTTTCTATCTAATCATATCATGAATATGTCTGAAATCCCTTGGAGTAATTACATTAAATAGCACAATATGCTTTTGAACACTGAAAATACCTAGCTTTCTGACTTATGTTGTGCATCCGAATTCATAGTACTGCAAGAAGCAATAGTTAGAATATCAAAACCTGCAGTATTTATTAATATCATTGTGTTTGAAAACCCCTGGACTATAAATTGTTCTTGGCTTAATGGTGCTTATATGACTTACACATAACCCCTGTACCATCTCTTGCAGTACAAATGCAGACATAAAAATAAAAATACCCCCAGTTTCTCTCAAATATAAGAATCACTTGAGAGAATGAAAGATATATATGTGCTGTCCATATGGAAAACATGCTTATCAAAGAACCACTTACTCTTCTGCAAATTGTCGTTCAAGTTTATGTCTATAAACACAGTCACTTTTTTTGACTCGTGACTATTGTGTTGTATGTATGTTGGAGGTATTGGTATAGTCATATCATGTATGACGGAGGTATTGGTCTTTTCAGAACAGCAGCTCTCAGATTGCTCTGTCCTACAGTCAGCACTATTTCTGGATTCCTTAACAATATTAACAATAACACTTGAGCTCTGATGGAATTATTCAGGGCACTCTTGGAAAAACATCTTCATAGCTGTCTAGGATATAAGCCCTGAAACAAGTTGTTATCCACTTGGAAAAATTTTTGCACATAGACCATGCCCTTTTTGACCTCTCTGAAATGGACAGAAACAGGCAAGTAGATCTTCAAATGGCCCTGGTTCTACCATTGTAGTAAGACAAAAATTTATTGATATCCAAAGTTTGTAAGCACCTCATCCTTACAACGATGATGCCTAATGAAAAAAGCAGGGAAGGTTTCTCCATTTCAGATGGAATTCTCACTCACTCACTAGACTCTGAGAAACATCAAGACTGTAAGATGAGAAAACGCAGGGCATCTAAGACTGGTGAGTGCAGACAGAGAATGCAACATGTGTCAGCACTGTGAAATAACTAGTATAAGATCTCATAGCTCAAGGCACGCGAAGAGATAACTGGCTCAGATATGGGAAGGGGAGGACCTAATACTCTTCTCCAGGTAGGTTTGCCCAGTCAGACTTGGCTGACTGTTAATAACTTACCCAGAATCCAGCTCTGAAGTAGAGAATATTGTCTATGGCTCAATATCCAAAAAAATTATATGAAGAAAAATATCAGGAAAATGGCCAGTATTCTGACACCAACAACGGACAACTTTTGCTGTGCTGTAGTGAAAAGAACCCTTTATGCTGTATTGGCCTTAACTCATATTGGATCGTAAGGGAGAGATCAAAGGAAGGAATCGTCATTTCTCCAGTCAGGGAACTGGGAATGAGTGGGCAGCCTCAGTGCTGAAGGAGAAAGGTTGGTATTTTTTTTGTGACTGTGAAAACAAGCGTCAGTAACTTTCCAATAGAAGAACAGCTTTTAGAATGCCACTTTTGGATGCCTGCTCATGGTCCACCTAAGTGAAACAGCTCAGGCTCTCAGCCAACACGTTAACTAAGTCCAGTGGTGGAATTCTCCAGCAGGCAGCTAAGCAGCTGCTATTCTGGACACACAACACCCTGCAGAAATGCTGAGTGCCACAGACAGACTGAGCAGTTGGATAGCGGCCTTCTAGCACATACAGAAATTTTCAGAAAGTCCTTTGTTTTATTAATAAAAATAATCATGAGAGATGCAAATTAATCACCCCTTCAGAGCAATGCAAATTCCAAAATTAATCTGAGTTTTTAAATGAAGTTATTTAACTACATAAAGTAATTTTCTTTTTCATATCATAAAACATTCTACAAAACCTTCTTTCTCCTTAAGAGGACCTACAGGAAAGATAGGGAGTGTAGTGAGAGGATGAGGTTTAATGGTTTTCAACCGAAAGAGCGTAGATTTAAATTGGATATGAGGAAGAAATTCTTTACTGTGAGGGTGGTGAGGCACCAGAACAGGTTGCCCAGAGAATCTGTGGCTGCCCCATCCCTGGAAGCGTTCAGGCCAGGCTGGATGGGGCTTTGAGCAACTTCATCTAGTGGAAGGTGTCCCCGCCCATGGCAGCAGGGGATGGAACTAGATGATCTTTAAGTCCCCTTCCAACCCAAACCATCCTATGATTTTATGATTCCCCTAAAGTGAATTGAATGAAGCCTTGATTACCAGAAGAAAAAAAAAAAAAAAGAAAAAGACAGTGTAACTCCTGCTGAAGCAGGTCTCTATTCCAAGAATCTTCCTGACTTCTGTCACAATACTGGAAAAGGAGTGGTCAGTATAGTTACTGGGGGGAGTAGAGAAATAGTGACAAATTTAATGTCATAACTAAGGGTCACATCCTTAAGAATTCATATACCAGAAGCAGCAATGGTTCAGTACTTAGATAACCCGGCCAATTCATCAGCAGAGTTAAGAAAAGATAGAAAGGAAGGAGAGAGTGATGCTGGGACAAAGGCATGGCTTCTTAGTCACACTTGAGATATGCAGGGTTCAAGAGGGCATATGACTGTGGAAATACTAGGTGATTTTTAAGTAAACAGACTTGAAGCCTGTACCTCTGGACCCAAATGAGGAAGAAAGGAACCTTTAAGGTTATCATGAGGACCTGATGCATGACAGTTGTACCATGAAGAAAAGGATTCACTTGTGTCACGTGATAAATACCAAGACATCACAGGGTAACTTTAAACTACTGAAACTACTTTCTCTTCTGAAATAGGCTAGGCTAGAAGACTGAAGTGGCTGGGTTCACAACGATTGTATCAGTGACATATCTACAAAAGCCTGAGGGAAAGGTCCAGAGGAAAGAGAAGTTTCTCAAATCCCCACAGCCATAAACTCTCTCCCATGAACGCACAGCAGCTTTTCCACAAATTTCTATACATTCAATTACATGGTAACAATATTGACTCTCAGTGGAGAAACTCTGAAGCAGGTACATTTCCCTAGAATATTCATCAATTTCATGTATTTTCTAGATCTTTTATGCAAGGCTATAGGAAGGAAAGGGCAGACTGAAGCAGAAGATTTTGAAATCCCGAAGATGCATTTGATGATCTTCTCCTTATCATCCACTGAGCAGTAGACAATACAAAGACCTTTCCCTGAAGTTTGACAGATATCAGAAGGCATCAGTAATTAATCAAACTTCTATTTGGTGCAAGCACCCAGAAAGCAATGAGATGATATGCAATACTCTGTAAATGCTACTGGAGGAGAAAGTGACGCTCTTCATAAAGTCTCAGCAGAATTTAAAGTTATCATTGTACATTTAAATACAGGCAAATTGTCCTTTTGGGAAGGTGACGCTGAACGGAGCTTCTGATGATTCTCGTGGTCGCTAAAGAAGGAATTTATGTGGAGGACAGTGTTGCAAGTGCAGGAAAAGGCTGGAAGCATAAGACTCTTATATTCTATTCATATTATTCCGATATGAAACAGTGAGCTCACATCAGCTGTTATGCTGATTCTTTCAAGCAAAATATGTTGTATTGCTTTCCTCCTATGAAACAGCAGCTCTGAAATTGAGATGCAGAATTTAGTCATCCAAGGAGGAACACAATGTGCTGGGAGTAACCACAAGTTATAGTAGATTGTAAATTGCAGACTGCTTAGATAATAGCAATGAAAGATACATAAAGCATTCCATTAAGAAGTAGACTGTCTGTCTGTTCTTGCCTGGTGAGCACAGGGAGCTTCCTTCATATGAAAGGAGAGAAGGCATACTGAAGTTTATTCTTATTTCCTACAGATACTGTTTCCTGGATGCCAATTTTATGGAATTTGCCTTTTTAAATATCCTTTTAGCACTTGGAATACTCTTCCAGCATTAGCAAAATAGCTAAATGCACATGAAGCTACCAAGTATTTCATCTTGATGGTAAGGTTCACGACTTTCTGAAACTACTAGGAATTATTTTTTTATTATATCTGTTCTTTGGGCATAAAAGATATGAGAAATGAGCCCTAGCTTTAGCTCAGGAAATAGCCTCCATCCAATAATATACTTTATTTGGGTATCAATATGATGTATTCCTGTGCTGGAAATTTGCTTATCACAGAAATGGCAAAATTCAAGACTGTCCTGGAGGGAAGGCACTGCTAGAAAAATATGCAAAAACATGGGGGGGTGGGGGGTGGAGCGCGGGGGGCAGAATAATAAGGAGAAAGGAAACAGCATGTGGCTAAAACTGGAATAGTCATTCTCCATCAGCTTTACTGAAATGTAAACAAAAGAAGCAGGAAAAAGAAATGTAGAAATAAAGAAAATAAAAGGGAAAGATGAAATAGTTTAAAACTAAAAGCAAAGAACCCTATGGAAAAAGTCATGCAGGCAAAACTCACAATGAGAGTGCTCTGACTCAGACAAATACTTCAAAAGAACTGAGGTCAAATTGTTCTTTCGCTGTTGCACTGCTGGCATGAAAGGAGGAAGGGGCTGCCCTCTGCACATTGCTGAAGCAGTAAGAAAGACTTCACTGAATACTAAATATCCAATTTGAATCTATATATGGGACAAACATTTAAAAAAAATCGAAGTGCAGTAGGTGTAAAAGCTGTCTCCCCAGTTGAACGCTTTAAGAAAGAAGTATGTTAGCACAACTGTCAGTCATTCAGATGAAGCACTGAAGACCAATGCAAACTGACCAACATTCAAACCCAAGAAGCATTAAAAGGAAGTTTCAAAATGAATTTAATAAAACTTTCTTTGACAAATTTCAGTTGTGGAAAAAACTACAGTGGCACTTCACAGTTGACACAGCATGACTGGTAGAGAAGTCAGGAGGTTATGACAGTACTTGGAGCTCAGGGCTGGCTACTTACATTGTCAAATAAGCATGAGCTAAGGAATCATAGATAAGAGGTATAAAAGCAGTACACTAGCATTTATTAACAAGTTTTCATATTAATAGAAGCAGCATGCTGGAACAACCAGTGCTTGATTACAAAGTTTTTCACTAGTCTCTGTTGATAGGAATTAAAGACCTGAATAATCAGGATTTTGGACTTAAGATGAAAAGACAAAAATTTGCATCTGAAAAACTCACAAATCATTCATCACTAAATAAATCTCATCAATTTTAGGCTAGAAGATCAAGTTGTTGGTAAAGTATCCAATCAAACAGACAAAAAAATTGCAAAACCCAGGAACTCAAAGGTTCCTCAAAGCAGGTCCCTTAAGCCTTGCATTTTTACTTAGATAGCCTAAGCATTTAAAATGGCAGTAACTATGTATATGTAGCAATCTTGATTCCCATTCACACTGCTTCACACTGCCCTTTACTTTTGGATGTATTTTTCTAATGGAATCTGCTGTACATACATTGTTTATCCTTATAATTCCAGTAATAACTGCTACTCAAGATATTTTGAAAACCTACTCCAAATAACAGCCTGGCACCATGTTTCATGCTAGTCATTTTGTTCCATGAAAACCTTAGGTGCAAAGGAATCCAACTTAATCCACTATTTAATACACCAAATTAATGACACTTTTAAAATCTATATCTATATACCTTACTACTAGATCAGGATGACACTTGTAATTAAAACTTTATTTCCAAGTACAGTTCACACTTTAGAATGTGCTAACTGTTGTTTCACACTGTTCAAGCAGTCAAACTGCCCTGAGCACAACTTAGGCATTCCACAAGTTAAAACAAGAAACAATTGCTTTTTTAATAAGCTATGGGAAGTAAAAGAATAACATAAGAGGGGCAGGCATCCACATACCTTCAAAACAGCCTCTGTTTTTGTGTAGGTATTTGATTACCTTAGTATATACTTTAGAAGTCCAAAGAACTGCCTAAGTGAAAGTAAGAGAACTAGTTTAAAATCACTGTACACGTTAGTACAAAATTGTTCTCTATGCCATAATCACCATTTCTTTGCCTAATTATTTTAGTGATAATCCCCTATCTTAAATAGGCAGATGTGAGCACCAGAGTGGCTTGCCTATCTCCCTGCATGCTATAGCTGATGCTCTGACAAAAATAACAGATTTCCTGAGTTCTATCAGTTGAGATGCCATTTTTGACCAAATGTTCCACCTAGCAAAGCGTGAACACACAGAGAATCGGGAAAGCAGATCTCAGGTGTTTGTTGGTGGCACTCCAACCATTGTCGCAAAATCCCAGATATTAACTACACCTTCTAGATCACTGTTTCCATCTTGGTCCCTTCCAACCAGCAAGAAAGCCTAAGTTTTGCCAGACAATATTAAAATCCCGACTAGACTAGAAATATCTAAGTTTCTGAACTGAATCATAGGTTTCAAACAGCTGGTTTCCAAGTTTGGGCAGTTCTGACCTAAATCTTCACCCCTTTCATCACTCTCCGTTCTTTCATATAGGACTCTAATACAAAATCGGTCCCCTCTTTCAAGCTTCTATTTTCTGTGCATTTAATCCCTTTCTACTTCATCTTTCCAGTTTCGATTCTTGACTCTCTTTATAATCTCCCATGTTCCTTCCTGATGGCTTCAACTCCTATGTTGATGACTGCTGTGACCCCTCAGATGAATATAATCTCTCTTTATCAGACTTACAATTATGCTTCAGTGTTCATAGTCAACAAATGGCTGTTCATTGTTTTGATTAGCTTTTCACCTAGGTCTATATCTAGCCTTTTGTTATTAGCTCTTCTTTATCCCTACTAAACTCTCACTGTGGTATCACTTTGACAGAATCAGTTCGTTTGTTCACATATGACTCTTCATTATTTCATGACTTTCAGATCGTTGGTTGGTACTGATGATTCTTCCATCCCATTCCCTCTTACTAGTCATTAGTTAGCAATTCTCTCCATCCTTCTAAAGAGTCTACAGTCTTGTTCCTCCTTTCCACTGTAATGTTCATCTTGCACTCTTTCAGCTCCGTATGCTACCAGCCAGATATTTTGGCCCTAGGATGCCAGTAGTACACCAGTGGCCTGCTCACTTGCTCCGTGACAAATTTGTTCTCTCATTTGAATGGCTAACCAAATTTATTTCTCAAGCTTAACTGACTTTTGTCTCCACATCTCTTTGTTGCCTTTATTTTTCAACTGACTATTCCATTTATCTGAGTCTCTCTGTGTGTTAATTACAAGAAAACAAAGATAACATCATGCAACATGAAATTCATCATCCCCTTAGCATTTTCTCTCTGATGCCTTCCATTTTTGCATTTCTGTCCTTTCCAGCAGTAATGAATTTTTTACTGTCCTCTCTTCTTCTGTATTCTCTCTACCTTACACCAGTGACATAATTTTGTCCTTACTCCTGATCCACCTGCTTACCCCAACTCTCTTTTTCAGTCTCTCATTTACCTTGAGATTTTTCCCAGAAAGTACACTGGAAATATATTTTGCCTTTCTCACCACAGAAAAAATCCACAACTTTGACACCACTGGCCCCTTCAACAGCCCTGCTATCCTTTTGCTTCTAGACTCATCAAGCACACTACTTAGAACTGATCGTGATCATGAGCATCTACCTAGTGCATGTTACTGAAACTACTCAGAGTGCATCAAACTGAAAGGTCTATCTAGTCTAGTAACTCCTCCCTAGAAGTGGCCGAAGTAGATGCTTAGGGAAAAAAAAAAAGTGTGAGTACAGCTACTGTATCTATGCTAATGACTGACAAATCTACTTTTCTGTTTCAGACTTCTCTCTCCTTTCAAAACTAAAACATTTGTCTGCTTCTGACACCTTTTGTACAGATCTTACCGTACATTTAAGTTCATTAAAATCTCTAAGATTTTGATGCCCCAGCCTTCCTCAAGCAGTACAGATTCATCCTCCAATTTATGAATCTGTCATGTAACCCAGGAATTAAATGTACATATCTATTTGAATCGGCCTGTTCACAGTATTTCTAGAACTTGCATGTCCTTTCCGTGTAGCATATCTAAGACTATTCATACATTAAAAATTAATTTCTCGTCCTCGCTTTCATCTTATGTCTCAGTTACTGTAACACAGCTTTTAAGCTCATGACAAATGTAATTTTCTCAGCAACCACAAGACTGCTTCAAATACAATTTTTTTTAGTCTCCTACTTTGACCATGTTACTGCCCTTCTTTCTCTGCTATGCTGGATCCTCTCTTCCCCATCACATCAAATAAAAAATATTCGACTTGATTGTTTAAGTCCTTCCAGGCTTTTCATGCCATATTAATTACCTTCTAATGACTAGTCAGATAATGAATCTCATTTCTGTTCAGTTCACGATACCTATCTCAGCCAAGCGGTTTATTTTCTAATAGCCCTTCCATACAGCCTTCACACTCAAAGGGTGTCTGCAAAGCTTCATTCTTTTCTTTTCAAGAGGCACCTTAAAACTCATGCCATTTGAGATGCCAAAAACTCAATGATAGTTAAAAATCGTTAGTGTACAGACACCGCTGGTTTTACATATCCCCATAGACTTGTCCCTTACCCCTTGTTCAAACTTCTTTGTAAATGGTCCGAGACTGGGACGATCCTTTTTGTTCTTTGTGTACATTGACATATTGAACAGCACAATGTATTCTCCTGATCTTCATTACAGGCAATTTAACAGCAGCAACATTAGTAGATTGTTGTTAGTACATAGTGTGGTTTAAAAAGCACAATCAGAGATTTGAGCCTTCTCCCTTTCCCCTTCTTAGTTATGCCTGCAAAGAGTAAATGCATTCATCCGACTGAGCAGAGTCATTAGCAATTTACTAAACATTCATTATGCATATTTTCTGGACACTGGCCTCCATACTGAAGTATCTGAAGAACTTGACTTTTGCACTTTTTAATATAACATGCATGTACGTACACGCAGTCTGCTATAGTCTGGCTCATGCTTATCTAATTGATGCCATTGAGATTACTCACATGAGTGAGGGCTACTTACATTAACAAGAGTTGAAAAATTGAACCTGTAATTCATGAAAACTGTTAACAAGAGTAATTTTTATGCTGAACATGTCACATGTTAGTAATCGCAATTTGGGCCACTGAAAACCACTGAACTCATGAGCCACATTCCATCTCCAGTAACTACATATTTGCTTAAATAATACTAAGTACAACCTTAATTTATTGTCTACATTAAGAAATCAGACTTGATAATTAAGAATTTACTTTTTAAAATAACTGCTCTGTGATTTTCCTGATGTCAGAAAAGGTGTTGAATTGCTACACAATTAGCTTTTAAATTAGCACACCAATCTACTGTATCACTTTTGGAATGGGTCCAGTTCATCTAGAGTACCGGAATATAATGTTTCAGTGAACAGAAGCACAGGATATATTAAACATCTAACAGAATACTATTTTATGACAGACTACAGTAACAGTCTGGAAAAGGCTTTTCTCTAAATATCTTTATTGTTCACCTTTATAGAAATGATAGGGTTTAGCACCAAAGTCTATTTTCTCAGCCTTTGTATGACTATATTCCACTTTAAACAGTATTTTCAAATCTTACAAGAGAATTTACATTCTTTCATATACATTCATGCCTAACTGCAAGCCTACTGAACTAATTTGCTAACAGCTTAATAATTAAAAAGCAGCAATAAAGCAATCTGTTTACATTTCCTTTAGGAAGGAAATCTGTGCAAATTATAGAGCTTAACAAACAAATATAAAAATATTTCTGCTTGTGCTTTCTTTCTCTTTGTTAATCTAAAATGTAATTCTAAGTGGGTTTATCTTGCAAGTCGGACATTTAAAGTTTGTCCCTCTTTTTTAAGTGGCTTCAAAAACCTTCCAAAACTCCCTGCTCAAAGCATCAAAGCAATATTTATTCCAACTCCCTTCATTATAGTTTTGGAGGGGTTCTAGTTATTAATATAACCTTGCCTATTATGGGATCAAATTCCACGCCACCGTAAGGAGCAAGTCCAGCAACACGAACATGCGCTTCCATTAAAAGACTAGTGCAATTTTAAATGTCTTTCTGATAAGATCCTGAGAAGGATACCGAAAAAAAATCAAATCTGCATTTCTTTGTGAAACACCGTATCAAACGTCATCAACTTGTTTATATGTCCAACCTCCACTATTAGCCCATCGATTAATTTGCTATTTTTTATGTTTTAAGACCTATTCCTATATTAAAAGTCTATGAGTTTCCAGGATCAGGCTCTTAAAAGTGAATTAGGTGGTAGTTGCTGAAATATAAAAAGTGACACTGGAAAAATTTCTATTGGAATAGTCACTTACCATAATAAATTTTGTTCCTTGAATGTACTGCCTCCAAAGAGGCCCCCCTTTGGGATTACTTTCCCTGCCATGAAGCAACAGAAACCATAGAAAATGTTAGATATTAAATGGAATATTCACATCTATTCCAGTGTACTGGAAGAAAACATAGAAAAATCTCCTATTCTTAACTCCCTATGCATTGTTCCATTCCATAAATACATGATGCAAAAGTAAACCTGAGGAGCTAGCGTAAATCTGCATAGAAAAAGTTATTTTGGGAAACAGCATCCTTGTTCTCTTTTATGACACTGCCTACACAGATCTAATAATTAAAGACTGGTAGCGATTGAGAGCATGGACTGAGGCAGACTACTAGCTGTAGAGAGAGTGAACTACTCCTGTCCAAATATTGTATCTAATGTAATATAAGAAATCTTGCTTGCTTGGGAACTTTAAAGTACATTAATACCACAATGAAGATGTAAACTGCTTCTGTGTTGAATGGTCTAGGCCTTAGCTTTCTAACAAACCTGGCCGAAAAGTTACCTTAAAACAGGCTTTTGTGTAGTCAAGCAAATGAATCAGAACGTGCCCAAAAGCTTAAATCAAGACAGCTGTTAAAAATGGCCAATACTATCATACTTAACAACATGGGAGAAGAGCGAGGGCATTGTAAGACTGATCACCCTTATAAAAATAAACAGATGGCCACAGTTTTGAGACTTCCTTTTAGATTCTGTAACTACAAAAGGAATATTCAGTGTAGGAAAATGAGAAAGGTACTGCATGACCCTTTGGGTGTCAGGAATGTATGCCTAACATTATTTGAGTATGCAACTCCATGAAAAGTTTTTGCATGCTGTTTTTTCAAGAATAAAAAAGGATAGACTTAAATAATTTACATTAAAAATGAAAGATGGGGTTAAGAATAAATCAAGTACTTTTTAAGCTATTGAAAGAGAAACACGAATCTAGTTCCCACCCCTCCCAAAAAAGTGCCATAACTCATGAAAAGAATGGCATTTAACTTTTGGTTCTTCAGTTTCTTTGTACTTCACTTTGGCCTGGCCAAACATTGTTGTCTACTGTGTCACCTACTGATGCTTGCTTTCTTCTTTGCTTTTGTTTTCCACAGAAATTTAATAGCTGTTTTTCAAACTGGGGCTTGGTTCTGCTGTCCACAGATAAGTGTCTAATGACATTTCAGAGGTCCTTTAATATCTCACTTGGCTTCCAGCTGCAGTTCCAGAGTTCCAGCTCATAAGTTGCATCATATCTGCTATCCTGTGTAGGCATTTTGGCTACCTTGTGACATCTCAGAACAGTACTAGATGCCTCTTTGCAGGCAACTGTGTCAGGTCTTTGCTGTCAAAAAAACAATTTTCAGAGACTACCATTGCAAACTGTTGGTAATATATCCTTTGCTAGGACAAGGATGAGATTGTTCTGGATATACAAGAAATAAAGATTTTTTAAAGACTAAAATAAGCCAATAGGATCAAATAGAATCCCATGCCAAACCACCAGATAAAGTCTATGTAGAATCCACCATTTTCATTTTCTGGAGCATTTTCAAATCCATTACTTTTTTACATCATAAAGATTCTATCCAGGAAAGCTTATCAAAAAGTTTCCTTTGTGGATTCACGAAGGAGAAACTTGAAGTCAAACTGGGTCTGAAAGTACTTGCACCTATTCTAAACAGCTGTAAGCAAATATGTCAGTTATCTTACATCCAAGGAATGCTTATCATGCTCACACAACTGCCATTCCCATCCAAGTTTTCTATAAAACTCCAATCAAACGCAGGCACAGAAGAATGACCCGCATCCTCTGGCCTTCAAGAGCTCCACCAACGCTGAGCTCATAGAATCAAAACTGGAAAAAGATTCAATTATCTTACTAAATGTGTTCCTCAGATCTTATGAAATACAATTTCTAGGATGGAATTTTAAGCCTCTAAAGAATTCTGATATGCAAAGTGGTATCAAGGCTTCCCTAACAGATTTGCTGAAGCTTTGAGTTTTCCCTCCCCTCTCCCTGAACACACTACCACTATAATATTCTAACTTCCAGCTGCACGTTGTGATGCTATTAAAAGGGAGCTGTGAAAAATGTTACTGCATGTTTCAGCTTCTGAAACAGCTATTGGTGGACAAACTCAACAGAGCATTTTGCTACTCTGGATTGTGCCAAGACTGAAAAGTCACTTTTACTTTTTTACAATAGATGAATACACAGGCAACAGAAATCTTCTTTGCCTCTCTCCTCTGGACCCAAAGCTTGAAAAATGAATTTCACAATTGAAAAATTGATTTCACAACCTCTGACTGAGTATTTAACAAACAATGAAGGCATGTTTAAAATTTAGAAAATGAATCAGGGAGATTTGAGTTGTTCTGTCATGTCTCAGTATGACATCTAATTACAGAATTTATCAAACTCTGAAGACCATTTCTATGGCAAGCCAAAAGCTAGAAGAATGTAACAGAATCAAACGACTGCACATTTTAATAAGTGACTGGTCGTAAAGCTAACTTCAAGTGGGTGCAAGTGCTAACTGGTGAAGTATACAGGCTCTTCCACTGTATTTTCCAAAAACCTTGAAATAAACCTAAGAATCATTTTGATTTTAAAAATGACTGGAAAGACATATTTTTAAAAACAAACAAACAAATTACCTGGCAAGGCTTTTTCATTTTAATTGCTATAACATGATATCTGTAACAGCAGAGTTCACAGGTCCATGACCCTCTTTCACTTATCCACTTTAACAGGCAAAGCTGATGCGTGTATCGCACTGACCCGTCACAGCGGCACGGATTTAACAATTCACCCTGAAAAGGCAACACAGAAACATTCATTTTAAAGGAATCTTTTATGTACCTGCACATTCAATACCAAAATATTTATAGCTGTATAACAATGAACTGGTCTAAACTTTAATACGTGAAAAAGCATGTATATACTCAAAAATTAAACTGTCTTAAAAAGTCTAAGCGCTTCTAATGAGGCAAAGCCAGAGAACTGTCTATGCATGTACACATACGTATGTGAAACAAGTGAAAGATTACTGTGCATCAAGCAACAGTAGCATTAGCCCTTTCAAATACCTCAAACGGTACTGAAAGTGATTACATGCATTGTTCCAACTGTTATTTGCAGTCATCGCTAGGAGAGAAACAGGTGACGTCAGAGAACCGTGCTCTTGGAGCCGGGCTCCGCACTGTCCAGCTAGCCTGGCAGCACCCCAAATAATGTAACTAAATACTTCCCCCAGTAGTTCATATATTTCTGAATTACATAAACCAGCTTTTCTCTTTCCTCGGAAAGTTATATATATTTTTTAGCTAAACGACAAGACAAGCTACAAAATGCTAGCTATGGATCCACCACTGATATTGTGTCCAGTAATGCAATGACAGAGGAGATACCTGGAGGTCTTCCCAGCACTACCTGTAAGCTAACACTCTCATTTGAAAGTCTAATGGACACCTGAGAAATTCGTATTGTTTAAAGTCCCCGAAGGGACAGCCAGCGAGCGTGATGGCAGGAAGACTACACGGCGTGCAAGCCAGCCATAACATATCTCGGAACGGTCCTGGAGCTCTGCGCCGGCTCACAATTGCCCCAAGCGTTTGTCACACCGCCTCGTACAGCAGCTGAGGCTCGCAACGCCCGCTTCGGGGAGGGCTGTCCCCGCCAGGGCGCCGGCCGCGCTCGGCAGGCAGCACGGCGAGGGCGGCAGAGGGCAGCAGCCCGGCCGGCGGGGCGGGCGCGGGGCCGGCGGGGCGGGCGCGGGGCCGGCGGGGCGGGCGCCGGGCCGAGCCCTGTCCCTGGTGCTGATCGCTCCCCGACGCCCGCCCGCCCGCCGCCGGCCCCCGCCAATGCCGCCTCGGGGGCGGGGGGCGGTGAGGGGACCGGCCCGTCCGCGCCGGGCGCGGGGAGCTGCCCGCCCGCCCCGCTCTCCTCACCTGCTCGGGGCCCTGGAAGCAGATCTTGCAGATGGGGCCGGCCCCGCCGGGGTGGCTGCCGCTGCCGCTCTCGCTGCTGCACACCGAGCGGGTCTCGGGTTTGTCGCCGCCGGCGGCCCCCGCCTCGGCGCGGCCGCTCTCCGAGCCGCCCCTCCGGCCCTCGCCAGCGCTGGGGCCGCCGCTGTCTCCCTCCTCCGGGCTGTCCCCGCTCTCGTCCCCCGCTGCGGCCGGCAGCTCCAGCGGGGCGGCGCGGTCCGGCTGCGGCTCCCCGGGAGGGAGGACGGCGCTCCCCTCGGCGCAGCTCATGCCCGCGCCGGCCCGGGGCATCCGCTCCCCCGGGGCCGGGCCGGCCCGAAGCGGCGGATGGCGGCGAGGGCGCCCTTCCCGCTGCCAGAGGCCGGGAAGGTGACCCGGCGCGGCCGCCTCTCTCCGCCGCGCTCCGGAGCCGCGCCGGCGGCGTGTGCGTGTGAGGGAGCGTGACCGCGTGTGGGTGGCGGCGTGTGTGGGTGCGTGCGTGTGCGTGGGGCTGGGGGCGGCGGGGCGGGGGGGCGGGGCGGGAGGGAGGGGCAGGTCCGGCACGCGCCGGGCCGGGTCCCGCCGCCGGCAGCCGCCCCCGAGCGCCCGGGAGAGCGCGCGCGGGGACCGTCACTGGGTCCCGCCTCCCCCGCGCCGGCGCGGCCATCCCCGCTCGGGCCGGCGGGGACACCGGCACCCTCGGCGGCAGCCGGCGCCTGCCCGGCCAGGCCAAGACCTGCCCCTGCCCCGGGCGGCGGGGCCGCGCCCGCCCTCCCGCCGGCGCCCTGCCCCCGCCCCTCAGCGCCGTGCGCCCCGCGCCCCAGCGGCTGCCTCCCCGGCGCCGCCGCCACCGCCCCCACGGGCACGGCTTAGCGCTGCCGCCGCCCTTCCCTTCGTGGCCGCGGCTCCGACCCCGGCCGGGGGCCCCGGCGGGCCGGTTCTCGCCCCTCGGCCCTGCACAAGCCCCGGGCCCAGCGGGCGGTGGCGGCACGGCAGCGCTCGCGGGGCTCCGCCACCCCGGCACCCCGGCGCAGGGCCCAGCCCCTGAAGGGACACGCACCTACAGGACTTTTTACTTTACCGGGTTTTTCATTGCAGAAGATCGCGCTTGTAAAAGCTCAACAGAACCAATGTGCAACAGTTGTTCTCTGGGTGTGAAACAGTGGTCCTCCTAGTCTTTTGTGGGTGGCTTTTTTTTTTTTTTCTGCCAAAATTCCTTACATCACCTCGTTTTCAAAATTAAATCTGCTAAAGGCATCATGATCAAATAGCTCAAAAAAAAAAAAAAAAAAAAAAAAGAACCTACAGTGGTTAGAAATTCTTTAAAGTTTGGCTGGGGCTGCTAAAGGAAAGTATGTGTGAATTTGTGAATTTCAGCATCAAATATAACACCAGTGCACATTTCATCTCGTGAAAATGACAGCAACTGTCTGCACTGGGAAAGAGAAAGAAATAAAACCTCAAAACACAATTGTGAAGCCATATGCTCTTCCACAGCCACATTTAGATTCCAAGTATGATGAAATCACCCATCTTCTTCACTGGCTGCTTCATACCTGGCCTCAGGATGAGGGTGTACCAGGGTGGCTCAGCCACTGCCCGCACCAGCCACCTTTTGATAGCAGTGGCTTCCTTGGTGTGGGCATGTTATCAGAAGAATGAAGAAGCACAGAGAACCAAAACGGCGCTCGTCAGCCCGTGACCCTGTGGCTGTCCAGCTCTCTGGAGAGGCTCGCTGAGCATGCACCAAAGGCCTGGTCCAGCCCCTCGGCCTGGCTGGAGGCCAGCTCAGGCGGTATGCTATCTGCACAGGAGCAGCAGCCCCATGTTGCGGGAGAGTGATGTTCACGCTAGCTGGGGCAAGGTGCAGTTCAAGCCCTTTCGGTCCTCCTACAGTCTGCGTGTGTTATGGAGGCCAAGTGATAGGTACATTAAGGACAAAACAACACTCGTGTTTACAGCATTGCTCTAAAAAAGCGCATATTCAGAGGTTGTCTTCCTATAGTGGATTAAGAGGTAGTGTTTTCAACTGAAAGAGAGCAGTTTTAGATTAGACACGAGGAAGAAATTACTGTGAGGGCGGTGAGGCACCGGAACAGGTTGTCCAGAGAAGCTGTGGATGCCCCATCCCTGGAAGTGTTCAGGCCAGGTTGGATTTTGAGCAACCTGGTCTAGTGGAAGGTGTCCCTGCCCATGGCAGGGGGGGTTTGAACTGCATGATCTTCAAGTCCCCTTCCAACTTAAACCATCCTATGATTCTACGATTCTACCTTTTCTCATCATCCACTAGTTCCCATTCTCTGAAAACCTTTGTTCTGACAGCTCTGCAATAGCTAAGCCAGTGCTGGCCATTAAGCTTGGCATTAGGACAAGACGCTCCAACCCTGAAACTACTTTTGTTCACAAGGTGTTTGTGAAGTAGGTAAGTAGCATGGATTCATCCAGATTTGGTAATGTAAGACAAAAATTGTCACACTGACAGTGACATTACTTCAGGATGCTGTGAAGGTAAGAAATTCTTCTATATATAATTTTTTCATAGCAAAGTAATATGTGAAGAGGTTGGCAGAGAAACTAAACAGAACTGGAGACAGAATTAATCAAATAAACTAATTCTAAGGAAAGAAGGGGCAATCATGAAAACAAAACAAAACAAAACAAAACAGGACATGTCAGAACAAACAGATGAGTCCAAAATACTGGTTAGGAAAGAACTAAAGCAGAACCAGAAGGAAAAGACAGTGGAACTAAAGTAGTGAAGTGAGAAATGAATGCTAAAAAGTTACTCCTCTGCATCAGAGGAATACAGCGTGCCCTTGCCATTTGCTGTTTGCTGGGGATTATGCCATTTTTCTTTCTCATCCTTTTGTTTGTCAGCAAAAAATCAATAAATAACATGGCTTTTGGAAAGGATAAAAAAAGAAGATAAAAATGTCAACACAGAAATGGAATGACTTCTTAATGACAGGAAAAGAAAGAACAATGTGGCGATAGAGAATAATAGTGTTAAGAATTAAGGTCAATCTTTTCTACTTAATCTGCCCCAAATAAATGTATAACATGACTCTTCAAAGGGTTAACAGATCTAGTATAATTATAAGAATTTTTCTTTCACACATACGTAATTAATTTGGAGAGCTGATTGCAAGTGGGTATGTCATAGACATGAGGTTTTTAATACATCACCTGTTTACATGTCTACCAACAGCTTACTGGCACACTAGCTAAAATAAAATTGCAAAGGCTATCGATCCCCATGTTTCAGCGTACATTAGCATTGTTTGGCATGCTGGGGGTGGGAGGAGATGCCAGCAAATGAGCAGGGGGGGGGTGGTAAGTGTTATATAACACAGCATCCAACCCAAGCGGCGTTCAGCCTTCTGCTGAGCGAGAGAGGGGGGCAGGAGCCAACAGCAAAGATCGAAACAGAAAGAAGAAAAATTTAAAGCAGGAAAGGATATTCTGCTTCGTAACAGCAGTAGTGTAGGTGGTTGGGAGAAAGAAAAAAAAAGAAGCTGAAAAGAGGAATTAATTTGTGATGGGGACAGTGAAGTGGAGCTCATGGGATTTATGTTCAAGCACAGCTTTGCCATGCGCTCTTTGAACAACCTTGAGCAAGTGACCTCCGGTGGGACGCAGGCATCCAGTCACCCAGACACAGCAGCTAGTCCTACCGCCAGCCGGGTGTCCAGCAGCCTCCGGAGGACTGTGGCCATCACCTCTGCTGTCTCTTTTGGGAACCGTGGGGCATTCAAACCGGCACCAGACTTCTAGATGCAGGCACATCTCCCTTAGTCTCTCTGTCTTGTTTTCTACGTAAAACTGAAACAATAATGTTCACTTTCTCTGTTCTTATTCCTGCCTTTTCCATTAGAATTTGCAATATTTTACTGGCAGATTCAGGCCGTATTTGTACAGTCTTGATCTTGGCTGAGGTACCTAGGCATTGTAACAAGGCAAATAAAAGGAATAGTGATACAGATAAAAATAACACCAAGGTGATAAGACTGTGGGACAGTGAAATTAATTGCATTTTCAGCAGGCAATGGAAAAGGCAGGAGAAGTACAACCCCTGAGAGAATGGAAGTTGTCTCTCACCTATTTTACTCTCAGTTCTGCTCCACGTACAGTCTTTTTCCCACTCCACCAGCTCGGCACCGTGCAATTTTTTCCTCTAAATAAACCAACGAGAAGTCAAGCCCATTTTTTTACCTGAGGACAATCAGATGTAGATAGAATATCCAGAAAGAAAAAAACAGAGGAAGGTGTTTGAATGGTGGGGATACGTTCAGAGAATGGACAGAACAGGGTTTTTTGTTATTTTTAAATTATTATCTATCAAGATAAACACTGTAAGTACAGTCTTGTGCACACAGAGGTGTTGGTTGCACAGGAATAAAGGGTAATACTCAGGGGATGTTATAAGCATGGAAGCACTGTGTTACTGCACATTTAGAAACTAATCCCCGCTCTTCTTTTTTCTCAAAAAGTTTCTGTAATGCATTGGTCTGTACCATAAATACAGTAACAGTTCAGTGATGGGTTTGTTCCATTTTGCGGCTTCCTGTATCTCTAAAGAAAACAAAATGATATAGTTTTAAAATATTAATAAAGGAGTAAAGGGAGTAATTTCCAGTGTATTACATTGAAAACAAAAAACCCCGAGATAGCAGAAAGCGAAATCCACTTGAATGATAATACAGACGCATTATTATTCTATTTACTGAATAGCATGTATATGTCCCTTTCAGAATAAAACTCAGGTTAGTGGAGATCCCATGTAAACAAAAATAAGGCATTTCAGCTGTAAACAAATGCCTCAGATTAATTGGAAATGCATTTTACATGTTTAATGCAACACAAAAAGTGCTTCTGAGTAATATCCCCATCTGTCAAATTTCCATGCTCAACTTTATTACACTAAAAGACCTGCACAGATGGTTAATAGCCATGCTAGTGACTGTGTATTATTTGCTGGTTCACTGAATGTGCCTGATTTTTGTTATGAACACACATGCATCCTGCGGTCGAAGTTTTTACAGTTATGTCAACCAATTAAAATCTCATGCGGACAGAAACCTCTTGTCTAATGAAAATCTTTATTTTCATATTGCTCTCTTTCTTTTTTGGAAATGCCTACCTAGGTTCCCATCCAACCCAATATTGCTCGAAACTGATACATCTCTACATTGCAAAAGTGTCTAGTCTCTAGCAGCTACAGATGTTTCTTGCTCAAACCTTCACAGGGTTTTCCCATCTCCGTGGGGCCGTGAGCGCATCCCCCCTCCCAGGCAGTTGGCTCCCAGGTCTCAGGACTAGCTCAGGGACAGGGCAGCCACAGGCTGTCCCCTTCCTTCCTTCTGTGACTGGGCACGGCAGGGGAGCCACAGCCTGGGCCAACCCCTGACCCTGGGAGATGTTTTAAGCTGAGCCTCTGCCACTTGGGCCCTGCCTGAGCTATATCTCCCACCATATCATAGGACATGCCTGGCCATGGCCACATAAACTTGGGCGCAGCCGCGGGACCATGTCCCATCTGGTCTCATCCCCACCCGCAGAGAGGTGCCCAGTGCCCGGGGCTGGGCTCCCCCAGCTGCCCTGGCCACCCGGCCCTGCCATCACCCACGCAGGAGCCCCTGGCACCCCGGCACAGGAGTCTGCAGTGCCCTGACCGTTCTCTGTATTTTCTTTTGTATTTTGCCTTTTCTTCTGTATTGTCCAAGAAATGGTGAATGGCATCCTTGTCCTTTTACAGGAGGCTTCTGAAAACATGCATCCACTAATTATTTTAATGTGCTTTCAGATGCTTATGTGGGTGATCATAGAAAAGTTTAAAATTTTTATTTTAATATAGTTTTCCTTCTTGGAATATTATACCATTCATAATCACTATGTTTTACTTACTGAATTCCCATCTTATTTGCCAATATGCTGTCTTTCTTCAGACCTGCTAATTTATTTTTAAAACATTTGAAACTACCTATGATTAATTTTTCTCCACCGTGAAATATAGCTTACTGTGAAATATAGTCTCCCTTTTGATCTTTAACTGTTTGGAAGTATTTTTTCTTAACATTTTTCCTTGTACCAGTTGTTGAGGGGAGAAAAAAGGCTTAGCATACCTCATTCCAGAATGAAGTAATCTTTGTTTGCAAATAATTTTAGTTCCTTGGTTTATTTTGGAAATAGATCAGCTGTCATGGATTCTAGAGGGCAGCATCACTGAGTTCGGTTTATTGAAACAGAAATGACAGGATGTCAATTAGCTTTTCCATTACAAGTTATATGAACAAAAACTACCATGCAAGGCCAAAGTGAATTTATTTTAGTATCAGCTGAACAGATCCCTTTTTATCTGTTTACAAATAAAAGAAAAATAAACCTTTTTTTTTTTTTTTAACAGGCATTTTTCTTCGATTTCTTTGTCTTTAAGCATCAGAATGACTGTAATATGCGATATAGGGAACCTCAAACCTTGAAAAGTAGTGTTGAGACACCAAAAATAATCTAACAGCTTCCCAAATCCTTACCCGTTGGCTTTTAGCCTATTCTGTATGCCTCCAGTGTATGTCTAACAACTTAAAAAGATTTGAGATGTTCATTCCTGGCTGAGGAAGCATTGGTCTGGTTGTTTCTCACACCATAGGCTGTTCTTGACTGTTTTGTCTCCAAGGGCTCAATCTCATTCTGGAAATAAAAATACGAACCCCTGTATTTGAACTAAAGACCAGATCTTGATGTGGCAGCAGTTGTAAACTTCTGTGTGGTCTAAGCCATAGAAGATGTCACAGCTATGATGAGTCAGTGTGAATTACCTAATCTAGTGTTTTCTGAGACACTGGCAAAAATGCAAACTTCCAGGTTTACCTCCGGTTGGACTGCGTGTTTTGCAGCTCTACCAGAAGTGACCTGTGGATGTTATCTGCTAAAAAGGAGGTCCAGCTCCTGCAGATATGAAACTTTGCTTCCTTGAGGGGTTCCAAAACAATGAGGTAAGTTGTTGGAAGAGTTAGAGATAGAATTTATAATTTCAAGATTGCATCTTGACTGTGCTTTTCTGTGAAATAGTTTTGTTCTCTTCATCCTGCTACCCACCAGCCCTCTCAAAAAGAAAAAAGAAAAAGAAAATACTATCTTATGAGATCGCCCATTATGTATCAATAGCCAAAACTGTGATTCTTTTGATGAATTTGTAACAAAATATACAATAGCCACCACAGGCCATGCTGGATTAGATTAGGAAAGTGTTACATCACTGAAGAGGGTATTCTAGTTCTTACAAAATCCGCTGCATTTGCCAGTTAAATAATCTTGTTTCAGAATGACAGTTATATAAACCAGAAGAAGTGACATCTTTTATGCTTCTCTAAGGGGAAACAGTAAATACTCTCTTCTCACTGATCCCACCCATCCTTGACTACCTTATCGAAATAAGATGCTAGCTAAGTCTGTTTTTAGCTTTTTGGCTCCGTTTCTTCCTCTGAAGACACTTGCAGAAAATGTGAGGTAATGCAGGAGCATGTCATCTGCTGCGGGAAAGGAAAAGGAAATGATTGGGTTTGGTGGAAGCTCATGAGTGTTTAATCAAGGTCTGTGGCTTGAAATCTATAGCAAAGGAAATGCAGGATTTCCTGTGCATTGGTGATCAGTCCTGGAGGTGACCGTCGAGTAGATGTTTACGCAGAGAAGTGAAGGATAGCCTTTAGGAAGGATTCTTTATTTATGGCACTTTGCAAGGGATACTTTGCAAGCAAGGTAGGACAGGGCAAGGACAGAAAAGGGAACCGTGGACACGCCTATGCTGCAGTAACAGCTAGAGCTGGCGTGTGACAAGAGTTACTGTCTTTCATTGAACTTCTTTCATGCGTGTACTCACAACACACCAAGTACACAAAGGGTAGAGCACAAATCCATTGGATACCTGCTTCCTTCACTGCACGCTTTTTGCTTTCACTGCAGGAAGGCATGCTAGGGACAAGCAGATACAGCTTCACACTCGGGGTGTGCAAGGTTACTGAGGTTACTGCAAAGAGAAACTGGACAAAAAATGCTAAAGAGCTGCAGAACCGGTGGTTCATTAACTGCCCCTCCCTGGTGAACTGTGCATTGTCCAGCCTGAACCTGAACACTACATTGAATAAAAGCTGCAGAGATGAACACAGAGATGTGTTAGCTACGTATGTGACCCTTTTGAAGCACAGCTGCAGGGAAAGGATAAACTGGAGGTTAGTCCTGCAACCAGTCTGAACATTCCCTGACTGCTAAAGCTGCAAAATGAAACATGCCTGAGTGATACCAGACATTGTGGAGGCACCGGGACAGGAGTGGTTTCAGATCCAGTGGCAGATACTTCAGTGAAAACTTTGAGTGTACTGATCTGAAATCTGTGTCCTTTGGATGCAAGCTATCATTGCATTCCTCTGAGACATTCACATGGAGCATGCAGATACACTGTAGGACCTATAAGAAACCCATGCCCTTCTGGGGAAGCATCTGGAGGTCTGGAGATCAAAAAGGATACCTAAGGGCATTCAAAATGGCACCAAATACCTACGCGCATGCAACTAATTAAAACCTGAATCAACCACCGCTAGAGAAACAGGAGGTGGGCAAAGTCAGATTGGTCAGACTGCACTTGAGCGCATCTTAACCTCTCGCTATTTCTCTAGACTTCTTGAGAACTAAGGTATTACCGCTCCCACTCCTGTTTCGGCACAGTTCCTTTTCTGTCTGTCATTTGGGGTGGCAATGGTGGAGAAAGAGATACGTGGGCAATGCTAAACTGGATGAAGAGATCCTGGATAAAAACATCCCTAGATTAAGCCTATTTCTAATCATGAATATACAGTTAGTGAGCTTGATCCTTGTTCTCCTGGTAACAAACACTTCTTTCTGGAACAATTGCTTGAAACAGCAAGCAATTGCCTTCTTCTGTACATTTGATTACTAATTTCTTATCAGAACAATAACACCCAAGTCACTTCTCTTCCAGTCCTCATATTATAATTTCATTTCTGCTGCCAAAGCGTGCCTGCCTGGCTTCTGCTTTGTATATTTGATGTGCAGCTGTGGTAGGAAGCCACAAATAGCAGCACAACATCTTTAAGAGCTGCATTTCCAAGGATAGAAGGACCCTGCAGGGCAGCTATTCCAAGGGAGCCAGGGAGCCATCCAAAATGTTTGGGAAGTAGCAAATCACGTTGTGATGAGAAAGGTGCAGAATTAACCAGAAAGTGTTATTCTTCCAACTTTCCCATTGCAGGAAAGAAAGTGGCTTTTGGCCAACTATACACGAAAGAAATCGGTACCCTTTCTCACTAGTTTGAAAGGCAGCTATAGGCTGCTCTAGCTGTGTTATATATTTATGGAGGCATGACAAAGTATGCAAGTATTATTTCATATATTGCACTTTTTTTTTTTTTTTACCTGCTGTAATAGATAAGGGATACTTGCAAAGCAATCAATCTGTAGGATGCCTTAGGATTAACTAAAAGGGTTTTTTTTTCATCATTTACAATAAGGATGGGCACATGGCATTTATTTAACTGAAGAACCTTATGCACTCAAGAGAGGAAGGGAAGCATCCTTAAGCTGTGCATACTAGAAACTAATTGCTATCCCTTATTGTATTCATATGCATGAATATGCAGGGATGTCCATGTCTGTCTTCAGGTGAAATAGGACAGCCTTTATGAAGCTTACATGGCTGGCTGTGGGCTTTTCAAATTCTGGATGCTCCAGAGCTTTCTGTCTCTTTTTAGCCAAGAGCTTGAAGCATAACACTACTTGAAAGATAATCCTGGGTGTTTAATTAAAATCTGAAGAAAGATATTTGAATATGTTACCTTAAATTTCAGCCCTGTATCTATTTTCATCTCATAGAGGCTTCTCCTGACAGCATCGGCTCTTTTGAAATTGGTCTTTCCTTGTTTATTTGTAATAAGCATTTCCAAGTTTCTCTTGATAATATTGCAATGAATCACTCAAAGAGCAGAGCGAGTTGGATTATTTGGTCCAGAGTAAATTGTAATACGCAGTGATTTTTATGTCTGGGTCATATTCACTTGAATCACAGGGAAAATGAGTTTTAGCATCTTTAATAAAAAATGTTCCCTTGGGATACATACCCAATTTGCAATGATTGTCAGTTAGAACAGGTGATACAGATACAAGAAGTTACCAGCTAACCTTACTTAGCACTTCAGAGCTCTAGATCCTGGGAACAAAGTTCAGTGGTACAATTAATTGATCTTTCTGTCTATTTATGTACTTTATATTCTCATGCCTGTATACATTCACTAGTGACTTCGATATCAAACAAAAAACATTGTGCATAAATTCTTATCCAATTGCATGCCATTATTGACTTTTTATCAAATTTATTGCATTCTGAATAAGCATGAAACTGCAGCATAAAAATCTTTAGGGGATTCTAGGGCAAGCACATGAGCAGAAGCCTGCCGTAACTTCAAATATTCATAGGAACATAGATTTCAACAAGCCAGAAAAGATCAAGAGTCCAAATGTTGAAACATTCTGCCCCTGGCAATGGTCTTTAATTATCTTTCAAAGAAAGTTTACATGGCTTATTTCCACACTGGGTCAAGCCTATCTGGGTAAAAAAACATGTTCAAATGCTAGTCATATGGGTGATCTGCTTGTGCCCCAAAGCACTAGATTCGCTTTCCCAAGCCATTCTAATATGCATTTGCTCTTCTTATTGCTCTCAACCACACTCTAATCTCATCTTTGATACTTAGGAGAAAAGTCAACCCAAAAAAATGAGATTCCTTTAGCTAAGTCTTTCCACATTATTTCCCTCTATTTATTTATTTATTTTTCATTAATACACCGGCTTCATTATAGGACATGAAAAATTATAGTGACACAGAGTTTAATTACTGTGCTTTTTTCTCAAGGGAACTTCATTGTAATCTGTATCACTACTATTACTGCCTTAACTAATAACTAAAAGAGGTCATGTTCTAGGTTAATAGCCTGCAGCTGCAATGTAGAAAAATCTGCAGTACTAAATATTGCTGTCTAAATAAACTAGATACAGCTAATAGTGCTATCCAACAACAGTGAGTATTTGCACACAGATGTTGACATTAATCTCAAGTGCCAGTTCATTTCACTCTACTTGACTTTATTGCATTTGCACCTACATTGAAAACCAAATCAGGTCTGGAAACAGCATGTTGGTCAAATAATTCTTTCCAGCTGAGGAATTTCTGAAGGTGTCCAGCTGGAGAGAAAGTTATTCAAACCAATGAGTTACAGGTGCTCTCAGCCATCTTGACAGTCTTTACTTTAGACGCTTTTACACTCACTGTCAAAATAGACTTTGTGAAGACTTCTTCATCTGTCCTTTCAATGGAAAATAAATCACAAATCCCACTTTGACTTCAACAATACTTTAGAATTTTTAACAGGGACACTGATGGTGTCCAAAATCATGCTATACTCAGCACCTGTAGAGTACAGCACAGTCAGTCTGCATTTCCTTCCCTGTCAAACTGAACAGCCAAATGTCTATATATAACTGCTTAGCTATCAGGAGGGGGCTTATAGTGAGAACATTATGGAACAAAAGAATTTTCCTCCTATATCTCCTACATCTAACATGCCCGTCTGGCTCAGTTAAAACATTTCACACAGTTTCTTGCTTGTGTCTTCACCATTTGTTATTATACAAACAAATTGAGTCTTTGTTGTATAACCTGTACATCATGGCCACACTAACACAGATGATAAAGCTACTAATGTCTCTTGCATTTGCATTTCATACATGAGAAACGGATGTAGGAAAGTACAAGAAACTGACTGGAAAATTCAAAATAAAACTTCTATGCCTTAGAGTTATTCTGTAAGGTGGTTTTGCTTTTGGTTTTGATTTTAATTTAGCTAAAAGAGTTATAGTATATTTGGTTTGTGTATTTGTATGTTTTGATGTCTTCTGAGGAAGGATTGCCACCCTTTCTTTGTTTATACAGACATTTTGCAATCCACAATTCCAACTATTCTACGCAGTGGTGCATCCAGAAACTGTTACTGAGATTAAAAAATAAGACTATTGGAAAGGTGGCACAGAATCACACTGAATAAGAACGAATGAGATAAGAATGTGAAGAATGGGAGCTATGTTGGTTATTCATGTGGGATATTCTTCACACCCACTGACAATGGTCCTAAATGAGTCCTGACACTCAGAAGTCCCAGAATTCTGGATGTCAGCTTTGATGATGATCCCTATAAAAGCATGAAAGCCTTGTTACTACAAACCTCTCTGCAAGTGTCTAGCAGAGACTAACAAACTTTGCAGCTCACTGCTTCCCTACACCCCTGCCTCAGCTGCTGCCCGTGTAGTCTGGTCAGAGGCTGGAGACAACTCCAGCAGAGCTGGTAGGCAGACTTAGACCTTACCCACTGCACAGTTTTCACTCCATAGCAAGAGAAACAAGTATGAAATGAAAATCAGAAGGGCACCGCACCACTGATTTTCCTTGTCTTCTGTTTCTGGTATATTTCACAGATTGTGCTTTGTTATTTAAAAAGCACAACTCATTACTGTTTGCAGCAGATGATTTGTCTGCCTTGTTCTTTTCCTTTCCTTCCAGAAATTATTCAAGGCGCACGAAACTATGATTGCCTTCCACTAACAATTATACCAAAACTCCCCCAAAATTATTAAATTGGCATTACCCTCTTTGGGAAATGTTGGGAAAGAGCAATACTACAAGATATGGTTTTGTAGCATGCTATGTAACAAAGCAAGCAAACATGGAGTCTTATATAATAAGATATTTTATCCAAGTAGAGATTAGCATTCTGATTGTCTGAGACATTCAGAAATGCAGCAGAGAGAATAAGATATCAAAAGTATCATTTTTCTGGGCAAAGCACATACAATTGCAGTGCATTATTCATTAAAATCATTGTACCTGGCAGAGAAATGAACACATATGGCATTACAAATTTCCCTTGCCCCCCAGATCCTAATGTAATATTATTTATATGAGCACTTTCTGGTCGTACAAATTAGTCTGTCAGTTTTCAGAACTTTCACCATATGGAAAGAGTCACTTATAACTTTACAGATGTTGCACAGAGCACAGATGGCCACACACACAAAAATGGTGTTTGTAACATTTACAACCCAGGTACTTTGGAAACACCACCATCTTTAACCTTCAAAATGTGCACTCTACTGTCACTGTGCAGCTACTAAGAGTGTAATTAAATTTTCCGTGTGTCTTACAGTGCTACAGTAAGATTTTGAAATCAGTGATAGCAGAAAATAGGAACACAACACAACGTTTTATTTCATAGCTGTTATCCCACAAAATAGTCACGATACTTACGCCCTGGTGCAACAAGGTGGGACGGAAAACATCACAGTCTATCCAAGCATGTATTTGCCTCATTTCTTCATCATCTTGGTGGCATTCTCTGATATATGAGAACTGATGAACCTGCCCCTACAGAGTCCCAGCGTTATATCCTCAGTCCCATTCTAGGGCTCGGACAAAAGTCGTGAATGCCCTGTCATCTTCCCAGCAGAGTTTGAAAAGCCTGTTCTCTCAACGGCACAAATTGATGTGCCCCAGTCTGGGAGTAAATGAACCTCATTGTAGCTCCAAGGGACCTGCACCATCATCAGACAGCTGGTTGACTTACTACTGCTGATGAGCATTGCTAGCTGAGTGGTCAGTGTCAAGGCAAGTACAGCATCATTGCATCCCAGGACACATACTGAACTGGCTGATAAAATTTCAGCATTGTTAAAAATAATCTTTGAGAATTCATGGAGAATGGGTGACATTTCAGATAATGGGAAGAGTAAATATGTTGTGAGCTTTAAAAAGAAAGGAAGAAAATATGGCCAGTCAGCAAAGCTTCTGTTTCTGGAAACAGAATTACTGAAACAAGTAACTAGACAGACTTCTTGGAGGATAACAAGGAGAGAGTAAAAAACAATGTCACTTTTTTTGTGAGAAGAGATTATATCGGAATAATCCACTTTCCTTCTATGATGGGTAACAGACCCTGCAGACAAAGGAAAAGCAATTGCTATCATATTTCTTGATTTCAGAAAGGCTTTTGATGCTGTTGTTCATGACATTCTCCTTGGTAAATTAGAAAACATGATGTACATGAGTCTAGAAAAGAACAGATACAACCCACACTGGAAAATCCATTCTCAGAGACAGAGAGGCTACGGAGGGGCACAGTCAATGTGGAAGTTTGTATTGCATGGGTTCCATGAGGATCCAGTGAAATGCAAGTGATATTCTGCAGTAAGATACTGCAAATTAATTCCTTGGAATTAATTCCTTCCTGGTAAGGGTAAGAATAAGATGCTAAATACCTCTCAAGGTGGTGATATTCTCATTAGCAGAGCTTTTCAATAACAAACTAGAAAAAAAGTATGTTGAAAAAAACACAGGTAAGCTGAGTATTGTAACCTCCTTAACATCAACTTTAACTGGCTGTTTTGGTACTTAGGGACCGGGGCAAATACATCTCGGAACCTCTTAAAGGCTCACTTATCTTAGTGCTCTGACTCTAACCATAAGAAACAAGGCAAATATGGACTAATGCATAACTCTGTATATGCCTCTGTTGCAGTTTCCCAAATTTTTTTAGCCGTTTAAGGCCTGTTTAAGGATTTCTCAGGCTGGAGGTTACGTCTAGAGCTGATAGTTTCTAATGCATTCATGGATTTTCCAAGGCTTTTGTCAGCCTGCTTGTACTTTGACCTGACACCATGCAGAATTACTGAAATCCACAGTTTAACCATGTGTGAAAATGTATTCCTTTGTGTTTATTTTTAAACCTGCTGCCTGAAACTTTCACTGAAGTCATTTAAACCTTATTGTACACAGTAATAGAGGTGTGACTTATCTCAGGCAGAGGTATTGGAGTTACTGCTACTTACCCCAGACGGGCAAGGAAAGAACTTCCTTTGTGTTGTGTTTGTTCAGCCTTTCAAGAAACATTAGTGCACACCTGGTAGCAAATGTCATAGTATCAGCTAAAAATGTCCCTAATTTTTCAGCCTCATTCTTTGCATTTCTTACTCCTGTGTCTCACAAATTAAAGTGTCTCCCTATCTACAGCACAGATAGTTCACCATTCACTAGAGCAGCTAATGGAGTCATGAGTGGCAAGGAGGATCAGTTGTTCATTGTCTTTTCCGAGGCAGGAATTAGGGATTATCAGGTGAAAATAGCAGGTAAGAAGTCCAGAGCAAACAAAAGGCAGCGGTTCTTCACACCAGGTATTTACACTGGCTGTGCAGCTCCTTCCTACAGGATTTTGCAGATGCTAAAGCTTTTACACTGGTTTAAGTGAGGATAAATCTATTTCATGGAAGAGAAATACCTTGAGGATAACTAAATACACAGGAGCCACATTTGGCTTTAGGAGTCCCTGATTCTCAAATGGTTACAGGCTGCAAGTAATACTAAGAAGTATAATAAGCTTGTCCAGTTCTTACACCCTTTGCAAAGCAACTACATTTGATGATTAGCAGAGAGGCCACTGGGCTAGATGGACCTTTAGGCTGACCCCTTATGGCTATTTCTGTTCCTGTAAACTGGCACAAAAGTAAATTATCAAGTAGTATGAAAATAAACCTGCTGTTGGATTTGTCTAAAGACAATGTCTAATAACGCTTTACATATTATTTTCCATAACAGCCTTGCTGTTACAGTGACGAGGCATCGAGTCCTGCCCCCAGGAACCCCAGACATGACCACGGAGAGACACAGTGGTGGTTTCTGTGCCTGAGGCGGCAAACTCGCTCCGCAGCGTGTCTCACAATCTTGCTCTAGTGCTTGTTCAGATCGAGGTGCTTGTTCAAACCAAGGTGCTTGTTCAAACCCAGGTGTTTGCTGCTGGGTGCTGCACCTGCCTTCCCGCCTGCACTCCTGGGAATTTGCAAAGGAAACCAGATGTGCAGGAGGAGAAGGGCTCATCCTGATACTGAATCAGGCTACTCCAAGAAGTTCATCTTTTATATCCAGCCTACATTGTCGGCACCAGGCTTTGTGAGCGATATAACCACTGTTTGCCACATATGACGATGTGTTCTAGCTGGTTAGAAGCCTTCCATCAGCAGCAAGAGCCGGTATCTTGCAGTGTTGACATATCCATAGTTTTGGCTTGCCACAAACAGGTTTGCTGCCCCTATGAGAGTGTTAATATTCCTCTTTGCATCTACTCTATGTCACTTCATTGTACATCTAGATTAAACCTAATCAATGATGAGCACAAGTACTTCTGTATTTGTAATCTGGAAATAGTTTTGCAATACTAATCTGGTGTACAAAATAGTGACTACGCTGCTGCATATTATCATTTCTTGGAAGTAATTTCGGCAGAGCTGTGCAATGAACTTTGGGCCAAGCCTTAGCCCAGAGTTTCGCTCCTGTGCCACTCTACGTGAGGCAGCCATTCACATCGGTAATGGTCTGCCAGAGGCTGATACCAATCAGTGTACTTTCATAAACTTTGAACTATGACTACATGTGGCAGATGTAGGACTGGTCCTGTTCATATTTGCCATAGCTTTTAGCTAAAGTACTAACAAACCACCATCATAATATCAAACTTTTACATTCCAGAAATTCCTTTCTGCTTGCAAAAATACAGCGTTATAACAATTGTAACAGCATTCAATAATACATAAATAATCTTAATTTCATTTTGAGAAACCAAATTTTGCCACTATTTCAATGAGCAACTCCTTGTTTTCTTTTTCATGTTTTTGTTTGGTAATACTGACAGAAAAAATGTGACTGAACAGGCATAGGAATATCAGAACCTGGACCACTATAACTTGTAAGAAACCTAAGCTTGTTGCAAAAAAAAAAAAAAAAAAAAAAAAAAATCAAGATTTGGTATCAAGATAGAATTTGTCTAAACCTAATGCACAGTGGAAATCTAAACGTGACCGACATTTAGAAAAATTACAGCTTTCATTGCTCCCACACCCTTAGACGCTTTAGTTTTGTGGAAAGGTCCCTTACAGGTAGAAGTGCATTCCCTGCACAGGTGTAACACGGCTGCTTGGAGCGCTGCAGACAGACACCGAACTCAGGCGTTACACCACCGAGTTTCACAGCACAGAATCATAGAACAGCCCAGGGTGGAATGGACCTCAGAGGATCATCAGACTCAACCTTGAGAAAAGGTTGAAACAAAAAAAATCTCATTTTTCGAATTGTTTTTCCAACAAGGGGACATTCGAACAGTATTTCCACATTTCATTCAGAATTATCCAAGCTTTATTTGGAAAGCATTGGAAAATGCTGACATTATTAAAAATACGAAAAAAAAAAGTTTATTAAGTATGCAACTGCAGTCATCATATATTACAGCCTAGCGGCCTGAAATCATTAAAAACACATTTCATTACTTTAAATATTTTGGATCAGCTTTCCATGTTAAACATCATCTGACTAAACCAGGGCTATCCATGTAAGAGTTTGCAGAATCTGCTTTACACAGCTCCTGCAGTACTAACCCTTTGAAGACTGCTGTTGTCAAATGCTCTTCCCAGACAACATGGAATAATTCAGTGAGAAATGATGGATGAATGCCAGATGACATAAAGTATCAATGATTTTTTATTCCAGACTTTGAAACATGTGTTAATCGCAAGAAGATGTGTAAAATTGGTGAAAATGTGGAAAATGCAGTCTGCTGGGCTATCCTGTACACTGATAAAATCTATATAGAACTAAGACATGTGTCTTCATTTAATCTTATAATTGCCAAAGGCGGTTCATAGGCCCTCTCCAATTCCCTTCACCTCTTTCCCAAAATTCTTGGGCTGCAAAACCTGGCACGTATTCTGTTCTGCCAATTAGAGCAAGACTTGCAGAACCTTTATGTTCTGACTAGCAATATCCTATCATGTTACACCAAAGATACGACATTTATTAATGCCAGAAGAACGTTGTACTGTTAAATTATATCATCATTGAAATATAGATCTTAGTGTGTCAAAGTTCAAAGATGAGTTCTCCCCATTTGGTACATTTTTATCAAAAGCATTGGATACAAAAGCTACCATTCTGACCTGACAGTGCTTCACATAGGCAGCAAGGACGAAGGTAAGCTTGGTCTGTACTCTGCACTCCTACCTCTTTCACCGGGGAAGTTTTCTCCGAATTGTAGCCATACTGGAAATAAGTATGGAAATTAAAATCAAATCATTTTACCAGACATCTAAGCTTAATCTGAGCAGAAAAAGGTGCAAAGCGGTGAAAGTCTGGGGCAAAATTTCTTTTCATATTCCTGAAAAAAAAAATTGAAATTTATTTTTCTCCTCTCATTTTACTCCTCTTAATCATCACGCTGAGACAGGTCTTCTCACATGTTTGCAGAACCTTCTTTATGAAACCCCTATATCACTGACCCTTTGAAATCTGTTCTTAAATATGTTTTCAGATCAGCATGAAGGGTCTGCCTGTGCAACACTGTTTTTTTTAATTCAAAAGAAAAACTTGTATCTCCTTCAACATGTGTTCAAACTCTACAAGCCGCTGACACCTTCTCCTTCAAGTACAGCTTCTATAGCGTGACCCACAGGTCTTTTCTTCCTCTTGCACTTGCTGTTCCCTTGATTATGGTCCCATAACCAACACAGTGAAGAACTGGCAAGTATAAAAGCAGTGAGCCCAAGGACATCACTCAAGCATTAAGATAGTGCTGCTTGGGAAGGTGTAGAGAAGTGGTGTCTGACCTTACTGAACCACCTGCTTATGAGAATATAGTTTAGCAATAGGCCTTGTGCGCAGGCTCTACCCAGCTCATTTTATCTGCTCTTTGCAGCTGCTGGCAGCCATTGTGACCTCTGCCATGTTCCTACTCTTCTCATTCTCACTCCAAGAGCCAGATCACTTAGTGTCTTGAACACACAGGCATTCATGCAGTCCTAGATCTCCCCCCTCCCATTCTGCCTCCATTCATGGGACCTCAAGCAGAAGTCTCCTGCTCCAATGAGATGGTAACCAAGGGGACATTTTGGCATCCTAACTAGGCCAGTCTGGCCGGTGGTCCTCACAGAATCACAGAATGGCTGAGATTCCAGGAAGCTCTGGAGGACATTTGGTCCAACACCCCCTGCTCAAGCAGGGCCACCTACAGCTGGTTCCCCAGGACTGTGTCGAGTATCTCCAAGGAGAGAGATTCCAAAACCTCTCTGGGAAACCTGGGCCAGTGCTTGGTCACCTTCACAGTGAAAAAGTGTTTCCTGATGTTCAGAGGGAACCTCCTGTATTTCAGTATGTGCCCACTGCCTCCAGTCCTGTCCCTGGGCACCATGGAAGAAAGAGTCTGGCTCCCTCCTCCTCTTTGCACCCTCCCTTCATTTACTTATATGCATCAATAAAATGCCCCCCGAGCCTTCTCTTTTCCAGGCTGAACAGTCCCAGCTCTCTCAGCTTTTCCTCATAGGAAGATGGCCTAGTCCCTTCACCATATGCGTGGCCCTTCATTAGATTCTCTCCGCTACGCCTATGTACCTCTTGTGCTGAGGAGCCCAGACCTGGAGACAGTATTTCAGGTGTCACCTCATCAGTGATAAGCGGAGAGGGAGGATCACCTCCCTTGACCTGCTGGCGATGCTTTGCCCAGTGCAGCCCAGGACACCGCTAGCTGCTTCTGTGGCAAGGGCACATTGCTGGCTGGTGTTCAACCTGGAGCCCACCAGCACCCCCAGGCCCTTTTCTGGAAAACTGCTCTTCAGCTTGGTGGCCCCCAGCATATACTGGTGCACAGGGCTGCTCTTCCCCAGGAGCAGGACTTTGTACTCCTCCTTGTTGAACCTCATGAAGCTCCTGTCAGCTCATTTCTCCAACCTGTCCAGGTCCCTCTGGCCGGCAGCCCGACCCTCCGGCGTGTCAGCCACTCCTCCTGGTTTGTCATCAGCAGACTCGCGGAGGGTACACTCCAAAAGTGTGCCTCCTGGGTGCTCCTCAGCTAATCCAGAGAAGATAAAAGAAGACAAAAGATATCGGAGTCCTTGAAACTGTGATCCTGTGATTTTTCAGCTGCTTTGATCCGTAGTTATCCTTCCCCATATTACAGCTCAGTAGATCCTCACCGTGTTCCCTCAATAGAGAAAGAATTTTTGTCCTTTTTTACTATACTCTTTTTTTCACTCATTTTCTTTAAAATGCATAAAAAGGCTCTTAGTTACAAAAATATGGACAGCAACATGTATATGTAACTATGTAAATGTGTTCCCTGAGACACACGAGAGTAGCTTCTAAAAGCTTAAAAGACAATATTAGGACCTCTGCTAAATCTCTGAAATTTCAGTATGTGTAAGATCACAAGAACAACTATAGCTATGGTGAAAATTAGTAAACGATATAATTATTGCTATGTATTTGATATATGTCACCCTGCTTATTTCAGTCTAAGAGTAACACAAATACTTCTGCTAAGCCCAGCCATACGGATAGATGCTTAAAGTTTTTCTCAGAACAATGCCTTGGAGAGGGGCTATGTGTTCCAGAAAAGGAAGCAGTATTTGCTGAAGTTCTGTAACTACTCTGCTACCTGGCTCTGAATTGCCACAAGTTACTGAGGAAATAAGAGCATATGTAGCTTCCTCAGCTTTTCTTCCAACTTTTCTTCATCCAAAGGGAAAAACACAGTTATCAAAATCAGTTTGCCCACATCCCCAGATGTGGTATTATCCTGCCAAGAAACAATTTCACATGAATTATAACTGATCCCATAGTTCAGATAATAAAATCTCAAGTACTTGAAGGCAACTACTCCAATAGCAATAGGAAGAAGAAGGAAGCAGTTTGATGAGTAGCTCTATCTGAATGTGACTGTGATGGAGTGGTCACTCATAGCCATCCCGAAAGGTGGCTTTTCCGTTGTTAGCAACGGGACTGCTTACAAAGTAAGATGAAACACCACCACAGGGAAACTATTGCTTTAAGGGGAATGAGACCAAATTAATCTGGTTTGTATGTTATTCATTATAAATATTTTTCTCAGCTCAAACCATGGTTTTTACTAGTGCCTCTTGTTAAATCTATTAGAATATTGAGATGATGAGTGCAGCACAGAGAGGAAGCATTACGTCTGGTTTTGTTTGTAAAATAAATGCTTTCCAAAGTTCTGTATGTGAATCCTGGAAAAGAATGGTTTTGATTTTCCCTTGGGAAATGGGCTGAAACATTTTTGTCAATAGGCGTCCTTTTCAGATAGAAACCTAATTCATTCTGGCCCTGCTGAATCGTTTCAGAGCCATGCACCCTGGCAGCAATAATACTGTCAGCTTTACTCTCATATTAAATTCACACTTGAGGAGCTGTAGATGATGAATTTCAGATTGCTCTAACCCTTGATGCTGTTTTCAGATTTTGAGTAAACTAAAGCAAAAGCTGCTTGCTGAAGGAAGTTGATAGAGTCTGTCGATAAGAATCTGAGCCTTGGGGTCATATAGTAAAACATTTAAAAAAAATATATAAGCATTGTATCAATCTATAGGTAGCACAATGGCCTTCCTTTAGGCCAGCTTAAATCAGACATTTTAACCTTCTCTCTTTCTTTCCTTCTAGGTATGTATATGTACTACGTTATATAATAGTTCAGAAATCCTCGAAGAGAACTTATGTTGGGGTCAATTAAATTAACCAAGGAGGGATCTGGTAGTCCAAGTCCAGGACAACTAAGTCATTGAAGTAATTTTCAGTTTTAATCCTAAACTTTAGAAAAACAGTATCTTTATCCAGTCTGGTATGCATTGATCTCAGTGCGGGGTGGGAGGGAAGGCAATTGCTGTGCCTTGCATGTTTATACAATGTCTTGAACATTTAAACAAGATGTGCCTGTTCAAGATGCAAGCATGATTGCTTTATTGCTTTGCACAGTGTCCTTGAGCTCTACATTTACTTTTGTGGAGAAAGCATCAGAATGAAAGCCCAATGGTCAAAGGCTTGTATTCCAAGTAGGAACTGGCATGGGAAGAAGAGCATTCAGCTTTGGTGAGGAGTCAGAAAAGCGAGTAAGGGGCAATTCTGGCAAAAAAAGGGCTCAAGCACAGTTCAGAAACAGAGGTTTTCCAAAAAGGAATTTGTATCCTGTTTGACTTTTTTTTCTTGTGCATATTGGCATGGCACCAGTAGCCTGTACATAGCTTTCCTAGCTCAGCTGGCATGAGTAGTCTCTCCTGAGCATAACTAGGTTATGAAAACAGAGGTAAGGTTTGGGGTCTTCCCACTCACCAAGGAAAATAGAAAGAAAAGACACATCGAAAACATCTGGTTACCTTAAGGTCCTGCTCAGCAACGTGTTTCTTTTCCCTTCTCGATACAAGCCACAAATTCTCCCAAACCTTGACAATGTCTGTTCAGCTGATCTGTCCACCAGACATTTCTTTTGAACCGAACACTGCAATTTATTGCTGGGCAATGAACTTCCCAGCCTTGCTTTACCATAGGAACACGGCTGGATCTCACGTGGGCACTACCTAGAGGTTTTACTTTCCTTCTTAGGCTTCCTCCTTTTCCTAGAGCTGTACCCTGTTCCTGATCTACCAGACCCAGCATTCAGGCAGCGTACACCTTAAAGTCATTACCATGAATGGTAAAAAGATGTTGGTAGGCTTCAGATTGCCAATTAAGTCTAAATTAAATAACCTTACAAAATTCACTATTTAATACGGCTTGTTCAAGAGAAGATTAAAATAAATATGACAACATCATCGCAGCACAATCATGGAGAGAATTATGTGATTTGTTTCAGTTTTGAGGGAATTAGACTCAGTGGGAGAAGAAGAAATTCCTTAGCCATAAGAACCAGCTGTGGCAGTAAAACATGGACAATAAAATTAATTCCCAATTAAAGATAAAAATCATAGGTATGTGGGGAGATGTTTCTTTGTAGTTTAGGGAGGGGGGCTTGTAGATCTGTGAAGAATGGTCTTTATTGGCACATCAGGAAGTCTATCCCTTTGAATGTGAAATAAGTAGAGTGGGTGCTTCACATCAGCTTCTCAGCACCAATCTGCACATCTTTCCTTACACAGTACTCAGCCCAAGCTATGATGCCACCTTGCAAGCCCAGCCACCAGAGACACAAGCCCAGTGTGTTTCTGTTCCTTTTAGCCCTAACATCATAGAACCTAGCTCCTCACCAGGACGTCAGAAATACCTGGAAGTACTGTTGGAAAAGAAAATATTTAGTTGCATTACACATTAAAGTGCACTGCAATTCACTCAATAGAAAGCAGAAAGTACATAGAGAAGACTTTCCTCAAAGCACCAGATTCAGGTAACCCCAGGCTAACCAGAAACACTGAAGAAAGCTGAAGCACGCTCGATGGCCTAAACCTACATCTTAAACCTGGCAGCAGCCAGGTTCTCTGCACACCACAGATGTAAAGATTCTGCAAAGAGGGTAAACATACTGCAGGCAACAGCTGAAAGAAGCTCAGAACCAGGCACGCGTGCAAATGCTGCACTTGCCAATCCAGTAGAAGTCTTTCCTGTGCCCAGCAAGGAAAATGTGGTAAGGGAAAGAAGCCACGCAAAAATAAAACAAACAACAAACCAAACCAGAAAATGTTCTTGTATGCTGAGATGGCCCCAAGCAGCATCAAACATAGGGAATTTTCAGATTAAGCTTCACATTTGAGTGCTCAGGCTTTTCACAAGTATTTTGTAGCACTTAGACATTAAAGAAGAAAAAAAAAAAAAAAAAACCAAAACCAAAAAAGGATTTCCTGTCACTGAAATCATTATAATCCATGAATGTTTGAGGCACTCCTAAAAAGCAGAGACGTATAGATATACAGGGCTAAACTGGTAAAATGCAGCATTGCAGGATTACCCATCACTGCTGCACAGAATAACAAGCACAAAATTGCTGCATTGTAGCTCCTGCCAGGCATTTTACAACACAATCACTCATTCACTCTCCTCAGCCTGACTAGAGACAGAAACGGAGCAACATCAGGACAATACTAACTCAACAGTTGGCTCTTGTTTTGCGGTTTTCTCCCTCTCCACATTTTAGCAGTATGTGGTTGTTTCTATTATTTCCTGATCTGAGTCCTCTCTGTGTGTAGAGATGTTGCTAATGGCTAATTGTATTCGTGAAATTCTAGCAGGGAATGCATTTCAGCATGAAATACACTGTACATCCTGCATTTATTCTTAATCAGGAAGCTCAGCTTGTAAGGAAGTATGCTGATACATCTCCTTTATTTTTACGTCTGGCACCTTACAGAAAAAAAAAAAAAAAAAAAAAAAGAAAAAAGAAAAAAAAAAGGAAAGGTTGGCAAGACCTCAGTCTTTACTATACTGAGATTTTAACTCCTTCAGAGTCTTGTGTTAAGAAAAGATGAATCAGTTTGAATAAGAAAGGCATCCTCATCCTTCATGCTGTACGTATGGGGAAGTCTGGTAGCCCTCCGAGGGCATTTCAGAGCAATGTTATTCCTAATTTCAGATGCAAGCAGGAATTTGAAAATGCAGCTATCACCAGTCTACTCATAAGTGGAAGGCTGTATTGTAAGGTTTCTTAATCTGCCAGATAGATATCCTGATCATGAAAACTTCAGATGCAACACTGAATTTGACCCATATATCTACATCTCTTGTAGCTTATGCATCCCTGGAGAGATGTACATGAACTGAGAAAATCTGTTTAGCTCCCTTTTCAAGTGAGGCCTTGTGAATGCTTCAGAACATATTCAAAGCCCCCCAAAGTCAAAAAGACACTGAATTTTAGCAACTTCACTGGAGCTACGCCATCACGTACCATCTTAGATGTAAATGCTGAGAGAAAAACAGTTAACAGTGTTTTTTGGGCTTTCTGTGGCATGCCATACAGTTATTAAAATATTAGAAAAGTATTTTTCTTAATGAAGAGGATATCAGGGTAACTTAAAGAATAAGGATATAAGAGGCATAATTCTGAAGTCTGGGGAAGTCTGTTACTGGTTTCTGTGAACTTCACATCAGACCTTCACTTTGGAAAACGTTAAAGAAAGCAAAAATGGATGTTTTCCTTGGCATAATGCAGTGGTAGATCTGCCACATGCTGCATGCACCCACTTCTTTTTATTACTCTTTTTTTTTTTTATTAAAATATTAAAAAAACTTGTAATTTGCAAAATTTACATCTTGGAGCATAATATTTCCCACCACAATTCATACATAAGTTTGGCAATTTTCTATCAGTTGCATTATTTCCTTAAAGCTTAGTTTGATCTTTTATGGGTACAAGTTGGCAAAATTATGATCAACAACTTGTCGTACTCTGACATGGGCACAAACCGGATTTGACAGCCCTTAGAATGTGTCTTTTAATCCATTGAATTAGCCCAGTCCATTAATATTTACTTGCACAGAAATCTAAAAAGAAAGCTACTATTTAATATGGCAAGTTTGACGGGCAAGTTTCGTAAAGCTACTATTTGAAAAGAAAAGGTGGTATCTGATGGCAAAACGTGCAAGTCTTCTACCTGGCAAGCACTCACAAAAGGATGCCCTGCATTTCAGCACTGGAAACCATGCAAACACGTTCCTGCTGTCGGTGTGGGTCTCGCCTGTTATGGAAGGCCATCTTCCAGAAGATTTTCTTAAAGAAGCTCAAATAACCATCAGAAGAGTGGAAACAAGCCTCTAATAACATGTCATGCCTTCAAATTTTTATTTTTGGCCCTGACAACACGCCTGGCTATTTTTAGCTTTGAAACTTTGGGTTCAGCTATTTTTCTGAGTGGGGCATTCACAAATAAATGGTGAAATGTTTATTGTATCAGATGGGACCATACAGCAACTTAAAAAATCAGAGGACCCTTGCAACAGCTGCGGAGGTTGGTACGGACAATGGCATTGTGTGCCATTGTGACCGAGTAAGGTACTTAAAAGCAAGTGAAAAAATAGCTGGGCATATGCAAAAATGTACCCTGCATCCAAAGTAAAAATGAACAGTTTATTCATACTGATCATGAAGAATGTTTCATCAGAGTGACTTTCTTTAGGCTACCGTGTGGCTCAATAGGTAGCCAGTCTTCGAAGAGAGGCCAAGAGGCAAAAATGTGCATTACTATATGGGGTCATCAATAATACGCTGAAAAACCTGGAGTCATGTTTATGTTCCTCAACCAGAGAGGAAAACTCTTATTCCATGAAAGCATGTATAGCAGCAGCCAGAAGGGTTTCTAGGAAAAGCTCCTAATAATATATGCTCATTTTTTAAGACTCTCTTTAAAAATATATAGAAAATGCTCTTTTCAAAGTGTGTTTATATTAAATTTAAATTCCAAGCAAAGTGGCTTTGGGAACAGTAGCTTTCTGCAGAATTATGCAGGCAGCTCAGGGAACGGCCTAGTTAGGACTGCAGTTCAGACTGTAACTCAGAACTGTGCTGTGTATGTGGCTATATATGCAACTATATGTGTAAACACAGCTGCACATATTACACCCTTCAGTGCTGATCCGGAAATGCAAATCGATTGGAAAGCATCTAGGGACTGAGAAGGGGGGAGCTGGAACACACAGCGTTCCAGCGGTGGCAAGTGGGACAGTTGTTCAGCTGAGAAAATGCTGGAAGGCAATCAAGACTCAGGCTGCTCCAAAAAGACCCCACACCACTTACCCTCAGGTCTTCCAACATTTAGAAAAAAATAAAGGGAGGTGTAGGAAGCAACAGCTACTTCCCTTCCATTTGCTTAGGGCAGCAGCAGATCTGAGCCGTTGCCTTCTGATTATCTGATACTGCTTTTTCCGCTGGATGATTTGCCACGCTTCAGTAATGCAGCCACCTCAAATGTACATGATGATGCACTGCCATGAGCTCTTCTTAAGGCACAGACTGGGGGGAGGCAGTGGGAGCATACAGGCAGCGCAGGCGCTTGCACCCAGCTCTAGATGACCTGTGCTTTGGCTGATAACCTTATTAGTATTTATGGGAATTGCTGTGTCAAGTTACACGCGGTGCTCCTTGCCAAAGGATCAATTTAATGTTCTGCCCTTAAGGTGCATCGGTTGTCTGAATAGTTTCCTCTTTATAGATTTGGGCAATATGAGACTGCATTTTCAGATATCCCTGGCTGGAACCCAGTCCATGTCTCACAAATACATTGATTCAGAGAAGGAAATGAAGGAGATGGGGAGGAACAGGGGGAAGTACAGACCTGATAGTCTGTGTCAGACAGATTGAATCAGCCTTCTATTACCTGCATTGCAGGGACTATATCAATCAAAGATACGTTTAAGAAATGGTTCTGAATCACCGAGCTGTGTTTCTAAGTAACCAGGAAGCTTACGCTACTGTGATGTTTATCGACCTTTTAAAATTCTTCTTTAAATATATACTTATGATTGTGTCTACCACTCACCAGACTGGCACCTGTCAAAATGAACCTAGCTTGGCTGTTGAAGCAGGGTCCCCTCTCCCTGTCCCATTGTCTTCAAGCATCAGTTTCATTCCCTAGTATTTCAGATCGATTAATCTACTTCCTCAGGATCTGGAGTGCCATTTTTACAATTCCTCTGCCTGCAGTGGAATTGCATTCAAGAATGGTGCCCAGCTTGCACGTCCCACTGAAGGTAACTTACCATCTTCACTTTTCCCCTGTAAGACTTCATCTCGGCTAAGGCTGGGAAAGTGCCTGATATTAAGTCTGATTTCCCTCATTTGCGCAGTGCCCACAGAGCTAAAACAAGAACAATAATATTATTAACAAATTAATAGAAGGAGGAGATATGCTGATAGATGAAAGGTATTTGCAGGGAGGGAAGACTGTTAAGAGCTGCTAGACCATAAACCCGTCCAGCTAGGTCTGCTCAGAAACAAACACATTTTCATCAGATTTCCTGATTCTTTCAAATAGAAATAATGTCTGTAGATTACATGATTTCACTGGAATTTGTCTGGAATTCTGCTAGCAACCCATCTGCTTTCCCACTGTCCTCCTGTTCAGCTCCAGGGTCACCCTTCTTATTGATGGGCATGGGTAGAACGGAAATGCCTGATTCTCAGCATCCTGAAATCCCAAGTGACTTTTGTGTCCATGGCTCTAGGGTTCTCTTTCCTTTCACAAGGAGAGACATAATTTCATTTTTTTGTGGGTTTTTGTTTTTGGTTTTGGGTTGGTTTTTTTTTTTTTTTTTTTTTTTTTTTTTTTATTATATTATTGATGATCATCTCTGCACAGGACCACCCCAGATTTCACCATAACCCAGCTCCCCATCAGACGCAGAAATGAATTCTCTCAGCTCAGTTCTCCACTGTCTCATGTCTAGCTCTTCAAAATGGGGAAAAAAAGCAGAATTTGGTGCTTAACTACTTAGAAAGATGTGAGTACGCAGCCAACCCACTCAAGAACTGTGTATTAGTAAGGAAGAAAAAAAGAAGAAAAAAAAAAAAAACAAACATGCCAGCTGTTGCAAAATGGTATGTGGAAAAATCAAACCTTTAAGATGTTTGTGAGGTGCAACTGAGCGATCTGTAATATACACCACATGCTGCCTAACATGGTGCCAAGGTTTTAAAGAATCCTCTGAAAATTTAAGATGATGCTTTTCTTTGTTTCCGATCCTTCTCTCGCTCGTGTTTCCTAGCGGGTCAGGTAAAAAGGGTTTTCTACCATCTTAACATATGTTAGTGGTAAGGGAGTAATATAACCTGTTGTCCAAAGATCCGATAGATTTGGTATTTATACTTGTAAGGGTAAATTTCATGCCAGATATTTTCTTTCTCCACAGGTATTTGCTCCCTTGCATCTGTGTTGATGTTGCTTAACTAAAAAAAGGTATCTTGCAGATGAACACATGCGTATTTCTCCTGTGACTAATTGTTGTTTCCACCAGAGCTGCATATCCACCCTCTGCTGGAAACTGAACTGTTTCCACCTTCCGGAAACTGAACTATTATTAGATTTAATCTTGTGGCACTTTATCCACACTGTGGCTCCTGGAAGGAAAGAAATTGCTGTAGGATGGAAAGGGCAGAACAATGATAAATAAAAATACTTAAAAGCTCAAGGTCCGTCTTCAGCCAGATGAGCTCAAAGCAGAAAACAAGTGTTCTTTCAGAAAATACATTACAGCATCCTCTGGTAATGAAATAGCACGAGCGCTGTTGTTACATGTATCTGCAGTCAACTGGAATTAGCAGAATAGGAAGAGCTACTTAAATTCTGTGTGCTGGTGGCACAGCACCCCAGAAGCCACTGGAAAAGTTGGCATGCAGGAGGGAAAAAAAAGCGTGCATGGGAGGCATGGTAAAGGCAAAGTAGAAAAGTTAATATTGATTAAAAAGTGTTCCTGTCTGTTGTCGGGGGTTACATTTCTGACCTGTTGTAATTGGCATTCGTGAATGTAAATGTGTACTTTCACATGTAGCTGGAAGAGTCTGTCCTGTCTGTCAGGCCAAAGGAACTTGCTCCCTTGATGATGATGGGTGGAGAGTAGCCTCTCGTGAAGACTGCAAATATATCTGTGCTAATTTCTCCATTAAGTAACAAGCTCAGCCCAAGACATCTGAAACCTACCCGTGAAACTGACAAAAACTTAGTACCTCGCTAAAGTGGCCACACTGTCAGTGACGGGTCCATCCTCTGAAGCATCTGTAAACGTTCTCAAGCAGCACTACTGCACGCAGAAAAGCTTTCTGGGCTGTTTTCCTACTCCCAGTCATCTGTTACAACGGCTTTCTTGTTTTATTTGCCAGGATATCTTCCATAAAATCTATAGTTGCATTAAAAAACATAATCCTGAAAGACTGCTCTGCAATGGCAGTATATCAACAGTGGCCACAGGAAGAGCATTGAGTAAAAGACCGTCAAAGGGCACTTTGTATGTACTATGTCAGTGACATGCAGCCACCTCTGGGGTAGCCCACACATGCTGCTCAGTGTGCTTTAGGAAAACTGAACACTGGAGACAACCATCATTATGTATCCATCTGAACAGAAAAGCCCCTACAGAAACCATTATTTGAAGAGTCAACTCTGTTGACCGTGGGTGGTTTCTACTGGTCGCTTGTCAATCACAGCACGGATACAGATGCTCTCTCACCAGTCCCTTGTGCACCTTTGGTCTGGTCAGGCTTTTTAGCAATTTCCCCAGGAAGACAGGCATCCTGATGGAAGGAATGATCTACTGTCTTTGATGAGATTTGCCTTCCAGCTCATACTAGTGTCCTCTTGCACCAAATACAATCCATTGGGAAAGGGTTCCTTCAAGAACAGGAAGAAGGTGGTGGCGGTAGCAGGTTTGTCACTGGAAACAAACAGCTGGGTTTGTGGCGGCTGAGGGGACAACATGGCAAGTTGCTTGCTAGGCACCAGGGTGGTGAAGCTTGATACCTAGGGAGGTACTTAAGGGTGCAAGAACGAGCCTGTAGGTATGCTGGTACCAAACAGGACGGAAGCTGTAGGATAAGGATAAGAATGGGACTGAAGTCCGAGACCCCTCTCCTGACTTTTTCTGAATGCTTCTAGTTTCCTGGGAGAGACCCTGGGGGCAGGTGGAGGTACTGAGTGCTAGTGTGTGGAGGAGTCTTAGGGTAGAAAGGAGGGATTTATGCCTGCTGAGACCAGGAGACAGGAGTAACCTGTAAAGGATGGATGGGCTATACCTTAACGGAAACAATTCCAGTTTGCTGATGCAAGGAACCATAGCTGAGAGAGCTGATGGGAATGGAAAATTTTCTTTTTACAGCTGGCACATTCCTCAGAAGGAATGTGGTTAAAACTCATTTGGCCTCTGAAAAGACCAGAAGGGAAATAAATAGCACAGTCACAATGAACAGAAAAAATCAAACTGCCTACAATGCCAATACCGAGTGACAGAGCAAGGGCAGTACTTGCAGGTGCATTTACACCAACACCAGAAGTCTAAAAATGGCACAAGGGAGCCAGAACACTTGGCATCAAATGGCAATCCTGATCAAACCAGCACCTTGGGGATGCAGTGGGGGGAAGATAATCAATGGCAGCTCTGCCACACTACCCACTTTACAGGAATGACAGGGAGGGACATAGGGGTGCGGGAGTGACACTGTACGTGAAGGACTATAAGAACTGTAATAGAAGAAATATATCATAGGAAAGAGACTCATTGTAGAATGCTTGTGGGTTGAAATACTGTGGTGGAGCCAACACCATGATCATGCTGATGACAGCATTTAGGAAATACTATCACAGATCAGAAAACCTGAGAATTTATGACTGGTGACTGTAGAATTCTCAAGCTACCTTTACACAGAGTGAATAAATGCATCACCAGAATGAGATACAGAATAAGTAGTTCAGGAAGCATTTTAAGAACTTTTTCCTAGACTCCCCAAGGGGTGTGGGAGCTAGATCATGACATGCTAGCTAAAGGGCTGCTCTGTAATAGTACCCATAATGGTAGTAGGTTTAACACTACAGTGGGAAAGGACAAGCCAAATAGACTCAAGCCATAGCTATTCAATTGCAAATAAGAAAGTTATGTAGAAATAAGGGAGCTGATCAAACATATAAAGACCAATTCAAAAGCCTTTCACGAGCCTGGAGACTGTTCAAAGATCTTATATCAGAAACCCAAGTAAATGGTATAGCACAAGTGAAAAAGAGAACAGTGAAAACCTTGGACGCAAGTAGAAAACAGAATAAAATAGGGAATAGAAAATAAATTAAAAAAAAAACTCAATAGAAAAGTCAGGCGGGTTAATCTAGAAAAGTCAGTCCCCCCTTCACTGGGGGGAGGGGGGAGGCAATACTTAAAAATGGAAATGCTCAAATGAGAACAAGAATGGCCACAACACAAGTCAGGTCAAATGTAAACAGGAATTAAGAGGGCCCAAAAAGAACTTGAGGAGCACCTTGGAATGGATGCTTATGCCGACAGCAAAAAAGTTATGTAAATACTCATAGGCAGGAAGCACTAGCAGTTGTGAGACGGTTGGATGACTGAGGTGTAGAAGGGACATTCAGGAATGAAAAAGCCACGGCAGAGAAGCTCAGTTAATTCTCTCCTTTTCCTTTTGCTGATGAAGATGGTGGGGAGGCACCTGCTCCCTACCCACTCCGTGTAGCAGATAGGTCAGAGAAGCTAGCTTGATATAAGGTAAACCAACAGTAAGCATTAGATGGAATGAGTAGGTTAATGTTAACAAGTCACCAGGACTAGCTGATGTTCACCTGGGAGTCCAGTGGGAATGCGGCTGTGCAACATACCCCATATGTTGGCCAGTAATTCTGCAGCGCTGCACCAGCATGCATGTGGTCTGCCAGGGTAGGTCTCATCTACACATACAGCCCAGAGATGGTTCAGGGATCTGCAGACTCATCAGCCTCCCTCCCACCCCAGGTAAGAGGGACTCTTTCAGAAAATAGGATCTCAGAGCATGGGATGAACACAACCAGCTGGGAAAGAGCTAGCATGGCTTCTGTAACAGAAAACCTCTGCTCCAGCCCACTGAACCTCTGGGCGCCGGGGGGTGTGTATGAATAAGCATGTGGATAAAGGAGATCCAGTTGGCCTCATAATTTGGATTTTCAAAAAATTGTGTGCTGGGAGTGGGGACAGATGGGCTTCAGGGTAGATAAATACATTACACATCTAGGGGGAAAATAATCTAATACTCATCTACGGGATGCTGAACTTGGAACCTGCAGTTGTAATTCGGGGATCTTGGAGTCACCACTGACAGTTCTCTGAAACTGGCTTTTGTTGGCTGCTGCGCATTTAGCCAACAAGATGTGGGGAATCATTATGAAGGAACAAGACTTTTGGCCCTAATAAAGACTTTGCACAACCACAGCCATCTTCAGCACTGAGTACGGTCCTGTTCACTGCACCTCAAGAAAGGGCATACAGAGCTGGAGAAGGTTTAGCGAAAATCAAGGGAATAAGCACCTGCCTCTGTAAGAAGACACTAACAGAGGCTGGGGCTTCAACTGGGAGATGGGGGAGGTTATTCAAGGGCAATCTCTGAAGCTTACCACAGGCAGCTGTTGGAGGCACACTGCATCAGTAGGTTCAAAGGCAAACTTATGGACCATGAAGAGATGCTAAAGGCAATCAGCAGCAATGAAGCATCACACTGCTATTAAAGAAGTATGACTGCTGAGGAAATATGAGGAGAATGGGTCACTGGAAATGGCCAGGCTCACAGACTCTTGCTAAATAGTGTCTCCTACTGCCATTGCTGGAGAGTGTATTGGGCTGGATGGGCCATTGGTCTGAACAGACCTTCCACCACACTATGGCTGCTGCTGGAAATAGGACAGTAGACTAATGACGCTTTTGATCTGACCCAATACAGATGTTCTCATCTTCCCAGAGAGCTGGGAAATTGAAAAATAATGACACAAAAGCCCTTGTCCAGGTAAGACAGATCTGAACAAACCAAAATATCTCTTTATACCAACAAAACCATCGTGACTTGCTGCTCTGAAGAGCGGGGCAACTGAAGGGAAGCTCAGCAGAGGTGAACATGCACTGTGTTTGTCACTCTCCAGCCTTACCACCAACTTCATCAAGTATGGCCAGGTTGGAGGCTTGAGTCAAAGAAAAACAGCAGTGGATGAAAACAATTGCCCCAACTTTATGAACAAGCCTGAGAAAAGTCAAACTCAACTTCACCAGTCAGACAAGGGAGGATGTAACACCTGAGCCACCTGCCTGTAAGATGATCATTAATCAGCTGCTTCTAAGACAATCATTGGACACTGATGTAAGGTACTGAGAAAGGGAAGAAGGAACCAGACTTACAGGTCTCTGACCTGCATTACAAGGTGCGAACTGAAAGACTGTCCTTGCCTTAGTGAGCAGGAGTCTAGAACAGGACACAACAGAGCAACACAGGTCTGGAGGAGTGTAAGAAAACTGTAGATTTGCACAAGCAGTTGTCCTTAGAAAACTTTAAAAAATAGATCTATTTTCATGGTCTTACATCTTTGGAGATGTGAATTGAAAGTACTCATAGGATACAGCCAAAACTACTGGGCTGGGGGAAGGGAAGTCTGTGGTAAGCAGGTTCAGGAGAACCCACTTTCTTGAAAAGTTGACAATAAAAGAAGACAAAAAAAGAAAATTAAGAAATTACACTTCAGAAACTGGAGCCAAAGATGACTGGAGCCTAGTGATGCTCAAGGCATGCAGAACACTAGGGAAGGGAGGTTAGTGACAGTCCAGCAAGGTCGGCATTAGCCAAACAGTTCACTTTCAGCCTGAACTGGAAACACCAAAAGGGAAACCAAAAATTATTTGTAGTAAGCTACTTAGATTTTAGCATCTTTATTTTTTCCTTGATACAGGCATTTGACCACCATCTTCCCATCTTTATGGTTACTGACAACATGAATAACAACAATGTGCAACTTGGTACGTTGTGTAGGCTTGGAAGAAGCCAAACTTACCGCCCCACTCAATCCAAAGGGTACCCCCATGATTTCATCTGCCCGCTCTGCAGCTACCAAATAGATGTAGAGGAAGAACTGATGTGAAGGAGAACTGTGCAACTGTTACAGAAAAAGAAATGCTCTTAAGTACAACTGCAGCAGCAGAGCAGTTATGTGAGTTCAGAGGCAGATGAGGAGCCTGTACGAGCTACTCATTTCGGAGTAGGGTAAGAACGTGAGTAGGAGGCCTAGTAAGACAAGAGAACCAAAGATTATCCTCCTACATATACATATATCCATACACATACACAGAGGTTGCATGCTACTTACAGAAACTCTTCCTCAGGCTTTTTCTGTACCCGTGGAGCAGTGCTACCACTGTTTAAAGTCTTGAGACTTTTAATAGGTTTTCCATTAATTCTGTTCTCTCCTTCAACACCTGGTGGAGTCTGGCCTTGCCGTAGAGACGACTGTCGTTTCCAGTTATAAACTTAAGGACTGAGGAGGAAAGCTGGCAAAACCAATGTAGTCAGCTGTTAGAGCTTTGGAGGGGTATGGGGGTAGGGATGGAAAAGTGTGGGGTCTCCTCTTTAACTGCTCCTTAAAGCTGAAGATTCAAGGACTACTTCAGCTCCAGGAAAGCATCAGTATCTTCACAGAATCATAGAATAGCAGGTTGGAAGGGACCTCAAGGAGCATCTGGTCCAACCTTTTCTGGCAAAAGTACAGTCTAGACAAGATGGCCCAGCACCCTGTCCAGCTGAATCTTAGAACTCTCCAACGTTGGGGAATCCACCACTACCCGGGGGAAATCATTTCAGTGGCTGATTACTCTCATTGTGAAAAATTTTCCTCTTGCGCCCCATTAGAATCTCCCCAGAAATAACTGGTACCCATTACCCCTCGTCTCTTCCAGGTGACTCCTTGTAAAAAGGGAGTCTCCATTTTCCTTGTAGCCACCCTTTAAATACTGGAACACGGTGACAAGATCTGCCCTAAGCATTCTTTTCTCAGGGCTGAACAAACCCAGTTCATTCAGCCTTTCCTCATGTGGCAGGCTTCCCAGTCCTTCGATCATCTGTATGACCCTTCTCTGGACCCTCTCCAGCCTGTCCACACCTTTTTTTGCATAGTGGGGACCAAAACCGGACACAGTACTCCCGGTGTGGCCTGACAAGCGCTGAGTAGAGTGGGATGATTTCTTTGTCTCTGCTGGGGATGCCCCTGTTGATGCAACCCAGCATCCTGTTGGTTTTCTTGGCTGCAGCAGAGCACTGTTCACTCACACGGAGCTGCTTGTCCACCAGGACACCCAAGTTCCTTTCCACAGAGCTGCTCCCCAGCCAGGTAGATCCCAGCCTGTGCTGCACTCCTGCGTTACGTTTTCCCAGGTACAAGACCTTACATTCGTCTTCGATGAACTTTGTAAGGGTCTTGTTAGCCCACTCTTCCAGCCTATCCAGGTCTGGTTGGAGAGCAGAGTGGCTCTCCCTTCCGAAGCGTCCACTTCCCCACTCAGTTTGTGGGGCAAACTTCATCAGGGTACACTTGATCCCATCATCCAAATCACTTACAAAGATACTAAACAGTGTTGGGCCCAATATCAGTCCCTGGGGGACCCCACTTCTGACAGGTTGCCAGTCTGAAAAGGAGCGATTTACAACCATGTCCTGGTGCACCGCACGGACCGCTTCTCTAGGCAGTAACGTATCCGTTTCTCTAGGAGGAGGCTGTGGGAAACCCTATCAAAAGCCCTGGGAGAAATCCAGGTAGACAACGTACATCATTCACCCCACATCAGCTGAGCCCATTAGTTGGGTAACCTGCAAGTCCAGTGCTGCAGTTATATATTTTAAAGAATATAAAGTTCAACAGGACAGATTAGTGCATTAAGACAAGAGCATGGAGTTCTTCCCACTAAAAAGCAAAACAATCAAAACTTGAAATTTGGACTCATCATTCAAGCTGTGGTACCAATGCACTTTAATGTAGACTGTAGTAAGAAAACACCTTCGGGGCAGCAGGAGAGAGGGACAGTTACTAGAAGCTCTCCCTCCTTTCTTTGCAGAGAAGCTTAAAAATGCAACTTATATGCACCGGAGGAAGGAGATGACGGTTGGATTTGCCTCCTGTTGCTATAGGGGAGGATTTGGTATTCCAGGTAGGGGTAATTGAGATAAGACTCATGATTGCTACGAAAACCTACTTATGTGACACTGGGGCCTCCTCTGTTCTTCATGGCTGTTTTCAGTGCCATGTAAGAAGAAAAAAGTTAATCTAACTATGTATGAAAATATTTTAAAGGGTTCCTGCAACTTTTCTGCCATATTTCCCTTTTCTCCCAATTTAAAAAAAAAAAAAAAAAAAAACAACAAAAAAAAACCCAAAACAAAAAACAAATAAAAAAAAAAAGGTGGGTGGGATTTGGAATGTGGAGAAGGCAGTACAGAGCTGCTATTCCCAGTGCACACCTAGAACCAAACACCACCAAGACAGGGAACTGCACCAAGTGCATCACTGGTCCCTGCAATGTCAACTTTTATTAGTCTCTACAGTAATGTAAGAAACATGAGGGCAATCTTTTGTAGTCTCTCTTCTGAAAGGACTGAACCTCTTCTAGTGCTGCAGTTATGTATTTCAAAGAATATAAAGTTCAACAGGACAGATTAGTCCATTAAAATGAGAGCATGGAGTTCTTCCCATTAAAAAGGAAAATGATAAAAACCTGAAGACCGGAGTCATCATTCAAGCTACAGTACCAATGCACTTCAAAGTAGACTGTAGTAAAAAAATTAATATTCTTCTCCCTTGCCTTGGCACTCCTCCAGTTGCATATTAAGCCTGTGGGCTTGTAAAGAACAGACTTTCCACATAAATATACATCACATGTAATTCAGTATGTGAGGCCAATTCTTCTGATAAATATATTAATTTTAGGCTTGTTGATCAATGATCGTGTCTCTTGCTGTTCTGCGTTATCTGTCACTCCCCCAGGGATGTTTTCTTGCCAAAAGCAGCCATCAGTAAGCAAAATGCTGGTAAAATGCTGCAAAATGTCTTGGGCTTTTGTTCTTGACTTCAGCTCAGATCTCAGAAGAGGAGACTTTTCAGTGGTGGTGAGGAGATTTCCTGTAGATCCTAAGGATAAACAGGCCGTAGGTTGGATGGAGCCGTTTCTCCAGTACTTCTTGCTTTCCTCTTCCCAAAAGTCCCCATACTGTCTTACACCTCTAGAAGCGATGCAGAGGAAAAGTTAAGGTCGTGGACAAAGCTCTACTGCTGAGTACAGAGTCTGCTTACCTGCCCAGATAACGGAAGATGCCGTGAAGGACCGCAAGCACAGTACTTATGAAATGGCACTGGCAAAAGGGAACACCCAGGCACTCAGTCCACAACGCTGCACCTACTGTGATAAGGTATTTAGCACCATTCCCATTCAGAAATAATTCATGCTGATCGGCTGGATCAGCATCGCTCTTGTTCTGCACGCTGCTCTTTCTCCATTCAGTCATTAACTGCCTTAAACTTGTTTAACCACGCTAATAATATGCAAAAAAAGGTTTGAATTTACAGGGCTATCTTCTCAATATGAGCATTTTAAAGTTCATTATTACTTAGAAAATGTGGCTCCAAGCGAGATAAAAACTTCAGCTCATGGATATTGTTAATAAAGCTCTGTATGCTGACGAGCTGGGCTTCTGCATTTTGAAGCCAAATACAAAGCAAGCCCAGGTGAATTAGCATATGCTGTGTTACTGAGTTGTCTAGATCTCAAACAGTGACACTGTTGACTCCCAATTAATCATACAAGATGACAGTACTGAAAGGAGATAAAAAGGAAAAAAGGGCATTTGTGAGTTGGCAACAAATCTAAAAGCCGTCACAGTTCAGCGGGGAGGCTGGGGAAGGCACACTGAACAGAGAGGACAGCATTTCCTTTAAGATTACACAGGGTTTATGACTACTGGATTTGGACCATCAGGTCCAGTTTGTTATTTCTCCAACTTTTCACACAGCTCTGCTTAGAACGCAAAGGCTAACCCTTTGCTTTTGGCTGAAAATCCTGGGGCTTGACACTCAGCTAGAGCCTAAATGTGGTTGTGGACAGGCTGTAGGAGCAGAAGTTGGAGTGGGGCAGACGGAGCCACTATGCGGAAAACCGGGAGGAGAGCAGGAGAGGCAGCAGTGCAGCGCGCAGCAGCATGGCTGCGCAGGGTCCACGGAGCTGGTGCAGGGTCCATGGAGCTGGTGCCGGAGGGAGCACGTGAGCCGCCTGAAGCACATTCCTCCAGCTCCCTGAAGGAAGCCTCAGCGCTTCCCACCCATGTGGTGCTTGAGCTAACATTAGAAGCATTCAGCTTGCACAAAGTACCAGCTCAGGAAAACACAGCAAGGCTGCTTCTAACAAATGTGAAATTCTTCATCCACTTGCCCCCGCGTGCCATCTGCCCAGTTCATCCCCCACATGAGGGCAAGCTGGATGTAGTTCCAGGGCAAAGAGCCCAGGGAAAGCAGAGAGCAGAGGGGAAACTCTGTCCTCAAGAGTCTTGCCAGCATCGCTTGCCAGACTTGCATCGTGACTGGTGTCCGTTTTTATTGAAACACCCACCTTGACACTACTGACTGAAGATCAGTTTTCTGATATGGTGGCAAATAGTTTGGTCTGGCAGTCGAACACTCCGGTGTCCAGAGTAACATCGACACGTTAGCTGGAACGGGCAGCGCGGCTGGCCTGACGTCCCGGCCATGTCTCTCTGCCAGGCAGAAATGCAATCACCTTGGATGAATAAAGATGAGGTCATCTTTACCACAGTGCACAGACTTGGGTTTTTTTTTTCCAGCTGTGAGTCTTTCCTTGCATGTTTTGCCCCGTTCTCTCTTTTTACCTGCTTACCTCAGGGCTCTCGGGGAAAAATTGCTGTTATCAAAACATCTGCTCATGACTCTGTGTTGGTTTAAAGCACAGGTTCAGGAAAGTCAGATCTTTTACTTTCTTCTTTCAGCGCAAAAAGCTGAGACCCAGGAGACCCAGCATTAGGCAGCAGCCTCCACTGGATTCTCCCACTGTGTGTGCAATGCACACGCCTGGGTTGGAAGCAGAGGTGGGATTCCCAGTGCGAGCCCCTTAGCTCTGCAGCGTGCATCAGGCTTTCCCCAGGGCTGCAGGAGAAAGTATTTTCCTTCACACACAGACATTCTGAAGTGTAAAGGGCTGTGATGGAAGCTGGATTTCGGTGAAAGCTGTCAAGGTACAGCACAGAAACTCTTACACTCCTGATAATCTGGACTGAGCCACTTTCAGTCAGCTGGATGCAGTTCATTTTGTGGTGGTTGACTTCCAGAGACAACTCATCCCTACTACAGAAATGTTTTTGCTTTTTAATAGCGGTACTACAGACCGCTGTATCACAAAGAGTAATAGTCTGCCGTGTATTCTTGTTGCTATTGTGGACTGTATTTGACTTCAGGGTAATTTGTGTGTTTCCTCTTGGATGTGGACAGAATTTTCTGTGAGGCTGGTGTGCTGTCTATAAAGTTTTACACCTCTGGTCAAAACTGTAACAAATTTTCGGATGTAAGAAAGCAAGTTCTGTCTCCAAGTGAGGCACTGAAGTCAACTACAGAAAAACCAAGCCATGGTTTGCCCCTTTTGAAGCCCTTCTGAATGTACTGGGTCCTTGCAAAGATTAGTATCTTCCATGAATGAATGGATAGGAGACATTGTTGGAAGTAAACTGAAAAGACTGCTGCCCAAGGGACTGATCCTATGATTGAATCAGCAGCGTTTCTCTGTGTTTTAGTCTCGAAATACAAGACTCAAGCAAACAACAGACAGCAGGAAGAGGGAAGCAATCAGGTGATGGTATGTCCCGTGCTAACCAAAGGTACTGAGTAACTACAATCCTGTTTGTAAATAATACAGATTATGTTACGCCAATCTCAAAGATCAGCTGGAGTCGGAGCCCCTCCAAAGAGCTAAGCTTTTGGGAGAACATACTCAGTGTTGTGTGGCCCTCCCAGAAGAGACCCCCTGTAGAAAAGACCTTGGTCTCTACTGCAAGATTTATTTTTCCTTCTATCTGGATACATTTACCTCTTTCTTGCTGTAACCTTGATCTGTCACTGTAGTCCAGATAGGGCACGTCAAATAGGAAGATGAACAGACATGCAAGGATGCTGACGCTTTTTGCAATATCATCACCTTGGCCAAGGAGGAAGACAGTCTTTTGAAACCTGCTGGACACTCGATCATAAATTGAGGCTGTTTTACTAATGAAAAATTCCAGTTTAGTCTTCAATGGCTCCATAAAATAGTTAATTATCGGTCATTACAGAGAAAAAAAACAGCCCCATATACGTGATGACCAAGAAATAAGAGAAGCAAAGAAGTTAAAAAGGAACTAAATCAAATTACATCTACTGCAGAGCCTGTCACCAATTGCATAGCTGGAAAATGTTGAAGTGGCTGAAGTTCATATTTTTCTGAAGCATTTGTTAGTTTCTAGGAATAGCTCACCTGTTTCTTCAATGGACTTTTAGAACATTAAGCAACTAGTCTCTAAATATTATCCTCTAAAGATTCACTGAGACTCCTTTCTTGCAGGCTGCACATTCAGTATGCAAGGGTCTTGGACTGCACGGAATCTCCACCCCTTATCATACTACTTTTTTCTTTTCCTCCAAACCCTTTAAGCTGTGCTGCAGATTTCATTTTTTGCTCTGATAACCTTGAAAGGTGCTGTTAGGCAACTAATGAATTTAAACCGGGAAGATAAATATGTGTGTATTCCCGAGAATATTCTCAGGAGATTCCCTTTGAGATAGTAGCCAAGAAGAATGAATGCCTTGGTCATGTAGACCTCAGAAGCATTCCAGATGTAACTGGTACACAATAAAACCCTGAGGAGCAAGTATTTATTAAAGGTGCAAGGTCTTAGCAAGAATGGCACGGTAATGAGGGAGGAAAGCCCGTAAACTGCTCTTGCAATGTTGCTTTTAAACAAACTGAAGAGCAGGGTCTGATCAAGTATATCATGGCAACCATCGCCTTTTCTTCTTCTTCTGATAATTTTTTGTGTTGTGGTTTGAAAGACCTATGGGAAAACCAGTCATAAAAGCTACTGACCAAGCAGGCAGGTGGGGCACAGTCAAGCCAGAAGCTCCTGACACATGATTTAATGCACTTGTATGACCTTCAGGCCTTGGCAAGGCGATGTCTTGCACTTGCCACTGGACATCAAACAACCTAGCCAGTCAAAATGGGATTATTTTCTCACAATCAATGAGCCAGTAAAATATTATACAGAATGACAGAGGATTTATTGATTCTCTCTGTTTGAATGATTTGCTGTTAATAGCTGCAGCTGTCACAGGCAGGCATATAAACGGGCTTGGAAGTTCAAGAGCCTGCATGCTGGAATGCCTCGCTTAAGCGAGCATGCGAGAACGTGAGCTGTGATCTGCTCCTGCTGACACGAACTGCAGGAAGAAAAACACGTAACAAGTTATTTTGCTATTAGATTTCCTTTGGTTGTTTGCTAGGGTTGTCAAGGGGCTTCTTTTAGTTCACTTGGAGATCAATCTCCTAACAAGGCTGGTGTCAAGGAGCAAAGAATAATGTGGGGCTGCTCTGCTGAGCTCTGGGAGCTGACTAGCCAGTTTGAGATGCCCGAGAAACAGGACGATACGAGCAGCAGCAAAACAAGGGCACGGTGCAAGGGGATCTGACCATTGGTAAGAACAGGTGGATTTCCAAACTATTCAATTCTCGGTGACCTTGTGATCTTACCGTTGGGGTATGATAAAAGATTTGAGGTGGGCTGACAGCAGTTTCTGGCACAAATTTCCTGTACACACAAGCCTGAGTAACTCAGGCATGCACGTACAACTTTGGCTGTAATCCCACCCAAAGTACCTCAGCTATTCTTAATGGCTGCACTGGGATGGCTTACTGGAGCTATGCCACGGTACAGAAAAAGATGGATGATTCACGGGGCCAAAAGACAGAGTCATTTAAAATAAAACTTCAAAGGCATCTGGCTGATTTCTATATTTAACTGCCTAGTAACGACGAATCTGACCAGCTGGCCTATTAATTAAGAAATAGGCACCATCCTGCAAGCACTTAAACGTTCAAATCAGGTGTGGTGAGTTACCTGAAAAGCACCTGCGCCCCAGAAAGGACTCTCTGCTTCAGATTACAGCTGGAGCCCAGACCCTAGGGCAAGGTGAGATGTTGCATTAGATCCTGTTGATTAGTTCTTGGTAGCTCCCTGCTAGAGGATCATGCGGCCACAGCAGAGCCACCTAATCCTCTTCATGCTCTGTAAATGGCTATTGGACTAAGCCATGATGGTACTACTGCTCTCCTATAAAATGTTGTTTTTCTGTCAGGAACTAGGTTGCAGGAAGGACTATGGTGACTTAGGTGTTGGAAGAGTCAAGGGAAACTTGAGCGTAACATGCTCGCTCTCGTGCAGCTATGACAGGCACGGCTGACCTCAGCAGACAAGCAAATAAAAATAGGTTGTGCAACGAACTACGGGGCTTCTACCAACACCGGCTGGCCAATCTCTAAAGCACTGGAGGATGACGGACAGAGCTCTGCACCTTACAGGTCACTTTTCCCTTCTCTGAGGGACAATGAACCTTCTCCTGGCAGGAAAGCAGGTCCAGCCCGCAAATGTCCTATATTAAAGATGAAGAAAGGTAACACCATTTACCAGGCACTTGGATATGGGAACAACTTACCATATATCATTTGAATAAAAATAACAGTCCAGGTTTATTATTGGTCTAAGGCCAGTTTAAGGTAATTTGTGGGAAAAAAGAAACAAACAAAAAACCTGACAAAATTCTTCATCTGCTGTATTTTGAAAGCAGGTGCTTCATTAGTATGGTTTAGTTAAAATACGGTGACGTGAATGGCAGGATTTATTGAAATGCCATGATTGCAAGGCATTAAGGAAGCTATGTATGGCTGCACCTATGAAGTACGTCAGAAAATACCTAGATTTTGGAGCACTTCAGTGAAAACTTTATCAAATTTTCAATGCATATAGTGTAAGCAAACACATAGCTGCCCTGCTTGTTAAGGTGTTAGTGGTGCTTAGTATAGCAGAATTGTACGCGACCAAAGGCAGAGCTTGCCCAGGAACGCCAGCTTGCTTTCATGTCTGTAAAGAGCGGACGTTTAAGGGTGGAAAGCTACCCAAGCCAATATATCTATAGATGACTCAATAAACCTTGCCAAATCATTAACAGGCGTCGGCAAGGATGGGAAATGTGAAATTGCTTTTGCATGGTAGGATTTGGTTGAGGTGAAATGATAGAAGGCAAACTGGCCTTGAGGTTTACAAGCATGCCTGCTCTTTTCTAGCTTAAAAAGAACCACAAGTAACGGAGGAAAGTGAGGCAACGACACGCCGTAATGGGCTTCAGCTGGTATTTGGGGCTGCACCTGTGCGTGTCGCAGAGCCTGACATTAGGTGCTGCAGAGGCTGAAATCCCCTGTGGAGTACCGCAGCCATGTGCCAGTGTACGCTCAGCAAGACTCCTTTTTCCTTCCCGGCTTGCTGGAAAATGTCCTCAGAGCTACGTGCTAGCCTATCCTCTTCTTACACACCTGAGGTACCTGTTTTACACATTTTCTATCGAAATGCAGCTTCTATTGGTCTGGTGACTATTTACTGAGCCATTTAATTTTGTAAATTTCTAGCTGAATCTTCCAGGCATGGAAAAAAACCTATCTTGCTACAAACTTCATTTTGTTAAAACATGAGGTTATTCTTCATGGCCTCTAGAGCTTACAAGAAATGTAAAAATTATCTTTTTTCCTCTCTTTAACCAGCAAATGTTACTGTTTTTTCCCCACTAACTCTGTTATTCAGGTTACTGATTGTCAGTAATTCCTACCCAGACCTGTTTCCTGAAGATCCTTCAAGAAAGGGATGTTAAGATATGAGGTCATCTGATATGCAGAGTCCTGGTATATGTTCACCTTTGCTATTAACACATGATGCAGGAGGAACAAACCTCTTACTTCCATACCCACGGTTATGAAATTTACCACTTGAAATTCTCAGCAAAGATAAAAAAGTTGAAAAAACAAATCCAGTAAAGAGGGATGCATATAAGACTCCCAACACATCAAGCGTAATGAATGGTAGAAAATATGTCTCAATGTTAGACAACTCTTTTTGCATAAGAGGAACTGTACAAAGACATAAATGTTTGTTTGGTAATGTCGTTGTTTAAAAACATGTTTTAAGGTTCCCTTTCTGCTTTTGGGAAGTCATATAACTTCACACTGGGAAGTGCCGACTACTTTTAGATGAGAGCAATTCTGACTCCCTTCCTGGCTCCGCTGGCATTTATTACTCTACTTTTAGTCTGGTACCCGACACATGTACAGAAATCTTTAACTAAAAACGGGCAACAGGTCTCCTGTTACTGCTTCTGTTGCTCCTGAAGGGCTTCTGCATCTTACGCAGGGTAGTTCGGGATGTAGCGAGAGAGACAACAGAAATTCCCTCTGGGTCAGACTCCTGAAGCATGCTGTCCCACACGAAGCGCCATCAGTTGGTCACCTTAATTATCCAGGCTCTGCGGACTGCTGAGCATTCAGGATTTGATGCCAATGTGGTGACTGCTATTCTCCAGCCTCAGTATGGTAGTCAGCTGGACTAAAGCAATTCACTACTAAGATTCAAAGCCTTTAAGACATATATTTTAGTGTTCAGTCAGATGCGCCCTAAGGCTTATCTCTAACCTCTCAGCTATTACAGGTAATAATAGTATAAACCCACTTGGGTCTCTGAAGTGCAGTTTCCCACCACAGCTTTATGCAGATCGAGTGGAGGAAGATGACCGAACCCCAGAGCAGACAAAGCCCATTAGCACAGGATGTCTCAGTTTTAATAGATCAAAAATAACTCTTTGACCCTGTAGCAAAGAATCTGACTCAGGTGCTCCTCAAGCATCAGATGTCAGCTGGGCGATGGTCCAACTCCTTCACGTATCAGGCCTCTACCCTTGTGGGAACTGATTAGGGATCGATAATGCACTCTTAAGGGGTGTTCACTTTAAATAGATCTTCATTTGTTGACCTGCAGCTGCAGTGTTGTAAGCTGTTAGGATGTTTTACATACCTGACTCTAGTGTCTCTGCCACTCTGCATCCCATATGCTTCTCTCTCTTTCCCTTCCAGATAATGGGTACATGTTTTTCCCTCTAGTACCACCTGGGCTGCTTTTAGGAAACTTAAGTGTATGAAACAGAAGAACTACTTCCAAAAGGAGACAGGCAGATGTACTCTATCAGGTTCGCCAGATCTTTCATTCTGCTGATTCATTCTGCAATGCCTGAAGCAGCACAAGGACCATTTCAACATTCAGCTATTACTGGATGGACAGGCAGACACAACCCGTTTGTCCAAAATGGGATAACTTCTCCATACCTCTTCCTAGCCTTTCCTAGTATGGATGCACCAGCTTCAGAAGGGATCATCTCCTCTGGGAACAACACACCCACTGAACTGCAATCCTACCAGGGAATTCTTGCCCCAGAGTATCCACTATATCCAGGGATTGTCTCAATCTACTTGGTTGCCTCTAGACTTTAGTTTCTTCTCATTCTGATAGCAAGAGCCAGAAAAAGCAAGGTCAGAGCAGGCGAGCACAAGCGCCAGGTGAGGTCATAGCTGGAAACAGAGCTCCTTGGTGGGAACCATCATCACTTAAGAATTCCTTCAGGAAGCAAAAAAGCTGCTCTCAGCTATCCTTCAACAATCTTTAGGATTTAGGCTAGGGAGGTAAGAGACTAAACTGTGACACTGCGAAGCACGTTTAATAAAAATACTCTCATGTGGTTGGACATAGCTGGAGTTACCTACAAGCTGTGCAGCCTGCAGCACTGTTAAACACTGCAGAGTATCTACATACTTGTTCTAGCTACCCTTTGCTAGCAATGCTCTCCCTGGGCCTACATAAAGATATTAACAGCAATTAATCTCGCAGAAGTCTACTGCTAATCGTAACTTGTTAGTGGCGAGCTTTGCCTTCTCACCCTACCGGTGTTCCGCATGAATGTACTCTTATTAGATTTTATTTATTTCCATAGTAAGCACAATACTGGAAAAGCTTTTCTGTGCCCTCTGCTGGTTTTCCAAGGCATTCATTTTCAGCTTAGAGTAAAAAACTTTTAAAATACTAGGACAGAAACATAGGTGAATACTGTAACAAACTGTCTCCTTCGCTTCCCTCTGAGACTTGCCATATGACTACAAATCTTCATTTTTGCTTACCTGCATTTCTTTCTGAACTAGACTGTTCAGGAAATTCAGGCAATCCCCATCTTTTCATAAGCAGCAGGCTTCTTTGAGCAAGTCTGCATGGAAAGAACTGGAGTTTCCTTTGGTTGCCCTTTCACGTTGAGGAGAACGGCACACTCCATGCACCTCCAGCCTGAACCTTATGGACCCCAAATCATTTGTCCTTGGATCAATTACCTCCTCGTATTTCTGCCTTTACTGCAAAGACTCCTTTAAAAGCTACCTCTGAAACCAACTGTACTAGGTTATGCCCAAGACTCCTCCAGGACAACTGTCCTGTCCTTCATATCAATTTTGGCTATTCCATGAGTGTTTTCCAGAAGCTCCAGACTGAATGCTGCTCTGATGCTCACTGTTGACTTACACGGGTATTCAGTCAGTTGAGAAGACTTCTTTACAAGAGTCTTAACCTGAAGCCTAACGCATCTATTTCTACATTTTGTGGCATTTCATTTTGCTCTATGTGTAAAGACAATGTATGTTCATAAGCATACGATCCTTTGGTAGTAATCTAACTTCAAAGAAAAAGTTAGAGATTACCATGAGCAGTTCCCAAGGGCCACATGCTGAGGCTTAACAAATACAAGTAGGATTTACCCTCAGTGCTAGAAATCTGTATCACAGTTGCAAGCTGGGCCTGGTTATGAGTGTAATAAAGGGTGTATCATCTTAAGATTCACACAGCTTGAGTCACATAGCTGAGACTAGAAGCCTTACTTCTAACTTTAAAAGTAAAGCACACTAACCCAGAACAAATCTCCTAGAATAAATTGAAATGTGAGCTAGATGCAGCTATGGATACACAGTGGCAGTAATACTGCCTCGCCGGGAAAAAGGAGGTATGCCTTTATCATCCTAACTGTAGTTTAGGATTCTGGATGTGAACACGGCCTTTTTTCAAACCGTTTTTAATGTACGAGTGACTTGACTTAGAAAAAACTGTCTCGTATCTATAGCCTGCGTTACTGATCAAGTTCTGTCTTCTCAGTACAAGCAGAAACACTAAAAAACTAACAAGGCAGCAGAACTTACTGAAAAAAAAAAAACCAAACCCCACCAAACCCAGAAAGCAAAACACCACAGACAAATCCACAGAAGAGTAATACAAGCACGCACCTCCATTGTGAAATGACAAATTTCCTAGGAGTCCCACAAATACTTTCAGAAGTGCTGATATGCCAACAGTAATACTTTTTATGAACTACTTCTTCAGGAAACTTTAGTAGAAGTGTTAATTGACAAAGTCTCCCCCTACCACTCCCAGTGATACGCACACACACACCACAGGAGAGGAAGAACACTTACATTAAAATCATGCCAGTAAAAGCCACTACCAGGGAATCCAGAGTCATCTTAAAACACAGGAGTGTGACACGACTAACCAGCTGCAGCTGCCTTCGCAATGAATGGAGAAACAAACAGTAATTTTCCTGTGGCATACACCCACGGCAACCAGCACACTACCAGCTCAGGGCCTCGTGAGCTAGCCCACACCTTTGCGTGTAAGTGCCCACCTCACCAGTTCTCACCTTCGTGTAAGGTCACAGAAGCTTTTAACATCTGTAACACCAGGACCAACACAAGTGCTGGTGCCTCAGCCCTCTAACAAGCAGCTTTTCTCTACACCTGCCTGTAACAGCTCACCTGCTGAAGTGAGAGACTGTGCCTCCATTCCAGCCAATCCATGTCTCGGGTCACTGTCCTTCAGCAAGATCATACCAAATGCCAGTACTCGATGGGAACAACAAAAGTTGTCATCAACAGTAACTTCAGAGTTTTAATTAGGAAGTCTTTAACAGATCATCCGAAATTTTGATTGGCATTCATCTAAATGTTACAGTAATTTTGAGCAGATTTTAGATCAGGGGTCCTCAAACTTTTAACCAGGGGGCCGGCGTGCGGATGCAGTGGCAGGCAGTCATCTGCAGCTGCTTGGTTCCCAACCCCCGGCGGGGGGAGTCTGTAAATACCGGGGGGTGGATTGAGGACCCTGGGGGGCCGTATCCGGCGCGCAGGCCGTAGTTTGAGGACCCCTGTTTTAGATTATGAAAATTCATTACATTCAGCATAGAACAACTGCACTGTAAATTATTAATCCAGCCCTGAGCTGGAGCATTAAACAAGTACAGTCAACTTCTGAAGACAGTATTAATCCTGGAGTTACATTTTCCATCAGTGCATTGCTTCAAACAGCTGTCACTTAACTTTTCCCAGAATCTCTGCTCCTGAATTTTCACCTCAATAGTACCAGCCAGAAGCCCAGAACAACCAGCTAATTTGTGTCTGGCCTCACCAGTGAAAGCCTTCAATACACCCCATCTCAGGCTCTTAGATCTAGGATCTTCTTTTGGCATCAACCATTTTGCAGAAGTGAAAACTGAAGGTATTTAGATAAATGACAATGTCAGCTGCCCCACAGGAATGGATTGCACAAAGATGGGCAGCAAGACTATGTGTGCTACTTTATTCATAGCCATAGCTACTTTGCCACGTATTCCCTTTAAGTTATTTTATTTTTTAAGTTAGATCAACCATCGTTTCACTGGAAGAGACAAGTTCCCTGCTCTTCTCGTAGACAGGAGAGCACACCAGCATACATGTCCCCATTTGATATGTACCAAGTCCATTTTAACAACAGAATCCTTGGCGCAGAAACTATTAAATCCCCCCTCCCAAAACCAGCCGCATGCAGCTCTCTTGGGAACTCAGAATCTGACTTGCGCCCGGAAATGCATCTGCTTTGTAGCGTTGTTACGCATTCCTGTCTTGAGCATCCACTTTGACTTCATCCTCTGCAGGTACTGCATATCACGCTGCTGAGCAAAGACTGCCCCTTCAGAAAGAGAGGAGGAAGAGAAAGGGGGTAAGTGTCTGTAAGCTTACTTACTACTTACGTACAAACCAGCTAACCTGTCCATTTACATCAGCAGTTAGCTATACATTTTCCTTCCCATACTGCTATAATTCGTTACATTTTTCTCTTGGGAAATGCCAGTTCCCCCTATGAATACCCATGACTCTGATTAAGGGAAACTGTTATTTTGCATTCCAATGTATGATTCTTTTATTTCAAAAGTGGATATAGATCACGTCACTGCTTTCCAACTTGAAAAGTATTCTAACTGTCAAAGAATGGTTTATGTTGCCTTAATAAATAGCAAGAGTAGCAGTTTTGACAGGCAGAAACCAACAAATCTTAGGAAGTCACCAAATATCACAAACACACATGCTGATGAACTGAAAGGCTTGCACAAAGCTGCAATGGATTTTAGACACAACTTCCTGTCACTTATTTTGCTTGGATGTCAGGAATCAAAGGGGACTGAGTGGAAGACAAACAACTGCATAAAACCCCACAAATGTGAAACAAAATTGACCTATTTTAATTGTACAGTAATGACATCCTAGAACCTCCTCTGCAAAAAAGCCACAGTCACTTACCTGTCTGACTTGTCCAGCCCAAAGCTCTGTACTGCTGCAACACCCGACCCACTGCTTTCTTATTTTTCGCAACAGCCACCGTTCTTGACAGACCAAACCGTTGCTTGTAGTATCTCATCAAAGAACGATGACCCACCCTTGCACCTGTTGAGAGGAGGGGACATCTTACTATGCATAATGAAGCAGCTTCTGAAATGTAGTATTCAAGCACACCGTGAAAACTGTGGAAAATCCCTATGCTAAGAAATGCTTTTAGAAGGCTCAGAAGCTAAAAACTTTTAGGACTACTAGGACCTTGATTTAAATACTTTAAGAGCTGCTGTAGTGCACTCTACCTTGAAGGAAAAAAACCCAAAGAGTGCTGTTGCTCAAGAGGGCCTTAGCTTAGATAACAAACAGGCAGTTTTCAGAACAGCAAGTTTTTATTAGGAGAATGACTAGAGGCAGTGCTGTTTCAAGTGACCAGGGAAGTAACTTGCTGACATTCAGGAAATCTTCTGTAACTGTATAGTTGGCAGCACTTTTCAGAATGAAAGGGCTGAGGTCCACTCACACAAAAACCACTAAAAGAAACAAATATACAAAAAAAATCCAAAACAACACGGAAATAAAAATCCAAGCAAGAGTGTCAAATGCTACACACTGCAAGAGTACATTGTTTAAATAATTTAGTTTTACTGAACTAGTTTACTAAATTAGTTTCTGGCTGCCTCTCTGCAAAAAAACCTACGCTAGATTACCTAAGTTACAGCCTCTCCAAGTTGCACTATGAAGCATGGAAACTCTTGGAGTATACCATGAGAGTCACGTTAATGAAGAGGTGAAGTGGGAAAAGGCACCCCCTGCCTCAGTCCACAAATACATTCATGCTGAAGAAGTGGAACTACCTGTGAGTGAGAATAATGGAAGGCGAGGCCAAGACCCCAAAGACCCTTAGATGCAAAATTACATTCTCCCTTGCCATAGGAAACCCCTTACAGTGATGACCTACACTGCAGGTAATGGCTGCAGCTGTGAGAAATAGAGAGAAAGCACATCATAACACAAATCTTACGCCTACCTGATGGAAGGATCAGCTCCATAGTGTCATCATCATAATCCAACTCTCTCTCTGCTGGGCGCTCTCCAGACACCTCCATATCTTCCCCATCCTTGTGATCAGGGTAACTGCTCCTGTGGAAGAGCAGCAGTACATGGTTTATACATGGCGAGCAGCTACAGCTATCCAGACCCATTACACAGAAAAACTGCTATGCACAGCTACAGCAAGCCACAAACATTGTCACGTGTCATCTGCTTTAGTTTGGGAGTTCTTCCCAGTAGCACCCTGTCCTGAACATATACCCAAGACAAGGGCCACTCTTCCTCCCCCTGTCCTATAACTCAGCACGGCTCTCCTGCTGCACATGTAACAGCGACTTCTGGCGAAAAGCCACCACTGTGCAGCCCAGCAGCTCTGCACAGCTGCTGAATGAGCGCTCAGAGAAGCTCTGCTAAATCCACCTGTCACCATAATAGGAGGTATTTCTGACCAAACTGAACTTATCTTAGGATAAGTTACAGGAAGCTCAACCAGAGGCCTCTGAATCACAGCAGTCCTGTTTAACTCCAGCTACTTAAAAAAATTAAAAATCCACAGTAGGTATTAAGCCCACAATCCATCTAAAAGGTAATGGAAAAGACAGAAATACCCTTTCATGGTCTCTTCTGGTGCACTGGAATCTACACTCAGTAACAGCAAACACACAAAACAATTCAAAACATATTTTTATGTAGGACTGGTATTAGTGGTCACAGGAGAGGAGAACCAATCGTGTTTATTTTTACCTAGAAAAGTGGTCAACCAGCTATGCAAAATAAGCATCAGAACCAGAAACGGGCTAACTTAAGAATAAGTAATAGTTTCTGATGCAATATTCAACTGTCCTTTTGTCTGTCCCCATCTGTGCTCCACTCAAAGAAAAGCATCCTCACCTAAAATCATAGAAGTCTGCAAATTCCAAGGCAGCATCTCCATCTGTGAAGAGTTTGCAGTGGCTTTTATCATTCATGTGAGCCTGCACTGCTTCTGTAGAGTAGAAGGATTTCCCTTTCTCGTTGCACCAGATGCAGATTTTCCCAACACCAACTTTCTCTCCTGTGGAAAACACTGACACTTTTACTGGTCTGAACAGAGCCTCCCTAGTCAATAATGAACAATCCTCTAATGTACGCCTCCTAGCTCGCAGAGAGACAGAGGAAGAGCCTTGAGCCTTGCATTTCCAGAAAAGCCCTGCTGTTCCTATGCCTTGACCATAAGGCTCCACCACGGACAAGTCTGTGCATTCAAAGATTTCTTATGACAAGATATGGATCATTATGTACTCTCAATAACAAATTTCATATGAACAATACAGTTTTTTATCTATTATTCCAAAGTTATTTTGTTTGCATCATTATTTGTAGACATCCAAGAAGGTATTTTTTTTCAGCTTTTAGCTCTCTTATAAGTATCATAAACCAGTAAGGCAAATACTTGTGACTCATTAGTAGGGTACACAGTCCATATGCACACATCAGCAACAGTGTTGTCCTAAATTTCATATTAGCTGAACGACCTTCTCAACATTAGAAAATTACATGAGACCTACAGGGTACATGACCACATGTTTGATCAATGGGGTTTTCTCCCACTCTCCCCTGAAAGCCTGTGGTCCTGTTCATGATCAAAATAAGGAACTAGACAGCACTCAGAATGTACACACCCCCCCCAAACATTTAAAGTCATATCCAAGTGAAAATAAGCAATAACAGTATATAATTATCCTGACCAAAAATCAGAGAACATTCACAGGCATACCCAGGTACTGGATTAGTCCTCTCAGATCCACAAGGTACTCTATGTCTGGAATGAAGAAACTGTGAGCTTTCGTCATATGGGCCACATTTTTCGTGAGAGATCTTGAGTGGTGGGGACAGAACAAGCAGTCCGTGACTGGGATGGCCCCAACAGCAGCAGTGCTTTCAGCTTCTGCCTGCTCCTCCTCTTCTCCTACACTTTCCATCTCTTCAGAGCCGATGTCTTCATCAGAATCCATGTCTTCCCAGTCTTTTAAAGGAAGTTTAAAAAAATATTTATGTGTATGATTACTTCTCCCAAGCAAAATAAGTCCTGATTAAGTTAGAAAAAGCTATAGACAATATTGCATTTTCTATTCTTACAGTGAAGTGCCACACAGTCACTTCCAGGTGTAAGAATACACCATTTCCAGTAAAAGACATTTGCACAGCAAAGCTTGTCTGCTCATAAAAAAAGTGCACAGTTCCACTATTTCCCACCCTCTCTCCATTTTCTCAGCTATTGAAACTTTATTGCTGTTTTGAAGCCTTAAATTTAATTCACCACAGCACAAGAACACAAGTATGGCTCATTAAAAACAATACAACTCTGTCAGAATCATGAAAATACTCATTTCCAGCAGAGACTCAGCAGTGAGGGAGAACACTCCTGTTTACATATACATTGTCAACAACAGAGAAAAACAAAACCAGCTGTCACAGATACACTATGTTACATTATATGTTAGTAATACCAAGATATACTAATTATTTTACACATTTGCAAGATTACTGCAGAGCTCATTAATGGATAGATGAACCAGCAATCTGATTATACTGCTAGAGGGGTCTAGAAATCTTTAAGGAGTTCAGATCCAGTGCAGTGAGCATTTCCCAGTACTCTGTTCGTACTGGTCCCCTTCCAACTGCCATGTGCACAGTGTTTGAGAACAGGGAACACAATGCTCTCCAGTGTTGTAGGTGGCTAATTAGAGATCTCTGCTATAGGATGTAGTTTAACAATTTCAAAAGCCTGACACTGAATTAACAGGCAACATTCCTGAACAAACACTTAAAAGAAAAATCAACACTCAGAAACCTACTGAGATTTCAGCATTTATGACTAACACATTAATACAAAACAGTGCATGCTAGCTCCTTCTTTAGATGCCGAGATGCATGTTGAGAGATATAAGTTTCTTTTCCTGTAGAACAGAGTCCCTGAATTGCAAATGAAATTTCACCAGCACAAAACTGCTGTAACAGATGTAGCAATGTGACACAACGGTTTCAGTAATGAAGCTGGCATGGTATCATCCCACTTCATTCACACCTGTCCCCTTGCTGCAGTTTAATCACCCCATTCAACTGCTCCCATAGATGCATTTGGGGCTGCACTGTAAACTACAGCACTGAAAGCATCCATGTTAAAAATAACCTTTTTACAGGAATTCTGAAGCTCTAATCTTTTCAGTTGTCCACTTTGCAGGCTCACCTCCAACAAGGAGCCGTATCCACACAAGTGGTGAGGATGAAGCAGCACAAACAGGTGGTACGAGTGGCAACTCTTAAACCAATTTTGATATAGATCAGGGGTCCTCAAACTTTTTAACCAGGGGGCTGGTGTGCGGATGAAGTGGCAGGCAGTCATCTGCGGCTGCTTGGTTTACTCCCCCAACCCTTGGCAGGGGGGTCTGTAAATACCGGGGGGTGGACTGAGGACCCTGGGGGGCCGTATCTGGTCTGCAGACTGTAGTTTGAGGACCCCTGATATAGATGCTGACAGCCTGAGAAGCTATGTCACACAGTGTCAGGCTAAGGAGCAAACTTTCTCCTCTGGTCTTGAAGGACAGATTAAAGAAAAATCAACACTTCAACAGATAAGTGACTGATGGGACAACAGCAAAAGATCATGAGTGGATTCCAGTTCATCTATTTTGCAGAAGAAGTTTTAGGGTAACCTTTTATGTTAGACTTTGTTAAAGGAAACTTCTGGAATTTTACGTTGGAAATAGTGTTCATATTAGTAACACTGAACCTTCACACACATTAGTATCTTGTCCAGCTGGCAGTTCAGACACTAATAGAGTCCTTGGCTGCAAGCATGGGCCAACCGCCAACCTTAACTCCTTTGTTAAGTTGAAAATTTAACCAACAGAAAGACCTTTTGTGATAGAAAATGCTGTACTACTACAGAAATAGGAGGAGACTTTAACACAAAACCAGCAACGACGTAGCTTACCCCAAGCCATCTCTTGTCAGTATGGTTACCGCCTTACCTTCTTCCACATCCTCTTCTTCCTCTGCTTGTTGTTTGGCCAGCTTCTTTGCTTGCTGTTCAAACCACTGTAGCCGTGGAGGTTTTTCCGATCGTTCTCTACTCTGCGATAAGCTGGCGCTTTCTGTAGAAACCAGAGAGCTACTTGTATTACTAGGAGGTAAAGGTGTCTTCTTTGGAGACGAAGACGGCTGAGCTCTGATGGCTTGCTGAATAGCTGTGTTCATTTCATCTTTGTTTACACCCTCTGGGGCCAGCCCCTTTTCCAGGTTCTTTTCATTTAATATTTTTACTTTCTTGCTGACAGCTTCAACAGCTTTCTTCTCCAGCTCCAGGTGCTTCTTGGACTTTAAGTGATTCTCATAGGCATTGAAGTTAGAGAATCTCTTGCTGCAAACTGTGCAGTAAGTGGCAGTGATTTTGTTCTGCTCCTCTGCTACTGCTCTCTGTGCTAGGACTCTCTCTTCAAAATTCTCAGCAGTGACAGGAGGCATGTCAGCAACCTTACGCTTCAGGTTGTATCTATGCCAGTCAGTTTTGTAATGGGCACGCTGAATGTCGGCATCCTTGAAAGCCACACGGCAAGTGATACAAGTGTAGGTTGCCATTACTGGAAATTGAGAAAAAAAATAACCATTATGCTAACAAAGATAAGTAACAGCCACAAAAAAAATCCCCAGACACAACATCCTGACAGCACCCATGTAAAGCAGCATTGAGACAAGACAGTTCTTGCACAGAATTAAATTTAGTAAACATGCTGTTTGCTAATGCTGGTGTTATGTACTAGAAGGAGTAAAAGAAAATATAAAAGACTTTGATACGGTTATCAGAGATAACTCGTACCACAGGAGATCTGAACATCCCAGCTCTGGACCCAGCACACACTGTGCTTGCCAGGGTTCAGACACAGAATGAGTATTCCCAGCCCTAGCAGCAGTACTTCAAAAGCTCTGCAATTTTTACTGAAGATCAGACACTAAAGGCTCTTGTCAAGTGTGTGTTCTGCCAACTATAGGCTTCTGAGGAGATTAGTGATTGCTACAAAAAAAGGGCAGGAAGGGAAATCCTGCTTTCATGCCTATTTTCCACTTTCCACAGCCTTACCAAATAGAAAAAAAAAAAGGTTACCACATTTAAAAAATAAAACCCCCTCAGCTATCTGGAGCAGCACAAGTACTGTCAACAACACTTTACCCCAAAGTACTGTGAATCTGGAGACACAGCCAGTCATGCCTAGATCTCGTGCTTGAAACCACTGCTACTACTGGTCTTCCTCTATGCTCCACCGTGTAGTTGAGCTGCGTTATCGGGGCTGCCATAGGACTACTAGATGGCAGTGACCTGTAACTGATGTCGCCCTTTCCATTTCCTTTCTTTTCAGTGCTTAATGAAAGTTAACCTTTCTAAGCAAAGCTGATGGAATCTCTTGGAACGCTTCAAAAGCAAAGAGCAAAAAAAACATGTTCTAACTGGAGAGCACTAAAGCCACCCCCATGTTTTAACCAATTTAGAAAACCTATAGTTTAATCTGGAAAAAAAAAAAAAAAGAGAAATAAGACATCAGGAGGAGGGGGTCTGAAAGCAGGTGGAGGAACAACAGCTCCTCCCAGAACCTACCAACAAGGAGGAGCAGTTGTGAAAGACACAAATACACAGAGAACTGAAAGGTATTTTATGAAATGCTTGTTCCCGGGAAGAACTGGACTCCTCATTCACTGTTTGCGCTATCTGTAATCCTACAGGGACAGAGGATATGTTAACAGAAAATAAAAAACACACTATTTTATTTGAAACACCATAAGCATCCATTCAGTATAACAGATGCTTTTTGTCTGAGAGGAAAATGTATTCTCTGCTCACTGATGGATCTCGATTGCGCTCTGAAGCATTTCCCTCCCA